>NC_064924.1:434556926-435806926 GCF_023897955.1 Schistocerca gregaria
TTGGACTTACCGGATCCGATCCCTAAAGAACAGTTCTGGAGGCGTGAAAAAAACCTCATTTATTGCCAACATAACTTCAACATTGGTTTTCGAGCCATACAGTACTTTAGCTGCGGAAACATTAAGGGTGTCCAGTATGGCGTTTTACGTGAATATTCTAATAATTTGTCGTTCCAAATAATTTTAACAGTGCCAAACAACTTCGTAGGGAGATTCATGGTAATCATGAAACATAATTATTTCTTCTTGTAACATGGGTCTAAAGCATGTGTCAATTCTTTCCAGCTATAAAAGTTTTTGTTCTGTTGCTATTTTTCGGTGTTATGCCATTGCCTATTATAAATATCTGCTGCCATGGCTAATATCTGAGTTGTAACGGGATACAAAATAATTTACGATTGAGAAAGGCGCAATAGCGAAATTTCAATAATACACTCCTGGAAATGTAAAAAAGAACACATTGACACCGGTTTGTCAGACCCACCATACTTGCTCCGGACACTGCGAGAGGGCTGTACAAGCAATGATCACACGCACGGCACAGCGGACACACCAGGAACCGCGGTGTTGGCCGTCGAATGGCGCTAGCTGCGCAGCATTTGTGCACCGCCGCCGTCGGTGTCAGCCAGTTTGCCGTGGCATACGGAGCTCCATCGCAGTCTTTAACACTGGTAGCATGCCGCGACAGCATGGACGTGAACCGTATGTGCCGTTGACGGACTTTGAGCGAGGGCGTATAGTGGGCATGCGGGAGGCCGGGTGGACGTACCGCCGAATTGCTCAACACGTGGGGCGTGGGGCGTGAGGTCTCCACAGTACATCGATGTTGTCGCCAGTGGTCGGCGGAAGGTGCACGTGCCCGTCGACCTGGGACCGGACCGCAGCGACGCACGGATGCACGCCAAGACCGTAGGATCCTACGCAGTGCCGTAGGAACCGCACCGCCACTTCCCAGCAAATTTGGGACACTGTTGCTCCTGGGGTATCGGCGAGGACCATTCGCAACCGTCTCCATGAAGCTGGGCTACGGTCCCACACTCCGTTAGGCCGTTTTCCGCTCACGCCCCAACATCGTGCAGCCCGCCTCCAGTGGTGTCGCGACAGGCGTGAATGGAGGGACGAATGGAGACGTGTCGTCTTCAGCGATGAGAGTCGCTTCTGCCTAGGTGCCAATGATGGTCGTATGCGTGTTTGGTGCCGTGCAGGTGAGCGCCACAATCTGGACTGCATACGACCGAGGCACACAGGGCCAACACCCGGCATCATGGTGTGGGGAGCGATCTCCTACACTGGCCGTACACCTCTGGTGATCGTCGAGGGGACACTGAATAGTGCAAGGTACTTCCAAACCGTCATCGAACCCATCGTTCTACCATTCCTAGACCGGAAAGGGAACTTGCTGTTCCAACAGGACAATGCACGTCCGCATGTATCCCGTGCCACCCAACGTGCTCTAGAAGGTGTAAGTCAACTACCCTGGCCAGCAAGATCTCTGGATCTGTCCCCCATTGAGCATGTTTGGGACTGGATGAAGCGTCGTCTCACGCGGTCTGCACGTCCAGCACGAACGCTGGTCCAACTGAGGCGCCAGGTGGAAATGGCATGGCAAGCCGTTCCACAGGACTACATCCAGCATCTCTACGATCGTCTCCATGGGAGAATAGCAGCCTGCATTGCTGCGAAAGGTGGATATACACTGTACTAGTGCCGACATTGTGCATACTCTGTTGCCTGTGTCTATGTGCCTGTGGTTCTGTCAGTGTGATCATGTGATGTATCTGACCCCAGGAATGTGTCAATAATGTTTCCCCTTCCTGGAACAATAAATTATTTCAATTTCCAGGAGTGTAGAACAAAGCCGCCTTCATCCATGAGCGGGACATGAAGTTCTTTAAGTGAATATTCTTTTGAAATTTTAGCATGTACATAGGGTTATCGAATAAGCAGTCTCATACAATCATCTCCCCAAGCATCCCTCGTTGGATGGAGGGTTCTGCTAGACTTTCGACCACACTGAGTCTTCGTCTGTAGCTGTGCTTGTTGCTCCCAGATGATTCCTGATGTCATCGTCTTCATCTTCTTTGCCTAGGGGACGTTCTAGAAAGCTATGTTCGCACCGTTGCTGTTGTGATTTCTGACCACTTGTCAGTAGGTTCAGAGAGAAAAAGGCGCTCCTGTTTTGCCGTCTTTTTATCTGATTCGTTATACGAGTTCTTCAGTTGTCAGTATTCTTCAGTTACTTACACACATTAACCCACCTTTTTTTACTGTCTTCTATCTTGCTTTCACTAGTATTATTGTGCTACTGATTACAGTTCTCCATTAACAGATTCTACATCATCGCGCTGTCATCGCCCTGTTCAGTAACTGATCCCTTGGTGGACACATGAGTGTCCACATTTTGTGCTGATGGTACGTCCTTGACTTTCCGTGATATTAATGAAATTCTTTTTCTATAGATCCTTCGACTGGAAAGTTGTGATATTATCTTCAGAATCTCATATGAGGATGTGCTGTGAGATCTTGGTAAGAACTATGGTTATGTTCGTTGTCCCTGCGTACATTACCATTACCTGTTAAAACAAGAGAATTTTTAACCAATTTCAGTTTACAGTAAAGGGCATGAGCATAGTACACACGATATAATGATTATTAATATGTTGTTGTTTTACTCTCGAGTCAGAGGATTGGTCTCATACATCTTCAGATGCTAGACTATCCTCTACTAGTATCTTCATCTATGTCATTATGTAAACAATGTAAATGCCTTTATTTCGCTTTTAGTTTTCTTATCTTTTTTTGCAGCAAAGTACTGATGTTGAACGAGATGCTCACAACCGGTTTGGTTAATGAGGAATGAGTAATTGTTTTACGCAGCCCTCATTCGATGCTCCTTCATCAGTGTAACTTCTCTTATCTCTTGAAAATCAAATAGATAACAAAACTAAATAACTTCCTACTCGAAGGTCGATGGATAGCATTACCTACACTACCCATTTGTTCAAATATAACCGCAGAATTCTTTTGATGAGGTGATTGTATTTAGTCTCGCCCGCCCCGCGTGCTGGTTAGATAGATATTCATTCCCTCTGAATATGCACTTCGTCTTGCGAGTATTTACGATGACTCTGTAATTGTTCGTTTCAACGTCCACTCTACTGTGCCTGTTTCTTCTTCTTCCTGCCTGAGGATTCCATTTCTGTAATTTCGTTTTTAAATTTTGATATGACCTGTGTACATTAACTTTCATATATTATCGATTCCTTTCCTCCAGGAAGGCGTCCTGAGAGTACATTCCCACTTGGTTTTGTACAATGCTTGTAAATGATAGATGTCACACAAAAAAAGAAGCAGGCGTTTTATCAGTGACAAAGGAGACCTGATGCTTGAAAAAGTCCTCCATGTTGCAGCTGCTGGCTTTCTTATAATCTACAACGACAGATATTGCTTCGAAAAATGACCATCTCACCATTATTCGAAAAGATTTCTTTCGACTCGGTCGATAATAAAACACATGCGGATACTGTTTTCCTCTTAGCTGACAGCTGTAATTAACGAGCAGTAAATGTTAACAGACCTCTGGAAGATAAGGCAGAGTTCCGCCGCAAAAACAGGACGGGAGCCCTCCGCATTTAGTGTGGCTTTGAAGGAATATCTCAGCTTTTTGAAATAGGCAGATATTACGTTCTTCCTTGCTTCGCACCCAATATTCTAATGCTGCACGGTCACGGAAGCGAATAGGCGGAAACGCAGAAAAATGTGGCGCAGATCCTAATCTGCGTGCTTAATTACGTTGATGAATGTCCGCGCATGCACAGCGCTGATCGCGGCGTGAAAGACAGCCGCTAGATGAGAGATACGGCGCTAATGTATAACGCGGTATTGTTCTGCTGCTGCTGGGGCGTTACCCGGAAGGCAAGCGTTCGGCCTGAAACGCCGAGAATTACCGCTCCTTCCATTTGTCCAGCCGTCACGCCACTGCCTAACATGAATCACGATTTTCAGTGCGTTATTAGCTCCTAGCCTTGCAGCTACTATGCTCCACGCTGACCGATCCGTTATCGCTGATTTATCGGTTGATCACAGCGAGAACCTCGTGTCTTCCCTGCTGTTCTGTTGTGAAAGGGTCGACTCTAATAATCTAAATTATCACTACTTGTGTCGCTGTAATAGCAGAAAGAGATTATTTTCGATTTGCATTTGACAATAAGTTAAATTTTACCACCTACCTTAAGCCTGGCTGTCAGGTATTACCATTGCTATAGATATAGCTGCAGTACTTTTACCGTAATATGCTCAGTGCTACAGTTTCTAGAGTAGTTAATGCAGTAGTAGCAGTATCAACTGGCCAATAATTAATGATGACTTTGTTTTTCCACCAGATCGGTTTCAGCTGCGTCGCCCATATTCAGTGGCTTACGAAGTTTCATCTACAGGGTGTTACAAAACGGTACATCCAAACTTTCAGGAAACATTCCTCACACACAAATAAACAAAAGATATTATGTGGACATGTGTCCGGAGACGCGTAATTTACATGTTAGAGCTCATTTTAGTTTCCTCAGTATGTACTGTACTTCCTCGATTCACCGCCAGTTGGCCCAATTGAAGGAAGGTAATGTTGCCTTCGGTGCTTGTGTTGACATACGACTCATTGCTCTAGCACATCAGTACGTAGCATCGACAGGTTAGTGTTCATCACTGACGTGGTTGTGCAGTCAGTGCAATGTTTACAAATGCGGAATTGGCAGATGCTCATTTGATGTATGGATTAGCACGGGGCAATAGCCGTGGCGCGGTACGTTTGTATCGAGACAGATTTCCAGAACAAAGGTGTCCCGACAGGAAGACGTTCGAAGCAATTGATCGGCGTCTTAGGGAGCACGGAACATTCCAGCCTATGACTCGCGACTGGGGAACACCTAGAACGACGAAGACACCTGCAGTGGACGTGGCAATTCTTCGTGCAATTGACGATAACCCTAATGTCAGCGTCAGAGAAGTTGCTGCTGTACAAGGTAACGTTGACCACGTCACTGTATGGAGAGAGCTACGTGAGAACCAGTTGTTACCGTACCATGTACAGCGTGTGCAGGCACTATCAGCAGCTGATTGGCCTCCACGGGTACACTTCTGCGAATGGTTCATCCAACAATGTGTCAATCCTCATTTCAGTGCAAATGTTCTCTTTACTTATGAGGCTTCATTCCAACGTGATCAAATGGTAAATTTTCACAATCAACATGTGTGGGCTGACGAGAATCCGCAAGTAATTGTGCAATCACGTCATCAACACAGATTTTCTGTGAACGTTTGGGCAGGCATTGTCTGTGATGTCTTGATTGGGCCTCATGTTCTTCCACCTACGCTCAATGGAGCACGTTATCATCATTTCATACGGGATACTCTGCCTGTGCTGCTAGAACATGTGCCTTTACAAGTGCGATACAACATGTGGTTCATGCACGATGGATCTCCTGCACATCTCAGTCGAAGTGTTGGTACGCTTCTCAACAACAGTTTCGGTGACCGATGGATTGGTAGAGGCGGACCAATTCCATGGCCTCCACGCTCTCCAGACCTCAACCCTCTTGACTTTCATTTATGGGGGCAGTTGAAAGCTCTTGTCTATGCAACCCCGGTACCAAATGTAGAGACTCTTCGTGCTCGTATTGCGGAGGGCTGTGATACAATACGCATTCTCCAGGGCTGCATCAGCCATCAGGGATTCCATGTGACGAAGGGTAGATGCATGTATCCTCGCTAACGGAGGACATTTTGAACATTTCCTGTAACAAAGAGTTTGAAGTCACGCTGGTACGTTCTGTTGCTGTGTGTTTCTATTCCATGATTAATGTGATTTGAAGAGAAGTAATAAAATGAGCTCTGACATGGAAAGTAAGCGTTTCCGGACACATGTCCACATAACATATTTTCTTTCTTTGAGTGTGAGGAATGTTTCCTGAAAGTTTGGCAGTATCTTTTTGTAACACCCTGTATAAACTTCAAAAACATTGTTACAACACAGATGTAAGAATGCGCTCCATGCAAAACTGGTATGTGTCAAATACTTACAAAACAATTTATGCCAAATGACAGTACGATGCATCAAAGAAAGCACTGTTTCCGTAGTTGAATTTTAGTAAAAGACGGAGTGGCCGAGCGGTTCTAGGCGCTTCAGTCTGGAACCGCGCGACCGCTACGGTCGCCAGTTTGAATTCTGCCTCGGGCATGGATGTGTGTGATATCCTTGGGTTAGTTAGGTTTAAGTAGTTCTAAGTTTTAGCGGCCTGATGACCTCAGATGTTACGTCCCATAGTGCTCAGAGTAAAAGACGTTCATACGTGGATACGTGATGATATGATGTAGCTCAAAATGGTTCAAATGGCTCTAAGCACTATGGGACTTAATATCTGAAGTCATCAGTCCCATAGACTTAGAATTAATTAAACCTAAATAAAATAAGGACATCAAACACATTTATGCCCGATGCAGCATTCGAACCCGCGACCGTAGCAGCTCCGGTCTGAAGCGCCTAGAACCTCTCGGCCACAACAACCAACGTATTATGTAGTTTGACACATAAATTACTGGAGGGGCTAACCCTGAATCGCACCTGAGACTGCACTGATAAAGTACTCCCTGTGGAGCAAAATGGGTTGTGGGAAATTCTCGAAGTTGCTGCGATCAAATGCTCACCCCATAAATGTAATTTGGATATTACATGTTCCTTAAACTGCGGTTGTAGACATAATGGAGAGATGGCATGATGCTCAAGATTGTTTATGTGATTCCACGGCGGAATCTCGCAATTTTACTCAACAACATACTTTGAGTTTCAGTTTTCCTTGAATGCAAAAGCGTTGGAGCACCCCGAACATTCATTACCTCAAGCATCAGTCTTGGTTCCCATTATGTTTAACTCTATGACCACGGCATCCCAACTACCAATACCAATAAAATACAGTACTCAGATAACCTTGAATAAATATGCCAAGACAAAGATATAGCGCGAGAGTACACACTAAAGTGAACATACCACATTGAATGAGTGCTTTTTCAAAGGGAAACTCTAGCCAAACCAAAGTAAAACAAAGGTCTCTCTATAAGCGTAATTAAGAGGCACGCTCAAAATTACATATGCAATTTGATGGGATTGAAGTGTCCTGTAGCAACTTCTTTACACATCTAGCTGTAGTCCTATAGCTGCTACTTTTAGGACACGGTTCACGAACCTGTCGACGTAGCAAGGTTCAAGAGTAAATGTACTACACAAACCACCGGTAGACAACACAGCTATAGAATGTTAAATTGTATTCTCCACATGCGGGACCAGCGCTCATATAACTGTTGCGAGGCGAAGGGAATCATTAATGGCACAGTAGTTACTAGTGACGTCCAGTATCACTCGTCAGGATCTCAGAAGAAAAACTGCTAAAGTGCAAATTCTTAAGAAGACACAGTGTTATAAGAACTCAGTATTGAATACCGTTTTCCAGAATTCACCGGTTAAGCGCGAGAAACCATCTTCTTGTATCAATCTTCGAGTTCTAGACGTTTTCAACTTCTACAAGAAATGGAAAGAATGCGGGATGAACATTCAACATATTACTCCCGTCTAATTCAACACCCAACGAAGAATGTCGTAAGGTTTGATCTTCTACGTCGTGAATGACCGAGACTCCACCGCATCCGAATGGGGCAGGAAAGATATGCCAACATCTTAAAGAAGTGAGATTACTGTGATTGTACTAAATGTCTCTGTGGTGCGAGGAACAGACAATATCGTATGGTGGAGAACTGCTTACTTCACAAATTTAAAGATGGTCTGAAATATTCGCATGAAATAGCACCGAGTGAAGCCATCTGGTCGACAAATTTAAACATAAATTTGTAATTTGATTATGTACCTGTATAGCTAATTTCTTACTTTTAATTTAAAGCGCTCCTCCTTCATCCTTCTCCGCACACAACCGCGCATCTCTTCATCTTACATCTTACAGTTTAAGGTGTACCCTTCGTCTATATGTCCTCAATTATTCGTTGGATGTATTCCAGTCTCTGTCCTTACAGAGATTTTTTCACTCTACCGCTCCGTCTAGTACTATGGAAACTGTTCCTTGATGTGTTAATACATGTCCTATTAACCCGTCCCTTCTACTTGGTAGTGTTTCCACATGTTACCTTTCTTTTTAGAATGTGCGGACAGCCTTCTTATTTCTTATACTCCTCAATTTAAATACTCTTCTATACCATCACATATCAAAGACTTTGGTTTTCTCTGATACTCTTCTGATGCTATACCAAATATCATGAAGAGCCGGTACGATCTCGTATAAAACCAAAAAGCGCTTTGTATATTTGAAAATCTTCACGACGCAGCAAAATCAGAGCAATTATTGGAATGGGCGTTACTCAAATGATTTTGCAGTAAGTGTCTCTACAGTGCTTCAAGTAAACTGCAGGGAAACGTGTGGTTTACATATCTTCCTTTCTTCTCGAAGTTGCAGTCGTTTTCTTTGAAGCCTGTCCGATGTAAGTGGGAAGGTGTTGAAGCGTTGTTGGTACGATTTCGTCGTGGTTTTGAGGTTAACTTGCTGCCCGCTTGAAATTGCTGGTTGGATCCCAGCCGATTACTGACCTTTATGGCAGACTGGAAGGCGCCACTCCTCTGTCGTCGACCAATTTCGGTACCAATATCTTGGAATCAGAGGATTGGAGACACACCCGGAACATTGACTTCCTGCGTCAACTGGTCTACCTTGTCACTGTGGCCAGATTATACAGGAGCAAGAGCTCGTAGAAGTGCAATTATTACTGAACGAATTTCTTGTATTTTCCAGCAACTGGACGTTCATTTTATTGTTAAACTTAAGCAGATATTATAAGTATATTGTGGAATGAGGGCCAAATTTGAGAGCCTCTCACATAATCCACACAATCTTATAAAGCTGTATGTACATTTTGTGTTGAGTTTTTTGTGAAATACTTCCTGCATTGTGTCGTATACTACTGTTTAGTAAATTACAAGATGTATATCCGAAAGCTTCCCAAATTTGTATTTTGTCCGGTAATGGTTTCGAGTACATTGAAATACCGATAGCTGCCCCCCCCCCCCCCCACACGTCCTTCTTGAATCAGTGACAGCAAGCTGAGTGGTCTGGGTAGTTCTGTATTTTACAGGTCTGTCTTGATCACATTTTTTTAAATACGTTTCACTATGACCGGTTTCAGGTACTGCCATCTTCAGATCTTAAAATATTCTGATGTTCTTTCGTTGTATCGACGTCAAACTAGACATGTAGGTGCACAGTAAGCACTTACTATGTACCTACATATGTTTAGTTTGACGTTGATACTACATCAGAATATTTTATGATCTATAAATGGTAGTAGCCGAAATCGGTCATAGTGAAATTAAAAAAAAAAAAAAAAGGTCATCAAGACGGACCTGTAAAATAAAGTGCCATAAATATAATCAAGGACTCATTTTCAAAGTTTATGTCTTCAGTTGATAAGTCTGGTTAGTTGCTGGAGAATATTTTTTTATTACAGTGAATCTGTGCGACTGCTGTTTTGCGATGGCTGATCGGAAAGCAAATTTGGGAAATCGCTACAGAAATGCAGCTTTTGGAGACAACGCCTTAGGTTAGATACTAACGACAGGTATAGGCACTGCAAATATGGATGACTAAACACCTTGGTAAGAATATATGGTACATGTGAGTGTATTGTGTAGAGAACAGGACATGAGAAAGACTGCGACGACATTTGAGACTCGACGGATCACAAGCAGCATCGCATGCAAGTTGCAGGGTATTCAAACAGTCGCTTCAAAACTATCCATACTGTATTTCAAATGTTGTCACTGCTGACGAAGTTGGGTTTATACTAAGATCCTGAAACTGAGCAACTTTTTGTAGCAATGGAGGTGTCCTTTGTCCTCCCGGCCAAAAGAATTTCGACAAATCAATAGTAACATTCAGTCCTGGTTGTAGAGCCGCAGTTGCTGGTAGAAAGTTCGTCCTACTGGCCAAAGGGCCAAAAAAGAATTGTAACACATTATTCTAAGTGTTCCCAGCAGGATTTACGAGAAAGCTTCCACAGACATAGCCTACGAAGAACTCGGTAGTCCAACATGAGAGTGCTTTACAGCGTACTGCTAATATTATTCATGAAATTTTGACTAAAAAGTAGGTAAGATATTCACTCAGCAGCAGAATGTGTACTGACCAACCATCGCGGCAAACCGTGTGCACTCGAACTTGTGACTTTTGCCTTCAGCAGGCAATTGTCCCTGCATCGATATCGAGTTCGGCTCACTGTCCTGTCTGCCAGGAAGGTTCAGATCAGAGGAAACTCAGCTATATGTTGAAAATCCATCTGGAAACAGTCTCCCAGGTTATGGCTATCCATTTCTCAGCAGTATCATTTCTTCCAGGAGTGCTAGTCTCGCTGGAGACCTGTAAAGTTAGGAATGCAGGAGAGATGTACTGGCGGAAATAACTCTGTAGTGGCGGATCGTGAGTCGTGCTTGAATAAAATAGTGGGCGAACATTCGCCTGCGAAAGGCAAAGGTCCCAGGTTAGAATCCCCGTCTGGTGTACTGTTACGATCTAGCAGGAAGTTTCAAGATGACAGTTGTTCCGTATCCTCTGCACCCAACAGATATCTACGTCTTCCCCAACATTAACTCAAGTCGAAAGGGCTGATTTGATACAGTAGAGTAGACTGAAGCGGAACAGCAGAGTACTAAACAACATAACACTGAATGAATCCCAGGATGCTTTTCAGAAGTATCAGGAAAGTAGGGATCGGCGTGTTCTCTGCCATAAGGACTACTTTGAAAATGACTGTGCCAAATAAAATGTAGCTAAAGAAGTAATAATTTTAATTAATATACACTCTCAAAAAAAGGGCCGACGTGCCACGAAGAAATAATCTGAACGGGACAGAAAACGGTCATGGTATACATGTACAGATAAAAAATTATTACAATTAAAAAAAAAAATTGCTTGACTTATTCAAACGAACGAGCTTCACAAATTGAGGAAGTCAGTAATCTGTTGGTCCACCACTGGCCTTTATGCAAGCAATTATTCGGCTTGGCACTGATTGTAGAATTATTGCATATACTCTAGAGGAAACCATGCCAAATTCTGCCCAATCGGCGCGTTAGGTCATCAAAATTCCGAGCTGGGTGGAGGGCTCTTCCCGTAATGCTCCAAACGTTTTCAGCTGGGGAGAAATACGGCAACCTTCCTGGCGAAGGTAGGATTTGATAAGCAAGAAGACAAGCAGTAGAAACCCTCACTGTGTGCGGGCAGGCATTATCTTGCTGAAATGTAAGCTCAGGATGGCTTGCCGTGAAGGACAACAGAACAGGGCGTAGAATATCGTCGACGTGCCGCTGTTCTGTAAGGGTGCTGCGGATGACAACCAAAGGGTTCCTGCTACGAAAAGAAATAGCAACCCACACCATTACTCTTGGTTGTCGGGCCGTATGACGAACAGCAGGCAGGTTGGAATACCCCGTCTCCACCCTGGAAACTCATATGTCAAGGACTGCTGTCTCCAGTGATGAGTCCCGTTTCGAACTGAGCTACAATGACAGGGAAGGTGCGTCTGGAGATGGCCAGGACAGCAGTGGGATACAAATCTGACTGTTGCCCGTGACACAATCCGATAGCCAGGAGTAATGATCCGAGGTACCATTTATTTTCATGGCAGGAACTCTTTGGTTTTCATCCGCTGCACCCTTACAGCACAGCACTTCGACGATATTCTACGCACTATTTTCTTGCCCTTCGTGGCAATTCATCCTTGAATTTCACCTTACATTTCAGTAAGATAACCCCCCCCCCCCCCCTCCCCCAAGTACACTGCGAGATTTTCTACTGCTTTTTTTTCCTGCGAGCCTAACACTACATTGGCCAAAAAGATCGCCTGATCCCTCCCCAACTGAGAACGTATTGAGCGTTACAGGCAGGGTCCTCCAACCAGTTAGGCATTTTGACGATCAAATGGGCCGATTGGACATAATTTGGCACGATATCCCTCAGGAGGTCATCCAACAACCAGCAACTATATCACTCAACGCCAAGCCGAACAACTTCTTGCATAGCAGCAAGAGATGGACCAACACATTACTGACTTGCCCACTTTGTGACGCTCTTTCACTTGAATAAATCATCCATTTCTTTCTGAAATTTTAACGTTTTGTCTATTCATGTGCATCACATCTACCGATTTCCATCCCATTTGGATAATTCCTCCGTGGAGAAACTTTTGTTTTCTTGATGTGTATTTCCTGAATTCTTGCAGACTACCTCATACTTTAATAACGGGTAAGTAATTCTGCTTTAAAGTTTATTCTAGGAAGATAAAATGTGGACTGTAAAGCAGTGCTCCAGCCAAAGTATCATGGCAGCTTCCGCATACTACTCGATCAGTGAGCATCTGGCATCTACAAAAGCGGTGTGTCTCTGGCCTCTGCTGTGTTGCTCTCCTGAGCTGCACTCGTAAATACCAGAAAATGTAGAAAAAGCTCGTTCGTATGACAAGCGCGGAGCGATTTATTGCGGTCGCTGACAAATGTTATCAAACAAGCGCAGAAAAACCAGAGCGCATAACGGCAGTGATGTATTGTGATTAATTACTGCAGTTCTGAAATAATTCCCGGCTGCTGGGTCACGGCGCAGATGCGAGGCGACGTCCAGTCCCGGCGCACGTGTCCCTCGTCCTGTGACATGTGGAGGGACAGAATAAAAAGAAAAGTCTCTGTGTGTGTACGTAACTCACAAAAACCTGAAGCACGTAACTCTCAGATGTTGCAAGCTCCCACCTCACTTCACACAGCGCTACAAATAATTTACTTGTTTAGTAATTTATTGTCCTTTTTCAGAATCGTTTTGCCAGAAAGAATAGAGGTAACTGTTCACAGCCAGCTTTCTCAACTAAAAGTTGTTTGATCACTTTCCTTCGTGAAACTTACTACTGTTTGAATTATGAATGTAATAATGATATTTGTGTCGAAGGGCGCGAGGTGAAAAATTTAAGAGAAGCAATCCCCGATGGCGGAATAAGCTCTGGCCCGTTCATCGGAAGGTGCATATCTGTTTTAGCAAAATATGTGGGAGACTTGCCTCTACTGTAGCTAATTTAAAATTCGTAACTCTTTTACTGCGTGACATGTGATAGGTCATTTAGTGGAGACATATTGACACCAATGAGTTCTGTAATTTGACGAACAGATCGTCTGAAGGCAGCGTAGAAACTGTTTTCTCCCAATTTTTTGTGTACAGTGAAAAGAGTTTCTGTTAAAAATCATGTGGCAGATAATATTTTATTTATCGGTGAACAAACCTAAAACAACGTGTCTCTGTCGCCTGGCCACCAAGAGCTGTTGCATAGCGATTTGATTCACAGATCCAGTTATATGGCTCCTTCCGTGTATAGCCATTTTACGACTATGACGTATGGGGCCTGAAGATGGCATCAATGTAATGCCGAAACTGGTTGCATATAAAAAGTTCATAAAATAAATTTCTACAATACATACGGCTGTTGGTAAATTATTGTATCAAGAAATAAATGTCAGCCGTTGTCTCACAGTCCATAATGGATCAACGAAGATTAATATATCGTTAGTTTTCAGACAGTTATGAATCTGTATTCGATGTGGTTCGTTTGTAGGAAACTGACCAAGTGAAATTTGCGACGTCGCCTATAATGTACCACTATAAGTTTCCTGTATTGTACCTACAGTTTAAGAAACCTGCCAGTATTGAGAGAGTTAAACAATGTGCCTTCTTCTTCTGCACTTCAAGGCAGAGGCACTTGTGTCTTTTTCGTCTTCACTTTTCACTGATACCTTATTCTGGCGTTTCTAGACCCCATATTCCTCTTCGCCGGTACAGCACGGCCAGGTATGGGATTCTCTTTTTGCACCCATTCTTTGTAAATGATGCCTTCATAAGGTTTTATTTTGTTCAGTCTTTTTATTAATGTTATAAACGTGTAGTTAATTGCTAATATCTTCATATCTTATGCGGTCTTTCCTGGTAACATTTCTCACTTTCGTGTTACTCCTGCTAGTAGTTTGCTTTTATCGCGTTTTCGGAGGATCCATGACTCACTTCCGTACAGCAGTACAATTGCAGCCACGGTTTTATAAAAAATTTTAGCTATGTCTCCTTCTGCATTTTGTTTTGGCATATTTTGTTTATCATTCCGCAAATTGATTGACATCTGTTAAGCTTCCTTTGTAAGTCCTCATCCATGTCATAGCCTACATCACAGCATAAGATATAAAACTAGGAGACGTGCTCATGTTATGTATTATTTATTACTATTTTTGAGTGTGTACGGTATTTCCCATGATGACATGATTTTAGTTTTGTTTGTTGATAAGGCTATATTCTCTTTTCCATAGAGGATGTAATTTCTATACTGATTTTAAGCCATATTCTCATCCTTCCAAAATGGTAACATCATCTGCGCATATAAGGATATTAACATACTTATTTCCATTAATCGGGATACCCTGATTTACTTCCTGTCTGCAGTTTTTAATCGACTGTACATTAAATAAGGTTGGTGACCGTACAGCATTGTTCGCATTGATTTCTTCAGTTTTTATTATTACCATCTTTTATCATTGTTTTTGTGTGTATAAATAAGCTTTTTATAAATTCAGTAAGATGTCTAGGGTATCTAGCTTTAGTCATTATTGTCCCATTTGAAAATTGTGTTTAGCATTATTAGTACTTCATAAAGCTTAGAAATGATAAGGAGAACACTCTAATATGTTCTTTTTCCTTAGTTATTCATTAAATAATTATTTTGTATTACAGTGTGACAACGGAAGTCGTTAGGGAAATTAGAGCACAAGAGAACTGCATTTAGCCGCAACAGTATATCTAAATGGAGATCATAGATTAAATTAATGTGCACTCATATAAAACGTGCCTACGCCAATAATTGAGAGGCATACTCAGAATAAAAAATGCGAGAGGTAATATAAATATTTTTGGCTGCAGTAAAGTTTTTTCCAACAAAGTTGAAAATGAGTTGGAAGAACAGATTTGAAGAGCTAATGTCAAATTTATTACGTTTGACATTGCTGAAGGAAACTGATTGCCCCATAATTTCATTGGAGGAGAACCAATGGCAGGCAGAAAGTGAGATAAGGTTGTCAATCCAAGAAATATCGTCGAATCTGAGGGGAAAAGGTGGAAATCCAAGAAAAAAATGCTTCTAAAGCAAACGAGAAGAAATCTAGGTATCCAAAACTACAGCTCTATCGATGAAAAGCAAGTGTTCTTAATCAGCGGGGAACCAATACATAAACCTATTCGTATAAGAGAAGTATGGTGTAGCGAATTGTCTAAGAAAGATATAATGTAAGAAATGATAAGCTGAATGAAATACAGAATTCTGATTTGTTTAAAGTGTCCAGAAAAGGTAGGAGCACGGTGAGCAGAGGAGGGAAGAAGTAATACTGCATGTCTACAAATAGTGTTGTAAGAACGGAAATACGAAACATTTTCTTAAATTCAGACTAGCACATATCTTTAATTTCTGTGACATAGTTTATAATGGTGGTACAATTTGTACATCCACTGCCACAAATCAGGAAACCTGATTCTTAACATGTACCATTTACATATTTGTAGAAAAGCTGGTGTAGTGTATTTATTTCTCTAAGAATTTCTATTCCTTAAATCAGAGAACAAGAATAAGATCCTGCAGACGAGGATGATATTATTTAAATAATTCTGAAACTTACCTTTCTGTGTAGGATACAAAAAATAAAATTACAGAAGTTGGTAAGATAAGCAGCTTACCCCCGTTTCGAGAAGGTGTGGAATAATGTCCGAGAAAACTGCTTGCCAGTAGCATCTGATGACAAAAACTGATCGTTATCAAAGTAACAGATGGCTCGACTTACCAGTTCAGCTACTGTTGATGGCACACATATAGCATGGCTACGTGTATTGGGATATGTGAACTCGCAGAAAAATGGACGTTGGATTTTTGAAACACCTTCATAATTAACATCAACAGCTTCTGCATTATGATAAAACGGTAATATGGAATGCAATAAGTGCTACAGCAATTATTGAAACTACTTTTGTACACCAAACAATAACTTAAGGAAAGTGTGTGTGGAAACAAAATTACTTCATTTATTGTAGAACTAACAACTAAAGAAAATGTAATGCAAGAGCACAAATCGTCATTACGTCTGCGATAGTATTGCGAGGTGATTTTTCATCATAGAACCGTCTCTCGTGATCGTTCGGATTGGTAAGGTTGAAACTCTTTTTGTGGGCAAATTAATTTTGTTTTGAAAGATTTATGGAAATATGTGACGTTACATCTCTGACAATAAAAGAATTCTGACTGAGAGCAAATAATAACAGAAATTTTAACAAAAAAATAATTATTTCTCCTACGAGTAGTAAAGAAATCAATTCTAAATCATATGACTTCTAAAAACTGTTCTGCAATGCTCTTGCTCGCAACAGACAACGTACCTCGTCTTGCCGCTGCAGCTGCGTGATAGCAACATACAAAAATATTTCAAAACGCATTATTGCGATCGGTGCAGAGTGCAATGCATGTACTAATTTCAAAAATTGCTGCCATACTTTTATCCATACAAATCAAAGGAGGGTTTGGTCAACTAACCTTAAACGAAGTAAAGAAAAATGGAAGAAACCAATAAAAAAATTTTAATTTACTATATTTAGAAAATTGACGATTTAAGTGCTGACAAACGTTATGCAGACTTTTAATTGTTCCACAATGTCTATACTCAATAAATTCGTTTCTTGCCGCAATAAAGATACGAATATTACTCTGAGTGTAAAATGCAGAATCTCGCGCCGATAACATTGAATAAAATGTTCTCTGGTTTCCAGCCGCGTCAACTGCTTAAAACTACACGAGCTTTCGGCCATTGCCAAGTGGTGTGACTGCCAGTGGGTTGTTGGTGCCCGTGATATTGCCGTATATGGGCATGTTTAGAGTCGGCGTTCGATGTGCCCTCTTCAAGCGCGCGATCTCTGGATCCCACGCAGCTCTGAGCTGCGAGCCACCGTCTCTATTCAGGGTGTTTGCGGGAATTTTTATTTCAATAGCTTCCTTCGTTATTCTGAATGTATCCGTGCACAAATCTGACAAAATCCCTTCACTGAACAAGCAACCAACAAATACGTACAGAAAAACATTACAAAAAGAAAAATATCCTGAATTGATACCAAAGTCTTCTCCGGCAGTACTAGCACTATCACGGCAGTCTGCGACCTCTCATGTTGCGTGGTTTCTCTCCACAGCACCTTGCGTCCGACCACTTCCGTCTCCCTTCGCAACTGCTCGCTCTCTAGTACTCGCGATAATAATACCTCAGACTCAGAGTTTGTGCATGCACACAGCAGAATTATAGACATCCAACTTTCAAAGTTTCCGTTTGAGTTTCTTCACAGTTCTGTGAGCACATGCTACTGGAACAGCAGTCCAGTATCTGATTTGGTCACGATAGTGGCTGTTTCTCTCTCAATTAAGTATCGGACGTAGGCAGCCTCATGCTCATTCTAATATTACTTCTCTTCTCTGAACAAAAAGTCACTCCATTCAGCTTAGCCAAAAATTTTTAAAGACAAGACTGCAACTTGACTCGGGCTCGTTCACTACCTATTTTTCACCTGGCTCATCTGCAAAGGGGGTTGGTAGTGAACGGTTGCATTTGCGCCCTTATTATTGGCTATCTTTTGAAAAGCAGTGAAATGAACTATACACGTCCAGACTGAAACTTATTTATGCAAAAGAAATAATTTAACTTTGTGGCCATGCACTTTTTAGTTCACAAATAAATTCGATCTGTACAAATAATAATCGGTGCGATTTGTACACTGTTTGTCTCACAGCCACACACTTTCATGTTGTTCCTTCGCGTACACTGGCGTTCATACTTGCACTCGCGGCACGTTGCCAC
The DNA here is from genome assembly GCF_023897955.1 of Schistocerca gregaria. Lineage (NCBI taxonomy): Eukaryota > Metazoa > Arthropoda > Insecta > Orthoptera > Acrididae > Schistocerca > Schistocerca gregaria. The sequence continues at coordinate 434,574,928 of NC_064924.1, forward strand.
TCCCAACTTGCCACCACAACGGACAACGACCAAAGACCCCGAGTTTCCCGCTCACATCCACAGTCCTAAGTCGGGTCACATGACACCACATTAATCAAAATAATCCCTAAACATGGCCACAATTAATTTACAATATTTTATAATATTTAAATACTTAATTCTCAATACATTATATAATTTTACACATTTATCACCACACTTTTATAATTCGCTGCAATAAAAAAAACACTATGCAACGGAACTACAACGCCCATTAAAGCAAAAAACAACTATTTTCCGGTCTTTTTTGCCCAGCATATTATCTCTGCTACTGTGCTTTAAATTTAAATTATGAATTACTTGAAAGAACTCCATATTATCCCCGGTTACCTTGTTGTTGTTGTTGTTGTTGTTGTTGTTGTTGTCTTCAGTCCTGAGACTGGTTTGATGCAGCTCTCCATGCTACTCTATCCTGTGCAAGTGTCTTCATCTCCCAGTACTTACTGCAACCTACATCCTTCTGAATCTGCTTAGTGTATTCATCTCTTGGTCTCCCTCTATGATTTTTACCCTCCACGCTGCCCTCCAATGCCAAATTGGTGATCCCTTGAAGCCTCAAAATGTGTCCTATCAACCGGTCCCTTCCTCTTGTCAAGTTGTGTCACAAACTCCTTTTCTCCCCAATTCTATTCAATACCTCCTCATTAGTTATGTGATCTACCAATCTAATCTTCAGCATTCTTCTGTAGCACAACATTTCGTAAGCTTCTATTCTCTTCTTGTCCAAACTAGTTATACCCCATGTTTAACTTCCATACATGGCAACACTCCATACAAATACTTCCTTACACTTAAATCTATACTCGATGTTAACAAATTTCTCTTCTTCAGAAACGCTTTCCTTGCCATTGCAGTCTACATTTTATATCCTCTCTACTTCGACCATCATCAGTTATTTTGCTCCCCAAATAGCAAAACTCCTTTACTACTTTAAGTGTCTCATTTCCAAATCTCCTGTTACCTTACAGAACGTGAACTGGCAAATACAACACATTCAAAAAGGGGTGTTGAGTTTATGAGAGAGGAAATCAGCTTTGGAAGAGGAAATCCGGCAGCCACAACCAGATTTTCAGAATCGAGGCCGGCCGCGGTGGTCTCGCGGTTAAGGCGCTCAGTCCGGAAACGCGCGACAGCTACGGTCGCAGGTTCGAATCCTGCCTCGGGCATGGATGTGTGTGATGTCCTTAGGTTAGTTAGGTTTAAGTAGTTTTAAGTTCTAGGGGACTGATGACCACAGATGTTAAGTCCCATAGTGCTCAGAGCCATTTGAACCAGAATCGAGAATGGAATGTTTACACGACCAACTAGAAGTGTTATTCGAAAATCGGTTAACGAAATCCACTTTTGGAGGCCTAATGTAAACGACGTGAATGTTTAGACTTCAGCTCGTTTTAGACAAGGCAACCGGTTCAACACCTACAGCAATAGCTACGTAACCTAAATCACTGTGCACTACGAGGAGAGGCTATAAGTGGCCTGCCAGGTTCCCTCACTGTGCTTGGAATGACGCCATTCAGTATCGGCAGCGGCCGCTGGCGAGGCGATGCGCCGCCCGCCCCCACTGGCCACTGCCCACGCGTGTCACCGGCTCTAACGACGAGACCCGTTAGGCGCGTGCGTCGCCCGGCGGGATCGTCGCCGGCGGCCAGTGTTTTCGTTTGCGTCACGGCCGATTAGCACTTCCTCTTCTGATTGCCTTAATGAGGCGGCGCCGATAGCAGGCGTTGCCTCCCGACGCCAAGGTTACCACGCAGCTGCGACGCGCTCGCCCCTGTATCTCACACGATGATAGCTGCGTGTAGTACAGGAAGTGGGAGCAGCATTCCTTCTGTTCCTCTCTATCAGAGGTTTGCCTACTTTGTCCACTAACTTCTTTTCTTCTTCGTTTTCTTCGTCTTCTGTGTTTCCCCCTAAGAGCTGGTTACAACCGCTACTGGCCTCTATCGTTCCAGTCATCCCGTCCTAGATTTCGAATGGTTGAAATGGCTCTGAGCACTGTGGGACTTAACATCTGAGGTCATCAGTCCCCTAGACTTAGAACTACTTAAACCTGACTAACCTAAGGGCATCAGACGCATCCATGCCCGAGGCAGGATTCGAACCTGCGACCGTAGCAGCAGCGCGGTTCCGGACTGAAGCACCTAAAATCGCTCGGCCTAGATTTCGACCTTTCATTGCTGTATCTATGTATTTTTCCCATCTTAGCGCTAGCCTTCCTCTCTTCTTCTTCTGTGCTGCTCCCTGTGTAAAATCTTACTTGGCTACTTGCGGTTAAGCATTCTCTGTGCGTGCCCATACCACTGAAGGCCTCTGTTCTCCAAAGTTTTTTTTATGCAGCACATTAATTCCGTCCTCCTCCATACCTCCTCATTTTTTATACTGCGTCGTTAACTGCAGTCATCTTCTCATGTAGTACAATTGCGCTATTGTGATTTTCTTTCTGACTTTCCTTGTCTGAGATATTTTGCTACATAACAAAACGTACAGAGAATGCCTAACCGCAAGTATTGTACACTGGGAGCTGCACAGAAAAAGAAGTAAATATTCCTGAATTCCAGTCAAGAACAACTGCCAATATGGGCAAATACGTAGAGAAAGCTGTGAAAGATGGAAATCTAGGACGGGATGATTGGAACGAAAGAACTTGCAGCGGTCGACAACAGCTGACTCTTAGTGTCGTGCTGAACAGTATTATTCCATATTATCAGCGGCAGCTCGTACGTAGGTATACATTTGGGTGTTCACAAATTTTTATATTCAGACAAATATGAGAGTGCGAAATTAATAGCATCTGCTGTATAACATGTTTACCAACATATTTAAGCAACTACAGCCGCTATCAACAATAATGATGACAATAATAATAAAAACAAGAATATGCGTAACTTGTCTCAATATAGGTAGAATCCTTTGTGTGTAATTTTCTCATTCTGTATATAATTAAGTGCAGTGTATGGCAAGAACGAAAAGATGTTTGACCTTTCGCTACTCTCAGCATCGCATGTTTGTGTGAGTGGGAGTTTTCACGCTTTCTTTTTTTTCGGACAAATGTATTTCGCGTATTTGTTAATAAATTAACTTCTGTGCTGGGTTGTACCCACACGTCAACTTACGCTTATTGTACACTTCTTCGTTAAATGTTCGCTTGTAGTCACACTTCTTTGATTTCATCACTTTCTATGTCATCGGTCTTGGTCTAGGTAGCCCTACTTCCTTTTAGTCTACCTATTCCCTGTAACTTTATTTTCTGATAGCTTTAAAAAATAGATTCAACAGAGTTCATGTTTACTCTGCACACGAAAGCCGATTTCTGCACAGTAAACAACCAACTTCAAATACAAACTGCTCTTTGCGGAAATTATTAATCTCACGTAGTAGTATCTAGCTAACAGCCATAAGGGCCAAAAGCACACCGTCTTTGACCCTCCCCCGTCTCCCCACATCTTTAAGTGAATATCAGTGAAACCAGTGACATAGATTTTCGTGAATGTTCGTATACATGTACCGTGTGGGGCTACAGTACATGTAAATCTGACCCACCATATCAAGAGATGTCAGAAGCATGAATAATGCTACAGTCTCACAATCGGCGATCATATGCTTTATGGTCTCAACACCTCAAATAGATTACTGTATGATAAAATCCTAAAATTAATCTACTACATCTCATTCAGAATCCCACAAAACAGGTTTTTCTATCAATATAACTGTACCACCTCCATTTTCATGAATGTTTTGGTAATATATCTGTATGTGTTGTTCCTGGTCAGATGTAAGAGAGGGCCTTAAGGCCCTAATCTGGTCAGGCCAAAAAAGCAAACAAATAAATAAAAATATACTTATGTCCGATGTGATTTTACTATGTAGTAAGTGAATTGGTATATCTGTTGCGTGTGCTACCGCCTAGCGGGATTTATGCCAAGCGAACATAGATAAAAGTCTGCTGCAATGTACTACCACACGGTGACATTGATGTAAACTTCTAGTTGAGCAGTAAGGGCTAGTGGTACATACTGTGAACATTGTTTATCAAATCCATATGTATTTGGCCCATAAAGCGATTACGTCATTTCCGTTACGCATGTGCAACAGCTCCTTGGTGCAGAAAATAATAAGAATAAAAATACTGGGAGTAATGTGCACAATACGAATTTGTAAAACGCTGATAGGAAGATGAATCAGATTGGCCAGGAGCGAGTAATATACGCGCACTGAGGGTTCCTACAAACTTAATTATGTATACACATATCGCATGAATTCCGGTAATGGAGGGTCTCCACGATTTTTGCCTATTATCGACATTGATACTGGCACGTTATAGGTCCCAGGGATTCCAAGGCTTTCGAGAATTTTTTAATTTCAAGTCTGAAGTCGGATAAAAAATTACAAGAAAAATATTTTTTCGTGTGATATAACAAATCAACTGCTTGCTGATTCTTATCCACTCCCTGTATTGACAAATCTTTCTTCTTTACAGATTTCAAGACCCTACGTCAAGTGGAAGAATCCTATAGGTTTTAATCACTGGTTTTCGAGTTTCAAAATATGTGACACAAATGACTTTTGACTGCATTGACTTAGGAGCAGAACATTTTTACAGCGCTAAAGAAGAACAGACCTGAGTGTGCGTTACAAATTTGAACTTGACACGTCTCCCCTTTCCTGAGAAAAAGGGGGCTTATCGGACAGACAGACCTTCTAGCAAAAAATTAGAACAATTTTTTTCGTATAGTTACAAATTAAGATTTTTCTGATTTTTGTTGTTGTATTATGAGGCCTTGCTTTTTGGCAAATTCCCTAATTCTAGGTCAGCGGGAAGCATCCTGTAGGTTTTGGTGAGTGAGTTATCGAGTTTCAAAGTGTGTGACATCAATGGCCATCTCTTCTGGTTGTATTCACTTAGAAGCGTAACGTTTTTACATCGTCAAGAGACCGTACAGACTGATACGAGGCATAAATTTCAATTTGATACATCTGCCCGTTCCTGAGAAAAGGGTTTTTGAACAGTCGGACAGACAGACTGACAGACGGAAGACAAAGTAATCCCAGAAGGGTTCGGTTTTTACCGACTGAGATACGGAACCCTAAAAACGAACAAACGATCAAGCAAACAGCAAGATATTATTTTTCATATTCTGTGGAGAGCCCAGTATTCTGTGTTGTTGGCTGCTGTTTTGTTAGCTGCAGCAAAATCACTGGTTGTGCATGTATCCGGCAGGTTCCTGCAGACTAGCAGATGTTGGTCCTACAGGCCACCACACTGGCATCAACGCTTCTGACGCCCACTTCGTGAAGTTGACTTTGCACGTGGCGCCCAATTGGCAGTCTGCTCAGCGTCTTCCACGTTACACAGGGCAGGTCTGAGCCTGCGGCTGGTTCCTTGTCACATGTAACGGAGTTATCTACTATTGCACTCATTTATTTGTAGCTTCTGGGGAATTTACGTCCCCTACCTCTGTGTCAATTTTCATCAAACTCTATCCCTTACACTTACACTCCTTCTTGTCAACATTTATCCCTGAACACCGTTTGCTGTATTCCTCTTTGAGTTTTCATCTTAAGATAGCGCTGCCTGGCCATCCGCAAATAAAACAGATTGAAGAGTATCCTTATCAATAGTCATTTTCACCCGTGAGCATTTCCTGTACCAGCCATTCAGCGCCTATTCAAAATAAATGCTAAACAAAATTCCACAGTTTTAGACCTTTGTCAAAGGAAATACTTAGAGAAACCTCCTATACCATGTCAAACATTTGTGCTCCTGTATCACTTTCACTTGGTAATCCATTTTTCACTCACATTAACCCTTCACATTGCCTCCCATAATTTTATTCTGCTGACATTGTCATTCTCTTTTTGCAGGTCCACAAATGTCATGTATACGCTTCCCTTTTTATTTCTTCGTTTTGCCAGTTACTATATGATATCAGTCAATGTTATGAATTCATGCTCGTCCTTGCATAAAACCACTTTGATCTTCATTTCAACATATCATTTTCTGTTTTCTTCCTCAATATACTGGAGAAAAGCCTAGCTGTTGCTGGACTAACATTTAATCAACTATTATTATACATACTGTCTTGCCACCTTTTTTATACATCGAGCAGATGTATGACAAATTCCGTTCCCTAGGTGGATCTTCTCCCGCCTCTATTTTCCCATCAGCTTCTGTAGATAATTTATTATTACACTTTCTCCATAGTTTACAAGTTCCATTCGTACAATTCCTGGTTCTCGTGCTTCACTTCTTTTGTTGAACACAGCGTTACTGCTACGTTCACACCGTTATTTCTATGTTGTTTACTTCTAACATAACTTTTTCTTTTCCTCTGCAGTCCAATCTATTTTCCTGCCATAACTTTGAATAATGTTCTATCCATTCTTGAGCTGTTTTTTACAGTCTTCTTACACTCATTATTGTTTCCTATCAACTGTTACGAAATGAACACTGCTCTTTTCGCCGTCTGCTCGAGTAGAAAAACGCGCAAAGTGACTGGTTCCAAGATATTTAAAAACCACGGAGCCTCATAAAATATTTATAATCACTGTGCAAGTTGCATGGTTTCCAAGCGGTTTTCCACCCACGTTCATCATGGTATCGTGGTAATTTGCAAGTTCATGTCAAATATCAAAATATTTACTTTAAGAAGAAACAAATATAGTGGAACAAGTACTACTCTTTTCTTAGTTGGACGTGATGAATGACTTTCTTTCCAGTGCAGACCAACGTGACATCACAACCTTATGGCGGCCATGAGGGAAATTACTATATTATTCTTCAGTCATCAGACTGGTTTGACCCAGTTCTTCATCCTATTCAGTGAAGTCTCTTCTTGTCTGCAAAACTATTGCGACCTGCATCCATTTGGCCTTGCTTACACCATCCACGCCTCGATTTCCCTCTATATTATTTACCTTTCCATTTCCTCTGTTCCATTCCGTATCTCCGAGCTCAGAACTACTCATCTAATTTCCAGCACTCTTCTGTGGAGCAACACATTTGTCTGCACTGATTATTTTTCACATTGTTATGAGGCTGTTTTTCAGAATTAAACTTTCAGAAAATTCCTCCTTATTGCTAAATTTAGATTTGATGTTAAATCACTTCTCTTTTCCAGAAACATTTTTTGTTTTGGATTGCCAGTTTATATGTTTTATCTTGCTACTTAGTTATTTTTCTGTCCAGACAGCAAAACTACTGCCCTCAGTGTCTCATATCTTAATGTGACTCCCTCAGAATCGCCATTAATTCGACTATATTTCATTATCCTTACAGCACTTTTGTTGATGAACTCCTTGCCGTGTGTGTGGAATTGCAGTCCTGTTAGCAAAGTTGAAGGTTATTATTTGTAATCTCCGTAAACTTTAAGTCTTCTGTCCGCATTTATCCTCACTTTGTTTACTATTTGCTCATTGTACAGACTGAATAACCGGGGTGGGGGGGGGGGGGATATGACCCTCTCCCCCTTTCTTCTCAGCTAATAACTCTCGTTCGCGCTCTTCGACCCTTACAACCGCAATCTGGTTTTTGTAGAAATAATAGGTAAACCATCGCTGCTATTTTCAACCCTGATAACTTCACAATTTCATCATCCAATAGGAAATGCTATTAGAGCAGGTACCACTTCCTGCTAGTGATTCCTTCCCTTCCTCTTATAGGAAATATGCAATAAGGAATAGCGCAGTAGGCAGCACAGTTGAAGAGGAATGGACATCTCTAAAAAGGGCCATCACAGAAGTTGGGAAGAAAAAACATAGGTACAAAGAAGGTAGCTGCGAAGAAACCATGGGTAACGGAAGAAATACTTCAGTTGATTGATGAGAGGAGGAAGTACAAACATGTCCCGGGAAAATCAGGAAAACAGAAATACAAGCCGCTGAGGAATGAAATAAATAGGAAGTGCAGGGAAGCTAAGACGAAATGGCTGCAGGAAAAATGTGAAGACATCGAAAAAGATATGATTGTCGGAAGGACAGACTCAGCATACAGGAAAGTCAAAACAACCTTTGGTGACATTAAAAGCAACGGTGGTAACATTAAGAGTGCAACGGGAATTCCACTGTTAAATGCAGAGGAGAGAGCAGATAGGTGGAAAGAATACGTTGGAAGCCTCTATGAGGGTTAAGATTTGTCTGATGTGATAGAAGAAGAAACAGGAGTCGATATAGAAGAGATAGGGGATCCAGTATTAGAATCGGAATTTAAAAGAGCTTTGGAGGACTTACGGTCAAATAAGGCAGAAGGGATAGATAACATTCCATCAGAATTTCTAAAATCATTAGTGAAAGTGGCAACAAAACGACTATTCACGTTGTTGTGTAGATACATGAGTCTGGCGACATAGCATCTGAGTTTCGGAAAAGCATCATCCACACAATTCCGAAGAAGGCAAGAGCCGACAAGTGCGAGAATTATCGCACAATCAGCTTAACAGCTCATGCATCGAAGCTGCTTACAAGAATAATATACAGAAGAACGGAAAGGAAAATTGAGAATGCGCTAGGTGACGATCAGTTCGGCTTTAGGAAAAGTAAGGCACGAGAGAGGCAATTCTGACGTTACGGCTAATAATGGAAGCATGGCTAAAGAAAAATCAAGACACTGTCATAGGATTTGTCGACCTGGAAAAAGCGTTCGACAATATAAAATGGTGCAAGCTGTTCGAGATACTGAAAAAAGTTGGGGTAAGCTATAGGGAGAGACGGGTCATATACAATACGTACAACAACCAAGAGGGCATAATAAGAGTGGACGATCAAGAACGAAGTGCTCGTATTAAGAAGGGTGTAAGACAAGGCTGTAGCCTTTCACCCCTACTCTTCAATCTGTACATTGAGGAAGCAATGATGGAAGTAAAAGAAAGGTTCAAGAGTGGAATTAAAATACAAGGTGAAATGATATCAGTGATACGATTCGCTGATGACATTGCTATCCTGAGTGAAAGTGAAGAAGAATTAAATGATCTGCTGAACGGAATGAACAGTCTAATGAGTACACAGTATGGGTTGAGAGTAAATCGGAGAAAGACGAAGGTAATGAGAAGTAGTAGAAATGAGAACAGCGAGAAACTTAACATCAGGATTGATGGTCACGAAGTCAATGAAGTTAAGGAATTCTGCTACCTAGGCAGTAAAATAACCAATGCCGGACGGAGCAAGGAGGACATCAAAAGCAGACTCGCTATGGCGAAAAAGGCATTTCTGGCCAAGAGAAGTCTACTAATATCAAAAACTGGCCTTAATTTGAGGAAGAAATTTCTGAGGATGTACGTCTGGAGTATAGCATTGTATGGTAGTGAAACATGGACTGTGGGAAAACCGGAACAGAAGAAATCGAAGCATTTGAGATGTGGTGCTATAGACGAATGTTGAAAATTAGGTGGACTGATATGGTAAGGAATGAGGAGGTTCTACGCAGAATCGGAGAGGAAAGGAATATGTGGAAAACACTGATAAGGAGAAGGGACAGGATGATAGGACATCTGCTAAGACATGAGGGAATGACTTCCATGGTATTAGAGGGAGCTGTAGAGGGCAAAAACTGTAGAGGAAGACAGAGATTGGAATACGTCAAGCAAATAATTGAGGACGTAGGTTGCAAGTGCTAATCTGAGATGAAGAGGTTAGCGCAGGAAAGGAATTCGTGGCGGGCCGCATCAAACCAGTCAGTAGACTGATGCCAAAAAAAAGTAGTTTACAAATGGTGGGTGCTTCAAATGGCTCTGATCAATATGGGACTTAAAATCTGAGCTCATCAGTCCCCTAGGACTTAGAACTACCCAAACCTAACCAACCTAAGGACATCACACACATCCATACCCGTTTCAGGATTCGAACCTGCGACCGTAGCTGTCTCGCGGTTCCAGACTGAAGCGCCTAGAACCGCTCGGCCACCTCGGCTGGCTGCAAATGATGAATTGGACAGTAAATAACAACGTCTAGTTTGCTTCTACGACTCTCACACTAGCACAAGTATGAGGACTGAGAAGAAAGAGACGAAATGCCTCCGATTATTGAGAAAAGGCAGCCTGTGTAACGTACTACTGCCCGACTGGATCTCCAACGTCATACTATGTTCCGGCGTTGTGGCACGTTCCACTAAAGTCGATGAACACACTGTAGACACTAAAAGTAAACGTGCTACGATCAGAAAGTAAGAAGACCAGAGTTAAACATCACTGACCCTCATATACGCTAATAAACAATATTATATAATAACTGTAATTATGCCCAGTTTTAAATCATATTAATAGATTTCAGAAATATGAGAATACTCTGGGAATGACTTACGAAATAGAAAAATGCATTGCGTTTCACTAAATTTATAAGGCTTCATATGTGGTTTGATAAAGAAACCAATGAGTCTGTGTAACGTATCCGAGCTAATACAGTTTCACAAGTTACAGTTTTTCTGTGCAAAACATATTTCACATGTAGAATAATTTGCAAAGGACGTTGGCAAATTTCGCCTTTTATAACTTATTAACACAAATATTATCAATTTCATAGTAAAAATATACATCTTGGAAAACGTATCACTTGAGCACAGTACTTCCTGCGATCACTTGTAAGTTACTATATGTCTACTAATGATGATGATGAAGTCCCACACTCCTTGACAGAGCGTAGAGGACGATGTGGGATACGCGCACCGCTGTACTAGACAAGGTCCTAGAGGAAGTGGTTTGTTATTGCCTTCCTCCGGTCTTAATGGAGATGAATGATGATGAGTTTGTTATTACCTTCCTCCGGCCTCGATGGGGATGAATGATGATGATGAAGACGGCACAACAACACCCAGTCATCTAGAGGCTGGTGAAAATCCCTTACCCAGACGGGAATCGAACCTGGAACGCCGTGCTCGGGAAGCGAGAACGCTACCGCGAGACCACCAGCCGCGGACTATGTGCACTAAAAGTGGAAAAAAAAAATACCGGACAGGTGTGAGTAGGTCTCGCACACTGAGAGCTCGGTAAAAAGTAAATAATGTATGTATATAGTTGATCTACAACTTTCGCTGAACGAATGTGTATCAGCGTCTGTGACATAAATGGCCGTATCTTTTGGATGCGTTGTCTTAGAAACTTAGATTTTACACCGCGAAGGGCTCGAAGATCTTAGTATTTAACATAAATTTCAACTTGATAACTCTACCGGTTCCTCAGAAAAAAGAGTATTAACAGATAAACAGAGAGAGAAACGGAAGTAAAACGGTGATTCTACAGCATACGGGTCTCGTTTTTACCGTAAAAAAAAACGAAAAAAATAGCGGTTTTACCATATAGGCACTCATCATCATCATCATCATCATTTAAGACTCATTTGCCTTTCAGCGTTCAGTCTGGAGCATAGTCTCCCTTATAAAATTCCTCCATGATCCCCTATTCAGTGCTAACATTGGTGCCTCTTCTGATGTTAAACCTATTATTTCAAAATCATTCTTAACCGAATCCAGGTACCTTCTCCTTGGTCTGCTCCGACTCCTCCTACCCTCCTACTCCATGAGTCTCTTGGGTAACCTTGTTTCTCCCATGCGTGTAACATGACCCCAACATCTAAGCCTGTTCGTCCTGACTGCTATATCTATGGAGTTCATTCCCAGTTTTTCTTTGATTTCCTCATTGTGGACACCCTCCTGCCCTTGTTCCCATCTACTAGTACCTGCAATCATCCTAGCTACTTTCATATCCGTAATATCAACCTTGTTGATAAGGTAACCTGAATCGACCCAGCTTTCGCTCCCATACAACAAAGTTAGTCGAAAGATTGAACGGTGCACAGATAACTTAGTCTTGGTAGTGACTTCCTTCTTGCAGACGAGAGTAGATCGTAGCTGAGCGCTCGCTGCATTAGCTTTGCTACACCTCGCTTCCAGTTCTTTCACTATGTTGCCATCCTGCGAGAATATGCATCCTAAGTACTTAAAAGCGTCCACCAGTTCTAGCTTTGAACCTCCTATTTGCCACTCTATCAGTTTATATCTCTTTCCCAATTACATTACTTTCGTTTTGGAGATGCTAATCTTCATACCATAGTCCTTACATTTCTGATCTACCTCTGTAATATTACTTTGCAAACTTTCAATCGAATCTGCCATCACAACTAAGTCATCCGCATAAGCAAGACTGCTTATTTTGTGTTCACATATCTTAATCTCACACAGCCAGTCTCTTATTTTCATCATTTGATCCATAAATGATATGAACAACAGCGGAGACAGGCTGCAGCCTTGTCTTACCACCGAAACTACTCTGAACCTTGAACTCAATTTACCGTCAACTCTAACTGCTGCCTGACTACTCATGTAAAGACTATTAATTGCTTGTAAACGTTTGCCTCCTATTCCATAATCTCGTAGAACAGACAATAACTTCCTCCTAGGAACCTGGTCATATGCCTTTTCTAGATCTATAAAGCATAGATACAGTTCCCTGTTCCACTCATAACACTTCTCCATTATTTGCCGTAAGCTAAAGATTTGGTCCTGACAACCTCTAAGAGGCGTAAACCCACACTGATATTCATTCAGTTGGTCCTCAACTAATACTCGCACTTTCCTTTCAACAATACCTGAGAAGACTTTACCCACAACGCTGATTAAAGAGATACCTCTGTAGTTGTTACAATCTTTTCTGTTTCCATGTTTAAAGATTGGTGTGATTACTGCTTTCGTCCAGTCTGATGGAACCTGTCCCGACTCCTAGGCCATTTCATTTATCCTGTGTAGCCATTTAAGACCTGACATTCCACTGTATTTGATGAGTTCCGACTTAATTTCATCCACCCCAGCTGCTTTATTGCACTGCAATCTATTGACCATTTTCTCCACTTCCTCAAATGTGATTCTATTTCCATTATAATTCCTATCCCATTCTACCTCGAAATCTGAAACATTACTGATCTTTTTTTCACCTACATTGAGCAACTCTTCAAAATATTTCCTTCATCTGCCCAAGGCCTCCACAGGATTCACCAGCAGTTTTCCTGACCTGTCCAAAGTACTTGTCATTCCCTTCTTACCTCCCTTTCGAAGACTGCTAATTACACTCCAGAATGGTTTTCCAGTAGCTTGACCCAAAGTCTCCAGCCTGTTTCCAAAGTCTTCCCAAGATTTCTTCTTGGATGCTGCAATTATCTGTTTGACTTTGTTTCTTTCTTCAACATAACTTTCTCTGTCTACCTGAGTTCTAGTATGTAGCCATTTTTGATATGCCTTCTTTTTCCGTTTACAGGCTGCCTTGACTGTGTCTTTCCACCAAGCTGTTTGCTTCATCATACTTATACACACTACTGTTCCAAGATATTCTTTAGCCACTTCTAGTACTGTGTCCCTGTACCTTGTCCATTCCTTTTCCAATGATTGTAATTGACTACGTTCAACTAACTGGTACCTTTCTGAGATCATTGTTATGTACTTGTGCCTGATTTCCTTATCCTTAAGTTTCTCCACTCTTATCCTCCTACATATGGACCCAACCTCCTGCACTTTCGGCCTCACAATCCCAATTTCACTGCAGGTTAAATAATGACCAGTGTCATCAAAGAATCCCCTGAATACACGTCTGTGCCTCACAGCCTTCTTGAATTCCTGATCTGTTATTATATAGTCAATGACAGATCTGGTTCCACTGCCTTCCCAAGTATACCGGTGAATGTTCTTATGTGATTACTAAGCCCATACTGGCACAGAAATCCAAGAGTTGTTTCCCGTTCCTGTTGGCCTCCATATCCTCTCCAAATTTACCCATTTATCCTGGTATTAAAATCACCCATGAGCAGAACACTGTCCTTGTCCTTTACTCTAACAACTACATCACTGAGTGCATCATAAAAACTATCCACCTTATCTTGATCTGTCCCTTCACAATGCGAATGTACTGACGCAATCCTAATTTTCTTGCTAGACACTGTCAAATCTATCCACATCAGTCGTTTATATACATACCTTATTGCAACTATGCTGGGTTCTATTTCTTTCCTGATGTAAAGCCCTACACCCCATTGTGCTATTGCTGCTTTGACTCCTGACAGGTAGACCTTGTATTCTCCCACTTCCTCTTCTTTCTCACCCCTTACCCGAATGTCACTAACAGCTAAAACGTCCAGCCCCATCCTACTTGCAGCCTCTGCCAGCTCTGCCTTCTTCCCGGGGAACCCCCCGTTGATATTAATAGCTCCCCAACTCATTACCACTTGTTTGCCAAGTCGTATCTTAGGAGTCCCTGGTTTGTCAGTTAGAGGTGGAACTCCGTCACCTCCGAAGGTCCGAGGCATTTTGCTCTGATTGTTGCAAGCATCATATTTAAAGTACCGGGGAAGCAGGTTGCTAGCCGTACTTGCCCCGAGTCCCATTGAGTTTTACCCCTAACGGTTGAGGGACTAACCGGTGGATTTGGTAGTCTTTGCCGTATGAGCACAAAGGTGACCACGACTCAGAATATGTCCGAGATGCCCAGCCTTATTGCAAAGTAACTGGTATCCCGATTGTCAGGACCACTTACTTGGCCACACATACGTTGCCCGTGATTCATGTACTAGGACATGACTAAAGGAAACACACCATGAACCACCATATAGGCACTAAACGACACATTGTGGTACCGCATATCTGACACGAAAATTTTTATTTGTTCATATAGGCACTAAACAAATAAAAATTTTCGTGTAAGATATGCGGTACCACAATGTGTCGTTACTTTTTGTACTTGAATTCTGAAGCAATAGATACTGTACACAAAGAATTCGCTCCTCCACGGCAAACTCAACCAAGTGTTTTACAAATATATCCTTGAATGCCTCAAGAAAAAGGTGATGGCTCAAATGGTTCAAATGGCTCTGAGCACTATGCGACGTAACTTCTGAGGTCATCAGTCGCCTAGAAATTAGAACTACTTAAACCTAACTAGCCTAAGGACATCACACACATCCATGCCCGAGGCAGAATTGAAACCTGCGACCGTGGAGGTCGCTCGGCTCCAGACTGTGGCGCCTAGAAACGCTCGGCCACTCCTGCCGGCCAAGAAAAAGGTGAATCGTGTGAGATGGGACATTGAAGACAAGTGAATGCTGCATCAAGACAGCACCCCATGTCACACGGTCACTGACATCAGGGAATTTCTTACCACAAGAGATGATCCTGTCGTTCCATAGTCCTTGTCACCCGATTTGAGTCCTTGTGTCGTTTTTCTTTTCCCGAAACTGAGAAATTTCCTAAAAGGGAGCCATTTTAGAACTATGGAAACATTCATGAACGTGACCGACATGGTGAATGCGTTACCAATTGAAATCTTCCAGCGCTGCTGTCAAGACTCCGCCGGTGTATAGCTGCCGAAGCAAACTGCCTTGAAGAGGATAATATTGTTTTTTGGAAAAAATAGACGTTTGGACGGATACGAAATCTGTCTCATTACTTTTCTCATAGCTCGTTTACGTTAGATCAGACAGTAACATGACTGGCTGGAGGGAAAGACTTAGGGATGGGCGGTGTCAATAGCTCGATGGCATAACAAGACATAGAGACGTCCTCATTTGATGGAACATGAAGATGTAACTGCAACTGATTACCTTTGCTATGAAACATTCATCATCTCTCTGCTTGGGAATGGACAGGCCGGAAAGTCACTGAAGTCACCGACGTCGTGGGCGAGTGTTTTTTCCGGGGGAAGGAGAGTGGTGGAAGTTGGCGGCAGCCCCTAACCCCTCAGCGGTGGCGCTGGCGGCGGCGGCGGCGGCGCGGGAACGGCAAAACACGCCGGGCGGACCCCGCTTTTATCGTCGCTCCTTCCTGTTTCCATACAAACGATTCGCCCGCTGCCGGCATACAGCGCTGGCAGCCCTTATGTATTCATGCGGCGACTTTCCAGATGAAATATAAGCTGCTGATGCAGATCTAAATTTTCGGCCGCAATTGCGGTTCCCCCGGCGAGCGTCCCGCGCAACTAAATTATCCACGGTCCAAAGCCAGGAAATGATGAACCTCTCCGCTGCTCGGAAGGGGTAAAGGGGGAAAAAAATTACTTAAGACACACAGCATTAAAAAGTCGTTGCCGCCGCGGGGCTGCGCAGGAGATGCGCTTAGATGGGGAAGCAGGGGCGGATGCACGCGCAGCGAGAGCCGCATTTCGCGGCGAGCCGCCGGGTAATGACGCCGAAAATCACTGGTTTCTCTGCGCCAGCCGACTGGGCGGCAGCGGCCTTCTGACGTAAATATAAACTGGAGTTCCTGCGCTCGTAAACTCGGTTGTCCGCAGCAGCGGCAATCTGCGGGGGGAAACCGCGGCATTAACCATAAAAATTTACTGTGACATTGCCCCCGATAGTAAAAGAACTCTGGACAATTCGTTCGCTGTTCTTTAGACGTGCGCGGGCATCGGTGGCTCTGCTCAGAACTGTGTTTTGATGAACAGAGACGTCAAAGTTTTTGAGTTCTGTGAATATTGGAAACGAAAGCACACAGTTCGCTGAAGTCTGTGTCATCATAGCCTCACTTTTAGGGCGCATTTCGTCTTTCCAGGACATTACTTTAGTAATGTAGGTAACTGAAGCTAATTTTTCGTATGAGAGTAATTTCCAAATGAGACAGGTATGCCAGCACGAGTACCTAAAATCGAATGAAAATGCAGTGATGTACCTGTTCTACAACTCATCAATATTTAATACGTTTTTGAGATTCTCATAGCAATAAATACTCCACAACATTCTGTACCCACACCGTCTTTCCGGTGTGCGTTTGTTCGGAATTTGATGTTCCGCTGATATTTAATTAAAGATTTCTGGTCCCAATTTTATTGTACAGGGTGACCCAAAAAGAATGACCTGATTTTAAATAGTATTATTTATTAGGAAGAAGGGCGTAACAAAAACAAATTGCATACTAAATTACTCAGAAAAGACAGAAGTTTATAAAAATCCGTCATAAATGTTCAATATGTACTCCATTGGCTACACGGACCACATCTATCCGATAACCGAATTCATCCCAAACTCAGCGTAAGGTATCTTCCGTCATTGAAGCTACAGCAGTTGATATTCTGGTTTTTAGTTCATCAATGTCACAAGGTAAGAGAGGAACGTAAACACATTGTTTAACATCTCCCCACAGGAAGTAATCACATGGTGTTAAGTCAGGGGATCTAGGAGGCCAAGAGTGTAAAACCTGGTCTCGCGGTCCTCTACTCCCTACCCACCGTTGAGGCACGTTGGCATTGAGGAAAATGCGCTAGTAGCGACATGTAGATGATTTTTTCTGAAACTCTAGACCATGCCAATTACATCTAGCGCTGTTTCAGTTACGTAGTGACATTTGTCTCAATATAATTACAAGTTAAAATCGGGTTATTGTTTTTGGGACACACTGTATTTACGATTTGCTACTTTCAGTAATTCTAGGATCTTACTCTGATTGTCGAACAGAAGGAAATGAGGTACGCAGCAATAAATGTTTTTGAGCAATGAAGAATATTGTGTATAACAATAACAAATATACTAATAAATTAACTTCAACATTTTTAGGACCTCTCAGCATGTGTATCCTACTTCACAACAAATAAGAGAAGTAGTTTAAAACTGCTGGAAAGCAAAGTGGGTTTAGATTTCGTGTGATTTCTTCAAATCACTTCAAGCTGCTGACAGGATAAGTTCTTTTTCCCCAAAGAGATTGTGATCCATCATAACCCAACGTTCCAGTGAGTCGCCCCTAATGTCCTCCGACGTGGACGTTACATTTCGGTTTTTCTTCCTTCAGACACACAGAAACGGCGTGTATTCGTCCATCCTTAGAAACAGCTCCAAGGAAACCGGCAATAGTTTCCTTGCACCTACTTTCCCCTAGGGAATATGATAAGTCACTATTGGTAATCAATGGTAATATACGCTGAGGCGGCAAAAGTTATGGGACAGAGATACGTATATATACAGATGGCCGCAGTACCGTGAACACAACGTATAAAATGGCAATTCATTGACAGACCAGTCTCTCCCGCAAACTGGATTCTCCACATCCTTTGGTGTCCCTCATCCTCTCCCACCCTAGCCCACCGCCACATCTGTACCACAGAGTCACACCTGGTCTCCATCTTCCCACACTCCATACTCTCACCCAAGGTGGCTTCCGCCAACTCCCTCTCCCAGCTCCCAGATAATGTCCTCGTGCCTCCCATATACCCCTCTTGCTGCTCTAATCCCTCCTTCTTCCTCCCCCCACTCCTCAGGGCTCCATCTCTCTGTCCCTTCCCCCCCCCCCCCCAGGCTTCCGACTCCTTTTCTTCTCCCATCCACAGCCTCCCTCCTCCTCCTCCTGGTATCCCCCTCCTGTCTCTCCCTACTCCATTTTCTCCCCATTTTTGTTGTTATGTCAGTGTTTCTCCAGTGCCATGTGCTGTGCTATGTTACATCGCCACCAACAGTGTCGCCAGTGTCACTCATTTTTGTTCCCATTGTGATGCTTCTTTGTTTTCGCTTCGGTCTGCAGTGCTCATTCTCTGCATGTGTGTGTGGCTCTCATCTATGTTTTTTAATCTACCTTTTATACTCATCTGTTATCTGCTATCGTTTATTCACCCATTTTTACCATTCTTGTTTGTATATTGTTTTCTCATGTTTGCTTATGTTTTTTGTAACTATCTTGGCTGAAGATCGGCATATTGAACCGCTGCCAGCCCGCCCCATTATGGAGAGTGCAATAACAATAAAGGAAAAATACACAACGGAGCTATCAGTTGCATACGGGCGATCAGTGGGATAAGGTTTCCGACGTGATCATGGCCCAACGATAGGAATCAACACACTTTGAAAGAGAAACGGTAGTTGGAGCGACAAGCATAGGGGATTCCAATTCGGAAACTGTCAGAGAATTCAGTATTCCGAGATCCAAAGCCTCAAGAATATGCTAAGAATACCACATCTCAGGCATCACCTCTCACTGTGGACAATGTAGTTACCGCTGGCCTTCACTTAACGACCGAGAGCAGCAGCATTTGGTGGACTTGTCAGTGCTAACAGAGAAACAAAACTGTGTAACATAACCGCCGAAATCAAACTGGGACGTACGACGAGCGTATCCGTCAGGACAGTGCGGCGAAATTTGGCATTAATGGGCTATGGCAGCAGACGACCGACTCGGGTGCGATTGCTAACAGTATAACATTGACTGCAGCGCCTCTCCTTGGCTCGTGACTGTATCCGTTCGATCTTAGATGAAAGGAAAACCGTGGGGTGGTCAGATGTGTTCCGATTTCAGTTGCTAAGAGCTGGTGGTAGGGTTTGAGCCATTTGCAGCCATAGGCCGAAGTTGCCAACAAAGCACTGTGCAAGCTGGCCGTGACTGTGTTTACATGGAATGTACTGGGTCCCCTGGACCAACTGAACCGATCATCGACTGGAAATGGCTATATTCTGCTACTTGCAGATCATTTTCAGCCAGTCATGTACTTAATCATCGCAAACAATGATGCAATTTTTATGACGACAACTATTCGCAATTGGTTTGAGGAACATTACAGACAATTCGAGCGAAAAATCGCCTGGAGTGAATCCCATCGAACATTTGTGGGATATAATCGAGAAGTCTGTTCATGCGCAAAGTCCTACACTGGCAATACTTTCACAATTACGGACGACTATAGGGGCGGTATGGCCCATTATATCTGGAGGGGTCTTCTAAAAATTTCTTGAGTCCATGCCACGCCGAACTGCTGCACTACGCCGCGCTAAGGGAGGTATCCGATTTTTGTCACCGCGTTCTCTGTAAGGTAGGAAGAAGAAGCGACTTTATCTCTCACGCGTCACTGTGAAACAGAGGGAAGTGAGGTACACAACAGTTTTGAGCAATCATTTTATGACATTAAGAATTTTTACATAATAAAATTAAGTTCAGTGAGCAAAAAGTACACAGCTCCCACTACAAAAAACAATTTTTGACAATGTAACACTTGGTGTGCGTGAGCTTGTGTGTCTGTGTGTGTGTGTGTGTTTGTGTGTGTGTGTGTGTGTGTGTGTGTGTGTGTGTAAGAGAGAGAGAGTTTTCACGTATCACATCCCAGCAAGAACAGTGACTCAACTCTACAACTCCAAAATGCAATAATCAAAAGAGGTGTGTGTGTGTGTGGTTTGAGGTTTTCGGGCGCTAAACAGCATGGTCATCAACGCCCAATTAATCAAAAGAGGTACTGGAAGAAGACGAATATCTTTGTTTGACAACCTTAGATGCTGATTCAGTATTTCAACAGAACTAGCAACAGGACAAGAATAGCCATCATAATCGCCAGGATCAGAACCAAAGAGGCACCGAAAAAGAAGAACAGAAAAATCAACTTAAAGTCTGAGATAGTATAAGGTGCTTTTAAATTTCAGCTAAGTATTTTTCTCAATAAATCCTGTTAAATTATTTACGACAGTAATTTCGAATTGCAGTTCCGTTTTCTTAGAACGTGATGTGCTATCAGGTAATTATTAATTAGTTCTTTGAGTTTTGTCACTTTTCTTGTTTTTTCTAAAAACTTTTTATTTTTTAAATTGTGATGAGACATATAAAACCTTTGCCACTTTTCCGCCCCAAGTAACATATTATTTTATTTATTGTAGCATAATACGACATTCGAAACTCCATCAGGCAAAATCAGTATTTAAGTTAGAATAAAAAATGGAAAAGGCACTGAAGTCATTTTATTAGAAAAACACAGTGTAAAATAATAATTTATAACACTTAATACAATTTAAGAAGGGACATCAATTAGGTGTCAATGAAAGGAGCACAATTTATAAAACATAGAATCATAAATGCACTTACATAATGTAGAAATACTTTTCGTTTAGAAAAGGGATTCACTATGAACTTTTTTCAGAGCAGAAATTCCCATTTTCTTCTTGTATGTGCAAAGCATGAAATTTAATAGAATTTACAACAGCTGCAGTCGTCAAAACTGTGCCTGATTCTTGAGACATGCATGCATATCTGAAGAACACTGTACTGTAAGATAAAGACTCTGTATACACACAGATGTCGTAATAATCAATGATGTTCAAAATTCAATTCAGCTTTCCTTATATATGAAACGTGTCACAGCTCAGAATGCTCTGCTCTATTTGAATAACGTACGCAAATCTGCAAGTAGCATTGTTGAAGTGACACTCTTGTTCCCATGGCGAATTATGAAGTAGCCTACGATACTGGCACAGCTGCCGTGGAAGCGGGCAGATTGCGAGATGGAGATGTGAAGTTTTTCGTGTCGTTGAGGCACTGCACACGTATTTTTCAGTGGCATAGACTAAAAACTGCCGTTTTTTTACTTGTCATCGCTTTTCTTGCCGGGGTGCGATATAGTAGACTATAAATCACTGTGCATAAAAACTAAAATAAAATAAAATAATGCTAGCCTGCGGTTAATGAAATAGAAAATCATACGAATGGACAGTATTATGCCATATTTTTCGCTCAGAAAGATATTGTAACTGTAAAGTAAGTGAATGGTTCCACGTTGTAACAAGAAATGGCGGCTGTGTCGCATAGGATATGCAAATATCAAACACTTCTCCTGCTGCATCTTAAAGGCGTTGTGCAGCTTCCAAAACATAAACAAAGACAACATAATTGCATGACTGGGAGCCTACATAGGCTATACTTTTCTTCCTTGGAAACAAAGGTAGAAAAAAATATACGTAATACACACAATCCGTCTTAATAAGTATAAAACTTTTAGCTCAGACAGTGAAAAAACCCGATTCACATCTGCGAGAACAGCGGTTTTTTGTTCTTTTGTTGTTTTTTTTTTGTTGAGTCTCCTGTTGATTTTTGGTTTCATGCGGCTTGCCACGAATTCCTCTCCTCGAATCTCAGAGTAACGCCTGCATTCCACGTCCTCAATTATTTGCTCAGTGTATTCCAAATCTCTGTCTTCTCGAAAAGATTTTATCCTCTACTGCTTCCTCTCGTACCATGGAAGTTATTCCCTGATGCCTTAATACACGTGTTATCAACCTGCCTTATCAGTGCTCTCCATGTAATTCACATATTTCAAATTATTTTTTATTTGTCACACGAAAGCTGTTTTCGAAAATAAAGAGACGTAGTTTTAACTACATGTTGCTCCGTAAACGAAGTGTGTGATTATGAGCGAGAGTAGACTTCCATGGCCATTGCGACCTTTAGTAAATACCTTCCAGGTGCGTGAAAGCTTCGCGCTGACGCTGACACAGACAAATTTTTTGGTCATTGCTGCATGTGACCTTCATCAAGGTTGTGTATTAAGTTAACTGGACACTCCAAATTCTTCTGGAGTGCGATACGCTACCACTCACGTTCACCTTCAGTGTTTCTGGACATGAGGCTTACCAGCGCTCGGCACATGCAGAATGTAGTTAGAGCTAGTCTTTGGTCATTCTTGTGACAGAAAGGTGTGGACCAGCCGATGTGGCCGAGCGGTTCTATGCGCTTCAGTCTGGAACCGCGCGACTGCTACGGTCGCAGGTTCGAAACCTGCCTCGGGCATGGATGTGTGTGATGTCCTTAGGTTAGTTAGATTTAAGTAGTTCTAAGTTCAAGGGGACTGATGACCTCAGCTGTTAAGTCCAGTAGTGCTCCGAGCCATTTGAACCATTTTAACAGATAGGTGATGTGTCGTTCCAACAGGATAATGCTCGCCCATACACTGCCCTTGAAACTCAGCGTGGTCTGCAAGGCGTCTAGCAACTTCCATGGCCATCACGATCTCCGGGCTTGTCTCTAATCCACCACGTGTCGGATATGATGGGAAGTGACTGGGGTGACTCGTTAACCAACAACTCAGACAGAACTACGTGAACGGGTGGAGCAGGGATGTCATAACGTATCCCTGGACAGTATTAGTCAAGTGTACGATAGACTGGATGCCAGTGACAGTGCCCAGCATCGCCGCCCACGTAGGTGTTGTGCATGTTTCAGCATGGGTCCATACCTTGTACCTCAGAACCGCTTGTACTATTGCGCTGTAAAAGCCATCATTTCATATACCCCATAAGCACTGTTGCAAAAATAAAGCTTTTGTGAATTGTAAACCTCTATACAGCTGTGTATGTATTATGGTATCTGTTCTTTCCCCCTCTCCACAGTATATATATGTTTATAAATGAATATCAGGGTTTTAACGTTTTATAGTATTTATTACATTAAACTTACACTTATAAATGATATGTCAAAAAATGGTTCAAATGGCTCTGAACACTATGCGACTTAACATCTGAGGTCACCAGTCCCCTAGAACATAGAACCACTTAAACCTAACTAACCTAAGGACATCACACACACCCATGCCCGAGGCAGGATTCGAACCTGCGACAGTAGCAGTCGCGCGGTTCCAGGCTGAAGCGCCTAGAATCGCTCGGCTACATCGACCGGCAAATGATATGTCAAATGAAAGAGCAACTGAAACAGTTCTACCAAGAACCTTATAAATGTTCAGTGTGAGCACCATTTGTCACACGGCATACAAGTCTATAGACGAGTTCTTCCCAAACGTTGATAAGAGTGTCTTCAGTAATTGTAGCAACAGCTGCTTCAATCCGGTTTCTTAATTCAGGTCTGCTGGTAGTGGAGGCACGTACACACGATCCTTGATGAAGCCCCAAAGGAAAAAATCGCAAGGCATTAGGTCGGGTGAACGTGGAGGCCATGCAAAGCTAGCCCTGTCATCGGGCGAACTATCCAGTGCTTGGGTACAGTGAAGTTCAACCAATCTCGTACTGCGCTAGGCCAGTGAGGTGGCGCACCATTTTGCTGGAAAATGAAGTTCTCTGGCTCATCTTCTTCCAACTGAGGGAAGAGCCACTGAGCTAGTGTATCAAGGCAAGAAGTGCCACTTACAGTAGGTTCAGCAAAACAGAACTCGGCTATAGACTTGATGTGTGCCGTGTGAAACCGACAAACTGGGAACGGGAGCTTTTTAAAAGTTCTGTTACAGAAGCTTTAGGAATTAAAGTCAGCAAATAAACTACGGAATCGAATGGTGCGAACAGTGTTATTATAGACTTGATGTGTGCCGTGTGACAAATGGTGCTCAGATTGAACATTTGTAAGGTTGTTGGTAGAACTGTTTGACATATCATTTATAACTGTAAGTTTAATGCAATATATACATATATACAAAAATTTGGAGTTGGAATTAAAATCCATGGAGGAGAAATAAAATCTTTGAGGTTCGCCGATGACATTGTAATTCTGTCAGAGACAGCAAAGGACCTGGAAGAGCAGCTGAAAGGAATGGGCCATGTATTGAAAGGAGGATATAAGATGAACATCAACAAAAGCAAAACGAGAATAATGGAATGTAGTTTAATTAAATCGGGCGATGCTGCGGGTATTAGATTAGGAAATGGGACGCTTAAAGTAGGAAATGAGTGGCTGTTTTGAGAACAAAATAACTGATGATGGTCAAAGTAGAGAGGATATAAAATGTAGACTGGCAATGCCAAGGAATGCGTTTCTGAAGAAGAAAAATTTGTTAACATCGAGTATAGATTTAAATGTCAGGAAGTCTTTTCTGAAAGTGTTTGTATGGAGTGTAACCATGTATGGAAGTGAAACATGGGGTATAAGTAGTTTGGACAAGAAGAGAATAGAAGCTTTCGAAATGTGGTGCTACAGAAGAATGCTGAAGATTAGATGGGTAGATCACACAACTAATGAGGAGGTATTGAACAGAATTGGGGAGAAAAGGATTTTGTGGCACAACGTGACTAGAAGAAGGGAACGGTTGATAGGACATGTTCTGAGGCATCAAGTGATCAATAATTTAGTATTGGAGGGGAGCGTGGAGTGTAAAATCGTAGAGGGAGACCAAGAGATGAATACACTAAGCAGATTCAGAAGGATGTAGGCTGCAATAGGTACTGGGAGATGAAGAAGCTTGCACAGGATAGAGTAGCATTGAGAGCTGCATCAAACCAGTCTCAGGACTGAAGATCACAACAAACAATGTGTGTGTGTGTGTGTGTGTGTGTGTGTGTGTGTGTGTGTGTGTGATCTTAATTATTAAAAGTTTTTTTTTTTATCTCCCCTTTGCCTTTGTCGTGATTCAGCAAATGAAAGATGTACTGCGATTGTCTTAATGAAGGCAATGTATACCGTCATTGTCCTAGTGAAGGCATTATCCATATTCTTGTAAAGCCTCATAATTGTCGGACGTGTTCCGATGCAGCCACTAGTATGGCTTACGAAAGCAGCAGTTCCTCGACGAAATAGCTCCCACAGTTCTGCAACACTTTCTTGCCACAGTCAGCTAGACGAGGGGCCGGTGACCAACAGCTGGAGCGCCGACGCGGACCGTGGAGTCCGGAGAGCAGCTGAGGGGGCGGTGTAAACTTCCCCGGGCCACAAGTTTGGCCGCCAGCGTCCCGCGAGGCCGTCGCAAATCTTTCGGAAGGCGGCGCGCCGGCCATTCTTCGTTCGCCGCGGACGGACGGCGGAAGTGGAGGCAGAGGCGGTGGCAGCGCCCGGCGGACCGCCGCCCACGGCCGAGCGGAATAAAGCGCCACGCCCCGCGCCTTCTGCTGGCGCCGGCGCCGACTCACTGAGCGCCGATTTACGATCGCGTCCCGCGGCGCACCTGTGCTCCTCGGCATTCGGCTCGCCAGCTGCGTCTGCTATTCGTGCCGGCGCTAGCGCTGTTCACTGCCGCAGTTATTTGCTACTTCTTAACAGCGACAAACTGGGAACGGGAGCTTTTTAAAAGTTCTGTTACAGAAGCTTTAGGAATGGGGCGAAGAGTGTTGTTAAAATTCTTTGGTCCCCATTTAAATAATCTTTACTTCGCGAAGTATAGTTGGATATGAACAAATACGCTGACGTCAAAAAAAAATCGCAACACCAAAAAATGATTAATGTACATTAATGAAATTTCGGAAATACATTTGTCTAGGTAACATACTTAAGTTATTAACACTGAAAGATCACAAGTTGATGTATGCGCAAGATAAACCATTGCAAATGTGAAATTCCGACATATTAAATACCGGTGTAGTCGCCAGAATGTTGAATGCAAGCAAACAAACATGCATGCATTGTGTTGCACAGGTGCGAGATGGCAGTTTGAGGGATGCAGTTCCCCACCTGTTGCAGTCGGTCGGTCAATACAGGGGCAGCTGGGGCGTTTGTGGATGACGCTGGAGTTATCATGCAATGGTGCCCCATAAGCATTCAACTGGAGGCAGAGCTCGTGATCGAGCAGGCCAAGGCATGTTGGGTTACAACTGCAGTACTTATGCGAGCGTTATCTTGTTGGAAAACCGCCCCTGTAATGCTATTAATGAGTGACAGCACAACAGGCCGAATCAACAGACTGACGTACGGTTTTGCAGTCAAGGTGCGTGGAATAACTCGAAGTGTGCTCGTGCTGCCATACGAAATCCCACTTCGGACCGTGACCTCTAGTGTGCGGCCAGTGTGTTTAGAACGTAGACAGACTGGTTGCATACCCTCGCCCAGTGTGTTTAGCACGTAGACAGGCTGGTTGCATACCCTCGTCTGTACTGCTTATAATCATCACACGGCCATCACTGGCACCGAGCCACAACGAGCTTGCATCAGCAAATAGAACAGACCTCCATCCTGCCGTCCAATGAACTCTTGCTTGATACCAGTGGAGTCGCAAATGGAGGTGGTTTAGGGTCAGGGTGGAATGCACGCTACACAGCGTCTGCCTCGGAGCTGTCATGGAAGTAACCGTTTTGTAACAGATCGTTGTGTCACTCAGATGCCAACTACTGCTCTGATTGCTACTGCAGATGCAATACGATTCTCCAGAGCCATGCGGAGAATACGATGGTCATCCCTCTCGGTAGTGCCACAAGGCCGCTTGGAACCCGGTGTTCTTTCGACGATACATTATCGTGATCACCGCTCCCAGCAATCATGTACAGTAGCTACATTCCTGCCAAGCCTTTGTGCAGTATCTCAGAAGAATCATCCAGCTTCTTCTAACCTCCTTACACTACCTCCTTCAAGCTCAGTGGAATGTTGATGAATTGCGTCTTTGTCGACTTAAATGCATTCTTGACCAAACATCAACTCAACATCTCCAGTTTCAAATACAACTAACGCTTACAACCATTGCAGTGTGCATTAAAAAAAACTTGATTTGCATCCACATAGTGGAGCTAATAGCGTCACTGTTACATGACCCGAACGAATTATGTTCAAAAATGTGTGTGAAATCTTATGGGACTTAACTGCTAAGGTCATCAGTCCCTAAGCTTACACACTACTTAACCTAAATTATCCT
Source organism: Schistocerca gregaria (assembly GCF_023897955.1). Lineage (NCBI taxonomy): Eukaryota > Metazoa > Arthropoda > Insecta > Orthoptera > Acrididae > Schistocerca > Schistocerca gregaria. The sequence goes on from NC_064924.1 coordinate 434,602,215, forward strand.
AAGGACAAACACACACACACACACACCCATGCCCGCGGGAGGACTCGAACCTCCGCCGGGACCAGCCGCACAGTCCATGACTGCAGCGCCCTAGACCGCTCGGCAAATCCCGCGCGGCAACGAATTATGAATAGGAATCATCCCTCTTCTGCAGCAACATGCCTACCCATATTATTTCATTTCGCACAACTTCTTTTTGGTGCTGCGATATTTTTTTCCGTCAGCGTATATGTGACGGAAACAGGAAATTTCAAAGCTAACAAACACAAGCTACAAATTGTTTCCATGATGAATTTCCTCTGTTTAGAGGAGCGTGGGCTGATATGAGCAACCCCGCGCAAGTGCACCTTAGTTAACTACCTAAAATAAGAAGATAAAATCTCCTAATTCAGTAGGCCGTGTCCTTTTTCGGATTTCTATAGAATCCGGCGTTGCCCCTCTGCCAAAGACTTCGTCAGGAGTCTTCCACTCTCCACAGTCGGCTAACCAACGTCGGAAAGGAGTGGCGCATACACTTATAAAAGGCGGTTTTCCCACACTTCCGTGAAGCAATGGAATCATTGGGTGCAAATCTTCAGGCTACCAATGGGGTGTCACCGTAATTATGTATGGCGTGCCGCCGAGATGGCTTCCTGATAGCTGTTTATTGGAAGATGTGGAGCTCGATACCTGTTCTGTCGACGATGTATTGTTTTCGCAACTGGACGTCGCAGCCGTCATTGCAAAACTCGTCCTATCAGTGCTGCTTTCGCCCTGTGGCCGGGAAAAATTCGGCCCCCTGTGTCCATCCCCGCCACCTACCTGCCACTGTACTATCGAAATCTCTTCTCTCGAGGGCACTTCTCCTCGCTATAATCGATCGGCCACAGTACCTTAAAGCCGGAAGTATTCTGCAAAAGGGGTTTCCAACTCCTTATCTGGGGGTATTCAATCATGTTAACCAAAATCTTACGTTGGTTCTCAGTACAACGACTTCATAATTACAATCTGAAGTAAGATATTGTGTTCGTTCTACCGTATTCATTCACTCTCGTTATCCGGTTTACTACACCATCATCAGACATTCACAGGCGACGTCGTCACAGAGGATACAGCATTCGTGAACCACATTATGAAAGATGTTACACACCCAGAGAGAGTGGTTTAAACACAGAGTTCCTCTATGACAGTACACTGTGAGTGTAATTACTGTGAAACGATGAAGTTAAAAAGTAAATAAACAAAAATGTAAAAAACAACGTGGAAGACATCAATTTCAAACTTCGAAAAACAGTGTCTGTATAGAAATTTAAATTAAAATAACAATCAGAATAAAATCATAATAAAAATAATTCAAGGTAGAATTATATGCAACAGTCGATGGCTATATCCCCGTTTTGATTGGCTCCATCTGTCTGAGGAAACAAAAATTCAGAATTATACACAACTGGCCATTAAATTTCTACACCAAGAAACAATGCAGATGATAGACGGGTATTCATTGGACAAATATGTTATATTAGAGCTGACATGTCATTACATTTTAACGCAATTTGGATGCATAGATCCTGAGAAATCAGTACCCAGAACAACCACCTCTGGCCGTAATAACGGCCTTGATACGCCTGGGCATTGAGGCAAACAGAGCTTGGATGGCGTGTGCAGTTACAGCTGCCCATGCAGCTTCATCACGATACCACAGTCCATCAAGAGTAGTGACTGGCGTATTGTGACGAGCCAGTTGCTCGGCCACCATTGACCACACGTTTTCAATTGGTTAGAGATCTGAAGAATGTGCTGGCCAGGGCAGCATTCGAACATTTTCTGTATCCAGAAAGGCCCGTACAGGACCTGAAACATGCGATCGTGCATTATCCTGCTGAAATGTAGGGTTTCGCAGTGATCGAATGAAGGGTGGAGGCACGGGTCGTAACACATCTGAAATGTAACGTCCATTGCTCAAAGTACCGTCAATGCGAACAAGAGGTGACCGAGACATGTAACCAATGGCACCCCATACCATCACGCCGGGTGATACGCCAGTATGGCGATGACGAATACACACTTCCCACGTGACCGCGATGTCGTCAAACACGGATGCGACCATCACGATGCTGTAAACGGAACCTGGATTCATCCAAAAAAATGACGTTTTACCATTCGTGCACCCAGGTTCGTCACTAAGTACACCATCGCATGCGCTCCTCTCTGTGACGCAGCGTCAAGGGTAACCGCAGCCATGGTCTCCGAGTTGATAGTCCATGCTGCAGCAAACGTCGTCGAACTGTTCGTGCCGATGGTTATTGTCTTGCAAACGTTCCAATCTGTTGACTCACGGATCGAGACGTGGCTGCACGATCCGTTACAGCCATGCGGATAAGATGCCTGTCATCTCGATTGCTAGTGATACGAGGCCGTTGGCATCCACCACGGCGTTCCGTATTACCCTCCTGAACCCACCGATTCCATGTTCTGCTAACAGTCATGGGATCTCGACCAACGCGAGCAGCAATGTCGCGATACGATGAACCACAATCCGACCTTTATCAAAGTCGGAAACGTGATGGTACGCATTTCTCCTCCTTACACGAGGCGTCACAACAGCGTTTCACCATGCAACGCCGGTCAACTGCTGTTTGTGTATTAGAAATCGGTTGGAACCTTTCCTCATATCAGCACGTTGTAAGTGTCGCTACCGGCGCAAACCTTGTGCGAACGCTCTGAAAAACTACTCATTTGCATATCACAGCATCTTCCCCCTGTCGGTTGAATTTCGCTGCTGTAGCACATCTTCGTGGTGTAGCAATTTTAATGGCCAGTAGTGTAATTCGCAATTATAAATTGTGTCGAACAGTTTCTTTCGGATGCAAAGAAGCCTATGTACTCCTACTAGGACTCTCTTTCAATTAGGAATAATAGAAAGATTTTTGCGGTTATCGCTCTTGAAAATAGTATGACCATACATCAACGTGACGGGGGTGTGTATATCGACATCTGGTTGGTAATCTTTCTAGAAGACGTAGTAAGTGTGGACTTAAGTAACTGTGTTTGTATGGATGTAACATGACATCGTGCCTGTGCTCTGTGCGTCTTGGACGCTAGCAGCATGTTACCAGCTCGGACGCTTTCCCAGGCAGTGGAGATAGGAGGGCTGCAGCACGCAGCAGCAGCAGCAGCAGCGGAGCTGCGTCGGCCACGGCAGCCAGCGCGATAACGTATCCTGCAGGCAGCGTCAGGCTGCGGCAGGTCCTGGCTTGTCCTCGGCGCAGGACACGCCCGCGGCCGCGCGCCTCCCGCGGCCACGACGGCCTAAACGAGGTCCTTAATGCCCCATTGTTCTCCACCTGATACAGCCTCACTTGTCGTTTGGCGTTTTTGTAGTCAGAGCTCAGGCCAGGCAGGGGGATACTGTAGTTTCTTTGACGTACGCGGCTTGCTTTCCAGTAAACACGCATTATTTAAAGCCTTTTCTTTTACCTTGTATTTTCACCTCCGCTCGCGGGAAACTTTCTGATAATACCACAGTCGCATCGTTCAAGGACTAAATATAAGGTCTTCGCTTATTGGATGCACATGATGACGAAAGAGCCGAAATGTTGTCTGCGTCAGGAACATTGGTGTCATCCTCATCACTGATGCCTGGGAGTTACAAATATAAAACATAGTTTAGTGTCCTAAAGCTGTACATATTGCAACAGTGCAATCAAGTGATAAAAGCAAAGACCATACCATTTTCAGAATTGCTGGACTCAGACTTCCTACTTGTTGGCACATAATCCTCGTCATTATCGCTACAGGAGGCACTCAGGCAACTGTCCTCACTCTCTCCACCAAATACATGCGCCACAGCACTCTTCTAGGATTCATTTTCTAGAAAAAACAACAGTTTCCGTACAAGTGCCTGAGTTGACAAATTTGTAGCTTTTGAAACATAAGCTCTCAAAAAAAATGTGGTTCAAATGGCTCTGAGCAGTATGGGACTTAACATCTTAGGTCATCAGTCCCCTAGAACTTAGAACTACTTAAACCTAACTAACCTAAGGACATCACACACATCCATGGCCGAGGCAGGATTCGAACCTGCGACAGTAGCAGTCCCGCGGTTCCGGACTGTAGCGCCTAGAACCGCACGGCCACCGAGGCCGGCATATGCTCTCAGATTCTGGCAGTAATCGTTATGGTAATTGTTTCTTATCCAGATATACCTTAAAGTAACCTCTATCCCACAATATTTACATATAGTTGATAACTTACGTTTTTCAAGACCAATTGTAATAAATGTAGACAGCTGAAATGCACAGGACCACTTTTCACTCAACTCCCAAGATGCAACTGTTGACGTAGTTGAAAAAATTTCCTGAGCGCGGCGCCACTTCCAATACTTGTAGTCTGAATTGCTACGAATCTGACAAGCTCGTCACCCATAGAGGGTTAATGTCGATCAGTGACAGGTCTACCGCCAAATCACAGCGACTTCATTAAGAACAAAACCTCTACCAAGTTCTCCACCTCTATAAAAGCGAACTCTTTTATTTGCTCGTCCGTTGACGAATTTAGTCCTCCAGCAGACGAAATGGTTTCTAAGCGTCTGATAACCTGTAGCCCAACTCACGGCTTGTGAAATTCTATGTGGAAAAGTTCTTCACTAATATTTTACATTTATTTTACGGTCTATAACTATAAAGGCGAAAGTTAACAGGACCTCATTCCAAGACATCCATCAGACTTGCTTGAGGAACTAACAAATCGATATAGGAAACACACAATTTGAAACATTCTCTATGAGTAGTTGAGAACTGCAACACGCCACTACATTTCATAGATGTCATCTTTAACGCGCGGGATAACTGATAAATCAGCGAAACTGTTATGATGTGCAAGATCAGAGCTCCGTTGACGACTGAAAAATTGCGACACGTGAAACCACAGATCAAAATTGAGATAGAAAATAAACGTAAATCACATGAAACCGAGGTCAAAAATGTTTAAAAAAATCAAGTAGGTTTTGAGCAAACGATAAGAGGAACACGATAAAACATACAGGCTGAATCTAAACTAATCGGAAATGTGTTCTGCACGAAATGAGAACATACAGGCAGTTCCACAAGAAAGTGTACGCCATAATTTGAAATATAACGTCCGCAGCGACATTTCTGGCAATGGTCTCGAATCTGTAATCAGTGCGTTTTTGCACAGTGTATAGATAAACAGTATGACAGTTGAATGTTGTCGGTTGCAGTTTAAAATGAGTGCAAATTATCTGAATCGTCACGAGGCAGTGGTTCGTGTAAATCTTCTAGAGGGAGCAATGTTTTCATATGGAGCTACTGATAAAATTCTTAGAAATTCAAAGAAGTTCGTTGCGAAATGAGTCATGCGATATTTAGAGGTTGGGATCGTGGATGATTTACCGGAGAGAGGGCTAAGATGCGAAGCTATAATCGATAATGGCGGCGACTGGATAAACCATTAGGTAATTGAGCAATTAGTATATTTATAAAGTGTCTTCAATTTCATACAGATAACGGCGTACACCTTCCTGTGGAACTAACTGTAAAACAAAAATGTGATACAAGAAACAACTTGAAACAATAAAAGAAAAAACGAAACAAAAAAATGTTTGTTGGCTGTGTACAACATATCGTCATTTAAGATGACAGTGGCGTAGTAACTAGGAAAAAAACAAAATAGTACGAGCATTTTCAGATTTATTCACTCAGTTGTTCGTTCAAGAGATGAACCAGAAATATAGATAGAAAATACTGAACGCAGTAACATTACAGATGTGGGCCTAACACCATACGAGGCGAATCTAGACTTGTACAAAGAATGTAGAGACATGCAGAGAAAATTGCGTTTGAAAGAAATGGCCAAAGCAGAAAGAAAGTAATACTGAAGAAACTTGCAATATTGTTTACAGGATGTAAATGGAGAAAGTTACTGACCCAGAAATGGTACACTGATACAATCATTCTATCCCAAAAGACATTAGGCATATGAAACATAAGAAAACTGTAGTCCCATCTGTTTCCCCTCAGTAATTTACATAATCACGTTCTCTAAAATTATCACTTACCACATAAAATATATATTGGGTTTCACTCAAGTGAAGACATTTCCAAGCTATAGTTACAGCACAGAATAATGAATGTGGACTTCCACTTTGTCAGGGATTCATAGATTGTAAGAAAGCTTACGACCCAGTTTTTACAAGTCTGTTCGAAGAGCACTTGAGAAACCCATCATAGACTCAATCTATATCAGTATCTCAGGAATATACAAATCGGTGCTTTAGCTCCCATTCGATTTCATGAGGATAGTGTGACAGTGAAGGCACGCTACGAGATTCGATAACTATAAAACTGTTTTCAGTTGTCGTAGCAAAGAAAAATACAAGGAAAAGAAGAAGTAATACATGGTAGTGTGATGTGCTTGAGACACCTGTATTTTGATGATGACCGTGTATTGTCTGGCTCTACGACATATAACCTTCAAAAATTAGTGGAAGAACATGACACAGCAAGTTTTAAAGGACTCTGACAATCGAATAACTAGCAACATAAAGACAAAGTTATGAGAGCACTGGAAGAATGGGATCGTCTAATGTGTAATAAGCACACTGGAAGAAAAGTAGTAGAATTTAACTATGAGATTATAGAGCCATTTGATGAATTTGCATACTCAGTTGCATTTAGGGCTTAGAAGATGGCCATCCACTCTGCGTCCCTCGCCTCCCCCTCGGCCTCGCCCCCTCCACACACACACACACACACACACACACACACACACACACAGTAACTCACTAACAACAGAAGAGGAAAGGTAACTGGAGAGCAATTGATACACCATGCAGTATTTGTATTAAGCGGAAGTTTGTAGTCATTATGCATTATCACTTTTGACCTAAGACTCTGAGGCGTGGATCTTTTGCGTTTAAAGAGTTAAGGAAGGGTACGTGATAGTAAACAGTGGGAGAGGTGTGAAAACAAACTATTCAGTGAATACGGAAGTCGTAATTAGGACATAATGACAACAAAATGAAAATTTGACGGGGCTTGGAGTCAGGGGAATAGATGTAAGCACACTGACGAAAATCTTTGCCGAATTCCAAGAGACAAGAAAAGAGCGAGGAAACGACCTAATGGAAGGCAGGTAGATGACATAATATACCATGCAGACTGCATTGCGCGGTAAAAGTTACACTAGACCCTTACCGAGCAGTGGACGTCAATTGGCGTATACTAATTATATTGACAAGAACAATCCACTCATAAAAAAACATATAATCAAAGGTATAGTCTGTCTTTGAAATGTCTTTTACTTCGTCATTTCAAATACTCCGTATTGTCTCTGTAACAACGTAAGAAAATAGATCTCAAGGCTGCTGACGTAAACAATATGTGATGGGGCTTACTGTTTTTCTCGACGCTGAAAGTGGTAAATCAGCAGTTACGAGTAGGTAACAAAGTAGTTAACATAAATATGCACCTTGAGGTGACTACCAGTATGGCGTTATTTATGAGACATAAAAGACGGAGGGAAGTCCTTGGTAGATTAAAGTAGTACTAAATGTGTGCCAACTTTCACTCTCCATCTTAGTGTAGTCATAGAGTACTCAGTTCGATCCTTCTTGTTTTGATTAGTTCTTGCCGTGACAACTCAAACGGTCTCTGTTGACCGTCACCAGACCAAACAAGGAGCTACTCGAAGAGAAATACTGCTCTCAGTCGAGGAGGCCTACTTTAACGACCCTAAAAGAATTGTGATGATTACATGCTGGATCAACGCTGCCGTCTAGCGACACCCTATGAGCACAGCATGAAACTGCGGTGAGGTTAGTGGGAGGCTGTACTGCAAAGTGGGGCACCGCCAGGAACTTCGGTTACGTGCAGGAGCAATATTATTGACAAATTGTTTATTTTGCTATATCACGGTTCTACATCTGCAGATGTACTCAGTAACCCACTTTAAGAGCACAGCCTAAGGTAATTAGCATGATATCACGTGTTACAATTTTCTCCCGTAGCAATCGCGTGTGGAGCATGGGGAGAATAACACCGTAAATGCCACTCTGCTAGCTGTAATTAGTTTAATATGATATCCACGGTCTCTACGTGAGTGAGACGGAAAGAGTTAAAGAGTATTAGTAGATTCCCCAATTGTTGCTTTGTAAGTAGTCTTTGACAGAGTAATTAGCATCTAACATCAAGCATACGTCCGTTCAGATTTGTCACCATTTTATGATGTTGTTGTACCTATACTATTCGGAGCTGCGTTGCTAAGTCCCTTCAGACATGCATACATCGTATCTGCCGACACTGGACAATCGACTTTCAGGAAAAATTTCTCCACAGTGCGGTAATATACATAATGGATGTACGAGTACGGTTGTAAACATATCGTTGAAGACATATGGGGATTGCAGTCTGGCTGTGAGTCGTACTCAGATATTCTAATGGTAGGGCGCCCGCTAGCGATAAGTGGGAAATTTGGCTACAAGTCCTGATCCGGCTCAAATTTTTGTTATTGTCATTCCATTACGCAGCTGATAGTAGGCCATATTCGCAACTGCGAATATATTTCATGTATTTCAACATTCTCTTGACTCTCTCCCTTGAGCCAAACCGGTAACCGTTCACAATCCTTTCTTTGTATACGTTCAATTTTCCAGTTAGTTCTACTTGGTGTGGGAACTACACGGCAGTATTCTCATATAGTACTGACGAGTAGTATCCTTTGTAGACTGAATAGCTTTTCCCAACACTCTGTTAATGAACAAAAGTCTGCTCCCGGTCTTATGTACGACTTATCCTACAAAAGAGTCCATTTTATATTCTTACAAATCTTTATATGAGTTGACTGATTTCAATTGTTTTTCACTGATGTAACCATAGTGTACCGTAAAACTGGACAACTTTGAGACACTTTCAATTTTTTTCAAATTAAACTTACATTAAAATATAATTTTCACATGTGTGGAATTTCATAACATTTATCCGCTGACTGTGAAACAAATAAAGTATTAATGTGCAGTGAGATATTCGGAATACGGAATATTAATTATCAGAAAGTTACCCCCGTCCCTACTGAGAACAACATCTGCGACATGAATTGCAAGACCCACAATGTAGAGTTTAGTTCATATGCCGGAAAGATGAGCTGAGGCAGGGTTTCTTTAGAGCTCCCTGACATACAGTAGTAACTTTGTTACAAATTCGTCCAGTTTTATGTTCCTTTCAATCCGTACACAGAAAACATTCGTTACAAGTTTGACAGTTTCATGAGATTTATTTTTCTAAATCTCTTAAAATTCAAGTAGCTATCGGCCTTTCCTCACGGAAACCAAATCAGAATTAAAAAAAAACTACATTAAGCAAAGTAATCAAACAAGACTTTTACTCATCTTTTAACGCATGTGATCAGTGGGATCGTATGAGAAAAAAGCAGGTCACAACTCATATACGTAACATTAAATTATCTAAGACTCTAAGCAAGGTACTATTTCAAAGTGTTAGACGTTTATTTACAAGTGCAGAGGTATCAGAAAAAAAACAAAGCTACGACACATTTTTTACAATATTGTGAGGAACTGTATTTAGAAGCAAAGTTATAATGCGAAATAAAAGTTCTGCTTCTTTTTTTTACTGAATCATTCGTAGATGCTCTTAATTTCATTAATTGTTTTCTACAATTTCAATAGTCGTACGTGTTTCTGAAGCTGTGTGTGATGTGACAGACTGACTCACACAATCTGCGGAAATAATTTTTCTGATTTTCTGTTGACGGAAGGATATGCTTGGGAATTTTAACTCTTATGGAGAATGATTTACACATATAACTCACTTGTATCAACCTACCTTCAGACAGTCAGCTCTTCAAAATTATCGACAGTTGCAGAAAGTTTCTAATACAATGTACAAAGCACATTTTTTCCACTAATCAACAAAATGCCTTTGTATAATGCACTTACTTGTAACTTCCATCACTAACTGCAACATAATGGGAGAACAAACTGCAGGAAAGCTATGTGCTCAATGTTGACCCGATTTACAGTATTTAAGAAGGGGCCGGAGTACGCTGTCGTGATAAAGTAATACTTCTGTGACAACGTGGGACACTTTAATGGCAATACTGTTTTTCGTTTTTTGTAGCGCACAGTTTTATGTTTCTGAACCTTTGTCAATATATGCACTACTTCGACGCCTTACCGAAACATGATAGCTGAGCACCTTTTTTTTCGAAAGTAGCACGTCATTATATGCGAGGGACATTCAATAAGTAACGAAACACATTTTTTTCTGAAAGCTAATTGTGTATTGTGTATTAGACCTGGGACCTAGAAACGACGGAGAAGCTTCGTCCCACCGTAGCCCTCATTGGTTGCCCACAGAAGTCCACCCACTCCACCGCCGTCTCACACCGAACCTAGGTTTACTGTGCGGATCGGCCCCCAGTGTCCCAGTGTACGAACCCCAGCCCGTGGATAGAGTAATTATGGTGCACGCGGACGTGGGAACAGCGTTTCCGCAGCAATCGCCGACACAGTGTAACTGAGACGGAATAAGGGGAACCAGCCAGCATTCGCCGAGGTACATCGAAAACCGCCTTAAAAACCATTCACAGGCTGGCCGGCACACCAGACCTCGACACTAATCCGCCTGCCGGCCGATGTGGCCGTGCGGTTCTAAGCTCTTCAGTTTGGAATCGCGTGACCGCTACGGTCGCACGTTCGAATCCTGCCTCGGTCATGGGTGTGTGTGATGTCCTTAGGTTAGTTAGGTTTAAGTAGTTCTAAGTTCTCTGAAACTGATGATCTCAGAAGTTAAGTCCCATAGTGCTCAGAGCTATTTGAACTAATCAGCCTGACGTATTCGTGCCGGAGACTGTGGCCTTCCCGCTCCGGAAGCAGCGCGTTAGAGCGCACGGCTAGCCGGGCGAGCCGAAAGCAGATTAGTTTCATTCAGGATTCCAGTACACTATTTTATTCCCCACTCTTTTGATTACAAAAACGTGTCTTTCAACATGATGTTCGATCAGTGCAACGGCCATGAGCCAACTTATTGGGTCTGTATGGCCGCATAGTACCACTTTACTGGTAGAGGTCAGAGTCAACGACCTGCTGCATCAATTACTTCCCCATCATCCACTTACTGCTTCCCGTGGAGTCCATCCTTCACTGAGCTAAAGAGAAGATAGAAGGTGCGATATCCGGGCTGTAGGGTCGATGAAGAAGGACAGTCCAATAAAGTTTTGCGAGCTCCTCACGGGTGCGCTGACATATGCGGCTTCTCATTGTCATGGAGTAGGAGGCTTACGTCTTTGTGGCGATGAATACGCTGCAGTCGCATCTTCAGTATCCCGAAGGTTGCACAGTACAATTCCGACTTGATTGTTGCACCATGACAGAGGGCATCGAACAGAACAACTCCTTCAGTATCCCAGAAGGCCGTCGCCATGATTTCACTAGCTGTGGGTGCGGCTTTGAACTCTTTATTCTGAGGAGAGGCCTCGTATTTCAACGCCTGTGACGGTGTTCAACAAAAGATTGTGGCTGTCAGCCTCGTAAGTAACTATCAGTTTACCACAGATGGCCCTTCGCTGCTCTTCATGGACTTCTTTTAGGCGATGAGAAGCCCAGCGGTCACACACATTTGAGTACCCCATCTGGTGGATGAGTGTGTCACCACTACGGAGAGCAGAGCAGCCAGGTGTTTGTGATCCGTCGATCACCTCGAATGAGAGTGTCGGCACGTTACAACATTTCAGGAGTCACAGCTGTGTGCGGCCTGCCGGCACTTGAGAGGTTTGTGGGACCTTGTTGCGATGATGACAAATACCTCGCCAATGACTCGCCGTGCTTTTGTTCACTGCCAGTCCTCCGTGGATATTCACCGAGAGCTTATGAATATCTGTGATGCTCTGGCTTTCTACCCATAAAATTCAATGTCGGCTCTCTGCTTGGAACGCACCTATGCTAAAGACGCCGTTTTGAAGGCTATCGGAATTTCATGGGTTGAAGCGGTCATGTTCCACGATTTCCGAAAGCAAATTTTCTCATTTTCTCGGCCACATTGACAGAGAAAAAATGTATTACCGGAAGCCCCCGTGTTACTGTGTTATCTATAAAAAGTCCGAAATGACAATTTACTTTGTCCAGAAGGTCATTAACATAGAACACAAACAGCAAGGGCCCCAACACAGTTTCTGGGACAGTGCTGAAGTCTCTCTAGTCAAGAGAGCATGTTGCGTCCTCCTCGCCAGTAAATTCTCAATAAAGTCACCAATTCTCTTTATTTGGAAATTTGTGGTAATGTCTTATGGGACCAAACTGCTGAGGTCATCGGTCCCTAAGCTTACACACTACTTAATCTGACTTTAACTTACGCTATAGAAGACACACTCATTCAAGCCCGAGGGAGGACTCTAACATCCGACGGGGGGAGCCGCGCGGAGCAACACAAGACGCATCAGATAGCGCGGCTATGCCGTGCGGGCAAATTTTGTTTAACGCCCCATTATACATTTTGGTGTAGTCCTGAGTGGTTCCTCACCGTTGCACCCTAAATATTCCCTGCTGGACATTTGAGGAAGGTACCTGTGGCTATACTGAACGCCCATGAACTCCAGCGAGAGTTGGGAGCCACGAGAAGTGCTGTGAGGCTCTACGGAGCGGTGGGCGCTCATTGTTTGGAAGCGGCTCCCACGCAGTAGCGGCCGGCGCTCACACACGTCACTGGGCAACGGAACCTGGCGGCGCAGCGGGCAAGGCCCCGTGCGGCTGGAGCCCACGCGGGAGGCCGACCCCTCCAAACAGGACTCGTGCCACTCAGTAACGTCATCTCGTTCTTTTTTCCATAAAACACACCCGCAATTTATTTTCCGCAGTTGTGAATGTTGTGGAGTGGGCAAATCTTGGTGCATCCATAACAGATCCATGTTCTTCAAATCTATCTCGAGTGTCGTACACTGCCCAGATGGTGGTTTTGATTAGAAGTGACTTCCCCATTCATTAACAACTTCTGTAACACTACTTTTATAAAATGTTTTTAACGCTAAACTCGTTTCTTCTATAGTTAACAGCTGTAAAAACGTCTCACAGGTCACGCTTTCAACAATTGGTTACTTTGATTATTGTGTAGTTTTGTTTGTCATTGGATTGTATATAGACACGTCAAGGCGTAAGTATCACCATTTGGTAATAACAACTTAACGGGTTAAAACTTCCTGCTCTTCTACGTCTTGCTGTTACTTTTCTTTTCTTTTAACCAACTCCAGTCGCTTTTGCGCCAATCTGTGTATAAAATTTTGGGTCCTCTGACTGGTTTGATGCGTCCCGACACGAAATCCGCTCGTCTGACAACCTCTTCGTCCCAGAGTAGCACTTGCAACTTAAGTCCTCAATTATTTGCTGAATGTACTCCAAACTTTGTCTTCCTCTACAGTTTTTACCCTCTACAACTCACTGTAGTACCACGGAAGTCAAACGTGATGTCTTAACAGATGTCAGTGTTTTCCACATATTAACTTCCTCGCCGGTTCTGCGGTAAACGTCTTCATTCCTTACCTCATCAGTCCATCTAATTTTCAAAATTCGTCTTTAGCATATCTGAAATACTTTGTTTCTCTTCTGTTCTGGTTTTCCCAGAGTCCATGTTTCACTACCATGCAATGCTGTGCTCCAGACGTACATTCTCAGAAATTTCTTTCTGAAATTAAAGCCTATGTTTGACGCTAATAGACTTCTCTTGGCCAGGAATGCCCCTTTTCTGGTGCTAGTCAGATTTTGATGTCCTCCTTCCTCCGTCCTTCATTGGTTACTTTGCTGCCTAGATAGTAGAATTCCGTAACTTCATCTATTTGGTGACCATCAATCCTGTGTTAAGTTTCTCGCTGTTCTCATTTCTGCTACTTCTCATTACTTTCGTATTTCTTTGATTTACTCTCAGTCCATATTCTGCACTTCATTCCATTCAGCACATCATGTAATTCTTCTTCACTTTCACTCAGGGTAGCAATCTCATCAGTGAATCGTAATTCTAATTCGATTCCTGAACCTTCCTTTTATTTCCATCATTGATTCTTTTATGTGTGGATTGAACAGTAGGTAGGAAAGACTACAACGCTGTCTTGTCCCCTTCTTAATACGAGCATTTCGCTCTTGGTCGTCCACTCTTATTCTTTCCTCTTGACTCTTGTACATGTCATATATTTGCCCTCTTTCCTAGAGCTTACCCTTGTTTTTTTCACAATTTCGAACATCTTATCCTATAAATGTGTCTTGATTTTCTTTAGTCTTGCCTCCGTTACCAATTTCAACGTCAGGACTGCCTCTCTGGTGCCTATCTTGAAGCCAAATTGATCGCCATATAACACATCCTCAATTTTCTTTTCCATTCCTCCGTATATTATTTTCGTCTGCAACCTGGGTGCATGTTTTGAAAGTCAGATTGTATATCGCCAGACTCATTTTTCTACACACCAACATGAATAGTCGTTTTGTTGCCAATCCTCCCAAAGATTTTAGAAAACCTGGCGGAATATTATGCATTCTTTCTGCATTATCCGATCTTTTCTAAACTTGTGTTAAATTACGGATGTAGTACTGGATTCCCTATCTGTTCAATATCGACTCTTGTTTGTTGCTCTAACGCGTCATCACACAAGTTTTGGCCCTCACAAAGTCCTTCAGTGTACTCTTTCCATCTATAGCTTTCTTCTGTGCATTTAACAGTGAAATTGTCAATGCACCCTTTAACACCCTTGCTTCTCATTTCACCGAATGTCGTTTTGACTTTTTTATATGTTGAGTCACTCCTTCCAACAACAATTTTTTTCCATTTCTTCACATTTTGCATAAAGCTCTAGCTTCCCCGTGCTTCCTATTTATTTCATTCGTAAGTGACTGCATTATTGAATACATATTCAGAGAGAGAGACAGGGGCGGGGAGGGAGATAGAGGGGGAAGGAGGGGGGAGGGAGGGAGGGAGGGAGGGAGAGAGAGAGAGAGAGAGAGAGAGAGAGAGAGAGAGAGAGAGCAACTCACAAATAAAATATTCAAAATTTCCATTTATTTATTTTTATTTATTGGATTCCTAAGAGGTTTGTATATATAAATATATACAATGATTCGGCTGCCCCTACAGATGGGTCTTACGCGATCCGCAGTGCCTTCAAAGAACAAGCGCAAAATTTTCATTTTCAGTTAGTCGCTATGATCAACTTATAAGTGCCACAGAAAAAAACTGACACGATCTTTTTGCACTAAATTTCATGTAGGTAACGAATTGGTGAGGTGGCGGGTAATAATCAATTGGTTGACACTTCGTTATGTCGTTATGAAAAGATACTTAAATGGTTTACAAGAGAATGAAAATTATTTTGCACCAGCCACAATACGATGGACAACATACTTACGGTAATTTCCATTCTGCAAGTCTACGTTATTCTTTGCGCACTTTAAGAAAATGTTCCTATTTCCTATTTTCTCAATGGGCTCTGGAGCTATGACTACAAATAAACGTTTCGGGTTTTAACTGATTGATACATCTGCAGAAGTTCACACACACAACATATAATAATATCCCTAATAATAATAACAGTAATAATATCCCTACCGGAAACAGCATTATTACCAGTCCAGAGGCTATCTATACAGGAATTTCCAAGTACAATGGTCTATTGTCCTCACTTCTAATCACTAAGAGTTAGTTGCACGCCTTAAAAATGGAAAATAATATTGCCGTTTGCCTCGCCCTTTTGTCAACAATACGCGCGGCACACATACAGTTACTTCCGTGAAATAAAAGCGATCCATGATGGTGTAAATTCCTGGCCAGTCCACTTCTTACTTTTACTGAAAACTCATTCAAGCCTGCCCAGCTCTGATATCTGAGGCACAGCGCACTCAGGGCACAGCGCACTCAGACGTTTAACTGATCGAACAGGTTGACAGTAGTGCATCTTCCTGCTGCCTCTGTAGCTGTATTTATAAAGGGGCAGTGGACAGCCAAACGGAACGCTGCTATCAACCGCCCTAGGCACAATATCATTATCCACGGCCACGGAGCTCAACAGTTCAAATAAAATGGACAAATTGTTAGTAATATCTACACTGAAGCGCCGAAGAAAAAAAATGGTTCAAATGGCTCTGAGCACTATGGGACTCAACAGCTGTGGTCATTAGTCCCCTAGAACTTAGAACTACTTAAACCTAACTAACCTAAGGACATCACACATATCCATGCCCGAGGCAGGATTCGAACCTGCGACCGTAGCAGTCGCACGGTTCCGGACTGCGCGCCTAGAACCGCGAGACCACCGCGGCCGGCGAGCGCCGAAGAAACTGATATAATCATGTGTATTAAAATACAGAGATATGTTTAACAGGCAAAATACGGCACTGCGGTCGGCAACGCCTATTTAAGACAAGTGTTTGGTGCGGTTGTTAGATTGGTTATTGCTGCTACAATGGCCTTTTATCAAGGTTTAAAATGGTTCAAATGGCTCTAAGCACTATGGGACTTAACATCTGAGGTCATCAGTCCCCTAGACTTAGAACTTTTTTTTTGTCATCAGTCTACTGACTGGTTTGATGCGGCCCGCCACGAATTCCTTTCCTAAACTCCTCACACACATTTACGTCCCAGACAGGATTCGAACCTGTGACTGCAGCAGCATCGCGGTTCCGGACTCAAGCGCCTAGAATCGCTCGGCACGGCGGCCGGCTATCAAGGTTTAAGTGAGTCTGGATCGTAGTGTTATAGTGGGAACACGAGCGATCGGACACAGCATCTCCGAGATAGCGATGAAGTGGTCATTTTCCCGTACGACCACTTCACGAGTGTATCGTGAGTATCAGGAATCCTGTAAAACATCAAATCTCGGACATCGCTATGGCTGGAGAAAGATCCTACAAGAACGGGACCAACGACGACTGAATAGAATCGTTTAACGTGACAGAACTACAACTCTTCCACAAATTGCTGCAGATTTCAGTGCTGAGCCATCAACAAGTGTCAGCGTGCGAATCATTCAACGAAACATCATCATGTGGACTTTCGGAGTCGTGTACACTTGAAGACTGCACGACACAAAGCTTGATGTCGCACCTGGACCCGTCAATAGCGACATTCGACTGTTGATGACTGGAAACATGTTGCCTCGTCGGTCGAGTTTCGTTGCAGGTTGTATCGAGCGGGTGGACGTGTGCGGTACTGAGATAGCCTCATGAATCCATGGACCTGCATGTCGGCAGGGGACTATTCAAGTTGATGGAGGCTCTGTAATAATGTGGGGCGTGTGCAGTTGGAGTATTATGGGACTCCTGATACGTCTAGATACGCCTCTGACAGATGACACGTACGTAAGCACCCTGTCTGATCACCTGTATCCATTGTACATTCCGACAGACTTGGGCAATTCAAGCAGGACAATGCGACATCCCACAAGTCCATAAATGCTACATACAGTGGCTTCAGGAACCCTCTTCCGCTGGCCACAGACATGAACATTATTGAGCATATATGGGATGCCTCGCAACGTGCTGTTCAGAAGAGACTGCACCCCCTTGTACTCTTACTGATTTACGGACAGCCCTGCAGGATTCATAGTGTGAGTTCTCTACAGCACTATTTCAGACTTTAGTCGAGTCCATGCCATGCCGTGCTGAGACCCTTCTGCGTGCTCGCGGGGTCCTACATGGTATTAGGCAGGTGTGCCACTTTTCTTGGCTCTTCAGTGTAAATGATACATTTCTGGGTGTTGTGTACATAGTTCCACGTAGTCAGCGCGTACACAACTTTCCCACTAGAGTGCGCCCCGCTAAGCACAACAGCGCACGCGCAGCGCTCGTCCATCTCCATACTACGAGATGGCGCTGCCATAGAGACGGACCAAATTCTGCTTCCGCCGATCCGCGTATTAATACGTAACGCAACCAATGAGATTGCTGCTATCGTGGAACCTTTCCTCCTCGCGGATCACACTTGTGCAGTGATACATGAACTTGCGAGGTATTATAACAAGTGTACAGACCTCTGATTAGTCAGTCTGCATTTGTCTGCAACAGTCTATACGAGTTCTACATTTGTCTGTACCAGTCTATAGTCAAGATTCAGTCTGCGCCTAGTAAGATTACCATATTCCTGTACATAGCCATGAAGATAAATGTGTAGACACTTTTGTCAAGTATCAGAGATATATGTGAGAATAAGATTAACGTACCAATACCAAAGGACCTTCAGATTTTCAATTGTAAATAGCATCCAGAACCAAGTTAAGTAATTTTATGCTTGTTATTATTTTAATAAATGTGTGTACAAATTAATCAAGTTCTGTTTAAAGTTGGTCACCGTCAGTCTGCTACTCTAAGCGTGCCAGGCGCATTTCTATCGTCTGACCTAACAGCAGAAGATAAACACGCCATGATAAGACCACGAGACATATTGCTGACACTCGCCTACTTAGAGCGACAATTCAAATAATCTGATGGTTTGTGTACTGAAGGTCTCACAGTTCGCACACCACACTGGGACTCATATTAATTAAGACTTATGTCTTTTAACAATTTACAAGTTTGCTGTAGTTACCTCGACTGCACTTCACGGATACCCTGTGCTAATTTCTGCGCCCAGACGCGATAGTTCCCTCATGCTAATCTGCCGGGTCTCCACGTCTATGCCATCTTACTACGTGGCTTCCATACAGTCGAGAGTCACGTACACATCATTTCACCGCCACGATTTACGTCAGCTGTGGAGGGTCACATCGACTACCGGTACACCTTCTACAGCGGTCCAAGGCGATTAGTACTTGGACGGTGAGCTTTCAGAACATCGAAATGGTTCCCGTACAGTTTACGTTCCCAGTGCGTCCAGGTCCGCCCGGCAGACACAGACGCAAACAGCGCGTGGTAACGAGAGCGGAGCCGGCCTGCGTGCGGCCTATCAGCGACCGGCCGCGGCCCGGGCGTCGATCTTAACGGCGCCGATTTACGAGCGCCGGCGTCGCGCGACGCATCTGCGCACGCCATCTGCGACGTGCGTGAGCGCGCAATTGGCCGCCCAGGGCAGCGAGCGCGGACCCGAGCGGCGGAGGGCAGAGCAGAGAAATACACGGGCGCTGCGATGCGCCCGCGATACCCGCCCGGCGTACACGTCGCGCCGCGCTCGCCTGTCACCCCAGCCGGCCCGGCTGTCGCCGTGAATCACCTGCCCGCTGCCGGCGCAGATAGCCGCCGGACACCGCCAGCGACTGCCCAGATACCGGCGTACATCGTCTCCTTTAAAATGTGGCCCGTCACTAAATACTTCATTACCACTATCTTCCACATTAAATCTACTCTTTTTCGCAGTTTTCGCCTTTTTGCTAACAAAAGCTGCATCACGTCCCAATCGAGACAACGTTTCGTCGCCGGCCGCGGTGGTCTCGCGGTTCTAGGCGTGCAGTCCGGAACCGTGCGACTGCTACGGTCGCAGGTTCGAATCCTGCCTCGGGCATGGATGTGTGTGACGTACTTAGGTTAGTTAGGTTTAAGTAGTTCTAAGTTCTAGGGGACTGATGACCACAGCAGTTGAGTCCCATAGTGCTCAGAGCCATTTTTGAGCGTTTCGTCGACAGACAGTGTTTCGGCTTTTTCAATGAGATTAATATACCGTACTGGTTGTCGTAACTTTAATTTTGGATTAGAATGTCTTTTAATTTGGTCATTTCAGCTACTTTATAGTTTATGTGTATAGTATTGAAAGAAGTGTCGTTTAAAAGCCTTTTGCTTCTGATCCTGATTCTCATTTATACTTGATTCTCGTTTTTCGGATCACGCTTTTCGCCATGTGCCAAGGAGCTTTGGGTACTGCTGCGATTATTATTATTAATAGGGAAAACGTTGCTATATCCCAGTACCACTGATCCAATGGTTCATTTCTCAAGCAGGAATCCTTGAATCAGTGATTTCACAGGGGATATACGAAATGACAGAAAACACGTGGGGGGAGAACGAAGAGTGAATTTACTTATTAGCTAGACAGCTCTTCTCTCTCGACTCACACGTCGTGTGCCAAGAACAATTTCAGTAACATCGTTCCTTATGAGGGGGAGATACCCTTTAAACATGTTTTTAGATTAAAGTTTTGAACATTGCAGCGTGGTCAATGACCGTATACAAAATAAAATTAAAGAAACAGCAGCCCTTGCTCGCAAAGAAGAACTCTTTTGACCTAGTTTTCGACACTGCTTTGAGTGCCTTCATCTCAAACTGGCTTTATCGCGAGATAAAGCTTTAGTCACAAAGTTTTGAAATAGAATACATAAAAGGCAAGCCAATATAGGCAGTGCAAACGTGTCGAGCTACGGTAGCATCAGGGTCATAACCACAAGAGCAGGTTGCACAGAATTTGCATACAATCATTCACTACCATTACAAATGGATCTCAAAACAACCGTGAGTTAAGTCCATCATGCTCGCTAAGGATCATATGACTGCAATGAATTGGAAGCTATCGCCATCTTCCCTAGCTTGTGAGAATTCTTACCACGAAATTAAGAAGGATACGACCATATGGTCCTATTGTGGTTGCTCGCTAACTTCAAACTCAACCAGTCAAAAACAGATTAAGACTACTAAAATTCGGCACATACACATTTGGATTTATATCCAGGTGTTCGTTCCCCCCTACTGAAACGTCCCCTTAGAAAATTTGTGAATTACCGTGCTGGTAAACCTCTTATGTTATTTGATTTACAAACAGCTGAGCAAAACTCAACGTACTCAAACAGTTTTCTCTTTACTTACTCTCTTGACCACTAAACTGACGCACGATATTCTTGGCGCAATGCAGTCTGACTTTCACAAATCCCTACAACAGAATCGCCCTGGCTAACAATAACCTATACCTTTCATGAAGCACAAAAATCTTCGTTTCTCGAACTACTGCAATACAGCGAGCGCCAATACTGCCTCATAAATAAAAGAGTCTAACTACTGTAGGCACGAACTACTGTTGGGCATAGTTAGAAAATGAAAGATTTTGATAGAGAACTAACAATGTATTTACCTTAATAATTCATGACATCCATCTATACAAATTTCCCTTTTCTGGCGGACACACGTCCAGATCGTCTGCTTATAGTGACCTCTCAAAACTCTGGCATCTCTCTCTCCACATCCATCACTGCTGGCGGCTCACCTCACGCGCTGTTCACATTTAACTACCCAACACTACAATAGCGAATATTCGAACAATGAGTCCAACCGACCACAGACTGCACACAGCAGTCAGTGATTTTTATACAGAGCGCTACGTGACGTTACCAACATAAAAACCTAAACAGCCTACTTACACTAAAAGAAAAACAATTATTGATTATTAGAATAATAATTTGATACAGAAATCGCACTCATGCTGCAGCCGCCGTTGTCCGGCGCATCTTTTCAGAGAAAGGAGTGTTGCGGGGATCGCAAAATGCGCCGACGAGCCGCCACGCGTCTGCTGTACTCGAGGACGCTGAAAAAAAATGCGCGATCCACACCAGTATCCTGGACAAAATTTTGCGCAGATTTCAGTGGACAATTTCCATGACGTCGCACGTTTGCTTGATAGAACAATGACAAACTTCCAATAAGAGAAAATAGGGCAGGACGTCCGTTGTTATCTTCGACCACATATGGCCATAAGCCACATTTGAACAACATTCAACGGAAAGTTTCCAAGACTCTAAAAAAGAAAAAACAGGAAAGACTGCCACGATCACTAGTAGTGCACTTGCTCACCCAACTTGTCCGCATATCCACACATTGGAGAGGTAATTCATGGTGAGGATCATGGAAAAAGGGTAAAACAGGTTGCTGATATGAAACACGGAAAGTAATATTCAATGAAAGAGCGTCCCGATGCAGTACTTATTCCAATATAGAAGTGTAACAATTAAAAAACGGCGGAAGATCAGTCCGCTAGACTAATTCAGAGTAGACAGGGGTCTGAAACAGGCCCCTTTCAGTATAACCTCTCTGCCGTGTTCTCCAGAGATATGAGACATAGCTTTACGTAGAGAGGGCATCACACGTGAGGCCCAACACAGTTTTGGTCACAAGCCGTAGACTCGTAGAGAGAACTCATAATATAGGCCATGTTATGTCTATGCCTCATGTTACTAAAATACACACATCAAAAAATGTTTTGCATCACCCCGGTTCAGAGAACTCCGGAACACAGCCGTTGACTGTGGATATTGTATCCCAGACACAGTCACTATGACTGTTCAGAAATGTCACTAAACCCACCCAAAGATGTAAAGAACCATGCATGAGCAGCCGGTCAATTCCAGTCATTCCACAAGTAAGGAGAGACGCCGCTCGTGTTGTCTGTAGTTCAACCATGCCTAACGATCAATAGCGCAGTTCGATCACCTCCGCATGGTTACTTTGTGCCAGGAAGGGCTCTCAACAAGGGAAGTGTCCAGGCGTCTAGGAGTGTACCAAGGCGATGTTGTTCGGACATGGAGGAGATACAGAGAGACAGGAACTGTCGATGACATGCCTCGCTCTTACCGCGCAAGGTCTACTACTGCAGTGGATGACCGCTACCGACGGACTGTGGCTCGGAGGAACCGTACCAGCAACACCACCATGTTGAACAACGCCTTTCGTGCAGCCACAGGACGTCGTGTTATGACTCAAACTGTGCGCCATAGGCTGCATAAGGCGCAACTTCATTCCCGACGTCCATGACAGGGTCCATCTATGCAACCACGACACCATGCAGCGTGGTACATATGAGATCGACAATATGCCAAATGGACCGCTCAGGATTGGAACCACGTTCTCTTCACCGATGAGTGTCGCATATGCCTTCAACCAGACAATCGTCGGAGACGTGTTTTGAGGCACACCGGTCAGCCTTAACGCCTTAGACACGCTGTCCTGCGAGTGCAGCAAGGTGGAGGTTCCCTAATGTTTTGGGGTGGCATTATGTGGGGGCAACGTACGCCACTGGTGGTCATGGAAGGCGCCGTAACGGCTGTACGATGCGTGAATGCCATCCTCCGACCGAGTGCAACCATATAGGCACCATATTGGCGAGGCATTCGCCTTCATGGACGACAATTCACTCCGCCATCGTGCACGTCTTGTGAATGACTTCCTTCAGGATAGCTATATCGCTCGACTAGAGTGGCAAGCGTGTTCTCCAGACTTGAACCCTATCGAGCATGCCTGAGATAGATTGAAAAGGAGTGTTTATGGACGACGTGACCCACCAACCAGTGAGGGATCTACGCCGAATTGCCGTTGAGGAGTGGGACAATTTGGACCAACAATGCCTTGATGAACTTGTGGATAGATAGTATGCCGTGGCGAATAAATACATGCATCAGTGCAAGAGGACGTAGTACTGGGTATCAGAGGTACCGGTGTACAGGGTGAGTCACCTAACGTTACCGCTGGATATATTTGGTGAACCACATCAAATACTGACGAATCATTGGCGACAACCTCATTGGTCCTCACTTCATTGCAGGGGTCCAAACAGCTGCAACATGCATCGCGTTTCTACAGAATGATCTGCCAACGTTGCTCGAAAATGTCCCACTGGGAACGCGTCGACGTATGTGGTATCAGCATGATGGTGCATCTGCACATTCCGCAATTAACACTAGGCTGACCCTTGACAGGATGTTCGATGGACGTTTCATAGGACGTAGAGGACGCATAAATTGGCCAGCCCGTTCTCCTGATCTTACACCTCTGGACTTCTTTCTGTGGGGTACGTTAAAGGAGAATTTGTACCGTGATGTGCCTACAACCCCAGAAGATATGAAACAACGTACTGTGCCAGCCTGAGGCGATATTATACCAGATGTACTGCGGCGTGTACGACATTCATTACGCCAGAGATTGCAATTGTGTGCAACAAAGATGGCCACCACATTGAACATCTATTGGCCTGACATGTCGGGACACACTCTATTCCACTCCGTAATTGAAAACGGGAACCACTTGTGCACGTGTACCTCACCCCTCATGGTAATGTACATGTGCGTCAGTGAAAAAGACAAATAAAAAGGTGTTAGTATGTACGTAATGAGCTGTTCCAGTCTCTTCTGTACCTAAGGTCCATCACCGTTCCCTTTGGATCCCTACGAAATTAGGTGCTCTCCAATACACACGATCGAACAGCGGAGGAGTGGTACTCAAGCGTCAACTTTAGGTTACAATATCTCCGGATGTAATTAACATTTTACAATGCAACAAACGGCACTGATTACGTATTTGTGTATATGTTCAGATGTGCTAACAAAACTAACGGGGTACCATTTAAAAAAACGTAGGTTTGTGTTAAAAACATACTTCCATGCATTTTTTTATGGTTTGTATTAACCAATTACACTAGCCCCTCTCCTCACGTTCGGTCTGTGGAATCGATTCGTCAGTATTTGATGTGGTTTACGAAATATATCCAGCGGTAATGTTAGGTGACTCACCCTGTATACAGCAATCTGGACCACCACCTCTGAAGGTATCTCTGTATGCAATGCGTGGTTTTCAAGAGCAATAAAAAGGGCGGTAATGATGTTTATGTTGATCTCTATTCCAAATTTCTGTACAGGTTCCGGAACTCTCGTAACCAAGTTGATACAAAACTTTTTTTGATGTGTTTACGTGGGCTAAGTTTCGATTGATCATGAATTGGAAACCACAGTTCAAATCAAATTTTTTTTTATTTGCAACGATTGCCTACACCTTCCAGCCACTTCTCTACATAGTCACCGCTCTGATGTAGACAGTTATTGTAGTGTTGTAGCAAACTCATAGTAGCTCTTCATGGTCAGCTATTCATGTGAGTAGAGATGAAACGCAGCGGGAGCTAATTAAGGGCTGTGTTATGAGTGTTCAAACACTTCCCATCGAAAAATCATCTTCATTGCTCCTGCAGGGTGCGGCCGAGAACTGTCAAGGAGAAGGTACCGTGTGACGGTTATATTATGTGGGCTGTATGACATCAGGCGAAATCTCTCCTACTTGGCGGGAGACACTATTTTATAGGCATCCTTACGTGCCCACCGTGCGCTCTGGACTGAAAAGAGCAACGTGAGATTAATAGAGACACCGTCGAACACATATGAGCAATGAGTCATCGGATTTTCACAGCGGTTTCCATCTCATGACCGATCGGAACTTACTTTCTGAATATCCTTCGTAGTTCACAGATGAACATTCTTCTTCCGAACACGGATATAAGCAGCTCTACTCACATAGTATCAGTTTCAGTACTGGCACAGTATTCGGAGAATCAACAGAACCTCAAGACTTCAGGACGGTGTCTACAGTCACTGCAAAGAAGAGCCAACGTATACATTCTAGAAGTAATAGTAGTTATCGTCACCTTGAGTCGTGACTAGACCAGAGTCAAAGTCAGATCAGTGGAGGTGAACTTTAAACTATTGCCACACACGATCGTCATAATAAGTTGTGTAATGTTTCTTTTAATATATTATTGTAAACTGTTGCTAATTCGTGATACAGTGTATTTTTGTTTGGCTATAGCCTAAACCTATTTGGTCCTATTTCAAGGCTGTATAGGTTATGCATTCGGTGGCGGAAATTCTCGTCGACCTACCACACAAAATTAAGAACTAGTGGCGACCAGCATCACCTGTAGTACAAAACGATATCCACTGACGTAGGTTATCAATCTTCACACTGATGTAATTCACCGAAATCAAATCCGTTTATACCAGAGGAACCACAGTTCCTTCATGTTGATTCCGTTTCGAATCTGATTATAAATATACTAAGATAAGCTATCAATTATTCTGGCTGTCGGCATCCGCTCTAGCAACGGATACGCACACGAACTGCGTAACTTGATATCTGGCCACGTGAATTCATTTCTGCTTTACGCGAAATACTAAGTTGAAATTTTTAGAGTTGTATTTGTATATCAAATAATATACCTCTCGATATGGCTATTACTGCAAATACTTAAGCCTCAACTTTCATGTGTTTATTTCCTGTTACTCTCTACCCAAGTGTTAACTCAGGCGATCTCTAATTCCAGAACTACTACTGTTCTGCCGTACGCCCAACTGCAAGCACTGTCGGCGAGAGACGAAAGTCCCAGCTGCAGGAAAAATAGCATAACAAAAAACAATAGTTGAAGGTAAGAGTCACAGCAAGCGCATGCTAGAAAATTCCATTTTCGAGAAATGTGCTCCGCATCTGTAAAGGGAACAACATACAAGACGAAGGTCTGACATTTCTGACGTAGTGTTCGGAGCCCTTATAAACTGTGCATTGTAGCAGAAATTGAACGAATGCATAGTTTCGGTGTGTGTGTTCTGTGGATTTAGGGAGCTCATCAGAGAGATTATTAGCTCCTTACATTAAAGAAAACGTAACGGAGTTGCTCGGTGAATCTTTATTAGATAGACGACGCTGTTCTCACCCAGATTATTAGATAGAAGTAGGCAATCTGTGTACTGTTCAGCAACTTTGATACCAAAATCCTATATTTCACATAGGGCCCACGAGACTGAGGAGTGTAAAGTTTTTCCCTCGCTCAGTTCACGAATGAAGTAGACCACGAATCCGCTAGCTTTTGCGGAAAGCCGGCCGGAGTGGCCGAGCGGTTCTAGGCGCTTCAGTCTGGAACCGCGCGACCGTTACGGTCGCAGGTTCGAATTCTGCTTCGGACATGGATGTGTGTGATGTCCTTAGGTTACTTAGGTTTGAGTAGTTCTAAGTTCTAGGGGACTGATGACCTCAGCTGTTAAGTCCCATAGTGCTCAGAGCCATTTGAACCATTTTTGTGGGAAGTACGCTCCAACAGTCAGTATACAGAGGCTTGCGGAGATAGGTGAGAAAAGAAAGAATGAAATAAAAGCATACGCTATGAAAAGAAAAGGCTCTAAAAAGAGACAAGAGCTGCTATCCGCTCGAAACACAAAACGAATCAATAAATTCAAAATCCTGGTGGTTAAGGAGAGCTTCTATATCTCTGTTGTGAAAAATGAATCAGTGTCTCTAGCATGTGGAAGGATAGGAACACACCAATCAGACGCAATACCATTGGCTTTTTATTATTCTTGCATATTCCGATTTCAGTTCTATATAGCTACCTTCAGTGCATTTCAGTGAATTACAATTCAACCACCTAGCAGCATAACTTGTCAGTCACCATATCTCTTCGTATATCTCAGTTTCCTTCTGCCTGTATACCAGTAAAGTCATATGGTGACATGCACTGTCGCTAGTCCGTTGGATTGTAACTCACTTACGTGCTTTGGAGATGGCTATTTATAGCTGGAAGATGGATATGCAGGAATAATAAAAAAGAAACAAATGATGCGAATGATTGCTGTATACCTATCTTTCCTTAGTGTACGGGCGCTGTGCACAATGGTTCCTTATTAAAACAAAGTTGGTTGGTCAATAACTAACATCAGGGAGCTGTAGTTATCACAGAGCAGAAAGGTGTGCAAAACGTTCACGTACCTAAAATAGTGGATATAGCTGAATATTATCGAGAAAGTAGCCTCTACGTCTTGGATCAGTGTGATGAAGTGGCATAGCAGCTGACCAACAGGCGATCCATGCAATGTTAATGAATCTCGATCATTATCGTACAGTCATTCAACTAGGTGCTTCGTGTGGATAAGTATGTTTTGCGCTGAATAGGAAAGGTGCGAACGAGAAGACAGTGAAACTTGTTTATTTAAATGAGTGTGTCTGTACTTAAGTTGACTGAGACCCACAATATCCTAGCGCTACACAATCAGACTGCCCAAAAATAAAAATAAAATAATAATAAAAAGATAACCTGACTTGAAATAAATGGCTCTGATTAAAAAGAAATCCTAACAACAACCTATAAATTTCATTAAGCACTTACCCCACAAAAATCTTCATTACGCACTATACAAAGAAAGCGCAGAGATCCAATGCAAAGCGCTACACAGCGCTGCCAACACGGAAGCAGCCCACTTACAAGAGACACCAAGGAAAGATATATCACAAGGAAGCTCTTAAGCCCAAAGGAAAGGAAGATGACTGGAGAAGGCTGCAGAGCAAATAACTGAATCACGTTTTATCCTCCATCGGAGAGATGGTCGTTTGTGTGCAAGGCGTGAAATATCTGAAAACAAACACCATGCAACTATAGTCTGAATTGTCCAGAACGAAGGAGGGGGCGATATGGTCTGACAAATATTTTCATGGCATTCCCTGTATGATCTCGTCATTCTGGATCCACTCAAGTATGTGTCAATACTTGGGAACCATATCCACCCATATGTTTAGTTTTTCCCTCAGCACAATGGCATCTGCCCAACAAGACAGTTCAACTTGTCACACAGCTCCCAGTTTCACATACTCTCCTGACCACCATAAGCCGCGGATTGATGGAACTATTTCTGCGTGATATAAAGATGTTTGTAAACACTCTAATTATCGTCATCGCCCTACGCCCCTGCGACATGCCAACTCCGCCATCAGTTGGGATATGGAATGTCAGTATAGCGCACTCTTGGCCGCTATCGGTTTTCGTGACCTGGAGAAGCTACTGCTCGGTCAAGCAGCACCTCAACTGGCTTCACGATGCTGCTTGCGCCCCGAACCAGTACTCCCACCACGGAAACATTCCTGACAGTATTGTGAATCCAACCCGTGTCCTTCACATGGCTGTCAGCCGCGCTGAGCCCTCAGCTACGGAGCCGGACTTGTAAACACTCTACGTAGCATCATTTTTATATCTTTTTTATTGTCTGTGTAAGTAGCACACTATCTAATGTGTGTTTGGGACTCTGAGTTACCAGCTGTGCCAGCGATCAACGGAATATAATTTTGCAGATCATTAGGTAAGTGTTCCCCACTCAGTATCATGTGGCAAATACAATGCGACGTCTGTGTTGCTATTGCACGTGGAAACAAGATGAAGCTCTAAATTCATGCTGTATTATGTCACTTCTAACAAGTGTACTGACAAGGGGGAGGCCATAGACACATACATGGAATTTGGCCTATTTTTGCATGATGTTTGTCAATAATTTAAAAAGATGGACTGAGATACAAGGGGCGTTCAATAAGTTACGCAACATATTTTTTGCTGAAAGTAGGTCAGGATTCCAATATTGCCTTTTCGGCTACAAACTCCTATTTTTCAACATAATCTCCGTCCAATATAATGGCCTTACACCATCTTACTGGAAGGGTCCTTACGTTTGCATGGTACGCCTCCGCTCATCGTCCATGTACTGCTTTCCGTGGAGTACATCTCCTTTTTTGAGTAGTGCACTCCTAAATTCAAGACGTGCAATCGACTAAAACCTCATGGGATCTACATATAATGGAGAACTGAGCATTTTTCGTTGTCATATATTGGGTCTCTCATACATATTTTCTTTGAAATCGAGAAACGAAACTTTTACTACGGCCGCCTATGTATTCATAAGGCAAACGATTTAAACGAAAGCGCCGCTCGGGTTGAGACCAACGCTTTTGGCTGGAGAGCAGAGAACATTTCTCCGATTTACAAATAAATTTTTCAGTTTTTGTCGTATATATTTTATCCCGTATCGCAATAGGCAGGAATAGGAGGATTAAAACGGTAAGTAAATCAATAAGAAATAATAACAAGGTATGCAATAAATTTCTGAAACAGCTTGGATTACTACAGAGTTAAAATTTTTATCCTGGCTGCTTTACAGTGGCTCTTTTGCTCACTGTGTTAAATGTCATCACTTTCCTTCGAACAAACGAATGGTGCCTGTCATATAAATATTCGAAACAAATATACTCGTGCCACCACGAACATCCAACGAATGCAACCTACGCGCAACTACATTGTTCCTTCCGAGGATTTGGCGGAAAAAGAAACACTGATTTAGATTCAAAACTATTTCTTTTTCGGGAATTTACTGTGATGCTTGCCACGCATACAATAACATCGTCTGAAAAATTGGTGCTGAAATCTCATCACGAATTACGCTGTGCATCATTATTGCATCCAAGCGATCGTGCAGTTTCGATACGGAAAAAAGTACGAAGGAAAAATAATTGCAGAATGCATTTGAAATCGAACAAAGAATCTCTGTTTCCAGCCAGATGCTTTGATCCCCACCAGCGGCGCTTTCGTTGAAGAGCGTTTGCTTTATTGGCAGTCGTTTCTTTCGTTGATTTATGGGAAAATACGCATTTGCGTGCTCCAAACCTGAAGATGAAAAATGCTCAGTTTTCAATTATCTGTCGATTTCGTCAGTTCGGTGTCGAATGCCCAACATGAATTGTAGGGATGCTTTTTTTTTCAAAAACGGCAATGTATTGAGACAAAATACAGCGGTTAAAAGAAGTTTTGCATTTTGCGAAACTTTAATATTGATTGCTGTGATCCATAAATACGTTGTTACATGTGATTATGTGATTATGGTGTAAACAGTCAATATTTCTCCTTGAGGGGGCCCTATGTGCAGTCTATGGCTAACCGTATCACCCGTAAACATTGCAGTACTTCTGTTATGTGTCATTAGAGACTTGTGTTGCTTCAGGATGCTTCAGACAACGATAACGTGCGATCAGAGGCTCCGTGTAGTCACTCTAATTGAATAGGGAATGAGACAGTTAGACGTAAAAGCGAATGTCGTTATGAGTCAAAGTGATGTCCTGTAACATGAAACAAATTTTTAGCGACATAGTCAGTTGAGGATCGCCACAGATATGACCACAGACGAGAAACAAGAGGTGCGCAACACCTATCTCTGCGTGTAGTAACAAACAGAAACCCCCATCGCAATGCCACACGTCTACAGCGACAGCTACAAAGAGCTACGGAACCGCAGGTGTCAACACAAACTACTCAAGCTAGGGTCTATGAACAGGGATTACGTGCCAGAAGCTACCTCAAGACTTCTCCTCTAAATCGGACTCGGACTCGTGTCGCATTGCCACGATAACAACGCTTTGTAGACTAAGCAGCGGAAGAACACAGCACTCTTCTCTGATAAGACCCGTATCACCGTCCACCCTGACAATACGGATGGTCGTGTGTGGAGGCAACGAGAGCAATGTGTGTACACTCTAGCTGTGTAGTATACCGCCACGCTTACTAAGAGGGTTCAGTCATATTTTGGGGTGGAGTCGTGTGTGGTTGCAGGACACCCCTTGTGTGTAAAGTATCGGGAGGGTCCTTGCACGCACTAAGGTCCGATAGGTGAACGTACTGGAGCGGGATTCACGCTGATGGAGGACAATGCACGACCCTCCGATCACACTCTTGTGAATACTTCCCCAGCGGAGTATAGAATCAGCTGACTAGAATGGCTTCCATGTTCTACAGATCTCAGATGCATTGAGAGTGCGTGAGCCATGCTAAGACGAGCGGTTTTCAATCGTCCTGTCCTACCAGAGACCTTACAGGGCATTATACAAGCAAGTGGATGACAGAGGATTCATCGAATCAACTTCAAGCTATTTATCTACTTTCCACTCTTGAACGGTTCACGGGAAAAAAAGAATACTTGAATCTTTCTGTGCGAGCTCTGATTTCTTTTATTTCATTATGATGATCATTCATTTCTATGTAGGTTGGCACCAACAAAATATTTTCACAGAGGAGAAAGATGGTGATCCTGTCGCAACGAAAAGCGCCTTTGTTTTAATGATAGCCACTGCAATTCACATCATATCCGTCGTGCTCCCTCCCCCACTTCACGACAGTACAAAACGAGCTGCTCTTCTCTGAACTTTTTCGATGTTTTCCGTCGATCTTATCTGATGTGGATCCCACACTGTACAGCAATACACCTGGAGAGAACGTACAAACATAATGTACTCAGTCTCTTTAGTACGCCTGTTGCTTTTGTCTTTGCTCTGCTAATAAATCGTCGTCTTAGGTATGCTTTACACAAATCGTTATCTGTGTAATCATTTTAACTAACGTTATTTGTAACAGTAATCCCCAAGTATTGAGCTGAATTTACAGCCTTTAAATATGTGTGATTTATCGTGTAGCCGAAATTTAGCGGATTCCTTTTGGTACTCATGTGAATGACTGCACATCTTCCGTTATATAGAGATAATTGCCACTTTTCATGCCATACAAATATCTTGTCAGAATCATTTTGCAATTTGTTTTGATCATGTGACGGCTTTGTAAGACGGTAAATGAGAGCATCATCTGCAAACAATCTATGAGTGCTACACAGATCGTTTTCTAAATCGTTTGTGTAGATCAGGAACAACAGAGGACCTATAACGCTTTCTAAGGGAACGTCTGGTGTTACACTAGTGGCCATTAAGATTGCTACACCAAGAAGAAATGCAGATGATAAACGGGTATTCATTGGACAAATATATTATACTAGAATTGGCATGTGATTACATTCTCACGCAATTTGTGTGCATACATCCTGAGAAATCTGTACACAGAACAACCACCTCTGGCCGTAATAACGGCCTTGATACGCCTGGGCATTGAGTCAAACAGAGCTTTGATGGCGTGTACAGGTACAGCTATCCATGCAGCTTCAACACGATACCACAGTTCATCAATAGCAGTGATTGGCGTACTGTGACGAGCCAGTTCCTCGGCCACCATTGACCAGACGTTTTCAGTTGGAGAGAGATCTGGAGAATGTGCTGGCCATGGCAGCAGTCGAACATTTTCTGTATCCAGAAAGGCACGTACAGGACCTGCAACATGCGGTGGTGCATTATCCTGCTGAAATGTAGGGTTTCGCCGGGATCGACTGCAGGGTAGAGGCACTGGTCGTAACACATTTGAAACGTAACGTCCACTGTTCATAGTGCCGTCAATGCGAACAAGAGGTGACCGAGACTTGTAACCATTGGCACCCCATACCATCACGCCGGGTGATACGCCAGTATGGAGATGACGAATACACGCCTCCAATGTGCGTTCACCGCGATGTCGCCAAACACGGATGCGACCATCATGATGCTGTAAACAGAACCTGGATTCATCCGAAAACATTACGTTCTGCCATTCGTGCACCCAGGTTCGTTGTTGAGTACACCGTCGCAGCCGCTCGTGTCTGTGATGCAGCGTCAAGGGTGACCGCAGCCATGGCATGGTCTCCGAGCTGATAGTCCATGCTGCTGCAAACGTCGTCGAACTGTTCGTGCAGATGGTTGTCTTGCAGATGTCCCCATCTGTTGACTCAGGGATCGATTTGGCTGCACGATCCGTTACAGCCATACGGATAAGATGCCTGTCATCTCGACTGCTAGTGATACGAGGCCGTTGGGATCCAGCACTTCGTTCCGTATTACCCTCCTGAACCCACCGATTCCATATTCTGCTAACAGTCATTGGATCTCGACCAACGCGAGCAGCAATGTCGCGATACGATAAACTGCAGTCGTGATAGGCTACAATCCGACCTTTATGAAAGTCGGAAACGTGATGGTACTCATTTCTCCTCGTTACACGAGTCATCACAACAACGTTTCAGCAGGCAACGCCGGTCAGCTGCTATTTGTGTATGAGAAATCGGTTGGAAACTTTCCTGATGTCAGCACGTTTTAGGTGTCGCCACCGGCGCCAACCTTGTGTGAATGCTCTGAAAAGCTAACATTTGCATATCACAGCATCTTCTTCCTGTCGGTTAAATTTCGCGTCTGTAGCACGTCATTTTCGTGGTGTAGCAGTTTTAATGGCCAGTAGTGTCTGTTTGACGACTTCCCATCAATTACTAACGGACAGTGGAATGTTTTGTAAGGCTTTTCTATTTTTCATTCTTTTTAATTTTATTTTTTATTTGACAAGTTTTAATGTGTTTATCTGCTTCATTAAAGTAATATGCAACATTTCTTTCGACGACTGTACCGAAGAGTTTTTCATTTCGGGTTGTACGCAAGCGACCTGCCAAATACGAGTCGAATCGGTTGACGGTGTCTGCGGCATTCCCCTTGCTAGAGCCGAACACAATCTTGCAAGCTCTGTCGCCGCCAGCTCTTGGCCGAGTGCTATTTGTGCCATTTATCGGGGACGAACCCTTTGAGCGAGTGTACCCGTCGGTCGCCCGGTCGCTCTATGGACCGCAGGAACAATGGGATCGGTATCTGCAGATAAGAAGACAAATACTGGCTGCCCCACTTTATACCGCCAGCGACGTCCGATCCGCGTCGCCCGGCGTCCGGCGCGCCTCTCCAACTTCAGAGCTAGAGGCAATAAAGTAAGCCGGTGGCCCTTTTTTGCCCAGACAGTAACTCTGCGCCGGCATCTCAAAGTGTCTGCCTGCCGTAACGAACCTATTTCTTAAACGTAATTAATGAATTTCTGCCTGTTTGCCTCGGGAGCGCGGGAGAGCGAGGGGGCGCCTCGGACTTTAGCTAATTAAATCGGTAACAATTAGAACACATTTTACGTCAAGTGCTCCCGCCTTGGGAGCGAGGGAGGGGAGAAACTTTTCCGAGAGGCCGAGCACGGGGGTGGGGCGGGGTAAGGCGAGGAGATCAAAGACTGCGAGCAGACATTTCGCTGCCGCTTGCAGGTCGGCAATTGATAACAACGCACTGCCAATTAATTTCCCCTGCAGCTGTGAGAATCGCAGTTTACTCCTGCGGCGCCGTCTGTCGGTACGGTGGGCCGGCTTCTAAATCAGGCGCCCCCAGTGACAAGAATGAATGCCTGCAGCGGAGACCTTGATACGCTCGCAATCTGCGCCGCCTTATAGGCTTTCTCCTGTCTTTCTAAAGGAGACCCTTGTTAAGTTCTTAGTGATGCAGGGAAGGTGTAGGAACTTCTAACTTTTTATATCTTTTTTTTCATTAATTCTGCAGAGCTTCCAGCACTATGACCAAAGCCACATCGGTCTTTACGACGGATGATATTAAAGGTCAGCCCTTGAAGTAACAAATGTAGTCAAAATATACAATGTCGTGTCTCTCACTGCCTCGTTCATTTGGAACCATATTTTTTGTTACGATATGCTGGTGATTTTTACTTTTGGACCATCTAATTACGCCTGAATGAAACGCAGTTTTCGTGCCGTACGCGTTTCATCTTTACTCTTTGCAAGGCATCTTCTGTGGTCTGGAATATGTACATATTTTGTTTATACTTTCTAGTTTGCATTTTGAGACGAAATATATGTCGGTTATAAACAGTTCTGGCAGTTTGCCTTCCAATGTCGTATAATAATTTATAGTTGAGCTTGCAGATTTTGTGGAAGTGGGAATGTTATTCTATATGTTGTTTTTTGTTCTATTTTAGGGGCTGTTCTTCTTATTATAAGTGATACTTGAAATTTTGTTTTTCAGACTTCACAGCACTTGGAACTGAACACGTGTTTTGGTGCTATGTTTTGGTTGATGTTGTCAAGTGTCGAATGGCAACACCAATCAAAACATAAAATAAAAATCAGTGTTAAGTTCCTAGTGCTGTGAAGACTGAAAAATTAATATCAAATGGCAATTATAAGAAGTACAACAGCCCCTAAGATGGAACAAAACCACAACTTATAGAACAACAACCACGAAATCTGTAAGAAAAACTTCAAATTATTGCTACATAATAGAGAAGCCAACAACCAGAACTGTTTATAGCCTATGTATACTTCGTCCCGAAACGTAAACTAAAAGCTATAAACAAAAATATATACATATTCCAGGCCACTGAAGATGCCTTACAGCGGATAAAGGTGAAACCCATATGCCACGAAATCTGTGTTTCACGCTGTCGTAATTAGACGGTCCAAAAGTAAAAATTATCAGCACACCGCAATATTATACGCAGCTTAGGATTGCAGGACTACGAATGTTAGACTTTTTTTCGCCTTGGATTTTTTCACTTTGGAAACATAACAATACTGTATTTCCTTAACTGCCGTTCCTACTATAACTCATTCCATGTTAATGGGCCATACAAAACTAAAAACCAATTATGAACTGTTCAAAATAACTGAAGGCCCACAGTCTAGATTGAATGGAGCATTCAAAACCATTAACCACTTCTTTCAGCCAGCAGTAATTTAACCAAAGAGAGGGACACTCACAGGAAGCAAATATCTGAAAAACACGGATGACGGCCCATAAATCAGACTTACTTCATAAACTCGCATGGATTTTTACAACTTTCGTAATTAAATGAGATTATCTGCTACATGACGATATTTAGATGTCAGTTATAATCCCACGTACCCTCAAAAACCTGGATGTATGCTACAAGGACAAATTCAAATGACAGAAAGCCGAAGAAGAGTTTGAAAGTCGGAACAAAAACACATATAGAGCACCATCTGGCCGGCCGCGGTGGTCTCGCGGTTCTAGGCGCGCAGTCCGGAACCGTGCGACTGCTACGGTCGCAGGTTCGAATCCTGCCTCGGGCATGGATGTGTGTGATGTCCTTAGGTTAGTTAGGTTTAATTAGTTCTCAGTTCTAGGGGACTAATGACCACAGCAGTTGAGTCCCATAGTGCTCAGAACCATTTTTTGAGCACCATCTACAAAGCATGCTGTTGATGATAGCTTTCAGGAAGTAAATGAGAAACGCGTTTGGGATGACACAAGTCGTTTCATTCAGCTTTACAGCTTCACATAGACGGAGAACTTTGAAATGTTGTGAAGACGTCTGAGATTTGGAGTGCTGTAACAACAGTAGACGAAATTTATTATGAAGTTTTCCAAGAAAGTTACATATAAAATTTCAGATGTTGTTTATTTACCATATGACTTAGGACACAATAATAAGTAATTAGATATAGCCTACTACCCAAGCACGAAGTGTGCATATAAAGTACACACGTCATATAAAAAAAGGAATAGATGTAAAAGTATGTAAAATATATGAAACCACAAATTGCACGGAGAGGCAACTACAGCCGAATGTCGATATCGTTGATGTTCTCTGTTACCTGTTTTTAGGATGCAGGAGTTAGCAGCGGTCCTCAGAGAAGGCGTAGTAGACCGCCTCCCAACAGTAAGTTAACGATTTCGATAGCAGCTCCAAATCGCAGTTGGGAGAAGCTATTTTTCCCAGTCTGTACAAAGAGTCAGCACAGTCATCACAGCTTGTTCGAACTGTATTTAGTGAAGGCAAGATTTTGTGGAGCTTGTCGAATCCGGATGGCGTGATGGTGAAGCAAGGAGTATTATGAAACGCAGGGAGTGTCTGTTTGGTCCAGTTATCAATTATGCTGAATCCATTTCAATCCAAAATTGTTTCACTATTTAGCGGTGAGTGGAATAAGTAGAATATCTCCGCGAAAAATTACAGAAATTGAGAAATAAAAATAATGCTGTTTATGAGGTACTGAAATTCGGAAGTCTAGTACGTCCAAGATAAAAGCGGCTATGCTCAGCAGGCTGTATGATGTCAGTGCGTTGCATCCAGCCTTTTTTTTTTTTTATTAAGATTTGAAACTGCACTTTCCGATGTGCAATTTCAGTTCACATATTTCTTCCTGGAACAATTACGTGCAGCAGGGAGACATACGTTCATGGATACACTTCATTAACTTTTACAGGGAATTAAACCCAGTGACTGACCCAATGTGTCACTTCAATTACCTCTACACAAATAAAATTTTTCTTTTTCATTCATTCACCCACGTCCATAGATCCCATCAAGAAATTAGACCTTCAATCTTGGTTGTCCAATTTCTTGAATACATTTTCATCTAAGTCATTTAAAGCTTGTACCACCATCCACATATGTGGATTATTATCATTTTGGAGTGAATCTGCAGTCTGAATATCTATAGATTCAATGTCATTTGGTATAACCAACACTTAAACACGTAGATTTCATTCTCAAACGCAACTACAATCTTGCTACTGGCGAAACAACACTCTTTTTTTGACACACAGACAATGTCATTAATTTATGAAGTCGTGTGATAATAAAACAAAAGCCGTCAGTAATATTTACAATGTACTTTAATAACTGACATAGGCCAATCTTAAGATCGCCTGTTGGGCCTATTCGTTTC
The DNA here is from genome assembly GCF_023897955.1 of Schistocerca gregaria. Lineage (NCBI taxonomy): Eukaryota > Metazoa > Arthropoda > Insecta > Orthoptera > Acrididae > Schistocerca > Schistocerca gregaria. The sequence goes on from NC_064924.1 coordinate 434,640,132, forward strand.
TCACAACCTTACTTATTGCTTGAACGTGCTGTGAGGGCCTTTTCGCAGTTCTGTATGTTACTTAAATAAAGTTGGCGGTATTATGTGTATTAAAGGTTCTAAACAACAGAAGCTGACGTTTGTACCTGGTAATCTTAGAAGACCCGCGATATTTTTCATGATCAGTTACCGAACTCCAGCATTACAGAAAAATGTTTAGAAGTTGATGACAAAGTGGAGAAAAAATGTTCAGGGAAAGACGAAGAAATACAAGTCATTTACGATTGAAATGAATAGGAAGTTACTCGAAGCCAAACTAAAATTACGGGAGCAAAAATGTGGAGAAATCGACAATGAAATGATATACGGATGGAGTGACTCGGGATATAGAAACGTCAGAAAGCATGGATGATAACCTTAAGAGTGCAATGGAACTCCCACGCAGAGAGGAGAGCGGATAGGTGGCCTTTTCCGTGGGGAGGAATTATCTGATTGCCTTATAGAAGAAGAGTCGATTTGGAAGAGATAGGGGATCACGTACTTGAGCTAGAATTCAAAAAAGCTGTGGACCACTTGACGTCAAATAAGGCAGAAGGGTAGAAAACATTCTGCAGGAACTTCTAAAAGCACTGGGAGAATTGGCAACCAAACGATCAGTGAAATTAACTTGTCTAATCAATGACACAGACGACATACCATCCGACTTTTGGAAAAATAACATCCACACAGTTCCGAAGATAGCAAGAGAAGATAAGTGCGCTTCCTACCACACGATCAGTTTAATAGCTCATGCATTCAAGTTTCTGCCAAGAATAATATACAGAAGAATAGAAAAGGAAATGGAGTACCTGTTAGGCAACGGTCAGTTCAGCTGTAGGAAAGGTAAAGACGCCAGAGGGACCGTCCTCACGTTGCACTTGATAATGGAAAAAAGACTGCAGAAAAACAAAAAACAAAAAAATTCATAGGACCTTCGAACTGGAATAAGCGTCCGACAAGGTATATTGGTGCAAGATGTTAGAAATTCTGAGAAAAAAGTAAGCTATAGGGAGCGACGGGTAATATATCATATGTACAAGAACCAAGATGGAGAAATAAGAATGGAAGACCAAGAACGAAGTGCTCGTATTACAAGTGGTGTAACACAGGGATGCATTCTTTCTCCCCTACTGTACAGTCTAGGAGCAAAAAAAAAACAATGGCAGAAATAAAAGGAAGTTTAAAGAGTGGGATTAAAATTCAGGATCAAATAATGTCAATGAGTACATACGCTAATGACATTGCTCCACTCGGTGAAAGTGAAGACGAATTACAGGATCTGTTGAATGGAATGAACAGCCTGATGGGAACGGAATATGGATTGAAAGTAAATAGGAAGAAGGCGAAAGTAATGAGAAGAAATGAGAAAAGCAAGAAATTCAACACCAAAAGTGGTGGTCAAGAAGTAGACGAAGTTAGGGAATCCCTGATACCTTGGAAGCAAAGTAAGCTACGACGATCGGAGCAAGAAGGACATAAAAAACGTATTAACAGAATCTTCCGTCGGTTCTTGGTAGATGAACATTATAATAAATGAAAAGCACCAGTTTGCTTTTGTTCTACAATATTACCTTTATTGTAAACTGGTTTTCGGCTTACAAGGCCATCTTGTAACCAGAAAACCGGTTTACAATAAAAGTAATATTGTAGAACAAAAGGAAACTGGTGCTTTTCATTTATTATAACATAAAAAGCGGACTAATACAGGCAGAGAGAGCGTTTCTTGCTAACAAAAGCCTGTTAGCATCAAACATAAGCCTCAATATGAGAGAAAAATTCTGAGAATGTACGTCTGGAGCATAGCATTGTATGGTGCTGAAGAAGAACGATGAAAATTAAGTGGACTTGTAAAGTATGGAATGAAGAGGTTCTCCGCAGGACCGTCGAAGCTTGGAATATAGGGCAAACATTTACAAGAAGAAGGGACTATGTGGTGGGACGTGTGTTAAGACATCAGGGAATAACTTTCATGGTAATAGAGGGAGCTGCAGAAAAAGCTAGAGATTGAAATACGTCCCACAAATAATTGAGAACGTTCTATGCAAGAGCTACTTTTGACGCGCGAAAGGAATTCGTGGCGAGCCGCATCAAACCAAGCAGAACACTGATGACTAAAAAGGAAACAACCATGGGACATGGTGGTGGTGGGTCTTCAAAGCCCGGCTGAATGTTTCATTTGTGATCAATCTAGCTCGGTGGAGCGGTGGTGAGACTCGAGAGTCGGATTCAGGAGAACTACGCTTCAAATCCCAGTTCATCCATCTAGAATTAAGATTCCTGTGGTTTTCCCAAACCGACTGAGGTAAATTTAGAGGTGTTCCCTCTAAATAGCATACAGCCTGTGTTATTCCCAAAACCGAGCTCTACCAGCGTTTTTAAACACGTTTCTTACAACTATATTCGATCAGACGATGATAATACAATCGTAACTAGGTGTTAAATATAGTGGCACCTTCCTGGACACTTCTTTCTTCAAATCTATGCTCAATATTAAGTTTTCTGCATAGCTTCACACATATATATGATCTCAGTACGGGTCTGTGAAATTAAAAATATGTAACGTTCAGTAGTAAATTAAGGGAAGTTAATTAGTTTCCTTATATCAGCACTTTTAATAACTAGTACTACTTTAACATTAGAGAACCATTGTAGAACACCACAATGCTGGCTATACATTGTAAGGAATTTAGTATATTCTCGACTAGAGCAGACGCTAGCTTAACTGTGGAAACTCCCAGGGTTCTTCAGAAGAGGAGACCGACCGCTGCGCCTTCTGGAATGTGGCGAGCCTTCTCCAGTGCCAGTTGGACCAACACCAAGTACGGAAATGCTAACACAGTGACAGAGCGAAACCGGAGATTGCGGCCCTTTCCTAAATTCGTCCCGATGTCGTAATGGGCAGGCAACACTGTTTGTCAAATGAAAAAAATTCGGTGGGTCGAAGGTTGTTCATACTTGGCTCACTTCCATCGTTACCAATTTATACACTAACGATGACCAATAGGATACCAAAGGTAGAGCATTTCATCCCATGGACGAGGGGTATAGATCGTGCAGGATACAGTGATCGATGCGCAGTGGTCTCTGTGCACTGGGCGAGTTCATTCGTTTGTTCAGGAGCGCTTGCCGGCTTTAGGCCGGTCGGCGATGACAGAATCGACTCGCACCCCCTAAATTCTTTCTCAACGGTTTTGCAGTAACTATTCCGTAAAAATAAATTATTTTTGGTTTACTTATAGCTTCATATGTTATGTTCATTATGATGTGCCCTTCAGTTCGTTAATGGCCATAGTTATTGTGATGTTTACGTGGACGTAAGACAATTCGAAAATAGGAGTCGCTATGATTTTGTATCTGATGCTTATCACATAATATCCTGTTGTGAATGAAATTTAGCTAAGACATTGAATTTTTCTTTAGATTTGATTGGAGGTCTCTATGTGCCACCAATATCTAGAAAATTGATCTCACTCAGGGCCCTCATTTGCGACCTCACTGCGCCTGCGATAAAGCCAGGGTGAAATACGCACAGCATCCCTAATATTTTGTAAACGGTTTGAGATATCGAAATGATAGTACACAAAGAGGAGACTATTTTGCCTGAGACTATTCTCTCCTGAATATCATTTGTCTACTAATTCCATGTGGAAGTGTAGGTTTGCCGGCCATGGTGGCCGAACGGTTCTAGGCGCTTAAGTCCGGAACCGCGCGACTGCTACGGTCGCAGGTTAGAATCCTGTCTCGGGCGAGGATGTGTGTGATGTCCCTAGGTTAGTTAGGTTTAAGGGGACTGATGACCTCAGATGTTAAGTCCCATACTGCTCAGAGCCATTTTTTAAGTGTAAGTTTCATTATTTCGAAGGTAATAGTGCAAGAAAAAACCGTCATTTTGCACTGACTTCCTTAAGTATTTGTATCTCCGGAACTATTCATTCTAGAAGGATATGGTTTTCAACTATTTATTGCTTGAATTCATGTGTTGAGAGGTTGGATGCAACGAGTAAGTAGAAATGGCGGTATTGCACACGCATTTTGTCTAGTTACTCTATGGTTGTCGTGTTTTATAGGTTTTGAACTGTAACTACAACGGTTTGGTATGTTATTACACGTTCTTATACCTCTTTTAAACATGACGAAAAGAAAGGGATGCTTTAAGAAGCGACTTTTCTATGGGAATCAGCATATCTCTGAATCAAAGATACCTGATAAGAACACGCCCACTAATACTTCGAAGAGGTAACTTGGGAACCATGAGGATTTCTTTATTGACATGGAAGATCATGTAAATAGTTTAGGTTAAGTTTTATTATATTTGTGTGTGTTAGGACGAGTTTTACAAGATGCTGTCTCACGTAAGGTTTGTGGTTGGAAAATTATCATCTGTGAGTACACATCTGCAATGACTGGACTTGCTAACAAACTTGTTATTCAGTACAAAGTTTGCAGACTCTCTATGTCATTTTGGATTTCTCGAAAGAGCACGATTGACTTGCTTGAGAGGAGTGTTGGATTATTATGTGGAATGAGGTGGATAGATAAAGGACTGACTTGAGCTAAGGTATTATTTGCGAGACTAAACTTGGCAAACCAACCAACTAGATCAAGTACTCCGAAGTAACTGCTCCGAAGTAACTGATGAATGTGTCACATCTGTTGCTGTTGCTTCTATGAAAGCTGCTGCTAAATAAGCAGTAGAATTAAATAATACAACAGACCTACATGTTGCAGTTGATGCTACATGGCGGAAGAGAGGCCACACATCTAAAAATGCAGTGGCAACTGTTACTAGTGCAGACGCGGGTAAAACTTTAGACATCGACGTATTAACTAAATACTGCCATCATTGTAAATTAGTTGACTAATGGAACAAGTGAAAGTCATTAATCAAATTGTGCTAAGAATTTTGAGGGGACTGGTGGGTGCATGGAAGCTGGTGCAGTTGTTTCTACATCCAGACACGTACAGCAGGAGAGAGGTTGTGCTACACTGAGTACTTGGGGGATGGTGATTCGAAGGCTTTCAAATCAGTAGCGGAATATCAAGCTTATGGTGCAAAATAGGGCCGGCCGGAGTGGATGAGCGGTTCCAGGCGCTACAGTCTGGAACCGCGCGATTACTACGGTCGCAGGTTCGAATCCTGCCTCGGGGATGGATGTTTGTGACGTCCTTAGGTTAGTTAGGTTTAAGTAATTCTAAGTTCTAGGGGACTGATGACCTCAGAACTTAAGTCCCATAGTGCTCAGAGCTATTTGAACCATATGGCAAATAGGTTGTATGGGCTACGTTCAACAACGGATGGGAACACGCCTTCGAAAACTGAAGTAAACAAACGGTAAAGACGAGTTACCAGATGGAAAGACCGTAAATGGTACAGGAAGACTTATAGAAAAAAACATGGATGAACTCCAAAAATATTATGGAATGGTAATACGAAACAATACACATGAGCTACAAGGAATGAAAAGAGCAATGTGGGCTACATTCTTCCGCAAATTATCCACTGATGATGCACCTATTGTCTTTGCAGCGGGTGCAGAGTGAAAGGAGACTACGGGGGTACCCTTGTATGTGGCACCCAAATATGATAATAACATTAACATAGACTAAAATGAAATTAATATATTATGTTATAAACAATGTATATCTCTGATATACTGTGCACGACCGCAGAGCCAAAGATACTGCTTCTGGTCTGAGACTGTAGGGTTGGAGTAAGGGAGCACTCGACGCACAGTAAGTGGCTGTCTGTGAGCGAAAAAGGACGGAAGAGGCGGTTTTTGTAGTGTGCTCTGCGAAGCCACGAAGTGTTAGATTATAATGCAGGTATAATGAGTGCCTGTATGATTGGGAATGGAAACGGGGAAGCAGAAGTCTTCTTGCATGAAGATGTTAAATATTTATGACTTTCGTTTTGCCTGCGCGTTAGTATAGATCAGTTGGTTGATCATTGTCAGTTGCTGAGTAACCCCACAACGTACGTACACTGATTTGATGCAAAGGCTAGTTGGATATTTCCCTTTTGTAATGGTTCTAAGATTTGTTAATACATGTATATGTAATTTGATGATCTGTATTTATGGCTTTTTACTGAGGTTAAATAATACTTGGTGTATAAATCTCATTATTTGTGAATCAATTAGTAAAAAGGATGTAATTTTTCTGAGTAATATAATTTCAATTGTCAGATGATTTGAAAAGCAAAAATTAACTTGGAATACAATTTCCGTAAAAATTCGGTGGTAGTAATTCACCACAATCAGTACAGCCTCCCTGTGTAGGTCATATGTTTTGCAAAGACATTGGATTTTTCTTAAATGTGTTCATTTATCAGCCAAAAGAATTTCATGTACATTTCAAAGTATTACGGTCAGCATTGCACACTTTTTTTTTTTTAATGAGAGAGCAGAATATATCGCTTTCCACCGTTGCTGCTTTAGCGGTAAGACATTTCATTTATTTGTACTGTGCACAGTTTTGAGCACAGCCAGAGGATTCAGTACCTAAGGGGCTGAATGTATTTTGCAGTGACTGTATTTCTTTATTGGTATTGGGAGTTGCAATATCCAATCAGTTCGCATAAAGTTTTGCTAACAATAACACAGAGTAAGCACACCACTTGCAGCTGCAACACGCTACACGATAACTCCAGTTTTCTATGCATTCCCAGTTCAAGCATTCAATCAACGTAATCTCAAAGATAAATATTTAAAGAACGTTAGAAGAGGAACAATTTAGGCACAAAAATAGCATACCATCTGCAGCGACGGAAGCTATAAAACCAACATATAGAGAGTTAGCTCATCCTGATCTTCTTTCCAAATGTCTTCATGGTCGAATGTAAAACCAGAATGAGTCTTTCAATAATGTCATTTGGACACGTATATCAAAAAATGTCTTTGTAGGAATGAAAACTCTAAGCTTGGGTGTTTGTGACGCTCTAATAACGTTTAATGATGGAAATAAAGGAAGAATTTGGGTTCTAGAGTAGTAACTTGGTATCACTGCAGGAGCCAACAGACTGCAAGCCTTCCAGCGAATGGATCGACTGAGGCTCATGAAAGCCCAGCGTGCAGCAGAGGAAATGACTTAAGAAGCAAGAGACAGGAAAAGAAAGATGCTTTTAGGTTTTGCAGGGTGATCAAGAACAGGGTCCAGATAATGCTGATTATGGGTCTGGATGTTTCTAGGAGCTGTAATGCCTCCCCATGTGAGTTAATATCAAATCAAACGTTTTAATTAATTTCCTGAAAATGAATATTTTTTGAATTTGACCCATTATCTCAGGAACTATTACAGATATATGTATCTATTTTTACACTATATTAAGTCTTAGCATACTGCTGCTGCTGAACTACCAAAATATTTCTACCTATAATGGTTATTTACCTACAGAAGCAAAAGTAGATTAAAGAAAATGAACATATTTTTTAAAAAAAATCAATACTAACTAACTATTTGTCTGTATATTATGATACTGGTTCAGTAATCAGGAAACGAGTGGACCTACACTTCCCAAAACTTTAAGATCTCTATCTGTCAAAAGCTGTGAGATAATGGGTCACCGGTATTGGAAATTTAACACTGTAGGTATAGGATTACGTACTCCCCTTAACCGCCAACCAATCACAGGGCGCCAACCTCCACCACACCCCTCCACGCCCCCTAGCCGCCACGCTAACACACGCACCCCCTGTCCCCCCCTCCCTCACCCGCGAAGATGCAATTTGTCCTTCTCTTTGTTGTTGCTCGAAAGAAAATCACATGGGATCAAAATAATTTTCTAAACAAGACAAGTTACCGGATTACAAAAAAGTCACTAGGCTACATACAGTTTGCCAGGTATCAAGCACAAAAGAATAGATTTTTAGTTATGTACGTATTCGCCTACCTTTGCTCCTGCCCAGTGGATGTTCATTTACTGTATACTGTGCAACAGAACACTAGACTACAACGCTAATTGATAAATAATATAGCATTTCTGTATTTCTACGCCGGTCGAAGTGGCTCAGCGGTTCTAGGCGCTCCAGTCTGGAACCGCGCGACCGCTACGGTCGCAGGTTCGAATCCTGCCTAGGGCATGGATGTGTGTGATGTCCTTAGGTTAGTTAGGTTTAAGTAGTACTAAGTTCCAGGGGACTGATGACCTCAGATGTTCAGTCCCATACTGCTCAGAGCCATTTGAACCATTTTTGTATTTTTACTTCAAATTCGTTTGTTGATGTATGTACTTCAACATTTAACACCGTTTATGCATGCAATAGGTTCTTCAGGCACATTAATTTTCCTATGGACATTATTTTGTTCCTCCTCTTCTTCCTTTGTTTCTTCCTGATCGTCTTCTGTGTTGCGGATGTCTATTAAATGTGTTGCTGAAGTAAAAGTGGAGTGACCTGACAGAATGTCATCACTTCGATTGTAGTCATCTGCCATACATGGAATGTTTCGAATTTTAAATAATTCTGCAATTGCTGCAACATTTTCTTGAGCTTCGATAGCCACAGAAGCGTTTTGTTCTTGACTTCAAAACGCTTCTTTATTGAAGCAGCTGGTTACAGTTTCGGGCTTTATTTCCCTTGCTGCCAAACCAATCCAGTTTACTGCATCCAGGACACAAACTGACCGTGCAAGAGCAAATACACTTTCGGTATCTTCAGTTCTAAGACAAAGTGATTGCATCTACAATCACCTGTAATGAGATCTGAATGTGTAAATAGCCCCCTGGTCTGTGGGTTCGCAAGGCTGGTTGAATCTGCCGAGAAAGAAGCCACTTTCACGCTTGATAACTTTTGGGTGGCAGATTGCATTTTCTAAGAGAAGGAGAACGTGGCGATCTCCTTTTTTTCATTTTACCATTGAAAGAGCCCAGCCATACTTCCATAAGACCACTCACCGTCCATGCCTTTTTATTGCTTCGCCGTTAGACTGAAGCTTACTGACGGCTACGTTTCTTAAACAACCCGGTTTTGCCGCCTCTCCAATCACCAGTGACTTTTCTATTCATTTAACTTGTTTCCACGCAGCAGTACAGTGAGTTTTCATTCGGACATTCTTACTCCGGTGCACATTTCATCTCAAATTGCCAAAGACTTTGAAAGCAGTGCGCATAGAACAGTGCCGTTTCATCAGCACTGGACACGTCTTTTGTATAATTCGCAATTGGGTTTTACTGTATTGTCTTCCATTCTATTGTTACTCTTTTCTGCATGTCCTTAGCTTCCCGACACGATTCATTCAACACGACGTTGTGACTAGCTTTAAAACTACCCAGCCATTGTGTGGATGCCTTAAACTCCCCATTTCCTGGACCTTTCGCGAATTTCAGAACCTCGCTCTTCAACATGGGTCCAGGCAAAGGTAGGTTTTTTGCCCGCGCACTTGCGAACCATTCCCACACTATCTCGTTAGTTTCTTCTTTTCTCGACTTTTTCGCCTTTCTTTTCATTGGGCGGTTCCCTTTCATCCATTCTTCACGTGTCTTACTCTTGTTTCTTAAAGTATCATAAATTTGTCTTTCATGGCATTTTGAACGCAGCATTATTTCGCACACATAGAGTTTCTCTCACTGTCTCGATTACTTCAATCTTTCATTAAGCGTTAGCGCAACATACTGTCTGTCAGACATCATGTTGTCACTTAAACTGCTACTAGTCAACTAAAACAGGACGAAAATTACGCAGGTGGCGCATTTCTTGGGAGTTCTTGATATTGCCGGGTAAAACTATTGCATAACGGAACAACACACACGTCTTTCACTGTGCAGATGACAGCAGAATGTTCGTAGATCCACAACAGTGTTCCAGGGTACGCAGATTCACAACAGAGTTCCAGGGTGTACCTTCGCGCGTCAGTATAATTGAAAACTAGAAACAAATCGCTCACGAACGAACCATTTCCTTTGATGTACCGACACTGCGCTTAAAGCGTTGCACAGAGCGGCACGGTTTGATGTCCACACCTGCAGCGCCGCGCTGCGCCGAACATCTTTTCTTGGTTTTATGCCGTTTAGCCGCATTGTCAGGGATATACAGTCTTTGCTCTCAAAGTAGTGTCCTTGTAGAGTAATGTATAATATAATTCAATAGTCCTGTATAGGCTCTTTTTTGCATTATGCAATGATTTATTATTTTAGTGTCAAAATTTGCATTCAATTTTTGGGGTTAGACACGTTCCGCTTTACACAGGAAAGTAAAATATAAAAGTGTGCTGAATATGTCGGGACTGATACATTTGTACAGTCTGGAAGATTTCCGAATTATACAGTTCCTACTCTGCTAATGTTTCACTATATTAAATTGGTTATTCTTGTGTTGGTTAGTCGATCTTAAGCTACTGCTTCCCTCTTACGAGCATTGGCTGTTGGCTGCGCGTTACTCTCATTATCTCTGTTTTCTGATTTATTGAGACATTATTTGGAGAGCAAACTTTGCTAGCCACTCTCGAGAGGAAGGTTAGGTGTCTTTGCTTCTGCTGCTACGTTCTGGTCTTCTGGGTAGTTACTTCCGAAAATCTGTGACGTCATTACGAGCAGTACCCGCCCTGCCTACCAAGAAAACTTTTCACACAGAATCTGTAATTTATATTTCAGTAGCTGCACGGAAGAATTTTATCGTTGCGCAACTCACCTTTTGTTGTTGTCTAGCAGTGGATCTGCGACTAATCTGCTGCTTTGTAGCCCTTCAGTCTGTTGTTTACTTTTGCAAAAGTCGACGGAGACCCGTTTAACATATCCGATGTGATTCATAGGGTAGACTCTTGCGGAGTAGCGTTTCTCATAAGAGACATACTGACGCACCAGTCTTGACTCTGTGCAAGGCCACGATGATTGAACTGTGTCTCTGAAACACAAATGGAGTCGCAGAGATGCTATAAAGACAGTAGACGGAATTTACTGTTAAATTTTCCAACTATTACACTGTCTTGGTTTACCAAGAAAAGCCACTATGGTTACCATAACATTTAATTTCCTTGTTTGCGGTAAGTCCTAAACAAGACTTTCTTCCCTATAGTGCTCCTTATAGCAAAACAACTAATTTGATTTCTTTTTTCGTTGCACCCTACATCATCCTATACTATATTTGCACTATTGTATACTATATTTGCACTATCTGATCTAAAGTCTCCGGAAGACTATTAGTGGACGTTAATATGGGGTGTGTCTACCCTTCGCCTTTATGATAGCTTGAACGCTGCTGGGGAAACTTTCAATGAGGTACCTGAATACCTGTGGAAGAATACCAGCCCATTTTTTCTGAAGAGCCAAAACTACGGAAGGAAGTGATGTTGGACGTTTCTGTGTGAAACGATGCTGAAATTCTAACTCATCCCATTGCTATCCGACTGTTCATGTCGGGGTTATGGACAGGCAAATTTGTATCACGAACGAAATTGCAATGAATCCAAACTATTATCTGCGTACAGGCGTTGATAAATATCAACGGGGACAGTTGAAAATGTGTGTCCCGACCTGACTCTAACACGCGATCTGCTGCTTACATGGCACTCTTTCGGGAATCGGTAGATTGACTGCCACGAGTAATGAGTATAGTGGGAAGGTTCATTACAAAAGTGTGTGAACAGTAAGTTGGAAGTGTGGGTCTCACGGAAAGCGTGTCCTCGATGGCTCATTCGGATAGAGCGTCTGCCATGTAAGCAGGGGATCCCGGGTTCGTGTCCTTGTATGGGCACACATTTTCAGCTATTCCCGTTGATATTTATCAACGCTTGTAAGCAGATAATGGTTTTGATTCATTGTAATTTAATTCTTCGAGAGTTGCCAGACATTTCGGACATGTCCTAAAGAACAGATACTATCTTCATATTTCAGGAACTTCATTGTTTACAGTCAATTGCCTCACAGATGCTGCCTTAAGAGAGGGTGCATTGTCATGCTTGTACAGTCATCGTCCCGAAATGTTACTCTGTCGTACACAGTACACAATGTTGTATATTGTGTTCACATCATTAACGTGTACTTAAGCGGAATAGGTGGATCACAACAAAACCTTCATACCGTAAGACTACCTCCGCCATACAGAGTATTTCAAAAAGGACTCTACAATTTTGAAAATTCATATAAAATAATTCATAGTGTTTACAGAGGAGATTGTAGTGTCAATTTGTAGGGAAATACATCAAGTTTTGTCTCGCGTAGTTGGATAGTGCCAAATCGCACTGTAAGGAGCGCTAGTGGTAGTTGCGTTAAAGATGACTGCCTTCACTGGACCCGAGAGTGCTAGCTGTGTGTTTTCGTTTGAAGAATTGAAGTCGTTGACAACAGTTCAGCCTTATTTCCATACCAGGTACGCTGAAGTTCCTCCTAGCAGTCCTATAATTTATGAGTGGCTGAACTTAGAGCAAGGATTTACGCCGCCACTGAGCAAGTTACCCTGCGGTGCTACAGCGAATTTGGGAAGGAGTTGACTTCCGATGGGATGCGTGCAGCATAACCAACACAATCCACATACGACATCTGTAGTGTAAGGCAAAAAAATACTTGATGTGTTTCCCTACAAAATAAGACAAAACCCAACTCCATATCTTCTTTCAATAAATTTATATGAATTTATAAATTTGCAGAGTCCTCTTTGAAACACCCTGTTCTTAACGTGGCCATACGTCTCGCTTTCACGCCGTCTGTCCCGTTGTCCCTAGCCAGGGCAAAAATGTTCCTGTTTTACCCTCTTTTACAAACAGACGAATCGATAATTGATTAGATGTACCTCCTATATTCATAACATTTGAAATTCACGGGTGACGGCTGCAGCGTAGACGGCTGGAGAAGGGAGAGCTAGTACCATGCGAGAGCGGAACAGATACTGCCGCGCAAATCAGCCAACAATAACGTCGCGCGTTCGCGAACTTGACATACGGTGACACTGTTTATTTTTAGTTTGTATTGGAATGTTCGAGTAGACGTGCACAATCAGAGAACTCCTTCAACATGTTCGTGTTTGGGTGGTTCTAACACTAGAAAAACGCCTAAACGTAAGCGTACCTTGAATATTTCTTTGCAAAATAAGTATCCATTTATAAAACAGTGGAGTGACATCAGATATTACTTGTTAAAAGTTATTGAGAAACATGTAAAATCGGAAAAACACAGGCTTTCCGCTCAAGCTACTGCTTCCAGCTCGTCAACGTTTGCTTTTCTCGAAAGAACCGATTTGCTGGTTTCGAAGGATTTTGATATAGCTGCAGCGGAAGGTGCAAGGGCATTTCACGTGGTAGAAAACCACAGCTTTCGCTCAAATGACTATACCTCTAATGTAATTCACGTATATCTTGAGAAAAAATTCAGGTGTGCTCATACAAAATCCCAGGCTATCGTTATAAATTTACTTGCACCTGTGGTGATGGATGAATTGAAAGACCATCTTTGTGAAGCCCGCTGTAGATCTTTACTAACGGATGCTTCAAATCATGTCTCAGTAAACTTAATCACTGTTTTGATTCGCTGTTCTTTACTTTACGAAGCTGTGAAAGTCAAGATGATTCGAGAGCAGCCTAATGAAACATCGGATATTGTTCTCGATAATTTGAATGAGCTGTTATAGTGCAATTATTTAAATACGAAAATTGTGACAATTTGCGGAGACAATAATAAATGCGATTTTGGAGGAAAGAATGAAAAGGGAGTAATGATATTTGCGCAAAATTGAACATATCACTCTGAAGTCAACATTAGGATTGGGTGTGAAGCCCATATAGTTAACACCGCGATCAAAACAGCTTCAGATTGTCTCCCGTGGGCTTCAAATGTATCATTGTGAAAATCTACTCTTTTTTTGTGTGTCTACAGTGTTCGAGTGGAATCTCTGAAAGAGCTCTGTGATTCCAATGATACAGAGCATCAGAAAGTGCTGGGCTACATCAAAACCAAATGGCTATCGTCAATTTCGTCGCTTGAAAGAATTTTAAAAATATTTCAGCTCATAAAAAGCTATTTTCGGAGCATCGATAAATGCCTAACTATTTTAGAAACATTTTTCGAAGATCTCATCTCTGAATTATTGCTACACTTTTTGCATGCACGGACATCGACTTTCCATCAAAGGGTGTTAAAAATTGAAGTACAATGCGCGTATGCTGTAGAATCTACAAAGGAATAAGCGCCTCCGATATAACTTGGCATGCAAAGAGAGATCGCTTTTTCTTCTTCATACCGTCCTTAACGTAATGACAAAATTATAAAAAACTGACCCCGTTGTTCAGGGTGCAGAAAACTGCAGCGGCTGAATTTTGTAATACTGACAAGGATTACTTGGATCAGTGGTGTCAGAACTTTGAAAAAGTACCTACTTGGGAAGAAATACAGAACGCGACGGATTTGCTGTTCACACAAGGATTTCTTAGCAGCGACCAAGATACTGAACGTATTCGATAATCTTTCGCTTATTTCCAACTACGTCACAGAGGAAAAAAATACCAAGTTGGAAATTTAATATGTTGCTATGGAAGATCGTTGGGAGGAGCTATCCGCACATTTCCTTGACCAACAGTCTGAACTGTACGAAATTCGTATAATTATTGAATACGTTTTGTGTTTGCCTGGAAGCGACGCACCTGCCGAAAGAGTTTTTTCTCTAACGAATAAGGTATGGACAAGTGACAAAGCACAGTTAAATAGCGCAGTCTTGAAAGTCATTTTGCTTACCAACGGTAACATCAACAAATCACATGATAAGCTCCATTCCCACTTGAAAACTAGATCCGCCATTTTGAAACTAATTTCCGCGGCCGACAAATATAAAACAAATGCGTCTGGAACTGCAATCTAATGCTGATTACTTCAAATTATATATAATTAATACATTGTTATCATTTCCTAGGTTTTTAATAAATTAGAAATAGTAGAATAAGTTTTTTTGTAATTTCTGGAAGCGTCCCACTCTGACAGAAACATAAAATAAAATTAATGGTCCCGTTAGCCATACTTCACTATTGGCAGGTAACGTTCTGCAGACTTTCTACAGACTCTTCTGTCAGTTCCACTCCAGTGGTGTCTCTCGTTTCACCACTTCAAACGTCTTTTAGCATTGACTATAGGAACCTGTGGCTTATGACCAGCTGCTCGACCACTGTACTCCATTCTTTTTAGTCATTGTGCTAGCTGGACTATTGGTAGCACTTATTCTTACCTCTGGTTTCATACGATTTTTTACAGCCACCCTCCGAATGCTCAGCCGTTATTTTCCCTCAGTAGATGAGGTCTACCTAGTGATGGTGTAACCATGGCTCTTTCTTCACGTTTCCTTTTCGTAATCAACAATCGACTTTCTTTCTTTCTTTTGCTTGTGTCTTGTGCTCCCGCAGATACACAGAGTCGGCGTGGTTAATCGGATGTGGCAATGTTTGTTGAAGGGTTGTCCAGATGCCCTTCCTGCCGCCACACCGCACTCCCCGGGAAGTGTAATCCATGGAATAGTGCGAAAGTGTTCAGATGTCTGCGAGCCGTGTAACTGAGGTAGGACGTGGGGACCAGCTCTGTGTTCAGCTAGAGGGATGTGAAAAAGCGCCTAAAAACCACATCCAGGATGGCTGGCACACTGACCCTCGTCGTTAATCCGCCGGGCGGACACGATCCAAGGCCGGCGCGCCCACCCGAGTCCAGGAGGCAGCGCGTTAGCGCTCTTGGCTAACCTGGCGGGTAATCAACAATTGACTTTATAAAGATTCAAATCCCACTGATGGATATGTTATTCATGTAATATCCTATGACTGGTCCAAGTTCGAGGTTACTGAGCTCTTCTGACGGACTCATTGTGCACTGGCTGCTTCTCTATTGACAAAATAATATCCCGTCTCCTTTTACACTGGCGGATCCGCTTCACGTAAGATCCAATGATCAATTCCGCATTACATAGGGGATCTGAATACTTCTGATCCGCTAGCGTACCTTATTATCTTCCAAATCTGCAATCTATTGTCCCTAAAGCGCAAGTACTAGAAACAGCTGTTTTGTCTGTGGTTCGTGTTACTGAAACTTCTTTATTTACATGTGTGTGTCTGTACTTAAATTGTAGAATGACTGAGAAGATGAAACTTCTACGTTCTTTAATTCTGAAAAAGCTGCGTAAAACTGAAAGTAATGAGCCTACTTTCTTGACTGCTCAAAAAAAATCACAACCAGGCTTCAAATAATTAATATAAAAGAATGGCCCTGAATAAGAAGCAATCCTGACCATAACCTATACATTCATTAAGCACTTACCTCACAAAAATCTTCATTACGCGAACTACTGTAATACAGCGAACGTCAATATTGCCAGCTAAATAAAAGATTATAATTACTAAAGCCACTAACTACTAATAGGCATGTGGTTAGCAAAGGAAAGATTTTGTTGCAAACCAAATAATATTATTTTTATCCTCATAATGTGACATCCAGTTCAAACACGAATATCAATCGTCATCGAATCCAGTACAAAGGTATATAATCATGAATAATTTTCAATCTCAAAGTCGGATACTTCCAGATCGTTAGCCTACGCTAATACTTCAGACCTCCACCCTCCATCAATGGTAACTTCTCACATTTAACATCCATCACTGTTGGCTGTTCACCTCCAACTGCCCAACAGCACTTCCATCACTGCTGGCGACTAACTTCCAACTGCCCAACACTACTGGCGATTAACTTCCAACGACGAGTCCGACCAGCCATAGCGTCTCTTACAAAGAAAGCGCAGTCAGAGATCCCATGCAAAGCGCTATACAGCGCTGCCAACACAGAAGCACCCCACTAACATTACTTCCTATTCAGCCAAACTTCCTGTTCATGTGCCAACAGGGAACCATCGTGGTGGACCCGACGGTTTATGTTCCGTCAGTCCAGTAGTCATAAGAATGTTTGACGCGGGCGGGTAACATACGTCCCTTGAACTTTAAGGTGACAGTAGACGGCTACAGAACCCTGCTCATGGTATACTAGACCGTAAGGGCGATAAATGTTTCGCGATAAACCCGAGAATGGTGCTGAACCTCAGCATATCTATGCTCCCAGCCCAAACCTCAGTCCACCCCAATTTGTTTCACTATAAAGCATTTTATAAAGATTTAATGACTTGCAGATAGAGTTGCACTGTGTGAACATCAGGATTCGAAACTAATCTCGTTTGTTCCCTTAAACCTCTCCCTCCAGTTCTCGGTACACTCAGATGTTAAAAGAGACGGAAACTGCTGTCTTCCACTTTGCCATGCCTTGTTTTGTCACTGAGTCATCACAACCACGTACTCTTAGTTCAAAGCCCCTATTTTGCTTACAGAGTGACAAAGCGGAATTATATCTAAGGCTTTCCGCAACTGAAGACACTCCTATTATAAACGGGCGCGTTGTCTGCTACCTTCCAAGTCTCGTGTCATTGTAAGATATTACTGACAACAGAAACTGCAGTTCCTCATGAAGGAAGTGATTTACTGCAAGTGGCCAGAGGAAAAATGAGAGAGACGAAGGCGGAGGGTGTCACTGGCTTGGGGAGGTCGCGCCACCAGCCAATTACGCCGCCACCTCGCCTTACGGAATAATTGCCGGATTTCACAGACGCTTCGCTCTCCTGCGGCGCGAGCAATTAGCGTCGCGACGCTGAGCGTACAAATCCCTGAGCATTTGTCTGCGTCCCGCTCCCTGTCCCTGCCTCCCTCTATTTTCGGCAGCTGCCGGTTGGTTTTCTTTCGGGCCTGCCCGAGGAACGTCGCCATTTGGAATACCATTCCCTGCCTGACACGCCTCAAACGCACGTAGATAGCTTTCCAACGTTTTCCTTTTGTTAGACATGGCAGACCATGATTGTACGTGAAGCCGCCGAGCCAACTGTGGACTCTTTCCTCGACTTTAGTTTGCTACAGAAATGTAGTACAGCAGATCTTCCCATGATAAAAATTTAGGCGATGGGTTTCAATAGCACGATGTGGGTACTTACGTGGTCTCATATTAGATGCCAAATTGTGTAGCAATTGTGTTAGTGCACACCAGACACGGGAAGATAGTGGCTAAGAGAACAGGACGATCACTCCATAAGTTGAGAGTGAAAGTAAACCAGCAGTCATCATGTCTATAGAACAGGGAACAAATTACATGATGGAAATAGGCGAATAGAGAGCGACACACTTTAAATTAATTTATACTTTCCATGAACGAAGTTCCCAACTTTATTGCTCAGTATCTCTCAGAGTGCTTGGGCTGGGTAGGTGATAAGATAAGTATGGTAAGGTTCTGCGTCCTGGCTCCAGACAGCCCAATCGGGTCCGGTCGACCGCCGTGTCATCCTCTGCCAATGGCGTCAGAGGATTAGGTGTGGAGTAGCATCTGGTCAGCACACCGCTCTCCTGGTCGTTCTCGGGTTTTTTGATCCTGGAGCCGCTTCTAATCGAAAGAGTAGCTTCTCAGTTGGCCTCACGACGCCGAATACATCACTAACAGTCCTTCCACCAAGTAAAAAAACCCTGGCAGTACCGGGCAAGGAACAAGTCACGTACATCACAAGCGCTGTCCATTTTTTATTATTATTCTAAAAAAGTTGATAGGTCGAAAAAATTACTCGGTGGATATTATTTTCATAATACGTTTCGGATGTGGCCCACCATCAAATGATCTGCACAATACAATGCTGTGACAAGGAAGTCTTCGGGCAATCATGAAGTTACTTCAGTTACATAAGAACAGAAATATTGGTGTAATATGACATTTAACAGCTCAGCATTTTACGCATATTGCACTGTGCATATCATCTGATGATGGGCCACTCCTGAAACGCGTTATCAAAGAACAGAAGTTCCATTAACTTTTAGTGACTACTTTTGTGACTTAGTTTTTTTTATAATCACAATAAAAGTAATTAAATATCGTCGCAAATCTCACTCACGACTTCCAGTCGTACATTGAGTATGCGCTAACACTCAGCTATCCGCCTCCGTGGCGCAGCGGTAGCGTTACTGCCTACCGCGCCCGGGACCCGAGTTCGATTCCCGGCAGGGGACTGGGTTTTGTGTGTCCTTCATCATCGTCGTTGTCACGCAATTCGCCGAAGTGGCGTCAACCAAAAAGACTTGCAATGGCGGCCAATAAGTGCCATACGATCATTTCATGTCACCACTCAGCTACGGGTGGAAAGTGAAGTGCCTATTAATTGGTTCAAATGGCTCTGAGCACTATGTGACTTAACATCTACGGTCATCAGTCCCCTAGAACTTAGAACTACTTAAATCCAACTAACCTAAGGACATCACACAACACCCACTCATAACGAGACAGAGGAAATCCCTGACCCCGCCGGGAATCGAACCCGGGAACCCGGGCGCGGGAAGTGAGAACGCTACCGCACGAGCACGAGCTGCGGACGTCTATTAATTATTTCATGTTATTCCTCGAGCGCAGTTGCGAGATACATTGCAGATTTTTGTCGGTCATCTAAGTGTGATGTCTGCTCTTGTGAAAAGCGACGACAGTTCCTCCACGATGGTACGAGCATGTGGTCTTCTTTGACTGCGGCATGCTGGAATCTTTCACGAACCCATAATGCTGTAGTCTGTGGAGTATGGCAGCGAATCAACCAGTGAGAGACTGTTGGTGAATAATATAGCATGTAGCCATCATGGACATACTACTGGAACACAAGTTTTCCTCCATTTCGTGCTGCTAGTTAGAAGCAATACGTATTCCTGATAGCGAGGGAATTTACTTCGCCGGCCGCTGTGGCCGAGCGGTTCTTGGCGCTTCAGTCCACAACCGCGCTGCTGCTATGGTCGCATGTTCGAATCCTGCCTCGGGCATGTACGTATGTGATGTCCTTATGTTAGTTACGTTTAAGTAGTTTTAAGTCTAGGGGACTGATGACCTCAGATGTTAAGTCCCATAGCGCTTAGAGCCATTTTTTGAATTTACTTCTCGTTCAGAGCTGTTATTTCCTTTAAGTTAATGGAGAATTCTCTTCCAAACGAAGAGTTTGTTATACATCGCCAAGAGGTTTCAAGGAGACCAACATGGACTGTTTCCATCTGTATAAAGTCAAGTTATCAAAGCATTCATTTGCATATACATCTATACCCGGTAAAATACCTTACGCTACGTGGTGGAGATTACTTAAGGACTTCTTTCATTTCCCAATTTCGCTGTTAGTTTCGCAAGAGGTATATGAGAAGAAAGACTATTGGCAAATCTTCGTATCGGAGTGAATATCTGTGATTTTAAATCACTGTCTTTTCGCAACATTTATCCCGGAGGAAACAATGGTACATGGATACTTCGCAAATCAGCACACGATGCATGGCGAACGGTACGTTATACCATTGTCAGTCATTTCTTTCCTGTTCACCAGCAAATTGTGCGGTGGTAAACCTACTGTCTAGTAGTATATGCTTGCGTACCACCACAGATTTCTGTTATCTTTTCTTCGTGCTCATTCCGGGAACTATATAATGGTGGCAATTGGGTCGTTCAGTACGCCGTCGCAAATATCGGTTTCCTATACTTTCTCAATAGTGTCTCGCGAAAAGAACGTCTTTCTCCTTGCAAGGATTCCCATTTAGTCCCGTAACACTCCGGTATTGATCGAACCTAGCGGTAACAAATCTAGTCTCATGCCTATGAAATGCTTCAATGTCTTCATCAGATTCTGCCCTGATGACGATTCCGCTAGAGCAGGACTCAAGAATGGTTCGCACAAGTATTGTGTAAGCTCTCTGTTTAAAAGACGAGCAACATTTTCTTAGATTTCTCCCAATAAACAGAAGTCGACCGGTGCTCTTCCCTGCAACCGCCATTGTATGCTCGTTGTATTTCATGTTATCTTTCCATTATGGCCTTATTCAACTATAATTGTCATCTCTCGGTATTTTAAAGTAATTCCTCAAGTTAATGCACAACGCCACTCTTGTAGCGCCTGCCACTTCAGTTGTATGAGCATTTCTATGACGTATCCGCACTTTCCATTGAATCCTTGCTAAAAAAAATTTCTGTCTCTTTTCGGATCTCTGTCTCCTCTATTAACCCTTCACGACAGGATTATAGCCAATAACCTTATTTTCAACAATATTTCCCATTTCTTCTCTTATCTCGAAACCAGGATGCCTCGAATGCTACACACAAAGTGAAGTCATTTAAACCTGTGTCTCCAACTTTGATGGCCGCCATTGGACACCCCGGGTAGTAGCTAACATGCTAAAGACGAAGGAAAAAACTGTGGGGACCAACAAGGCAACCAATGCAACAAAAAGTCTGAGTTTTAAACGTATTTCTCTCTGCTAAGAACACCATATCCTATGACAGTCAGAACATCTTGGCCGAAGGAAAGAGCGCTTATTCGTCACACATCGAGCCGCATAACACGTTGATACTGGTGTTCATTAGGTTTTCAGGATACAGGAGAAACTTTCGGTCGTATGAGTCACAACACTGTTGCGGTAAAGAATAAGATGATTCAAGAAGGTAGAAAAAACTTTTTTCCCAGATTGAATTTTTACTCCGCACCTGAGTGTGTTCTGATTCGATGTCTTCTAGTCGACTAAAATTGTCTGCTGGACAGGAACTCGAACCTGAGACATTTGTCTCTCGAGGGCAAGTACTCTAACAACAGAGCTACCTATGAGATAGAGCTATCGATAAACGACCCACAGCCCATCCTCACATTTCCACTTCCGGTAGTACCCCTCTCCAGCTTTCGAAATCCTCAGCATTTCTGCATACCTCGCCGGACTAACACACCTGGAAGAAAGGAAACCGACATGTGAGGCAAAACATTATGATCGCCTGCTTAGTAGGTTGTCTGTCCGTGTTTGTCACGTCACTGATTCTGCATATCAGGGAACGGACAGTTTGTTGGTAGGTTTGTGGTGGTATATGGCATAAGATGTAATTCGCGTAAATTTATGGCCTCCATACTCGGTGACGGCGTCCGATAGCGAACCAGATGTGTTCCATAGGATTAACTGGGTTGACTAAATTGCTCCTCAAACCACTGTAGCACGGTTATGGCTCCTAAACGCGGACAGTTATATTGCTGAAAGAAGACGTGAAGCATGGAGGGATGCATATGGTTTGCAGCTGTCAGCGTGTCTTCGATTATTACTGCAGGTCCCATTCAAACGCTGGAGGATGTCTCCCACTGGGTCCGTGGTGCGCTGCACGTTTCGAGCCTCCGTTCACCTCGATGACGGCGTTTGTGGAGAGGACCATCGACCTACTGCAGCAAACACGTGGTTCGCCCAAAGAGCGGACACGTTTCCATTGATTGACGGTCGAATCACGACGGTCACGTACGCACTGCAATCGTAAATGACGATGTATTAGGTCAGCATGTAAACAAGTAGTGGTAGGTGGTCCGCTGTGGAACTCCATGTTCAACAATGTATAATGAACGGTATGCTCTGAACTACTTGTGCGTGCTCTTGGAATTTGCTGTTTCGCCCAGAGATGCCACAGATCACCATCTATCCTAATTTACAGACTCCTACGTTCTGTAAAGAGCCGTGTTCGAGCAACCATATAGCGCCTAGTGGTTGTTTCACAGTCCGTCTACCTCTTTGTATCGATACTCACGACAGTAACACGTGAACATTCGACCAGCTTCGCCGTTTTCGAGATATTAGTTCACACGCTCTCGTACTAATAATCTGCCCTCTGCAAAGTCGCTTATCTCAATTGATTTCCCCATTTGCAGCTCATATCTTCGCTAGGGTGACCGGTCCGCGTCTGCTCCGCTTACATACTTTTTATCCCACGCCACGTGCCCGCAACGAGGCGATATCTAGCGTCGCGTTGGGCAGTGGTCATAATGTTTTCGCCTATCAGTGCAACTGCGAAAGGCAAATGTTCTACGTTTGATTACCTGCCCAACAACCAGCTATAATCTGCCAAGAATTTTAATGTCCCTCTTCTCTTCCAGTCAATGGTCCCACTTACATATCTCTATCTGTGCTTATTTATTAGCAAGCGTAGACTGAAATATTCTGAACATACGGTTAAAATTCTTTTTTCATTCTAGTGTCGACTGGCGAAGGTTCTCAACTGCAGATATTTCAGACATACTACTAATACCTTATTTTTTATGTATTGGTATTTAGGTGTCTACCCATACAGCCATCTGCACACAGTTTCTACGAGGGCGTGCTGAAACATAAAGACAACACAACATCCAGTCCCCGAGCGGAAAATATTTCGACCGGGTCAGGAATCGAACCCGGGACCATATTTTGACCGGGTCCGGAATCGAACCCAGGACCATTCCCCTAGCAATCCTCTGCTGACGGCGTAGCTACCAAGACTGGATTCCGAACCGTAGCGTGTAGCGTTGCGGTATTAAAAGTAATTATGCCAGTGCGTGCGAAACAGCGTGCTCTAATCGAATTTCGAATTATAGAAGTTCGTCCTCACCTGGGAATCCTCTGTTTCAGCACGACAATACCTGACTACAGACGAGCGCTGCGACATCTCCCACAAGTTGATGCCTTGAGTTCAGTGTCATCGATTGTCCTCCATACGGACCCGACTCGGCCCCATCCGATTTGCGTTTGTTCCCAAAACCTAAAGACCTTCTTCGAGAACTTCACTTTGACAGTGATGAAGTGGTGCAAGCAGAGGTGAGGTTGTGGCTACATCAACAAAGTCAAACATTTTACAGTGAAGGTGTCAAGAAAGTAGCTTCTCGTTGGGAGACATGTGTACGTCGCCAGAGCAGCTATGACGAGAAATAAATGTAAAACATGAAGAATGCAGACGTAGAATGTTAGTTACGTTTATTTTTATTTGAAATCTTTAAGAGTTCTCCCATAAAAAATTCAGAGGCATTAATTTTCAGTACAACCTCACAATATGTAATACATAATTTTTACAATTTGGTATCAAGTTTTTTTACTGATTTGTGTTACTCAGATAAAACATTTTTGTGGAAGTACATAGAGAGATATAGCGAGATAGGACCAAGGTTTAAAATTAGACAGTATCTGGTACTGCGTCATTTCAATTAAAGAAATAGATAGTAAAAAATGGAAATAAAACCGTAACGTAAGGTACGTAGCTAGGTAATTAACTGATTCTAATTACTGATGGAGAGTCTACCAACATACCTTCTTCTTAGGTTCTAGATGGCTTAGTTATGGTTAACTGTACCGGATGATTAAAGAGGAGAAAAGATTTTATTTTCTTCATTACAGACGAACTATAAAAGACAGAAACACATTGCGCAAGTCACTGGACAGTTATTGGAAGTTCACTGCGGAAATAGTGAACCATGCTGCCTCTATAGTTGTCCTTAATTGCGGAAGTTTTGCAGGTCCAGCAGGATTTTGTGCACGAGCTGACCTGTATATTATGTCCCATGTTCGATGGGATCATTTGCTCGAATTGTCCACAATGTTCTTCAAGAAAATCGCGAACGATTGTGGCCTGTTGACATGGGGCATTGTCATTCATAAAAATTCCATCGTTGTTTGGGAACATGACGTCCATGAACGGCTGAAAATAGTTTCCAAGTAGCAGTACGTAACCAGAGGATCCAGTCCATTCCATATGGGCACAGCCTACACCATTATGGAGCCACCACCGACCTGCACAGTGCCTTGTTGACAATTTGGGTCCATGGCTATGTAGGCTCTGGGCTACACCCGAACAGTCAGCTCTTACGAGTTAAAAACCGGAGTTATCAGATCAGGCCATGGTTTTCCAGTCGTTTAGGGTCCAACGGACAAGGTCACGAGTCTAGGAGAAGCGCTGCAGACGATGTTGTGCTCATAACAGAGGCACTCCAGTCGGTCGTCTGCTGCCATAGCCCATTAAAGCCAAAATCGCCTCATTGTCCTAACGGATGCGTTCATTGAACGTGTGACATCGATTTCTGTGGTTATTTCACGCAGTGTTGCTTGTGTGTTATTACTGACAACTCTAAACAAACACCGCTGGTCCCTGTCGTTAAGTGAAGGCCATAGGCCACTGCGTTGCCCGTGGTGAGGGATAATTCCTGAAATTTGGTGCTCTCGGCACACTTATGGATCTCGGAACACCAAATTCCCTAACGTTTTCCAAAGTGGAATAACCCATGTGTCTAGCTTCAACTATTGTTCCGTGTTCAAAGTCCGTTAATTCCCGCCGTGCGGCCATAATCACCCCGCACCTGAGTGCAAATGAAAGTTCCCCCAGCGTACTGTCCGTTTACAGCTCGTAAACACGATACGTTCGCCATCTGTAGAAGTACCTACCGCTGTGAAATAGCATTTGTCACCTCAGAGTGTATTATACAACTGGGGACGACGTACACGACGAAGTGAACGGAGTCAGATACCTAGGAAGTTAAATAACTTACTACGGACAAAACAAGAAAGAAGTAAGAAGCAGATTAGTAAGGCCAGAGAAAACATCAGATGGTTCTGAGCACTATGGGACTTAACATCTTAGTTCATCAGTCCCCTAGAACTTAGAACTACTTATACCTAACTAACCTAAGGACATCATACACATCCATGTCCGAGGCAAGAGTCGAACCTGCGACCGTAGCGGTCGCAGCGGTTCCTGACTGAAGCGCCTAGAACTGCTCGCCCACACCGGCCGGCCGAGAAAACACCCTTCATCAAAATACGTCTACTGCTATCAAACAACTCCTTAATTTGAGGTAGAGATTTCTGAGAACATTCGTCTGACTGTGGGAAAATTGGAAAAGAAGAGAATTATAGCGAAGTATAATGTTACAGGAGCTTAAAAAACGAGAACGTTCTTCGCTAAAATAGAGAGAATAGAGTATATGGGAAAAACTAACTACAAGAAGAAAATAGGATGATATGACATTTGACATAAAAGTTTTCTGGGTGTGGTACCGCATAATAATGCATAAAACTACTGCTGCTGGAGAAAAACCAACGTTTCGGCCACGGTTGCAGCGGCCTTCTTCTGGGGATGACGGTTCAATCCCGCGTCCGGTCATCCTGATTTAGGTTTTCCATGATTTCCCTAAATCGCTCCAGGCAAATGCCGGTATGGTTCCTTTGGAAGGGCGCGGCCGACATCCTTCCATGTCCTTCTCTAATCCGATGAGGCCGATGATCTAGCTGTTTGGTCTCTTTCCCAAAACAACTCAACCCTCTTCTGGGCCTACAATGCAGTATCCCTGTCAGCACGAGGCAAGAGCATTATCGGCGTGTAACTACCGCCGCGCGGCCGAGGTCCATCATTTGGTAAACAACAGCCAACTTCTCATTCGACGGTGACCACCAACCATGGCACATAACACAATAGCCAATAGAGAACAGAGTTACGTTCTCCCTCCACTGCAACAACCTATTAAAGTGAAGTTCCCTCTCCTTCTCCCTTAAGTGACCAATGAAACGAACTGTCTTTTAAAATTATGACACTGGCATGCGCAGTGAACAGTAGCAACAAAATATAAGGGACACTGCATAGCTAGAACGCACCAGTAGACCCATAAGAAGGCCGCTTCAACCATGGCCGAAACGTTAGTTTTTCTCCAGCAGCAGTTGTTTTATGCACTATGACGCGGTACCACACCCAGCGGAAGGCTACACAATTAGATATGCCATTTGTTAAGATATCAGGGAATACCTGAGTGGATATTTTGAGGATAAAAATATAGATGACAGTGATTAGAATATATGGAACAAATATTTGAGGACATTGGGTTCAGGCGATACTCTGAAATGATGAGTTTGACACAGAAGTGGAAGTCGAGGCGGGCTCACCAAACGAGGCTGATAAAGAAAGAGAGAGGACGGATAGATTTTGATGGTGCTTTTTTTGCAGTTCCGCAGGGAACTTCTGTTTCTTTTTTGCATCATTTACCACGAGTGAAGAGTACATAACAGTTGTTGCAATTCTCCAGGCCCGCCAATATCCGGAACATCGCCGTAAGTTTCCATTCCGACGTAAATGCGTTCTCGGTGTCTTTTTGCTCCTAGAGGATCGGACTGACAAGAGAAAGGGTTGTAGAGACAGCGCATTTCTTGCAGCGGAGCGTCTTGGTGCGCCGCAGTGCACTGCAATCCCGCTATCGAAGAGCCGCGCCGCGTCTGCAGGAAATAGAGTCGTCCTGCAGCACCGCGTCTGACGTAACAGTCGCATTCTGTCTATCCTGCCAGGACGTCGCTCCGGCGCGGCGGACAGTTTCCCGCGATGACGTCACGCGAAGTGGAGAGGTCTCGCGTCCTCGCGCCGTTGCAGGCGCGGTTATAGCCTGCACAGCCGCGAAGCGGTCTCACGAGGGGACCCTCCACACTGTATAACACGGATTTTGATGCGCTTCAAATGTGTTGTAGACCCACTTACCCTGAGTACCTGGCTATCCGATTTTTTAGCTACGTGCCTTGGTTTTTGAGAAAACCGATTTTGAAGTTCAAAAAAATGGTTCAAATGGCTCTAAGCACTATGGGACTTAACTTCTGAGGTCATCAGTCCCCTAGTACTTAGAACTACCTAAACCTAACTAACCTAAGGACATCACACACATCCATGCCCGAGGCAGGATTCGAACCTGCGACCGTAGTGGTCGCACGGTTCCAGACTGTAGCGCCTAGAACCGCTCGGCCACTCCGGCCGGCCATTTTGAAGTTCATTGCGCTATTTGTGTACCCGTAACGTTACACATACTCCAAGCAAGTCGTCGTAGGGCAGCGGTGAAGTTACCGTGTTCGAATCGTGCTTCCGTATGTTTTTTTATATATTCAAGGAGCGTCCGGAAAATTTGGTCCTAATGTTCAGAAACGAGTAGACGAAGTAAAAAGGAAATACAGAAATGTAGTCGTGTCCTGCACGAAATCCGGGATGTTCACGAAACTGGTGTACGAAGAAATTTTCCCTACTGTAATTCTTCTGTACGTCGGACAGAAATTGTTTTTGTATATTATCGATCCGTGAGGAGGACAAACGGATTAAACTTTATACGATCATCTATTCACTGATGAAAAGAAAGCGAGCACCTGCACCCTCAAAGTGGTCCCACCAAAGTGAACTCCTTATTGCCAGCCCTGCGATTTCTATTTTTACCGACAGAATGTTCCCGACTTGATGAAAGACAATAGAGAGATCGCTTCTATGGAAGGTCCGATAAAATTACATTCGCTAATCCTACATTAATTAAGCGCACCTAATTTTGTAAACATGATTAGATACACATGGTTTGCATCGAAATTAGCGGATGAAAGAGAAATCTTTTTCAATGAAAAAGAATTGTTTTTCCTGGTATCCTTCATGAAGGAACCTTGCGCTTACAAGATGGTTGCTTTCATAAAATGCGCGTGGTGCTGCGAACATTTGTTCTTCGGTTTTTAATATTGTATGACAGAAAAAATTAATAATTGAATATATCTTTATAACTTCGCACATCTTACAATGTTTGTTGATATTCTTTGGAATAAAATTGAAAAATTCTGTCTTTTTGGAAAAAAGAAAAAAACCAAAGTACACGAGCAGGATTCAAAAACGGTATCTGCAGCGTGGTAGCCGCGAACCGTTACCGCTTCGCTACGCTGACTTACTCGGGGTATATGCAATATCACGAGTACACAAAGAGCGCAATGAACTTCAATACAGATTTTCTCAAAAACCAAGGCCCGCCGCTAAAAAATCGGATAGCCAGCTACTCAGGGTAAGTGCCCTACAACAAATTTGAAGCGCCTCAATATCCGTGATGGAGGGTCCCCTTATGAGTTAAGACGTCTGCGGTGCATGGACATCACTGTGGGGGTCGTCCCACGCATCCCCCGATCGGACTACGACTGTGGCTGCCCGGGATACTGCCCACATTGAGGCTGATCCCTCACCTGTGGTAGAGTGGGAGGTCGTCTCGAGGTGTGGCAGGGGGCGAAAGACATTCCGGAGGGCTGAACGGAAGGCCTCTACAGTTTGTCTGACGAACCGGTTTCAGGCTCTGTCTCAGGCTGATACTGATCTTCGGTCGGAAATGGCTGCTTGTCCTGTTCCAGAGGTTGCCCCTCAATCTGCAAGATCCGGGCGGTCGCAGAGGGTTGGCTTACTGGTAGTTGGTAGCTCCAACGTCAGGCGCGTAATGGGGTCCCTTAGGGATATGGCAGCAAGAGAGGGGAAGAAAACCAATGTGCACTCCATGTGCATACCGGGGGGAGTCATTCCAGATGTGGAAAGGGTCCTTCCGGATGCCATGAAGGGTACATGGTGCACCCATCCGCAGGTGGTCGCTCATGTCAGCACCAATGATGTGTGTCGCTATGGATCGGAGGAAATCCTCTCTGGCTTCCGGCGACTATCTAATTTGGTGAAGACTGCCAGTCTCGCTAGCGGGATGAAAGCAGAGCTCACCATCTGCAGCATCGTCGACAGGACTGACTGCGGACCTTTGGTACAGAGCCGAGTAGAGGGTCTGAATCAGAGGCTGAGACGGTTCTGCGACCGTGCGGGCTGCAGATTCCTCGACTTGCGCCATAGGGTGGTGAGGTTTCGGGTTCCGCTGGATAGGTCAGGAGTCCAACACATGCAGCAGGCGGCTGCACGGGTAGCAGGGTTGTGTGGCGTGGACTGGGCGGTTTTTTTAGGTTAGATGGCCTCGGGCAAGTACAGAAAGGACAACAGCGTCAAAGGGTGCGGGGCAAAGTCAGGACATGCGGGGACCAAGCAGCAATCATTATTGTAATTGTAAATTGTCGAAGGTGCATTGGTAAAGTACCGGAACTTCAAGCGTTGATAGAAAGCACCGAAGCTGAAGCCAGAGATAAATGCTGCCGAAATTTTTACAAAGGCACAGACGGCGTTTAGAAAGGATAGATTGCATGCAACCGGTGGTGGCGTGTTTGTCGCTGTTAGTAGTAGTTTATCCTGTAGTGAAGTAGAAGTGGATAGTTCCTGTGAATTATTATGGGTGGAGGTTACACTCAATAGCCGAGCTAGATTGATGATTGGCTCCTTTTACCGACCTCCCGACTCAGCAGTATTAGTGGCAGAACAACTAAGAGAAAATTTGGAATACATTTCACATAAATTTTTTCAGTATGTTATAGTCTTAGGTGGATATTTCAACTTACCAGATGTAGACTGGGACACTCAGATGTTTAGGATGGGTGGTAGGGACAGAGCATCGAGTGACATTATACTGAGTGCACTATCCGAAAATTACCTCGAGCAATTAAACAGAGAACCGACTACTGGAGATAACATCTTTGACCTACTGATAACAAACAGACCCGAAATTTTCGACTCTGTAAGTTCAGAACGGGGAATTAGTGATCGTTGCAGCATCCCTGAATATGGAAGTTAATAGGAATATAAAAAAAGGGAGGAAGGTTTATCTGTTTAGAAAGAGTAATAGAAGGCAGATTTCAGACTACCTAACAGATCAAAACGGAAATTTCTGTTTCGACACTGACAATGTTGAGTGTTTATGGAAAAAGTTCAAGGCAATCGTAAAACGCATTTTAGACAGGTACGTGCCGAGTAAACCTGTGAGGGACGGGAAAAACCCATCGTGGTTCAACAACAAAGTTAGGAAACTACTTCGAAAGCAAAGAGAGCTTGACTCCAAGTTTAAACGCAGCCAAAACCTCTCAGACAAACAGAAGCTAAACGATGTCAAAGTTTCCGTAACGAGGGCTATGCGTGAAGCGTTCAGTGAATTCGAAAGTAAAGTTCTATGCACCGACTTGACAGAAAATCCTAGGAAGTTCTGATCTTATGTTAAATCAGTAAGTGGCTCGAAACAGCATATCCTGACACTCTGGGATGATGATGACATTGAAACAGAGGATGACACGCGTAAAGCTGAAATACTAAACACCTTTTTCCAAAGCTGTTTCACAGAGGAAGACCGCATTGCAGTTCCTTCTCTCAATCCTCGCACGAACGAAAAAATGGCTGACATCGAAATAAGTGTCCAAGGAATAGAAAAGCAACTGGAATCACTCAACAGAGGAAAGTCCACTGGACCTGACGGGATACCAATGCAATTCTACACAGAGTATGCGAAAGAAATTGCCCCCCTTCTAAGAGCCGTGTACCGCAAGTCTCTAGAGGAAAGGAAGGTTCCAAATGATTGGAAAAGAGCACAGGTAGGCCCAGTCTTCAAGAACGGTCGTCGAGCAGATGCGCAAAACTATAGACCTATATCTCTGACGTCGATCTGTTGTAGAATTTTAGAACATGTTTTTTGCTCGAGTATCATGTCGTTTTTGGAAACCCAGAATCTACTCTGTAGGAATCAACATGGATTCCGGAAACAGCGACGGTGTGAGACCCAACTCGCTTTATTTGTTCATAAGACCCAGTAAATATTAGATACAGGCTCCCAGGTAGATGCTATTTTCCTTGACTTCCGGAAGGCGTTCGATACAGTTCCGCACTGTCACCTGATAAACAAAGTAAGAGCCTACGGAATATCAGACCAGCTGTGTGGCTTGATTGAAGAGTTTTTAGCAAACAGAACACAGCATGTTGTTATCAATGGAGAGACGTCTACAGACGTTAAAGTAACCTCTGGTGTGCCACAGGGGAGTGTTATGGGACCATTGCTTTTCACAATATATATAAATGACCTAGGAGATAGTGTCGGAAGTTCCATGCAGCTTTTCGCGGATGATGCTGTAGTATACAGAGAAGTTGCAGCATTAGAAAATTGTAGCGAAATGCAGGAAGATCTGCAGCGGATAGGCACTTGGTGCAGGGAGTGGTAACTGACCCTTAACATAGACAAATGTAATGTATGGTGAATACATAGAAAGAACGATCCTTTATTGTATGATTATATGATAGCGGAACAAACACTGGTAGCAGTTACTTCTGTAAAATATCTGGGAGTATGCGTGCCGAACGATTTGAAGTGGAATGATCATATAAAATTAATTGTTGGTAAGGCGGGTACCAGGTTGAGATTCATTGGGAGAGTCCTTAGAAAATGTAGTCCATCAACAAAGGAGATGGCTTACAAAACACTCGTTCGACCTATGCTTGAGTATTGCTCGTCAGTGTGGGATCCGTACTACATCAGGTTGACGGAGGAGATAGAGAAGATCCAAAGAAGAGAGGCTCGTTTCGTCACAGGGTTGGTAACCGTGATAGCGCTACGGAGATGTTTAGCAAACTCAAGTGGCAGACTCTGCGAGAGAGGCGCTTTGCATCGCGGTGTAGCTTGATCGTCAAGTTTCGAGAGGGTGTGTTTCTGGATTAGGTATCGAATATATTGCTTCCCCCTACTTATACCTCCCGAGGAGATCACGAACGTAAAATTAGAGGGATTCGAGCGCGCACGGAGGCTTTCAGACAGTCGTTCTTCCCGCGAACCATACGCGACTGGAACAGGAAAGTGAGGTAATGACAGTGGCACGTAAAGTGACTTCCGCCACACACCGTTGAGTGGCTTGCGGAGATGTAGATGAGTAGATGTAGGGTTTGAGCCTGGTGTGCGTAATTTGAGGAAGGATCGGCTGCCTGTAGGCATTGTCGCTGTTACAATCTGACCCCTTTACCCCAAAACATATAATCTCCATCGTTCTTCTTCGCAATACTGGCACTTCAATACATATTTATCATTCAATTAAAATGTCCTTCCCTGTACGGGAATTATATAATATATGTAAGAGTTGTAACCGCCCCACAAAAATAAAATAATATGAATAATATTCTCATTTAGTGTAACCTCAAAACAGAAAAATTCCTGAACCTCTCAACAGTAAAAAAATATAATTATGTCGTTCACATTCAGTATAACCTACCAACAGGAAAATTGCGTAACGTATCAATAATGAAATGTGACTAATCTCTCAATAAAAAAATGTGGGTCAGTCATAACCTTTCAATAATTGAGTCAATTTAACCTGGTAAATTTTGGACGTCAGCAATGCTGCGTCATGGCCCTGACACATCATTCTGAATAAACTGAAAATGTTACCTTAATTAGATCGCCGGATAACGCGTATATATCTGCTTCTATAAGAAATTTTCCTGGCGCAGCTAAGTGCAATGCTGGCCGATAGATTTGTCTTATATAAAAGGAAAGAACTGATTGTTTTTTCAATAATCGGGATGGCCAAGGATTGGAGAAATTAGTGAATGCTTTAAATTGAGATGAATGTCAAAAGTTACTTTTTATGAGAAAGATTGTTATTAACAGATTTTTTTAAAACATTTACATGGGACTTGATGTAACAATACTACATATGCGCGAGGCTGCTTTTACCTTATCCTACAACGCTCAGGCTCCTCCATCGCTGCACACGACCAGCCCAGCCAACACGATACACCAGACACGACTGCTCGCAAGCAACAACTTACTGCTACTAACACACAGTTCTTACTGCAGTCAACACTGCTCTTTGGTCTCAGATTCTCTTACAGCTTACATATCGCAGGCAAACAAATTCTTTAATTATGGACCTCTTACAGAGTACAGGTGGTGTTGAACAAACGTGGACATATTGAAATTTCTGTGTGCTTCGGGGGTCGTGGAAGGACGGCCGAATAGGTTAAGACGCGGTTGCGCACAGCCTGCGGCACAAATTTTGATTGGCAGCGTTCCTTTATACAAGAGATGGTTGTTCGTAATCGCAAATGCGAATACATTACAAGTGTTTCATTACGGTTGCAGTCGCCCTCGGAAACGTGCTTCTTCGGAAATGATTTTCTATTCCCACAGCAAGAACGACAATTTAACAGCCTTAAATGGCTTACAACATTACATAAACAATCATTTATCTACATGACGATGCTTTGTTACTAACTTTAGGTTTTCCGCTACATTCAACTTACACACTTTCTGCGCAACATTATCTAATGATGAGCGCCTGCCCGGAACTAACAGCAGTGTGGTGCTCAATTTGGTCAAAGTCGTTCGAAACATTTTGCGAAAGGATATAACCATTCCATTTCTTTCTAAATACTGACCACGTAGTGAATTCCATCCTCATAAGGAAACGACAGCTTCGCTCACTACCCTGGGGATGTACTTAGTTTCTTTAGAAGGCAATGAAGGAGAAACTATAGCTTTCACACAGCATTTAATCGAGGCTGCTCTAGGGTCTCGTTTGCGAACAAATTTCTATAAACACTGAATATTTTCTGGTGACCTGTTTTCAAAAAGACAATGATAGCGGCCGAGCGATTCTAGTCGCTTCAGTCTGGAACCACGCGACCGCTACGGTCGCAGGTTCGAATCCTGCCTCGGGCATGGATGTATGTGATGTCTTTAGGGTAGTTAGGTTTAAGTAGTTCTAAGTTCTAGGCAACTGATGACCTCAAATGTTAAATCCCATAGTGCTCAGAGCCATTTGAACCATTTTGAAAAATGATAGCTTGAATGTCCAAACTGGAACAACTGAACAAGTAGTTTAATAAAATATCTGAGAGCTTCACTTAGTAAAGTAAGTAATGTAAAATATTAAATTATAATAAATAATGTGAGAAAGAAAACTGGCGTTCTACGGATCGGAGCGTGGAATGTCAGATCCCTTAATCGGGCAGGTAGGTTAGAAAATTTAAAAAGGGAAATGGATAGGTTAAAGTTAGATATAGTGGGAATTAGTGAAGTTCGGTGGCAGGAGGAACAAGACTTCTGGTCAGGTGACTACAGGGTTATAAACACAAAATCAAATAGGGGTAATGCAGGAGTAGGTTTAATAATGAATAGGAAAATAGGAATGCGGGTAAGCTACTACAAACAGCATAGTGAACGCATTATTGTGGCCAAGATAGATACGAAGCCCTCACCTACTACAGTAGTACAAGTTTATATGCCAACTAGCTCTGCAGATGATGAAGAAATTGAAGAAATGTACAATGAAATAAAAGAAATCATTCAGATAGTGAAGGGAGACGAAAATTTAATAGTAATGGGTGACTGGAATTCGAGTGTAGGAAAAGGGAGAGAAGGAAACATAGTAGGTGAATATGGATTGGGGCTAAGAAATGAAAGAGGAAGCCGCCTAGTAGAATTTTGCACAGAGCACAACTTAATAATAGCTAACACTTGGTTTAAGAATCATGAAAGAAGGTTGTATACGTGGAAGAACCCTGGAGATACTAAAAGGTATCAGATAGATTATATAATGGTAAGACAGAGATTTAGGAACCAGGTTTTAAGTTGTAAGACATTTCCAGGGGCAGATGTGGACTCTGACCACAATCTATTGGTTATGACCTGTAGAGTAAAACTGAAGAAACTGCAAAAATGTGGGAAATTAAGGAGATGGGACCTGGATAAACTGAAAGAACCAGAGGTTGTACAGAGTTTCAGAGAGAGCATAAGGGAACAATTGACAGGAATAGGGGAAAGAAATACAGTAGAAGAAGAATGGGTAGCTCTGAGGGATGTAGTAGTGAAGGCAGCAGAGGATAAAGTAGGTACAAAGACGAGGGCTGCTAGAAATCCTTGGGTAACAGAAGAAATATTGAATTTAATTGATGAAAGGAGAAAATATAAAAATGCAGTAAATGAAGCAGGCAAAAAGGAATACAAACGTCTCAAAAATGAGATCGACAGGAAGTGCAAAATGGCTAAACAGGGATGGCTAGAGGACAAATGTAAGGATGTAGAAGCTTATCTCACTAGGGGTAAGATAGATACTGCCTACAGGAAAATTAAAGAGACCTTTGGAGAGAAGAGAACCACGTGTATGAATATCAAGAGCTCAGATGGCAGCCCAGTTCTAAGCAAAGAAGGGAAGGCAGAAAGGTGGAAGGAGTATATAGAAGGTTTATACAAGGGCGATGTACTTGAGGACAATATTATGGAAATAGAAGAGGATGTAGATGAAGACGAAATGGGAGATACGATACTGCGTGAAGAGTTTGACAGAGCACTGAAAGACCTGAGTCGAAACAAGGCCCCCGGAGTAGACAACATTCCATTAGAACTACTGACGGCCTTGGGAGAGCCAGTCATGACAAAACTCTACCATCTGGTGAGCAAGATGTATGAGACAGGCGAAATACCCTCAGACTTCAAGAAGAATATAATAATTCCAATCCCAAAGAAAGTAGGTGCTGACAGATGTGAAAATTACCGAACTATCAGTCTAATAAGCCACGGCTGCAAAATACTAACGCGAATTCTTTACAGACGAATGGAAAAACTGGTAGATGCAGACCTCGGGGAGGATCAGTTTGGATTCCGTCGAAATGTTGGAACACGTGAGGCAATACTGACCTTACGACTTATCTTAGAAGAAAGATTAAGAAAAGGCAAACCTACGTTTCTAGCATTTGTAGACTTAGAGAAAGCTTTTGACAATGTTGACTGGAATACTCTTTTTCAAATTCTAAAGGTGGCAGGGGTAAAATACAGGGAGCGAAAGGCTATTTATAATTTGTACAGAAACCAGGTGGCAATTATTAGAGTCGAGGGGCATGAAAGGGAAGCAATGGTTGGGAAAGGAGTGAGACAGGGTTGTAGCCTCTCCCCGATGTTATTCAATCTGTATATTGAGCAAGCAGTAAAGGAAACAAAAGAAAAATTCGGAGTAGGTATTAAAATTCATGGAGACGAAGTAAAAACTTTGAGGTTCGCCGATGACATTGTAATTCTGTCAGAGACGGCAAAGGACTTGGAAGAGCAGTTGAACGGAATGGACAGTGTCTTGAAAGGAGGATATAAGATGAACATTAACAAAAGCAAAACGAGGATAATGGAATGTAGTCAAATTAAATCGGGTGATGCTGAGGGAATTAGATTAGGAAATGAGACACTTAAAGTAGTAAAGGAGTTTTGCTATTTAGGAAGTAAAATAACTGATGATGGTCGAAGTAGAGAGGATATAAAATGTAGACTGGCAATGGCAAGGAAAGCGTTTCTGAAGAAGAGAAATTTAACATCGAATATAGATTTATGTATCAGGAAGTCGTTTCTGAAAGTATTTGTTTGGAGTGTAGCCATGTATGGAAGTGAAACATGGACGATAACTAGTTTGGACAAGAAGAGAATAGAAGCTTTCGAAATGTGGTGCTACAGAAGAATGCTGAAGATTAGATGGGTAGATCGCATAACTAATGAGGAAGTATTGAATAGGATTGGGGAGAAGAGAAGTCTGTGGCACAACTTGACCAGAAGAAGGGATCGGTTGGTAGGACATGTTCTGAGGCATCAAGGGATCACAAATTTAGCATTGGAGGGCAGCGTGGAGGGTAAAAATCGTAGAGGGAGACCGAGAGATGAGTACACTAAGCAGATTCAGAAGGATGTAGGTTGCAGTAGGTACTGGGAGATGAAGCAGCTTGCACAGGATAGAGTAGCATGGAGAGCTGCATCAAACCAGTCTCAGGACTGAAGACAACAACAACAACAATAAATAATGTAAACAAGAAGTGCTATCAGAATGAATCTTAAACAACAGAAATATCTCTAGTAAAACCAAAGTACACTTTAGCAAGTCACACAATCAATTCTAACATATGCATGGTAACCAGGAATCCGGCAAAAAAGTAGATCTCTGAATATTCGAGAGGAGGATAGTACGTAAAATGTTGGAGGCAGTAGAAGACTCTGTCAGTAGAGGCATGCGAATTAGAAATATTAAAAAATGAAACTATAAAGAAACGTAAAACTGTATGCCTATTTAAAGAACTTCACATTATATCAGAAAGAAAGCTAAGAGAATTTAGTGGACTGATCATGTAAGAAGACAAATTCATGAAGATTGTGGTAGTACCAGTAGGACAGCCCAGAATGAGATTTAACGTTCGAAAACATAAAATTTTGAAAATATCAGTTGTGGAGATAGCCAAGTTTTTAAAAAAAATGTTGTAGTTAAGAGCTTGCCAAATCAGTAATACCTTTCTAAAAACAGTAATTACTTTCATAATGATAGTAATGAAAATAATAATTATATTCGACAACAACAATAATTGAAGATTGAAAAAGGAGCAAAATGCCACGGAAGATTAGGCACTGATCTCCTGTAATAACATGACATGTTTTAATGAGGAAGCACTAGTAGAAAACTAGACTGTATGTGTGTGACACGGAATCCGAGGCGAGTACGTGTTTGCAGTCTTCACTGGAGGTGACAGTGTAATCATCGGAGTGAAGTCGAGGCGCCCATCTTCGGAGCACATTAGTGGTTCAGATACTTCTGCTTTTCCCGCAACAGACATCACCGTGACATTGGTTGATTGGTTGATTTGGTGGAGGAGACCAAACAGTGAGTTCATCGGTTCCCTAACGCGAGTCCAGTGTCCTAACCACGGCGCCACCTTGCTCAGTCCGTGACACTGTTGTCGAAGTCCAGTACCGTGTCACACCATGAATACGATTTTGGAACGTGGAAACAAAATATCGACAGGGCTAATGTCATAGGTATGTCTACTACGGTGTGGATGAAAAACGACTCTATTATCCACGATATTAGTTTTTCTTTGCGGTGCTTGTATCTCTTGAACATCTACGGATAGGCGTATCGACATGTGCTGTTTTAAGCATCCCGACTTGGTAGATATTTCTGAAGTCCGCGGGAGGCACGTCAGATGGTGTCGATAAGATTGCGCGATATACTGAAGAAACAACTACTCGTTATCTTCAGGCAACTGCTGTTTAACGTTGAACGGCCTGACAAGATAAAGGCGGGAAATACGGCTCACTTCTCGACAAGCGCGGTTTTCCACCAACAGGAAAAAATCTCCTCTTGAAGATGACGAGAAAAAGCAAAGGAATTTTGGTGAAGTTAGAGACAGATCTCGAACTCTGAGGGTGATTCGTAAGTCATCCATGAGTGAGTCAGAATGTGGCAATGTTCTAACTTTGTTTTGGAATCCGGCACGAATCTTTAATCTCCTAGGAAGTTTCACGAGGCTAGATGTTTTCATCGAAATATCGTGCTGCTCTAGTGATTGCACCCTGCGCCACGTCCGAGAACAATAGTAGCGACGCTGTGTGAAATTACCAGGGTATTTACTTCCACTGACGTCAGTCTATCAGCACTCTTTAGGAACACTTCTTTAGTATGAGCATGAGACGTGATGTTGCGATGAAAACAGAAAATTAAAGAAAGACGCTTCATTTTATTTTGCTGCTCCTGGGCAAGCTGATTAGGAAAAGGTAACTATTCACAGAAAGTTGCAATTTGGTCAAATGTTTAATACAATCCGAGCCTCTCTAATCACTTTACTATGGCCGGAGCATTAAATGGAGATTGATAGGGCAGCCTGTAAACATTTCGTGGCAATCGTTTTTCTACTGGATACCACACCATAATTTGCGGAGTCATAAATGTCATTTAGATAAAGTTTTAAAACGAATCAGAAAGTCTACCGTCAGAGGTGCCCCAGGGAAGTATGATAATCCGCTCTCTTGCTCTATATACATAAATGAACTGACGTACCTGGTGAGCAACTGCCATCGATTGTGTGTATTGAAACTCATCTTCTCATCCTAACAACTTAGTTTCTTGTTATGTCTTTTACGTTATTTATATCGGATACAGGATATCTGCAACTGTTGGAGGTAATTTAAATAAATAACGCCTCCAGTTGCAGAAAGTATATATTGTGTGTCGACCGGTTTCGACCCGTAGCCCACTACCAAACGATCAGCAGTTATCTGAAGCAACTGGTGGCTTCTTTGAAATTGTTCGAGATAGGGACACACCAAGTTTCTTGTAACCACAATAATGACTTCAGAAAATCGATGCCACAAGACAAAACTGAATCAGAAAGCTCTGCAGAACTAGGAAAATGTTTGAGACGTCCGACCAATAACAGATCTTCACTCTGGAGTAGAGTCCATGAGGGCATTATAATTAGAGTCTTTGTAAATGTAAAAACGAGGTAGACGATTGCTCATGCATAAAAGAAAATGTTATCACAAGGGCTAGCGCCATAAAACTGTATGGAAAGTAATGTGTATGGAAAGGTATGAGTAAAAACGCGTTTAGAATTGGAATGGTAACACGACATGAGGAATTTCGGCTAGATGCAACATCGATATTTGTTTAGGTACACCCATCTCTTCATAGTGTAACTTAGAGATATTACCTTTAGAAAAAGACGTTCTAGTATCAGAAAATACAATGATTAAATTGTCGGAATCGAAACTGACAAGTCACAAGTATTGCACACTAATGTCACAAAACGGAGATCAGAAAACAAATGAACCACAAACGAGCAGAAACAGAAAAGATGAAAAGTTACCGTTTAACGTTTTCAATAACGCGTCATTAGAGACGCAATTGAAGAAGATCTAGATATTCTTTTTTTTTCGTTTTCAGAGTATCAGAGAGTAGAAAACCTATGGTACATGATGCTTAGTTTAAGTGTGCCTCGCTTTATTTCCATATTATGATCACAATATTTTGTCGTCAAACTATCGATCTGAATCACATTTGAATGAGGACAGACGAAATAAGTTTAAACAAAATGCAGAACTCAACCAAAACGGTCAACGAAAATATGGAACACGTCAGATACGTACTGTCGCAAAAATTGACA
This sequence comes from Schistocerca gregaria, assembly GCF_023897955.1. Lineage (NCBI taxonomy): Eukaryota > Metazoa > Arthropoda > Insecta > Orthoptera > Acrididae > Schistocerca > Schistocerca gregaria. Next base: position 434,680,513 of record NC_064924.1, read on the forward strand.
AACACGCTGCTGCTAAAACCACAATATAATGGACATGGCATTATCAACATGCAACTGAACAAAATTTAATTTCACAAAATTTTCTTTTGAGGCTTGTTTTAGATTAATTCTGTCGACTCCAGATGTAGTCCCAGAGAAATTTACTCCGCAAAATAGACGTTAGCACGAATTATTTACAGAAGGATAAAGAGCCCGTAGAAGGCAGCCTCGGAAAGATCATTTTGGGAGCCAAGGAAATATAGGCACATTTATACTTTTAGAGAAAAGTAGTTTTAGAGAAAGCGTTCGCCAATGTTGACTGAAGTACAATCGCCGAAATTCTTAAGGTAATTAGGAGAGAAATACAGGAACCGAAAGTTTAACTTCGACTTGTACAAAAAGCAGTTACAAGTGTCAAAGAACATGAAAGGGAAGCAGTAGCTGAGAAGCGACTGAGAAATGTTTGTAGCTTAGCCCTGGCGTTAGTCACTCTGCACACTGAACAAGCAATAAAAGAAATCAAGGAGAAATCTGGAATTGTGTGAGCTGAGTTTACATGGAATGGTCTACGTCTTCTGGTCATGTTCGGCTATTTGGAGATAAGAGTGGGCCATGTCACTGGGCCATAGTTGTTCGCGATTGGTTTGAACAACATTATGGACAGTTCGAGCGAATGATTTCTCCACCCAGATCTCCAGATATGAACCCCAACAAACATTTATGGGACATAATCGAGAGGTCAATTTGTGCACTAAATCCTCCACCGGCAACACTTCTGCAATCATGAACGGCTATAGAGGCAGCTTGGCTCTATATTTCTGCTGGGGACTTCTAACGACTTGTTGAGTCTTCGCCACGTCGAGTTACTGCACTACGCCGAGCAAAAGGAGATCAAACACGATATTAGGAGGTATCCCACGACTTTTATCATCTCAGTGTAAGCCTCCAATACAGAGTGGTTCATGAAGATATCCAAATATATTAATATGTTACTCTACAAGTAAAACTAAAGAAATAAGTTCATATAAACATAGGTCCGGATATATTTAGTTACGCAGTTGCGGCTAATAAAAGATTTTGCCTGAAATTTAGCAATTTCGCTAACATGAAGCCATCGCAAAACTGTACTACGTTAAAGTAACGCACGATTTCCATTTATTTTGTTGTTATTGGTCAGGTGGACCTAATAAAACGTGCCCCAGACGTGTATCTCAGTAGTTTTTCAGAACAGGTTTACCTTCCATTAACAATGTAGAAATGCTTATGTCATTGTTGGTAACCGTTAGTGAGTTGTTTCAGTCACTTCCTAACCTTGAAACGAGTTAGTTTTCTGCGTTGTTCAGTGAAAGAACATAATAACAACAGTATATTTAAGTGAAAAAAAACATAGTAACTGTTGTAGTTTGTAGCTTATTTATGAAATAGGGATTCCTTTCAAATTTACGACAGAGGAATACGCCGATATGGTGTTTATTACGATCATTTTTCCAAAATTGTAGTCTGTACTACTTTTGTTGGAAGCTTTGTGTAATTGTCTGAAATTTAAAAAACAGATTGGGCCAAGTAGTTAACAAATTAAAAATTTTACGAAATTACTTCTTTGATTCTCTGTATGTTCTGGAAAACTACTGCAGATACACGTTAGGGACATGTTTTGTTAGATTCACAGATCGATTACAACAAATAAATGGAAACAGTGCTTTACTTTAACCTAGTACAGTTTTGCGATGGCTTCATATTAGCGAAGTTGCTAAATTTCAGGCAAAATCTTTTATTTGGCGTAACTAAACATTTGCGGCCCTATGAACTTTTTTCTTTAGTTTTACTTGTAGAATAACATAGTAAAATATTTGACTATCTTCGTAAATCACCCTGTATATTCGAGTGTGAACTCAAGTAGGAGTGAAGATAAAAACAGTACGCTAGCTGCTGAGATTTGTACCAAGCAGGTGTTGGAGTTTCATAAATAGTTTTGTTTATTATATTGAGGAAAGGTAGGTATTCATAATTAAATAAGTATTAATTCATTATGCTTAGGTTGTTGAACTTGTGTATCATGTTAAATTTTCACCTCTGTCGGAGCCTCTTGTAATGGTGTAGCAATTTCGTTGGACTATTCTAGAGTAAATAGCTTCATAGACGACGTGCGCTAGCTAGCGGTACCTACGATAGTCGACCTGTGCGGTTACTTTCCTACAGCGCTAAGGCGAGAAATGGGCACAGCTTGCGTAGTCACGAGGTTGAACGGTTGTCCGACCCAAAGTCGCGGACGACCGCTGAAGAGATGAGCGAGTGCGAAACGTCTAATCAGTGCGTCAGCGGCTGAATGGAGGAACCCCGTTAAGCTGTGACCTTCCGCATTCTCTGGGAGACACTCTCTATCGCCCGCCATGCGTACGAGTTCTTGATCCCAGGCAGAATGCCAATATAGCATTTTTTATCGGCCACAGCCGGCGGGTCACCACTGATGAGGCAGCCGAATGTGGGTCAGCAAGTGGAGAGATTGTCGCAGGTCAGATGAGTGAGGTCGAGACGCAAATATTCCCGTTGATACCAAAGAAGTTTCATTTTTCTTAAGTTCAAGAAAGATCTGGAGTGTGCTTATTTTTCATTTTTTTATTTTCGATTTTACACGATGTTTTCTGGCAACTGTACAAACTGCTGTTTCTGACCGAAAGTGGAGAAACCTCCCCTCCGTAATTTTGAAAAATAGCGAAGTAACGCAGGATGATGCAACATGCATTTTATGAAAAATTTTACACCTTTCTTGAACGATCATCCTGTTAATTTAATGCACGCCTCTTGAAATTTATCTGACGTATTCACAGTCATTTTTGTTTTTCTATACTGTACTCTCTAATTGGTAACTGATGACGCTGTTTCGTACAGGAAAGTGTCGAAAGAAAGAGGGTCTGTCAGTGTACAACAATACAACTGATAGCCTTCTGGATATAATCCAGTAGTCTAAATATCTTCAGAAATCCTACGAAGCGATATGAAATGTGCTAGAGACATCAGTGGTAATTAAAGTGAATGGAGTAGAATTTTTTGAATAGTTCTGTGAATGAGGAGTGTATCTGTAAAGCAAACCTCGTAGAAGGTGCGAGTACTGCTCCTAGAGATCTAGTCGAATGTCTGAGCCTTTGTCAAATACGTATGATACCAGACATCGAATTCAGACACTCAGAGACTCGTGAATAACGCCGAACAGAAAGTGCGACAGATATTATGATAGAATTCAGATGTGGATACCTGCAATCCCTGATGGTTAAGTTTAAAGAACTAGTTTTCGAGGAAGATTGGCAAACATTTCTGAAGCATACATAGCAGCCCCATATTCTCGCAAAAGGTATCATGTGAGTAAAAGACATTACGACGTGCAACGAGAGTTGTACACAACCATTCTTTCCCTTTCTCTCTGGAATAGAAGAGAAAGTAGCTAATAATGGTATCAAGTGCCCTCCACCAAAACGATACTTTTGTTCTAATTATTTCAGAGCCATTCGCAGACTGAAAAGTTTTAGTCTTCATGAAACACCTCCCGCTTCATCATTCTGGAGTTAGGTTGCAATAAATATTTAGACTGTCACAGTAGCATGTCCCCATTTTCGAGACAAGAAGAAGCGAAACTCACTCTGTGAGTATACCGTGAGTATTGCAGTACCTTCAAATCATGTCTCTTTTCCACGAAAGCATTCAGTCCATTTGGTTAGCCTGCGCTATAGAATATTTTGGGTGTTTCAGACTCCTTTCCTGATTTTGTTGCGAGAGTACTAGGTATAATTCACTTCATGCGAGGACAGCAGAATTCACATTAGAAAGACTGGTCCTTCGCCTGTAATCTTACGTATGTCTGATCACTGTAATTTGGATCTAAGACGTATCACTGTGCCACGATCTTGAACTGTTTGGTGTGGCTCAGAATGTATAAGCCCTATGTTACCGTATGCCTGTTTCATTTTCATTATGAGATGTCGAAACTTTTTCGTCTTCATCGTTAATGTATGATACGATCTATCTTGCGGGAATTTCGTGACCATAATTTGTTGTATATTACTTCTACGTCTGTGTAGATGAAAATTCAGAAGACCAATTATCAGATGTGGATTTTTAGTGAGCCAGTGTTTTAATTTTACCAATAAATTTGCTTTGGGACGTGATTACAGCCACTAGCGAAGCAGGAGTCCAGACTCGTCACATTTTTCAAGGGTGACAGGCCACATAGAACAGTTGCTCTTTAGGTTTTAGAGACTTTCCGTTGACATCAGGTATTAAACGTATACTGTGAAGCTGAAAATGCAGTTGCGAAAAGTCCTTAGTAGGGAGCGGACATTGCGGAAAAAGTTCAGCAGTAACAGTTATCGCATTTGAGTCAAAAGTCAATTATTTCGTTTTTAGGCGTAACTGGCTGAAAGGTTTCAATTTTCAATCGATTTTGGCAGTAGTACGGAGCTGGCGATTTCGGTGAGCCGAGTGGCGTCTCTCCAGAGCGGATGAAGGGATTCGAGCTTTATACACACCACGAAGATTACCAGCTTGATTACGGTGCTTTGGCGTAGACAGAGGTTGTTTACACGGCTGACTATTTCACACTCACACAGTTAAGAATGATTCGTACTGACTAGGAAGACGTCAGGTCAGTCCGGTCATTACATTTCGTAGATACTTTTAATGATTGCATGTAGGTAATTGCTCTACACACGCACCCACCCACCCACCCATCCACACACACACACACACACACACACACACACACACACACACACACTCACGCACACATACACACATACACACACACACACACACACACTAAGTGAAATGGGGTAGGATGAGTGAGGGGTCGGTGAGGGTAGGTGATGCTGTGTGAGAGAAAAAGGAGTAAAAGCATAGAAGAATAAATAGATAGGCTTAACATGGGAAAATTGAGAGGTACTTCCATCATCTCGTAAAACGCTTAAAACGTTAGAAACTCGCAGTAGTCGCGAGGTTTGCCGACCGTGTTGTACTGTGAGTTTCCTAGGTACGGCAGGACGCGTCACTACGTCCTTGGCCGAATGAACGCCGCGGAGAGACACATGTTTCGTAAGATCTCCCTGTGGTAAATAGGACAAGGACTTCATGATAATTCACAGACATAATTAATTCTGCAGTGAAGAACTTGAAGTTAACATTAAGATAAAAATTTGCTTCGTTCGAAACCACAGTTCATATTCTTTTCATATATATTCAAGGACGTTAAGTGACAGAAGCTGGCAGTTAAATGAAGGTATAAATGTATAAATTTGCATAAGGTCTTGCCAAGCATCCGGTGGAGTTGGTAGCGGCTTACCTCGACGCGAAATGCGACACTAGACTAGTGGAAATCAGAGTCGCTGCTTAGTCTATGTGTTCAGTAGCAGCAACATCATAGTTGTATTACATTACACTGTAGGAAATATTGCAGCCACCCAAACGTTTTTTGAAATAATTTTATTATACTGCTACTAGTTTAGAGCCTTAGCCCACGGTAGCGCTGTATTCTTTGCAAATTTTATATTTGTGCTCTAAAATATATGAAAGAGTCTGTGAATGCATAGTTTACAAAAGATTTTACGTTTTCATCCTAAAAAATGACAAAGTTTTTATGATTATATATTTTTACACTTATATATGCTCTATTCGTTGTACTTACTTCATAAAAATTCCTCCTCCACATATGACACAGAGATAAGATTTTCTTATACGACCGATACTGATTAATGAACTGAACTAAATACGAGATGGTGGATACATTTATTCACATCGGCTTCTGATCTGATGTGTCATGAAATATAATATTTTTACAGATATGGAACACTTTTCGAGTTACTGCAAAGCTTCTTCTTCGTGGTCTTCTTCTTCGTGGTACAGGTAATTTTATACAACTAAACATTTAATTATGTAGGTTCTAAGGATACTGGTAATGACCAATGAAGAATTTTCTCTCTGTCAGTTAATTATTATTTCTATCATTAAAAAAATGTTTTTACAAAACATTCGGAAGTGCGTTCCTCTGCGTAGCCGTCATGCTCTGTTACCTTTTTTCCCGGCGAGTGTTGCAGATTAGTGAATGTGGACTTGACCGGTGAAAGAAGAGACCTCAGAGTATAGCGGGAAGTCATTAGCTAGCTGGAGATGCTGATCAGTAGAAGTAACAGAGATGCTAGTGTTAACCGATACCGAATAAACTTCATTTATTTCCATGCAAATACCAAGTGGTAAAAATGAAAGTATAGCTACTGATGGAGATCCAGTGTCGGTTAATGCGGAACAGATTTTCGCTGGAAAAAAGAAATTAGTTCAATTTTGGCGATTGTCGACGCCTCTGATGCTCGTACTGAAAAACTGTGTAAGCGGCAGTTAGTAATAAAATCAATATTATTCCTTTTCCACTTGTATCAGCTTCTCTGTTCATGTCCCTTTTCTGATCCATAACTTATGAAAACATTTTTATAAGTCTTTCTTGTATTCACAATGCCACCTTTGCACCTGTTGGCCAAAATTGGAACTAATTTTCTTCCCCAGCCTGGTCTGTTTCACATTAACGCATAAAAACTTTCGCAGCCCACATTGCACCACCGTTAGAAGATGCACTTTAATTACAACTATTCGGTATAGGTGTTATGTTTCTGCGTCACTTTTTACCTATAGTTTCTGAACTATGTTCCTGTATTGTTATTGTGGTAATTACTGCCGGGAGTTGCTAGTGTCCAGTTGGTTGTTGGTTGTTATCGGTGTAAATATTCCAGTCCATTGCTGGGTCGTCTTAGTATTCCTGAAAGCAGTTTTACTGCTACAAGGCATTTGACTATGGACATTCCAGTGAGAACTTTAACCCTATCTCGAGCGTCAAAGAGAGGCCGGCGACATTTGTTTAGGCTGATCTGATAATGTAGCAGAGGAGACAATTAATCACATCTATCAATTAACGTTTCCACCTAAATCTGTAGACCAGTACGTTGCGAAATCAGTCTCGCAATTCACATTTTGCTGAGACTGCGTGGATACAGGCCGCTGTAGCTTGTGTGAGTTCGTGAGACGCGCGACGAAAGGAAGTTTTCGGTTTCACTACTGTCGACATAACTGTCTTGAGAGATTCAGCAACTGTTTAGATAATTAAGATAATTCTCATTTATTGTTCCGTCAAAGTTGCACATTTTTAATTATATTACATGTTTTGATCATTCTGGATTATCTTCAGATTCAAGTACTCGCATTCGGAAGGACGAGGGTTCAAACGCGTGCCCGGCCACCCATATTTAGGTTTACCGTGATTTACCTAAATCGCTTCACGCAAATGCCGGGAGCACTCCGCTGCAGAGTGAAAATCTCATTCTGGAAACATGCCCCAGGCTGTGGCTAAGCCATGTCTCCGCAATATCCTTTCTTTCAGGAGTGCTAGTTCTGCAAGGTTCGCAGGAGAGCTTCTGTAAAGTTTGGAAGGTAGGAGACGGATACTGGCAGAAGTAAAGCTGTGAGTACCGGGCGTGAGTCGTGCTTCGGTAGCTGAGATGGTAGAGCAGTTGCCCGCGAAAGGCAAAGGTCCCGAGTTCGAGTCTCTGTCGGGCACACAGTTTTAATCTGCCAGGAAGTTTCAAGAATCACCTTAACTTTTCAGTTTCTCGTAGACATCATCATCCGATCGCCTAAATCTATCTCGGAAGCAATGAATTCCGTTTACCTGACACTGTTTTGCGGTCGGGAAACCCCAGGGTAGATGCCCAAATGGTTCTGAGAACTCGATTTTGCGTCCTCTCTAGGCACTCGATGTGTGTATTTTTCACGTTTCCTCAAACGAAAGATGCGAACTCTGAACCTGGACGCAGTATTGTCTTGCAGAAATAACTAGAAGGTCATGCGAGAGCACTGACATCGGATTTATCAGTAACTAGTTCTGACGCAGCGTTCCCAACACTTTAACCCTTGGTTCTCCGATGTTTTATTACAATTTTAGACGCCTGTCGCCAGTGACACTTACGTAATCGGCCACGTTTACCCATTGCTCATCTGAACTAAGTACTTAATCCACCTATCGGACATAAACGACTGTTTGCTCAGTTCACTCGGGTAGAGAACACATTTTAAGTGTTAACAAAAAGACAATGTAACTACAAATTGGCATACGCTTACCTTAACTCTGAAGTTTAACCTTTTACAATAAGGAGTACGTTGTCGAAGGAGCGAAATATTGAGGTGGCGAGGAAAAAGAAGACGAAACTGACACGAAGGAATTGCTTTAGAAGCAAACCGTTTGATGGGATGGACCCCTCAATAACCCGGGTGATGTGATAAATGGTACGGAAAAATCTGGACAGACAGAGGTGGTACGCAAACTGCGCACTGATATGAGTGGATATAGTCAGCCAACGCCAGCCGATAAAAACGACGGTGGGTGTGTTGTGTGGGTAGGTTATCAGATGTTGCTCCGTTGTCCGACTGTTTTCGCCGTGGCGTCGTGCTCCGTTAGGACAGACAACGCCACTGCAGCCGTTCGCGATCGTCTCGACCTATTCTTACAACTGCTTCACGATTCCAGCTTCACATAGTGGCAGCAAATTGGCGCGTTAGGTTCTCTAATTAAAAGACAGAATCAATTAGAACACGGTCATGTGGAACCAATTAACTCAACTCATTGGACACGGCTCTCCTTTGAAACAGATTTCACGCGAGGCTATTCCGGCCATAGCGTTTACAGAGGCGAGTTACAATATGGCTTTAGTCCGCAACGTGACTCGTAACTGGAAACATCAGCGTGAAGTTGTTAAAAGGGCAGGTGGTGAACGAATTCCTGCGGGAGGATTTCTGGAATGAAGGTACTATGTGATTCAGGTTTCAGTATTAGCAAAACTTTCAGATTTTTAAGTTTTCGTGGTTCGAGTTCAAAGTTATATAAAGTGTGCTCTAAAATTCCCCTTACAGACTTCTAGGAGTTGTAGAGGGTTCTGAGTAGACAATATTTTGAATTGGAAATCATTTCCGGAAACGTACGGTTTGAAAACATGTTTACCAGGTAAATGCGCAACAGGATCATCGTGGGCAGTGCTTAAGTCGGATAGAATGACGTCATTTGACGTCGTCCCACGTCTCTGACCTAGTTCGGACCTCATTCACGTCTCTGTGAGTGTATAGCGACCCCACATGTATCTATCACGAACATTTTCATATTTGTTACGAATTAATGAACTAAATGATTTTAGTAAGAAACTCTGCATAATGTGGTAACTAGGGTAAGGTGATACAATTTAGATATAGTTACCTTACCAACATAAGGTTTTGCGCCATTTGTCAGTTACGTAGTTTCAGTAGCATTTGCCTTTCTGTGGCGCTGCAGTATGGTAGGTAGTATTACGGTTCTTATCACTGACAACCATGGCAGCCATAGCCGCTTGGATGTTGTAGAGTGCTTTCGGGAAAATGGGATAGAGCTTTTCGGAATGCCTCCACACAGTTCACATGTACTATAGCCATTAAAGAGTTCTTCAAACCTCTAAAGGCTCAGCATCACAGAAATGCGACTTAGTGGATTCATAGTAATTAAAGCATTACAAAACAAAGATTCTGTATTATTTTCTGTGATTCCTGGAGCGAAATTCAACTGTGGGGTGAGCAATCAAGGGGTTCCAGCGCTCAGGATAAAGCCCTGCTGGAAAGACATTGTTCCCGAGGAGAAATTAGCACCTTCAACGTTATTCGAGGTTACTGCTCCTTCAGCCCCCACCAATCAAACTACAACCAGCATTCTGGGCAAAGAGCACATATTTTTGAAAAACGTCACTGAAGAGCACGGTAATCTGTAACACCACCATCCATTACCATTTTTCAGCACGATGCTGTGATGGACATTTTGCCCAGAGAGTAAAAGGTCGTCTCGGAAAAGGATAAAAATCTGGAAAACAACCGCAGCAAAAAAAGCTTTTTCATCATCGAACAAAGAAGGAGGCATTTTCCTCTGATTGTTGCCAGCATTATATTTAAAGTACCAGGGAAGCAGGTTGCTAGCCTTACTTGCCCCGTGTCCCATTGGGTTTTACCCCTAACGGTTGAGGGACTAACCGGTGGATTTGGTAGTCTTTGCCGTATGAGCACAAAGGTGACCACGACTCAAAATATGTCCGAGATGCCCAGCCTTATTCCAAAGTAACTGGTATCCCGACTGTCGGGACCACTTACTTGGCCACTCATACGTTGCCCGTGGTTCATGAACTAGGACACGACTACAGGAACCCACACCATGAACCACATAACATAAGAACATTCACCGGTATACTTGGGAACGCAGGGGAACCAGATCTGTCATTGACTATATAATAACATATCAGGATTTCAGGAAGGCTGTGAGGGACACACGTGTATTCAGGGGATTATTTGATGACACTGACCATTATTTAATCTGCAGTGAAATTGGGATTGTGAGGTCGAAAGTGCAGGAGGTCAGTTCCATATGTAGGAGGATAAGAGTGGAGAAACTTCAGGATAAGGAAATCAGGCACAAGTACATAACAGCAAACTCAGAAAGGTACCAGTTAGTTGAATGTAGTCAATTACAGTCATTGGAAAAGGAATAGACAAGGTACAGGGACACAGTACTAGAAGTGGCTAAAGAATGTCTTGAAACAGTAGTGTGTAAAAGTAGAATGAAGCAAACAACTTGGTGGAATGACACAGTCAAGGCAGCCTGTAAAAGGAAAAAGGATGCGTATCAAAAATGGCTACATACTAGAACTTAGGTAGACAGAGAAAGTTATGTTGAAGAAAGAAACAAAGCCAAACAGATAACTGCAGCATCCAAGAAGAAATCTTGGGAATACTTTGGAAACAGGTTGGAGACTATGGGTCAAGCTGCTGGAAAACCATTCTGGAGTGTAATTAGCAGTCTTCGAAAGGGAGGTAAGAAGGAAATGACAAGAATTTTGGATAGATCAGGAAAACTGCTGGTGAATCCTGTGGATGCCTTGGCAGATGGAGGGAATATTTTGAAGAGTTGCTCAATGTAGGTGAAAAAAAGATCAGTAATGTTTCAGATTTCGAGGTACAATGGGATAGGAATGATGATGGAAATAGGATCACATTTGAGGAAGTGGAGAAAATGGTCAATAGACTGCAGTGCAATAAAGCAGCTGGGGTGGATGAGTCGGAACTCATAAAATACAGTGGAATGTCAGGTCTTAAATGGCTACACAGGATAATTGAAATGGCCTGGGAGTCGGGACAGGTTCCATCAGGCTGGACGAAAGCAGTAATCACTCCAATCTTTAAACATGGAAACAGAAAAAATTGTAACAACTACAGAGGTATCCCTTTAATCAGCGTTGTGGGTAAAATCTTCTCAGGTATTGTTGAAAGGAAAATGCGAGTATTAGTTGAGGACCAGTTGGATGAAAATCAGTGTGGGGTTAGGCCTCTTAGAGGTTGTCAGGACCAGATCTTTAGCTTACGGCAAATAATGGAGAAGTGTTATGAGTGGAACAGGGAATTGTATCTATGCTTTATATATCTAGAAAAGGCATATGACCGGGTTCCTAGGAGGAAGTTATTGTCTATTCTACGAGATTATGGAATAGGAGGCAAACTTTCGCAAGTAATTAAAGGCCTTTACATAGATAGGCAGCAGTTAGAGTTGACGGTAAATTGAGATCATGGTTCAGAGTAGTTTCAGGAGTAAGACAACGTTGCAACCTGTTTCCACTGTTGTTCATATTATTTATGGATCATATGTTGAAAACGATAGACTGGCTGGGTGAGATTAAGATATGTGAACACAAAATAACCAGTCTTGCATATGCGGATGACTTAGTTGTGATGGCAGATTCGATTGAAAGTTTGCAAAGTAATACTTCAGAGCTAGATCAGAAATGTAAGGACTATGGTATGAAAATTAGCATCTCCAAAACGAAAGTAATGTCAGTGGGAAAGAAACGGGTTGAGTGCCTAACAGGAGGAACAAAGTTAGAACAGGTGGACAGTTTCAAGTACTTAGGATGCATATTCTCACAGGATGGCAACATAGTGAAAGAACTGGAAGCGAGGTGTAGCAAAGCTAATGCAGTGAGCGCTCAGCTACGATCTACTCTCCCTTGCAAGAAGAAGAAAGTCAGTACCAAGACTAAGTTATCTGTGCACCGTTCAATCTTTCGACCAACTTTGTTGTATGGGAGAGAAAGCTGGGTGGATTCAGGTTACCTTATCAACAAGGTTGAGTTTACGGATATGAAAGTAGCTAGGATGATTGCAGGTACTAGTACTAGGGAACAGTGGCAGGAGGGTGTCCACAATGAGGAAATCAAAGAAAAACTGGGAATGAACTCTATAGATGTAGCAGTCAGGGCGAACAGGCTTAGATGTTGGGGTCATGTAACACGCATGGGAGAAGCAAGGTTACCCAAGAGACATGGGTTCAGCGGTAGAGGGTAGGAGTCGGGGCAGACCAAGGAGAAGGTACCTGGATTCGGTTAAGAATGATTTTGAAGTAGTAGGCTTAACATCAGAAGAGGCACCAATGTTAGCATTGAATAGGGGATCATGGAGGAATTTTATAAGAGGGCTATGCTCCAGACTGAACGCTGAAAGGCATAATCAGTTTTAAATGATGATGATGATGATGACAAAGAAGGAAATAAACGAATGAGACAAAAACAATAAACAGAATTGTAGCTTAAGGGTGATGATCAAAGAAGTATTAAAAGCTTCGAATCGCCAGCAAACAACGAGAATAATTTTGGGTTTTGTTTTTTGATTTATTTATAGTGCCAAATAATTGGCAAAGGGTTATTGAATTCATTGCTAAAAATGTAATGCCTGATACCACGATGTTTGATTCGTGCCCGAGGTAAAAGTGCTTTTTACGTGGAAGATGTCAATGATCAGAAATGTACCGAGAAGTCATCGCAGTTATACCTAGTGTGGTACATTTTTGAATAGTTTTACTCAATTCTGTAACATTTTCTTGTGTTCAAACCATCACTCGTAATGGTCTTATGTTTGTGTTACATATTCATTAAACATCTAAGAAGAAGTGGCAAAATTTAAATTATTTCTTTCCTCAATTTGTTTCCAGTCGCAATAGTATTTGTCCGAAATTATCGAATTGTACCACCTTACCCTGGTGGAAAGAAAAGCCAATGGACACGCAACATCTACATTTACGTGCATACTCTGCAAATCGCATGTAAGTGACTGGTAGAGGCACACGTAATGTAAAATAGTTACTTCTACTAAAAGTTTATTTGGTGGAAACCAGTGACCACATAATGTGCTACGAAACAGCACACTTATGTCTGCGACTCTTACAATTTACTATATACGAATATATAGAAGCACCCTTGTGATAACGTCTCCTTCCTTGTTATTATCTGTCGTTCATATAACATCGCACTGCATCTTCCAGGCCTGTACTACTGTATAATGTGGTATTAATTGTAAAATAGATGTTTACCTTAAACTGTTATTTAATGCTTTCATTTCATGGTTGTAATTACGCTCTGTCAAATAACGATGCATTTACAGCAATTCTAGCACGCTGGTCAGTCGAGACAAGGTAGTGTCACAGGAGCTACAGGATAGCCGTCATTACGCAGCAGGTTTCAATTTTAATACTTATCTTTAGAGTCGCGCAACTGCTCGCGCAACTAGTATAACATTTCATGGGAGCCTGCGGACCTGGAACTGATTTTATTCACATCGAAACAAGAAGGTGTACAATAAATGATTGCCTTTTCAGCTGGCATGGTTACGAACTAACAAATGCTTAATTTTAATAGTCGTTTTATAAAGGGAATGTGTTACAATGACATTCATCTACAGTGTTTATTTGATTTTGTGGTGCGAAAATAGGCACTTTATGTAGTTGTAGTTAGGGATGCTTATCAAAATGGTTCAAATGGCCCTGAGCACTATGGGACTTAACATCTGAGGTCATCAGCCCCCTAGAATTTAGAACTACTTAAACCTAACTAACCTAACGACATTACACACATCCATGCCCGAGGTAGGATTCGAAACTGCGACCGTAGCGGTCGCGCGTTTCCAGACTGAAGCGCCTACAACCGCTCGGCCACAACGGCCGGCGGACGCTTATCGTCACGTGATTTTTTTTCTTGGTCATTGCTTATAACAGCATTTGCGCCATGTCGTCAAATAATTAGATGCAAGGCTAAATTCGTGATTATTAAATTAAACGTGGCTAACAATTTTCCTGTGATTTACGTCGGAAACGGAAGTGCTGGGCTCAGAACCCATGTGACATTTTACGAGATGATTTCCAAACAATATTAGGATTTGAAACTTCCTGGCAGATTAAAACTGTGTGCCCGACCGAGACTCGAAATCGGGACCTTTGCCTTTCGCGGGCAAGTGCTCTACCAACTGAGCTACCGAAGCACGACTCACGTCCGGTACTCACAGCTTTACTTCTGCCAGTATCCGTCTCCTACCTTCCAAACTTTACAGAAGCTCTTCTGCGAACCTTGCAGAACTAGCACTCCTGAAAGAAAGGATACTGCGGAGACATGGCTTAGCCACAGCCTGAATATTAGGATCATTCTGAATATTAGGATTTATTCAAAGAAAACCACGAAAGCAATTAATTATTTAAAAAAAACAGAAATAATTTTCACAATCGAAACACTACAAAATTGACGCCCAACGTGGGGTTTCATATAGGGACGGAATTAGTAGTTTTAGCCTAATTTAACCCCATATTATTACAATCATTGTCTGCAAGTACATATGTAATGAAGAAAGCAGTAACTACTCATGAATGTAAGCAACAAATTACAAAGTGAGTGGAACTACCAATTTTGAATTTTCAACACACTTCAGTCGGAGGCAGATGGTTTGGCAAAATCTACACCGAACAAGTGAGTCGGGAATGACCATTATCTCAATACATCATCCTCGAAAATACATAACAGAGGGCGGGTGTGCAGTGATTAACCTGATCGTGCCAGGAAGTCATACGAAATCCGCATGCAACAAGCAGAATGTGCTCGGTGGTGGATGAGCTCTTTAAATCCATTATCAGCTGATAAATCACGGGACCTAATCAAATTTAAATAAAACGGACCGAAAAAACGTCTAACTGCTTTCTTTCCCAGTTATCCTTAACAGTCAGATAATCTCATCCTTTTAGGTACCCTGTCACACCTTCAAGTAGACGCATCTTACAGTGCTGACTGCATGTAGTACGTACCCACGACTTTACTACGATGGATGTCGCAAGCGGTCAAAGGTCACATGTCCGCCTGACACCAGTACATCACTACGTACAGAGCTCCACGGGGAACAACGTGCTCTTTGAAGGGAATGGATAACGCTTACTTTATATCTGCAAGTACAGTTACATTTGTGCTCTGGAAACCAGTGCGAAGTGCTTGGTAGAAGGTACTTCTTCCCGTTTCACTCACGTATGGGGCTAGAATGACTGGTTAAACGCCTCTGTGCGCCCTGTAATTAGCGTAATCTTATACTCAAGATCGCTGTGGGAGCGATTCGTTAGTGTTGAAGCATATTCCTAGATGCGTACGGTAAGCTGGTTCTTTAAATTTTGTAAACAGCACTTTCATGGTTCAAATGGCTCTGAGCACTATGGGACTTAACATCTATGGTCATCAGTCCCCTAGAACTTAGAACTACTTAAACCTAACTAACGTAAGGACATCACACACCACCCAGCCATCACGAGGCAGAGAAAATCCCTGACCCCGCCGGGAATCGAACCCGGGAATAAAGGATAAAGGTCTGAATTTATTTTCGTTGTTCTTCATAGTTACTGTGCTCCTCGAAATTGAATGCATGGCTGCACGAAATTTTTAAGTATTTGCATAGATTTTCCGTATAGTTCATTTAGGGCCATTTATTATTGCTTATGAAATCTAACCAATTTATCTAAATTGTATTTAAAGCTGAGACCAATATGATATCTCTTTCCATTCTTCAGATATTCGTTGTTATATCCGCGGACTGGTAGCTCGCGGCGCGTCACTACCTTTCCTGCGCTTCGGGAATCAAGTGATCGTAAAAAGCGTCGTATCTCATGAGCGGTTCAGGATAAAGAAACAAGGATTTTTGGAAGTGACAGCAGGAAGAAAGGACTATTTTATCGTATGCTTAACACTCGATACGTTTTTGTAAACGCGTGAGCAGAGCGGAAACAAGACTCCCAATAAATTAGACCATGAGGTTTTGTCCGAATTTTCATAGCCAAAACAAGAGAAACAATAAACAGGGTATCAAAGTGACCAGCGTGAGGTCTAGTTTTGTATGAAAATATTTAACTCCTTGGAAGTAATCAGGGTAATTAACGAAGCTTAATTAATAAGTTGAGGAAAAATTTCACGAAAAGCTGTTGCCAAGCTATGTAAATGAAGTGTCAAAAATTTCATCTGTTCAAGGCCTAGCTGTTTTGCACATAATAAAGTTGCGGTATTTAAATGTCAAAAAGACTTACTTTGAATCAAGTACGTTAGGAAGGCATATCGTTAGCCAGTAAGATCATGCTTTCTGAATAAAACTTGAAAATAAAAAATGAAAGTAATCACTCAAATATTTTATGAAATGATTTGTGTAAAAGAAATAAGCAGATCAGAGTCACGTTCTAAGTGCCTTTGAATGAAGCTCAAAATCATGGACAGAAAATGAGGTGCATCAAACGTTTCCCTAATATCTTTTATTTCTTACTTTTAGACAAATCATTAAAAACAAAACGTTTGACTTTCTTTTCAAAAAATTTTGTATGCTTCACTTCTACAGACTATTTAGATTAATTGAAACGCTTGGACTTAACACTGACTGCTGATGACTTAACATTCGCAACATCAAATATCTGTATAATTTCATCGTTCATTGTAATGTATGAGGAATTTAATGTGTGTGGTATACTTGGATAGGTGTGTATAACTTAAAGATCTAGTTCTTTGGCAAGACCTTAAAAATATACTTAGCGATGCAGTGCAAACAGTATACATAAGACTTACTATACAGAATTGTAACTGAGATGGTTAAAACATAACGACATCCTGGATTCGAAACCAGGCCCTCTTCAAAGAACTCTGCAACGGTATCGCTATACCACAGCGACCTGTTGTGTGGTACTACAAATCTGTGTATTTGTTTGAACACTTAGGGTAGTTAGTCATGTAGTCAGTAATTATTCTGCATTTATTGGTTCTTTAAAGTTGTCGTTCACGTAAAAGAAATCGTATTTAATTTATTAATGAGATAGTCGAATGCTCCTCTGCTAATTCATGTGTATTCGAAGAATTTATCTGGTGATCTTCGTAGTAGATGATATTTATGAAATTCTCCTTGCAGGTTCCCCCTTTGTTAATTTCATGCACAGCATTCCTTTTCGCTTTGTTTTCGTAAGTAAGCCTAATTTTGTAGCCTTACTCTCCAGCTTCAGTATTCTACAGGTTAGGTACGCCGTTTTATAGAAATAGCTGGTTGGCTCTTTGCAGCCATCTTGTAGCGCGACATGGTCGCTCACCCATAGGACACCCATGTTGCTGCTTGCGCTGGAGTGTCCGTGCCCAGAAGTCGGTTGCTGTCGGTCGCTTCTGTCGCTCACGTAGAACAAGGCCTTAGTCCTGTCTGGTGCGGGTTCAAAAAAATGGTTCAAATGGCTCTGAGCACTATGGGACTTAACATCTGAGGTCATTAGTCCCCTAGAACAATGAACTACTTAAACCTAACTAACCTAAGGACATCAAACACATCCATGCCCGCGGCAGAATTTGAACCTGCGGCCGTAGCAGTCTCGCGGTTCCAGACTGAAGAGCTTAGAACCGGGTGCGGGTTCCTGCACTTTAGCAACGTTCTAGGAAGGGCTGCAGGAGTGTGTTATAAAACGACTTATTTGTGAGCTTGTATTGTATTGTATGTTAACTGGTGACCAAGAAACGACAGAGAAGCTCCGTCCCCGCCGCAGCCGCAGTGGTCCACAACATCACGACGACTACCGCAGTTGCCAACCGGTGTGGCAGTGCGGTTCTAGGCGCTTCATTCTGGATCCGCGTGACCACTACGGTCGCAGGTTCGAATCCTGCCTCGGGCATGGGTGTGCGTGATGTCCTTAGGTTAGTTAGGTTTAAGTAGTTCTAAGTTCTAGGGGACTGATGACCAAGTCCCATAGTGCTCAGAGCCATTTGAACCATTTGAACTGCCGCAGTCCACCCCTGCACCGCTCCACACTGAGCCCAGTGTTATTGTGCGGTTCGGCCCCCAGTGGACCGCACAGGGAACGCCTCACACCAGACGAGTGTAACCCCTGTGTTTGCGTGGTAGAGCAATGGTGGTGTACGCGTACGCGGAGAACTTAGTCGGCATAGTGTAACGTTTGATGCACCTCATTTTCTGTCCATGATTTCGAGCATTATTCAAAGCCACTTAGAACGTGACTCTGATCTGCTTATTTCTTTTACACAAATCATTTCATAAAATATTTGAGTGATTACTTTGGCACCCTGTTTACTGTTTCTGAGGCCGAATAAGGGGAACCAGCCCGCATTCGCCGAGGCAGATGGAATACGGCCTAAAACCCATCCACAGACTGGCCGGTTCACCGGACCTCGACACAAGTCCGCGGGGCAGATTCGCGTCGGGGACCAGGCGCTCCTTCCCGCCCGGAAAGCCGTGCGTTAGACCGCACGGTCAACCAGGTGGGCCATTTGTGAGATTACTCCCTGAGCTCAGTCAGCATGCCAATGTCGTTTCGCACAGTGCAGAGGTATAAACGGGCAGACATCGTGGCCGTCGTGTAAATACGCCCATGTTGTGCCAGTCGCCGGTGCGGCCTCTCTGCTGCAGCGCTCCGACGTCGCCAGTGGACGCGGCCGCCGCCGCCGCCGCCGCCTTCGCCGCCCACGGGCAGCACTTGACCCCGGGGTCGCGCTGCCTTCCAGCCGGCGGCTAATCCCCGCCGTGGCCGGCCGAAGCCGTACGAGCCCCAGGCGGCGCGTAACGCGAGCGCCGAGTGCGTGCCGCCGTGTAATCCCGCCGAAATTTGTTATAATCCCGTCCGGCCGCTCGGCGCAGCTGCAAAGCTGATTAAGCAGAACGCGTGGCGCCGCTCGGCTCTGCGTGGCGCTGGACTCGCGTGCCACGGCAGGTGGGCTGGATGGGCGCGCCCGTTGCCACGTGGCGCTCCACTCAGACTACCGTGCGCCGCCGCTGCGAGACCTGCAGCTACGTCTGTGCTGCGCAGGCCACCCTTACTGCGTCTGGCGATGGGCACTTCACGTACCACTACATTTTATCCCCCAATTATCCCCCAGTTCATACTGGTACTGAGCCGGCGGGGGGGGGGGGGGGGGGGGGGGGGGGGAAGAAGATGGTCGCAGACAGCCTTCAACGGTATCAATATTGCAAATTGTAAACAGTAACTTTCTACTGCACTCCACAGTGGTACTCCTGAAAGTACCTTTCCTTACATCGATATTGTTTCTTCTAGAATGCAGTCCTCAATACAGTGCGAGCAGACAAAATCAGGTTACAAATTGTAAGGTGCCAAGACATGGGCACTTACACTTAGCCTACCAACATTAGTATTAATAGTAAAGGGACTGGCCAGGGCATCAGATCATGACTCTATTGAATTCTGATAAATATGAGGCACTCTCGAGCAGTATTCCCTGCATGTTTGCATGATTGAGCCACAAACTTAAAGTATTGGTGAAAAGAATCGGAAGTTGAGAATTGTGGTATATGAGTCTGTAGCTGGCCGTGGCTCGCCGGGCCGCTGTGGGCTGCAGGTAGCGCTCACCGGATACGCGGGACAATACGGAGCTTTTGGGGATAGCCCGGCATTCGGAGCCACCTGTGCTGGGCAACACGTGGCGAAGACGTCAATTTCGTTTGCCTAGGGGCGTTATGACCTACTCGATCATTGGGTAGATCTCAGTGGATGGATTTCGGCGATGATAGAGCGTTCGACATTGGCTGAAACTGAGTATTCTTCCGCCGCGTTTTAGTACGCCTGGGAGACCAGAGAACTGTGGAGGGACTTCGCCTTCAGTCATCGAGCAATGCGGACTTGGAGACGGTGTCTTGGCCATCGTCTTCGAAGGGAGATATACGGTCTGTATTGCAGCATTGCACCACCGTGTATTCCGTGCAGAGTTCTGCGGTTGGAGCTCTTTGTGTGCTCAGAAGCAATATTTTCACCAACGCCTAACCACTTCCAACAACTTACCTAATATTCTCGATCTAGAAGTTATCCTTGCGACGTGCCGAGTATTTATCAACGCAGCTGCCGGTAAAAAGGGCACGTAATTGCAAATTGCTAATGTACCATTCTCAGGTGTGTTTGGGTGGACAAAGGGGTTCACTTTTTTTTGTAAATTTTGTCAGTTGTGGGGAATATCAAATTAAAATGCCAATATTACGATAGAATTATCGACTTCATTGTAACTGGCATTTACTCCGTCCCACTAAGCTTGACATGTACTATAGTCACTGCACAGCTTGCCCAGACGGGAAGGAAAGAAGGTTTTACAGTCTTCTATGTCAGCGACGGACTGATAAGCTTACAAAATCTGATTCGATACTCGGTACTTCGTTGAGTGACAGATGAGCCGTGCTAAATTAGCTGTTTTGAAGAGCGCGCCGCAGCGCCTACTGTGAAGCAGTCACCCTCCGTTTCTGTCGGTGGCGCCGCTGTGGTAGTCGCAGCTTTGGTGTCTCCCTCTGGTGGGAAAAGGGAAAGATAGCCTGTTCACGTGCATTTAAGGGGCGCTATGAGCCCGCTAGGTGGCGAGTGTCGTCAGTTGGTCAGCCGGATCAGTGTGGGGCAGTCCGTGTCTGTCTGTCGTCCGGAGTGCTAGTATGTGTTAGGCCGCCAGTCTGCTCGAGTTTGTTCAGGCAATGGTCATTGGCGGTTGGATCTATCGGTTGGTCGGTCGCGTGCTGAGACACAAGATGACTTGTCCGCCTTGAGCGTCGGCGCATGTGAGGTCGGCACGTCAGTCCAGTGGGCAGCGCCGTATAGCCAGGGGTAGTGGCTTCGCGGCCGATACGAGAGCAACAGGAGTTAACCCACAACATCGGTGTGGATGGTGCGAGCTGCGACGCCGTGAGACGGGATATCGGCGCGCCTTCATGCGGCCGTTGAAGCGGCTGGCAGCGGACGGTTCGGGAGAGAGTTTTCGGGGTGCTGCGCCAGGTCCTCGCCAGACAAAAAAATTGGCTCGGAGCACTATATGGGACATATCATCTGAGGTCATCAGTCCCCTAGAACTTAGAACTACTTAAACCTAATAGCCTAAGGACATCACACATATCCATGCCCGAGGCAGGATTCGAACCTGCGACCGTAGCGCCTGGAACCGCTCGGCCACACAGGCCGGTCTTCGCCAGACATCGCAGTTTATTAGGAGTTAAGTGATTCGTGATATGTTGTTTCATTTACTTGTTAAATTCTACTTGTTTTCTTGGTCAGTCTCTCGTCCCCAGCTTGCTCTCTGCACTTCAGAACTTCGACTGAACTCTCGCAAGTGGGAGCATAACCACCCCTGCTCATCTGGTCCATTCGGCAAAACGACAGCCGCATCGCATAGAAAATAGCATATGTTGGAACTTAATGATGGCTGCCATTATTTGGTCACAAGTATGTGCATAAGTATTGTAAACAATGAGTTATATATTTACGATTGAAAAGCCGCACGATAGGAAATCGCTAGTGGAGGTCGAGCCTGACGTTGCTTGTGGTGCGTACAGTAGTGTGGGATTTTGCGATCTCCTGCTGAAATGTGCCATTTGGTAAATTAGTCATGACGGGTACGACAAAACGGGGTTTATCATACTTCTCAAACCCTAGCCAGCATCGTTCCTCCCTTCAAAAATTACTAAATCATTCCTGTTGTCACATCCAACAGTTCCGCACACCGTGGTTGCAGCAGTTGGGGAAGTACGTATCTACAGAATCGCTGCTTTCTGTAACCTTTCATCAGGTCGTCTACTGACACGGCGGAATCGATCTGTTGTAGCGAACTAAAGGTACACATCACCGAGCAGCCACAGAATGCCACTTAGTGTCACAGATGACTCTGGGACTCTAGCATGCGAGTCTCTGTTGTTACGATGTCTATGATGGACGACGCATGGAATCTCGAGATATCTCCAGTAATCGTTTCCAGACGGTTCTGAGTGACATCTTCCTACAACATCTGCCCTGATTTCTGCAGCTGTCATTCGTCTGGTCATCGGACAAACAATCAGTAACAGCTTGTACTGTACGTGCTTGAGCTTTGTCCTGTAAAACGATGGTCAGGTCCTGCACAAAGTGTCATCACTTCTGTTTCTAAGCTGTTCATTTTTGGAACACAACCTACGTCCAGCTTAGAGACAGAAGTGATTACTGATGGGGCTGCTAAGTGCTATACCGCCTACTGCACTCCCCTGACTTAAGCCCTCTTAAGTCGATTTCTAAACTGAAGGAAACACTTCACGGCATATCGTTTCAGAACTGCTACAAGTTCGTCGGGCAGTAGAGCGAGCCGCTCTAACTGTCAACACAACTGTCACTGCTAAGAATATCCTGTGACTTCGATATGCTGGCAACTGATTATACACAATGCTGGTGACTGCTGTGAAGGTCAGTAAAACTTTGAAACACGTATCTATTTTGTACGAGCTGTAAATAAATAGTTGCCATTTTTAAAGTTCCAACCCTCGTATATTGCTTCCTCCTACATATATCTCGCGAAAAAACCAGAAGGTAAAGTTAGAGAGATTCGAGCCCACAGATGAGTAGGCCTAATCATTTGTGAGACTTTAGTCCAAGTTGTGAAATCGGCATGTGCTGTTTTTGTTCGTCTTCTTTTCTAATTTTTCCGCTCTTGTTGCTTTTTTAAAATGTCTGATAACGAGCTACAGAATGGGATAAACGTATATTAGCATTGATTGACACGGAGCTACTTATTAAAGAAATTGAAAAAGATACCAACTCTTTACAACAAACGAAAAAGGATTATAGTGATCGTATTATCGAGTAAAAACTGTGGGCTGAAGTTTATACACAGGTGATTCCAAACTGGAATGAACCGGCAACAAAAGACAAGAATACTAAAGGTAAGTCTAAATAAATTAACAAATTTGTTATTGTAAAAAGTGTATTGCAACCCTAAATAAAGAAAACATGTAAAGTTACAATAATTCATACATTGCTATTAAGAAAGTTGTCTTACTTCAACCACTGGTTACACACTGCAGTGCTGCCAAGGCACTGAGCCTTAAGGTGCAATAAAATAATTTGTAAAGAAGTGTCTCACTTCAATACCTGAAAAGATAAAAAATGGTTCAAATGGCTCTAACACTACGGAATTAACATCTGAGGTCATCAGTCCCCAAGACCTAACTAAGATAAGGACATCACACACAGCCATGCCCGAGGCAGGATTCGAACCTGCGGCTGTAGCAGCAGCGCGGTTCCGGACTGAAGCGCCTAGAACCGATCGGCCACAGAGACCGGCCCTGAAATATCAGCCTGTAAATCAAGTCTAGGCGTATCATCTAGGGAACACCATTAGTATTCATCTTCAATGCGTATTGTATCACAATATCGTCTGCTAACATTTTTATTTAAGGTTCGATGTCAAGTAAATGGTTTTTGTTCTGCTGATTCTGCTAATTTTGTTCGTACATCCAGTGGGTGGTGAAAGATGTGCCATTTAATAGGCAAAATGCCAAAAACGCATTCCAACAACCTTATATGCATGGCTTGGTCTGTAGTTGCACACAAGTTGTTTCTTGGATAATTTTCTTAAATAGTAGGTTTTTCATTGTGCGTTCGGACTGAGCAAGTGCTTCATCAACAACGATGGCAAAAGGTGTTGGCCTCCCAGTTTCTTCATAAGACAGAGTTCTTGCTTGTCTGATATGTAAATTACCTGGATTTAACTTCTCACCAGGTGCTGAACTTAATATGATGTCCGAGTCTGTGTTATCACCGTAAGACCCTACATCACTTGCTGTGAAGCAGTAGTCAGCGTCAACTATATCGCGCAATGTAATTGAAAAGTAGTTTTCATAACTAAAAGCAGAGATCCAGTGTTACAAGCCTTCTGCAATCTGATATGTTTCCCGTTAGCTACACAAATGCAGTTACAGGAATTTGACAGTGGGTAAAACGTTTTTGCAAACTCCTTCCAATCCTCTTCGGTTTTGGAAGTCATTTGAAGTGGTTGTAGACATTTCCTAAGTTGTGCACAAGTATCTTTTACAATGCTTCCAACAGTACTGGCTCCCAAAACGTGTTCAACGTGCAATGAATTAAAAGTGTTTCCTATGGCAACGTAGCCGCAAATCAACTTACGAAAAACACCTAGCTAAAATAATAATGAAATTTATATCTTTCATATCACCAATTGTTTACAATTAATATTTTATTTTCAGTGTTTCAGGAGTAAAGGTCCTGAAAAAAGTGCAAAAATTTAAACGTCTTTTTCTAAGAGACAACGGAAAACAATGGCAAGATAAAGAGAAAAAAGCTAAGGAAATATAGGGAAAGTAGCGTAGGAAAAATAGCAGCAACATTTCCTGCAGTGGAAGGACGAGGAGCACGAGCGTCCTCAAGGTAACTCCACCCATCATGATGAATCCGCCAATACCAGTTCCGCCTATACCTATACCGCCCAGTAAAAAAAAAAAAAAAAAAAAAAAAAAAAAAAAAAAAAAAAAAAAAAAAAAAATCTAATTTTGTAATGTCGTATGAAGCATCATTATTGAACATATTAAAAGAGAAACTGAGTACTGAAATTAATGAAGATGAAAATTTTGCATTGTCGTTAGTTTCAGCGTTAGGAAAATTAACTGACGTATAAAAATATAACTAAAGTGGAAATTTTAAACTTCCTGCGATATCCTAGATATTTCAATACTCAACCACTAGCAGCTAATCCAAAATAATCTCGACGTCGTGAAGTAGCTCCTGGTCAGAATTACTACACGCATGTTCAAATGGATATTCAAAATCTGCATTCGCACAACCCAGGATCATTCCAGAGTTTTTCAGTGATTTTTCGGTCAGTCGTGTGTCACTGTCTTCCGCAAGTGGGAGTAATATATTTGATCTCTCCAAACACTAAAATAATTAAACAATTATTAATATGTTTAAATGAACTATAAATTATTAATTTAAATACGTTGCTAATATCTTTACGTATAACAACGCACTACGTCGATAAATGAATGAGGATAATTTATTGTACAGTTTCTTACTCACCTTATAGATACTGACAATTTGTCTGGTGGTGAAGTGAAGGAATTCTGCTACCTTCGAAGCAAAATCACAAATGAACGAAGCAAGGATGACAAAAGGCAGACTAGCACAATTATAGAGGGCATTCCAGACAAAATGAAGTCTACTGGTATCAAACGTCAGCCTTCATTTCAGGAAGAAGTATCCGAGAATGTACATTTGGAGCACAACAGCGTATTAGAGTGGAGTGAATGATGGACTGTGACAAAACAGGCAAAGCCGAATATCGAAGTGTCTGTGGTGTCATAGAAGGATGCTGAAACTTAGATGGACTGATAAAAATGACGAGGTTCTCTGGAGAATCAGCAAAGAGAGGAACATGCAGAAAGTAATGACAAGAAGAAGGGACAGGGTGATAGGACATTAGTTTGTGTCAACAAGAAACTAAATATTCAATGCGGTCTATTTGTTTCTTCTCTCGAATTGAAGAGTTTAGGTCCTCTATTATGAGCAGACACAGCTTTTACACTATTATCGCTTTCCTCTTTTATGTCATCTTCAGACACTGTTTCCGAGTGGTAAAACAAACCGTGACACCGAAACTTGTATCAATTTACCTAGTGTTGACATTTTCCTAACGCTGTGAGAAAGATAGGAGTTCGACGTTTTTGTAAGACCTGTGCTTTTCACGAGGCGGGCTTGCTGTATTATTCATCCGTCACATCATCTAATGGAAGGACAGGTGCCTATTTTTCTCTCGAACAAGCGTATTACATTTGCGCGCTATTTACTGCCTGTCGCGCGTGATTAATATAATGGTTCGTTCAATGATTCGTTTAGAATTGCGAATTGCTCTCATCATGGTTCATAAGTTTATGGTTACAGCAGCACATGTCAAGTTAATAAACAAATATGATGAATAATACGTGTAACTTTATTTGCCCTCAATTACCTCTGCATTTGCGAAAGGTTTTACGGAACACTGGTTGCGTAAAATGCCCGTCTTTGACAGGTTATTATCGTGTATGTAAATGCACCGATAATTAATTCGGCAGATTTTGACGTGGTGTGATACTTCCTGTTTAAATTCTAGCAACGTTCGACAGTTAGTACAGTTTTAAGTTTCACGTGACTTTTTAATACGTTACGACAGTTATTAAATTATTCAACAAGGAATAAAATCCACACAGTTTGCGCTTTTATACATAGCTGAGAAGAAAGAGAACATCACTCAGAGAAAGTAAGGCCATCTTACGTAATATGCTGCATTAGTCTGTTCTTCTCTCCTTTTCTTAGTTCTGATATTGTTATCCGTGTCCTATAGTTAAATAATGCAATAACAGCAAGGTAGTATAGCCTGTACTGCTAAGTACATCGAAGCGCCAAATAAAGTGGTATAGGTATGCGTATTCAAACACAGATATATGTAAACAGGCAACGAGTATACAAGGCATGTCTACCGCACTTGTTAGATCGGTTACTGCTGCTACAATGGCAGGATATCAAGATTTGAGTTTTAACGTGGTGTTACAGTCGGTGCACGAGCGATGGGACCAGCGATGAAATGCGCATTTTCCTGTACGACCATTTCACGAGTGTGCTGTGAACATCAAGTCTCCGACATCGCTGTGGCGGGAAAAAGATCCTGCATGAACGGGACCAACGACGACAGAAGAGAATCGTTTAACATGACAGAAGTGCAACCCTTCCGCAAATTGCTGCAGATTTCAGTGCTGGGCCATCAACAAGTGACAGCGTGCGAAACATTCAACGAAACATCATCGATATGGGCTTTCGGAGCCGAAGGCCCACTCATGTACCCTTGGTGACAGCACTATACAGAGCTTTACCCCACCCCTGGACCCGTGAACTGTGACATTGGACTGTTTACGACTGGAAACATGTTGCCTGGTCGGACGAGTCTCGTATCAAATTGTATCGAGCTGATGGACGTGTACGGGTATGGAGACGACCTCATGAATCCATGGAACCTGCATGTCAGCAGGGGACTGTTCAAGCTGTTGGGGCTCTGTAATGGTGTGGGGCGTGTGCAGTTGGAGTGATACGTTTAGATACGACTCGGACAGGTGATACGTACGTAAGCATCTTGTCTGATCATCTGCATCCATTCATGTCCATTGTGCATTCGGACGGAGTTGGGCAATTTCAGCGGGACAATGTGACACTCCACACGTCCAGAATTGCTCCAGGAACACTCTACTGAGTTTAAACACTTCCGCTGGCCACCAAACTCCCCAGAAATGGACATTATTGAGCATATCTGAGATGCCTTGCGACTTGATGTTCAGAAGAGATCTCCAACCCCTCGCTCTCTTACGGATTTATGGACAGCCGTGCAGAATTGATAGTGTCAGTTCCCTCCAGCACTACTTCAGATATTAGTCGAGTCAATGACATGTTGTGTTGCGGCACTTCTGCGTGTTCACGCGAGCCCTACGCTATATTAGGCAGGTGCAACACTTTCTTTGGCTCTTCAGTGTACATTGTATGATGCTTCGATAGGCTATGGTATTGCCTCAGCCAAACCTTAAGTACATTGACGAACTTCCTAATCTTTCGTTCGTTGTTCAGCAAGAGAAATTGTTTGCTTGAGGTTAATGCCTTCCGCTTGAACACTTCACGGTAGTAACATCGGATGTTGTAACGAAATATCTCAGCGCCATAAAGAGGCTTCTGCACCTCTTAGCCGAAAATGAGCAGCTGCCTCGGTGAGATGTTGGGCAATTTCCACGACATCTGGCACTACGTTCGAGAACTAATCCAGCGGCATATTCGACTTCACTTAATATTTCCTTCAACAAGTGATTACTGTAGGAAAATTGTGGAATCATAAATGTCCGCCCAACAGACTAAATCAGATGATTACTACCCAGGACTATACAAAATGAGAACAGGCTTTAAACTGATAAAATGTTAATCATTTGCTTAAAAACATTTATTTGCGTCTGACGTCTGAAGTTAATTTTTGTACAAGTTCATGTGCGTATTACAGAATTAGCTTTGATGGTTTTACTTACAAGTGTTATGTATTCCACGGCTGTCAAAAATTCTCCGAAACCTCTTTCTCTTCCGTATCTTTTTTCGAAATAGTTCGATGGCTCGCATACACAATTTTTCCCGTGTTACTGAGCTTTGCGTGGTAAGAGCAAGAGTGGATTTGAAGAGTTGTTTTATTAACGTAAAATTATTGCAACTGTTTTGAATTTTTCAGTAACTGTTGGTTTTTCTGCTGCCTAGTGGAGGGCAATCAACTATGTACACGACACACACTAATCATCATAATGGATACCTATAGTTCAAAGTGAAATCCTGACCACAGCGCGTTGTGGGTTAAGTACCAGAAAAGCCTTTCGAAAAATGATCCCTTGAAATTGAATTCTAATATTTATTCACAACTACATATCATAGTATCATAGTTCTGTGCAGGTAAGCTAATACGCACTAAAGAAAACCGCTACTTTATTGTTAGCCGTATTGATAGTGGAGTGAGACCGAAACAAGAAATTCATATGCTTCACGTTAAGACGTATGTGTCACTGTGTTCTTTTACACACTGCAAACCACTTTCACGGTATTTACGACTCCATCACGTATTAGGGATTATTTCCTCTCCATTCACGTATGGAATACAGGAAGAATGTCCTTTTAAATGCCTCTCTAATTCATCCATTTTTCCGCTGAACGAAACGTAGGCAGCTATAGTTTATGTCCAGATTTTTACTTAATACTGTTTTTGAAACTTTGTAATGAGACTCTCTTAAGGGGGGGGGGGAGGAGTTTGTTAGTTCAGGATCTTCAGCACTTTCACGATGGTTTCGAATGAGTCAACAAACATGTGACCATTCATCTTGCTCTTCTTCGTATATGTTCAGTAACCCCAGGTAAATTTATCTGGTATGCATCCCATGTACAGAGAAAAACTGCGGACTTAAAAGGAGTAGTCGTGCTGTAAATATGAAACCCGCTGACGGTGTTACCCTTGGCTAGACGTTTACCCTCCAGTGCGATAGATTTTTCCAATGATAGGTGACTTGACAGAGACCTTTATTGAAGAAATCTGCGTTTTGACTGTTTTGTAATTGTTCCACCTCGGAAATAATCTCCTCGGGGCTGGAACGCTGTGGTCCTCATCCAAAGAAATAGGAAGAAGTCACTGGGTACCTTAACAGCTGCTTCTTTAGAGAACACGGAATTCTTCCAATAGCATAGCAATAGACATAGCCTTTGCTTCTAACATAAGATAAGCTGTAATACAGTATAAGACACAAAAAACAATTTCCAATGTGACCACACCATCTAGTCTAGTGTTTAGTTCTGCTTTACTTATTACAGGTTTATAACGTCCCAAAATTAACGAATAAAAACCATGATAAATTATTAGCTACCCTTAATTCTCCATATTAGGCGAGTTCAATACTTAACAATTGCCTCGTCTACGATGTTAACAAATTAGAATTTAGTATTATGTACGTTACGGATGTTGTCTCACAGGTGGAGTTACTTTACATTAATGAGAAATAGCCAGGCAGAACAAGGAAGCTACCTCAATTTCTTTTTGTCCTTTTAATTGGCTTTCGGGACGTGCCCATACAGCCATCTCAGTAACGTTATACGGACGTAAGCACAACACAACACTCTCTTCCCGAGCGGAGAAAATCTCCGATCCGGCCGGGAATAGAACCCTCGACCCTTCTGTTAGCAATCTGTCGGGCAGACCACGTAACTACCGGGACGATGAAGTTACTTCTATACATTTACACTATTGTAACCTGTTGTGAGCCCCTACAGGAATGCAGTGGGGGCCGGAGATTTATTCTTTGTTAAGGGGCGTGTGGGATGTAATTCCGCACCTCAATTCCTCCAATGTAACTGTCCTTGTGTACGCTGGGTGAAAGCGACGACGTCATAGCCAGTGTTTTCTTTCTGATAGTGAAGCACTTAGCACCTTGTTTTGGTTCGTTGCACGGGTACGTGCCGTGTTGTGGTGTCATAGCCTTGCGTTGCACAACAAAATACAATTGCGCACATCCGAACGCGATAATTCCGCCCACCCCAAGTCGTTGAGTCGCTTTTATCTCCTGGCAACCCACATGAATCAGGCGGCTGTGGGCGACGATGTCTTGTGTTACACAGATCTCATAGGAAAAACCTTATCAGCATGCGGGGGAGGAAAGGATTAAAGCTTACCGATAGGCGAGGCGCTGCAGAGTATCTATAATGATATATGAATCTGCGTTATGCACCCACTTGCTGTCGACCTCAATGCCAAATCTAATGTAACGTTACTCATCGGATTTTTCCTCTTCTTTGATCTATGATACGAAGTAAATAAGAAGAAAGGGGAGAAACAAATGACAGGCTGGAGGTAAATTACACACACTGTCGCTTCAGTTCATACTCCTTACATTTTCAGAGTTGAAGAAGTTATCATTGAGCGTCACATTGTACAGACACTTTAGAAACACGATACAAATTGTAAACGAAGAGATACTGGCTACATTGTGTGTTATGATACTTTTACGAACGTGTTGTGTTCTACTGCTATTACCTTTTCAATTTCATTACATATCTGGCACAGGAAAAAGTACCAAGAAGGAAACGTATGAATGAGGTAGAAGTGATGTTTCTCAATTGGGGAGAGATCCGCCGACCTTGCTGGACAGGGTAGCTTTCATTTGTGAAGCTCCGTCTGTTGTATAAACCATCGAGTTTTTCTAAAATTATTTTTCTCTCTTTACACATACATCAAATCTACCAGATTCCGTCTTATCGTGTAATTCCTTCGTAGCGTTTTTTTTTTTCTTTTTCGTGAAGTCTATGACATAACAAGTATTATACTGACATGAACAACGACCGTTTTCCATGCTTCCGTCATCACGAGACGTTTATTGACAAAAAAAACGTCTCAGTCGGTGCTAATAATTGAGAAGCCTCGATTTGCTTGGTCAGCGCTGTGGCATCTGCACTGGATATAAGAAAACGCAGGTAATCTGTCCACTGAAATTGTAGCCTACATCAGAAATCCACGGGAAGGCGAAATGCTAATAAATTGCACCGACACTCTGGAATAAAACCTGGCACAACATAAAATTACAAGCTAGCTCTCGCACAGCAGTCTTCTGGATCTCATCTCAGTGTTACAGTTTTCGTGTCTTCCTTGCAAAAAATGCGAGGTTCTGTGACGACCGTCTATCAGAAACCAGTCGGCTATAATAATGTATGTGTGTATCTTTTTGTTTGTGACTGCAGTAGCTTTTAATCCTATTTTGTGTAACATTTGCCAGTTTTATTGCAGTGAAAGGAATGTTTGCAGAGGTCATATGAGTATATCACGCTTTTATATTCTAATAACGACTTTGAGTGGAAAAATAATTTATGTACGCCGTTGCTGTATTTTAAAATGTGCAGAGCTGTTTCAATAATTTTTTGGTTCGATTTATTATAATTTGTGCGAAAGTAGGATGTGACTTGTCACTCTTCATGGATACGAGCTTGACAGATTTACTCCCAAAATGTAGCCGAAATTCTTGTGTAAAATTTCTTTCAGTTTTAAGCTGATTGAAATGTTAGGTTACTATCAGTGTGTACGATCAGCTACAGCCCACATGCACTCGTCGTATGTCAAAGGAATTTTTAATCTCGGACAGTGCTGCGTTCGTAATCGATTTATGCAAGCTGGCGTTATCTGCCACTTTCTATCGTGATGACCCTATTCAGGACACAGCCTAATATGATTGCGTGTGAATCTGATGCAAACGTGCCTTGCATGTCATTACCAGGCCAAAACTACAGCGAACTGAAACACAGATAGACATCGCGTTACATTATGCATTATTTTTTTTTACAAATGGATTACGTAGTTGAACATCTCTGCTGATACACTTCAATGTAGTACTTTGTTTTTTTTTACTGTTAACAAAAATAGTAGTCGTATCCGGAAAGGGAAAACATTCCTCACTCGAAAATCCTGTGGAGTGCATATTTGTCGATAGCCACAACTCGGGCTGCCATGTCATAACCTGATGTTCTCGTTTGCTGTAGTTTGGTGCTTATTTATTATGCTCTTCTCCGTGAGGAACTAATTTGTACGAATTAAGCTCTTTAGCCACAAAAATTGTATAATAAACAAAATAAAGTTATAGGTGGTAAGTTTACGAATGTTAAAGAACGTTAATACTGTTTCTACTTCAAGAAAACACTTCTGTTCCAGACCATAGTCACTCTTTCTAAATTTATTCCCAATAGATTCATATGTCTTCCCGACACACTAGCATTGAAAATAAAATAACAACGTGCTCTTTGCATCAACCATTATGTGAGGATATTTTCCTAAGGGTACATTACTAGTCTGAGGCAAATGGAACATTGGCGGATGGGCTTTGACAGTTGCTGCACACCAGAAAAAAGTAGTTTCTCTAATTTTTCGTAGCTAAGTGTGTGGAACTGCCTGTTTTGCTGTGGGCTTGATAACTACCGCCATTGTTATGTTACCTTTGGTCATGACATACACTTTAATGCGTTCAGAAATTTTTTTCCAGTGGGAGCATAACTATCCTCTGGTATTCTACGAAATTTTCTCTCGGTGTTACAATTCCAGGGTGTGGAGTGTTTGATTAAATCGTGAGAGATGAGGCAGATTCACGTCTGAAACGGCCTCTTAAACAGTTTAACCAATCATATTACATTCATAGTAAGAGAATACGTCCCAGACCGAGAAAATCACGTAGAAAATGATACGTTTACTGAGATTCTTACAAAAAATCTGTTTTACATGACAAAAATAATTACTTGTATGAAGCAGAAAATGCTCTTAGACTAAATCCACGCTATACTGAACACGCCGAAGGTGATAGCTATTAATATACTAACCAGTTTGAAAAACCGTCAGCCTCAGCTGCCAAAACTGGCAAACTGACGGAAGTCCGGATACAATCAGATCGGCGTTTCAAGTGATCGTTCCTGGTGTTCCAAAACATCCTTCCCAGTCTCCCAGGAAACGCCATGTAAACTGGCCAATTAAGAGGCTTATTTTACCCAGCAAGTTATCAACTTTCATTTTCTTTCTTAATGAATACTATTTTCACTATTTAACTGAGGTAAATTCCCAATTCGGAATGTGAAAACCACGCTGCATCCTTCCTCCATCGTCGTTCCTAGTTGTTAATGACTACATTACAAATTTTTTCGTAGGCTGGTATCCAAAGAGAAGCAGTAAGAGGTCAGTGGGATTTCTAATGTTCCACCCTGGCTGACCTTGCCCGGGGCTTAAAATCTCACCCTCGGTACGATGCCGCTACAAACATGAAGGATGTCGCTGTTCTCGTTCTTTTTCTTTCCGCTCGCGACTCTTACTTCCACTGTAAACCCACAAACTCAGTTCCAGTTTGACATAAAGCAAACTCCAGTGCTTCCAACATGCCGTGTTATTCAAATGTTATGCAGTATGTTAAAGCGTTTACATTTGGACAGCCAACTCTGATTATTTGTTACATCAATCAAATAACTTGTCAGTTATTGTCACAGGTGTGTTGCATCCTTTTTCCTCTTCCCTAAAAATGTTCCTTCCGGAAAGTATTCGTGCATAGTGCTTAGTACAGCTGAAATACTTTCAAGTCTGTGAACTCCGTGTCCTTCAGGAAGTTACTTATACTGGCACATCCGTCGTGAACTTGATTGGCCAAACTAACGATAGGCGTTGATCTCTAGTCACTACAAAAATTATCCAGGAGGTGCTGTAGCGTCATTTTATGAAAGAAAAAGCGAAGCACCAAGAAGGAGATAAAAAGGAGTGCCTGCTGCGCTCAGAGACACTGCATTGATTATCAGTAAAAAGCAAAAACATAAGTATGATTTCTTCAATAGCCAAAATCTGAATAACTTTCGATAAAAATTAATTATGAATTGATTGCCGTTTACTGTTTAGGAGATAACTGACTTCAGTGTAACTGGGCCCACCGCAAATGTGAGCAGAATACTCAAAATCTGTACTGTCTTTGGTTTCGTTTCCTCGCTATATGCTATAAACTGCAGTGTCTTGAGTTTTCCGGTTCACTGCGCCGTTGATAATCCAGGGTACGTTGAAACAGCATTCACAGAGATAGTGCTACGTCTTCTGAGGTGGCCACCGCTTCTAGGTAGCCACGTCTCACCCATGTGACTGTTAGTATGGAGTAGTATGCTAATGACAGGTAGAATTGGGACCTGACTGGTAGGTAACCAGAGAGCGGACGGGATAAGTTTAAGGTTGTGGATGGGGCCGTAAACAGTTACTGTGGACTGCACAATCAAACGCACAACTTTACTTTCGAAGAACTACTTATTTACACATTGGCCTAAAAGATCAGAACTAAACGATACGACAGAAGGCCTAGGTAAAAAAAAGAAACTTGAGATGCTTTCCGAGCGGAAGGCCCCAAAACCACAGCAAACATAAGAGCAGCTGAAGGCCTGGCTTAGAAATCAAAAGTAATTAAGGACAGCTATAATTAAAGCAAGTTAATAAACAATTTTTTCTAACCAAAAAATTTCCTTTGGATCTTACAACAGAATGGCCGCAGCCTGACTAAGGAAATATTGACTTATTGCACTGCTGAAGGCCACGAACAAATTTGAAATAACTGCTGAAGGCCTGGACAACAAGTCAGATAAATAATTTTGAATTATAAAAAAAAATCCCTTAAAGAATTCACACACTTGAAGGCCTTATTAAGGGATTCACGCAAATCCTCGGCTGAAGGCCACACATAATACATGGAACAACTAACGGCTTAGATCCTGGATTACAAACAATTTCAGATAGAACAACTTCTAAGAATTTTTTTTTCCTAAAACGATCAATGCTCAAAATTTTAATTTAACACAGCTGAAGGCCTTTTTTGTAAAATTAAAAAAAAAACTGAATTAAAACACGGCCAAAATCCAAGCACAATACATCAACTAAAATGAAAATCACAATTTGAAACAAACAGAACAAGTGGTGTTCAGAAGTGTTCTAAGGGTCGGCCTGGGAGGGTAACTCAAACGTAAGGTGAGGTGAGGCAGGCAGCCAATAGTTGAAGTTAGGTAATCGGATAGCAACCCAAACTAGGGACAGCCCAAGCACCGACCAACGAGTTAACCAATTCCCTTCCGTCCGACCAACGCCACAACCATGGAGAATATCGGCCAAGGACGAGAATACGAACAGAGACGCCTCCACAGATTGGCGTCTAAAAACAGCCAGGGTAACAATAACCACTCTAAGCAAAATATGAATCAAACAACTTAAAAGGCTGCCTAACTGCACGCCGTGCTGGACATAACAACACGACAAGGAAAAGGCACACTGTCTACAAGGTATGCTAATGACCTGGGCAGGAAACTGGAGCGCTTACGGCCTCAGGGCAGAAAATACCGCTGGTGCACCTGCCTGATAAGTAACAATCAATTTAATAATTAATCACAACATAGGAAGACGGTTGCAAGATTTCGCCGACTCCTGCACACCATACGATGCTGCTAGCCTGAACGGCCAAGGGGGCAACAATTCGCAACGAACAATGAGATGTCACAATAGTTGAGGTTTCATAACAGATTAACTGATCACTCAACTTCAGCGTCCAGGTTCAGTGGGCAACAAACTTGTCGCTCCTGCAGCTAGTGCCTCATGAGCCGACAGTGCGTGCACACCGCCAGCAGCCCCGGCCCGGCTTCACGCTGTGTAGACATGCTTGCTGCTCCGTCCCAGCCGACTCACTCAGTCAGTCGAGCACAGAGACAGCATTAAAATAACTACTCACATAAAACCACACTAACTACACACGGTTGAGCGAAAACACTTCCACAAACAACTCTAACAATACTAAAACCAGTCACTGTGGAACAACAAGAGCGAATCACAAGTCGACACACACGAAGAACCCAGAAGTGGTCAAGGACCAAATATGCGTCGTTCGATCAGACGAACGACCGAACGACCAACCAAAGTCGTTCACTTGCAAGTCATGTGTGTTGGAAACGATCGGGCGAGTCATAGCTGTCCGGACTTCACTGCTGCTCCATCGCGACTCCCTTTATATAGACGACGTCTCGGAGACACTGGCTTGGACCCAACCATGCAGAGGAAACACCGGTCCATTGGCCATCCGACATCTCAGCACGAGGAAGAAACCGACCAAAGTCTCGCAAGATGACCACTGAAGGGGCCCAGAAGCGGTCAGAAGACCAAATACACGTTGCCCGATGAGACGACCGCCCGAACGACCAACCAACGGTCGTCCCCGCTCAAGCCTCCTTCCGTCGGACTGTGCATGTGTGTAGCCAGCGATTGGGCGAGTACTGGTTGTCCGGACCTCAGTAGAGCTCCATCGCGACTGACTCTCAACACACGACGACCCGGACATACTAGCAGTTGCCCCAAAGATAATACGACAGTGCTCTTATCGATAAGCGCTGCTACTGCCACTCACGAGCAGGCGAGCCAGGAAATTAGTGACGCCAAAAATCGAATAAAAAATGAGGCGGCAGTACCGCAAAGGCAAGACGACAAGCAATAAACGGCATAAACACGAGCCGCGCACGGCTCAAGAATTTGACATTTACTCCTAGAATCATACAACAGTGATTGTAATGATGGTCAACAACTAAGCTTACTCTTTCGGTATCGGGCTGCAATATGTCACAGAGGGCTACCTCGAGTTACTACGGTTCGGCGTCAAGCAGCGGTGCTCATGGTAAGATTACACTGGTATATCAGCATGCTGGGGACAGGTGGATGGAAGCGGCGTCCTACATAATGCTCGTTCTGCCCCAGTAAGGCAGTGCATTCATTCCCAGCGAATTCCTTGCCATGCTGTCACTGCCTGCCAACCATATGATTTCTCGTTTCTGTAAGTACGAAAGGGCGCATCATAAATCTGTTGATATCCTTACACGTTTCCGGACCTTTCCGATCAATAGTGACGATTGTTAATGTGAAATGCCATGTATTATCGGAAATGAGATTATGAATAATGACCGTCTAATCCTTCCAAATTTCAATTCTGTTTATGAAATAAATTCTGAATATTCCATGACTTTGCTTTCATAGCTAGTAAATCGTATGTCATAGGAAGGAGTACAGTAGATTCAATAAGGCCCCATTAGACATTCAGTGCTTAGGGCCTCTTACACTAGACATCGTTATCAAAAATCGGTTGCATAACTTCATTAATTAGCACTTGATACTGAGGAGGTAGCTGTTTCTGGAATAGGAGCAGCAAATCAGATAAGAGAAGTACAATTGGAGGGGAGGTCTCGCAGGCTTCACACTCTGGATTTTTATTGGCCCTTGTCATGATAGAGTATTCAGTAAAATTTTGCGCAAGTACTTATAATCGTATGGTGTTTGTGCTTCTGGCATCAAATGAGTTCAGATCTCTGATATCTCTGTCTCTAATGTAAGAAATGACATGTTACGGAAGTCTCCCATTTTCAAAGACGCTGTTGATAACGTATTAAGCATGGTGGGCAAAATAAAATTCGTCCGAAAAATATTTATGAAACTGATCATTGTTAATAAGAAGAGAGCTTTACGTCATAAAAAATTCTGTAGATAATGATTTCGATACACCGATCAGTTGATGTCACATGTCTGGAGATGTGTATCTGCAAGGTGGTCCGTCCTGTGTACTTTGCTGAGACATTAAGCCTAAGTCAGTAAGAGGAACAGGCACGTTTGGTGACCAACTGAGTCAACAAAAATGGTGCTCATGATAAAACAAAGAACGTTTTTTGTTGAGTGAGCTCTCGTCAGTCTTCTTGTAAACAGAAATTGTAAATAGAATGCCCGACAAAAAATGTGAAACACCAAGAAGGGAATCAGGAGCAGAAATGAAACTCCACAGATTGAGAGTGTGTTTTGTTATTTCAGTAGTTACGGATTCAAGTCAAATTTACAAAGAACTTGTCAGTATGGGCTTAGTTATCAGCCTGTGACAAAACAGGTTGACAACCACCATCATACTTTGTATGCACTCCTATTTCATGCCTTAAGGGCTACATAAAGATTTAGTTAAGTTTCTTTTCAATATTCCGATGTTAGATCTCCTACATTAAGTATATAGGAAGCACAAATACAAATTGTAGAAACTAATGGCCCCCGCCCCCCCCACCCCACACACACCAAACTTTATTATTCAGATAATTCAGTTTGTTGTTCAGGTTTCAATGAGCTAATTAGGTTCATCAGAGATGATTGCAGTCGAAAGTTATTGCACGTATAAAATTTCGTACATCTAGCCGTAGAAAGAATCTTATGAGCTAATTTATAAATTCGGAAGGAAAGGCTACTTCCAAATTAAAGAACTATTTCTCTTCTTTTCAGAGAAGAATTTATAAAAAAACCAAACATTAAAACATTAAAAGATATTGTTAATTAAATATTTCAGCTGGTCCAGACTTGCAGTGTACATATCCAGGCTCTGTTGATATACTTTTGACTGTCTGATTTTTCTGAATCTGTTGACATCCATAATAATGAGCAAGTGACGTTAATAAAAAAAAAAACACTAAATTTTCTAGAGCTAAATTTTAACGAATAAGTTGAATCCCATGGTCGTAAACCTGTGACACCCATTGATTAGGCATAAGTGAGCACTGCATACTTTGACAGATGCTGCTCTTGATAAATAATATATAAACAAAATATAATGACATAAGAAGTTCAGTTAAACCCTGGAGTGAGTCTTTACAAGGAAAAGCTCGCGCTACAGACAGGCAGACTGAACTCTCACTCATCCTGGACAGCGTGTTCTCAGTCTTCATGCAGTATAGCTTGCGTCTAGCTAGTCAGCGTTTTTGTTGCATCTCCGCTCGTTTAATTCAGGCTATGGGTATGAGCAGCAAACATCAAAAGGTGCGTGCTACGGCTCATTCTTGACTATAGAACAGTTCAACGACTTTTTCTGTTTAATTGCGTTTGAAGCAACATATGATCGCTACATCTGTAATGAATGAAATTTTATCTTTCGACAAAATATGAATTATTAAGATCCGCATATGTCCGAACTAAATATTTGTGTACAAACATTATTAGCGAATGTAAGAGACCTAGTTATTACCCATAGGATCTTAAGGACGCAATTAAAGAGTGGCGAAATCCTCATTTTCAACTTATAAAACAAGCTGCTGGTTATTCATTTTAAGGATATCTCTTACAATAGCACTTTCGGATGGTGCCCAAGAGAAACTGCGTTTATTCGAAAATAGTTGCCTGACAATCCTATTGCTTTGCACCGTCTTTGACCTAGATGCATACAGTGATTCGGTTGGGAAAAGTATCATAAAGTCATTGTAACCTCTCCTGAGGCAAGCTGAACCACAACTATTCAAATTGGTCCTAGATATCCTGGTTCCAGGCACTGGGACAGAGCTCACGTCCGAACTAGTCTCACACCTGTTTTATCGGGAACAGACCTGGGGATCTTGCTGGATTCAGGAGTGTCTTAACATCATGCTGACAGTTCATAGGAACACATACCATTTGGGTTCGAGCACCGTCCCGCCGAAAAATGACGCCACGAACCTATCGCTCAAGAGGTATCACACGAGGATGCAGCATGTCTGTGACTTACTCTTTGCACCATCGAATCTCCCTCAGTCACTACCAGCCGTGTCCTGAAATCATACAAAATTCGACCCCACACTATGTCTCCAGGATCAACATTGCAGTCCTTCTCCAGATTATTGGAGAGGCACAGCGACCTCTTCCCAGTGAACCGTACATTTCCCAATGAAGGTCATCTGAGCTAGTGCAGAACTGCAATTCATCACTGAACACAATGCGACACTGTCCGTCAGTAGTCCATGCTTCCAGCTCATGGAAGCTTTTCAAACTAAGCCATTGGTATTGTGGTGTTAAGGGCAGCCAATGCTTTGGTCAGTAATTTCCTAGTCCAGTTTCTGCTAGTCTCCGATCGGTGGTGCGGGATGAGATAGAATACTGCAGGGTGTCTAATACTTGCAGATGTGAAGGGCTGTCCTTAGTGCACAATATGGTGTCCCTCCCTTGTGGTGGACAGATTGGTAGACCTTGCAACGAATATTCTTATCGTTACGTTTCCATTCTGTCCAACAACGGGCCACTGTCACATCCAAATGCTCCATAGATCTGGATAATGCACAATTCGGCCAAATGGAGGACGACGATGACACCCATTTCAAACTCCGTCAGCGCTGATAACACTGTCTCACACGAGAACCTGGCATATCCGTGTCCTTCAGAGAGATCACTCACCATTTTACGCTGTTCGCACCCTCTCACATAACCTACCAAGCCTGGTACTTACACTAGACAAGAACAATACTACTGCACTGTGGTGACCACTCCACGTGTCAGAGAATTGCAAATCATCTGCATATCGGTCTATGCTTTGTACGTGTACGAAGTTACTCTGAAATTCGACCTTGTCTTCTGGGTGCTTAACTTTTTTTGTCAGAGAGGGTATTTTCCAGATGGTATCTGCTGAGACGATTCCAAACGAACGTCTGTAAGTGACTTCCATAACCTATAGCAAACGTTAATTAGAACGGCTGCACGGAAAATCAACCTTGA
The DNA here is from genome assembly GCF_023897955.1 of Schistocerca gregaria. Lineage (NCBI taxonomy): Eukaryota > Metazoa > Arthropoda > Insecta > Orthoptera > Acrididae > Schistocerca > Schistocerca gregaria. The sequence goes on from NC_064924.1 coordinate 434,721,291, forward strand.
TCCTCTCGAATGTGAATCTAATCTCTTGCCTACGATTTTTGCTGTCTAACTATTATTCCCTTCTTTGATATTTCTGTTTTTTAGTTGTAAATTTGGGTTCAGTTTTTTTCTGTTAATTATTAATGTATTTTCTTTGGACTGCAGTAAATTCTTTTTTTTTTTTTTTAATTGTAATGATGTTGCTAGAAATGCAACGCTGCCTATATCTAAGGTAGGCGATGGTATCAGGTATGGTCTCTTTGGGAGAACCGCCTCAACCACCCTCTGAAAGGATTTTGCGTGATTATAACTTTGAAAAGACACATTTTACATTCCTGGAAATGGAAAAAAGAACACATTGACACCGGTGTGTCAGACCCACCATACTTGCTCCGCACACTGCGAGAGGGCTGTACAAGCAATGATCACACGCACGGCACAGCAGACACACCAGGAACCGCGGTGTTGGCCGTCGAATGGCGCTAGCTGCGCAGCATTTGTGCACCGCCGCCGTCAGTGTCAGCCAGTTTGCCGTGGCATACGGAGTTCCATCGCAGTCTTTAACACTGGTAGCATGCCGCGACAGCGTAGACGTGAACCGTATGTGCAGTTGACGGACTTTGAGCGAGGGCGTATAGTGGGCATGCGGGAGGCCGGGTGGACGTACCGCCGAATTGCTCAACACGTGGGGCGTGAGGTCTCCACAGTACATCGATGTTGTCGCCAGTGGTCGGCGGAAGGTGCACGTGCCCGTCGACCTGGGACCGGACCGCAGCGACGCACGGATGGACGCCAAGACCGTAGGATCCTACGCAGTGCCGTAGGGGACCGCACCGCCACTTCCCAGCAAATTAGGGACACTGTTGCTCCTGGGGTATCGGCGAGGACCATTCGCAACCGTCTCCATGAAGCTGGGCTACGGTCCCGCACACCGTTAGGCCGTCTTCCGCTCACGCCCCAACATCGTGCAGCCCGCCTCCAGTGGTGTCGCGACAGGCGTGAATGGAGGGACGAATGCAGACGTGTCGTCTTCAGCGATGAGAGTCGCTTCTGCCTTGGTGCCAATGATGGTCGTATGCGTGTTTGGCGCCGTGCAGGTGAGCGCCACAATCAGGACTGCATACGACCGAGGCACAAAGGGCCAACACCCGGCGTCATGGTGTGGGGAGCGATCTCCTACACTGGCTGTACACCTCTGGTGATTGTCGAGGGGACACTGAATAGTGCACGGTACATCAAAACCGTCATCGAACCCATCGTTCTACCATTCCTAGACCGGCAAGGGAACTTGCTGTTCCAACAGGACAATGCACGTCCGCATGTATCCCGTGCCACCCAAGGTGCTCTAGAAGGTGTAAGTCAACTACCGTGTCCAGCAAGATCTCCGGATCTGTCCCCCATTGAGCATGTTTGGGACTGGATGAAGCGTCGTCTCACGCGGTCTGCACGTCCAGCACGAACGCTGGTCCTACTGAGGCGCCAGGTGGAAATGGCATGGCAAGCCGTTCCACAGGACTACATCCAGCATTTCTACGATCGTCTCCATGGGAGAATAGCAGCCTGCATTGCTGCGAAAGGTGGATATACACTGTAGCAGTGCCGACATTGTGCATGCTCTGTTGCCTGTGTCTATGTGCCTGTGGTTCTGTCAGTGTGATCATGTGATGTATCTGACGCCAGGAATGTGTCAATAAAGTTTCCCCTTCTTGGGACAATGAATTCACGGTGTTCTTATTTCAATTTCCAGGAGTGTATAATTCAAGTATATTTTATATTTTTATTGCACTGAGTTGGCATGCTTTCCACAGCCAGATTTCTGGCCGTAACTATATACTCCTCAGTTTCTAGAGAAGATTACTTTGGACTTTCTCTACAATTTCAACACAGGTATTAATAACGCAAGGAGGATCACCCTGGTCGTTTAAGTAGAAATTTGTATTTCTGTTGTAAATCGATTTCAATCACTGCGTGACCATCATGAATGCTGCAGGTAAAGCAAGCATAAAATAACCAGACTGCGCTATAACATACTGCATCTGCCGAAATGTACGAGTAACAACACACAGAAGGGATCGTTTTCATCAGTTCATCAATATATCTAGTATTAAAGCCCTCTGAGAACATAGACTGTTTGGATGGATTGCACACAGTTAATCTCTGTTTTCTTTTATGTTTAGATTTTAAACAAATACATAACAGCAAACTGTAACATAACATTGTAGTCCAGGGCACAATTGCAGTGAAAATGGAGTAATCAGTCTCCAGATTCAAACGCCAGGACTGCGTTATGGCAATACATGATGTCAACTTTGCCTAAAAATGATTATGAGAATCCTCTATGTTGATTTTTTTGTAATTTTAGATGTGCTGTATTAATTTTTATACATACGGGTACATGGGTTTTGTACGTCATTCAACATGAACGAATATCAGAATCAACGCCAGAAGATATGAATACGGTCACTCTACCTGTAAATGAATAATGATGAATTTCTAATTTAGTCTTTAAAATTTTTTAGGGGGTGTTGTGTGTTTTTAATCGTACATTGCATACCAAACATTTTCTGTCATATAGGCACTTGGAATTGTATAAAAAAAGGATTGTCAAAGAACATAGCAGAGTAAGCCATTTCTTTCGTTTTAGCTGGAATTATTTCCGTGCTATGTTAATATAATGGTTGCAGTACTGTGTTCTAGTATGGTTCATGCTACACCACTTACGTTGCAGCTTGGAACATGGTTCCTAAAACATACGCTAGAGGGCGTGAACACTGTCTGGCTTATGATTTTACTATTCATTTTAAAGATTTTTACGTTTGCTGTTCGTGTTGTGTGCATGGATTAGATACTACATTTCATTATTTCTTCTATTTTTTTTTAACAAAGAGCTTTGTAATAATAATCATGAAAGCAGGCACTGTTCGTCCAAGTTTAGTAATGAGCATAGTCACGTAGTTCCCTATAAGCATGTAGCAAAGTCGCATTTATACCTTGGGTCTGACAAGTAATTTTCATTGATAAGTGCAGGTATTGTGGTTTCACTGATTGTATTTATGAGTCCACAGGGCTTTAATACTAGGTACGTTGATGCAAACGATCTCTTCTGCTATGTTCTTACTTGTTTAGTTGGACAGTGTAGCATGTTGCAGTGCAGTCTGATTACATTATCCTTGTTTTACCTACAGCACTGATGAAGGTCAGTAAGCGATTGAAATCGATTTACAACAGAAATAAAGATGGTTTCGCGCGCCTTGTTGAGGTTCGCGCGGCTCCCCCCATCGGAGGAGGTTAGAGTCCTCCCTCAGGCATGGGTGCGTGTATTCCCCTTAGCGTAAGTCGGTTAGATTAAGTACTGTGTAACGCTAGGAACTGATGACCTCAGCAGTTTGGTGCCATAGTTACTTACCACAAACAATAATAATAATAATAATAAACTGGTGTTGTGGCCGTGGTGCATGCAACTCTTGATGGAATCCCCATTCAAGTCAGCGTATGATCCCAACTTCTTTGACTTATGTCCATTATTTTCTGCTGTCTACAATTTGCATTTCGGTTTTTTCCAGCAGACCAATAAATGTGTCAAGAAATCATCTAACAATTTCAACTGCTACGAGCTAACTGCTGATACTGCGATTTGTACTGAAGGTATGATTGTAGTATATGATATTTTTTCCCAAGTGATACTTTGGTATTGTGGAAAACAGTTCTCTTAGTTTCATTGGCGACAAAGTGAAAGGGTGCTTTGATGCTATTAGTTTTGAATATGATTGTGTCTTATGAATATTCCTTTACTGGGCGGCATATATTTACTTCTTTTCCATTAAATTTTCCAGTTTTTGTCGATTTGGTAATTTATAGGTAGGAATATACATAGGCTTAGTGCGGGTACAATCTTGACGGTTTTCTTGATGGTTGTAGCAGCTATATTCATTAGTACATTCACTTCACGTTGACGTAGGGAAACCTTTCTGGTTCAAATCTAGAAACAGAAAAGTATCGTATCCACGCTATTTGTGTTATGAAGATCTCTGCGCTACGTCAGTGATGTGTTTTGTTGCTAAGTTTTCTCCTGATACGTGACATTGTTTATGTCATTCGTAGTACTATCACATAGTCAACGAATTCCTAGTATGTCGTTTTTGTTTCCTTCTTCTTTTCGTTTTTTTCTTCAGTGCAGCGACATTTTTTATCTGTGAGCACCCTCTCCCGCTTTCTTATAGGCAGCTGTTTGTTTCAAAATATTACTTTTCACAAGTGCCAGCACATATGGAAGCACATTCTTTAAGGAAATGTGATTACATTGGTGGTGTGATTCTCAGAATTAACGTCATAATACTGTAGCGATCCTATTCTAGCACTCCAAGAGGATGTACTTTTTACTGTCACACTCTGGCCAGCGTTTTTTCCTTGGGAATCAGTAAAACAACCCAAAAATTCACCAGAAAATAAGACATCAAAAAAAAATACGTTTGACGTTCTTCTCTTTTAGTGATAAACTTATGATTTAACATACGGAGAAGTAATGTGACGCTACCGCACCTTCCTTAGAATTTCCTTGTGGCAAATATGCCATAGTTGCACGAAGAAGCACTAATTGCTTCGATAAACACATTTACAACGAGGTAAATGTTGTGACGCAGTACTGTTATCGTTATCAAGCTACGTCCACCACAATAGATAGAATAAGTATGCACGTGTCATTTGCAGGTTACGTCAGTCTTGTCTCTTTATGAGAAATTTTCGTCTCTAGGAAAAAATATTTGAAAGACGATAGTGAGGACAATGGACTGAATGGCAGCAACTAGTTCAGATTGAAAAAGCTGAGTTTTTAAAGAGAACTGTAACGTATGTTTGGTGAAAAAGGTGTTAGTTTCGGCGTTGTACTCCCCCTGTATGGAAGATATCACTACTGCTTTATAAGACTAGCAGTGAATGCGGAAAGACCTTGGTGTATTTCTCTAGTCTCTCTCCGCTCTAAGTCTTTATTGATCAACAATTGCGCGGGAAAAACGTAGGTAAAAACACACATAGACACTTTGTGGTAGTTACTGAATATCAAGGTCAAATATGCATTGCATCTACCGCTTCATTCCGCCCCCCCCCCCCCCCTCCCCTCAGCCACTCCCAGTCACTTAGTGTAGCAGCAAGTTCATTGACACCAGCTGCTTCAAGATCATCTTCCCATACCTTTCCCATTACATTAATACTTGTTCCATAACGCACGGATACGACATTTCGTAATGATGTGGAACATGTCAGTTTAACGTAAGTTTTCATTACATAGTACATTTTTTTGTTTAAAGTTACTACTTCATATCTAAAAATTCATCTATTTAGTAGAAGGAGTTGTCTTTCAGAAGCTCTTTTAATTTGTGTTTTAAATGTTTGTTGGCTGTCTATCAGATTTTTAGCTCTATCCGGCAAATGATCAAAGATTTTTGTGGCAGCATGGTTCAGCCCTTTCTGTGCCAAAGTCATATTTAACCCAGAATAGTGAAGATCATTCTCTCTTATAGTGTTATGGCTACTCACTATGCTGTTATTTTTGAATTGGGATGTGTTATTAATATTTCACAACTAAATATATGTACTGCGAAGGTACTGTGCATATCCCGAGTTCCTTAAGGTGATCTTGTGTGGGCTCCAGCAATTTTTCTGATTACACACTTTTCTGCAGTGAATACGTTTTCTCTTAATGATGAATTACCCCATTATATGATGCCATATGAAAGCCGTGAATAAAATAGGCATAGGAAGCTAATTTACTGATATGCATATCACCAAAATCTGCAGTAACGCTATAGCATAAGTAGCTGAATCTAACCATTTCAGCAGATCAATGCATTTCTTCCAGTTCAATTTCTTATCAGTGCGCTCACCCGGAAATTTTGAATACTCTCCCTTAGCAACAACTTCTGTTGAGAGTCTACATTTGTCAATGGTGTTATGCCAATTACAGAATTCGGTACTGTGTTTTCTCAAAATTTAGTGAGAGTCCATTTGCAAAGGGCCAATTAATAACTTTCTGAAATACATTGTTTACAATTTCCTTAGCTAATTCTTGTTTGTTGGGTGCGATTACTGTACGTGTATCACCAGCAGAAAGAACTAGTTTTGCATCTTCATGAATATGGAATGGTAAGTCATTAATATATATTAAGAGTAATAAGGGACACAAGACTCAACCCTCTGGGACACCATTCTTGGTAACTCCACAGTTAGAGGATTACGCTGATTTCTGCAGATTATTTGTACTGTTAATTTCATCCTTCTGCATTCTTCCAGATAAATACGAATAAAACATTTGTGCACTGTACCCATCACACAGCAATACTTAACATGATCTAAGAATTTCATGATTCACACACTCAGAAGCCTTTGAGAGATCACAAAATATCCCAGTGGGTGATTTTCAGTTATTTAGAGCATTTAATATTTGATCAGTGAAAGCGAATATAGCGTTTCCTGTTTAGAAGTTTTCTGGAAACCAAACTGGCATTTTGTTAGTATTTCATTTTTGCAAATACTGAAAATGTTCTTGAATACAAAGCTAATGAGATAACTCGCACGCCAGGGGTAAGATTACAAATGTTTAACATCACAAAGCCGCCCAGTCAGGGTAACTGCGGACAGATATGACATGTTGATACATGTCCACAAGGGCGAAATGATCGGCAGATAATGAAAAACAGAAATGACATATAATCACACAGTGTCTGAACGAGTTCTAGAGGAATGATACTTTAAGATGAATAACGTTGCCTTCTGAACTGAGACATCAAGTAGGGAAACAATGTCAAACGAGGAATCATATTAAAAATGGTCTTCTGTTTGATGACGAGCAGTTTGGTGACTGTTCTATATCAGTGGTAATCAACCTTTTCCCTATCACCCACTAGTCGGCTTTAGATTCTTCAAAGCGGGCGGCAGGCGCTGGTGATTTTAAGGACATTTTCATTAACTTTCATAAAATTGTGGCATAAAGTATTTGATAAGTAATTATAACTGCATACTATTACTTGCCTACTTCATATCACCATTACTAAGGAAATGGAGGGTGATTGGAAACTTTTCTGCTAACAAAGATACGGGTAAAAATGGTTTGAATAGCGATGTTCTACAGTTACGTAGTCGTCACAAATTACGAATGCAGAAGCTAAAGATGAATTTGTTTGATTCTCTTCATAATGATGTAATAACCACAATCCTCGTTTTTTGCTCACCACACAATATTATAGAGTCTGATATCTACGCTCCATCTTACTGTGACAAATAAGAATGACACTTCCAAAGATGGCGAGGTCCGATACAGATTAGTTTACAGATGTTACTTACACATTATCACCAACATCGGAGACGTCGTTTCTGAGAGGGTGAGAGAGAATTTAAAATATAGAGTACATATGAATTACACAACTATTGTTCATTCTGTAGCATGTGATATGTATTAAATTTACTAAAATGTAAGACACAATTTTCACTATTTTGCTAAACTAAATAACTGATTCGAAATTTATGTATGTACTCTACATAATATGAAGACGACAATTTTCATTGCAACCATGTTCTAGGGGCAGCCGACACGGTAGCTCAGCGTGAGTAAAGGAATCAAAGATGAACTTCAGTGGATGTTATGTGACATCCGCAACGACAGAATGCAACGAGGAAAATGAAAAAAAAGGGGTTGGATTGGGGTAGCGCGACTAAATGGAACGAAGAAGAAGAAACAGTAGCAAGGGGGTGGGGTAGTGTCTTTGATTACTAATTGAAACGTCATCGATTAGGGGCTCGAACCCTGCGAATGCTTAAATTTTGGTTTAAAATCATCAGCAATGGCGGCCCAGTGCATCCGAGGTAAATGGTCGCCTCCATTCTGCCAAGGGCCTTGCCAAAGAGGGTGGAGGAGCGGGCAGAGATTCAGGGAATTCGATTGCTCTCGGGGTGGGAAACTGCCTCGAAAAGGCGGAAGAATAAGCATTGGTCAACGGCATGACGATGCAGAAGGCAACTGAAACAACTGCATTAAAGACACATAGAGTGTATCCACAGGGCATGTGACATGTAAAGAAAAAGTGTCATGATACTCTCTCCATTGACGAAAGATTCCAGGATAGTCCCACATTTGTATCTCCGGGAGGGAACTGCCTAGGAGGAGGTGACCATGAGAAAATTATTGCATGAGCAACGAAAGTTTAATGTTCTACGGGTCGGGGCCTGGGATGTCAGAAGTTTGCACATGGCAGGGAGACTACAAAATCAGGAAAAAGAAATGCTAAGGGGTTGGGCAGGGTTGAGATGGGAGGAGGAGACTAATTGTGAGGTCGTTGGTCTCATCGGATTAGGGAAGGAAAAGAAAGTCGGCCGTGCACTTTCAAAGGAACCATCCCGGCATTTGCCTGAAGCGACTCAGGGAAATCACGGTAAACCTAAATCAGGATGGTCGTAAGCGGGATTGAACCGTCGTCCTCCCGGATGCGAGTCGAGTGTTCTAACCACTGCGCCACTTCTGTCGATGCAATGTTAAGGCTCAGTCCGGATGCAGGGGGTCAGTTAAGTGAAATGGAAAGAAGTAGAAAGTAATATCAACAGCACCAGAAAATGGTATAACGGCAGTCGGATTCGTTATGAATAGGAAGGTAAGGTAGAGAGAGAGTTACTGTGAATAGTTCAGCGAAAGGTTTGCTCTTGTCAGAATCGACAGCAAACCAACACCGACAGGTATACATACCGACGTCGTAAGTCGAAGATGACGTCAAGGGAGATGAAAAACTAACAGTTATGGGAGAATGGAATGGAGTTGGGGGTTAAGGCCTAGAAGAAAGGGTTACTGAACAGTACTGACATGGCACTAGGAATGAAAGAAGTGAAAGACTGGCTGAGTTCTTTAATAAATTACAGGTAGTAAAAGCGAATACTTTATTCAAGAATCACACGAGCATTAGGTATAATTGGAAAAGACTGGGAGATGCAGGACGGTTTCAGTTATATTACATCATGCTTAGGCAGAGATTCAGAAACCATATAATGGATTGTAGGGCATACCCAGGAGTAGAAATAGACGCAGATCACAATTCAGTAGTGAGGAAGAGTAGGCAAAAGTTTAAGAGATTAGTCGGGAAAAATCAATGCGCAAAGAAGTGGGATACGGTTTTACTAAGCAATCAGAAGATATGCTTTAAGTTCCCTGAGGCTATAGACATTGCGATAAGGAAGAGCAATACAGCTGAAGAGGAATTAACATCTCTATAAAGGACAGTCAGAGAAGTTGGAGAAAAAGAAACATAGATACAAAGAAGATAACTGCGAAGAAATTATTGGTAACACAAGAAATACAGTTGATCGATGACAGAAGAATGTACAGAAAAGGTTTGGGAAATTCAGGATTACAGAAATACAAATCACTTAGAAGTGAAATAAACACGAAGTGCAGTGAAGCTTAGGCGAAACGGCTACACAAATGTATGAAGAAATCGAAAATAAAATGATTGTCGGAAGGACTGACTTAGCATAAAGGAAAGTCAAAAGAACTAGGTGGCATTAAAAGCAAGGGTGGTCATATTAAGAGCGCAATGGGAATTCCATTGTTAAATGCAGAGGTGATGGCGTTATAGCGGAACAAACAGGAGTCGATAGAGATAGGGGATTCAGCACCAGAATCAGACTTTAAAACAACGTCGGATGATTTACGACCAAATAAGGCGGAAGGGGTAGACAACATTCGATCAGTATTTCTAAAATAATTAGGGAAAATGGAAACAGAACAACTGTTCACGTTGTGTAAAATGTGGGAGTCTGACGATATAGCTTGTGACTTTGGAAAAACATCATCCACACAATTCCGAACACACCAAGAGTCGACAAGTGCGAGAATCGCACGACCAGCTTAACAAGTCATGAATCCAAGTTGCTGGTAAGAAGATTTTACTGAAGAGTGGAAAAGAAATGTGAGGCTGTATTAAATGACGATCAATTTTGTTTTGGAAAAGGTGAAGGCACTTCTGACGTAGCAGTTGACAATGGAAGCAAGATTGAAGAACAATCAAGATACGTTTATAGGATTTGTCGTCCTGGAAAAAGGCTTCGCCAGTGTCAAATGGTGCGAGATACTCGAAATTCTCAGAAAAATAGGAGTCAGCTATAGAGAAAGACGGGTAAGATACATCTACAAGAACCAAGTAAGAGACGAAGAAGGAAGTACTCGAATTAAAAACGTTGTAAGACAGTGGTGAAATCTTTTGCTCCTACTGTAAAATCTATACATCGCAGAAGCAAATAAGGAAATAAGAGAAAGGTTCAAGAGTGAAATTAAAATTCGAAGTCAAAAGATATCAATGATAAAATTTAGTGATGACATTGCTATCCTCAGTGGAAGTGAAGAAGAATTACAGGATATGCTCAATGAAATGACCAGTCTAATAAGTGCAGAATATGAATTGAGCGTACGTCGAAGAAAGACAAAAGTATTGAGAAGCAGCTGAAATGTGAACAGCGCGAGACTTAACGTCTTGCTTGATGACCATGAAGCAGATGAAGTTTAGGAATTCTGCTACATAGGCAGCAAAACAACACACGACGGTCGAGCAAGAAAGATATCAAAAGCAGACAACACTGGCGAAAAGGGCATTCACGGCCAAGAGAAGTCTACTAGTATAAAACATAGGCCTTAGTTTGAGGAATAAATTTCTGAGAATGTACGTTTGGAACACAGCATTGCGTCCTAGGGAAACACTGGACTGTGGGAAAATCAGGAAAGAAGAGAACCGAAGCATTTGATATGTGTAATTACAGAAGAATATGAAAATTAGATCGACTGATAAAGTAAGGTATGAGGCGGTTCTCCAGAGAAACGGTGAGGAAAGTAATGTGTTGAAAACACTAACAAAAAGAAGGGACAGGATGCAGGTAACCTGTTCATACATTAGGGAATAACTTCCATGGTGCTGGAGGCAGCTTAGAAAGTAAAAATTGTAGAGGAAAACAGAGATTGGAATATGCTCAGCAAATAATTGAGGACGCAGGTGGCAAATGCTTCCCTGAGATAAAGATGTTGGCACAGTAGAGGAATTTGTGGAGGACCGCATAAAAAAACCAGACAGAAGTCTAAAAAATAAAATAAAAAAGGCAGTTTTTTGAATTAATTAAATTTCACGCAGTAAAACGGATTAAATGGTCAAAAATGTGTAATGTATTTATTTCAGGAGATAAAAATAAGTTCACACACAGGCTGTTTATAAGGACTAAGGTCAGAATACGATGCAAACAATAATGAAAGTCAGCATCAAAACAAACAGCACAAGAAATAAAACGTGCATTGTAAACTTGGTACAGAACGGACTTGGCCCATACTACACCAGTTTAAGCTCCGCCAGCTGATGTTTACATGGCAATAGAGATAAAAGCTCCCTTTGCTACAAGACTTGTCCCTTACGAGTTAGATAATATAGACTTTTCAGTGATTTGGATGGCTGAACATTGATGTAGGTCTCATGCTTGTGAGTGATGACCGATAAAAATTATAAACAAAGCCACACATCAAATTAATCATAAATCACTTGTCAAAAACATAATTTTAGTATGTTGGGCTATTTAAGGAATGTGAAATGGGTCTCTCAGCAATATTTCGGTAGGCTACGCCACAGAAAATCCTGTGGGTGACAATCATGGTGCACCTGGGCTTCTTATTTTGGCACTTACAAACAGGTATCTACAATGTGATCTGCAAAGGGCTCACTAACATCTTGCAGCACGAAATATCGAATATCACTTCTGTGCCATGTATCACAAGCGACGTTACATTGGACCACCTTATACATATGATGGGACTGTTGTGCAGATATGCCAGCACCTTCACGATTGGCAGCTCTACAACACGTCCTATGAGTAACACGTGGAACTGGGAATCCCATTTCGTCATGTGTAAACAGGTCACGATTTCCTTACAGAAGAATGGTAAAATTGGTAGAAGCCAGCCTCCGGAAAGATCACTACGGATTCCCGAGAAATGCAGGAATCGTATCGTATCGTACACGGGTTGCAGACCACGCAAACCCCTTCTTGATGGTTATGTTTCTCGAGGGCAGTGGCGTTTTTCAACAAAGTAATGCGCCATGTCACAAGGCCAGGCGTGTGGTGGAGTTGTTCGAGGACCACACTGGTGCGTTCCAATTGATGTGCCGGTCCACCAACTCGTGAGATCTGAACCCAATCGAACACATCTGGTATGTGATTGAACGTGGCGTCACAGCTCATCGCCACTCTCACCGAAATTTACGGGGATTAGGTGACGTGTGTTTGACAACCCCCACCCCCCTACCGACTTAAAATACCTCACTGCTTCCATTCCATGGCGCGTAGCCACTGTTACCTGTGTCAAAAGTGATATTTCGGCTATTAGGTAGCTAGTCATAATGTTCTGGCTGGTCAGTGCAGAAGCTTATGAAATGTGGTAAAACTGAAAATTTGTGATAAGTTCCTGAGGGACCAAACTGCTGAGGTCATCGGTTCCTAGGTTTACATACTACGGGGGAAGCCGCGCGAACCATGGTATGGCGCCCGAGGCAGCGCGGTGATCCAGCGCGAATCAAATGTAGTGCTACAGAACATGCTGAAGGTCATATGGGTGGATCTCGTTCTAATGAGGAGGTACTGAGTAGAAGTGGATAGCAAAGAGCACGCGACCACATAAAAATGGTTCAAATGGCTTTGAGTACTATGGGACTTAACTTCTGAGATCATCAGTCCCTAGAACTTAGAACTACTTAAACCTAACTAACCTAAGGACAACACACACATCCATGCCCGAGGCAGCATTCGAACCTGGGACCGTAACGGTTGCGCTTTTCCAGACTGTAGCGCCTAGGAGACCACATACAGAGACATCAAGGGGTCATCAATGTAACACTGGAGGGAAGAATCGGAAGGAAAAATCGTACAGGGAGAGCAAGAGAAGAATACAGTAACCAGAGTCAGAAAGATGTATAGAAATTATTTGGAGGAAAAGAGGTTTGCGCAGGACAAAGTATCATGGAGAGGTGCAAGCATCGATAACAAACAGGAATCAAGATTATTATACTTGAGTGTACCTAGCAGAACGAGATGATGGTAATTCGTTTCTACGCGACGTAACAGAAAGGACCATAGTGAACTGATAAGAATGAGATTTTCACTCTGTAGCAGAGTGTGCGCTGATATGAAACTTCCTGGCAGATTAAAACTGTGTGCCGGTCCGGCACACAGTTTTAATCTGCCAGGAAGTTTCATGGTCATGATAAGGTACACTATGTAATCAAAAGTATCCGGACACCCCCAAGAAGCACTTTTTCCGTGTTAGATGCATTGTGCTGTCACCTACCGCCAGGTACTCCATATCAGCGACCCCGGTAGCCATTAAACATCGTGAGAGAGCAGAATGAGGTGTTCCGCAGAAGTCATGGACTCCGAACGTGGTCAGGTGATTGGGTATTAAATGTGTGATACGTCTGTGTGCGACAGGTCCACTGTTTCCGATGTCGTAGTGAAGTGGAAACGTGAAGGGACACGTACAGCACAAAAGCGTAAAGGTCGACTTCGTCTGTTGACTGACAGAGACCGCCGAAAGTTGAAGAGGGTCGTAATGTGTAATAGGCAGACATCTATCCAGACGACCACACAGGAATTCCATACTGCATCAGGATCCACTGCAAGTACTATGACAGTTAGGCAGGAGGTGAGAAAACTGGGATTTCAAGCTCGAGCGGCTGCACATAACCCACACATGACGCCGGTAATTGCCAAACGACTCCTCGCTTGGTGTAAGGAGCGTAAACACTGGATGCTTGAACAGTGGAAAAATGTTGTGTATAATGACGAATCACGGTGCATAGTATGGCGATCCGACGACAGGGTGTAGGTATGGCGAGTGCCCAGTGAACGTCATCTGCCAGCGTGTGTAGTGCCAACAGTAGAATTCGGAGGCGATTCTGTTATGGTGTGGTCGTGTTTATCATGGAGGGAGCTTGCATCCATTGTTGTTTTGCGTGGCACTATCACAGTAAAGGCCTAAATTGATGTTCTAAGCACCTTATTGCTCCCCACTGTTGAAGAGCAATTTGGGGAAGGTGACTCCATCTTCCAACACGATCGAGCACGTGTTCATAATGGACGGCCTGTGGCGGAGTGGTTACACGACAGTAGCATCCCTGTAATGGAATAACTTGCACAGAGTCCTGACACGAATCCTTTAGGGATGTTTTGGAACGCCGACTTCGTGCCAGGCCTAACTGACCGTCATCGACACCGCTCCTCAGTGCAAAACTCCGTGAAGACTGGGCCGCCATTCCCCAAGACACCTTCCTGTATCTAACTGAACGCCGCTGCCATCGGTCGTAAGTTAAGGCCAATGTCATGTGCGAGAGTGGAAGCTGTTATAAAGGCTAAGGGCGGGCCAACACCATATTGAATTCCAGCGTTACCAAAGGAGGGCGCCACGTACTTGTAAGTCATTTTCAGCCAGGTGACCAGATACTAATGATCACATCGTGTATGTCTGTCACTCTGTCTAGGGAACGATTAATGCCGGTTCATAAGCACAGTTTAAGATATTTTCTAGATCTGTTGTCTTGCTTTAGTGTTGAAGAACTCAGCCGATGTCAGACCTCACATTTCAGAGGCAGCTGCTGCAGGACGTGGCTCTGTCGGTGTTTCCGCTTGGCGCTCGTCCGCTCGTCTTTCCAGGAGGCCTGGGTTCATTTTTAAGCTCGCGGGAGCAGCGTCCCGGCGCGGCAGGTGCTTTTATAAATACAGCAGCCGCCCGCCGCCAGCTTTCCGAGAATCCGCGCGCGTCGCGTGCGTCCGGGCAGCGGCGAGCAGTTGGCAGGTGAGGCGCGGTTTGCGTCACGGCCGCAACAGACAGCCTGGCTGGCGGCTGGCGGCTGGCGCGCGCACGGCCACTGCCACTGTCACAAGGTCACCCCGGACGCCGCCGCCGCGTGCGCCGCCAACACAGCCATCCTACCTAACCGCACACCACTTCTCAGCGGATCTTCTTTTTCCTCCTTTACCCTTTTCATAAGATCTCTGACTCGATTAATGCGGTCGCCACGACTTCTTCACACGTGTCAGTTTTTCATTCGACATTAATTGTTGTGCTGTTGCACGTATGCGGTCGCGTCACGTTAACGGTCGTGTCACATTACCAAAAAAAAAAAAAAAAAAAGGTTCAAATGGCTCTGAGCAGTAAGCAGTATGGGACTTAACTTCTGAGGTCAGCAGTCCACTGGAACTTAGAACTACTTAAACCTAACTAACCTAAGGACATCACACACATCCATGCCTGAGGCATGATTCGAACCTGCGATCGTAGCGGTCGCGCGGTTCCAGACTGTAGCGCCTAGAACCACTCGGCTACCCCGGCTCACATTAACAATACCTGCGTTCGACGTCACCGTGCAACAAACGTTCACAGACGGGAGGTGGCAGCACTGGCTGTGAATGGAATATGGAAAGTGCATGCGGATGTGGGAAACAGTGCAGCTGTTGTCGCAATGTGGAAACTGGGCGATTTATCTGACGTCGAAGAGGGCATGACCACTGGCTTTCGGGCTAGGGATGAATGGTTTCCTAAACGGCTAAGTTTGTACGAGCGACGCTGTGGTTGAGTTGATGTAAGCCATGTGATAGCGATATGTACATTCACAAATGGCGGTAGGATCACCTACATTACGTATAAAAGAGCAGTGCATTGGCGGAACTGTCATTTCTACTGAGGTGATTCATGTGAAAACGTTCCCGACGTGCTTATGGCCGCAAAAGGGAATTAAGAAACTCTGACATGGAACGGTAGTTGGAGCCAGATGCATGGAGCATTCCATTTCAGGAATCCTCCGGGAATTCAATATTCCGAGATATACGGCGTCAAGAGTGCGCTGAGAATATAAAATTTCAGGCATTACCCCTCAACATGACAGTGGCATTCAGTTACCACCGAGGGTATCGACGTTTGCGTTGTCAGTGCTAACAGACAAGCAACACTGCGTGAAACAGCCGCAGAAATGAATGTGCAATGTACGACGAAATGGCAGCAGTCGACTGACTTGAGTGCCTTTGCTAACAGCTCGACGTCGCCTGCAGCGCCTCTCCTGTTGGACTCAGATGGGTCCAGAATTCCATTGGTAAGAGCTGGTGGTAGGGTTCGAGTGTGGTGCAGACTAACGAAGCCATGGGCCCGAAGTTGTCAAGAAGGAACCGTGCTAGCTGATGGTGGTTCGTTAATGTGTGCGCTGTGTTAACACTGAATGGATTGGTTCCAACTGAACCGATCATAGAGTGGAAATGGTTATATTCGGCTATTGGGAGGCTACTTGTAGCACTTCGTGTATAACATATGCCCAAACGTCTGTAGAATATTTATGGATGACATTGGACCATGTCACCGGGACACAATATTTTATGATTGGTTTGAATAACATTCTGGGCAATTCGAGTTAATGGTTTACGCACCCAGAATGTCCGACATGTATCATATATAACATTTATAGGACATAACCGAGACATCAGTTCTGCACGATATCCTACATTACCAACGCTTTCGCTGCTATGGGCTGCTGTATAGGCAGCATGGCTCAATATTTCTGCAGGGGACTAAATGTTGAGGCCATTCCACGACTAGCTGCTGCGCTGCGCCGTGCAAAAGGAGGTCCGACGCGATGTTAGGAGGTATCTCATGACTCTCGTGTATACCGTAAGTGATAAAATGTTGCTATCCAAAATCGGTTCTGACACTACTGTGGTGGACCACAGGCCATAGATGACAATGGTTAACGACAGATGCGGAGATGTGTACGGGTGAATAGACGGGCAATCGGTGAGCAGCTACTTCTCTCAGATGAAGCAAAGGGGTCCTCAACGACTCTTCAGCAAACGTTGCTGTGCATGGACCTCCGCAACAGGCTTCTGCTTCATGTGGCTAGGCTGACCTCTGTTTATAGGCGGCACTCACTCCGTCGTCAGGCCACGAGTGGCCTACCGGGACCATCCGACCGCCGCGTCATCCTCAGAGGAGGATGCGGATAGGAGGGGCGTGGAGTCAGCACATCGCTCTGCCGGTCGTCATGATGGTATTCTTGACCAAAGCCGCTACTATTCGGTGGAGCAGCTCCTCAATTGGCATCGCGAGGCTGAGTGCACCCCGAAAAATGTCAACAGCGCATGGCGGATGGTCACCCATCCAAGTGCCGACTACGCCCGACAGCGCTTAACATCGGTGATCTCATGGGAACCGGTGTATCCACTGCTGCGAGGCCGTTGCCCTGTTTATAGGCGACGAAGGCTGAAATTTTCACGCCAGTGACGCAACTGCACGTCCACTGAGCGGGTAGATTACCATTGCCGTATACAGTGTGGAACATCTGAAAGCGAACATCCTGCAACAATCGTCGGAAGGGCAGAGCCCGGATGGCATTCCCTGAGTAATCTCGTCATTCTCGAATGCACATGTATGTGCCTATCGTTGGAGACCATGTCCATCCCAACATACAGTTCGCTTTTTCTCGACACGATGGAATCTACTAGCAGGACAATGCCATGTGTCACATAGCTCGTAGTGTACGTGCATGGTTCGAAGAGCACCGTGATGGGTTCCTTGCCGTCAAACGTGCCAGATGTAAACCCAATCGAGAATCTGTGGGACCACGTTGGTGGTGCTGTTGGCGCCATGGGCCCTCATCCGAGAAACTTGGTGCAGCTGGCCACGGCGCTAGAACGGCAGGACTCCACATCCCTGTAGGTACCTTCCAGAAAATCAATGACTCTCTTCATGCAAGTCTCGCAGCGATCCGCTCTGCAAAAGGTGTTTATTAAGGCATTTGACTGTGGTATCGATAGTTCCGATGCCACAGGGTAGGTTGGCACTACGAGAGCGGAAGATTTTCGCCGACTACAGAGCCCTCTAGCCGACGCTGTGCAGCTCTACGAGCGCCGCTCCACTTTCGCCCAGTTCATGAAGAGCAGGCGGCCGAGAACCATCGCTTTAGCTTAGGTTGCTATTGAGACTTTCTATCTGGACTTTGGCTGCACGCCTACATGCTCACCTGTACCAGAGATACTTATTCATTTGTATACAAGGTGTTGCAAAAAGGTACTGCCAAATTTTCGGGAAACATTCCTCACACACAAATAAAGAAAAGATGTTATGTGAACATGTGTCCGGAAACGCTTAATTTCCATGTTAGAGCTGATTTTAGGTTCATCAGTATGTACGCGCTATGAAGCACGTTATCATGATTTCATACGGGTTACTCTACCTGTGCTGCTAGAACATGTGCCTTTACAAGTACGACACTACATGTGGTTCATGCACGATGGAGCTCCTGCACATTTCAGTTGAACTGTTAGTACGCTTCTCAACAACAGATTCGGTGACGGATGAATTGGTAGAGGCGGACTGATTCCATGGCCTTCACGCTCTCCTGACCTCAACCCTCTTGACTTTCATTTATGGGGGCATTTGAAAGCTCTTGTCTACGCAACCCTGGTACCAAATGAAGAGACTCTTCGTGCTCGTATTGTGGACGGCTGTGATACAATACGCCATCCTCCAGGGCATCAGGGCATCAGGGATTCCATGTTACGGAGGTTGGATGCATGTATCCTCGCTAACGGAGGACATTTTGAACATTTCCTGTAACAAAGTGTATGAAGTCACGCTGTGTGTTTCCATTCCATGATTAATGTGATTTGGAAAGAAGTAATAAAATGAGCTCTAACATGAAAAGTAAGCGTTTCCGGACACATGTCCACATAACATATTTTCTTTCTTTGTGTGTGAGGAATGTTTCCTGAAAGTTTGGCCGTACCTTTTTGTAACACCCTGTATATTCATAAACCGGTAAAAACCCCTTTTACTTTACTTGCAATACCGACGTGCTTTACCTCAACTGCTCCTATCCGCTTCCCTTCATTCGGCATCTTTGTCTGGTTTAGGAGCAGACCCACGCGTCGCCTTCCAGGCGGGATACAAAATTGACAGATGGTCACATTATTGCGACTGGACAGTATATTCCCCTCCGCATCCGTCGCCTCATCCTGAGACCACTGTGGATTCCAGAGCAGTTTTTCGGCATACTGGGAAGGAGGACAAGAGACGATGGGCCAATCTTTTCGTATTTCTTCCAAAGAGATTGTGGTCTGTGCCTACTATCACAATTCTGATCTTCTGGTCTTCATACCACAGACTGGGCTGATGCAACTCATCATGCTATTCTATCCTACTCATTTCCTAGTATAATTTCCTCAGCGTCCCGTTAGTTAATTTGATCCCGTTAGTTAATTTGACTACATTCAATTGGCTAGTTTTACTTTTATTGCTATTCAGCTTTTAATTTACCAGAACTGCTGATATCCGTGGGAAAGCCAGGCAAGAAAAAACTCTCTCATGTGGTGCGCAAGATTTACGAGACAGGCCAAATACCGTCAGACGTCAATAAGAATATAATAATTCCAGTTCCAAGGAAAACAGGTGCTAACAAGTATAGATATTACCGAACTATCGGTTTAAGAAGTCATGGTTGTGAAATATTGACACGAATTAATCACAGAGGAATGCAATAACTGGTAGAAGCTGACCTCGGGGAAGATCAGTTTTCGTTCCGGAGATATGAGGAAACACGCGAGACTGTATTAGCCCTAAG
This sequence comes from Schistocerca gregaria, assembly GCF_023897955.1. Taxonomy (NCBI): domain Eukaryota; kingdom Metazoa; phylum Arthropoda; class Insecta; order Orthoptera; family Acrididae; genus Schistocerca; species Schistocerca gregaria. The sequence goes on from NC_064924.1 coordinate 434,740,934, forward strand.
ACTTATCTTAGAAGGTAGGTTAAGGAAAGGCATGCCTACGTCTATAGTATTTGTAGATTTGGAGCTAGTTTTTGCTAGCGTTGACTGGAAAACATACTTTAAAATTTTGAAACTTACAGCGGTAAAACACAGGAAGGGAAAGGTTATTCACAACTTGTACAGAAACCAGATAGCAGTTATAAAAAAAAAAAAAGGCATGAAAAGGAATCAGTGGTTGAGAAGGGAGTGAGGATTTATAGCCTATCCTCATTGTAATCCAGTCTGTACACTGTGGAAGCTGTGAAGGAAAGTAAACCGAATCAAAAATTCATAAAGGAGAAATAAAACGTTTGTGGTCTGTCGACGACATTGTAATTCTGTCAGTGACAGCAAATGGCTTGGAAGTGCATTAGAATGGAATGGACAGTTTCTCGTAAGAATTATGTAAGATAAAAATTAACGAAATCCAAACAAGGCTAATGAAATGCTTTCGAATGCTGAGGTAATTAGATTGGTAAATGAGACACTAAAATAAATAGATGTTTTTTGTTGTTTGGAGAGTAAAATAACGTACAGTAGCCGAAGTACAGGATGTAAAACGTAGACTGACAGTAAGAAGTAAAGGATTTCTGAAAAACAGTACTTTGGTAACATTTAACATAAATTGAAGTTTTAGGAAGCCTCTTCTGGAGGCATTTGTCGTGGTGCTACTGAAGAAGAATGAAGATTGGATGGGTAGATTGTCTAACTGGTGAGAAGGTTCTGAACAGAGTTGGGGAGAAAGGAAATGTGCGGCATAACTTGAGCAGCAGAAGGGATCTGCTGACAGAAATGTTCTGAGACATCAAGGTATAGTCATTTTAGTACTGAAGTGTGTTAGCGTTTACAAAATATGACAGTTTACATGGGATGGGTTACGACAGTGAAACGAACCTGTGACCACTGGAGACAGTGGCACAAGTTCCCCCAAAATCATGAGTACAAACATATGTCAATCTAACAAATATAAATACACCTGATAATGGAGATTTAAACCTTGGAAACCTGTTGTGGAGATAAATAAAGAGTGACTAGTACCAGTAAACTTGTTGTTTCATTCGACTGCAATTTTGCTCTAATCGACTACAAAACGTAATACACCTTTACTAAACCACTTTAGAAGAAGAAATGTTTCCTTATCCTGTTATGTAATGATAAATAAACTTATGTCATAAGGCAAAAAATAAAATGCTCGTGTGGCATTGATGGCCGGGAGGCTCCATCCGTGGAAGCGCAACCAACGATTTGCAAGTCTTTCAGTCGACGCCATATTGTGAGACTTGCGAACTGGTGATGAAATGATGATGAGGACACCACAACACCACATCCAGGAGTGGAGAAAAATCTCCACCCCGGCCAAGAACCGAACCCGGACCTGCTGCATGGTAGGCGTAAACGTTACCAGTCAGCTAAGCTGGCGGACACATTATAGGAAGAACGTACATATACAGTGTAAATACTACAACCTAAAACCAATTGAACATTATTATTGTATGTAAACTTTGGTCAAACACTTTTCCCATTTACGGAGCAGACTACCGGCTGGTTCAAATGGCTCTGAGCGATTTGCGACTTAACTTCTGAGGTCACCAGTAGCATAGAACTTAGAACTAATTAAACCTAACTAACCTAAGGACATCACACACATCTATGCCCGAGGCGGGATTCGAACCTGCGACCGTAGCGGTCGCTTGTTTCCAGACTGTAGCGCCTAGAACCGCACGGCCACTCCGGCCGGCGAAGCAGACTACTCCTTGGTGTTTAAAGGGGTGTGCTGCCAACTGATCCCTTCTCTCTGACAATCAGTGACGTAAGCTTTTTCTTCTAGTTATACGCAGCACCTTTTCATTAGTTACCCGACTTACTCAGGTAATCTTCAGTATTGTTCCAGAGCGCCACATATCAAAAACTTGTGCTCTCTTCTCGAATGTACAGTTGTAAATCGCCACTTCAGTGCCAAAACTGTGCCAATAGAAGACATGGGTAAAATCAAACTTACAGTTGTCTTCTTACAGAAACACGCACACTGTTTACCATTGTTCTAGACACGCGCGGGAACAGGGCCCAAAATTTGGGCCTCTTAGAAACTGCCTATACAGAGTAGTCAGAAAGTCTGAAAATCTTGTAAGTTGTGGTGAAGGGGAGGATGTGCTGAGATAGAATTGTTATGGAAATAACTGGATACGCTGTGCCGTTTATAAGTTACTTAGCGTTGAAGTCAGCCAATAAGGTCGTTCCGCACATAATTTGAAGCACCTACACGAGTTAAAATGTGATACAGCACAGGCTTTGTGTGTACGTTAAAATCTGCCTTTTTCTCAGGTGATAAGCTACGTGCGCGCAAGAAACGTTTGTTCGGTTTGAGGAAACCAAAGGAAGAACAAGACTGACGACACTGCCTCTGCGGCCGGTATGACCGAACGGTTCTAGGCGCTACAGTCTGGAACCGCGAGACCGCTACGGTCGCAGGTTCGAATCCTGTTTCGGGCATGGATGTGTGTAATGTCCTTAGGTTAGTTAGGCTTAAGTAGTTCTAAGTTCTAGGGAATTTGCGCACTCGACCACTTGATGGGTTAACGTCAATGCTAAATGAAATTACAATGAAATGAATACCCCTGGCTGCGTACAGGTGTTGATATAAGTCAATGGGGACAGTTGAAAACCTGGATCTCCGAGTTAGTTGGCAGACGCTCTATCCATCTGAGCCACCGAGGACGCAAAGGTTACTCCGACTGCAGGGACGTATCTCTGGCACGCCTCCCGTGAGACTCACATTCGCAGTTCATTGTCCCGCACTATATTCATAGTGTTCCGGCCCATTATACTCGTTACTCGCGGCTTTACTGCCGATTCCCGTAACACTTCGGGCACTGTTTGTGCATCCGCGCAGAAGATGATTAAATTGCCGTTGAGCCTTAACTATACCCCTACCCCCATGAACCATGGACCTTGCCGTTGGTGGGGAGGCTTGCGTGCCTCAACGATACAGATAGCCGTACCGTAGGTGCAACCACAACTGAGGGGTATCTGTTGAGAGGCCATACAAACGTGTGGTTCCTGAAGAGGGGCAGCAGCCTTTTCAGTAGTTGCAGGGGCAACAGTCTGGATGTTTGACTGATCTGGCCTTGTAACACTAACCAAAATGGGCTTGCTGTTCTGGTACTGCGCAAGGGGAAATATAAAGCCGTAATTTTTCTCGAGGGCATGCAGCTTTACTGTATGATTAAATGATGATGGTGTCCTCTTAGGTAAAATATTCCGGAGGTAAAATAGTCCCCCATTCGCATCTCCGGGCAGGGACTACTCAAGAGGATGTTGTTATCAGGAGAAAAAAACTGGCTTTCTAAGGATCAGAGCGTGGAATCTCAGATCCCTTAATCGGGCAGGTAGGTTAGAAAATTTAAAAAGGGAAATGGATAGGGTAAAGTTAGATATAGTGGGAATTTGTGAAGTTCGGTGGCAGGAGGAACAAGACTTCTGGTCAGGTGAATACAGGGTTATAAATACAAAATAAAATAGGGGTAATGCAGGAGTAGGTTTAATAATGAATAAAAAATAGGAGTACGGGTAAGCTACTACAAACAGCATAGTGAACGCATTATTGTGGCCAAGATAGACACGAAGCCCACGCCTACTACAGTAGTACAAGTTTATATGCCAACTAGCTCTGCAGTTGACGAAGAAATAGATGAAATGAATGATGAGATAAAAGAAATTATTCAGGTAGTGAAGGGAGATGACAATTTAATAGTAATGGGTGACTGGAATTCGTCAATAGGGAAAGGGAGAGAGGGAAACATAGTAGGTGAATATGGATTGGAGCTAAGAAATGAAAGAGCAAGCCATCTGGTGGAATTTTTCGCTGAGCATAACTTAATCATAGCTAATAACTGGTTTAAGAATCATCAAAGAAGGTTGTATACATGGAAGAACCCTGGAGATACTAAAAGGTATCAGATAGATTATATAATGGTAAGACAGAGATTTAGGAACCAGGTTTTAAATTGTAAGACATTTCCAGGGGCAGATGTGGACTCTGACCACAATCTATTGATTATGAACGGTAGATTAAAACTGAAAAAACTGCAAAAAGGTGGGAAATTAAGGAGATGAGACCTGGATAAACTGAAAGAACCAGAGGTTGAACAGAGTTTCAGGGAGAGCATAAGGGAACCATTGACAGGAATGGGGGAAACAAATACAGTAGAAGAAGAATGGGTAGCTTTGAGGGATGAAATAGTGAAGGCAGCAGAGAATCAAGTAGGTAAAAAGACGAGCGCTAGTAGATACCCTTGGGTAACAGAAGAAATATTGAATTTAATTGATGAAAGGAGAAAATATAAAAATGCAGTAAATGAAGCAGGCAAAAAGGAATACAAACGTCTCAAAAATGAGATTGACAGGAAGTGCAAAATGGCTAAGCAGAGATGACTAGAGGATAAATGTAAGGATGTAGAGGCTTATGTCACTAGGGGTAAGATAGATACTGCCTACAGGAAAATTAAAGAGACTTTTGGAGAAAGGAGAACCACTTGCATGAATATCAAGAGCTCAGATGGAACCAAGTTCTAAGCAAAGAAGGGAAAGCAGAAAGGTGGAAGGAGCATATAGAGGGCCTATACAAGGCCGATGTACTTGAGGACAATATTATGGAAATGGAAGAGGATGTAGATGAAAATGAAATGGGAGATATGATATTGCGTGAAGAGTTTGACAGAGCACTGAAAGACTTAAGTCGAAACAAGGCCCCGGGAGTAGACAAAATTCCATTAGAACTACTGACGGCCTTGGGAGAGCCAGTCCTGACAAAACTCCACCATCTGGTGAGCAAGATATATGAGACAGGCGAAATACCCTCAGACTTCAAGAAGAATATAATAATCCCAATCCCAAAGAAAGCAGGTGTTCACAGATGTGAAAATTACCGAACTGTTAGTTTAATAAGTCACAGCTGCAAAATATTAACGCGAATTCTTTACAGACGAATGGAAAAGCTAGTAGAAGGCGACCTCGGGGTTGACACTACGACTTATCTTAGAAGAAAGATTAAGGAAAGGCAAACCTACGTTTCTAGCATTTGTAGACTTAGAGAAAGCTTTTGACAGTGTTGATTGGAATACTCTCTTTCAAATTCTGAAGGTGGCAAGGGGTAAAATACAGAGAGCGAAAGGCTATTTACATTTTATATAGAAAGCAGATGCGAGTTATAAGAGTCGAGGGGTATGAAAGGGAAGCAGTGGTTGGGAAGGGAGTGAGACAGGGTTGTAGCCTATCACCGATGTTATTCAATCTGTATATTGAACAAGCAATAAAGGAAATAAAAGAAAAGTTCGGAGTAGGTATTAAAATCCATGGAGAAGAAATTCTGTCAGAGACAGCAAAGGACTTGGAAGAGCAGTTGAATGGAACGGACAGTGTCTTGAAAGGAGGATATAAGATGAACATCAACAAAAGCAAAACGAGGATAATGTAATGTAGTCGAATTAAGACGGGTGAGGCTGAGGGAATTAGATTAGGAAATGAGACACTTAAAGTAGTGAAGGAGTTTTGCTATTTGGGGACCAAAATAACTGATGATGGTCGAAGTAGAGAGGATATAAAATGTAGACTGGCAATGGCAAGGAAAACGTTTCTGAAGAAGTGAAATTTGTTAACATCGAGTATAGATTTAAGTGTCAGGAAGTCATTTCTGAAAGTATTTGTATGTAGTGTAGCCATGTATGGAAGTGAATCATGGACGATAAATAGTTTGGACAAGAAGAGAATAGAAGCTTTCGAAATGTGGTGCTACAGAAGAATGCTGAAGATTAGATGGGTAGATCACATAACTAATGAGGAAGTATTTAATAGGATTGGGGAGAAGTTTGTGGCACAACTTGACCAGAAGAAGGGATCGGTTGGTAGGACATGTTTTGAGGCATCAAGGGATCACCAATTTGGTATTGGAGGGCAGCGTGGAGGGTAAAAATCGTTGAGAGAGACCAAGAGATGAATACACTGAGCAGATTGAGAAGGATGTAGGTTGCAGTAGGTACTGGGAGATGAAGAAGCTTGCACAGGATAGAGTAGCATGGAGAGCTGCATAAAACCAGTCTCAGGACTGAAGACCGCAACAACAACAACATTTCGCTCTCTAATTGAATCTGAACATGAAGAGTGGATGTTGTTCTCATAAACCGGGCATCGCATTCGTCGTAACTGATACCTTTGACAGCATTGGTCTTACAGGAATTGTGCGCGCGGAGAGAGCGCAGATGTAATTTTTACCTTGATAAACTGTAAACCTTACCAACTCGAATTGACGCAGTCCTGTAGTATGCATTCTATATGTAACATGAGAAAACTAACTTACCTGCGAGCTGGATTCGCGTATGGCAGTCCGTTTCCTCTGCGGTGCAAGCATAGTAGCTCAGATATTCCTAAGAGACGGGAAAGGGTAACTTCTCGGAGTAACGGCAATGTTCTCCTGTCAGGGCAAAGTTGTACGCACAGGTCTTTCTAGTTCCGAGACAGACGGCAGGAAATTGGAGCTGAGGAAAACAACATACAATGCTTCAGCAAATCGCTTGACATCCGTCGAATCCCAGTGAGACAGAAACTAGTACAAACTAGTCCGCCGTTCTGGTCTGCTAGCAACTACTTGTCGAACGAGCTCCTCAGTAGTGCGTGTGTGGCAGAGGAAAAGAGAGGGAGCGGCTGAAGGAAAGGCAAACCGGCTGCTTTAGCCTCGTCACGTCGTCTGTCTACAGTCTGCACGTCTCTGCCCAAGAAAGCCTGATCGCGGTCTTGACGTGACATGTGCGGACCACACGCGTCGAGCCAGCGGCTGCAGCCAGCAGACCTCTGACACGACTTTTTTATTGTCACGTCGAGACGCTGTAGCCGCCTACACGTCGTAGGCTACAGAAGCGGCACTTGGCTGCGTCACGGGCACCGGGAGATCACTGCTAAATCAAGTGAGGGAATTTGCATTATCTCTTAAGCTCGCTGGACGTAGTATTAACCAGCGCCGTAAAAGAGCACACATGTCGCCTTGGAGCACTTTCGACGGTGTAGCACTGATGCCCTGCACCGTTAACATACGTTATTGCACTGGAATGGTGTGTGTTTATCAGTCGACAGTTTGGAACAAACACAGCAAGAGTCAACATGGAGACGAGACAAACTGGCATGTTTCAAAGTGCTCATGACTTCAATGTCATTTAAAGTGCCTAATTTGTTGCCGTATTAAGGCGGACTGCTCAGCGTGCAACAGTATGGTGGACAACATCCAGTTGTGTTACACGGCAAGAGAACAACGGTCATAAAAATATACTAACGAACTGGAGAGAGTATCACGCCTTGAAGTGATCATCTGTTTCAATCCTAACAGGACCTACTGTTCCCAAGTCCTTCTCAATCTTTTTCCAGCGAACAGTGCGAAGGTAACTGCATGAAATGAGCAGTTTTAGTCGTATAGGTCACGAAAGACCACCGCTCACACCGAGTGGTACATATCGTTTACACGTCTCCAACACAGAAACTGACTGACTAGGGTCGTGATGTACAATCATTCCTGTCGCGATTTTGCCAGTTTCATATGATACAAGGCGTCGACTTCACTGACAGCTCGAGGAAGCGTTTAACCAGCAATGTATGGACAGTTAATTCAGGCTAGAGATGGATCTGTGACTTGGGCACAAAGACTCCCATCTTGCAAAATGATAACAACTGTCTTTACACGGCCGAGCGCGTAGCGTCTGCTATCTGACGAAAACCCTTACACCATTTCACAGCTCGACTGATCAACCGATTTTACGTCCATGGAAGCTGTCTGCAACTATCTGGAACAGCGCGTTAAGCTTAGCAGTCAGCATCTCCGCAGGTCCACTGGATTTAATCATCAATGACGAGTTTCAGGTGGATATGGCATACACTATGTGACCAAAAGTATCCGGACACCTGGCTGAAAATGACTTACAAGTTCATGGCGCCCTCCATCGGTAAGGCTGGAATTCAGTATGGTGTTGACCCACCCTTAGCCTTGATGACGGCATCCACTCTCGTAGACATACGTTCAATCAGGTGCTGGAAGGTTTCTTGGGGAACGGCAGCACATTCTTCACGGAGTGCTCCTCTAACGAGAGGTATCGGTATCGGTCTGTGAGGACTGGCACGTAGTGAGCGTTCCAAGACATCCCAGAAGTGTACTATAGGATTCAGGTTAGGACTCTGTGTAGGCCAGGCCTTTAAAAGAATGTTATTATCATGTAACCACTCTGCCACCGGCCGTTCATTATACACACGTGCTTGACCGTGTTGGAAGATGAGGTCTCCATCCCCAAATTGTTCTTCGACGGTGGGAAGCAAGAAGTTACTTAAAAAATCAGCGTACGGCTGCGCTGCGGTAGTGTCACGCAAAACAACAATGGGAGCAAGCCCCCTCCACGAAAAACACGACTACATCATAACACCGCCTCCGAATTTTACTGTTGGCACTACAGACGCTCGAAGATGACGTTCACTGGGCATTCGCCATACCCATATCCTGCCATGGCATCGCCATATTGTGTACCGTTATTCGTCAGTCCACACAACGTTTTTCCACTGTTCAATCGTCCAATGTTTACGCTTCTTACACCAAGCGAGGTGTCGCTTGGCATTTACCGGCGTGATGTGTGGCTTATGAGCAGCCGCTCGACCATGAAATTCAAGTTTTCTTACCTTCCGCCTAACTGGCATAGTACTTTCAGTGGACCCTGATACAATTTTGAATTCCTGTGTGATGATCTCTATAGATAATTTGCCTTTTACAAATTGCTATCTTCAACTATCGCCGGTCTGTGTCAGTGAACAGACGAGGTCGGCCTGTACGCTTTCGTGCTATTCGTGTCCCTTCATGTTTCCACATCGGGAACAGTGAACCTACGGTTGTTTAGGAATGTGGAAATCTCGCATATATATGTACGACACAAGTGACACTTATCACTTGACCACATTTGAAGTCCTTGAGCTCTGTAGAGCGCCCCATTCTGCTTTCTCACGATGTCTAATGACTACTGAGGTCGCTGATATGGAGCACTTGGCGGTAGGTGGCAGAACAATGCACCTAATAGGAAAAACGTATGTTTTTGTTGGTGCCCGGATGCTTTTGGTTACATAGTGTTCCTGCAGAAATTTGTCCGCTCTCTTCGACTTCTGAACTGACGCCATTATTAAGGCTCGATGTAGTATTGCACTGTCTCCTGGGAGATGACTAACTTCTTGTCCGGTGTCCAAATTTCTAGTCTGTTTCAAGACATACAAATTCGACCTGTACGATTGTAATACGTCCGATACGAGCCACCACGTTGGAGGTCGTTGTCGCCAACACGGAATTCTGACGTTATAAATATACGGACAGTAATGGTCGCGGTCGAGTCTCGCTGGGGCGGGTCCCGTTAGGAGAGAAGTCGTAACTCGCCTGCCAACTGTCTCTCGGCTTAGCACCTCCTGCCGCCAGGTGGCGACACAGCGGATTTAAAGAGCTTAGCCATGGTGTTCTAACGACTCCCATCGCGTCAATGAAATCACTCCGGAGGAGGACTGTATTTTATACTGCTACTCAAGCATTGTACACCGAGCAATTAAACTTCATTTCTTTTGTCCTCCGTCACGTAAAGTATACCTTTCTTTGTTTCTTGTTTTCTAGCTGATTGCCCAATGTCTTAGGACGTAGAAACATGTGAAAATGATTTCTTGCACTTTTAATGCTTTAAATGAGATTTAGTGGCATGTTAATCGTTTAATATTAAGAAAAGTAAATGTCGTCTTGACACTCACCTAGACTCTTGAAAACCATCGGTCTCTCCCTCCCTCCTTCCCCCCCCCCCTCCCCCTCTCTCTCACACACACACACATACACATACACCGGTGAGTGGTCAAAAACAGGCATGTCACACGTAAATATAGCGAATGTGGTTTCAGCATTTTTAGTGTGCAATCTTTAATGTGGTAAGGCATTTGGCTACGTCACACGTGATTTTCCACAACATGCCGATTCGATTGTAGTAGTAGTAGTAGTAATAGTTTTATTCATCCGTAGATCTCTTTTTACAAGGATATAGGACATGTCAAAGTATTTACAAGCTTAGATCAATTTACAATAAGCTAATTCGTATACACATATATTTACAGACTTCTAGTTAGAGACAATCATTAGATTTTACTCCTGGTATACAATAATTTATTTACAAATAACTCATTAAATAATGTAATGCCACACTATTCACTCATATTTCACTATCAGTCACTGCACACACTATACACACATTGTTTCATAACACTTCACTCACTACATACACACACACACACACACACACACACACACACACACACACACACACACACACACACAGGTGATCCTTGGGCCATTTTCTGTACTGCAAGTTCCCATTTGCTATCCTGAAAAACTGAGTCAGCATCCCTTCATAATGAGTGAGATGTTGAGCTCAGAAAGAGGAAGAGGTGTTAGTATTGTGCTATGCATAGCTTGAGGGGAGAGTGTCTCTAGAAAGGAAAAAAGAAGAAAAATAATAAAGTGAAGGTGTTATATGGAATATTGGATGTTTTATAATCATCATTATTATTATTATTTGTTTGTGTAACATTTTTTTGTCAAACCCCTACTCTGCTTTATCTAAGTAATCCTTCAATGTATAAAATGTATTGCATAACAGGTACTTTTTAGCTGCCTTCTTAAATAAGTGTATTTTTGAAATTTCTTTAATCTCTTTTGGTAATTTATTGTACAGTTTTATTCCTTGGTAGAAAATGCTGTTTTGAGTTTTATGTTTATTTTTTCTTGGTAAATGTAAGTTCAGTCTATCTCTTGTTGCATGGTCATGGACAGAGCTGTTTGTGCAGTAATTGCCAATGTTACTTTTGATGTGTACAACTGACTGGTAAATGTGTTCACATGGAGCAGTTAAAATTCCCAGTGTTTTGAACAGATCTTTACAATGAGCTCGACTACTATTTCTGGTTATTATTCTTATGGCTCTTTTCTGGAGTTTGAAAATTGTGTTCACATTTTGTGGATTTGTTCCCCAAAAAAGAATGCCATAGCTAAGAATTGAGTGTACATATGAATAATATGTAACTAAAAGACACTGCATGTTACACACAGATGACAGAATTCTAAGGGCATAACATGCTGATGACATTCTGTTTGCAAGTACCTTTGTGTGTTCGCACCACTTCAGCTGAGAGTCAATATTCATTCCTAGAAATTTTGCATTTGTTACACAGTCTATAGAGGTGCCATCTACATTTAATTTAACATTGTCATTTTTCCTCTTCCTCTTGATATGGAACATGCCATACTTTGTAAGAAATTAGCTTAATTTGCGTAAAGAGAAGTGCAATGAACAATGCACACGTATGTGGCTTCCGTGTACAAGGTATTCACACTCGGTTCTTAATTTGCATGGAGACAACAGTGTACATTTTTATAGCAACGTGAAAATAAAGTGAAAGGGGCCAGTCGCTCAGGTTGGGATGCAGAAGTACGACGCGGAAATCCATTTTAAGAAACATTAGAGAGGCATGACAAACCGACCCTCACGGCAGGGAGATAATTTACGATCACATTGGTCTGGCTGAGCCTTTGCCTCTGCGCAACTATGCAGGTGGAAAAATAACTCTGCGTCGCAGTTATAGTAAACACTCAGATCACGTGATCCTGTCATGAATAGCACGTGGACTTCATATGTAATGACACCTGCCCTGGCAAAACTTAACAGCAGTAACAAAAACTCGGACGCTGATTGAATGAAAGGAAGACCAGAAGGGAGAAGGCAAAGTTATTGCGACGCACAAGTTTATTAGGGGAATTCTGATTGGCACGAACAAACAACGAAATACACCTAGTTAGCACTTCCACTGGCCGATACCAGTGTTAATGTGACGCAAGACCGCGGTACAGTGGAGGGAGTCCGCGACAATATACACTACTGGCCATTAAAACTGCTACACCACGAAGATGACGTGCTACAGACGCGAAATTTAACCGACAGGAAGAAGATCCTGTGATACGCAAATGATTAGATTTTCAAAGCATTCACATAAGGTTGGCGCCGGTGGCGACACCGACAACGTGCTGTTATGAGGAAAGTTTCCAACCGATTTCTCATACACACACAGCAGTTGATCAGCGTTGCCTGGTGAAACGTTGTTATGACACCTCGTGTAAGGAGGAGGAATGCTTACCATGACATTTCCGACTTTGATAAAGTTCGGATTGTAGCCTATCGCGATTGTGGATTATCGTATCGCGACATTGCTGCTCGCGTTGGTCGAGATCCAATGACTGTTATCAGAATATGGAATCGGTGGGTTCAGGAGGGTAATACGGAACGCCGTGCTGGATCCCAACGGCCTCGTATCACTAGTAGTCTAGATGACAGGCATCTTATCCGCATGGCTGTAACGGATCGTGCAGACACGTCTCGATACCTGAGTCAACAGATGGGGACGTTTGCAAGACAACAACCATCTGCTCGAACAGTTCGACGACGTTTCCAGCAGCATGTATTATCAGCTAGGAGGCCATGGCTGCGGTTATCCGCGCCTGCGATGGTGTACTGAACGACGAACCTGGGTGCACGAATGGCAAAATGTCATTTTTTCCATGAATCCAGGTTCTGTTTACAGCGTCATGAGGCTCGCATCCGTGTTTAGCAACATCACAGTGAACGCTCTCCGAAAGCCTATTTCGCCATCGCCATACTGGCGTATCACCCGGCGTGATGGTTTGGGGTGCCATTGGTTACTCGTCTCGGTCACCTCTTGTTCGCATTGACGGCACTTTGAACAGTGGATGTTACATTTCAGATGTGTTACGACACGTGGCTCTACCCTTCATTCGATCCCTGCGAAACCTTACATTTCAGCAGGATAATGCTCTACGCATGCTGCAGGTCCTGTACGGGCATTTCTGGATACAGAAAATGTTCCACTGCTGCCTGCCCAGCACATTCTCCAGATGTCTCACCAATTGAAAACGTCTGGTCAATGGTGGCCGAGCAACTGGCTCGTCACAATACGGCAGTCACTGCTCTTGATGAACTGTGGTATCGTGTTGAAGCTGCATGGGCAACTGTGCCTGTTTGACTCAATGCCCAGGCGCATCAAGACCGTTATTGCGGCCAGAGGTGGTTGTTCTGGGTACTGATTTCTCAGGATCTATGCACTCTAATTGCGTGAAAATGTCATCACATGTCCGTTCTAGTATAATATATTTGTCCGGTGAATGCCTGTTTATCACCTGCATTTCTTCTTGGTGTAGCAATTTTAATGGCCAATAGTGTAGTTTATTGCGGATGGATATATGAGGGAGGCTCTATTGTCTCGAGAGGCGTCGAGTGTTGGAAGAGGGCCTTAACGCCCAGTGGTGACGTAGAGAGAGGTTTTTCTGTCAAAATTTTTAGTTCACCAGGCTCTGTTTAAGCCATGTTTGTGCTGAATCCCTCACAGATCTCCAAAGCGGAAAAAATGACACGAGTCGTTCTACTATTGTTAACTTTATTGCAAGAACTTTGTGGGCGATACTGGGAGCGTCGCCCAGCTTCGCAAGTGTACAGAGCCAATTTTTCTTAGCCTAGGAACCGAGCGAGGTGGCGCAGTGGATAGCACACTCAACTCGCATTCGGGAGGACGACGGTTCAATCTCGCGTCCGGCCAGCCCGATTTAGGTTTTCCGTGATTTCCCTAGATCACTTCAGGCAAATGCCGGGATGGTTCCTTTGAAAGAGCACGGCCGATTTCTTTCTCCATGATTCCCTAATCCGAGCTTCTGCTTCGTCTCTAAGACTTCGTTGTCGACAGGACGTTAAACACTAATCTCCTCCTCCCCCTCTTAGCCTAGGGACACGTATGGTCTTCTACTTCACGGAAAGTTTTCGACTGTTTAAATTCAGAGGCCAGCAAAGCGTTATTAGGTTGACAGATACAAGGCATGTCTCACGCAGCAGCCGTCGATAGGCAAATAGACGCATTGCTGAGGCATTAAATATTGAAGTCACTAGCGTGCTTTCACTTCAGAACCCTGTAAGCTTGGAATAATAGCTGGAATTCCCTCGTGTCCTTGTCAGCCACGTCAGCTTGAGATTGAAATTCGCGTAAGTAATACTGGTGATACGAAGTATTGCCTAGCTACCGTAGCTTAGTCTATGTTGTCATATTGAATATTTCTGACGGAAATTTCGGTTCAGATTTCTACTCGCACTTTCGTCATAGTTTTTCGTATTAAGTTTTGTTTAAGTTGACGAATATACTTTTCTTGCCTTACGTTTTTGACATGGGATCTTCCTAGACTTATGGGATTTTCCTAAGGTCGCCATTTTCGCATCCTGAATCCAACTGTGTATAGTAATTTACGAAACAAAAATTTCCTTTAGAAGTTATTTTCGTCTCGTTTTTGGTTGTAACTTTGTTGTTGTGTAACTTCGCGTGATTCTATTGATTTCTAAATACGAGAGAAACGTTATACGAGGGTCAGTCGAAAAGTAATGCCTCCTGTTTTTTTTCTACGTTTGTCAGGAAATTTAAATGCAATTACATAGGTTGAAAACCACAACATTGAGGATCATTTTGTCATTTTTCAATTTAATCTCCGCCCATCTCTACAGTTTTGGTCTATCTTTGAACAAGGGCATGTATCCCAGCACGGTAAAAATCACAGCTCTGCTTCCTAAGCCATTGACGCACGGATGTTTTGACGGCCTCCTCATTTCAAAATGAATCCCACGATGAGCTTCTTTTAGTGGCCCGAACAGATGGAAGTCTGATGGTGCCAGGTCAGGGCTGTATGGGGGATGAGGCAAAACTTCCCATCCAATTTTGACAATCTCGTCAGAGGTGTGACGACTGGTGTGTGGTCTTGCATTGTCATGCAAAAGAAGAACATCTGCCATTGAATTTGTTGGGCGAACTCGCTGAAGACGTGCTTTAAGTTTTTTGAGGGTTGTGACGTATTGAACAGAATTTATTGTGCATCCCTGCTCCAAAAAATCAACCAGAACCACACCCTCTGTATCCCAGAAAACTGTTGCCATAACTTTCCCTGCCGATCGCACAGTTTTGAATTTTTTCTTCCTCGGCGAGCTTGTGTGACGCCACTCCATTGACTGCCTCTTTGATTCGGGTTCAAAAAAATGCACCCATGTTTCGTCCCCGGTCACAATTTTTTTCAGAAACTCATCTCCCTCCAAACGGAAGCGCTGCAAGTGTTGGGAGGCTATTGTTTTCCTTGCCTCTTTATTCTGATCGGTTAACATTCTTGGAACCCACCGTGCACAAACTTTTGAGTACCCCAATTGTTTAATAATCGTGATCACACTGCCTTTACTAAGAGAAATAATGCGACACACTTCATCTGCAGTCACCCGACGGTCACCACGAATGATGTCATCAACTTGCTGAATGTTGTGTGGAGTCACTGCACTCACCGGCCTGCCGCTCCGCTTTTCGTCAGTCAACGGTGTTTGCCCTTCAGCTTCCTTACAACGACGAACCCATCGTCTAACAGTGCTGAATCCACTGTCACAACACCATACACCTTTTACAGTCTTTCATGAATGCGTATGGGCGTTTCACCTTCTGCATTCAAGAATTCAATCACACAACGCTGTCTCAAACGAACATCGATGTCGGCCATCTTACAAACTTCAGCTGTGCTGCCACCTGTTGACACAGAAAGTTGCTACTGCAGTGGATTGCAGAAGAAGGTTTGAGGAATGGCGCCAAATTCAAATTTTTCACTTAACTTAATTTTTTTAAGTAGAAAAAAAAGGGAGGCATTACTTTTTGACCGACCCTCGTATATTTGCCTGCGAGAACACATCATGAATTTGGCCCTGTTTCATTATGATTCTAAAAACGTGCAAACTGATTAAATCCTGAACTATATTATTAATCTCTTTAACGAAACAATGTGGGCCCTGTGAGTTAATGATCAGCCTAATAATGCTGTTCATGAAACGGTCCTTGTGTGTTGATAATTTTCGTAGAAATGGAAACATCTATCTCGTAATATAATTGCTTGCAAACGCAGTGCTTGCTATCTCTGTACGCCCGTTTTGCTCCACCCTCCACTGCCTTTCCTCCCTCCTTCTCGCATCCGACCACCCCCTTTTTCTATGTCCCCGCCCTCCATCGGCTCCCCTTTTCTTTTCCTTTCCTCTCCTCCCTACCCCTTTCCCCCTTATAGGTCCAGGTCCTCCCCCTCCCCTCCACCCATCTGCAGCCGTGTCCTGCATAGTGTGTTCAGTGTTGTGGGTCCCCTGCCAGTGTTGCGAACAGTCACCATACTGTCGCTAGCTGTGTTTTTATCTCGTGCTAACAGAAACTAGACTGTCGCCGTGTTTTTTTACTTGTGCATGTCTCCTTTCTGTGTGTCTTCATCCTCATCGTCAACGCCGTGTTTGTATTTTAAGTTCCGCAGCTTTCCGCCATTTTACTGTTATTAACAAAGTCACTATTTTAACGCCTTTTTTATATTGTTTGTTCTCTGACAATTGTTTTGTTTGACTTTTCTCGGCTGTACGGTCATACAGCAGACCGCAGTCACTACATTACGAAACACGAATCAGACAGAATAAGCTTTATTGCCTACGCATCTAAGTTCTGTCATGGTGTGCACAATCTGTTCATCACATGAAAACATAAACACATTATCGGGGAACATTATGATAGCGCGTCTAATATTATGCAGGGATCCAAAATTATACTGTTACAATTTCAAACACGTACAAATGATGCCCATGTGTAACAAAGAGTTTTTATAATAAACGTGCACGACTAATAACTGCGAGAAAGTCAGTATCGCACTGTACGTAATAAAATGTACTGATAACATGGATTTATTCTTACAATTTTCAAATGTCTGTCTGATTTAGCTACAGCACAGAGCGGACAATTTTGAAATGTGCTACAGAAGTTTGCTGAAGATTAAGTGGTTAGATTCTGAATCATATTGGGGAATAAAGAAATTTATGGCACAACCTGACGATCGGTCAATAGAACATATTCCAAGGCCTCAAGGAATTGTCAATTTGGTAATGGAAACACAAATATGTGGATAAAAGCTGTTGAAAGAGAACACTAAGTTGGTTCAAATGGACGTAGAACGCGGTAGTTCTGCAGAGATAAAGAGCCCTCCTCAGACAGTTTTCGGTCAGAAGGCCACAACAACGACATTTGATACCTTACTTTATGGTACAATTTCAATTACTAGCAGAATCACATAAAAAGAACGTTCTTTTCACGTGGGTGTCAGAGAGAGAGAGAGAGAGAGAGAGAGAGAGAGAGAGAGAGAGAGCTATTCGATTGTTGCAGCGTGCTACAGCAACCAGTTACGAATTATTCCAGAATAAAAACACACTTGGTTGCGGAGTTATTTAATATCAATGACGCGTTTCACCATTTTGCAGCATCATCAGATTATGTAACCCATCCGCCATAAGGTGATACAAAATGTAAAATGGACGCAACAGTAATTGGATGGTGAATGGATTACGTACATAGATACTGTTCCATCCATCTTCCTTTTTCTATGGCCTTATGACGGATGGGTCACATAGCCAACTACCCTGACTCAATCTGATGAAGCTCCAATGGGCGAAACGCGTCACTGATATTATATAATTTCTCAATCAAGATTGTTTTTCTTCTGGAGCGAGCGGTCTCCACAGAACAATGTTTATCAGTGAAAGAGATGTGTGTGACGTCCCCTCTCCCCTTTCGTTGCCGCTGTTGATGTTGAGCCGCTGCTGCTACAGCTCGGTCGGTGGAATGGAGACGCGACGCTCAGTGATGGTTGTCTCCGTCAGATAACGTGGAACACCACCTGAAAATCTCTAAAGAAACTTGTTCCTCGCGTAATGTATGAAAGTCTGTCTGCAAGTCCGCACAGTCTTCTCAGCGATGCGAACTGCTTATTTTAATTGTCTATTATGGTTTTATGATTGTTATGCCCGGTTAGTTATTTATTGCAGTACAGAGTGTTTCATTAATCACCGGCGTCGTTTCACACCACTGAAACGATGAACAATTTATTTGCGGTTCAGTACTAGTAAATGTTATTACGTTGCTAGGCAGAATTGTTCACTACGGCACGACGCAAATCCAGAGATAATCAATAAAGCTACCTTGCTTTCGTGCGTCGTGATATTATTTCGGCAAAACACTCCTTTCAAAGCTCAAGTTTAATCAAGTCACTCTTTCAATTAATATGTTAACAATTAATTAATTTTGGTCATCAACTGTCACACAGTTCAATTAGTGATGGAGCCAACACGTGGAATTTCCATTAGTGACAAACAATTTTATTGTCCCTTCTTAGCAATTAGTTTATCATCACCCCACACGCCCACCGACGGATCAGATCAATTACGATGCTTTTCAGTTCGGTGATCGTGACAATTACGACAACTTTTACAATCGGCGTATTTGTATTTTCTTCGTGTGGTATTAAAGTTTCCTACTCCAGGCTAATCAGGTATTGTAGTCTTCGACACTATGTCCATTCTTGGTTGTAACTGTTCGCTTTGAAGAAGGTTGAGTCGATCAATAATATCTCCATAATTAAAGGTCATTAACTCGTCGTACAGTATCAGAATATCATTTCAGTTCAAGTTTTCAATTCAGAATAACTGAGAACTTTTTTATTTTTATTTTTTTATTTTTTATTTTTTTTTTTTTAAACGAAACAAACTCGTTACGTTTCGGTTGTGCTGTCTCGACTTGATAGCTAGCAAGCGATTGACATTTCCATGTTAGAGCATTGTAGACGCATTGAATTTCCTTTTCGCCGCGTTTGCAAATCTCTTTCACAATAAATGTTATCTCTGACCGACAAGCCGGCCAGAGTGGCCGTGCGGTTCTAAGCGCTACAGTCTGGAGCCGAGCGACCGCTCCGGTCGCAGGTTCGAATCCTGCCTCGGGCATGGATGTGTGTGCTGTCCTTAGGTTAGTCAGGTTTAATTAGTTCTACGTTCTAGACACCTGATGACCTCAGAAGTTACGTCGCATAGTGCTCAGAACCATTTTTTTCTGACCGACAGATTACTTTGGACTTAACTTTTGTGGTCCTGATTTGCAGTTATTACTAAGATGTTTGATATCTAATTAAAAATAATCTCTCTTTCTCTTTAGCTTTATATCATGACATACTCAGTGTGTGCGTGTGTGAAATCTTATGGGACTTAACTGCTAAGATCATCAGTCCCCAAGCTTACACATTAGTTAAATTATCCTAAGGTCAAACACACACACTCATGCCCGAGGGACGACATGACCCTCCGCCAGGACCAGCTGCATAGTCCATGACTGCAGCGCCCCAGACCACTCGGCTAAACCCGCGCGGCTTACATACTCAGTAATTATTGAAACTGGTGTTCATCAAAACTTTAAGGTGTTATATTATTATCACAGTTGTCGTATCTGTCAGGATAACACTGTTCCACACTTGAAATTATCATGACATTCTTATCTGGGTTTTCGGGTTCAAATGTCTCAAATGGCTCTGAGCACTATGGGACTTAACATCTGAGGTCATCAGTCCCCTAGAACTTAGAACTAAAACAAACTAACCTAAGGACATCACACGCATCCATGTCCAAGGCAGTCGCCCGGTTCCGGACTCAAGCGCCTAGAACCGCTTGGCTACCGCGGCCGGCGGTTTTCGGGTTTCTTGGAGTGTTACAGTGTGTATGTGTTTGAGAGAGAGAGAGAGAGAGACAGACAGAAAAAGAGACAGTGAGAGAGAGGGGTGGTGGTGTGGGGAGGAAGGCCGAGAGAGAGAGAGAGAGAGAGGTTGAAAGTGTTCTTAATAAAAATTCTCTATTTAAACTAGACTGAACTGATGTGACTGCTTTAGTCTTTAATAAAACTTGCCTCTGACTCCGTATTTAACTGAACTGAACTTTATCTGACTGCATGAATATATTGTTGGAAAATTAATACTCAAAATACACATCTGACTGCATGAAAGTTTAGTGGTAAAAATAAATGAAAGTCACCAACCTGCATCTTACTGCGTCTATGGACTTAGTTCGTGCACTCCTTCCCGTTTAGCCGATAATAAAAAATAATGGCATAAAATTGTCATTCAAGATAACTTTACTCATTTTGGCCCTGTTTGTTACTTCATACAAATTCTGTCCTGATCTGAATAATTTGCCAACTGTGCAACTGCATATAGATTATTTTACTCTGATAAATGAAATTATTAGCTTTACTCATGGGAATTTTTCTTTAATGTACCTTTCGGTTCAATGCAAGCACAGGATGCGGAGAACGACATAAGGTGTGAGATGAAAGTCTAATTTTATCAAAAAAATATTTATTGTTCAAACTTTTAATACACATGTGAAAAACTAAAACAAAACTTTTATAGCATGGATTTACGAGAAAGTTTCACAAAACGATTATTGCATCAACATTGGGATTTCTATCTAGCTTATAGACATTATTTAACCAAAGAAAACCTATTTTATTAATTATTTTTTCTAGTTTCCCCAGGTATGTGCCGAGTTTCGCTCAATATATAGCTTATTATGTGCGTAGCGCCAATTCTTACTTTGATGCTGTCACGACCTGTCTGCCTCCTGCAGGCATCTAGCGCCGACTCGAAACACGTCTGCTGTCTCTGCGCATCTCCTCGCCACTACTCAAACTTTTACAGCGTGCACCTAGCTCTGTTAGCTGTCAAAGATCTTTCTACTCGAAGATGTACTACTCGTCCAACCTTGCGGTTGGGAACTATCGACATTTTTCTCTGGCTCTATTCTGATCGAATCTCAGCACATACCTTTCAAGGTGTACATTTTTCAACAGAACTGTGAAACACAGATCTGAGGATGCCAGTTCTCAGGAAGGAAAGCTGGTGGAGAAGAAATGGAGTTCTTCCGCCAGAAGATTCGCATATTGGTTAAACAGTGGGGGCAGCGGCTGCGGCAGCAGCCAGGATCATGTTTTCACAGCGGCGAGGAGAGCAGTTCGGCGGTTGCCGCGAGGTAAATTGTTCCTGGAAGCGCGACCCCGGCAGGGAGCGGCGCGCGCGCAACTTGGGGGGAAGTTGCAGCGGGGCTGACAGGCGCAAAGTAAGCGAGCGGGCGGCAAGTTTCCCCAGGCGGCTGCGCAGCGCAGCGCAGCGCCCCGCCCTGTCCTGTCCAATCCCGTCCGCTTCTTGCCGGCGCTGGCCTCCGCCGGCGCTCCACGGGTCGGAATAATAATTAGCCACTGCCGCGCTTGTCAATTCAGGCGACTCGTGGAGCGGGCAGCCCCGCCGCGCCGAGCAGCGCCGTCGTAATTTATCACGCGGACATTTCAATTGGGGCTTACGTTACGTTCCGCGCCGTTGCGGGGCGCTCCAATGCTGAATAGAATACAAATTCGTGGCGACCGACGACGCGCGGCCAAATCAAACAGATGCCGAGTTGTGACAATTACGCGGCGGGGCAAGGATGCGAGCATGTGGCGGGAGAACTTGAGTAATGGCGCGCGCGGTGCGCACTCGCCGTCCTGTCCGGGGACCAGTTCTCGCCTCAACCCTCCCTCCTTCCCACGCGTTCCCCGGGCCCTGTGTGTCCACTGCCCCTACTTTGATTCTACGAAACATTTGCCCTTCCTGTTGCGTTCTGCTGCCGTGAACATGTACGGACAAGCAAAGTTGCAATTTCAGGAAAATTGGGCGATTTATTCGGGGCAAAGAGCTTCACTAATTTGGTCCACTTCAGGCCACTATAGAAGACGTTACCAGGCTTCACACTAGAGATGGGTAGTTCGCGAACGCACGGATCCAAAGGAATGGGTCACCATGATGAACGAAAGGAGCGAGGAACGAATTCCAAGGAACTGTCTTTCATAGTTCACTTCGGTCGCGGCGGTCTATTTATAGTTCCTGGGAACGAAGAACGATCGGTTCGTAGTTCACTAGTTCACTTCGGTCGCGGCGGTCACTTCGGCACTTCTCGTTCCAGCTTCGGTCCGGTGCTCCTCTCAGTCTCGGTCTCCCTCGGCCGCACTTTTCGTTCTTCGCATGACAACCTGTCGCAGTTCCACTGCCGGCTGCTCCCAGTTAGTTCAGTATCCAGTTGTTCGTTTCGTTCACTCCTCTCGCACATTTTACATGTGTTCCAAGCTGTTCTTGCACTTGGTTCTGGCTATTCAGGGTCCACGACCGGTAATTAAAAAGTATTTTATAGTTACGTAAATTACATAAAAATTACGTTGTATGTAATAGGTACCTCTTTTCAGGTAACAAAAGAGCGTATCAGCTCACTTCATTTCCCGCACAGTATGGCAGTTTGATGCCCAGACAATATGATGTCGACACCAGCAAATTTCAAAAGAAAACTATTAATGTTTGTTTGGTAGACGACCCATTACTGGCCCGTTATGTAATGCGAGTAATTCCCTTGCGGATGTGAATTACTTTACGCAAACGAACAGAAAACAAAGACGTTGCTACGATCTTCCCTCGAAAAGGAAAGGCGACTTTGTTCTGTGGCCGTGCTGGGTCGTAAACACGTTTTAGTTCCGTAAATCCTTACTTGCGTTCGCGCAGAGCCTGCCGGCCTATCTGTTAGTCATTACCTGACCATGTGGCCACCGAGTAGCATCTTTGTCAGCTTGTTGACGGGCGGCTGTTTTCCGTCTTTCTTTGATCCAAGGTAAAACGGCATGTTCATTGCTATGGAAGGCAGACCGAGTGTCAGCCGTAATCGAGTGTCAGCTGTCAAATTTTGCAAAGAAAAGATGATAACTTATAGAATATTATTTCAGTGGTACAGGCTGGAACACAAAAAATCGGTCCCGACCACTAGACTGCCCATTGTTCCCCAACAATCGTCATCGATTGTTTCGCAGTTGTTGCTTATTTGTTATTTCTTCACATGTTTATTTGTTTGTTGTATCTGCCTATATCGGGCAACAAATCGTGCGTAATTGGCGACCGAGCGATGTGGCGCAGTGGTTAGCACACTGGACTCGCATTCGGGAGGACGACGGTTCAATCCCGTCTCCGGCCATCCTGATTTAGGTTATCCGTAATTTCCCTAAATCGTTTCAGGCAAATGCCGGGATGATTCCTTTGAAAGGGCACGGCCGATTTCCTTCCCCATCCTTCCCTAACCCGAGCTTGCGCTCCGTCTCTAATGACCTCGTTGTCGACGGGACGTTAAACACCCCTAACCTAACCTAACCGTAATTGGCGAGCAGTCTGTACTTGGGCCCGGTTTTCCGTGCGCCACGCTATATTATTTCCCTGTGATCAACCACACAAGGCTACAGTTTGATAAACGAGAGGTTCTGCAGAATCGCAGAAATTACTTCTAAAAGTGTGTGAGAATTCTGTAATGAATAAAAACTTTATACCTCAGGGGGGAGGCAAGTACCCCATCTTGGTGCCCTTCAACCTTCAGTCACCTACACTACTAGTTTTCAGTTTTTCATAAGAAACATACACCAAGCACAAACGAACGGTGAACGAGTAAAAATTAACGGTTCCCAAAAAAGGACGATCACCAGTGAACTTGTTCCCAAGGATGAACGAGTTTGCCCATCTCTACTACACACTGATTGATACAGTTTATTGGATACCCTCCTACGGCTATCGTGTGTTAGAACATTAAAATCTCGAGATGGATGGTAATGCCCATAATGCTCCAAACTTTCTCAGCTGGGAAGAGATGCGGCGATCGTGCTGGCCAAGGTACGGTTTTACAAGCACGAAGTCGACCAGCACAAACTGTGGCCGCGTGCGGGCGCACCATTACCTTGTGGAAGTGTAAGGCCGTGATGGTTTAACACGGGGGGCAACAAAACGGGACGCAGAATATCATCAATCGACTGTTGTACATCTACATCTACATTTATACTCCGCAAGCCACCCAACGGTGTGTGGCGGAGGGCACTTTACGTGCCACAGTCATTACCTCCCTTTCTTGTTCCAGTCGTGTTTGGTTCGCGGGAAGAACGACTGCTGGAAAGCCTCCGTGCGCGCTCGAATCTCTCTAATTTTACATTCGTGATCTCCTCGGGAGGTATAAGCAGGGGGAAGCAATATATTCGATACGTCATCCAGAAACGCACCCTCTCGAAACCTAGACAGCAAGTTGCACCTCGATGCAGAGCGCCTCTCCTGCAGAGTCTGCCACTTGAGTTTGCTAAACATCTCCATAACGCTATCACTCTTACAAATATCCCTAGAACGAAACGCGCCGCTCTTCTTTGGATCTTCTCTATCTCCTGTACTGTAAGGGCACCGCGGAAAACAACGAAAGAGGACCTGCTGTGATAAAAAATAATTACTGGCGCTCATTTCGAAGCGGAACTCATCACTGAAGATAATTCTACTCCAGTCAGTGAATGAGATTCGAGGCGGAAGGTGTGTCTGGAGACAACCCGGACAGCGGTGGTATGCCAAACTGACTGATGTCCGGCATGATCTAGGGTGTCATTTCTTTTAATAGAAAGTGGTTGTCATTGGCGGTACCCTTACACAACAGCGGTACGTCCACAATATAGTACACCCCTTTTTGATGGCTTTCATGGCAAGGAGGCTTGCGCTTACACATCGGCAAGGCAATGCCTACCCTCACACTGCGAACGTTTATTTTCTAACGAAAGTTGTTCCTCATCACGTGATCTCTTATTCCTAGACATTTGATGAGGAACGACCCGTATATACTGTACGTTGAATAAAAAGTCTTCTGGTCAGGCTGTTAAGGTATTTAATTGGAAGTTTGCATTCATGGGTCCAGGTGAGGTCGTGCAAAGCACCATGACGGCCAAGGACAATTGTACGCTGGTTGCGCTCCTCATGACCACAATGTTTCCTGACAGCAGTGGCATTTTTCAACAATATAATGCACCACATCACAAGGCCAGGCGTATTGGAAAGGTAGAAAGAACACAGTGGCGAGTTCCAGTTGATGTGCTGGCCCTCAGTTTGACAGATCTGGACTTGATAGAACACATCTGTGATGTGATAGAACGTGGCTTCAGAGCCAAACCCCCTGCCGGGAATTTACGGAAATTAGTTGACAGTTGTGTGCGGATGTGGTGCTAGCTCCCTCCGGCGACCCACCAAGGCCTCATAGCTTCCATGTCACGTAGCCGTTGTTATCCATGTCAAATGTGGACATACCGATTATAAGGTAGGTGATTATAATGTTATGGCTGTAGAAGTTGCTTACGATTGTCAGGAAATTCGCCGTACTGTCTCGTAAGGGCTATTTTCTCCGGTGTGTTGGCAGGTATTTACAGTGTCTTTTTTTTACATTCACTTATTCCAAACAAACACTGTTTATCATATCATTCATGCGACGCACACTGTTGGACGGAAAGTGTCGCATTCTTTTCCATTGTATGAAAAAAAAATAATTAATGCGACATTTGACGTATCCATTCAATAGCTTGGTCTCAAATTAGTTTAGTGCGATATTCGTTTTATCGATATGTATTAACAAGGACTCATGAACCGCCCTGCCCTGCATGGACTGCTATCGTCATGCAGCAGCGGTGCATTAAAAATTATTTTATTTGCAATATTTTGCAACAGCTTTCAGCAACTTATTTACATAGCCGCCGTTCCAGCTCGAAAATTTGTCGTATGTCGAGCTTTCTAATACCATTTTCTTTCAGTCAGATCTCACGGCTGGTGTGCAGCTCGTTTTCTATGCCAGAAAGCTCTCCTCCTAGACTGTATTTCACGTTTTGACGATACTGCTTTGTCACTTTTCGGTAAGCGACATTGTATACAATCACTTTATGTTGTATCCTCGTAAACTTTCTGAATGGAAGAGCAGGACCTGGCATTTTAGCTCATGCTTTCCCTGTTTTTGGAATGGGGCGAGACGAGCCACATGGAAGTTTTAGGCGGTGGGTAGACAATGGTCGAAATCCGGGACCAGGCACTCCCATGGGCAGTAGTTGGGTGAGTAAGCCGCTTTGAGTATCTCTTAAGCCTGAATACTTCAAAAGCGTCTTTCAAAGCAGTGAGAGCCATGTGAGCTCCTGAGAGATTTCGACAAAAACTTTCAAGTCGTCCTAAAATAAGAAGTAGAGAATAGAGCAGCCGTTACGTTTCTGTAAACAATGTGGGAACTGAGTTTCATTTACCTGCCCAGATATCTTTCTGCCAATCGTAAGGTGAGGGCCATTACAGTGCTATATTTTAGTTCACTTACAGAGATAACAAAAAGTGCTGGAGGAGAAAATTCTACATGCTTTTCACGCATGCAGAAAGAGAGAGGAGAATTTTCAGTTGTCATTGTAGGAGACCTTGCGTTTTCCTTCCCTTCTATCGTAATTATGAGAAGTGGTGAGAGTAGACAGCCAGTAGTCGATTTCTGGGGCCAGTACAGTGCTGTTGTTGGTGTCTTGTCGTTGGAGAGTCGCTGTTCAGCTTGACGCTCCTTTAGCTGTTTGGGAGTGAATGTCGTGTTTAGCCTTTGAGCCTTTGTGTTGTTTTTGCACTGCATATGTCTCAACTTGCAAGTCTGTTTCTCAACTTATGATTGCTTATTATCGTTAGTTCTCTATTATGCTGGTACCAAAACTCAATGCTATCCAGCGTACGTCCCTTTTGTGCGTTACATAGACTTTCAAAAATGATTTACATCTCAGTTTATAGTTTTTCACAGAGGAGTCAGTGTCATCTTCAGCGATACAACGTTTATAAATGTAGGTTATAATCACACTGGTGATTCAAAAAATCTTAACGTTGTACCTATATTGCTTTTTATGTTTTTTGATGAAAATAATTATAAATCAATCCAACTTCACCTTGAACAGTAGTGACTGAGAGCAAATAAATTAGTATTTTAAGACAATTTTATCTCACTTCATTCATTTCTACCCACAACATTTTGGTGAGGCGACCGTTTCCATACAAAAAAAATTTCGTCAGGTGATTATAGTTTATTGAGTTGTGATGGTGTTTTCAATGCAAATAGGTGCCGTTATGAGAAACTTAATCTTTTATTTTAATCTGGAGAGTTAGTTGGGACCATTTTAACTAAATGAATTGAATTAAATTTTATTTTGTGTGACTATGAAACTTTAGCTACATTAACACTTAGCAAAGTAAATAGTCAGCAGTTTAGCATTTGTACGAACGTGTTGGATTCTGTCTAAGCACGAAATTGCTTTTTCGTAATTAGTGCGTTGATTTCGCGCGTGTGGTAGGTAGCTCTCACACACGTGTACTGAATCCCTGTGGTCTCGCACATAGCACAGCAAGTAGGATAAGAGACTTAAACATTTCAGTGTAAGCAAAGAGATAGAAGAGTGAACCAAGTCGGAGCTGTATGGTGGGTGGTGAAACCACTTCCCACTGAAAACGCTACAGGGGCGTCTTTGTTCTAGCTGAAGTGTCTGGCTGAGCATTGGCGTGAAGAGGAACAATTTTGATGACGAGATATGTCTTCGCTTGTTCAGAATTGTCCTTCGTAGATGTTAAAGAGATGATACGTGAGGACGCAGAGGTGTTTGTGTCGATGCACGAATTTCACTGGCAGACCTCCTTTTCGGCCTCAGAACACGATAACCATACACTTTCTGGTGGAGAAGGTACGCTTGAACTTCTTTGGTTTACTCTGAGCATTATGATGCATCTAGTGTTTGGATTGCCCTTTTGATTCTTCATTTTCGAAATGGATTCTTGTCTCTTCCTCCGTGATAATTTTGCTCAAAAGTCTCCTCCTTCATCATGGCAGCGCTGGATACACGTTAAGGTGGCGCTCATACTCTGTATTTTGTGATGGTCGAACAGAATCGTGGGGAACCCGCGTCGCAAGAGTTTAAAAAAAATATTCAAATCCGCGTGAAATTTTATGGGACTTAAATCCGAAGGTCATCAGTCCCTAAGCTAATACACTACTTAACCTAAATTCTCCTAAGGACAAACACACACACACACACACACACACCCATGCCCGAGGGAGGACTCGAACCTCCGCTCGGCTAATCCCGCGCCTCCGCAAGAGTTTGCGGAACTGAAGCCTGTCACTTACGATGATTTAGAGACCTGCCTTTAAATTTCGGGAAATGAGAACGTCGACACAGAAACTGAAAATCGACAGTTTTCTTATATCGCCTGATCCTTCCGCTAAACAAAATCATCGGATGAATTTCGTTCTTTTCCCCAACAGCCTGCCTCATAAGCCATAGCTGCACGTTGTTGTCAGTCATGGAAATTTCACCATACACTTCCATCGATGACTTTAGCCTGCACTGAATCCCTCATCATGAAAAAATCGAATGACAGCAAGCATTTCAATTTGGCAAGAGACTGTTTTTATAGACATTTTTATACCCATTGCAGAGCATTTATAGTTCAGGACAGTTCCACAAAGCTTTCCTTGTCTCTTGGAATCCGTGCTCTGTTATGTCTTTACCGTCGTGGCGAAACAATCTGACCCATGCTTCAAACAATATGGTCCGCATGCGAGATAATGTTCTCGGCGACAGCTGTTTACAACTGTTCGTTGGATGGTGTTCTAACATTTCACATGGGCGCTGTTGACTTCACATAAAACTTGCGGGTTGCGAAGAAGTGGTCAATGTTCAAAACTATGGCACGTCATTTTGCTTACTACTGCAGGAGGCTGCAGCTGTATCAAGGTCTCGAAGAGCTCCCGAATCTATAGACCTGTCCAAAGGGCCTCACCTCCGTCGTGTGATGCCGTATGCATGATATGCGAGGTGGGCGTCATTCGCTCTCGATTAGAAATCATTTTCCCCTATTAGAAGTAATCGACCATAATTGTATTGGCACAAAGTCGGCATCCGTATTTTATTTAAGTCCCTATTTTTTTCTCTTATTATGGTGCTTGTTAATAGTTTTGGCTTCTCTATTCAAACGCGCATGATAATGCATTGTCTTTCCTGAAACGCTAGTAAATTTTATTTCGTTTTCTTCCCTCTCGGGAAACATTTTGTGCGACGGCCTACTTGTCATTATGTCCCAGAAGGCATTTAGTTTGATGTTCCCTTAAGCAGGTGTTAACACTTATTTTTGTCTGATTTTGTCCCTTATAAATGGTTTTGTGAAAGCCAGTGGCTGTGTTTTATGCTGCCAGTCACGATTTTCTTTTATTCATATTGTACAAAGCTTTTCGGAAAAGGATTCCAATTTTCGAGAGTGTTTTCTGTTTGAACTATAGCATTTTTACGTAATGTTTGCATGTTTGCATTCGACATCCCGTTACACCTGTTATTAACGTACCAGCAATGGCTTGTCTCGCCCTTACATCAACCAGTGATCAGGCAATGTTAATCACAAAATATTTTACCTAAACAAATGCATTCCTGAAATTTCATTACTCTACAGTAATTATTTTTTGGTGTTGCGATTTTTTCCTGTCAGTGCAGCTTCATTCCCACGAATCGTCCTAAATGAGGACACAGTATCAAAACTGACAAGATTTCCACTCGCACCCAGGTCCATCTCTTTTAGTTCAATAAAATGAACCAAGTTTCTAATATAACTCTTAGTTCCAGTAACAAAGAGCTGCAGTCCACAACCGCACCGTACACGGGTAGAAGCAGTACCCACAAACTGGTAGCACTGCGTCTTACACATGCGCGCCACACGTCCACATGTTGAACCTGGAGAGAGTCACGTCCGCTCCGTGTTTGCTCGGAGAAAAAGTAATAACAGAGGAAGGACAGTGAGAACGCTTATGTACTCGGTCACTCGCCGCTGTACTAGTGACCTGCTAAGAGCACGAAAGCTAACCTTGTGCCAGATCAGTGCTTCTCTGAGGTGAAATTCTGTATTGACTCTTCATTTTGTATGGAAGGTGCATCGGCTTTCATAAACTGCCTGGTATTTCTTGTCCCCACCGTTTCCTCTCGGCTGTCCTGTAAAGGACAACACTGGCTCTGAGGTATGCGGTAAGAGCCGGAAATAACGCGACGACCGAAATGGGCTCGGGTTTGTAAAACGGGAGAGTCAAGTTAGTTGTCTTAATTCTTCTTTCCACATTATCCTAATGTTCTCATTGAGTAATCGAGTATTGTATTTACTGCTGTAGTAACGTTTGCTTAGGCAACGAATGTATATATCATTTTGTGCTTAGTAACATTGTATTATGTAAGCAGAACAGTAGTTATCCAGCTACATAAAATAAAATTTGGCTAACGTTTCTTCGTCGCTTTGGACAGTACGCTGTTCAAGTGTACAGGTGTGTGGCAATAAATACAATCTGTTAAGTAAGAACGTGGTCAGCATTACACACAGATGGTAAAAGATATCGTCTTAGTTCTTTCAGAGCCCACCAGAGGGAACGTCTGTCCTCCATACAGTGTCCATGAAGCATTAGTTTACTTTGAATTCTTGTCTGAGATGCACAAGAATTGACATGATGTGTGTCTGAGCGCATAAGTGAGACCGCGCGTAAGTGTGTGTGTGTGTGTGTGTGTGTGTGTGTGTGTGTGTGTGTGTGTGGTTACGGACCCTCAACGAGGAGGTTATCAGCGACCTTACGATTGGAATAGAAACGAATGGCGATAAATGGAGAAAACGCAAGAAAAGAGATTGAACTAAATCTGAGGTAAAATAGCATTTATTGTAAAATTTGAAATTTTCCCGGCGAATCAATTGTTCAAATAGATTTCGGGCTTGCAGCCGGTCGTCGTAAACTTCTTCGCACGATATTTCGGCTGGAGACCATTTGTGGGCAAATGTTCACATCATATACGGAACTCTGCTGATTTTATCGATAGACTGGGGTCTCTTTACTTAAGTAGTTCGGATCTTCTAGTGAGTTTTGATGTAGTTTCCCTTTTCACAAAAGTACCTCTTGGGGATTCCTTGTTTCTAATTGGTCAACAGTTTGAATCGGACATCAATGCTTTGTTTCGACATGCTCTTTCCTCAACTTATTTTATGTTTAACCAGGAATTTTTTGAACAGTCTGACGGTGTCGCCATGGGCAGCCCTCTGTCCCCTCTGGTGGCTAACCTTTTCATGGAGGATTTTGAAGAGAGAGCACTTGAATCAGCGGTTTGTAAACCAACTGTTTTCTGGATGTACGTCGATTATACTTTCATAGTCTGGCCCCACGGAGAAGAAAAGTTAATGGAGTTTTTTCATCATCTTAACTCCATCCATCAGAATATTCGATTTACCATGGAACTAGAGAAAGATGGTGTCCTTCCATTCCTGGATGTTCTGGTTAAACGGAAGAGTGACGGCTCATTGGGACACTCCGTTTACCGTAAGCCGACTCACACTGATTTGTACCTGCTTTCTTCCAGTTGCCATCACCCATCCCAAACCATGAGTGTACTTAAAACCCTTGTGCACAGGGCACACACGGTGTCGGATGCAGAAAATTTGCCTAAGGAACTTGCACATTTAAGAACGGTGTTCAGGGACAATGGTTACTCGACCCGGCAAATTAACAGGACCTTCGCAACTAGAGCCAGGAACCGGGAAGTGGATAAAGAAGAGAGTGCGCCAGCCAAGTCTCTACCGTTTCTTCCCTTCGTTAGTAATATCTCTTTTAAAATAGCAAGGATTCTAAATACTTTTCATGTGAAAGTTGTTTTTCGTCCGCCTTCTAAGATTTCAGATTTGCTGGGTTTGGTGAAGGATGATCTGTTGCTGCGGAAGGCGGGAATTTACAAAATACCGTGTCAATGTGGTATGGCCTATATAGGACAGACAACACGTACTGTGGAAGAGCGTTGTACAGAACATCAACGTTGCACCCGTCTACTGCAATCCAGTAAATCTGCAGTTGCGGAACATTGTATTTCTAACGGACATTCAATGGAGTACGACAAAACTTCAATTTTGGCCACAGCAACAACTTTTTGGGACTCCATTATTAAAGAATCCGTTGAAATACGCAGTGCTGGAAATTTATTGAACCGGGACAGTGGTTACCAATTGAATAATGCATGGAATCCCGTCATCACAGAAATTTTCTCGAGACGAAGACGCCAGAAGACATCGATACGTGCGGCCAGCGACAATACCGATGGCACCTGAGTTTCGCAGTTCCACCAGCGAGGGCGCTGTTGCTGGGCGGTGTGGTTCTTCTGTCTCCGCGACTGCAATGCAGTACTATCAGCACACTATATAAGACGGAACGGAGAACGTCTTCGTCAGTCCTCGTTCGGCTCACCTGAAGATGGTTGGCAGTTGTCCAGCCGAAATATCGTGCGAAGAAGTTTACGACGACCGGCTGCAAGCCCGAAATCTATTTGAACAATAGCACTTATTCTCACCCACCACCACGCATCATAAGGCCCGAAATCACACTTGCTCACATAATGGAAGATAGCGATGAAGTGTTAAGGTATTCTAAAACTGTTCAGTAAGACTAAGTAAAACAAGAGAAAAAGTGAAATTGATTCAAAATATTTGTTTCAGGAAACTGTCAAGAACATCGATATGCTTGCTGAAATTCACGATACTCACTGTGCTGTCCGGCCGGCACAGTGCAGAGGCAGCAAAGCTGTATGCCACCATACATCTGTATGGGAACGCTCGTGGTGGTGGTTAGTGTTTAACGTCCCGTCGGCAACGAGGTCATTAGAGACGGAGCGCAAGCTCGGGTTAGGGAAGGATTGGAAAGGAAATCGGCCGTGCCCTTTCAAAGGAACCATCCCGGCATTTGCCTGAAACGATTTAGGGAAATCACGGAAAACCTAAATCAGAATGGCCGGAGACGGGATTGAACCGTCGTCCTCCCGAATGCGAGGGACCGCTCGTGTCCACGCGCCCATGCCACTGTGCTTGGGTCCGAAGATGAACGCCCGCTGCCTGTCGCTGGCCTGCTGGAGGCACACTCCTCACAATTATTTTTTTTTTTTTTCGTGTTACCAAGGACCATATCTATATGATAGTCTCCGGATAATGTCAAACTGTAACTTCCGAACAGAACCACAGTTGAGCATGTAGGACGAATCTGTCCATTTCAGGGTGCAGCAACACTTCCTCAGTTGCTGGAAGCTTCATCCGTAGCGGATAGGAAAGTGGATGAAAAAAAGGGAATGAACGATAAAACTAGGTATTTGAAGTAGGACGTGCCCATCCATATTACGCCTTGAGATCACGAGGTGACCTGTGAACTGATTAACGCAATACGTATGTGAATTTTACATTTAGTTATTAAGGATATTTAGAGTATATATTACGGTTATGTCTATGATCGTGTTCTACATCTACGTCTACAACTACGTAGATACTTCGCATTCCGCCGTGCAGCGCGTGACGAAGAGTACTCGTATCACTACCAGACATTTCCTTTTCTGTTCCACTCGCAAGTAGAGCGAGGGGAAAACGACTGTCTATATGCCTGTGTATGAGCCCTAATTCATCGTATCTTATCTTCGTGGTTCTTTTGCGCATTGCATGTTGGAGGTAGTCGGCTTCAAATGCCGGTTCTCTAAGTTTTCTTATATGAGTTCACCATTGCCCATTTCTTGCCACATGATCGCCATTTAATTATATTGCGACTCGCTTAATATTAAATTTAATCCTGATATTCAAAATTG
Source organism: Schistocerca gregaria (assembly GCF_023897955.1). Taxonomy (NCBI): domain Eukaryota; kingdom Metazoa; phylum Arthropoda; class Insecta; order Orthoptera; family Acrididae; genus Schistocerca; species Schistocerca gregaria. The sequence continues at coordinate 434,774,492 of NC_064924.1, forward strand.
TTATTTTAACGATTGATTTTTCTCTCTCACACACATATCTCACTTACGTGACGGCTCCGGTGCGCTTGACTCTCTCCTTCGTGCCAAACGATCTCCAGGCGCCAACCTGTCCCATCTAGAACTATTGGACATGCCCGTCAGCGATACCGCTGCGCTATAGCAGAGAGGCGCAAGGGTACATTTGATCTGTCAAGTACAGGGTCGATACCTGTAACCTTACATTCCCCAAGAAATTATTTTCAAATTCGTAATTATTTTCAAATTCGCATGATACAAGGATTTTTGAAATTTAAAAAGTCCTCTCAGTTACTGAAAACGAAAATTCTTCAGTAACTGAAATAATCAAAAGTGACAGTAGTGTCCCCATAGCTTGGCAACATTTAGAAAGAATTATTCTTCGAACACACCACATTCATCCATCTCTGTTATTTTAACGTTTACAAATAGATGTTGAATTTCACAATGTATGGAATCATTCAGACAGGAAAACATTAAAGGTGAAGGTAATATTTACATTCCATTTCAGTCTGTTTCAAAATTCATGAAACATATAAGTCCATGCTGATAGAAAAACACACAGAAACACATTTCACAATATCCTACACAGTACATTTTGATATTTTCTTTAACCAAATACTCCGCTTCATGTAAGTATTTAAGTAAAATAGGTGTTCTAAATGGCAGATCTAGGAAGCAATAGACGTTACCCAGTTATTCAGGTGAATTCCACAATTGCTTTTTTCCGCGTACCTTTGCCCTTTGCTTATCTTACTTGTGTACATGTGTACTGAAGGGCACTCGTTAAACCTCGACGGCTTGGGTTTCCGTAAGCCTGTCAAGATTCATGGAACCCGTTCATCCTGCTGCACTTCATGACAGGTTGCGCTATCAGTTCAACGTGACTAGTCAGCTACGTGTTTGGATAGGTACCTCAATGCTGCTCATTTATCATAACGGTGGGACCAGTAAAACGAACAAACCGACTTATGACAAACTGAGAAGAAATCAAGAATTGGGGAATGTACACCAGTCGGGAATAGCGCCCAAGTCCAGCAGGTGAAACTTTTTTGGGTCTATAAGGCAGCTTCAAATTCATCCGTAGATGTGTCGCATGCAAATTTTATAAAAAATTGCTAAACACTAATTCGGGAACGTCGAGTATGTTACAGCATGTCTGTCAAATGGACCAGGACAAATAGTTAGTGGCTGACATGTGTGTGAAAATGTTTTCTAAGGACTTGGGACCATTTAGCAGTATGTAGGCGTTCTAAATTTGGGCAAACATTGATTGAAATAGAAAAAGTATGGATAGTAAATACCACATTCTGGTGGTATGTTACATAGTACGAAGAAAGTTGATTATGAACGAAAAGCTTCTTCTTTCAGACATGTACTTTTCATATTAATATAATGTGGCTGAAACACACTAGGACTATAGAAACTAGACTTTCAAAATCTTACCGTAGTTGCCGTTGCAGAATAATAGACATATTTAGGTCCTTAGGTGCAAAGGATCTCTACTTTAAGATATGGTTTTGATTAATACAGACACTATGTTTTAGAGGTGAACTGATGACAGTTCGATCTGAGAATCTAGTCGACAGAAAGTGAAGTTGCAGAGTAAACCATTCATGTTGAAATTAATAAATAAGCCCGAATCACCCCGAAAAGGAAAAGAAGAACAAATAAATCCCCTATTTTCTGGCCTACAATGACCCAAAATGAATATATATTTCATTGACCTTATGTTGTGATACTAAACTAAAACTAAATTCATCCCCAACAGGCCGTGTAGGCCCAACGGTACCAATCGGCCCCCGTGTCATCCTCAGACCAGAGGCGTCACTGGATGCGGACGTGGAGGTGCATGTGGTCATCACACCGCTCTCCGGGCAGCATGTCAGTTTCCGGGACCAGAGCCGCTACTTCTCAATCAAGTAGCTCCTCAGTTTGTCCCACAAGGGCTGAGTGCATCCCTCTTGCCAACAGCACCTGGCAGACCGGATGGTCACCCATCCAAGTGCTAGCCCAGACCGACAGAGCTTAACATCGATGATTAGACGGGAACCAGTGTTACCATTGCTGCAATGCCGTTGGCATCTTGTGATACACAGATAAAAAAACGCTTTTCATCAACTTCACAACCGTACTCGTAACACCCCAATGAAAGCGTAGCACTACGCGAAGGCGAGCATGCAAGCAACACTCCTTTAACCTGCTTGTGTTGGGCATAGCTTGGCGTGAGAAGGAATAAAGCCGTCCTTCCGCTCTGCCACTAACGTGAGGTAGCTTTCTTGCCTGGCTAACCAAGCAAGCATGGGCAGGCTAAAAGCGGAATGGGTACATCTCTGATTATTGAAGGCTTATGGCAGGCTGCTGAATTCTCCTCCTTCCAGTGGCTGCTTCATATGCTGAATCTTACCAATGGCCAGGCTGATCTCCGTCTCGATATTCTGCAGTTAAATGCGTCGCACGCCAGGCCGGTTCTCCGCAAGTAACAACACATTATGCTGTGGAGCCACTATTTCTTCTTCTGCATTCTCTACACCCCATCACACCTGTCTATTGAATCATTTCGCTAAATAAATGGTTGCGTAACTGAATACGTCCAAAGCTACGTTAATTAGCACGAAACAAGAAATAACGCTTCTTGAGCATTGTTCATTAACACATTCAAGTGAAACACCTAGCATTACCCTTAAGAAAAGCATTACTAACACTGTCCTGTCCTGAGGGTCACATCTGTTATAGCTCCGTCTTGATTTTTCGACAGTGCTATTTTCCTCTTCCTCTTCGTCTGGGGTGACAAATCTCTACTAAAATATTTCTTTACATTCGACAGAAGCCGAAAAAAATTCAAATTGCTTACTATTTCTTGCTATCGGAATAATCTCTTACAGCAACCAATTTTTCTAAGTCGCGCTTAATCTGTTCTGGGCCTGTAATGTGTTCTAGGAAATAAATCTCCAGTCTTCCGAATACCGATTTTTGAAATTTAATCTTTATATGTTCCTCCTACAAAAATGGTAGAAATGGCTCTGAGCACTATGGGACTTAACATCTGAGGTCATCAGTCCCCTAGAACTTAGAACTACTTAAACCTAACTAACCTATGGACATCACACACATACATGCCCGAGGCAGGATTCCAACCTGCGACCGTAGCGGTCGCGAGGTTCCAGACTGAAGTGCCTAGAACCGCTTAGCCACACCGGCCGGCGTTCCTCCTACATTTAATTGACTGTCAGTATACTTGGGGTGAAACTTAAATGCAAATATTTATTCAAAACCGATACAAAAGCGTTACATGTTTGCACCTGTTACTGTCCTTCAAAGTAGTCGCCAACTTTGTTTATAACTCCTTGTCAGCGATGTGGAAGGCGTAGTATACCGTTAGCAGAGCCTGTTCGGTTGATGGTGCGAATGGAGCTGTCTACTGCCTGTCGAATCTCTGGAATAATTCTGAAGCGAATGCCACGAAGTGGTTCCTTCATCTTCGGAATCCAATCAAAGTCACAAGGACTTAGGTCCGGGGAGTACGGTGGACGGTGCAGTAATTCCCAGTCCCACCGACCGAACAGAGCAGCCACAGCTCGCGCTGTATGCGTTCGCGCATTGTCGTGCAAAATGATGGGTGGGTTGTGCAGAAAGTGTCGCCGCTTCTTTCGCAAAGCTGGTCGCAGTAGACGCTCCAGAAACGAACAGTAATACAATGCATTGACGGTCTGCCGTGGAGGGACGTAATGTGTTAGGATAACACCATCACAGTAGTACACGAGAATCACCATACCTTTGCCCGCATCTCGTGGTCGTGCGGTAGCGTTCTCGCTTTCCACGCCCGGGTTTCCGGGTTCGATTCCCGGCGGGGTCAGGGATTTTCTCTGCCTCGTGATGGCTGGGTGTTGTGTGATGTCCTTAGGTTAGTTAGGTTTAAGTAGCTCAAAGTTCTAGGGGACTGATGACCACAGTAGTTAAGTCCCATAGTGTTCCGAGAGATTTGAACCATTTTCACCATAACTTTCAACATACTGGGGCTTTGACGCACTTTCGACTTTCGCGGCGACCCATAATGACGCCATTTCTTCGATTGCTCTTTCTATTTTGGCTTCGTGGTATTCGATTCAGAACTTTTCCAGAGATTCAACAGACAGTAGACTGCTCCATTCGCCCCGTCAGCAGAATAGGCTCTGGTAACGGTATTTGAGGCCTTCCACATCCCTGGCAACAGGTTCTAAACAACACTGGTGACTACTTTGAAGGATAGCGACAGGTGCAAACATGTAACTCTTTTGTATCGGTTCTGAGTAAACGGTTGCCACTATTTAAGTTCCAAACCTTGTACACTGATCAACCAGAAAATTATGACCACCTACCTAATAGCCCATATGTACACCTTTGGCACGGATGGCAGTGCGACGTGTCGTGGCATGGAAGCAGTGAGGCCCTGGTAGTTCGCTGGAGCGAGCTCGCACCACATCTGCACAGGCAATCCACCTAATTCCCGTAAATTCCGGGGAGAGTGGCGATGTGCTCTGACGCCACGTACAATCACATCCCAGATGTGTTCGATTGGGTTCAGATCTCACGAGTTGGGACACCGGCACATCAATTAGAACACACCACTGTGTTCTTCGAACCACTCCATCGCATACCTGGCCATGTGACATGGAGCATTATCTTGCTGAAAAACACCACTCCAGTCTGGAAACACTATCATCACGAAAGAGTGTACGTGGTCAGTACAATACTCCTTGGCCATCAAGGTGCCTTGCACGCGCTCCTTTGGACCCGTCGATGCCCTCCTGAATGTTCCCCAGAACGTAACGTAACCGCCGCCAGTCTGTCTCCATCAAGCAGTACGGGTGCCAAGGAGCTGTTCCCCTGGAAGATGACGAATTAGCGCCCTCCCATCGGTATTATGAAGAAGGTATTGGGACTTTCTCCTTTTCTCTGCTGTAAAACCTCATTTCATTTATCCTGTAATTTATATCTGCATTGTACTCTGCCAACCAGTCGGAGCCTGTAATGACTTCCTCTTCCAAAATAGGCATGACTACAGCGTCCATTTGATATGATTCTACTTCTATGTCAAGCTGCAACATTACCTGGCAGTTAATTGTTTTCCCATGTTCACCTACAGTTCCTTTTATTTTGAATCCACTGAACGGTAAACTCGATATTTCATCTCCTGATTGCAGTTATTCATTATACATTTCGTTTGCTATTGGACACAGCTGGCGTCCCGAATCGTATAATGATTTAGTCACATGCTCACATATTTTAACCTCGATTATAGAGGTGATTACAACTAACAGATCTTCTTGTTCGTCACTTTATTTTGTTACTTTTATTACGTAAATGTTTCTCTCTTTTTCCCTGGTTGTTTGAGGCCCCGGCATACACGTTTCAAGCCGGGCCAGTCCTGAAATCCCTACACATGTTTCCCGCAATCTCATAATTTGCCGAATCAGCGTCAATTCTTCGTGGAAGTAGCGCTCGCTTCCTCTAGTCCGCCTGTTTCTCTCTCTTCGTGGTCTCTAAAACAATAGCCGCCGAGTCCTCTCCATCTTCTTTTTCTGTGTTCATTTCTCGACTCTTGTCCATGGCATCCCACGCTGCATTACTGAAGTTATCACTTTGCGCTTCTGGTTGCCTATACTCACATTTTAATTACGTAACTGTGATCTTAGTTTGCTCCATTGAGTCAGCAATTGCTCCTATTAAACGGCTGCGTATTTCAAGTAGTGATCTTTGTACCATTCATCGCACTACATTTCTCTCGCCGCAGGGTGAGTCGAGGTACTGGTCTCTCTCCAATTTCTCTTCCAAGAACTCACCGTTAGTTCCTTCAATTCTCCTATTATATGAACGATTAGAAATTGGAATATCACCCTGTTTGCTCAGGTACCAGAATTTGTTTGGGAACAATTTTTTCAACTTCTACACACTTTAACCGTTTCTTTTCTAAGAATAAAGACAGTCTGGTTTCGAAATTATTTAATGTCACTGACGCGTTTCACCATTTTGGTGCATCATCAGATTGTCTAAAATTAACTGGTTCTGTAGCCCATCCTATCCAGTTATTTTTACTCTATCTTATAATAGCCCAAAAGGAAGAAAAACGTAATTGACATTAAATACTTTCGCAACCAAGACTCTTTTTATTCTGAAATAATTTTGAACTGGTTGCTGTAGCACCCTGCCGCAATGAAATGAATAAGATTTTACTTTCCTTTTCTAACCGTGTACCCCATTACAGGCTTCGTCGATTTGATTTCAATAGTGTGCTCTACTTTCTGTATTTCTCCTACCACTTAGTTCATGATTTCTACTTTCTCTCCGATGTCCTTCATGTTCCTCTCAAGTTTCAGCCATCATATTTGCCGGGACAGTTATCACCCAGCTTTCATCTCTTTCTGTTGCTGTTACTCCTTTAGTTTCTTAGTTGCAGTTTCTGTTTCTTTAGTTGTTTTTTTACTTCTTCGTTTATTTCCTTTCGTTCTTGCCTTCCTGAACTTTCTTGCCTCCTTTTCTTTATTTCATCCATTCTTTCTTCCCACTTTAAGTATTTCCTTGATATTCTGCTCTTTTTTCCAGTCTATCAATTTTTCTCTGTTGTTGATTCTTTAATTTCTTTAACATCTTCCTTTTGTTCCTTCTGAATCGCTTAATTCCTTCATTATCTTCCGTTTGTTTCCTCCGCATTTCTCCCAACTCATTCATTAATTATTCGAGATCGGTACTGGTTCGTATCCCTGGTTTTGGCATTTCTGCGAACGCGGCGCAAACACAATCTTTGCTCGCTGCAGTTCTTTCACAACTTTATGTTATGGGCGTGTTCACGTTTCCCATCTTTATCGCTCGGAATGTGACTAACTTTCCTGCACTTCCCTGTGCTACCCTATTCTCAAAGGAGGTCAGGTCACCACTAAGATATTCATTCCTGTTACACTCTTTTCCTCTTAGTAACACTTTCTGATAAAAGTTGTTACTCTTCAAGTATATTCAGGTTATAATCGTCCTCATCTGATACACTGGTCTTATATATTGACAATGTTGGCTCCATTTCTGCAATTCTAAATTTGCTATTATGCTTCCTGAATGTTACACAGCATATGCCAGTAATTAAATATCTGAAATATCACTATCTGTCTCTCTCAGGTTTAGCCACTTCATAGCCTTTGCTGCACATTTAAGCCGGTTCTACAGCAATAATTTTCGTTAATGACCTACGACAACTTGCTTCACACACGTTCTATACATTATGCTGCTGCAGGTTGCTGTATTGCTTTCTGCTGTTCGTTGTGATGTGGCATCTGCTTGAACCTTTGTCTCGTTCTGTGGTCTCTTTCCTACAGTGGTTGTTCCGTCGTACCCAAGTGTTTGAAAACTATTCTTGCATTCGGTTCATTCTTTCTACGATCACCTCCGAGGATTTCAGCAGTTCGTGTTGTCACGTGTAGCCAGTTGTAATTTGGCATCTTATTTTTCTCTCCACGCCTGCCTCCGAGGATTGGAACAGTTCGGTCGTATCTCTCGTTGACAAATGTAATCCGTCCCTTTGTACTATTTACTGAGTCGTACTGGATTATTACTTGCTACTTGTTTTGATGGTGTTCACACTACAATTAAAATCACACCTCTAACACGAACATGCCATTTCCGATTTCTTAATTTACAATCGCATTTTAATTATTTAATTATTAATTTAATTAATCCTGAGCTTCAAAATTATTATTTTATCCACGCTCGCTTTTCTCCCATGGATACTCGCATGATGGTTCTGGCGCGACTGACAATCTCCTTCGCGCCAAACGAACTCCAGGCGCCAATCTGTCACTTCCAGTACTATGGGACATCCTCGTCGGCAATGCCACTGCGCTGTAGCAAAGAATCATTAGAGTACATTTGATCCGTCAAGCACAGGATCGATGTCTGTACCCATACATAGCGCATGAGTGAGTGTAAGAGAAACACTTTTTGGAGCTAACACATCACAGGAACTTCAAGATGAAATTATTAAAATGTTAGTGGAACCTTAGAACGTTTAATACGATAAGAAAACATTAGTGTTACATAGCGCAGTAAATTGATAATTCTGTTAAGCAGGTAGTTCTTGTAGAAGAAATTTCACAGTTGCAGCAGGAAATAAGTTCGATTAATGTGTGCGTGTACACTTTTGTATTCAAGTTTAAGCGTAAAGATTCTTTATAATAGATCTGTGCTAAGTGAATTTAATCATTCAAGATAATGAGGAATCTAAGGAAGTTCCATGCACTCTTCTCTACCGTGAAATTACTGCTGTGTCGAACTGGACAAGTCATCGAGTGCCCCACTAAACGGATACGCGGTCCCTTGGGTATACGATTACGCCCGCTCCGAGAAACCTGTGACTGAGTGCCCTATAGACGTCATTATGAGTGGAACTGAATCTCTATAAAGAAAAAGTTCATTGACTATTCTCAGCGGCAAAACCGATAGTCGACATTTGGCCCTGCTATCAACAAGGTCACTTCGGAGGTGCAGAGCAACTAGAATAACATGAGAAGGTGTTCTGATAAATGGTACATGATGTGACACTTCGAGATCTCCTCCTACTCACCACCATCACCAGAACCACATACCTAAACGTAACCTACTCCTTGAGCTGCCTGCCGGACTTAACCTTCGAGATCCACCCCCCAGGAAAACCTAATTTACTTAAAAGAACATGCTAGACCCGATCCTTCTCCCCTCCCTGGACCATACATGATCGCCGCAAGAAATGGTCGCGTGCTGATAGAAAATAAGCTCTACCATGTGAAAAACCTTTCGACCGAACATTGCCACCAACCCAGCATCATAGGAACTAGAGTAATTTGAGTAGTTGTTATAATAATAAGTTCTGTTGCCCAAATATCACCCTTCTATTTAACATGTGGGTTCGTACCAGTCGTCTTGGCACCAGCGAAGAGGTGTTTCAGCCTCAGAGAGTGAATTAACACAATGCAAAAAATGGAACACAAAAACTTCTTGTTTGGGCATCGTAATAGTGCGTGTGTAGGTGAAGAAGGCCACACAAAAGTGAAAATTACTTCAGATGTGCTTACTGCGGACTCATGCTAGAAAAGGTAAAGTGTAAACACAGTGCTCAATATATTTGTTTTTCTGTTACAAAGGGTTCAAATGGCTCTGAGCACTATGGGACTTTACTTCTAAGGTCATCATTCCTCTAGAACTTAGAACTACTTAAATCTAACTAACCTAAGGACATTACACACATCCATGCCCGAGGCAGTATTCTAACCTGCGACCGTAGCGGTCGCGAGGTTCCAAACTGTAGCACCTATAACCGCTCGGCTACCTCGGACGGCTTTTCTATTGCAGGTATTCTTTCAGGTAGCGAAATGGAGAACTGAAATTTATGAGCAAGGAGGAAACGTAATGGCATGGACCATGGCAGAGGCTCAGAGCCTTAACTAGAACGCAGCTACCGTCAACAGCTGCAGACAATAACCTGCTGACTCAGGAACCTCCGCAGAAGCGGCTGTTCCCGCGTCATCTCCTTCCGCAAGCCAAGTTCACTTTGGGACCAGCTTTTGAGAAGCCTGTCGACATCAGGACACCTGATCCATTCTATGAAGCGCTAGCCTCTGCCAGTCGACGTCGTACGTATGACGCAGCCACCAGTGCTATCTCCGCGACGCAAACCACCATCTGCCGCCTGACCGCCAAGACCCTGGCAGCGTGCACTCAACCACCGTCTCATAGTTCGAGGCCAGAAGTGAGACCCAGCCAGAACCATACCATGGGGTCAACAACCGCCAACAGTCGAAGTCTGCTGCAGATACGCACCGGTCTCTGTTTCTTTATGTTTGGAAATAAAATACTTTAATAACAGATCGGCTGCTTACATCGTCTGCACTTCCATTCCGCACCTCCACCTACCTCTAGCGAGAGCCCTTTGCCCCCACCTTTCTCTGGAGACACATTACGACTTTTTAATTAAAACTAGTTTCATTTACATTAGCCTTATTCCAACTTGAAGCTATCTTGAAGTTAAAATCTTCTGGGTTATTAGGCCGCGTCATGTTTCTTCTAAAATGATCGACGTTTCGACCCCTCTGCTGGGATCTTCCTCAGGATCTTTTGCTGTCTACTACTGCTCGAACACAGAGGGGTCGAAACTTCAATCATTTTAGAAGAAACATTACGCGGCCTAATAACCCAAAAGATTTTAACTTCAGTGACAACGTCCACGAAAGTCTGCAGAGTTACATGAAGCGATGTTCTTCGAGAGAAATAAAAAACTGACCTCCTCTTACAGCCTTTATCATCCTTCTTTTCGAACAAGGAGAATGCTACATTCCTTGTCGATGTAGTAAATTTTCCTCGTTGTCGTAGTTTCTATGGCGTCGCACCAAGTCTAAAGTTCCTGGAATCCGAACCGTCTTTAGTGGTGTTCGGCGTGAAACGTTTGATATTTACAAATGAGGCAGGGAACATTTCCCGATGGTGCCAGATTGATTGACAGCACTGTTACGCTTTCAAGACTCTCTTAATAAGCATAACCAGTTTCACTTTGCCCATAGAAGCAAGGTTAAAAGTGTGACTTCTCCAACACCAATCTAAGTGGAGTAAGAAAGGCTTCTGGCCTGACTGCAGGTAGAGCGCAACCTCCCGTCCGCCCCCAGCAATAAGATGGGGGAGGGGGGGGGGTAATTGCGAGGCCTTCGCCCCGTCCGGATTTTAGCGCTGGTATGATCCCCAGTACTCAATTTGATAGCAAGAAGAGTGGATCTGAGGCAATCCTGGACGCTTTGGAGCGAGGAAAAATTCCCGTTCCCATCTGCGACTGAACCTAGTACATGCAGGGATGGAGTCTGGCACTCGAGGCGGTAGCTCATCATAGCCGCAGAGAGACCCAGGACCTCTTGAAAATTAGGACACTTTACGTTACCATGGAAAAACTGCTGCTTATTAGCGTTTATCCTCCATCGGTCAACCATGTGTGCAGTCACTAAAGCGGAAAGTACCCCTACAGGCATCAGGAAAACGATTACTATTTTACGCCTTTATTTGCGATTACGCTCGAAATTTCTTGAAAGCTTTAGACACTCCAAGAATCAATCAGGATCAATGAGGATCACAAAGAACCAACATCGGAAGGTAGCCTTTCTCAACAGCACTTTCTTCACAGATCTCCGCAACTTTCATCATACACACTATTCTGCTTTAGGCACAACCACAGCCATAAGCAGACATCTTGAATAATAACCGCTTGGATCACTCGTTAATAATTTAGTCCTATTTCATGGCCGGTTTCGTAGCCTAGAAGTCACATCATTAGGCCAGATATATTAGATCAAGATATTAAACTTATGACATGACCTGACCGAACATTCGTTGATGGGTTCACGGTTTCTCAAGCGTGCCACGAATTCGGAACGGGCAACATAAGTCCGAACACAACCGGTAATTGTTAGATCTAGAGTTACAGTCCATCGAGGTGTCTTACTTACAGCAATTTAAAGTCAGTACCGCCATTAGACTGTTGTTTATTTATAGTGTTAAATTTACACTTACACAATCATGATTTCGGGTTCAAAATCCCATTATCAAGTGTTTTAAGTAGTATAACTTTCCTAATGGCGGTACTGACTTTAAAGAAATATATCATAACTGTGCCCCCCCCCCCCCACCCCCATTATGAAAAAAGTACTAAATACAGCAGACCGCGATGCATGCGTGGACCTGGTTTCCGCCACTGACACGGCTTGGGGCTCAGTCCATTGTTAGCTACTTTCTCAAGTGCATATCCATGCATCATAGTCTTCTGTATTTGTGGCACTCTGGGTGGATTGTGGCCCTACATCTAATGGTTAACCGATCATGTTCAGTCTACTGTCATCCTTTCCGCCTTCATGGCATACTTGAGGAGCCGCGGGCATATCCTTTCTGCTTCGCTAATTGCGTCATTTATTCTTAGTGAAGAAATATTCGGTTCCGCCCATGTCGTAAGTTTAATGTCATGATTTGACTGATCTAGTCTGGCGATGTTGCTTCCAGGGTAGGAAACCGGTCATTAAATAAATTATTTTTACGGGCAGCCAAATGATTATTACTGAAGATGTTTCCCACACTCTTTGGGAGGGCAGCTAGTTGACTTCTAGATTGTTATATTTCCAACATATACCAAACGGTGCTTACATAATTGAGACAGACTTGCAGCTATTCACGCCTCGCTAGGAGGATATGCGCTTTCTCATTGGTCATATCTTTCTCCTACTAATAACAGTTGTCTGAAACATGCTGTTTCCTGGAACGATTTTATTTCCCACCTGAATGGCACTGGTAAACTAATCAGCATCACAGAGAAGTCTTCATACATCAACCAAGCGATGCTGGCCACCATGCAATGTTTATTTCTCTGCAGCATACTACACTCCTGGAAATTGAAATAAGAACACCGTGAATTCATTGTCCCAGAAAGGGGAAACTTTATTGACACATTCCTGGCGTCAGATACACCACATGATCACACTGACAGAACCACAGGCACATAGACACAGGCAACAGAGCATGCACAATGTCGGCATTAGTACAGTGTATATCCACCTTTCGCAGCAATGCAGGCTGCTATTCTCCCATGGAGACGATCTTAGATGTGCTGGATGTAGTCCTGTGGAACGGCTTGCCATGCCATTTCCACCTGGCGCCTCAGTTGGACCAGCGTTCGTGCTGGACGTGCAGACCGCGTGAGACGACGCTTCATCAAGTCCCAAACATGCTCAATGGGGGACAGATCCGGAGATCCTGCTGGCCAGGGTAGTTGACTTACACCTTCTAGAGCACGTTGGGTGGCACGGGATACATGCGGACGTGCATTGTCCTGTTGGAACAGCAAGTTCCCTTGCCGGTCTAGGAATGGTAGAACGATGGGTTCGATGACGGTTTGGATGTACCGTGCACTATTCAGTGTCCCCTCGACGATCACCAGAGGTGTACGGCCAGTGTAGGAGATCGCTCCCCACACCATGATGCCGGGTGTTGGCCCTGTGTGCCTCGGTCGAATGCAGTCCTGATTGTGGCGCTCACCTGCACGGCGCCAAACACGCATACGACCATCATTGGCACCAAGGCAGAAGCGACTCTCATCGCTGAAGACGACACGTCTCCATTCGTCCCTCCATTCACGCCTGTCGCGACACCACTGGAGGCGGGCTGCACGATGTTGGGGCGTGAGCGGAAGACGGCCTAACGGTGTGCGGGACCGTAGCCCAGCTTCATGGAGACGGTTGCGAATGGTCCTCGCCGATACCCCAGGAGCAACAGTGTCCCTAATTTGCTGGGAAGTGGCGGTGCGGTCCCCTACGGCACTGCGTAGGATCCTACGGTCTTGGCATGCATCCGTGCGTCGCTGCGGTCCGGTCCCAGGTCGACGGGCACGTGCACCTTCCGCCGACCACTGGCGACAACATCGATGTACTGTGGAGACCTCACGCCCCACGTGTTGGGCAATTCGGCGGTACGTTCACCCGGCCTCCCGCATGCCCACTATACGTCCTCGCTGAAAGTCCGTCAACTGCACATACGGTTCATGTCCACGCTGTCGCGGCATGCTACCAGTGTTAAAGACTGCGATGGAGCTCCGTATGCCACGGCAAACTGGCTGACACTGACGGCGGCGGTGCACAAATGCTGCGCAGCTAGCGCCATTCGACGGCCAACACCGCGGTTCCTGGTGTGTCTGCTGTGCCGTGCGTGTGTTCATTGCTTGTACAGCCCTCTGGCAGTGTCCGGAGCAAGTATGGTGGGTCTGACACACCGGTGTCAATGTGTTCTTTTTTCCATTTCCAGGAGTGTATAAGCTCATTAGGGGAAACTCAAACCATCAGTCCCAGATTTGCTAGCCAACAGAGCTCGCAGTAGATCCGGTAGTTTCCAACTTCCGTATCGCTGTTGTCGGAAGTGTGGTAGTAAATAGAGTCAGTCTGAAAAAGAGCACAAAAGTTCTTCAATTAAAATAAGAAACAATAGATGCTATTTGAACTCTTACCCTTTCAGGCAAGGAAATATTAAACTTTAAGGGGGATAGGACGTCAAACGGGCTGACTTGGAGCAGGAGAAGCACAAAAGGATATTTTAATTTCCACTGTCTATACTTTCACAAATAAATGAATAATACTTTGTCAGCATGACCAGGAAGGATTCAGGATTCACACTCAGAGCAGTGGAATTTCAAAAACATAACAAAATAAATTTTTTACCTTTGAAAATACATCAATAATCACTTACTATTAGCTGCATTTGTTGCTGTTGGTACACTTTTCTTCAGAAGTAAGTGACGCAGCATGTGAAAGTTGCTGGATTTGGACGGGCTACTCCTGTAACTGAAATATCAGATCTGAAGATGGTTCTGAATGAACGGAAACCGGACATATGAATAAAAAATTTTGCAATCAAAACGGATTATAAGTAACATTATAAAGCATACAAATCATACTTACAGGTATATTAAACTGTGTAATTTATAGTTAATTATGTCAATTTTTACCGCAGGTTTTAACAGATTTGGAAAATTCTCGAGTTACATACATCTGCATGTGTGGTTTGCGTGCTGTGCAAAACTCAGCGAACAATCTTCCTTACTTATGAAGAAAAGTGTACCTGTAACAACAAATGCCGTCAATAGTAAGTGCAAAACGATGAATTTTCACATGTAAAAAAACTATTTTGTTATGTTCTTGAACTTCCACTACTATGAGTGTTAATTCTGAATCCCTCCTGGCCATGCTAACCAAGTTATATGAATTTAGGTGTAAAAATATAGACAGTGGAAATTAAAATGTCCTGTGGTGCCTCTCCTGCTTCAAGTCGGCCCGTCTGACGTCCTACTCCGCTTAAACAACGGTGCCTGAAGTAGTTCCATATCACATCGATATCCTGCCGAAGGTGATAATGACTAGGTGAAGCAAAGTGATGAGGGTATGTTCAGCACTAATTTTCTGTCGGTTTTAGTACGAATGGATTCATTCTTCGGTTTAAACAGCTGCAAGACCCTAAATTGTCCAGTATTGAGAGCCTGGCCTCAGCTCCCGGTTCGCCCTCTTTCATGAACTTTACAGCTGGACGACGCGACGTAGTCGAACTGGAGGATTAAGGCGAGGCAGTGGGGCGTTGTTGTAGCCGCAGCGCCCCCGAGGCCGTCAGCAGAGAACACGCCGCCCGCTACCTGCCAGCAGACAGGAGACGCGCCGGGCCGGGCAGAGCGGATATTGTGGCTGGAGTTTGCCGTCGGCCAATATTGTCCCAGGAAGTTCTCCGGGCCCCGCCCTTCATCTCGCGCCGTGCACGTACACGAGTTAGGTGAGGCGAGCCGAGCCCAGGCGCTCCCCGCTATCTTCCACTGTGCGCTAAACAGCACGCAGAAACCCCGAGTGCTAAACGTCTGCTGCCGCACTTGCTGTGTCGCCAGTGTGACGGCAGAGGAACTGATGCGAAGAGAATGGGACTCAGAGACGATCTGTGGATCCCGCTGCGTTTAAAAAATATCATCACTCATGTGTAACGCTGTTTGCTTTATTCACGTACAATATCTTCTGTATTGTAGACGCCGTAGTTGCAGCTCGCTCAGTTATCGATTATATCGAACAGGACTCACCATAATCAATATAGTAAATTGACAGGGATGAAACTGTAAGATAAAGAGAAGCAAAGATTTTTCAGTAAGCATAATTGTGCAAGCGGGCCGGCTGGCTCTGAGCACTATGGGACTTAACTGCTGTGGTCATCAGTCCCCTAGAATTTACAGCTACTTAAACCTAACTAACCTAAGGACATCACACAACACCCAGCCATCACGAGGCAGAGAAAATCCCTGACCCCGCCGGGAATCGAACCCGGGAACCCGTGCGTGGGAAGCGAGAACGCTACCGCACGACCACGAGATGCGGGCGCCCGAGGCAGGATTCGAACCTGTGACCGTAGCGGTCACGCGGTTCCAGACAGTAGCGCCTAGAACCGCACGGCCACTCTGGTCGGCCAAGCGGGCCGTTTGCAAGATAATTCCGAATGTGCGGTTAGAAGTCGCGACTGAATTAGGTATGAAATATTGTCCTGTTTAGTACAAATATAAGATTTCTTATATGTCCCCATTTAATTCCGCTCAAATTTCGTCCACGGCGTGCTTTTATAAGAAATACAGCACTGCTTCAGCACTTTACAAAAATGGCTCAAATGGCTCTGAGCACTATGGGACTTAACTTCTGAGGTCATCAGTCTCCTTGAACATAGAACTACTTAAACCTAAGTAACCTAAGGACATCACAAACATCGATGCCCAAGGCTGTAGCGCCTAGAACCGCTCGGCCACCTCGGCCTCAGCACTTTACATTTTGCAATTACTTGAGTCCTCTAGCAGCAGCCTCATGGAGATGTGGACTCGTTACATGCTGCGACTTGATGTGCGGTACTACCTCTGCGTCACCAAATTACTATTGAGCTCAGAACTCCGGTTGCGGCATACAAGTGTAATGATACGCTTCTCTCTCTCTCTCTCTCTCTCTCTCTCTCTCTCTCTCTCTCTCTCTCTCCCTCCCCCCCCCCCTCTCTCTCTCTCTCTCTCTCTCTCTCTCTCTGACACATACACACACACACACACACACACACACACACACACACACACACACACATGGAGCTGGGCTAATGAAGGCGTCTTTTTGAAATATCGGCAGGGCTGAGTTGTGCACCTTCTGCATTCACACCCAGAAACTAAACTTCCTGCAGAATTGATTAAACTCCTGATTCTAACTTACATCGGCATTTTACAAGCACATAAATAAAATACAATTTGGATCTCCAGTATGCTGGGCTAATGACGGGACAGCAACTTGTGTTACTCTGTGTGATTTAGAAAACAATCATGGTTGCGATATACATTGCTTTTCTATTTCAGTGTCCTTTGGCTGGACGGATATTTGTGCTGCCAGTGGTCACTAAGAAACTTGACTTAGGCACAAGTATGTACAATACTAACATAGTGCTATCACAGAATTTTTTCTGTTTAGATGGTTAAATAATGGGTTCTGATACCCGAAGCCGGTATTGAGTTAAATAAAAAGAACTAAATTTCGCTGCTTTGGCTGTTATTTACATAAAATTGCAAATTAAAATAAATGAAACATTAACAGTAATTATGTAAATGGTTGTATTCTTTCACATAATTGATTCTAGGCGACACCAAAGAATCTACACTGAAAGAACTGATGTATCATTCAACCAGTAAAAAAAAAAAAAAAAAAAAAAAAAAAAAAAATTAAATAATTAAAATGATGGCCCTACAAATATGTTTTTAGGCGTGAAATTGCAGTAAAACCAGCATGTTTGCAGACTGAAGTGGTAGCATCTTACCCAAATACTAATTAATCATCAGTGTTTCCACCCAGAGTCACCAGCTCACAAATAAAAAGATCCACCACACAGCCCGAACTTTTGCTAAGGACAAACAAATGCTACAATATTCGCTCTCTCACTTGCCACCCATAACCTACTTTTGCTAACGACAAACAAATGCTACAATATTCGCTCTCCCACTTGCCACCCATAATCTATCACTTTACACGTTCTAAAGTAAGTTCATACCTCTCCAACACGCAAGTTAATTCAATGACCATCCAGCGCACAATGAACCGGAGCAGCCATCCGTGCACCCTCACAAGCCCTTCGGGTAGCCCGTCAAATCTTACAGCAAACACAAACTAAATAAAATGAACCACCATTTAAAATATGTGAACTCGCAAATAGACTATATACGGGAAAAGCAGCGTCTTCCTCTTCTGGTCGCCGTCAGAACATTCACAATGCCGCATGTGTAGTACTTTACAATGAGGCGACAAAAATCATGGGACAGCGACATGCATTTATACATATGGCGGTAGTATAATGTACACAAGGTACGAAGCCACAGTGCATTGGCGGAGCTGTCGTTTACAATCAGGTGATTCATGCGAAAAGGTTTACGACGCGATTCGCCTCACGATGGGAATTAACAGGTTTTGGACGCGGAGTGGTACTTGGAGCTAGGCAAATGGAGCGTTCCATTTCGGAAATCGTTAGGGAATTCAATAGACCGAGGTTCACAGTGTCAAGAGATTGCTGAGACTACAAAATTTCAGACGTTATCTTTCACCACGGACAGCGCAGTGGCCGTTGGCCATCGCTTAACGACCGAGAGCAGCGAAGTCTTCGTAGAGTTGCCAGTGCCAACAGATAAGCAACACTGCGTGAAATAACCACAGAAATCAATGTGGGATGTATGACGAATGTATTTGTTGGGACAGTGCGGCGAAATTTGGCATTAATGGGCTACGGAAGCAGAGAACCGACTCGAGTGCCTTTGCTAACAGCACGTCGGCTCCTACAGTGCCTCTCCTGGGTTCGGGACTATATCGGTTGAGCCATACACGACTGGAAAACTTCAAAGGTCAGACGAGTCCCGATTTCAGTTGGTGAGAGCTGATGATACGGTTCAAGTGTGGTGCACACTTCACGAAGCCTAGGGCCCAAGTTGTCAACAAGCCAGTGTTCAAGCTGATGGTGGTTCCATAATGGCGTGGGCTGTGTTTACATGGAAGGGATTGGGTACCCTGGATATTCGGCTACTTTTAGGGGGTCCCACTTCAGACGCTCCCTGGCGTTCACCCTGGAGGTGCAGCCGCTTGTCCGCGGTCGCCTGTGCGGACAAACTTCTTGCTGCCTGTGTCTGCTCGCGTGGGCAGGCAACACTGTTGTGAGCAGCCTCTTCTAGCCTAGGTCCACGGTGTGATTCGGTGAGCCTTTGCGCGCCTCATCCAGAAGAGCTCGGCTGCCACTGCACAGCGGGCCGGACACAGGACGCAGGATGCTCGTCTCGCTGTGTCATCGGCCCGGCGGCGTCGCGGCGCTGACGCCACCGCTGGTTTACCCGCCGCACGTCCGTGGCCTCTCGCTGTATGCCGACTGCAGTGCTTTCTTCCACTGGGAGTGCACTGGTTACATCCCGTGGACGTTGGCATCACAGGCAACGACATGCCGGATATACTTAGAATAATAAATGAATTGTTTTCCAGTATTGTTTCTCCGACGTCTCCCGGGCATCTAACAGGCACCCGGCCACCACTCCACTGCAAATCTCTCCTTTTTCGGTTCTTTCCGGGCATCGGGGTCTCGATCTACCAAGTTCTACCGCCAACCATTGCGGCAGATAAAACCAATTATTACCATGCGAGATGAATCTAAAAAAAAATCTGCGAATAGCCTCAGAAAAAGGAGGAAAGATATCATTACTGGCCTTACCACTAGCTACACTCGACTTCTGACATCGGCTTATAACTGTTAGAAACTGTTAGCAAACACACCTTGTGGAACCGTTCGAAACACTGTGGTCACACGTTGTTTGATATTTGCATCAGTACAGGAGATGAGACCTGTTGTTACCAATACGATCCTGAGAGCAAGAGACAGTCAGTGGTATTGTGTTCATCGTTTTCGCCGCCTACCTCGCTAGAAATTCGTTGTGGCTCATGTTCTTGGTAGGGTAAGATACCTGTCAACATTGTCTTAATCTTGGATTTTGTCAGCCGACATTTTTTTGGGAGACAGAGACGACATGAACACCATCTCATTGACTGTCACTTGATCTCTGAATAGTACTGATTGCAGCACATTGCATCTCCTGTAAAGATGCGAATTGCCAACAAAGCGTGACCTTTTTTGGAAGAAGATGGGCCCATCCACGCCCACCACGAAAAGCTCTACTGTCATGCCTGCATTGTGGTTAATATCCAAATCTATATTGCCCCACGTAAGAGACAATAGATCTACGCTTCTAAAGAATAGTAGTTCTTAAGGGCAGAGGGGAAAAAAGTGCCACGGCAAATTCCGTGGGGAAAAAACCTCTACGACAGTGTGGACGGGTAGTAAGGCTGCTGGCGTAACTGCGCCGCAGCAGGAGTTCATGCGCTGGAATTGGGAAATGCACAGAGGCATTACCGATATATCTGGGCGCCCAATGATGTCTCCTGGGCCAGCTGCAGCGTCAGCAAATCTGTCAAGTGTAAGCTGTCAATTGGATATAAATTACTGATTGCTGAGTGAGTCGTGTGGGGGGTTTGTTTGTGTTCTTTGTGTTCGGCTCCCCTGGCTGTGTCGTCTGGTTGACGGGACACAGCTGGTTGTGCTAGTGCATTTTCTGCTGAAATTTCAGTGTTTGCGTGCTTTTACTAAGCAAGCCGTAGGTGGATCGTTTTCTCTAGGAAAAATGTGCTTCCATCTATGGTTGTGATCGCAGTTCCCCAGATTATAGATAAATTGACTGTTCGAGTGTCTAGAGATTTTGTACAATCGTGTGGCGAGTTTTTTTTACTACTTCCTCGAGTTTCGAGTATCAATTCTTTATGTAAGTCCGCAGTGCGTGTACATCTTGGAACATAGCTTATGATTTCTAGCATCTTATTCTGTATGATCCGCAGACGACGCAGACGTGGTGCTGCTGTTTAGCTCCAGCCTCTAACTTTACATGTCACGCGGTTCTTCGAGCTATCCTACACGATATATTTGTTGTCAGCTTCCTGTAACCGTTGTCGGAAGTAACTTGTAGCTCATGGTGATTGCCGTGAAGGCCAGTAACGGTATTTTGTTCGTAATTCTAGTGTCCTTCGTTGTCTAAGATTATACAGCGAATTCTTCAGACGCTCCTTGTACATTCGTTTTACAAGCTGTAACTTCCACGACATTGTGTCACGCGTTAATGGTAGTAATTGGGGAAAAAGTATAGCTGTTGGTAACATATGTGATCAGTGAAATATGAAATAGTGATGACGATACTGGTTCTTTAAAAAATAATTTAGGTTCATGAGCGAAACACAATTGAACCTTTATGTGAGTATCCCTAAGAAAATTTTATTTTAGACATTAGCGGGTAATTTCTTCCACATTGTGAAATGAAGTGCGTGCATGTCTGGGCTTTGAGTTCCGTACCGGGCAGTTCAGCTGACTGAAATAAGTCTTTTTATTTGAAGATTTCGGTGACTCGCTCGTTGATGATAAAGAAATGATGAAGAGACCAGAACACGCACGCACACACGCACACACACACACACACACACACACACACACACACACACACACACCACACTACCGAGCGAAGGAAGTCCTCGATCCGGCCGGGAATCGGACCGTACCCCCAGGTTGGGAACCCCAATTTTAGAGAAATTGTATTATTATAGAGAGTTTCATTTAATAACTGAGTAACTCCAGTCTTGTACTATTACAAAAAAGTGGTTCAAATGGCTCTGAGCACTATGGGACTCAACTGCTGTGGTTATCAGTCCCCTAGAACTTAGAACTACTTAAACCTAACTAACCTAAGGACAACACACACAGCCATGCCCGAGGCAGGATTCGAACCTGCGACCGTAGCAGTCGCACGGTTCCGAACTGCGCGTGTACTATTACAGGTCAAATGAAACGAAATGGTTAAAAATGAACCTCAATGCATTTACATCAAAACTTCTGGTAGCGACTGTAGTAATTTCCAAATGTGTAACTCTTTCATGTTTTGTTTGAGCACCTAACGTTGTATTCTCGTCTGTTGCACACACAAGCTCAAACTTAATAATTTTAAAGGAACAGCGGCTGTCTGTGCACAACTTCCAGAATTGCTCATGCTCCGCCAGGAATGAGTCCTATTTTCGTGACTGAGAACACGGCTGACAAATCTATGGGCCAGGATACAAGAAGGGCGACTTTGATGAGAAGTTAACTACGCATTATCCCATAAAATTGCTAACGGCCTTGGCGCTGTGGTACCACCGGTTATCGTCATATCACTGAAGTTAAGCGCCGTTAGGCTTGGCCAGTTCTTGGATGGGTCACCATCTGGGTCTGTCGAGCGCTGTTGGCAAGCGGTGTGAGTCCAGTAGAAGAGCTACTTGGATAAGTAGCAATGGCCGGGAGAGTGGCGTGCTGACCACACATTCCTTCAAATGTGCATCCAGTGACGCCCTGAGATGGCGGTCGGTCGGAACCGGTGGGCCTTCCGAGGCCTTTCCAGACGGAGTTTAGAGTTTATCCCATAACATCATCAGGTGGTCTGGCGTGTAACGACGTACGAGACAATGTGGCTTTGCGTTTTGTGGAATTGGGACAGATATGGGAATTATCAGTTCGGGTGCTTCAAATGTATTTTGATACTGTTCATGACCTCTTCCCTAACGTGACACAGATTTATAAATTTCCAATATAGAACAAAGTATAAGGAAGAAGAACGATGGCACTTACAATGTGCACAACTAAATTCGATCTCACGAGTCATCCGACACAGAACCATAATTTCGACTGATAACCAGTTTCCAAGCATACTGAGTGTTTTTACGGACATGCGAATGGCTCGATGATGTTCTGGGTAACCTACATCTATATTTCGAACGCCACATTACGCGTCTCGTTGCACGTACTTCTGATAGGAATATCGTTTCCCTCTTCCCTGTTCCACGCGCTGAGAGTGCTCCGGAACAAACTGTTAATTAGCCATCTCAGAACTCAAATTACGCTGACTTTCCTGTCGTGATCAGTTTGCGAAACGTACAGCGGTTGTATAAAAATTTGGGAACAACAGAAACACAACACATTACCATGTGTAGTACAGTGTAGGCAAACCGTTTGCATCCAAAAGATACTCTGCTCATCTCGGAATGGATAGTCCAAATTCTGTGTGGTCTTATACTATTCTTCGTGCAATATAGTGGCACGCTCAGTAAACGATGATGGGGTGCATACCGAACAGGGACTACTCTCTCAGAAGCATACCACAGAAGCTCAGTAATATTGACATCTGTTGGTCTTGGTTGTCAGGGTAGATGCGACAATTCATCCTCGCGCTCACAGAACCAAACCTGGACGAGCGATGTGAACAGCGGCCCTGCCTTCTAGGAACACCAACGTTGTACCACTGGATGGCCTGATCAACCAAAATGGCCACATAATCCTTGGCAATAATATGACCTCGCAGAGTACCCACGGGGTTCGTGGAATACCACGACATTGCTATCCAAATCTTCACCTAGTTCTTGGGATGTAAACTCGGCCAGAAGATGGAAATAGTGTGCAACAAGACTCATCCGATCAAATGACTTCCTTTCTTTGGTGCGTAGTCCAGGTTTTATGACTTCGGCACCTCGTGTTCCTGTTATAGGCATTTGCATAAATGATGAACGCATTTGGAATTCCAATTCGCCCATTCGTGTTGTTTTGGTGCAGGCAAATTCCGCGAGGGCGACATGTAGTTCTGTAGCCGTCGTCCTCTTACTTCTCGTCACAATACTCTTCAATGACCGTCTGCCAATCACTCAACACTCACTTTCGTCTGCTTTGTGGCTCAGCAGATGATGTTTTTCCGCTTTCGCTGAATACGGTATAAGTCTTCGATATGAGCCTCTTTAAACACCAAACACCGCCTACTTTGTTTGCGCAAGCACGCACCCTACGAACACAAACAATTTACCGATGGTCAAATTCACTGAGCTGCGACGCGATGCACTCACAGCTATACGGAATTACTCGCGGTGTTTCCACATTTTTCTTCAATCCATGAACGTATTTGTGAAGTGGAAACACTTTGCCTGACTGTTCTTGAATTTAATATACGTCCTCTAAGTGATTCACAACGGCTCTGTTGCACTGTCTAACAATGGAGCCGGCCGCTGTGACCGGGCGGTTCTAGGCGCTTCAGTCCGGAACCGCGCTGCTGCTGCGGTCGCAGGTTCGAATCTTGCCTCGGACATGGATGAGTGTGATGTCCTTGGATTAGTTAGGTTTAAGTAGCTCCAAGTCTAGCGGACTGATGACCTCCGATGTTAAGTCCCATAGTGTTTAGAGCCATCTGAACCATTTAACAATGGAGTTTGATCAGCATCTCTGTAACGTTCTCGCACCGGCTAAACGAACCCGTGCCGAGACACTGCGCTGTTCGTCCTCTGTCTCGTTTATTGAGGATACCCTACACAGTCTCAGATTGACGAGCAATATTTAAGAATCGACCAAGCATGACTTCTGTTAGCATAGCATAGGCAATAAAAAGAATGCAGCCTATCTGGACCATGTTTTCATTCTCAAGACACTTTAAGGATGTGGAACCCCACGAAATTAAAATTTAAATGAAAATCTGAATTTTCTTTCAAGGATATCTTAGATTTTCTCAGGATCTGTCCATTTAATCTAAGCGTGGATTCTGCTTTTTCTGAAACGTTTTTTATGATGTCGTTCCACTTTTGGGCGATCCGGACTGACAATGTCGAGACATTTCATGGTTGCTACTGCTCCGAGTGATATACAATTAACATAAAATCTGTAGTACGAATGAGGTATTTAGATTTGTTGGAAGTGGGTTTGCTGAGAAATTCGCGTCCGGGACGCTACTTCAACCGGCAGTAGAACACGGCTTCTAGTTTGGAACCCTTGTTAAGCAGGGGCAACATGGGATGAATTCACAAATGCGGTGTTATAATCGCAACAGAAATGTGCAGTCCATCAAAAAGTGTAAGAAATTATCGATGAACGTAAATGGGAATCTCTGGAGAAAAAAGGACATTCTTCTCGCTAGAGTAGCTGCAGAAATATATCGTCAAAGCCGCAGACACTTTTTTTCAAAACTGCATACAACTCATACAAAGTATTCCAAGAAGAGACAAGTACAGCCGGAAAGAGAAGTGACTATCCCTTCACGAGTTACGAGGACGCTTCCTTCGAGATGCTTCTCTCGCAGTCAAGAAGAGACAGCCAGAGCTTAATTAAATATGATACGAATAATTACGTTTCGTAAGTGCCCAACATTTAAGTCTTGAACTCAAAGCCCACAGTTTTATATTGAGGTCTAATTGCCGACATTACACGGTACATAGACTGCTTAAACTTTTTTTTTCCATCAGTCTACTGACTGGTTTGATGCGGCCCGCCACGAATTCCTTTCCTGTGCTAACCTCTTCATCTCAGAGTAGCACTTGCAACCTACGGCCTCAATTATTTGCTTGACGTATTCCAATCTCTGTCTTCCTCTACAGTTTTTGCCCTCTACAGCTCCATCTAGTACCATGGAAGTCATTCCCTCATGTCTTAGCAGATGTCCTATCATCCTGTCCCTTCTCCTTATCAGTGTTTTCCACATATTCCTTTCCTCTCCGATTCTGCGTAGAACCTCCTCATTCCTTACCTTATCAGTCCACCAAATTTTCAACATTCGTCTATAGCACCACATCTCAAATGCTTCGATTCTCTTCTGTTCCAGTATTTCCACAGTCCATGTTTCACTACCACACAATGCTGTACTCCAGACTTACATCCTCAGAAATTTCTTCCTCAAATTAAGGCCGATATTTGATATTAGTAGACTTCTCTTGGCCAGAAATGCCTTTTTTGCCATAGCGCGTCTGCTTTTGATGTCCTCCTTGCTCCGTCCGTCATTGGTTATTTTACTGCCTAGGTAGCAGAATTCCTTAACTTCATTGACTTCGTGACCATCAATCCTGATGTTAAGTTTCTAGCTGTTCTCATTTCTACTACTTCTCATTACCTTCGTCTTTCCCCGATTTACTCTCAAACCATACTGTGTACTCATTAGACTGTTCATTCCGTTCAGCAGATCATTTAATTCTTCTTCATTTTCACTCAGGAGAGCAATGTCATCAGCGAATCTTATCATTGATATCCTTTCACCTTGTATTTTAATTCCAGTCCTGAACTTTTCTTTCATTTCCATTATTGCTTCCTCGATGTACAGATTGAAGAGTAGGGACGAAAGGCTACAGCCTTGTCTTACACCCTTCTTAATACGAGCACTTCGTTGTTGATCGTCCACTCTTATTATTCCCTCTTGGTTGTTGTACGTACTGTATATGACCCGTCTCTCCCTATAGCTTACCCATAATTTTTTTCAGTATCTCGAACAGCTTGCACCATTTTATATTGTCGAACGCTTTTTCCAGGTCGACAAATCCTATGAACGTGTCTTGATTTTTCTTTAGCCTTGCTTCCATTATTAGCTGTAACGTCAGAATTGCCTCTCTCGTGCCTTTACTTTTCCTAAAGCCAAACTGATCGTCACCTAGCGCATTCTCTATTTTCTTTTCCATTCTTCTGCATATTATTCTTGTATGCAGCTCCGATGCATGCTTAAACTTGATACAATTAAATATCTCGAAAATGCCTATATATCGTACGAACAAAATGTACTAGGCGAAAAGTTAATATTAGTAAGGGGGACGCTTGTTTGTGGTACTACTGACTGCCTCCCAACTGTCCCTCCTGATCGAGAGACGTCAATTTTGTTATTTGAAATGAGAATTTCCTTTTTTGGCATACTTGGATTCTACGCCAAAAACACATAAGGCTTACGCAAACCATTGTTTTCCATTTCTGGTAGACGGCACTGTATCAAACAAATATCAAATGTGCCTGTTTTTGGAGTTAAGAACTGACGGATTTGATTCTACGTTTCATGATGCAAATGAAAAATTTTGTGTTCTAATGGTCGATGTTGACGTTCAGACATTGCAATTGGTAACATTTTTCTGTTCTCTATGGAGATGATTGTTGTGAGTCCCTAAACCATCGGTGGCCATCTTCGAACGCCTTTGCCGCTATACGGCTACCGGCGGAAACCAAACCACAATCATCGTACTGATTAAATATTCTTGAAATGATAGTGATAGGCGCACCTTTCATGGATTCTCGCCGAAATTTTTTTCTTTCTTTGTGTTTTTAGTGCGCACAACTACAATGGTCATTAAATCCACTTTCTTGTTCCTGGATCACTCTAAACGTAGTTTCTAGCCAGACATTGAAACGGCTAAACATATTGTGGCCAAGATAGACACGAAGCCCATGCCTACTACAGTAGTACAAGTTTATATGCCAACTAGCTCTGCAGATGATGAAGAAATTGATGAAATGTATGATGAAATAAAAGAAACTATTCAGGTAGTGAAGGGAGACGAAAATTCAATAGTCATGGGTTACTGGAATTCGAGAGCAGGGAAAGGGAGAGAAGGAAAAATAGTGGGTGAATATGGATTGGGGGAGAGAAATGAAAGAGGAAGCCGTCTGGTAGAATTTTGCACAGAGCATAACTTAATCATAGCTAACACTTGCTTCAAGAATCATGAAAGAAGGTTGTATACATGGAAGAATCCTGGAGATACTAGAAGATATCAGATAGATTATATAATGGTAAGACAGAGATTTAGGAGTCAGGTTTTAAATTGTAAGACATTTCCAGGGGCAGATGTGGACTCTGGCCACAATCTATTGGTTATGAACTGCAGATTAAAACTGAAGAAACTGCAAAAAGGAGGGAATTTAAGGCGATGGGACACGGATAAACTGACTAAACCGTACAGCAGGGAGAGCATAAGGGAACAATTGACAGGAATGGGGGAAAGAAGTACAGTAGAAGAAGAATGGGTAGCTCTGAGGGATGAAGTAGTGAAGGCAGCAGAGGATCAAGCAGGTATAAAGACGAAGGCTAGTAGAACAGAAGAAATATTGAATTTAATTGATGAAAGGAGAAAATGTAAAAACGCCGTAAATGAAGCAGGCAAAGGGGAATACAAACGTATCAAAAATAAGATCGACAGGAAGTGCAAAATGGCTAAACAGGGATGGCTAGAGGATAAATGTAAGGATGTAGAGGCTTATCTCACTAGGGGTAAGATAGATACTGCCTACAGGAAAATTAGAGAGACGTTTGGAGAAAAGAGAGCCACTTGTATGAATATCAAGAGCTCAGATGGAAACCCAGTTCTAAGCAAAGAAGGGAAAGCAGAAAGGTGTATGTAGAGGGTCTATACCAGGGTGATGTACTTCAGGACAATTATGGAAATGGAAGAGGATGTAGAAGAAGATGAAATGGGAGATACGATACTGCGTAAAGAGTTTTATAGAGCACTGAAAGACCTGAGTCGAAACAAGGCCCAGGGAGTACACAGCATTCCATTGGAACTACTGACGGCCTTGGGAGAGCCAGTCCTGACAAAACTCCACCATCTGGTGAGCAAGATGTATAAGACAAGCGAAATACCCTCAGACTTCAAGAGGAATATAATAATTCCAATCCCAAAGAAAGCAGGTGTTGACTGATGTGAAAATCACCGAACTGTTAGTTTAATAAGTCACAGCTGCAAAATACTAACGCGAATTCTTTACAGACGAATGGAAAAGCTAGTAGAAGGCGACCTCGGGTAAGATCAGTTTGGATTCCGCAGAAATGTTGGGACACGTGAGGCAGTACTGACAGTACGACTTATCTTAGAAAATAAATTAAGGAAAGGCAAACCTACGTTTCTAGCATTTCGACAATTTTGACTGGAATATTCTCTTTCAAATTCTAAAGGTGGCAGGGGTAAAATACAGGGAGCGAAAGGCTATTTACAATTTGTACAGAAACCAGATGACAGTTATAAGACTCGAGGGGCATGAAAGGGAAGCAATGGTTGGGAAGGGAGTGAGATAGGGTTGTAGGCTGTCCCCGATGTTATTCAATATGTATATTGAGCAAGCAATAAAGGAAACAAAAGAAAAATTCTGAGTAGGTATTAAAGTACATGGAGAAGAAATAAAAACGTTGATGTTCGCCGATGACATTGTAATTCTGTCAGAGACAGCAAAGAACTTGGAAGAGCAGTTGAACGGAATGGACAGTGTCTTGAAAGGAGGATATAAGATGAACATCAACAAAAGCAAAACGAGGATGATGGAATATAGTCGAATTAAGTCGGGTGATGCTGAGGAATTAGATTAGGAAATGAGACACTTCAAGTAGTGAAGGAGTTTTGCTATTTGGGGAGCAAAATAACTGATGATCGTCAAAGTATAGAGGATATAAAATGTAGACTGGCAATGGCAAGGAAGTCGTTTCTGAAGAAGAGAAATTTGTTAACATCGAGTATAGATTTAAGTGTCAGGAAGTCGTTTCTGAACGTATTTTTATGGAGTGTAGCCATGTATGGAAGTGAAACGTGGACGATAAATAGTTTGGACAAGAAGAGAATAGAAGCTTTCGAAATGTGTTGCTACAGAAGAATGCTGAAGATTAGATGGGTTGATCACATAACTAATGACGAGGTATTGAATATAATTGGGGAGAAGAGGAGTTTGTGGCACAACTTGACTAGAAGAAGGGATCAGTTGGTAGGACATGTTCTGAGGCGTCAAGGGATCACAAATTTAGCATTGGGAGGCAGCGTGGAGGGTAAAAATTGTAGAGGGAGACCAAAAGATGAATACACTAAGTAGATTCAGAAGGATGTAGGTTGCAGTAAGTACTGGGAGATGAAGAAGCTTGCACAGGATAGAGTAGTGTGGAGAGCTGCATCAAACCAGTCTTAGGACTGAAGACAACAACAACAACGAACATATTGTACTGTGTCATAAAATTTGCAATATTAATGCAAATTTTGAACATAAACATCAACAGTTAAAACACAAAGTTTTAAATTTACATCACGAACAAAGTGCAGGATCAAATGCATGTATTATTAATTACAAAAACAAACACAGTTGGTATTTGTCGATTATAGCAAATGGGACACAACGGTTTGAGTAAACCGTACGTATTTTTTAGCGTAGTATCAGAATATGTATCAAATGGTTTTTCCCATTTGAAAATACGAATCTGAGTGCGAGTCTTGTTTCATGTGACGCCACGTTAGGTGATTTGTGCGTCGGTCATGATGAAGGCAACACACACCCAAGCCACGAGAAGAGAAAATCTCCAACCTGCCCGTGAATCAAAACAGGCCCGCTGCATGGTATGCAAACACGTTACTATTCAGCTAAACAGGCTGACAATAGAATCGGTTTACAAATGAGAGAGCTTACAAAACACTAGAGCGCCCTATTATAAAATACTGCTCACATGTGCGGGACCCATTCCGAGCAGGGATAACAGGGGATATTGAAAATAAACAAACAAGGGCAGCACGAATTTTCCTAGGTTTGTTTATCTCACAGAATAGCGTCATTGAAATGTTGAAATACGCACCAGTCGGATACTAGGTGATACACGTCAATCATCCCTTGAAAGCCTACATACACATTCAACAAACCAGCGCTGAGTGAGGACCATAGAAATACATTACTGCTCTCCACGTCCCATACTGACCGAGAGCAGAAGGTTAGACCGAAAGTGAGTAGCAAATTAATACTGTTTGCCGGACCAGAACTGGGACATAAAACTTAGCCTTTTGAGGGCAAATGCTCTCACTACGCCTGGGGTGGACTGGCTAGCGAAAGGTATTCCAGATCCGGAAGACAGTTTTAATCCACCTGGACGTTTCAGTTCAGCGTACACTCGCCTGCACAGTGAAAATTCATGCTGGAAATAAGATTAGACTAATCAGGGACATATAAGCTGTTATTCTTCCTGTGCGAATGAAAAATTCCTAACAATTTGTATATTGGAAGTATTCCTGCCACGCACTTAACAGTAATTTGTAGAGCATACGTTTACATGTAGATACCAAAGCTACATTCGAGGATGTCTCAAAAGTGTGCGGAACATCAGAGATATCTGAATAACATACCTGAAAGCATTGCACGTTTGTGGTTTCAGTTACACAAAAAATACTGTTAATATGTCAGTTGATCCTTTAAATTATGAGACTATGATTGAGTTTGAAGCATACCCCTGTGATGCTATCAAGATCTGAATTCAGTTACCTATACAGTGAACAGATTGCTCCCCATACTATGTGGAATAGTAAGATAAAATCGGATATCATTGAACATCTGAACTTGAACAGTAGTGGTCAAATTAAACATGAAATATGAGTTCTATAGTTCGCAAAAAAAAAAAAAAAAAAAAAAAATATAACGAGAAAGGATATCTTTAAGTTGTGGAAAGAAACTGAAGGTGACAGCTAAGTCCTGTTTAGTGCTTAAGTGCATAGACTTGACGACAAATACTTAATAGAAAATACAAGTTTTTACTAAGTGCACAGTTGTTGAAACTGATTATTAAACTTAGACAATAATATCTTGGTACAGGGAATATAACTGGAAAGGAAATGTTAATAACGTCGTACAATTTCTACTGTAAACTGTCAATGATTAAAGGAAGGATTTGGAAAAGATCATATGAGCACCAGTAACCTTGCCTAAGCGCATGGTGAGTTCAACTAGCTGAGTGCATGATATAATTGAGAAAAATAAGACTGGAACTTAAACAAATAACTTCGAGTCCGTTTCGTCACGTAGTTCACAAACGTTGCACCCACTGACCATCGATCTAAAACTCAGAAACAGATAATGGCTGCCGTGTTAATGAGCGTTAGAAGTTAGGACCCACAATCTGTAATTAACTCTGATACAGACTCTCAACATGCCCTTTAAGTGCCGACTGCTGGAAGTGCAGACGAAGACGAAGTGTTCCTTCTCTGGAGCTCTAAGACGAAGTGTTCATATCCTCCCGTTCAAAAATGTTGCTGGTTCTGCCATCCCCGGATTCTCAGTAGCTAATCGCTGTGGATTTCCCGACTTTCGTCCATTGAAAAATACACAAAAATAAAAGCAGTCTCCAGCCTCTTAAAGAAATTGCTGCCCATAGGCATCCACAAATTTTCATCAAAATAAATTTTTGTGAGCCAATCCTGGGCTCATTTACGAAACTTACGTCACCAGTTAGTGACCTTCATCAAATTCCTCTCGCTCTGAATGTTTCATGTTTCGCCGCCCCTTTGCAGATCGCCATATTTTTAACATAGTTTCCGTTTCACTGCGTCTCACAGTGCTAGTTTACGACTTGCTGAGTTCGATGTACTGCCTCCCTCACGGCTCTACAGTGCCCGTATTTAGACTAGGTCACCACTGTAGCGCACGACGCTTTTGAGGTTATCACGGTGCGACAAGGGCAGTACTCAACGCAGTAGGATTCAGCACGACGTTCGCTTACGCGCTGCAGTTGGAGTAATTTGTAGTTACCGAAAAATGGGGCTGAAGCAGTACCAAGCCGTCTGTGAGTCAGCAACAACTGCATTTGAACCATCTAAGCAAACAGGTGCACACTCTTTGCAGATCGCCAGTATTAGGAAGTAGTGCTCGTACTAGTTCAAAATGGTTCAAATGGCTCTGAGCACTATGGGACTTAGCATCTGAGGCCATTACTCCCCTAGAACTTACAACTGCTTAAACCTAACTAACCTAAGGACACCACACACACCCATGGTCGAGGCAGGATTCGAACCTGCAACCGTAGCGCTCGCATCGTACCAGACTGAAGCGCCTAGAACCGCTCGGCCACTCCGGCAGGCTACTAGCTCTACTACTACTACTACTACTACTAGTATTAGTAGTAGTAGTAACAGAAGAAGTTTTATTCATCTATAGATCAGTTTTGATAATGATTTTTATTCAAAATATTGTAAGTAGGCTGTTTAGGTTTTCTTATTGGTAACGCCACGTAGCCCTCTGTATAAAAAAAAACACTGGCTGTGCTGTGTGCAGTCAGTGGCTGGTTGGCATTGTTGTAATACTCGCCATTGTAGTGTTGGGCAGCTGGATGCTAACACCGCGTAGCGTTGCGCTGCACAGTTGGAGGTGAGCCGCCAGCAGTGGTGGACGTGGGGAGAGAGATGGCGGAGTTTTGAAATTTGTATGAATTGGTGTCACGAACTGATATATATATATATATATATATATATATATATATATATATATATATATATATATATATATGTATAATGACTATTAAGGTAAATACATTGTTTCTTCTGTATTAAAATCTTTCATTTGCTAACTATGCCTATCAGTAGTTAGTGCCTTCAGTAGTTTGAATCTTTTATTTAGCTGGCAGTAGTGGCGCTCGCTGTATTGCAGTAGCTTGAGTAATGAAGATTTTTGTGAGGTAAGTGATTTGTGAAACGTATAGGTTAATGTTAGTCAGGGCCATTCTTTTGTAGGGATTATTGAAAGTCACATTGCGTTGCGCTAAAAATATTGTGTGTCAGTTTAAGCACAGTCTTGTACAATTTTTCTAAGGGGACGTTTCAATATGAACAGTGACGATGTTCGTATTCCAGAGTGATTACGTTCTGATTACCAGCAAAAGACTCTACCCCCATAACACGGGTGAAACTGTGAATGTGAGGAAATCGATAAGGAAAAGATTCTCGGAGGAGCTGACTGAGCATATAGAAAAGCAAAAATAGCCTTCGGTGAAATTAAAAGCAAGGACCAGAACGTTAAGAGTGCAATGGAAATTCCACTATTACATGCAGGGGAGAGACCAGATAGGTGGATGAAGTGATAGAAGAAGAAACACGAGTCGACAGGAAAGAGCAAAGGGATTCTGCATTAGAAATAGAATTTAGAGGAGCTTTGATCAACTTCAGATCAAATAAGAAAGAAAGAATATATAGCATTCAACTGGATATTCTAAAATCATTGACTTGACGGCAAAACGACTATTGAGGTTCATGTGTAGAATTTATGAGACTAGCGACATACCATCAGACATTTGGAACAACATCATCCACACAATACTGAAGACTGCAAGAGGCCACAAGTTCGAGAATTACCGTACAATCAGCTTAACAGTTGACACATTCAAGTTTCCCACAGGAATAATATACAGAAGAACAGAAAATTGAGAATATGTTAGATGACGATCAATTTGACTTTAGGGAAAGTAAAGGCACCAGAGAGGTAGCTCTGTCAATGAGATTAAAAATGGAAGCAAATTGAAGAATAATCGAGACTCGTTCATAGGATCCGTCGACCTGGAAAAAGAGTTCAAAAAATTGGTTCAAATGGCTCTGAGCACTGTGGGATTTAACAGCTATGGTCATCAGTCCCCTAGAACTTACAACTACTTAAGCCTAACTGACCTAAGGACATCACACAACACCCAGTCAACACGAGGCAGAGAAAATCCCTGACCCCGCCGGGAATCGAAACTGGGAACCCGGAGAAAGAGTTCGGCTTTGCCCCTAATGTTCGGTTTATACGTGGATGAAGCATGGACGGGAGTAAAAGAAAAATTCAAGAGTGGGACTAAAATTGGGTGTGAAAGGAGCTCACCGATAACATTCGCTGATGACGTTGCTGTCCTAAGTGAAAGTGAAGAAGGATCTGTGGAACAGAGTGAACATCCTAATGAGTACTGATTGTGGACTGAGAGTAATTCGAAGAAAGACGAAAGTAGTGAGAAGTACCAGAAATGAGAACAGTGAGAAACTTAACATCAGCATAGATGGTCACAAAGCAGATGAAGTTAAGGAATTCTGCTACCTAGGCAGCAAGATAACGAATGACGGGAAGAGCAAAGGGGGACATTAAAAGCAGACTACCACTGGAAAAAGGGGAATTTGTAGCCAAGCGACATCTACTACTATCAAACCTAGGCCTTAATTTCAGGAAGAAATTTCTAATAATATACGTTTGGAGCACAGCATTGTTTGGTAGGGGAACATGGACTGTGGGAAAAGCGGAACAGGAGAAAATCGAAGCATTTGTCGTGTCTTGATACGGAAGCATGTTGGAAATTAGGTGGGCTTGTAAGGTAAGGAATGAGGAGGTTGTATGCAGAATCGGTGAGAACAGAAATATATGGAGAACACTAACAAGAAGATGGGACAAGATGATAAGACACCTGTTAAGAAACATAGGGTAACTTCCGACGTAGGAGAGTGAGCTATAGAGGGAAAAAACTGTAGAGGAATAAAGCGATTGCAATCCACCCAGAAAATAACTGAGTACTTATATGCAAGTCTTACTTTGAGATGGAACAGGAGAACAATTTTCGGCGGCGGACCGCGTCAAACCAGTGAGAAGACTGATCACAAAAAAGTAAAAATAGGATTTTTCCTGATATTATGGATTGATTTTTCCTAATATTATGGACTGAAAAAAAATTATATGCAGGTTGTTTCTATGACTTCCACTGATCATTTCTTATTGGTTGTGTTTGTACTTACTCCTGC
This sequence comes from Schistocerca gregaria, assembly GCF_023897955.1. Taxonomy (NCBI): domain Eukaryota; kingdom Metazoa; phylum Arthropoda; class Insecta; order Orthoptera; family Acrididae; genus Schistocerca; species Schistocerca gregaria. The sequence goes on from NC_064924.1 coordinate 434,809,480, forward strand.
GATTGTGATGTTTTTCAGACGTAACATTTCGAGAAAAGAGCGCTGAAGATTCACAGCTCATGAAGCATTTTAATTGCTGGCGAAGCGGGATTCATACATAGGGAGATTTAAAAAAAGTACAACAGTAACCACTTGTGGACAGGTGCGAACTTGACCAGTCATGGGTACAAGAGATCTGGTTCGTCTTACTATCAGTGTGTGTACTGGAGCTGTGGAGGTTAAAATCATCATGTTTTCTTTTGATTACCAGTTTCTGTGCAACAAATTATATTTGCTACTGGACAACATTACCATTGCCGTGAGGCTTGTGCATGTGACATTAATTTATTAGCTTTACAAAACACCTAAGGGTAACGACTACGTCCAAACTTAAGTATCCCCCCAACAACTGGTATCGATACAGACACAGATGCTACTACTACAGCTGCCGCCTCCATTGGCATCAGACGGACACGGAGTGTTGAGTGGGCCGTGCCACTGACTCATATATAGGGTGGCCGGGCGGCCAGTAATCACTTGATTAGGGTTGCCAGGTCCAAAAATAGAAACAGAAGTACCTTGGAGTCCGCTGTGCATTTTCAGTGGTTTATTATAAATCAACTACAGTCACTTTTTAAGAGAGGAAACTAAACGTGATTAAAGTAACAAAAAAAATCAGTAAACGTAGTTATAATTTGACAGTTACGATAGCAACTAGGCGCTCAACCTTCTTAATTTCTCTGCCTTTTTCCTGAGATAATCTTTTATCAAAATAAACTAAATGTTTTCATTAAATAAAATAAACAATTACCTATTATTTTGTGATGCAAAATGCGAAGGAATTCTATAAATTTGTCATTTCAAATAAACTTATTACGAAATAGCTATAATCTGCAGTTAAGTATTAGTATTTCTCACGTGGTGGAATGGAGGGCAGGTTGGCATCTACTGGTTGACACATTCTAGTTTGCTCTCCAACTCTGCACACAGTGTAGTTGTGACAGAGTGTGTTTATTTGTTCGCACTATGAAGAAAAATGTAGGTTAAAGAAATGAGAATAGAATTGGTTGGTATATCTGCTATCGTTATGAGCTATGTCCTTATTCCTCCTTATATTTATTCCTAGCACTTACCTCACAAGCTTCGAAGGGGCCTAAGTTGTGTGTTCTCTGCTTAGTTGCTAAAAAAAAGCCTAACAAATGCTGGACAGACCGGGCTTGTGTATTTTACCGGACATGATCGTAAAAAACCAGACAAGTCCGGCTAAAGTCCTATGTTTGTACCATGTTGAACGAAGTGCTTCCCATCTCGTCATACCGCTACATTTACAATGACCCTTCTTTTATTCTGGACTCTAATTTTATGCTACTGGGATGTGTGTCACTGTGCAGCTTATGAAGATTCCACCTCTATTAAAAGTTGACGCTTTCGTATGTTAAGTGGACAGAAAACGCATATTACTGGAACACGTGTTTCACGCCTGTCACCAAGTTCGAGGGCAGCCAGATTTCACACGGCCTTTGATTCTTTGAGAAGGAAGGCTAAGGGATGTGTAAAACGGAGTGGTAATCACATTGAGCATCTCCTGTAGTATTAACAGGAAAAGATCATAGAATAGAAAGGCCTGAATCTCTATAAGGACTTGTTTCCGGACTTATGTCCCATTTGGGGAACGTTTGGATAGTATTACCTCACACTGGTCCAGTGCAGGTTGAGGAAAGATAGAGGGATGTATAGCAATTAATATAGGTTTGGATGAATAGGGATTTTAGGGCAACATCCCCTCAAAAAAAAAATGTTCGTATAAAGCAGGGTCACCACTTCCTGAGATGATCCTACCGCCACTGGGGTCGTGAGAGGGAACCACCTACTTCCGCTAACAGTGGTTTAGTTCTAATTGTAAGAGCCAATGCGGCAGACTGACATCATTCAAGATATTTATAATAAAAAGAATATATTTTCATGTCTAGGAAAAATACTAAATTCGATAGTAAGATCTGAAGAAAAAAAATAGAATCCCCCTTTTTTATTCATGATTTTCTTTTTTTTTTTTAGTTGACATACTTTGAATTTTCTGGTCCCTAAATCACCTTCGAAAAAGGAAATCAAACGATCTAGATATTATACCTACACCCACATATACAGCCGGCCGGAGTGGCCATGCGGTTCTAGACGTTACGTTATCGAAGAAGCAATATCTGTTCTAACAAGCCTGGATCAGATGTCATAACACTTATAGAAATTAAGAAACAACATTTGTAGCATACTTTTTGCAAGAGAAAAGCATACAATTCTTATACGGAAATAGACTAAATTAACAATTGCTTATGATACCCACTACTGAAGAAATTAATGAAGGATGGAGGAATGTAGGTAGTAGTGTTCAGAAGGCAGATTTGAAATACCATGAACAAGATTTGAAAGATGTGTAACGAAAGGATTAAGAATATGGGATAAAGGAGTAGAAAAAGAAAGGGTATCTAAAACATCTACAGCGAAAAACGCCAGAATTAAGATCAGCATATAATCTAAGGAGAGAAACTACTGCATGAGAATGTAAAATAAGCATAATGAGTAAATTGGAAAGCATACATAAGTCATAATACAGTAGTGTATTGCAGCTGAATACATCATGTGAAGAAAGTTATACCGCTGCTGAAAGATGACTTTGTTACTCAAATTGCTCACTTTATGCGCTTAGGATTTATTTTCATCATTAATTATTCAAGTGCACAGGGGCTCACATGATACAAGAGATGTATATGTAACGTAAGCTGACGGATATGTGCATCTAGTAATGCTCCTGTCCAGTGATCCTCAGTGCACTTGGATATCTGATGGTGGAAATAAATCCAAAACGCTTCAGGTCAACAATTTGGGCAATAAAGTAATATTTGATCTGGCTGTATGACTTATTTGAAGCGACCTATTCAGTTCTATTATAGCAATACCTTAATATAACAATGGTCTCTTGCCTCTTACTGGATTTCATGTGCCATCTAGATTACATATACAAGTAATCTAGAAAGTGATATTCATGGACAGTAAGCAACTGCATATAAAGCAATCAGACATTTAAATGGACAGAAAAAAGATAGATCAGAAATTAACACAGTCGACCATAAACAATGAGAGGAACATAAACAGTTGGTGGTATGACCAAAAGTCAATAGGGCAAGCAGAAATGTACAAATATGGAAAGTTTGATGTACTGGAATGAGCAGAATAAGAAGAAGATTTAGAAACAAAGAAAAACAGAAAGGCAACTTTATAGTACGGCATTAGCAACAATTCATTAAAATATGGCAGATTTCTTCCTAAAAGTAAGATTTTAACTTTACCTAAATTTATACTGTGAGAAAGTGAGGATATTAGAAATCTGGGCAACAGATTTTTAAGAAACAAGATTGAAAAGACTGTAATAATTACAGGCGAATGGCCATTTTAACAGATGGGTGTAAAGTATGTGTAAATATTTCAGCTCTAAGGTTAAGACTAATAGCAAAAACAATTTTAACTGAAGACCACAATGGATTTACATTTGGGCAAACAACAATGGTTAATATATTCACTTTGAACACAGTGATAAATAAAAGAAGAGAATTTAATGATATGGCACATAGAGCTTTTACTGACTGTGTAAAAGCATTTGATGGATTAAACAGGACAATATCCTGGTCAATATTACATAAAATAGAATTCTATGACATTTGACATGAAGCACAGTGAAACTAGCTTTGTAATAAAAAGAGGAAATAAATTAAGTAAGAAAGCCATTACACTAACCAAGGAGTAAACAAGATTGCTGTCTTTCCTCAATTCCATTCAATTTATATCTAGAAGATACACTCAAAAAGTGAAATGAGGCAACAAAAGACAACAAAAAATTAAACTAGATAATGATGATTATGTAAAACATACATGTATACTGATGACCAGACTAATAAGATTGACCACAAAGAATATTTTTAAACTCAACAAAATACGTCAAAATTATAATTTAGAAGTGTCTACAGCAAAGACAAAAGTAACAGTATTCTGAGGCAAAGGTAGCATCGAAAACAGTGACACAAAACAGAGTACTCGAGCAAGAAAGTTGTTTTAATTATTTGGACTGCAACATTTCTTTCGATCATGATGAAAATGTTAAGAATAAAACTGCAAAATCTATGTGGAAAAATAAAGAGAACATTAAACAAAAAGGAAAGTAAAGATAATTCTACAAAACACTAGCTGTCCCAGCACTGTTTTGTTCATTTGGATCGTGAATAACAAACAAGTACGATACAAATCGAATAGTGACGTCAAAAATGGGGCTTCAGACCAGTAATGGGAGCTAGAACATAAATAAACGATTACATTAATAATAATATTAACATATTTACAGTAACAGAAAAAATCGACAAATGTTAACAGAAACAGAAGATACACGTAAACACTATGCAACAGGTCAGGTATCGTAGAAACATTTTGCAACATAAACCCAGAGGGATAAGCGACGTACTTCGGCCTGGAAGCGTTGGAACTAAGAATTTGAAGCTGTAAAGGGCTTCTCGAACCTAATCCATGAATAGAGATGATGATGGTAGTTGATTTCCTTTACTGTTGTATTACCTTGTTGAGTGATGAGAAAAATGACTATATGCTTGTGTACATGCCGTTATCCCTGTTACGAGTATATTATGATAATGGGCGACAGTACACTGATCACTCAGTCTTCTTCAGATACAAGTTCTCAGTAGCTCTGTTCTTTTTATGAACCACGCTTGTATGTGCGCTTGCACTGACCTACATGAAGAAACAGTCTTTTCGTTAGTTGTCAGTTCTGTGAAAAGAAGCGTGTAATGTAATGTGCATGTATGGTGAGCAAGATAATGGTATTTTTTGTTAACGTATGTTTGTCTCACTACTAATGTGATTAGTTTCAAAGAATCTGATTTCAGCCGTTTTACTATTTAGTAATGGTTCAAATGGCTCTGAGCACTATGGGACTTAACTTCTGAGGTCATCAGTCCCCTAGAACTTAGCACTACTTAAACCTAACTAACCTAAGGACATCACACACATCCATGCCCGTTGCACGATTCGAACCTGCGACCGTAGCGGTCACGCGGTTCCACACTGTAGCTCCTAGAACCGCTCGGCCACCCCGGCCGGCAATTATCTAGTAATCCCAAAATTTATGCACAGACAATACATACGTAACCAGTAAGTTGAATAGCTATGCAGTGATGAAAGTGTTTCCCTTAATCTACGGAACGTGGAGTTAATTAACAAGAAAGTGTGTTTTGAGGCGATGAACCAGCTTGCGGAGTCTGGCGTGGTGCTGCATGGGAGCGCTGCGGACTGTAAACAGTGCTCGCTGAGAGGGTCACTATAATTCGTCGCCGTCGCTACGCGCAATTAGAATTCTAATTGATTTTAATGGAGGCTACCGCATACCGCACGCGCGGAATTTTAATACCCGCCGCCCTGTGTTAATGAGGCGAGGCCGCGAGCTCCGGGCGTCGTAAATACCGGCTATAGGTAAACCAGTTCATCACTCAACCCCCACCCTCCCTCTCCCCCTTCTCGCACTCCCGCCTGCCAGCCCCTCTGTGGAAGTACTCCACCACCACCAGCTCCGAGACTTGCGGCCGTACCCTTTACGTCGATAAGACACCACACATTCCATCTTAACTTAATCCATTTTTCATTTCTTACTACAAATTGTGTGTCAATAGCTTCTCTCAAAATAAGATGATACTTTTTTCGGGTAGTTGGATAAGGGGAGAGGGTTCATCAGTCTTCTAAATTGAAGTGACCCGCCGCGAGATGCTTTGTCTTTCATTTCAGACTAGCTCATACATTAACTAAACACTTTCAGTTGTTTATTGCATATATTCGAAACTGTGTCTTCCCTTGCGTTTGCCCTCTACAGCTCCTTAGCGAACCATGGACGTTATTCTCTCTCGAAATTTCTCATGAGTGGAAATTGTAAGGAGCTATCTGCATTTGCTTTGGCGAAACTTTTAATAGCCAAGATCACATTCATTAATATTTATTCGCGATGACCTTTTTCAACAGTTATGAATGTCATTTTCTGATCTTCAAAAAATTTGTGTTACGTGATACAGTCATAATGCAACAGGACGTACAACAAGTTTTTAAGATTACATGGTGGCAATCTTAATCGTTAAAACCGCTCATCAAGACTATATAGTACTGACTGTGAGCTTGGCTATTAAAATTTTCCTCTTACCCCATGTCCTAACATCCTCACTCTTCTTCTTTTTAGGCTTTTCCAACTACTCTTTCCCTCACCAGTTCTCTAGAGAACCTTCTAATTTCTTATCTTTTCAGTCCGTTTAATTTTCGTCTTTCTCCCGTAACATCACCCCTCTAACTCACGATTATCTTTTTTCCCATTTTCCATCTTCGTTTAGTGTACTTATATCATAGACTGTATTAATTTACATGTACCAAAATATTACCTTTGTTAAGAATTACTTTTTTTTAGTTTCTTAAGCCATTAGTGTTTTTATACCGTTTCTTTTCATTTCCTGTGCTGTTCTGTTCGTGTGTATATAGACGCCTCGCCAAATATTTGCTTTAATCTGTTTCACCAGACCCTCTGTGTGCACCTAAACATTTTTGCACTCTGTTTCTCCTTCTCCTGTCAAGTTCGGTATTCGGCAATGCCTTGACATATGTATTAGTAAAACTGTCTCACTTCTTCTAACGGTCGCTACTTACCTATCGTTTTCAGTACCTCTGAGTTTTTACCTTGCCTGACCACTAAATTTTTAACCATTTTCGATAACATCGCACTTGAAATGCTTGTTTCTTCTCCTGCGGATTTCCTATAGATTCCGTTTCATTTCCATACAATAGTGTGTTCCAGATGTGCATCTCCTGGAAATTCTTTCTCAAATTCATGTCAAGTATTTTACAGAAGATATAACTGAAGGACACTTTCTTTGCATGCTCCAATAGTATTATAATTCTTTTTTTAAGCTAGGGGAGTATAATCTTATATCTCACATGGAATTCCCTCACTTCTTCTACTATACTATTATTTACAATTATTATAATAAGTAGGTTCCCCTGTATATTTATCAGCAACTATTTCGCCTTAGCCTCACATATCAATATCTCTTACTCTGCCACAACTTTACAGCGAACTGATTAATAACGCTTTTTGCGCACCTTTTGAGGGGAACAGAGCAGTGGTTATGTATGGCACCGTTCTGACAAGTCCTTGGTAGGTTTCCGAGTGTACGTGGCAACGGATGTTGCAGGCTGTGGCTTGCTTTAATCATAAGTATATTTCCTAGTGACGCTAAATATTATTATTTTTGCATAAAGAAAAGTATTATCTTCTCAGTAACCCAAACTATGAGTTACACCCTCAATTTTTATATATGAAATTAGTGAATTTACACATGACACTTTTGTTGGCTATTTGTAAGGTCACTTTCAGATCTCAAATTAATGAACAAATTAACTAAGTTAATAAGATTGAACTTTGGATTGCTGGTGTACCCATGTAACACCACAATAAAATAAAAACAGTGAATAGTTGAGAGAGGATGAATGAGAAGAGTGGCGTACTTAAGTTTACAAAAATAATTACAAGTTTTTATTCATCCTTTTATAACTGCAACGGGCTGATACATCTTACAAAAAATGACAAACACAGAAAAGAGATGGTGCTTGAATGGCAAAGCATGCATTGGGGTGGAATCTATACGGATTCTCCCCTGAATTACTTCCTTTTACATGAATCCACTGTGAGGCCCAATTCTATTGAAATGGAATTAACTATGACCAAATATACCGCAAACTATAGTTCACGGAGAACACAAAAAATTTGAAATTTGTGGTAAGGACTACGGGACCAAACTGCTGAGGTCATCGGTCCCTAGGCTTACGCACAACTTAATCTAACTTAAGCCAACTTTCTCTAAGGACAACACACACACACATCCTTGCCCGAGGGAGGACTCGACCCTCTGATGGGGGAGCCCACGGAGAACAGTGAGCTGTGAATATCATTAACAACCCTCGGCCGGTGTAGCAACACTTAATCCTTTCTCATTTATTCAGGCGGCAGCAGAAGACGGCGCATAGTGGCCGAGGAGCGGCGGGCTGAGGCAGCGGTAGAGTTCTGACGTGTCCACGAAAATTTGCAGACTATGAAGACTGGAGTTCTGATTATTAGAACTTGGGAAACCTCCCTGTAAGAATCCCAAAATCCTTCAGATTTCAGTGTGAAGTGCACCCGATTCACTCGTCTGGCCAAACCAATATGACTCAGAGGTATGGCGGTGATGGCTAGAAGTGTCAAACGTCAGACGGCCGACTCAGGACCAACAAGTTCACCCTCATGACATTCTACATGTCTGAGATGATATGCAGTTCCACTGCTGGTGAGGTTGGAATCTGTCACTGGCTCTTAATCCACCGCAAGTTTCAGACCACAAGTCTCCCCCACCAGGGAAAGACCTGAAGTTTTCCAACAGGGGTTTACCAGAAGACGAGAATGGCAAAGAAACACAACCACTTTCCACCATTCCTCGGTACGGGAGCCGAATTAGCAACACCGAGACTGCTTCCACGTTGTGAAAACCGACTGAACGCTCCTCCCGTCATTGAATCTCCCCTCTTGACTGTACTGTTGGCCTGGTAACCAATCCAGACACAGCACTGGGTTTCCCACGCTGAGCGAGCAAACCTCTGATTTGCATTTCCTGAGAGAAAGCAATGAGCAAATCAAAATCTGCCTTATCTGAAGAAGGAGGTTTTTCACTAGGGAGACGTCGTTCTCATGGTAAGCATGAATACGTCTCGCCAAAAAGCGTCTATCTAGATGGGACCATAATCCCTCCTTTATAAAGAGATTTAATCTTTGCAAGCCAACCATTTCTATTTTCTGAAAGGAAGCTGTTAAGCTTCCATGACAGTTGTGCCCATGAAATATATGTTTTTCCTCTTGCTAAAAGAACCTGGCGACTTCCTGCTATCAGGGGAGTTACAGTCTTGTCTTCACTAAACATTTCACTAAACATGTGAATCAGCCATCCCAGATTCTAAGATAAGAATTCTCGGAGTTTTATGACCTGTCCACTGTTTGCACGAATGCTCGGATTACACCGGTCTCTCTTAAATCGCTTTCCTCAACCCACTTTCCATAAAGTGGCCACATTCATAATGGACTGTCACGTAGCCTATGTGAAACTTTTTGAGAACTGGTGACCTCCTGCTCTGCCAGTAAGTGGGAAGAAGGAAGTGCCATGGCCTGAAGTCCCTCTGCAGGTATACTCCACGGAGTGCTGCTTCCCAGAATCGCTTGCACAGCAAGGTCCTGGACTCAGCGTTCTCTGTCGGCTCTAGTACAGGCCTTGGGTACAATATCTCTGCAGGCTACAAATGCAGTTATAAGAACATTCTGCCCACAATTTCCTCGTGTAAAAAAAGTCATGAACCACATTACCAAATGCAGTACGGGTAACAACGAGATCATGACATAAAATGTGAATATTTGTCTGACTGACAGTGTTGTGAAAGTGAGAGAGTGGAGAGCCACTTCTCAATGTAACGCACTTCATGACAGTTACTCGCCGATAGTAGGTGGATGAAGAGCTGGCTCCCCGTAATGTCACAGATGTGTCATCGCGTTAACATCAGTGTAATTTGGTGCCAAGATATCAATGTGAGCCCAGTATCATGATCCTGAAACAGCTGTAGCACGATTCTGGCCTTCAGTCAAGGAGAGTTCTACGACTGGAGATATCTTTACTTTCGGGGTCAAATCAAGCATGAAGGAAAGAAAGGTGTCATCAGTAATTCCACAGCTGTTATAGCACCTTAGAGTACTACAACGTTTCCCATGGAAACACATGCAGTTGTCCCCTATAGCGCAGTACTGCCTTCATCAGCTTGCACCTGTGATGCGACGAGTATGTTTGGCACCCTTACGCCTGGATGGAGGTGTTGCTGGACATGACCATCGACGAGGGCGCCTGTTCGCACAGTTCGCCTCTTCCAGGACTTATTTTGTGATCACGAGATCTCAGTATTATTGAGCCTTTTGTGGTCATCATTGGAGAGAAGGGTGCATGATCGCTATCTACCTCCATCATCACTACATAAACTTGCTATTGTTTTGCTGGAAGAAAGGCATAAAGTTTCCTTGAAAACCATGTAGGACATGTATTTATCCGTTCCGAGACGACTGGAAGCTGTTTTGAATGCCAACGGGTTTCCTAAATCATACTGGGCACGGTAATGTGTTGCATTCACAGTATTTCCATATTTTTGCCCAACGTCTGTACATGTGAGCAGCCACGCTGCTACTGCCTGGTACTGGGCGCTGTCTGAAGATAACGCTGTGTGCTGTTTCTGGTACAGAGGTCTGTGAAAATTCGCCGTGACACAATGTGCCACTCCCGTGCAAGCTGTCCTTACAGTGTTAATCTAGAGACACGTGGAATTGTCGGAGGAGTAGCCGCTGGCACTGAGGAACAATAGACTATGCCTGATGTAGCCAACAGCCCGACTGTGCTCTCCTTCATACTCGTCACTCTGGCAGGATGAAATAACCTTTATTCATCCTGGGATAGGCCACTGTCTGGCAGCACATTACCTCGTATTCACATGAGTGCACACCTCATTCTGTGATGTGCGTGTGTCTGCCTATTTTTTAGGGAACTTGTATATTTTAATTGTTGAAGTCATACTATTGTACCACTGTTACCCACACTCGTACGTTCGTCCCACGAAGATTTTGTTAGGGTCTCTAAACACTTCTACGTTATCTGGAATGAAAAAAGGAAATATACCGATCGGCAATTGTAAGAATCACTTGAGCCGCAGAGAGTAAGGATTCGATCATACGTCAGCATTATCTGCCGCTCATGCTCTCGAAGCCTCTGACATCTGTAGATGCTAACTGAGGCACTTTTGCGTGTCAGGTAATTACCTTTTAGTTCACCGTTTATTTCAGATCTAATGGCAAGTGCTTCTCGTGTAGTACACAGCGCAGCGTGCATACTCATATGCAAAGTAGCACTACTCTGTGCTATTTTCTTCAAAGTAATGTCCTCGCGTACAAACACCAATGAACTTAAAAACGAAGCACAGCGAACAACCACGAAATGGCCGTCGCAACACCTGTGCGAAATTACGCGAAGGCTGACCACGACACAAGGCTGCAAAGTTATGGAGCGATAATGGGAAGGAACTCTCTAGCCACTAGCTGTTTTCACTGCTGGCAGAGCAGGGATATCAGATACATGCATTAACATTTAACAAATCCTAAAGCCCTGTGTGTAAGCTCTTGGCAGTGTTATAGCAAAACATGTTTATGCGAGCATAATTCGCTCCGTATGTGCGGGCGCTATAAAGTGAAACGTCTATAGAACGTACCTGAGATACACAAAGAGGTACGTAGGAATTTCAAATACCTGTTTGTAAAGTATCACAAACTTAATTTCGTCGAAGACAAAAAGCTGTACAGGAATTAGGACACCCCGACATTTGCAGCTAGCTGGCTTTTAATAAAGGTGTTATTTTTAATCCTAGCAGGTTTAGGCGATTATCAAAAGTGTACGTCAATCTTAATTGTCTTCAGAATGTAAATACTTTCGGAGTATGGTAGCTGTTAACGAAAAAAATATAACAATTAGTGAGGATGCACTTTCATTTTAGGAACACTATTGAAAACTTCACATTTCACAGAACAGCACTCAATAACGCAAACTTCAAATGTATCAAATTTCATTCGTATTAGCTGAACAGTTCTTCGGCAGGGCTACCAAATATATGTTGTCCTTTCAATGTCGTCTTCCATTTGAATTAAACTGTGCGCAGGTAAATATGCATCTATATTACTGATGGATTTGTAATGAGAGAGTCGAGTAAAATCTAGGTGTGTCATGGTTCTTGGTTGTTGTTGTTGTGGTCTTCAGTCCTGAGACTGGTTTGATGCAGCTCTCCATGCTACAATATCCTGTGCAAGCTTCTTCATCTCCAAGTACTTACTGCAACCTACATCCTTCTGAATCTGCTTAGTGTATTGATCTCTTGGTCTCCCTCTATGATTTTTACCCTCCACACTGCCCTCCAATGCTAAATTTGTGATCCCTTGATGCCTCAGAACATGTCCTACTAACCAGTCACTTCTCTTTGTCAAGTTGTGCCACAAACTCCTCTTCTCCCCAATTCTATTCAATACTTCATCATTAGTTATGTGATCTATGTACCTAATATTCAGCATTCTTCTGTAGCACCACATTTCGAAAGCTTTTATTGTCTTCTTGTCTAAACTATTTATCGTCCATGTTTACATGGCTGTACTCCATACAGATACTTTCAGAAACGACATCCTGACACTTAAATCTACACTCGACGTTAACAAATTATTATTCTTCAGAAACGACTTCCTTGCCATTGCCAGTCTACATTTTATATCTTCTCTAGTTCGACCATCATCAGTTATTTTGCTCCACAAATAGCAAAACATCTTTACTACTTTAAGTGCCTCATTTCCTAATCTAATTCCCTCAGCATCACCCTACATAATTCGACTACATTCCATTATCCTCGGTTTGCTTTTGTTGATGTTCATCTTTTATCCTCCTTTCAAGACATTGTACATTCCGTTCAACTGCTCTTCCAAGTCCTTTGCTATCTCTGATAGAATTACAATGTCATCGGCGAACCTCAAAGTTTTTATTTCTTCTCCATGGATTTTAATACCTACTCCTAATTTTTCTTTTGTTTCCTTTAATGCTTGCTCAATATACAGATTGATTAACATTGGGGAGAGGCTACAACCCTTTCTCACTCCATTCCCAACCACTGCTTCCCTTTCATGTCCCTCGACTCGAATGACTGCCATCTGGTTTCTGTACATACTGTAAATAGCGTTTCGCTCCCTGTATTTTACCCCTGCCACCTTTAGAATTTGAAAGAAGGTATCCCAGTCAACATTGTCAAAAGCTTTCTCTGAGTCTACAAATGCTAGAAACTTAGGTTTGCAATTCCTCAATCTTTCTTCTAAGATAAGTGGTAAGGTCAGTATCGAATCACGTGTTCCAATATTTCTACGGAATCCAAACTGATCTTCCCCGAGGTCGCCTTCTACTAGCTTTTCCATTCGTCTGTAAAGAATTCGCGTTTGTATTTTGCAGCTGTGACTTATTAAACTGATAGTTCGGTAATTTTCACATCTGTCAGCACCTACTTTCTTTGGGATTGGATTTATTATATTCTTCCTGAAGTCTGAGGGTATTTCGCCTGTCTCATACATCTTGCTCACCAGATGGTAGAGTTTTGTCAGGACTTGGTCTCCCAAGGCCATCAGTAGTTCTAATGGAATGTTGTCTACTGCCGGGGCCTTGTTTCGACTCAGGTCTTTCAGTACCCTGTCAAACTCTTCACGCAGTATCGTAACTCCCATTTCATCTTCATCTACATCCTCTTCCATTTCCAAAATATTGTCCTCAAGTACATCGCCCTTGTATAGACCCTCTATATACTGCTTCCACCTTTCTGCTTTCCCATCTTTGCTTAGAACTGAGTTTCCATCTGAGCTCTTGATATTCATACAAGTGGTTCTCTTTTCTCCAAAGGTCTCTTTAATTTTCCTGTAGGCAGGATCTACCTTACCCCTAGTGAGATAAGCCTCTACATCGTTACATTTGTCCTCTAGCCATCCCTGCTTAGCGCTTCCTGTCGATCTCATTTTTGAGACGTCTGTTTTCCTTTTTGCCTGCTTCATTTACTGCATTTTTATATTTTCTCCTTTCATCAATGAAGTACAATATTTCTTCTGTTACCCAAGGAGTTCTACTAGCCCTCGTTTTTTTACCTACTTGATCCTCTGCTGCCTTCACTATTTCATCTCCCAGAGCTACCTATTCTTCTTCTGCTGTACTTCTTTCCCCCATTCCTGTCAATTGTTCCCTTATGCTGTCCCTGAAACTCTGTACAACCTCTGGTTTAGTCAGTTTATCCAGGTCCCATGTCCTTAAATTCCCACCTTTTTGCAGTTTCTTCAGTTTTAATCTACAGTTGATAACCAATAGATTGTGGTCAGAGTCCACATCTGCCCCTGGAAATGTCTTACAATTTAAAACCTGGTTCCTAAATCTCTGTCTTACCATTAGATAATCTATCTGATACCTTCTAGTATCTCCAGGATTCTTCCATGTATACAATCTTCTTTCATGATTCTTGAACCAAGTGTTAGCTATGATTAAGTTATGCTCTGTGCAAAACTCTACCAGGCGGCTTCCTCTTTCATTTCTCAGCCCCAATCTGTATTCACATACCATGTTTCCTTCTCTCCCTTTTCCTGTTCTCGAATTCCAGTCACCCATGACTATTAAATTTTCGTCTCCCTTCACTACCTGAATAATTTCTTTTATCTAGTCATACATTTCTTCAATTTCTTCAACATCTGCAGAGCTACTTTGCATATAAACTTGTACTACTGTAGTAGGCGTGGGCCTCGTGTCTATCTTGGCGACAATAATGCGTTCACTATGCTGTTTGTAGTACCTTACCCGCACTCCTATTTTTTATTCATTCTTAAACCTACTCCTGCATTACCCCAATTCTATTTTGTCTTCATAACCCTGTTTGTAACCCTGTTCTTGGTAAGTGAAACGAAATTGTGAACTACGTTCCATTTGAAGCAAAATTTCAGTATCAAAATTACCAAGATGTTAGTCATCTATCAAGATAACTAATATTTCTTCCCAAAGCGGAACCCGGTACTGCTGTTTATCGCGAGTAGTGACGTTAACTATGGAAATACTTCATCAAGTATATCTCTAGCAGTGACACAAAACAATCACGAGGGAGAACATTTCGTTGAAGTGTTCGGAAATAATAGGAGAGGTACGGGATCACTGAATGTTAGTGACAGTTTTAGAAGCGTGCACGGAAAAACACAAGAAGTATTTCCTGGAAACTTACTTACAAAAGTAATGCGAATGCCAGTTCGCAAAGTGGCGGATATGTTCCAGCTGTCACTAGTTCGTGGAAAATTGATAATTTGTAACGCATTAAAAATGTTCTTTTTCCTGCAGTATTTAAAATAAATCTTTTCTTCTTAGCATATATACTTCTATGGTCTTCTTTCCTGAAATTCATTTTTGGAATAACACCACTCTACAGAGAAACTGAAATTTCTAAAGAAACATCAGCGCCCAAGTCGCCCAGTGTGGAGTCAAATGAATTAAGACTTGCACTTGGAGGCCGAACTTCGAATGGGGCCTCCAGACCAACGATGCCGTACGCTTATTTCCATTTTTTTAGCGAAATAAAGGCCAAGCAAAGTGATCTAGAGTTCGGTACATAGCCAAATCTAACGTGTGACACTAGCTTTATTAAATAAACTGCCACTGCATTGTTATTCGGTAAACAATTCACTTAAGTCAACAGACCACAGAGAAATTTCAGTATTTCAAGGCAGACAGTAGCACAAATACCTCAGTTATACGGATTTTAATTACATTAAATTGATTTATGTGCCTTCCCCATGTACAGGTATGTTTGCTACGTCTCCTCTGTAGTGTCGTTCAGTCAAAATGGCAAGGTAGTCTAGTAGAAAACATTTACTGTAAAAAAAAAAAAAAAAAAAAAAAAAAACACACGGTTTTGTCGACTATTCACGTGTTGTAATCTTCTCAATAACATGCGGAAAGTGGATGAAAAAATAGTTGCCCATGCTTGATACAAGAACAAGAGCATGGCTTGTTTCCACACAATTTCAAACCTTTCCTAAAGTTCTGTTTTCGATGTTGTACTTATAGTCAAATATTAATTCATTTTCAAAGTAATCAGACAATTGAAGCTGTTTTTACATGAGAGTTCGATCCTTTAACGAATCGAGGTTTCGGGCACTGAACTAAACATAATGGCCGCCGGCAGGCACACAGTGTCCGGCGATAGGCTCTGCTGTGTCCGCCGGTGGCGTCTTGGCAGTCATCGGGCTGAACAGAGAGTTTTGTGAATAGTTGGAACTGGAATGACAACGACGCCAAAATGAGAGAAATTAGCTCAAGAACAGAGAGCAAGTGACAGTTATTCTTCTCCCCTTCCACGAATGGAATAGAGGGGGACCGGGAAATGCTAAATGCACACTAGGTACGCCTCCGTAGCTGTCAGCAAGAGGAATTAATTTCGTCCATGTCACAGCCAGGAATTTATTAAAAGGCGTTGACGTTGGCCTTTCACGTCCCTTAGGCCGGCCGTGGTGGCCGAGCGTTTCTAGCTCTTCAGTCTGGAACCGCGCGACCGCTACGGTCGCAGGTTCTAATCCTGCCTCCGGCATGGATGTGTGTGGTGTCCTTAGGTTAGTTAGGTTTAAGTAGTTGTAGGCTTTAGGAAAAGTAAAGGCACGAGAGAGTCAATTCTGACGTTACGGCTAATAATGGAAGCAAGGCTAAAGAAAAATCAAGACACGTTCATACGATTTGTCGAACTGGAAAAAGCATTCGACAATAGAAAATGGTGCAAAGTAGGGGTAAGCTATAGGGAGAGACGGGTCATACAGGAATACACTCCTGGAAATGGAAAAAAGAACACATTGACACAGGTGTGTCAGACCCACCATACTTGCTCCGGACACTGCGAGAGGGCTGTACAAGCAATGATCACACGCACAGCACAGCGGACACACCAGGAACTGCGGTGTTGGCCGTCGAATGGCGCTAGCTGCGCAGCATTTGTGCACCGCCGCCGTCAGTGTCAGCCAGTTTGCCGTGGCATACGGAGCTCCATCGCAGTCTTTAACACTGGTAGCATGCCGCGACAGTGTGGACGTGAACCGTATGTGCAGTTGACGGACTTTGAGCGAGGGCGTATAGTGGGCATGCGGGAGGCCGGGTGGACATACCGCCGAACTGCTCAACTCGTGGGGCGTGAGGTCTGCACAGTACATCGATGTTGTCGCCAATGGTCGGCGGAAGGTGCACGTGCCCGTCGACCTGGGACCGAACCGCAGCGACGCACGGATGCACGCCAAGACCGTAGGATCCTACGCAGTGCCGTAGGGGACCATACCGCCACTTCCCAGCAAATTAGGGACACTGTTGCTCCTGGGGTATCGGCGAGGACCATTCGCAACCGTCTCCATGAACCTGGGCTACGGTCCCGCACACCGTTAGGCCGTCTTCCGCTCACGCCCCAACATCGTGCAGCCCGCCTCCAGTGGTGTCGCGACAGGCGTGAATGGAGGGACGAATGGAGACGTGTCGTCTTCAGCGGTGAGAGTCGCTTCTGTCCTGGTGCCAATGATGGTCGTATGCGTGTTTGGCGCCGTGCAAGTGAGCGCCACAATCAGGACTGCATACGACCGAGGCACACAGGGCCAACACCCGGCATCATGGTGTGGGGAGCCACCTCCTACACTGGCCGTACACCTCTGGTGATCGTCGAGGGGACACTAAATAGTGCACGGTACATCCAAACCGTCATCGAACCCATCGTTCTACCATTCCTAGACCGGCAAGGGAACTTGCTGTTCCGACAGGACAATGCACGTCCGCATGTATCCCGTGCCACCCAACGTGCTCTAGAAGGTGTAAGTCAACTACCCTGGCCAGCAAGATCTCCGGATCTGTCCCCCATTGAGCATGTTTGGGACTGGATGAAGTGTCGTCTCACGCGGTCTGCACGTCCAGCACGAACGCTGGTCCAACTGAGGCGCCAGGTGGAAATGGCATGGCAAGCCGTTTCACAGGACTACATCCAGCATCTCTACGATCGTCTCCATGGGAGAATAGCAGCCTGCATTGCTGCGAAAGGTGGATATACACTGTACTAGTGCCGACATTGTGCATGCTGTGTTGCCTGTGGTTCTGTCAGTGTGATCATGTGATGTATCTGACCCCAGGAATGTGTCAATAAAGTTTCCATTTCCTGGGACAATAAATTCACGGTGTTCTTATTTCAATTTCCAGGAGTGTACAATATGTACAACAACCAAGAGGGATTAATAAGAGTGGACGATCAACAACGAAGTGCTCGTATTAAGAAGGGTGTAGGACAAGGCTGTAGCCTTTCGCCCCTACTCTTCAATCTGTACATCGAGGAAGCAATAATGGAAATAAAAGAAAGGTTCAGGAGTGGAATTAAAATACAAGGTGAAAGGATATCAATGATACGATTCGCTGATGACATTGCTATCCTGAGTGAAAGCGAAGAAGAATTAAATGATCTGCTGAACGGAATTAACAGTCTAACGAGTACAGAGTATGTTTTGAGAGTAAATCGGGGAAAGACGAAGGTAATGAGAAGTAGTAGAAATGAGAACAACGAGAAACTTAACATCAGGATTGATGGTTACGAAGTCAATGACGTTAAGGAATTCTGCTACCTAGGCAGTAAAATAACCAATGACTGACGGAGCAAGGAGGACATCAAAAGCAGACTCGCTATGGCAAAAAAGGCATTTCTGGCCAAGATAAGTCTGCTAATATCAAGTATCGGCCTTAATTTGAGGAAGAAATTTCTGAGGACGTACGTCTGGAGTACAGCATTATGTGGTAATGAAACATGGACTGTGGGAATACTGGAACAGAAGAGAATCGAAGCATTTGAGTTGTGGTGCTGTAGACGAATGTTGAAAATTAGGTGGACTGATAAGGTAAGGAATGAGGAGGTTCTACGCAGAATCGGAGAGGAAAGGAATATGTGGAACACACTGATAAGGAGAAGGGACAGGATGATAGGACATCTGCTAAGACATGAGGGAATGACTTCCATGGTACTAGAGGGAACTGTAGAGGTCAAAAACTGTAGAGGAAGACAGAGACTGGAACACGTCAAGCAAATAATTGAGGCCGTAGGTTGCAAGTGCTACTCTGAGATGAGGAGGTTAGCGCAGGAAAGGAATTCGAGGCGGGCCGCATCAAACCAGTCAGTAGACTGATGACCAAAAAAATAAAAGGTTCTAGGGGACTGATGACCTCTGATGTTAAGTTGCATAGTGCTCAGATCCATTTGAGCCACGTCCCTTACGCGCAGCCCCTTGGACGTTCTTACGGCGACCTCCTCTGCCTCGCCGGTCCATTTCTACCACATTAATCCAATTCTCCCATATACCGACCGACTTTATCGAACTCAGCTGAGTACGTGATGCCATCCCAACCACGTGCAGAGCGAGCGGAAGACTTTTGTAAGTTGTTTTCGCACAAGGTACTCCCCGTAATGCGTTGGAGAACCTCTGCACAGACATCCGTTGGTGTGGAAGAACATCTATGCGCTCTTCCTTACAACTGACGCACGAGTCCTGTGGCATCGCATCATCAACGGTAAATATGCGACAACCCAGCGACTTCACTGTATTGTACTAGCCGTATCATCATTATGTACTCGCTACCACAGCGAGCATACTGAAGAACATCGTCTCATATGTCCGTTGATGCCCGATGCGGGGCAACTCGTGCAACAGATACTGGCATGTTATTCTCGCACACCACACGCAACAGTCAGCTTGACATGGTTCCAGAGCCTGACGACTGCCTACCTGCTCAGCGACGGGGCGCACTCCAAGCTCGACTTTTGGTACCATGTTTTGGATGCTCTTACCGCGATTGAACGTCATACTACCGCTGTCTTTCTGCCTATTACTTATACAGTGTAATTTACGATCCTCCTTCCCTCTCTTGGTGGGTACCTGACATTCAAAGTGCGTGATACGACACCCTTTGCGGAACGGTACAGTGTAACAGCGTAGTCAGTGAGCGGGAGACGCGCTCGAAGATGTGCACTCTATGCCTCTCACCTCACCTCTCTTTGTTTTTTCCTTTATTCCTTTTGTTTCGGTTTCTTGTCGTTCCATCATAGCTTGGGGGCCTTGAGCCTATCCATATTGAGCAAAGTTGGGGAACAAATTAAAGCAATATATTTTTTTTAAATACATGTTTCCGTTCTAGACCACTGTTATACTTTCCAAACTTGACACGTCACCACCGGCGAAGGAGACTTCGTCGCCAGGTCTAGTGTTGTTGCGACCCATGCCCACTTCACCCTCCTACCCGCTGACGTTGACAGCGCATAGAAAAAAGTATCTGCGCGGTCCATGGCTCCTTGTCACGGTCCGTGCGACTCCCCGTCGGAGGTTCGAGTCCTACCTCGGCCTTGGGTGTGTGTGTTGTCCATAGCGTCAGTTGGTATAAGTTAGATTAAGTAGCGTGTAGGCTTAGGGACCGATGACCTAAGCAATTTGGTCCCATAGGACCTTGCCACAAATTTCCAGATTTTGCATAAAAATAGTTTTTGGCGTAGATGGCTGTCTTGTGTTCGATTCCCTGTACAACCAAGAATTTTGTTGTTGTTACAAGGAGTGTTACGTGGTGACATTGCAGTACCAAATGACGAGCTAGTTACTTGAGAAATAGCCTCTTCACGGTCTGGAAGCTGGGAAAAACGGACGGGACACCGTTGGGCTGATCACTAGCCAACCATACGTCATCAGCTTAACGCAACTAGGCAGATGATGAGGTCACCGGTCAACATGGCTTAGGCCTGCACGAGAATATCTCTCTTTCTTTAAAATGGTAACTGGTATATTATGTGGCCTATGTCACGTATAGCATGGTGGTTTGTGGATTAGAGTTGTAGATGCGTTGCTACATTTCTGTGAACAGAGCAATGATCACACTGCTGGCAGGTGCGCAGAGAAACGACAGGCGTGCGTGCTCGTCGCTCGGCGTTCAGCAACAGAGCCATCAGACGCCACGGTTCGCACGCTCCGCCGGTGATTTATTGGCTGTAAAGCGCGCGAGTAATTACACGGGAGCCCAGGCGACGCGACGCGACGCGACGGCGTGTCCCGCCCGCTTCGAGTCGTTAACGCAGGAGGCACCCGGGGACGCCTATCGATTGCGACGCCGACGTCGACGTAGATGGAACGCGGCGTCTGAAATTACACGTTTAATGGCAGATTTCCTTCGCGGTCGCCTCCCTCATATTGGGTGTGTGCGACTAATTCTGACGGAGAAATGCGATTTCCGAGTTGCAGGTGGGAAGGAGGTGCGAGGGCGCAGCTTAATTCTCACAGGCGCCCGCACGCCCTTCTTCACCTCTTCCCCTCGGCGGAGAACTCTTGGGCGCGATGGAAAGGAGGAGTCCACATGCAGACAATAACTTCCGACGGTTAATACGGCACCTCCCCTCTCCCAGCCGGCAGGCGAGTAATGATACCGTCTCGAGGGGCTGGAACGCGGCTCACGAACATTTCCAGCCTGTTTGATTAATCGAATTAGCCTGCCCTCGCCTGGCGTGCGATATCTCTCTCTCTCTCGCTCTCTGCGTTGCTGGCAGTTTCTTTGACGGCCCGCGCAGCCTAAGAGCGGCGGTCGTGCCAAGCGTGTCTGCCCTCGTTCCACAGGGCACTGTTCTCGTGCCTCCCAGCTGCCCATTGTTTTTCACAGCCTCGAACTTCCCTTCGTGTTGGTGAATTCTATTGGAGAGTTGCTTCTGATGTCTCTGACCAAACCTACATGTAATTGCCTTATTGCCGCTGTTTAAACACCTTTAGTCAAAACATACACTTAACTTTTAAACAGATTATTACCATACCAATAACCCTCTCACACGCGATTCCTTGAAGAATCGAACTCCTTTGCATAAAACAGTCTCAGACATCTGATTGCCTTACAAATGAGTTAAATCGTTAAATATTCGACGTAAAACAGGTAGAATCTTAATGGCTGAATTGCAAAACCCTAATTACACTACTGGCCAATAAAATTGTTGCACCACGAAGATGACGTGCTATAGACGTGAACTTTAATCGACATGAAGAAGATGCTGTGATATGCAACTGATTACCTATTCAGAGCAGTCACACAAGACTGGCGACGGTGGCGGCACCTGCAACGTGCTGACATGAGGAAAGTTTCCAACCGATTTCTCATACACAAACAGCAGTTGACCGGCGTTGCCTGGTGAAACGTTGTTGTGATGCCTCGTGTAAGGAGGAGAAATGCGTACCATCACGTTTCCGACTTTGATAAAGGTCGGATTGTAGCCTATCGCGACAGCGGTTTATCGTATCGCGACATCACTGCTCGCGTTGGTCGAGATCCAATTCCTGTTAGGAGAATGTGGAATCGGTGGGTTCAGGAGGGTAATACGGAACGCGCGACTGCTACCGTCGCAGGTTCAAATCCTGCCTCGGGTATGGTTGTGTGTGATGTCCTTAGGTTAGTTAGGTTTAAGTAGTTCTATGTCCTAGGGGACTGATGACCTCAGCTGTTAAGTCCTATAGTGATCAGACCCATTTGAACCATTAATACGGAACGCGGTGCTGGATCGCAACGGCCTCGTATCACTAGCAGTCGAGATGACAGGCATATTATCCGTATGCCTGTAACGGATCGTGCAGCCACGTCTCGATCCCTGAGTCAACAGATGAGGACGTTTGCAAGACAACCACCATCTGCACGAACAGTTTCACGACGTCTGCAGCAGCATGGACTATCAGCTCGCAGACCATGACTGCGGTTACCCTTCTCGCTACATCACAGACAGGAGCGTCTGCGATGGTGTACTCAACGACGAACCTGGGTGTACGAATGGCAAAAGGTCATTTTTTCTGATGAATCCAGGTTCTGTTTATAGCATCATGATGGTCGCAGCCGTGTTCAGCGACATCGCGATGAAAGCTCATTGGAAGCGTGTATTCGTCATCGCCATACTGGCACGATGGAATGAGGTGCCATTGGTTACTCGTCTCGCCACCTCTTGGTCGCATTGACGGCACTTTGAACACTGGACGTTACGTTTCAGATGTGTTACGACCCGTGGCTCTACCCTTCATTCGAACCCTACGAAACCGTACATTTCAGCAGGATAATGCACGACCGCATGTTGCATGTCCTATACGGGCCTTTCTGGGTACAGAAAATGTTCGTGTGCTGCCCTGGCCAGCACATTTTCCAGATCTCTCACCAACTGGAAACGTCTGGTCAATGGTGGCCGAGCAACTGGCTCGTCACAATACGCCAGTCACTACTCTTGATGAACTGTGGTATCGTCTTGAAGCTGCATGGGCAGCTGTACCTGTACACGCCATCCAAGCTCCGTTTGACTCAATGCCCAGGCGTATCAAGGCCGTTATTACGGCCAGAGGTGGTTGTTCGGGGTACTGATTTCTGATCTATGCACCCAAATTGCGTGAAAATATGATCACATGTCACTTCTAGTATAAAATATTTGTCCGATGAATGCCCGTTTATCATCTGCATTTCTTCTTGATGCAGCAATTTTAATGGCCAGTAGTGTATATTGAAGTTGATGAAGTCCATCGTTGCGGTTCACATGGGACATCGGCTGATAATGTAAGTAAAGAGAATGAGCCGCCCGTGGTGGCCGAGCGGCTCTAGGCGCTACAGTCTGGAACCGCGCGACCGCTAGGGTCACAGGTTCGAATCCTGCCTCGGGCATGGATGTGTGTGATGTCCTTAGGTTAGTTAGGTTTAAGTAGTTCTAAGCTGTAGGGACTGATGACTTCAGAAGTTAAGTCCCATAGTGCTCAGAACCATTTGAACTATTTGCCGGCCGCGATGGTCTCGCGGTTCTAGGCGCGCAGCTCGGAACCGTGCGACTGCTACGGTCGCAGGTTCGAATCCTGTCTCGGGCATGGATGTGTGTGATGTCCTTAGGTTAGTTAGGTTTAAGTAGTTCTAAGTTCTAGGGGACTAATGACCACAGAAGTTGAGTCCCATAGTACTGAGAGCCATTTGAACCATTTTTTGAACTATTTGAAACAAAATGAACAACTACAGCCGTATCATCAACAAAATTTATTTCAAACGACTATTTATGGCAACTTTATTCCATTTTCAGATCAACTATAAACCAAAAGAGTACTTTCATGCATTGGCAGACATACCGTAGGACGCAGAGTGATGACAATGCGTTACAGAGTGTGTTCTCCTGATGCATGCTTTCCATGACAACAAGTATTACATGGATTCTACGATATATGGGCCGAAGTAATCTTTTAGTTTACACTGAAACTGAAGATGGCCTAAGTTTTGCGCCGAAACTAGACGTTCCAAGTAAAAGTGGCTGAAACGGCTCTGAGCACTATGGGACTTAACATCTGAGATCATGAGTCCCCTAGAACGTAGAACTACTTAAACCTAACTAACGTAAGGACATCACGCACATCCATGCCCGAGGCAGGATTACAACCTGCGACTGGAGCGGTCGCGCGGTTCCACACTGTAGCGCCTAGAACCGCTCGGCCACTTCGGCCGGCTCCAAGTAAATTTCATTGATGGTATTGCCGTGGTGGTTCGTTTACTTTACGAATAATTTTGGGTCTATTGGTTTCGCATCATTTGCTGGATACGTGTAGCCTGCATACGCTGTGTTCCACTTTAAGACAAGCTAGTTTCTCACGCATCTCAATGTTGAGGATGTCACATCTCCTAAACTACCCGTTGTACAGTGCTGTAATTTAGCAGGTACATTCTGTGGTATGTATGGGCACTCTCCGCAAGATATGTTGCGAATAAAGTTAGAAGCAAAGAAATACTAAATTAAAACATCATATCAGATGCAGAAGTTTTAATGCGGTAATCGACAATCTTCTTTCCCTTCATAATTTTATGGGTGGCAGTGAGCGAGAGGAAATGTCGAAATGGTTTGAAATATGTGTGAAGTCGTTGGAAGTCACTAAGTATAATCATTCTCAACTGCTGGATGAATGTAGCCTGGGTATTTTCCGCTTTGTGAGGTACTCTGCCTCACGATATGTACACAGTTTCTGACTTAAATACTCCATAAATCTAAAAGACTACTTGGTTCGTAGTAGGCTGTAGCGTGAACGTGCGATTAGCTAATTTCGACCATAAGTCATTTCAAGCAAATGTAAGCAACAGATTCTTTGACTTTATACATACAAAACGAGACTGCATATTCAATAATTACAGTGCTACTGAATTGACACCTAAATGTTACAACCTCACATATCACTTAGTGGAAACTATACTCATTTAGAGTTTCACTTTGAGATGCACATTAATTAATACCCCAGGAAATTTTGTGACGTGTGGAAATCCATTTTTCCGTGTGACTCACACATGCCACGGGATCAACGAAAGTTGTTGCTAGACAGGGCTAAGAATTGGTAGCTCCCTGATTCGGGCCAACATCAGCATGGGAGACTGAAACTTGTAACTGTTAGCCTATTCCCCTTTTATACGAGTATGATAGGATAATGTATGAAATATATTTCCTGAGTGGCTGGACAAAACTGCAAAGCTGGGGTTTTATCTTGTGCGGATTTGATATGAAACTGTTATACCAAGAATATTTGAGGTACATGCAGTATCCAGAAGTTCTGGGAGAGATTGGAATAGGATGAGAAGGCAGATATACATAAAACCTCATCACGGTCACGTTGTGGAATCTTTAAACAAATAGTGCTGTCATTACCCAATATATCGGCTTAAAATTTATATTGCACCCACGTTGGTAGTTCTGTCAAGAGAATATTGCAGTTGCCAAGTGCAGCTGGTGACCTATATTGTTCACACGCTTGAATGGTGCTGTTAGGCAGAGGCTGCAGTTGAATGACAGACGATGTATTTATTTACTGTATATGAAGTAGAATCGAAAAGAAGGTTTAATGAAAGTGAGAGAATTTGTATTGAAATTGGCGATTATAGTTTATTATTATTATTATGTATGGAAATGAAACATATTACAAGAGCATAAACAGGTATTCACCGGTTAGAGAATAATTTCAACCACCTATAGGTTTAAGGAAATATGTTGGAGTATATATGATTAATAATATTAATAATATTAATACATTACAGTACTAATATACTAAAAACAGTGACTCTTATATATTTGAGGATGTAAATTTTTTAGTTGATCCATATTGTGGTTTGTTCGGCTGAC
Organism: Schistocerca gregaria; assembly: GCF_023897955.1. Classification (NCBI taxonomy): domain Eukaryota; kingdom Metazoa; phylum Arthropoda; class Insecta; order Orthoptera; family Acrididae; genus Schistocerca; species Schistocerca gregaria. The sequence continues at coordinate 434,835,382 of NC_064924.1, forward strand.
TCACTAATTTAGATAGCATTGCTTCATCTTAGCAGGGAAGCACGTAACTATTGGCTTGTGACGACCGTTGTATCGTAAGCCTGCCCCGCTTATAAAAATTATAGGAGAATGTATGAAAAATATTCACGAACGCTCAGACGATATCACAGGTATGGGGCTTTATCTTACACTAAGTTTTTATAAAACAGTTATAGAATTTACAACGATGCCATGCAGTATCGGAAGTGCTGGGGGAGGGTAGAGTTCGGCCTGTACTGCATATGCAGAGAGAGGACTGCGGCAATACTCAGAATGCCGAGGAAAGTCGAGATGGCACTGATGATGAAAGTGAATGATCTCACACGCCAGTCGTGCAATTATATAATTGACAGAATTATGTGATACCTTTCAGCTACGCCACACCAAGGGTTTTTGTTGTAGTTAATGTCTGACTTGAGTAGAAATAGTTAAAGAAATTATATGAGAAACCGAGGAATAGGTGTGTAAAGTTTATTTGTAAATGTACTTCAGATGTATTCCATCATTTTCAAGTTCTGATTCGTAGTTTGAAGTGTGAAATAGTAACAAACCGTGGTAACTGATTTGAAACATACTTTGCGGTGCAACTGTTATTTTATTGGAAGGGTAATTACGAGAACTGAGCAGAATGTTTGTTACGTGGAAATTACAGAAACTCTGAGGAAATTGGAACTTAAGATTTCGTACAGGGAAGACCTTTAAATACAACATTGTAAGATCGTTACTGAAGTTCTCCACGTACAAGTACAGCACCGTCACTCTACTACGCAAACATAGGGTTACACTCGTCCGGTGTGAGGCGTTCCCTGGGGGATCCAAAGGGGGCCGAACCGCATAATAACCCTGGGTTCGGTGTGGGGCGGCGGAGGGGTGAAGTGGACTTCAATAATCGTCGTGGGGTTGTGGACCACTGCGGCTGCGGCGGGGACGGAGCCTCTCCATCGTTTCTAGGTCCCCGGTTAACAAACATAACATAACATAGATCGTTACTTAAGACTATCAGTCTAATAAACCATTGTGCTCTTAAGGGGACTGGAATACTAGGCCCCTGTTGTGATAGTTCTCGTCGGAGCCAAAAATTTTAATAATTTCGGAAGTGCTCAGGATTAGGAAAGCATGAACGAACAGACAATATAACAACACTTTTTAATTGCCTCTCCGTAGACAGAACGCAAAAATCGTGATGCGCTTCAAATGACTAACAATAGTGCTCTGTAAAGCACTTACCCTAGAAGCCTGCCGTAGGCCAGTCTTCGCGCTGAAGCGAAAAAGTGTTTTCCACACATAACAAGGTAAATGTGAAGATGACGCAGTTTTTGTGTTGAGCTGGTTGTGGTGGGGTGATTTGCGTTGAGGACTTACGAGAGTTCAGTCTTCTGTAGATCCTCTGGCCATCTCCTACAGATGTAGTGGTACATCGACCAAAGGATATGAAAAAAATGGCCATTCGCCGATCTCGAGTCATGAAGTCAACTTCCATGACGGAGGACGCCTGGCGCTGAGAATATAAGTTAGAAGCCTTTGTAGACCAGTGGAAGCTTTTAAGGCAATACAGATATTACAGTATTTGGAATCGTTAGACTGGTCTATCTTTATCAGATTCCAGAAACGCTTAGAAGATCATGGCTGAAGCACAGAAATGTACAAGTACTACAAAAATCTAGCAGGAACGATGAAAGTACAAATTCGGAGAAGGCAAGTCTGTTCTATGAAGAAAGTAAGGCAGAGATACAGCTCATCAACAAGCAATAGAGGACCATAAAGATAATGTGAGGAATGGAGCAAGAGTTCAAGGAAACAAATACAAATCCTGGGAAATGCAAAGAAGGATTAGACTAGTCCAAAACAACTGACAATATACAGAGTAGTGTTTGAGGATAAAGAAGACGAAGAGAAATGTCATAAGGCGAAGGACACTTTTTCAGTATAACAGCTCTTCTGAAATCAGGTATCGCTATGGAACTGTGGATAAGGAAGGTCCGCCTCTGGGAAACATCGTTGTACTCAAAAGAACAGTGTGACAACTATAGAACAAGAAGGTAATAGTATTTTTGAAAAACAGAAAGATCTTTTGTTGCGAGGATAAAAATAACTAGTCTAGGGTGCAGTGGCTCTCGGTACCATAGGTGGTGGACTGATGGGCTAGTGGGCTAGTGATGCACGGCCGGTCGAGGGAATTTTTTTTATTCATCTTTAAATAACATCATCATCAGCAATGTGAGGCAGGCACAACCCATTCCACTGACAATTGCCAGCATCAGCTCACAATTGGCTGGCTTCTGCCCCGGCGGAGAGATTCACTCGTAAACATCCTGCGATGCTGATGTCATGCTGCTCAATGGTCGGTAGCCTGACAATCTGCCACAGGCTTGACGTCAGCGATGTTCTCCTACTTCTGCTGCGACGGCATTCTGCTATGAAATTGCCACAACCAGTGATTCAGTTCCACTCCCGTCCACCAAGCAGGAAGGTGGAGACTGCAGCGGACATGAACCGCTGCCCCTGACAGGATTCTGGGGACAGCAAGCGCAGACGGCAGATCAGTGGCACTGTGGCAGCCACCACAAGGAGATTCAGATCAGTAGGTGGCTGACGTGACCCGCACTTCAACCCATGGCTGCAGCTGGCGGTGATCAGTTATCTCACGAACCTGGCATCGTGGTGGTGCTGCTGGACTCCGAGTGAATCTGCCCGAAATTCACAGCTACGTTTACGGCGCAAAGTTGCATCTGTTGCACTATTAATCAGATCCCAGTCAGGTATTCTGATCCACATCGTGTGTGTGTGTGTGTGTGTGTGTGTGTGTGTGTGTGTGTGTGTGTGTGTGTGTTTGTGTGTGTGTGTGTGTGTTTGTGTGCGTGTGTGTAGGAGAGAGAAAGAGAGTGTATGTTTTAAAGGGTTGGTATTTTCTGGTAGTTCTTTGAGGGCGGAGAACATACTCATATTGGAAAGAGTTGAGTATCCGTTTTTTCTTTTCCTCCAACTAACTTTCTGTACTTTCTGTACTAAGTTATTAGTTTTTGTGAAGTGTGTGTGTGTGTGGGGGGGGGGGGGGCGGGGGGGAGGGAGGGGGAAAGTGGGGGACTGTTTGTTGCCACTTTTGGAATTTTCAAGTCAGTGTTGATTTGATCTCTGTTGGGCTCTGTTTCATGACCATAAGGCGTTCAGCATTCATGTCACACAGTGGTGAGAATTAAGATAGCCTTCAACAGTTACCAGATCAGTCCCCACACCGTCTACAGAGACCTTGGCGTCTGTCTAACTGCAACAGACGGAAGAGAGACTAAATCACTGTACACCGCAGAATACTAAGAATGCTAAAGTGTGTCCCAATTCACTCTGGCTCTACAGTATGTAGGTCTAAGTCACTTTTGTCTGTAGTACGGTGTCAGAGATAAGCGACACCTGACAAATAGATCTCTGGACCTAGTTTATAGTAATCTGTTCCCGACTGTTCGTGGTGATACCCTGCCTGCCACTGCTCGTATTTCTGCTGTTATTCTGCTATTAGTCAGAGTCAGTCGAATAATCCTACGGTCTTCTGGTGATTTAGTCTTCCTGAAGGAACTGGCGCCCACCCTTCTTGCCACACTGTAACCGAGCAAGGTGGTGTAGTGATTAGCATACTGGAATCGCTTTAGGGAGGATGTCGGTTCAAACCTTCGTCCGGCCACCAACATTTCGGTTTTCCCTGATTTTCCTGAATCGCTCCAGCCAAATGCTCGGATGTTTCCTTTGAAAGGGTACTGGAAATTTCCTACCTCAACCTTGCAACAGTCGGAGATTGTGTTTCATATCTAATGAGCCCTGTGTCACAAGACGTTTAACCCTGGTTTTCCCTCCTTTCTTGCCACACTGTTGTAATAAGTGTGTCGCGTCGTCACTTATTCTGCAGTCACTGCACTACAACCAGCTCCCTGTGCGATCTGTCGTTAAGATGATCGCCTGTCTTTCATGGCAGTGATTCGACCTTTGTCAGTGTCCGATACATAGCGATAAATGGCACGTGCGTGTTCTCTCGCTATGCTGTGTTGTGATTTTTACCTACAAAGTTCTAGTAACGTAAGATACACCAAACAGCCATCTTTTACTCACAGTGCTTTTCATATGTAGGATCGGCCTTTCCTCATGTGGAAAATAACTTTGCATAACGATGAAATTTTCTACGTGTTCCACATGTATGAAAGAAAAGTGTGTGAAATCTTATGGGACTTAACTGCTAAGGTCATCAGTCCCTAAGCTTACACACTACTTAACCTAAATTATCCTAAAGACAAACACACACACCCATGCCCAAGGGAGGACTCGAAACTCCGCCGGGAGCAGCCGCACAGTCCATGACTGCAGCCCCGTAGACCGTTCCACATGTATGGAAATACTGTATCAATCTGGTAGCGTTCAGTGAAGGTGTAGCGTGTTCCACTTCTGTCGGTCTGATTTGTGAAACTAATTGGCTAATCTACGTAGTGTGTTGATGAATACATAAAGTGAGGAGGAAAGCGAGAATCATCTGTTAACATTACTTTTTAATATGTCTTTATACTTTATAAGTGAAGATGCCATTACAAAAAAAAAATTACCTTAGATCTGCTTTAGTCACAAAATTATGAACGAATTTCTTTGTTTTCTCTTCGTGACACAACTTAGACTTTCTGTAGACTCTTATACCTTACGGTATCTTGTTTTGTGCTTTCAACTTGCATTAGAGTTAGGACAATGGGTGAGACAATTCGTGGAGGATACTGTTTATCACGTGGTGAACTACATCCGGAACGACATTCATCACATACCATGTGTGCTACTTCCATGAATATAACGGGCTGCTCTCATGCCTGGAGAGCTCACAGTCATTATGAACATTGCGTACCCAATGGGTTTGCAGTGTGTTAACCCGCGAATGAAACGAGTTAATGCTTTTGATCTCCATTGGCATAGAATTTGCACCTTCCCTTTTTATTTTATTTTTTTCGCTGCACGCCGAATGATAATGCAGGAACCGCACCGCAACGCCTATTTAGTATGGTACTATAGCTGAAAGCCCGCCGCTTATCTCGCCGTTAGCGAGACATAAAAGCCGGAGAGCTCACGAATACACCCACCGCCCAGATGGGATTTACGAGATAAGAGATAAATGTCGGCACGCAGGTGCTTTAAAATGACACGTTTCGCGGAAGGGCGGGAAAAAGCAATAACTACTAACTGCCACGTGCACGCGCGAGAAGGGTGGTTAGGGGGGGGGGGGGGGGGGCAGAGAGCAGTATGTGTGTGTGTGTGTGTGTGTGTGTGTGTGTGTGTGTGTGTATGTGTGTGTGTGTGTGTGTGTGTATGCGTGCGTGAATGCAAAAGAGGACAGATACACTCTCGTGCCGGCGTTAAGCGCGGGCGTTCGCTGGCGTTTCTGAAAGCCGGCGGGCGCCCATTTACCGGTGATAAATAGAGCACGGCTGTGGCAGACTTGGCGGCTGAGGGCCGAGGCGCGGTGCTGCCCTTTGAAGACCCGCGTCGCCTGCCGGTTAAAAGCGCTAAAAGCGTCCCTCCAGCCCGGCCTGTCGCCACGACCGGCCTTCCAGCGCGCGCCGCGGCGGCCGGCGTCCGCACGGCGAGGCGCGTCGCACGTGCGCGAGCGGCCGACTGCCGGCCACGTGTGCAGCGCGCCGCTACCGAGACAGGGTCTCGCCCGCGCCCACGCAGCCTGCCCACGCACCGCACCACGCACGGCCCCTTCCTCCCCCACCCCCTTCCTCCTTACATAGGACGAAAGCGCAATGCATTCGAAAGGTCTTAGGTGCGCCGCCGACTGTGCATCGCCTACCTCGATTGCAGGAATCACGTGCGTCCGACCTATAGGCTTTAGAATGGAGACAGCAGTCATCCTGTACGTTGCTGCTGTTGTGGTCTTCAGTCCTGAGACTGGTTTGGTGCAGCTCTCCATGCTACACTATCCTGTGCAAGCTTCTTCATCTCCCAGTACCTACTGCAACCTACATCCTTCTGAATCTGCTTAGTATATTCATCTTTTGGTCTCCCTCTACGATTTTTACCCTCCACGCTGCCCTCCAATCCTAAATTAGTGATCCCCTGATGTCTCAGAACATGTCCTACCAAACGGCCCCTTCTTCTTGTCAAGTTGTGCCACAAACTCTTCTTCTCCCCAATTGTATTCAGTACTTCCTCATTAGTTGTGTGATCTACCCATCTAATCTTCAGTATTCTTCTCTAGCACCACATTTCGAAAGCTTCTATTCTCTTCTTGTCCAAACTATTTATGGTCCATGTTTCACATTCATACATGGCTACACTCCATACAAATACTTTCAGAAACGACTTCCTGACACTTAAACCTATACTCGATGTTAATAAATTTCTCTTCTTCAGAAACGCTTTCCTTGCCATTGCCAGTCTACATTTTATGTCCTCTCTACTTTGACCATCATCAGTTAATTTGCTCCCTAAATAGCAAAATTTTTTTACTACTTTAAGTGTCTCATTTCCTAATCTAATTCCCTCAGCATCACCCGTCTTAATTCGACTACATTACATTATCCTCATTTTGCTTTTGTTGATGTTCATCTTATATCCTCCTTTCAAGACATTGTCCTTTCCGTTAAACAGCTCTTCCAAGTCCTTTGCTGTCTCTGACACAATTGCAGTGTCATCGGCGAACCTCAAAGTTTTTATTTCTACTCCGTGGATTTTAATACCTACTCCGAATTTTTCTTTTGTTTCCTTTACTGCTTGCTCAATATACAGATTGAATAACATCGGGGATAGGCTACATTCCTGGCTCACTCCCATCCCAACCACTGCTTCCCTTTCGTGTCCCTCGACTCTTATAACTGCCATCTGGTTTCTGTACAAATTGTAAATAGCCTTTCGCTCCCTGTATTTTACCCCTGCGACCTTTAGAATTTGAAAGAGAGTATTCCAGTCAACATTGTTAAAAGCTTGCTCTAAGTCTACAAATGCTAGAAACCTAGGTTTGCCTTTTCTTAATCTTTCTTCTAAGATAAGTCGTAAGGTCAGTATAGTGACGGTGATATGCGTAACCGAACGTGCTGTGATCTACAGCAGGCGGTCTTTAGGTAATTTTGTCTGAGAGTCATTTACAGGGCGAACATTAATAAGACCGACAAACTTCAGAGACGGATTCCTGACTAGGAAAAGAGGAAAAAAGTTCCCCTTAACATGTATCTGGAAATGCATCGTTGCCACAGTGGGTGTGCTCGCCAATGACAGTTGTTCTGCACACGTGCCGTGTATTCTTTGTGTGCTGCAGGCTGTGTGGTTGACGCAGTGTACTACAAGCAGCAGAATGGTCCGGTATTCACGATCCGCTCAAGCAATGGGAAACGGTCGAGAGGCAGTACGGCTATAATAAAACAAGTACATTCACAGACATCAACCACACAACACAACATTTCAACCTCTTTTTGGGCGTTTGTGTGATCATGAGTACTTTCACACAGAAGAATGTGCAGAGAGGCGGTGGACTGTGCTTACCGCAGATTTGTCTCTAGTACAAGCTCCAGGCGAGTAGACCGCCAAGATGAGAGAAGCCAAAGTACGACTATGTATACCCTGCAATACAACCGCTACTTTCCTTATCATCCGCAACGAGTGCAAGGATTATCAGCAGCCGATTCCCTCTTTGGGAAGGATTTTGTCGATGGTTTTTGCGCCAGACCATCACAGTTATGGGATTTCTGTCATCAATCCTCTTTACCGACGAACCAGCCTTTACCACAACTGGCATCATCAGTCTACATAATCGTCGTCCTCGTGGAATGGTTGAGGCGGGTCATCAGTATCGGTTCAGAAGATACGTATGTGCAGGGATTCGTGGCGACTACATACATCGAGCAGTCATTGTTTCATAACGCTTCGACTTCATCCGGAATGCTCTGCGTGGGTTGCTTGGAAAAGTGCACGATGGAGCACCTTCCCAATTTCTCATTAGAGTTGCTCGACACCTCAACATCTTCTCCGGACGTTATATAGGACGCGGAGGCCTGCTACAACACCGGCTTTAAACTCCCTGGATTTTTACCTCTGGAGGCTTTTGAAAATCGTTATGTATGCCGAACAAGCTCTTGATGTGCAGAAACTTCAGCAGTATGTTCACTACGCCTGTGACGCTATTCGGAGAGAGGAAGAATGTACTAAAGACTGCGGCAATCCATGATGCCTACAACCGTGTACATTGAATCTCTTGAAGGCCACTTCGAACATCTGGTGAGACGTGGTTACAATGCAGCTCCGTACTGTGATCTGGGACAAATTGTTGTCGTTGTATACACACCACCCGTTTCCGCACACATGTTCAAACACCTTTTCTCCACCATATTTAGGCATGAATCCGTCCCTTCCATTTGTCTGTTTTATTAGTGTTCACCTTGTATACGTATACATTCCCGGCGCCACTGCATATCTTTTTATTGAATTTGCCTGCCCTGGGACGCAGAGATTTCACCGAACTAGCAGGGTCTTTGCGCGTTTGGAGGACGTGGGTCCAGACATTAATTCTAATATTTTCATTTCTTCCCTATTCACATCCCCTAACTTCTTCCAAACTTTCTCTATCGATGTCCCACTCATCAATGTCAGTAAAAGGGTTGTCATTTGGAACAGCACTGCCCTTTGCATAGTGTGGAAACGGTGGTACACTTAATACCGTTTTTCCTGCAGGAGCAACCTCCATGGCATTTTGTGACGAACGTGCAGTAAATGGTTTTCGACAGTTCCACATGTGCTCCTTCTTTAGTAGTGAAAACTAGAAAGAGACCTAATTTTGAAGCCTTCCAGCACCAGTGCGTTGGATAAGGTGGGTTGTCTTTCCAAGCTACATCTGCAAGTACTTCCTTATGGAATGCTGTCGAGTAGCTGCTTCGGTAGGAGACAAAGAGTCGAGGTTGAGTTATGCCTTTGAAATACAACTTCCAAAGATTTTGCAGCGCATCACATTTGATGGCTTTGCTTCATCTTAGCAATACAGAGCTGCTATGAACTTTTGCCCAGTCTCATCAATGTCTACAGTGCTAGCAATGGAATTACCGACTATCTCTGCTGGTTTCTGTAGGTTGTTTTTCGTTTGCTATACCTCGAGCAGTTTCAGTTTTCTTTTGAGGAAAAACGATGATGTCGGATGGCAGTCACTGTAAGTGTTGGAACAGAATGTTCAAACAGCTTAAAATGTAGGGTACTGTAGAAAACGTCGCCCTGTCTACCTTAGCCTGGCTTCAGTACAAAAATGTTCGACTTCCTGAGAGCACTATTTGATGCTCTACAGCCTTACTCCTACAAAATTTTGTGTCATGTGGGCCAATTTCAGATGCTGCACACTTAAAACCGACGAAATATGTGTTTTCCGAAATGTATGAAAAATTGCAGTTCTCCGACTTAGCTTTTCTATACGAAACTTTAATCAAATAACAAGGCATTTGTACTCAGTCCATGCAAAGTTTAATGATCTACTTTTTTTGGTAAGTTTGTATTTTTCAATTAGACGCTTGCTTTTGGATGGGTTTGACAAAAAAAAGTGCGGAATATTTGTGGTTTTCTTTTCGTTGGGATAAACTCAGGTTATTCACGTTAGAGGCTGACTTAGGTCAGTAAAATAATTTCTAGAATTCGAATAATTTTTGGATTGCAACCGCCTTTTTGGAGCTAATTGTACTGGCCTTCCAGAACCGTTGGAAACAGTCACACCCATTAAAAATTTGGGATTGTGCTTACAGATCTATTTAAGATGGTACGAGAACATAGAACTAATCGTAGGAGAGGCAGATACTAGATTTAAATTCATTGGTATAATTAATGGAAACAAGCTCGTAGTCATCCATGGCAGGTGTCATTTTGGATGAAATATGTTTGAATACTGGGTCGCGTGATTGTACACTACTAAAACAACTAATTGCCGACGTTTAGACCGACTTGCTGCAGTCCTCTTCAGGGTGGTTAAAATTATTTTATCCAAAATTCGCAGGAAGTTTAGTAGCTTACAAATCTTCGGTCGACAGATATTGGATAATTGCTCCTCAGTTAGGGACGTTGCAACGTAAGACGGGCAGAAGAAACATAGAAGACCCAAAGAAGAGCAGAGAGTTTCGTCAATGGCTCGTTTAGTGGGCCGAAATCGTCACGAAGATGCTTATCCACTTATTGATGTAACCATTATGGTGTTCATATTTGATGTTATATGAAAATAGGCACAACTGTTTAGGGCCTACATGAGAAGCATTGCGGATCATGTTGTGGTTCACTGCTGAAATACACAGACTATAAATTACTAGGCGTATCATCCAGCATACTACATTCTCTTCACATATCTCGCGAAAAGACAGTGAAAGTAAAACTGAAGACCTTCGGGTTACCAACAGCAACGGCCTTGCCGTAGTGGATACACCGGTTGCCGTGAGATCATCGAAGTTAAGCGCTGTCGGGCATGGCCGGCCCTTGGATGGGTGATCATCCAGCCGCCATGAGCTGTTCACATTTTTCGGGGTGCACTCAGCCTTGTGATGCTAATTGAGGAGCTACTCAACCGAACAGTAGCGGCTCCGGTCATAGAAAACCATCATAACGACCGGGAGAGCGGTGTGCTGACCACGCGCCCCTCCTATCCGCATCCTCAACTGAGGGTGAAACGGCGGTCGGATGATCCCGATGGGCCACTTGTGGCCTGAAGACGGAGTGCATGTTAGAGTTACCAACAATCATATTTGGTGAGTAACATTCACTTCTGTAGCAGGAAAGGGAGGAAGTAAGAGTACTAAATGAAGTATTCTCCACGGCACATCGTAAGGTGCCTTGCGGAGTATAGATGTAGCTGTAGACATACCGTCGTCTTTTTGCTTCTTCGGAGAACTGCCAATTTCCATTCCTGTTTTGCGTCTGAAGTAATTGTAAACATTTATGCTGTCAGTCGTATTAGTGGAGGATGCACTGTACTTAGGTTTTAAGTTCCATTCGTAATAATTTTCTGTTACTTCTAAGGCACTTTAAGTACCACTAGCGGGCTGCTTAACTACATGGAAAACGGCAACTTTGATTCGAAGGGCATCCGTAGTAAAAAGGTTGATTTCCACTTCGAGTATGACATTTTGTTAACTAAAATTAAGTATCTTACAACAAAAAGCAAAGTCTGTGTTTTCTTTTTGTTTGTAAACATGTGCCAAAAACATGAGAGCTGTATCATTTTCAGGTTGTTGCGGTTGGAAACGGACAGGTAGATATTAGCATATTCCTTACTGATGTACCCACTGTAACACATTTAATGACTTACGTAGACTAGGCACAACTGATACGATGGATTCATATTCTAACTTTGCTCCTTCCCTATAAGACGCAGTGGTTGAACCATTTCCCATCTCACGCGTTGACAGTAAGCGTAGCACGGACTATCGCTGTGAGATTGTCTATACATTTACAGAAGATGTTGAGATTGTCATAGTATTCGCACTTGAGTCAGGGTGGAGAGAATTTCTTATAGCAAGCAAAATCGTTAGCGAAATATTGGGGATGTTACGCAATTGCCTCTTGTAGACACTAGAGCTGAACAGATGAGAAATTCAGTCACGTGTCCACGAATACGTATATAAATGTGTGTGTGGTGTATGGTGCCACATGGATGTTATGAGAGATGTGGTAGACATTCACTTATCATGGACGCTGGACCATGTCAAGGAATCTAAACTGGTGAAAGTTTGGAGGAGACGTCTGCTGTTTTTTGCTGCCGAACGGCGAAGATGTAAAATCAATGTTCAAGCAGCAGACGTTGGTGCCCGCACTTAGAGGAGCTACACGTCTCTCAGGGATGACCTCACCAGTGAGCAGAAATCATAAGAGAACTGCCCGATGCCTCACGGCTTGTCGCCACCTATGGCAGAGCCATGTGGACACCATCTTCACTGTGTAGGTAAAGGACGATATCATCAGCATAGGCCGTACAAGAGAAGCAGTGCCCATACAATGACAGGCCAAGTAGGCGTTGGCGAAGCCCTTCAGTAGAGGTTCTAGCGCCAGAGATAGTGGGAAACGCTGTCAGACGCAGCGCTCGAGAACTAGAGGTGTGGTGAGGCGTTCGTTATGAATATTCTTAAAGTCGCGCCACTCAGGAGGCGCATTACCACTGTTGCTGCACGAGTCAGAAAACCCAAGTACGGGAGGACAGACTTCAGGAAGTTGTGATCAACACGAACTAATGCCTGACTGAAGTCAAACGATGCTAATGCACCAGGCAGATGTCGTGTCCTGGTGAGTGCGATCACGGCCGCGTTGTCACAACCCAGGGAAGTCTAATAAGGGGACTTGATATATCATGCTACCTTCTTCAGTTGTGATACCAACAAATGGGTGAAAACTTTCATGGGAGTCGGGACAGGTTCCATCAGACTGGACAAAAGCGGTAATCACACCAATCTTTAAACATGGAAACAGAAAAGATTGTAACAACTACAGCGGTGTGGGTAAAATGTTCTTAGGTATTGTTGAAAGGAAAGTGCAAGTATTAGTTGAGGACCAATTGGATGAAAATCAGTGTGGGTTTAGGCCTCTTAGAGGTTGTCAGGACCAGATCTTTAGCTTACGGCAAATAATGGAGAAGTATTATGAATGGAGCAGGGAATTGTATCTATGCTTTATAGATCAAGAAAAGGCATATGACCAGGTTCCTAGGAGGAAGTTATTGTCTGTTCTACGAGATTATGGAATAGGAGGCAAACTTTTGCAAGCAATTAAAGGTCTTTACATGGATAGTCAGGCAGCAGTTAGAGTTGACGGTAAATTGAGTTCATGGTTCAGAGTAGTTTCAGGGGTAAGACAAGGCTGCAACCTGTCTCCACTGTTGTTCATATTATATATGGATTATATGTTGAAAACAATAGACTGGCTGGGTGAGGTTAAGATAGGTGAACACAAAATAATCAGTCTTGCATATGCGGATGACTTAGTTGTGATGGGAGATTCGATTGAAAGTTTGCAAAGTAATATTTCAGAGCTAGATCAGAAATGTAAGGACTATGGTACGAAGATTAGCATCTCCAAAACGAAAGTAATGTCAGTGGGAAAGAGATATAAACGGACTGAGTGCCAAATAGGAGGAACAAAGTTAGAACAGGTGGACGGTTTCAAGTACTTAGGATGCATATTCTCACAGGATGGCTACATAGCGAAAGAACTGGAAGCGAGGTGTAGCAAAGCTAATGCAGTGAGCGCTCAGCTACGATCTACGCTCTTCTGCAAGGAGGAAGTCAGTACCAAGACTAAGTTATCTGTGCACCGTTCAATCTTTCTACCAACTTTGTTGTATGGGAGCTAAAGCTGGGTGGATTCAGGGTACCTTATCAATAAGGTAGAGGTTATGGATATGAAAGTACCTAGGATGATTGCAGGTACTAGTAGATGGGAACAATGGCAGGAGGGTGTCCACAATGAGGAAATCAAAGAAAAACTGGGAATGAACTCTATAGATGTAGCAGTCAGGGCGAATAGGCTTAGATGGTGGGGTCATGTTACACGCATGGGAGAAGCAAGATTACCCAAGAGGCTCATGGGTTCAGCAGTAGAGGGTAGGAGGAGTCAGGGAAGACCAAGGAGAAGGTACCTGGATTCGGTTAAGGATGATTTTGAAGTAATAGGCTTAACATCAGAAGAGGCACCAATGTTAGCACGGAATAGGGGATCATGGAGGAATTTTATAAGGGGGACTATGCTCCAGACTGAACGCTGAAAGACATAATCAGTCTTAAATGATGAGGATGATGATGATGATGATGATGATGATGATTGAGTAGAGGGACGGAGTGGGCATCACGTATGTGCGTTTGCCTGTGCGATTTAGGGACCAGGATAATGGTTCCATTATGGAAGGTGACTGGGATTGTCGTCGTTAGAGATATCAGTTTACGACGATGGAAGTCCAAGAAGGTACCAACAGATAGCTGAAACACCTGTAAAATTCAAGTGGGAGGCCGTCAGTTCCAGGAGACTTGTTGGTGACTACCATCTTGATAGATTCTATGACTATATCCATAGCCACGTTTTCTTGAAGTTCTTAAGCTGTGTTCTCCATTAAGGAGTGGGCTGCTACCTCATCAATTAAAGTTACCAATAGCGCATTGCGTAATATATCATCAGCCTTTCACATCGGTGAGGTTGTGTATGAGAGCTCAAAGACGACTCTGACTATCTGTGAGGAGGTGGTATACTGATGGCATTTCGTGAGGCATACGGTCATGGATTTGGAACCTGACAGGGGTCCCTTCCAGGCATCTTAATATGAGTGAAATGATCCTAACTTTAGCATGGTGCAGTACCACTCGAGGGATATGAGAGAATGCCATTCAGACGGAATCATATAGGATGGCGTAATAAAAGTCCATGGTGTTCAAAGGGCCAACCTCGCTGTCTTCGCTATATCTCATCAGTATCCTGCATAGAGCCAGTTTTCCCACCAGTATAGTGGGGGTGTGTAGAAAGGGCGACATCGACGACGGCTCACATATCCTCGACGATCCATCAGCAGTCAGGGGCGCTCAGGTTGGCAACATTTAATTTTCACAAACCACGACTGTGTCAACGCGTTAGTGGGCGAGTGTGGCATCACAGATGTAGGTCTCGTGGTCAGAGGAAGCCAGAGGCCACACTTTGGCATGTTGAGTATTGTCAGGAAGAGAATGTGTGATAGATACGGCTTAGGCTACTGGATAAGCGCACTGTATTATATGTGAAACTCGGGTGGGTGTCATGGACGTTTATCCATTTATCAATAAGATGGTTGATGATGAGAGAGAGAGTGCTCTGTACAGGGAATGTCAAGGGAATTGATCAGTAGGCCTTTGTGTGAAGTCCCTACCAAGGACCAAATCGTCCAGGGGACGCTCATAAAAAAGACCTTTCCTCGTCAGCAAATAATGTGTGTCTTTTGCGATGTCAGCTGAGCCGGAGGTGCATGCCAGACAGCATTAGGGCGAAACCCCTGTCATTAGGAAGGTACAATATATCTTCAGTGGGGAGTCATGCGCAGAAGAAGATAGGCACACCGCTGCCATTGTCAGATGCATGGGAGAAGTGAGCTGTGATCGTCTCAGCGTAGCCCTCAGTAGTTTACAACCACACAACAGGCTACAGCGGTCCACCCACCCACCGCCACACCGAACACAATTTATTGTGCGGTCCATAAACAGACTTTTCAATAAATCCCAGGCATGTTCGATAGCGTTCGTGTCTGGAGAACACGCTGGCCACTCTAGTCGAGCGATGTCGTTCACAAGATGTGCACGATGGGGCTCGAATTATCGTCCTTGAGTGCCTCGCCAATATGCTGCCGATATAGTTACGCTATCGGTCGGAGGACGGCATTCATGTATCGTACAGCCGTTTACGGCGCCTTCCACGACTACCAGCGGCGTACGTCAACCCCACGTAATGCCACCACAAAACAGCAGAGAACCTTCACCTTGCTGCAGTAGCTGGACATTGTGGCTAAGGCGTTCAGCCTGGCCGGTTTGCCTCTAAACACGTGTCCGACGATTTTCTGGTTGAAAGCATATGCGACACTCATCGGTGAAGAGAATGTGATGCCAATCCTGAGCGGTCCTTAGGTATGTTGTAGGGCCCATCAGTACCGCGCTGCATGGAATGATGGTTGCAAGATGGACCTCGCCGTGGACGTCTGGAGTGAAAGGATAAACTAGTACCCAAGATCGCAGGAATTCTTTTTATTCAATGATTACCGGTTTCGGCGAAACCAAAGCCACCATTATCGGATCTTAGGACACATACAGGCCGGCCGCGGTGGTCGTGCGGTTCTAGGCGCTTCAGTCCGGAACCGCAGGACTGCTACGGTCGCAGGTTCGAATCCTGCCTCGGGCATGGATGTGTGTAATGTCCTTAGGTTAGTTAGGTTTAATTACTTCTAAGTTCTAGGGGACTGATGACCTAAGATGTTAAGTCCCATAGTGCTCAGCGCCATTTGAACCATTTGACACATACAGACTACAACATCAAGGCAAATCGGTATGTGTACTAAGATCCGATGATGGCGGCTTTAGTTCCGCCGAAAGCGGTAATCATAGAATAAAAAGAATTCCTGCGATCTTGGCTACCAGTTCATTGTTTTAGAAGCATCTAGATCGCCCCCACACGAGCACAATGTGCTCCCTACAGGCTGGAGTAAAGTTGCGCATCATTCAGCCTATTGGGCACAAAAAGCATTATTCATCATGGTGGCGTTTCTGTCAGTGTTCCTCCGAGCCATGATCCGCAGGTAGCGGTCATCCACTGCAGCAGCAGCACTTGGGCGGCCTGAGCGAGGCATGCCATCGACAGTTCCTGTCTCTCTGTATCTCCTCCATGTTCGAACAACATCGAACCGCGGAATTGAACGTGTAGGCATGGTTGAACTACAGACAACATGAGCCGTGTACCTCCTTCCTGATGGAATGACTGGAACTGATCGGCTGTCGGACCCTCCCCATCTAATAGGCGCTGCTCATGCATGGTTGTTTACATCTTTCGACGGGTTTGATGATGTATGTGAAATCTTATGGGACTTAACTGCTAAGGTCATCAGTGCCTAAGCTTACACACTACTTAACCTACGTTATCCTACGAACAAACACACACCACACACACACTTATGCCCGAGGGAGGACTCGAACCTCCGCCGGAACCAGCCGCACTCGGCGGGTTTAGTGACATCTCTGAACAGTTAAAGGGACTGTGTCTGTGATACAAAATATACAGTCAACGTCTATCTTCAGGAGTTCTGGGAACCAGTGTGATGCAAGACTTTTTTTTTATGTGTGTACTTCTCTTACCCCCCCCCCCCCCCCCCCCCCCATGAACCATGGACCTTGCCGTTGGTGGGGAGGCTTGCGTGACTCAGCGATACAGATAGCCGTACCGTAGGTACAACCACAACGGAGGGGTATCTGTTGAGAGGCCAGACAGACGTGTGGTTCCTGAAGAGGGGCAGCAGCCTCTTCAGTAGTTGCAAGGGCAACAGTCTGGATGATTGACTGATCTGGCCTTGTAACAATAACCAAAACGGCCTTGCTGTGCTGGTACTGCGAACGGCTGAAAGCAAGGGGAAACTACGGCCGTAATTTTTCCCGAGGGCATGCAGCTCTACTGTATGATTAAATCTTGATGGCGTCCTCTTGGGTAAAATATTCCGGAGGTAAAATAGTCCCCCATTCGGATCTCCGGGCGGGGACTACTCAAGAGGATGTCGTTATCAGGAGAAAGAAAACTGGCGTTCTACGGATCGGAGAGTGGAATGTCAGATCCCTTAATCGAGCAGGTAGGTTAGAAAATTTAAAAAGGGAAAAGGACAGGTTAAAGTTAGATATAGTGGGAATTAGTGAAGTTCGGTGGCAGGAAGAACAAGACCTCTGGTCAGGTGACTACAGGGTTATAAACACAAAATCAAATAGGGGTAATGCAGGAGTATGTTTAATAATGAATAGGAAAATAGGAATGCGGGTAAGCTATCACAAACAGCATAGTGAACGCATTATTGTGGCCAAGATAGATACAAAGCCCACACCTACTACAGTAGTACAAGTTTATATGCCAACTAGCTCTGCAGATGACGAATAAATTGAAGAAATGTATGATAAAATAAAAGAAATTATTCAGATAGTGAAGGGAGATGAAAATTTAATAGTCATGGGTGACTGGAATCCGAGTGTAGGAAAAGCGAGACAAGGAAACGTCGTAGGTGAATATGGATTGGGGCTAAGAAATGAAAGAGGAATCCGCCTGGTAGAATTTTGCATAGAGCACAACTTAGTCATAGCTAACGCTTGGTTTAAGAATCATGAAAGAAGGTTGTATACATGGAAAAACCCTGGAGATACTAAAAAGTATCAGATAGATTATATAATGGTAAGACAGAGATTTAGGAACCAATTTTAAATTGTAAGACATTTCCAGGGGCAGATGTGTACTCTGACCACAATCTATTGCTTATGACCAGTAGATTAAAACTGAAGGAACTGCAAAAAGGTGGGAATTTAAGGAGATGGGACCTGGATAAACTGAAAGAACCAGAGGTTGTGCAGAGTTTCAGGGAGAGCATAAGGGAAAAATTGACAGGAATGGGGGAAACAAATACAGTAGAAGAAGAATGGGTAGCTTTGAGGGATCAAGTAGTGAAGGCAGCAGAGGATCAAGTAGGAATAAAGACGAGGGCTAGTAGAAATACTTGGGTAACAGAAGAAATATTGAATTTAATTGATGAAAGGAGAAAATACAAAAATGCAATAAATGAAGCAGGCAAAAAGAAATACAGACGTCTCAAAAATGAGATCGACAGGAAGTGCAAAATGGCTAAGCAGGGATGGATAGAGGACAAATAGGGTAAGATAGATACTGCCTACAGGAAAATTAAAGAGACCTTTGGAGATAAGAGAACCACTTGTATGAAAATCAACAGCTCAGATGGAAACCCAGTTCTAAGCAAAGAAGGGAAAGCAAAAAGGTGGAAGGAGTATATAGAGAGTCTATACAAGGGCGATGTACTTGAGGACAATATTATGGAAATAGAAGAGGATGTAGATGAAGATGAAATGGGAGATACGATACTGGGTGAAGAGTTTGACAGAGCATTGAAAGACCTGAGTAGAAACAAGGCCCTCGGAGTAGACAACATTCCATTGGAACTACTGACGGACTTGGGAGAGCCAGTCCTGACAAAACTCTACCATCTGATGAGCTAGGTGTATGAAACAGGCGAAATACACTCAGACTTCAGTTAGAATATAATAATTCCAATCCCAAAGAAAGCAGGTGTTGACAGATGTGAAAATTACCGAACTATCAGTTTAATAAGTCACAGCTGCAAAATACTAACACGAATTCTCTACAGACGAATGGAAAAACTAGTAGAAGCCGACCTCAGGGAAGATCAGTTTGGATTCCGTAGAAATATTGGAACACGCGAGGCAATACTGACCTTACGACTTATCTTAGAAGAAAAATTAAGGAAAGGCAAACCTACGTTTCTAGCAGTTATACACTTAGAGAAAGATTTTGACAATGTTGACTGGAATACTCTCTTTCAAATTCTAAAGGTGGCAGGGGTAAAATACAGGGAGCGAAAAGCTATTTACAATTTGTACAGAAACCAGATGGCAGTTATAAGAGTCGAGGGACATGAAAGGGAAGCAGTGGTTGGGAAGGGAGTGAGACAGGGTTGTAGCCTATCACCGATGTTATTTAATCTGTATATTGAGCAAGCAATAAAGGAAACAAAAGAAAAGGTATTAAAATCCATGGAGAAGAAAGAAAGACTTTGAGGTTCATCGATGACATTGTAATTCTGTCAGAGACAGCAAAGGACTTGGAAGAGCAGTTGAATGGAACGGACAGTGTCTTGAAAGGAGGATATAAGATGAACATCAACAAAAGCAAAACGAGGATAATGTAAAGTAGTCGAAGTAAGACGGGTGATGCTGAGGGAAGTAGATTAGGAAATGAGACACTTAAAGTAGTAAAGGAGTTTTGCTGTTTGGGGAGCAAAATAACTGATGATGGTTGAAGTAGAGAGGATATAAAATGTAGACTGGCAATGGCAAGGAAATCGTTTCTGAAGAAGAGAAATTTGTTAACATCGAGTATAGATTTAAGTGTCACGAAGTCTTTTCTGAAAGTATTTGTATGGAGTGTAGCCATGTATGGAAGTGAAACATGGACGATAAATCGTGTGTACAAGAAGAGAATAGAAGCTTTCGAAATGTGGTGCTACAGAAGAATGCTGAAGATTAGTTGGGTAGATCACATAACTAATGAGGAAGTGTTGAATACGATTGGAGAGAAGAGAAGTTTGTGGCACAACTTGACTAGAAGATGGGATCGGTTGGTAGGACATGTTCTGAGGCATCAAGGGATCACCAATTTAGTATTGGAGGGCAGCGTGGAGGGTAAAAATCGTAGTGGGAGACCAAGAGATGAATACACTAAGCAGATTGAGAAGGATGTAGGGTGCAGTAGCTACTGGGAGATGAAGAAGCTTGCATAGGATAGAGTAGCATGGAGAGCTGCACCAAACCAGTCTCGGGACTGAAGACCACAACAACAACGACAACAACAACTTCTCTTACTACATCATGCGCCCCCAGCGCCACCAGACAGGTTACAACCTCTCGGTTGGCAGTGGTCATAATGTTTTGGCTCATCAGAGAATAAGGTACGCCCAATAGAAAAGGAGACCTTCGGTGTAGCGATTTTGTATATAGTCACAGTGGATGAATGTGTTTATCACGAAGTAGTGTTGTGGTATGCTCAGTTACAGATTCGAAGTTAACGGCTTCGCAGAACTTCCCTCGTTTCTGGAGACTTTTTTTCCGCATTTCATTGCATGTTGTGTTCCTACACATCAGCACAAAGAGCGGTTATTAATCTCTTTGCGCAGAAGGGGAGCATGCTTCACAAAATTTATCGCACAGTGCGCAATAGTTCCTAGGTGACTGTGTTATGAGGTTAGATGTGTGGCAAAAAAAGTCGAGCTGCTTCAAAAATTTGTATGAGAGGTCCTGGAACATCCTTACAGTCCCGGTATCTGTGCAAATGACTCGCATAACTGTGGCTACATGAAACAATCTATGGGAAGTTAGAGGTTCACCTATGATAAGGAATCGCCGGACGGCGTGCAAAATTGGGTCAGACAGCAACCCTGCGGTTTCTACAAGGAAGCCATTCACTCCCTTCCTACGCCCTGAAATAGGTGTGTCAATGTCAATTGTGTATAATTTTACTGCCCCAAGTGAACGGTAATTGCGATACTATTATAATTTTTAAAAATATAACTCTAATCATTTCGTCTGGGCACGCTTTACACATCAATTAATGACCTTCGCTGGTACTGACTTCAGTGTTTTAGTATGAACTGCTGAAAAACATGTACATATTACTAGAGCTAAAAGCAGTCCCTAATTCAAGGCCTTAACATTACTGCATAAACTAGTGGGTAATATATTCAGTAACCTACCAGAGTATTAAGTGTCTTTCGGGTAATGTAATGGCTTAAAGACCGAATTAAAGTGGTTTCTCTTGGACAGGTGATTCTAATCCACTGAAGAAAATGCTCATTGAAAATATTAAATTAGCAGAATGAGATTTTCACTCTGCAGCGGAGTGTGCGCTGATATGAGACTTCCTGGCAGATTAAAACTGTGTTGAAAGAAAGGATATAGGGGAGACATGGCTTAGCCACAGCCTGGGGGATGTTTCCAGAATGAGATTTTCACTCTGCAGCGGAGTGTGCGCTGATATGAAACTTCCTGGCAGATTAAAACTGTGTTGAAAGAAAGGATATAGCGGAGACATGGCTTAGCCACAGGCTGGGGGATGTTTCCAGAATGAGATTTTCACTCTGCAGCGGAGTGTGCGCTGATATGAAACTTCCTGGCAGGTTACAACTCTTTTAATCTGCCAGGAAGTTTCATATCAGCGCACACTCCGCTGCAGAGTGAAAATCTCATTCTGGAAATATCCCCCAGGCTGTGTCTAAGCCATGTCTCCGCTATATCCTTTCTTTCAGGAGTGCTAGTTCTGCAAGGTTCGCAGAAGAGCTTCTGTAAAGTTTGGAGGGCAGGAGACGAGGCACTCGCAGAAGTAAAGCTGTGAATACCGGCCGTGAGTCGTGCTGCGGTAGCTCAGCTGGTAAAAAAAAAAAAAAAAAAAAAAAAAAAAAAAAAAAAAAAAAAAAAAAAAAAAAAGTTGGTAGAGCACTTGCACGCGAAAGGCAAAAGTCCCGAGTTCGAGCCTCGGTCGGGCACACGGTTTTAATCTGCCAGGACGTTTAACTATTAAATTAGTTTTAATTGCTTTTATAACTGGTATTGCCACTGTGATTCAATAATATTTGTTTATCTTAAGTAGCTACGTGTTTTAAACTTAAGTGAAATAAAGATCCTGCACTTCTTTCCACATCCCATCTACGCAATACGGGTAGTAGTAGTAATGAGTCATATATGCAAAATGGGATGATGAATATTTCAGGTACTTGAGCTGAAATATTTTGGAAGAGATCTTGCGTTTTACAAAATATTTTAATTCTTATTCCTTTGACTGTTGCATTTCATGTTTTCTGTATAAAGAAAAGTGTTTGTAAAATTTTCTGCGTGTAAGAAATAAATAAATCACTATTATTTACATAATTCTTAAGAAAGTGTCCAGAATTCCAGATACAATCGTCGAGCGTTGCTTATCAGATGAACTTGTTGAAAGAGAAATGTTCTCCACCTTTTTTACTCAATTAACATCCAAAATATTATATCTCTACAGTCAGATCTGTGCTCAGATACGACAACGTCACGAGAAGTAGATGTGACCGATAGCCACGTAATTACAGTGTGAGACTGCACGCGCTGGAACACGGTACCGGTTAGAGATGTGTGGGCATTGCAGGGGGAGGAATCTTGTGTGTCGTATCTCGTGCTCATTGTACCGGCTGTGCACCTCCGCTGCCGCAGTCTGATAAAGCTCTCAAGGCTGCGCCCAAGAACATCTCGATTCCAGTGACAAGCAGGCGCTTGTCAGCCGCACTCCACGCACAACAAACACAAGAGATAGTGCCAGCGAACGTTTGATGACAAACACTTAGTTTTCTCTAGGCATCCGGTAGCTGCTTATGTAATTCAGAGACCACGACAAATACATGACACAGTGTTGTGAAACGTGTCAGGGAACAGAAGCGGATCCAAAGGATTTAGTCACGTAAGAAAGTGTGAGGTTTCACACATAACGTGAGGTGTCGCACGTAATTGCGTGCCGAGGTGCGAAGTGTTTAGGTGACTAAATTAACAGTTTGTTCTAGGAACCACAGTGCGATACAGAAGACATCATTGCACACGTGACGGACCAAAAGCGATCGAATAAGGCAACCACATTTCAGTACAGCAACGATGCGAATAAAAGGCAACATACAGTTTTTTTGTATTACGTTGAGACACAAAAAAATGGTTCAAATGGCTCTGAGCACTATGGGACTTAACTGCTGTGGTCATTAGTCCCCTAGAACTTAGAACTACTTAAACCTAACTAACCTAAGGACATCACACACATCCATGCCCGAGGCAGGATTCGAAACTGCGACCGTAGCCGTTGAGACACATGCAGGAGAAATTATGACTTAAAATTTTACCCAAAAATGGCCCCGTCTGTGTTCTAGATCTACTCCAAGAAGACACCAAAGCTTTTATGCAGATAAGATGCGCTGTTGTTAGCTACAGATACACTACACAGACACTTAATAGGTGTGTTTCTGCTGTTCGTGACTCTAGCTGAAGAGTCAACCTATAGCATTTACATGTAAGGGGCAGAGGTTCGCTTCAACGTCATATTGCAACAGCTTTTGTACTTTTTCTTCACTGTGGTGGCAAGTACGACACATATGGCGGAAACATTTACTGCTTGCCCACGCATGTGGGATGGTTCTGACTTCTGCAACAAAACTGTAATAACAACATAGTAATAATAAATTAGTTCCATCACTGTAACTCTTCAGGCTTTCCCGGCGATCTAATGACATCTTGGGTTGTCGGGTGTTCTGCCGGATATCAGCATCGTACTTGCACGATATTTCGGTCACGTAGCTCGTTACCTTCATCAGGTGCGACCTGAGACTGCTCCTCGAGTGGACCTGGTCCAGTATTTATGCCTCTGGCCATCCTCCTCCACCAACGGCTGCAGGCGCTTCCTCTGTGGTCCGCGCCCATTCCCTGCGACCTGCTGGAGCGTTGCTGCTCCGTTTTCCGTCCGCTGCGGTTCTAGGTGTTCCCTCTGCGATCCGCGCCCACCAAACCCGCTCCTGGGGGTTTCATCTACGGTCAGGGGTACCAAGCGTTCCCCCTGCAGTCCGCGCCCGCTCACCACGACCAGTTGGAGCGTTGCCGCTCCGTTTTTCGTCTGCTGCGGCTCTGGATGTTCCCTCTGCGGTCCGCGCCCACCAGTCCCACTTCTGGGTGTTCCATCTTCGATCTGGTGCGCCTGGCGGTCCGTCAGGGGCTCGTTTTCCATCTCCATGTCTCTGTTTCTTCTGTTTGTGTAGTGTTGCAGCTGGCCCCCTTGCTCTTTTAACAATTCCAGAGTCGGATCCCAGGCTCTGCTTAGCTGGTAGCCTGTGTCACGGTTCATAAGATCGTCAGCCATTTTTATTTCTATCGATTCTCTTATAACACTGTTCCAAAATCTGGGTGTTTGTGCTAGAATCTTGGTATCCTCGTACTTCATGGCATGATCTAGTTCTAGACAGTGTTAAGCAATGGCTGTCTTAGTCACCTGTCTTAATCTAGTGTGCCTCTGATGTTCTTTGCACCTGATCTCCACAGTTCTTGTCGTCTGGCCAATGTAGGACATGCCACATTGACAAGGTATATTGTAAATCCCTGGTTTTCGTAACCCCAGCTCGTCTTTGACACTCCCCAGTAGTTCCCCAATCTTGTTGGATGGACAGAAAACATACTTGATATTGTGTTTACGGAGGATCCTACTGATTTTGGCAGATATAGAGCCAGCATAGGGCAGATATGCCACCTTCTTTGCTCCATCTTGGTCTTCTTCAGGAACCTGTGGTATAGTGGCTGGTTGGAGTGCCCTCTCAATTTGTCTGTCCGTGTATCCATTCTTGGAGAAAACTGTTTTCAGACGTTCTATCTCTGTAGGTAGATTCTTTTGGTCTGACAGGGCACGTGCTCTGTGGATCAAAATCTTCAGAACCCCATTCTTCTGTGCCGGGTGGTGACAGCTGCTGGCTTGCAGATATAAATCAGTGTGTGTTGGTTTTCGGTACACACTGTGGCCAATTGATCCATCTTTTTTTCCTCTGGACTAGTACATCAAGAAATGGCAGCTGGCCATTCTTCTCCAGTGAACTTGATATTAGGGTGGCATGAGTTAAGATGTTCAAGAAACTCATTGAGCCTGTCCATCTCATGTGGCCAGATCACGAACGTGTCATCCACATACCTAAAGAAGCATGTGGGTTTAAATGTGGCTGTCTCCAGTGGCCTCTCCTCAAAGCTCTCCATAAACATGTTGGCAACCACAGGGGACAGTGGGCTGCCCATAGCTACACCTTCAGTTTGCTCGTAGTATTGGTTTCTGTAGAGGAAATACGTGGATGTCAGTGTATGACTGAACAGGTCCAACAGAGCACCGTCAAATTTCTCTGCAATCAGTTCTAGTGAGTCCTTCAGTGGGATCCTGGTGAACAGCGATACCACATCAAAACTACCCATGATGTCAGAATCTGTGATGTGCAGTTGCTTGAGGCGTTGCATGAAATCTTCTGAGTTGCGGATGTAGTGAATACATTTCCCCACATACGGAGACAGGAGACCTTTCAAGTACTTGGCTGTTTTGTACGTAGGTGCCCCAATATTACTGACAATTGGACGTAGGGGCACGCCTTCCTTGTGTATTTTGGGCAGACCATACAGTCTAGGTGGCACTGGCGCTTTTTCCCGTAGTTGTCTGATGATCTTATCGGGCGGACGGAAAACGGAGCAGCAACGCTCCAGCAGATCGCAGGGAATGGGCGCGGACCACAGAGGAAGCGCCTGCAGCCGTTGGTGGAGGGGGAAGGCCAGAGGCATAAATACTGGGCCAGATCCACTCGAGGAGCAGTCTCAGGTCGCACCTGATGAAGGTAACGAGCTACGTGACCGAAATATCGTGCAAGTACGACGCTGATATCCGGCAGAACACCCGACAACCCAAGATGTCAGTTCCATCACTCTTTTTCTGCACCTATTTGCTGCCACGAGCATGACTTTCAGTCTTCCAGTATATCACTTGAGAAACGTGTGAGCTCCATTCCACACGATTTTTTTTTAATCCACCTCGACTGATATGCAGGAGATGATATATATGTGCAACAAATCGGAGATGTGACTTCGTATGCCAACGGACCGTAGGCGGAAAGTTTCGCTGCGTTTCTTGTTATTCAGTGATCGTGACTGAGAGGCACAATCGCCAGTGGTGAAGATGTAGCAAGCTGCTACGTATAAAGGTTTTGTCTTCTATGAAGGCAATGCTCTGTTTCATCAGTGGAAGACGGTTTCGGACACAGGTTTCCATCTGTAGTTTATTTTTCTCCCTTATACCGAAAAACATTGGAGATTATCATTCATAGGAGACAAGGTCTTTCTACGCAGCAATTAGCTAGATATTCTCCACTGGTGATAGTGTCAAGCAGATGCGACTACAGAATAACAAACAACATTGCGAGATATTCTGCTTACGGTCCGTCAGCGTACATAGTCATGTTTCTGCCGAATGGGTTGCGTAGTGGCAGGCGCTATCCCCTATAGTTTCAACGCTCTGTGGCGTTGCAGGATAACGTTTACGGGTATGGGTTCCTGCTCTCGATTTGTTCCTCAAGACACCCTCAACACCCCAAGAAGTATGTGCGTGTGTGTATTGTGTGTGTGTGTGTGTGTGTGTGTGTGTGTGTGTGTGTGTGGGTTCCCAGCCTCGATTTCTTTCTCAAGACACCCCAACAACCCCAACCCCCAGAAGTACGTACGTGTGCGTGTGTGTGTGTGTGTGTGTGTGTGTGTGTGTGTGTGTGTGTGTGTGTGTGGGTTCCCAGCCTCGATTTCTTTCTCAAGACACCCTCAACAACCCCAACCCCCAGAGTACGTACGTGTGTGCGTGTGTGCGCGCGCGCGCGCGCGCGCTCGCGCGCGCGCGTGTGTGTGTGTGTGTGTATACAAATGTCACAACAATATCACATGGAATGCTAACTGCAAGCACACATGGTTTAGATACCTGTATACGCAAAAATGTAAAAATAAATTTTTACAGCATCATCAGCTGGGAGTGTCTCGAGAGTGATATTCAGCCATCGATTTCCATGTTCTTTTAATTGCGCGCCACTTTGACGACTTGCGCACCCTTAACCTATCTCAGTAATCATAACGGCGAAAGGAGGACCAACAGTTTAACGTGGAATCAAAATCACGTTTCGTTCCTGGCATATCTTCATGTGATTGAAGGGTGAAGGCTAGCTTAAAAAAAGACTACTAACATCCTTGGTATTGCTGAGATTCGATCCCACGAGCTTACGGAGTCGAGGCTTAACTTTTGACGATACGCTACCAAGCCACACACGTACGTCGAAATATTTCCACGTGGTAACTGAATCGTTGCTATACGTCCTCGCAGCGCTATTTTAAATACTCATCTGTACTTTTGTGATAGATATGGCTGTTGCTGGGTGGCAAATCGTCTTGATATTAACGGCAATGACGTCGTTTCTCTGTACAGTGAAAAAATATTACAGTATAATGTGGCCACACGTTTACGTCCATAATAAGAAAACAGTGATCAGTCATGCAACTGGGATACTTTTATGTAATATTGTATTAAATGCAAAGCTATAAGGAACCTCAGTACTGTCAATGACAAAAAGTATTACTAATACTTTCCGGCATTCTATGCGATCTCGTAAGATTCAGATACCACTGTGGGCGTCTTACTACTCATGAAACATTAACCCCAAAATTACAGAAGTGACTATACCAATAAACAGAAGATCTCTCAAAATGACTTGAGAAATCGTACTCTCCTGGAAATGGAAAAAAGAACTCATTGACACCGGTGTGTCAGACCCACCATACTTGCTCCGGACACTGCGAGAGGGCTGTACAAGCAATGATCACAAGCACGGCACAGCGGACACACCAGGAACCGCGGTGTTGGCCGTCGAATGGCGCTAGATGCGCAGCATTTGTGCACCGCCGCCGTCAGTGCCAGCCAGTTTGCCGTGGCATACGGAGCTCCATCGCAGTCTTTAACACTGGTAGCATGCCGCGACAGCGTGGACGTGAACCGTATGTGCAGTTGACGGACTTTGAGCGAGGGCGTATAGTGGGCATGCGGGAGGCCGGGTGGACGTACCGCCGAATTGCTCAACACGTGGGGCGTCAGTTCTCCTCAGTACATCGATGTTGTCGCCAGTGGTCAGCGGAAGGTGCACGTGCCCGTCGACCTGGGACCGGACCGCAGCGACGCACGGATGCACGCCAAGACCGTAGGGTCCTACGCAGTGCCGTAGGGGACCGCACCGCCACTTCCCAGCAAATAAGGGACACTGTTGCGCCTGCGGTATCGGCGAGGACCATTCGCAATCGTCTCCATGAAGCTGGGCTACGGTCCCGCACACCGTTAGGCCGTCTTCCGCTCACGCCCCAACATCGTGCACCCCGCCTCCAGTGGTGTCGCGACAGGCGTGAATGGAGGGACGAATGGAGACGTGTCGTCTTCAGCGATGAGAGTCGCTTCTGCCTTGGTGCCAATGATGGTCGTATGCGTGTTTGGCGCCATGCAGGTGACCGCCACAATCAGGACTGCATACGACCGAGGCACACAGGGCCAACACCCGGCATCATGGTGTGGGGAGCGATCTCCTACACTGGCCGTACACCTCTTGTGATCGTCGAGGGGACACTGAATAGTGTACGGTACATCCAAACCGCCATCGAACCCATCGTTCTACCATTCCTAGACCGGCAAGGGAACTTGCTGTTCCAACAGGACAATGCACGTCCGCATGTATCCAGTGCCACCCAACGTGCTCTAGAAGGTTCAAGTCAACTACACTGGCCAGCAAGATCTCCGGCTCTGTCCCTCATTGAGCATGTTTGGGACTGGATGAAGCGTCGTCTCACGCGGTCTGCACGTCCAGCACGAACGCTGGTCCAACTGAGGCGCCAGGTGGAAATGGCATGGCAAGCCGTTCCACAGGACTACATCCAGCATCTCTACGATCGTCTCCATGGGAGAATAGCAGCCTGCATTGCTGCGAAAGGTGGATATACACTGTACTAGTGCCGACATTGTGCATGCTCTGTTGCCTGTGTCTATGTGCCTGTGGTTCTGTCAGTGTGATCATGTGATGTATCTGACGCCAGGAATGTGTCAATAAAGTTTCCCCTTCCTGGGACAATGAATTCACAGTGTTCTTATTTCAATTTCCAGGAGTGTATTTACCCTTCGGAAAGAGGCGGGCAAGTGCCACAGCCCAGAGTCCAAAAGGTTTTCTCTGGAACGCGGAAAGTCGCTTTAAATTGGTGGGCATTCTTCCTGTGCTGCGCCTTCCCTTACGTTTAAGCCGTAATCTCGTCCTCTGGTCGAACAGGCCACTGAAGGCCCGACAGTGCCCACCGACCAACGAGTCATCCACAGCTGATAGGCATCACTGGATGCAGACGTGGAGGGGCATATGGTCAGCACAATTGTCCCTTCGATGCTGTCAACTTTTGTGACTGGAGTCGCTATTTCTCAGTCAAGTAGCTCCTCAGTCTGCCTCACAAATCAAATGCAGAGTGCACCCCTGCATGCAAACAGCGCTCGGCAGACGCGGACAGTCAGGCATCCCAGTGCTAACCAAGCCAGCCAGACAGTGCTTAACTTCGGTCATCTGGCGGGAAGCGGCGTTACCATCGCGATGAGGCCGTTGCCATTGATGTCATAAACAAACTACTACGTAATCATATTGCGGCTACCATCTTAGACTGAATATGGAGAGGTCAGAAGCGTACTTCCATCTATAATAGTGCTCTAAAGGTGAAATCTCCTATCGTGACGGGGATAATCCTTTCGAGTCGTCCGCAATCAGCGTGCTAAAATCCATCTAATCGTTAGGTCTTCGTCTATAGTCTCCGTTACCGGAATTAATTAATACAGTGAAAGCAGAACCTCAGTGTTCGTGCTGCTGCTGTCGTGGAACCTGAATAATCAGCTTTTGGTAATCTCCGCCCTTACTGAAACCATCACAAACGCTGAAAATTAAATTTTTTTTGTGATTTTGTCTGGTCTCCCGGATAGAGACGTACAGAGAGCCGATATCAGGTGTCCATGGAGTGAAGTTGTGAGTTTTTCTTGTGCGTCCTGCCAGGTGTGAAGGCAATGTTCATAAGACCGTTTGAGTAGATGATAGTCGTGTTCCAGACAGACCGTGTTCTGAGTACGCAGCGTGGTCACGTTTCTTTTCACAAGCTCAAGACAGAATCAGCTGACCCTAGTGTCAAAAGCCACGGCACAAATGTCAATTGGCAATGGAGGCTGGTGTAAATACACTGGCGTGACAAAAATTATGGTATACGACTTGATATCATCACAAATCACCTTCTGGCTGTTTTCGCTGAATAACTCGGCGTGGCATGGACTCAAGAAGTTTAAGTGTTTGGCAGAATGGAGTCATGCTATCTCTACACCGTCAATAATTCCGAACGTGTTCTCTGTGCACGATTTTATGCGTGAACTGACCTCTTGATTATGACCCATGAATGCTCGATGGGGTACATGTCGGGTGATCTGGATGGTCAAATACTTGGCTCGAATTACGTAAAATGTTCTAGCATGACACACTGTGCACGATTTTATGCGTGAACTGACCTCTTGATTATGACCCATGAATGCTCGATGGGGTTCATGTCGGGTGATCTGGATGGTCAAATACTTGGCTCGAATTACGTAAAATGTTCTAGCATGACACACTGTCACTCACAAAAGCTCCATCGTTGTTTGTAAACACGAAGTCCTTGAGAGACTGAAAATGCTCTCCAAGTGGCCCAAGATTACCAAGTCAATGAGCGGTTCTATTGGACCAGAGGACCCAGCCATTTGTATGTAACCTCAGCCAACATCATTATTGAGCCGCCACCAGCTTGCACAGTGACTCGTCGACGGTCGATGACGTCGTGGAGTCTGCACCACACTCATACTGTAGCATCAGCTCTTATTAACTGAAATCGGGACTCATCTGAACAGAGCCCGGTTTTCCAGTCGTCTGGCATCCAACCAAAAGATACGGTAGCGAGCCCAGGAGAGGCGCTGCAGGCTATGTCATGCTGTTAGCAAAGGCACTCACGTCGGTCGTCTGCTGCCATAGCTCATTAACGTCAGGTTTCGCCGTACTGTTGCAACAGATACGTTCGTCGTACGTCCGACATTGATTTCTACAGTTACGTCAAGCAGTGTTGCTTGTCTGGTAGCACTGACAACTTGTAAAAGCGATGGCTCGTTTTTATTTTACAGGTTATTATTCCTTGCTGTAGGAGATGTGATTTCTGATATTTTTTGTCTGAACCAGCAAGATAAAACAGAGGCCACTACTTCCACCACATCAAGTGGATTTAGTGCTCACGTCGTCACACTGAGCCGTGAACTCTTCCCAGTTTATCAATGGGGAATAATTGAACATGATTACTACTGTTATCGGTGCCATGCATGCAACGGTCGTGCCAGGCGCTCGATATTGAATCTTTATACTATCGTTAATGGCGTGAGACCTGCACGACCTTATAGCAACCGTTATAGTTCTGCATTATTCTGTTACTCTAGGGGTGAGTTCACGTAATGAAAGAGAGAGAATGTAAGAGTAACGGACTCATTTATTAAACAGCTGAGAATCGAACAATAATACAACCAAATCCTGGCGATCGGAAAAGGGATGAGGAACGGGAAGCCATCATGGCTGCTGGGAATGCTGCCCTCGACCATAAATAAAGAAAATTTCTAGCGCCAAGCTCCTCTCAAAGATCAGTGTGAGACAAGCTGTAAAAATCGTCAAATAAATCAGACAACCCATAGAAATTAATAATATTACCTGAATTGTTATTTTACCCAGTACCAGAATGCTCGGATTAGAAATATGAAATACGAGAACTGAATGCTGAATGAAGTGCACGTCTTCCAAACTCTACGCAATCGCCGCTGGTCTCGGTCCTGGAGAGGAGGTCATCGGCCACTGCGTTGTCGGTGGTGAGTGATAATGCCTGAAATTTGCCATTCTTGGCAGACTCTCGACACTGTGCTTACCGGACTATTGAACTCCCTAGCAACTGGCAAAATCAGATGCCCCAAGCATTTAGCTCCAACTACCATGCTGCGTTCTGTTAATTACCATCGTGCGGCTTTGGTCATGTCGTAAACCATTTCATATGAATCATTTAAGTACAAATGACAACTCAGCCAATGCACTGCCCTTTTAGACCTCGTGTTCGCGGTACCACCACCATCTGTATATGTTCATCTACATCTACATCTACATCCATACTCCGCAAGCCACCTGACGGTGTGTGGCGGAGGGTACCCTGAGTATCTCTATCGGTTCTCCCTTCTATTCCAGTCTCGTATTGTACGTGGAAAGAAGGATTGTCGGTATGCTTCTGTGTGGGCTCTAATCTCTCTGATTTTATCCTCATGGTCTCTTCTCGAGATATATGTAGGAGGGAGCAATATACTGCTTGACTCTTCGGTGAAGGTATATTCACGGAGCTTTAACAAAAGCCCGTACCGAGCTACTGAGCGTCTCTCCTGCAAAGTCTTCCACTGGAGTTTATCTATCATCTCCGTATCATAACGCTGTCCCATGAATATTGTCAAGTCAGTGTAGCATTATGTATTGTCAACATGGCTCACACTCTGAACATAGAATATACGAGTCCGCTCTGCCAGTTTTGATAGATAATGAAAGATTTTTAAAAGAACAGCCCAGTCAGCGAGGACGTCTCAAGTCACCAGTCAAACCATCTGTCAAGATGACTCGGTCAGTCGGCAAAGTGTAATACAGAAACATGAAATCGTCTACCATACTCGACAGCCGGTAACGAGACTCCTCCCAACGTGCGTATCCGTTACGTCAGATGCTAGCGTCCAGGTACACTTGCAAGAGGCAACGCCTGCGCAAGAGTTCAACAGCCATCTGCGCGGCGCAGCGCACCTGGGGGCGCTTTTGCAGAGTAGCGGAACAGCTGGTCGCGCTGGGTGGCTGTATATGGCGGATATTTGAGCGGCGTCTGTTGCAAAGGCAAAAGGGGCCGCAGCCGCGACGGCGATGAAATACGCGGGCAGCCAGATATGGCGCTGCAGAACCTGCCGATTGGACTGAGTGCCACCTGCGTCGCTGCGGCAACGGCGGGGCTGTCGGCCAAGCAGCCGCCTCTGACTCAGCTGAGTGCACACCTGGATCCCGTTCTGAACACGCCTTGCATCTAAATATAGAACTGAGATGGAGATTATCTGGACTGGTGAGGGGTGACGCAGTCACCTTCGGAACAACAGCAGTCCAAAGTCTGACAATATGCAAAAATCAAAACAGACTATGGTTATCGGTATTTCTTTTGTTCAGCGACCGGTGTCGGTCGTAGTGATCACATTCAGAGAAAATCAGCTAAAGATGATCATTATATTAGAATTATACTGAATTATACCTGGTGATCAAAACGTCACTATAAATTTGAAAACTTAATAAACCACGGAATAATGTAGATAGAGAGAAAAAAATTTGACACACATGCTTGGAATGACATGGGGTTTTATTAGAACAAAAAAAAAGTTCACAAAATGTCCGGCAGATTGCTCTGTATAGCAAAATATCAGCGATTGTGCATGACAATCGTGTACAAAAGGAGCTGTAATGAGAGTGAGAATCAGATGCGCCAGTTTCGCAGCATGTTGACGTTACCTGAAAAGGCGCTTTTAGTGAAGCTGTATTATCGGAATGGGGAATGTGGTTATTCAGCGTTACGATCCAATCGCCATAGGAAAGGGATTCGAACGGGTAAAGGTCCGTTGATAAATGCAGCTGTGGCTAGGTGATTTCGAAGTTCGAGGCCACGCGTTGTTTAGGCGATAGACCCCGTAGTGGCCGACCGAGCGCAAGGCGTAATGCTGCTGACACAGTTCAGGAAGAAATGGAGACTACAGTGGGTTCGTCTATGCACCGGGAAGTCAGCGCTCGTGCAGTCGCACGTCGCACCGGCATTCCATACATTACTGTTTGGTTGGCACTTAGGCGTACCCTCCGGTGCTATCCGTACAAAATTTATCGGCACCATGAGTTGTTACCTGGTGATTTAGTGAAGAGGAGGCATTTGCTGGTTAGGCGTTTCAAAAGATGGCGGAAATGACGACTGGTTGAGTAACGTTTTGTGGACCGACGAAGCTCATTTCAAGCTCCGAGGGTCCGTCAACGCCCACAACTGCAGAATTTGGGCTACTGAAAATCCTAGAACTATCGTGGAAACTCCATTACACGACGAGAAAGTCACGATATGGGTTGGATTCACCACATCTACCGTTATCGGGCCTTTTTTCTTCGAGGAAATGCGTGATTCTGGTTTTGTAAATGCTACCGTGACGGGTAAGAGGTACGCCGATATGTTACAGAATCGCATCATCCCCATCCTGGCTGATAAACACCTGCTGGAACGTACGATGTTTATGCAGGATGGCGCTCCACCCCATATTGCTGGACGCGTGAAAGATCTCTTGCACGCGTCATTTTGTGATGATCGTGTACTCAGCCGCCACTTTCGTCTTGCTTGGCCTCTCAGGTCCCCAGACCTCAGTCCGTGCGATTATTGGCTTTGGGGTTACCTCAAGTCGCAATGTATCGTGATCGACCTTCATCTCTAGGGATGCTGAAAGACAACATCGGACGCCAAAGGCTTACCATAACTCCGGACATGCTTTACAGTGCTGTTCACAACATTATTCCTCGACTACAGCTATTGTTGAGGAATGATGGTGGACATACTGAGCATTTCCTGTAAAGAACATCATCATTGCTTTGTTTTGCTTTGTTATGCTAATTATTGCTATTCTGATCAGATGAAGCGCCATCTGTAGGACATTTTTTGAACTTTTGTATTTTTTTGGTTCTAATAAAGCCCATTGTCATTCCAAGCAAGTGTGTCAATTTGTACCTCTCTATCTACATTAATCCGTGATTTATTCAGTTTTCAAATATATACTGACTTTTTGATAAGATATAAGAAGAATTCATAGGTGTACAGGCCTGCCGCTGTGTCCGAGCGGTTGTAGGCGCTTCATTACGGAACCGCGTGACTGCTACGGCCGCAGGTTCGAATCCTGCCTCGGGAATGGATGTGTGTGATGTCCTTAGGTTGGTTAGGTTTAAGTGCTCAGAACCATTTGAACCACATAGGAATACAGAAAAGATGTTCTCTGATATAGCGAGTTCCGGAGAAAGGGGGCTGCACCATCTAGGAATACTGGGAAATGAGGAAGATGTGGTTGGAAAGAAGGACGTACTAAGCTAACGAGTGGTGATCACCATTGGTAATTCAATAGATACGTCAGTAATTGTCTTCTGGAGCTGATGTTATTCGGATCCCTAATAGCTAGAAGGCGTTCTCGGCCAATTTCGGTCAAAATAATGCAAAATTTGTAGTGCGATATCGTGGAACATTCCCACTTGGGCCCCAACAGTTTCAAGAAATTCCGATAAGTGACGAAGCTGTATGTCGCCTTGAAAGTGGCGTCTGTGATGGATGTGCGTTCCAAGAAGAGAGCTATATTTGAGTATTTTTCCGTATTCTATTTTTGGTGACCATGCTGCTCGCTAGAATCAAATTACAATGAAATGAATACCCCTAGCTGCTTACAGGCGTTGATATAAGTCAATGGGGGACCGTTGAAAATGTGTGCCCTGACCGGGGCTCGAACCCGGGATCTCCTGCTTACATGGAAGACGTTCTCTGCATCTGAGCTACCGAGGACACAGAGGACTATTGCGACTGTAGGGACCTATCTCTGGCACGCCTCCCGTTAGAGCCACATTCGCAACTTATTGTCCCACACTATATTCATAGTGGACCTGTTCATTACATATAGTGCGAGCCAATAAGTTTCGAATGTGGGTCTCACCGGAGGCGAGATAAGTCCCTGCAGTCGCACTATTTATTCCTCTGTGTCTTCGGTGGCTCAGATGGATAGAGCGTCTGCCATGTAAGCAGGAGATCCCGGGTTAGATCCCGGTCGGGGCACACGTTTTCAAGTGTCACCCGCATAGTTATATCAACGCTTATAAGCAGCTAGGAGTATTCATTTCACTGTAATTTCAAACTTGAGCGTGGCATATATTCATAGGCGCTGGCAGAATAAAAGCACGGTGACTCGTTGGGCGAGGCGTCTGTCGTTATTGCAACAAGGTCGTGGAGACCCGTCCGACCTCCCCTGTGCCGGTCGACCACACAAAGCAGTGACTTCCGCAATATTGGACCGTGCGTATACTCTCAATCAATGTGATCGACGGTTGCAAACAAGTTTCTTCTTCTCTCCTGTGCATCACAGAGGAGCTCAAAAAATTTCATGGACTGTTCTCCCTCAGCCATCCTGCAGCCTGGATCTCTTACCTTGTCACTTCCATTTGTTTCGCTCGATGAAGGATCCGTTCCGCAGGAAACAGTACGTGGATGATACTGCGGTCATTGATGTAGCTCGAAGTTGGCTTCGACGTCGACCACTAGAATGGTTCCATGAGGGCATAAAGACTCTGCCAGTAAGTTGGCCTAAGCTGTCGCATTAAACCGACATTACGTTCAAAAACACGGTTATCAGCCAAATAGTGAGGAATGATTTGATGTATTGAAATCTTGAATAGAACCAACTCGGAAAAAGAAACATATTGCTTTACTTACCTAGCGCCGCTTGTATAATGCAGGCGGTTATTCCAAAGTCGGGTTCCTGCTATTGAGAAGAACTTCCAGAAACTGACTAAACGACGAATTGGGCCAGAGAGGATTTTTCACTCACGGGAACAGGTGTTTCAACCATGTTGTTCAGACAAGAGTGTTAGGGTTGAGGAAGGGTGTAGGGAACAGTCTATGTTGATAAGACAGTAGAGAAGACAGAGTGCATGGAAATCTCTGCCCTTGTCCGCACCCAACCTGGATAGCTGTGCATATGATGTTGCAATATTATTAAAGAGGAGAACATGACAGACACAACACAGGCATTCATAACCAGCTCCAGGCGTCCTGAACTTCTCTGAGAAAGGCCTAGCAGAATAACATCGCTGTAATCAATAATTGGAATTGCTTGTACAAATTCATTTTTCAGGTAAGGAGGGAAGAGCTTTTTATATTTTTTGAGGTATGGAGAGATGCTGATGCCTTCTTGCACATTGCAGTTGCATCTTCAGTCCAATTTAGATGTCCATCTACTACTACAAATACTTGCTATCGTGGACCGCTTTGGTTATCATCAATAATCAACGAATCGAATGACAAAAATGCACGTGCAGATGAATATGAAAATCATCGGACAACACTAGTCTGCCAAGTCACGCTTGTAAATAGCTGTCCAGAAGAATATACGTATGAATGGAAGGGAAGATTGAAGATAAAGATTCAAGGTAAAATGAGTTGGCTTTCCCGCGTGGTAAAGGTACTACATATGAAACAATTTCCAAATGAACTTACTAATGGAACGAACCTTGGAAAAAATTAACGAGAGTGTGCTTGTCATTTGAGGAATCACATGTCTGTATTACTCAGTCGATTTTCCTGCTTCGCTGACGCTAATTGCAACCCTCTGCGGCTAGAGGGCTCCGAACTGTAGCGTGCAACGTGGCGGGTTTTGACGTAACTTCGTTGGTGCGTGAGGGGCCCTCAGAAAACTGAAGCATGAGTTCGAAGAGTTCGTCTGCACGTGGCGCACTCTCTCCTTCTGCGTGGCAATGGCAGGCCACACACAAGAACTCTGCGGCATTTGCAGCAATCCGACGCCTCGGATTCACTGTCTACGATCAGTCCACATAGTTCCGATATCGCGCCATCCGAGTTTCATCTTTTTCCAAAACTTAAAGCACACCTTCGAGGACTTCACTTTCTTAGTGTTGAAGCGCTGTAAAAGGAGGTGAGGTTACGGCTCCGTCAACGTTGTCTAATGTTCTACAGTGACGGTATCAACGAACTGTTCTTGCGTTGGAAGAAACGTATTCATCGCCAGGGTGATTGTTGAGAAATAAATTCGGTAGGTAGACATCAAGAATAAAAATGTAGAGTTTTAATATCGTTTATTTTAGTTAAAAAGCTTAAAAAGTTTTAGTATAAGAAATTGTCATTACTTTTCAGCAGGTCTCCACAGAAGCCTTTCATGCGTTTATCTACCTAGAGAAAACAGTCGACAATACTGGGTTATTTTGCTAAATAGGGACAGGAAAATATCGATGAGATGATAAAGTGCAAAAATTGTAGTGTGGATGTATGACTAGAAATGTGTGCACCCACTTTAAGATGGAAATAAAAGATCGTTGACAGTGACCCTGGTAGCAACACCGGTCAGGTGGCCCACCAGCGTGATCTAGGAGAGGCGAGTGTGTGGAACTCTGCGACAGCTGCCACTGCCCGTATAATTTACAATGCGTGCAGGCCTTAAGATCTATGGAACTGTTTATGCAACGACAGTTTTGTCGCTGTTTCGTCACACAGGCCAAAATATGCTAGAAAATCTATCAACCACCCTATCACAGATGAGGCTACCATGACAAGGGATAGTACAGTCAATCTTCACGGGCTTTGGAGAATCCTCGTGGTAACAAACCAGTTCAGTGTCAGTGTGTTAGCGGGGATTACTGGCGACCGCATCGCGGGACCAGTCATCCTTCCACAATGCTACACGGGCACTTCCTGTGGGCGACGCTGCCTGGGTTTGGTGATACAGATGGTGTTGGTGCTCCACCTAACAACCCTATTGTGAGTGAAGCTAAAACTCCAGTACAAATGTAACATTCTCACAAACACCAGTACAGATGGAATATTCTCACTTTTCTGGCGTTTTCTCATGTGTGCTTTCAATCGTTGAAAACGCATTGTCAAAGATCTTTTATCTCCACTTTCAAGTGTGTGTACCTTACTTGGAACGCATTCCCGTCGATATGTCCAATGGACCTTTTTCCTCTCAGGGATAGTTTCTTGTAGTTTGTTCTCTTTTAGTAAAATCACCCTACATCAAATCGAATAAAATATTCACAACCATGAGATCGAGACTACGGTGTAGACACAGACGAAGAAGCTTCAGCACTTACCAAATCCTGCTGTGAACAAAGAAATTCAAGAATGGCAAGGTACTGTCGTAAAGTATGTAAGGCACGGATGTAGCTAATCACTACTATTTTGAAATTTCTGTTTGACAAAGCAGTGAAACGGTGGCAACTAATGACCACTATTTTAAAATTTGTATTTGAGAAAGCAATTTAAGGAGAGAACTGCAGCTACTATCAACTTCGGAAAGGTACTGAAAATGCAAGGGGAACAGATACTAGTGCAAATGTTCGCGGGTGACATAGCTGTTTCGGCTTGATGTAAGGAAGACCGTCCAGTTAAAAGAAATGAGCGTCATACGAAGCACAGGGTATTTCTTAAAGATAACGATCGCAGAGGTGATGATGAGTAGTACAACGAAAAATAACGAGGTGCTTAAAATTAAGAACGACTGACTAGCAGAAGAAGTGAAACAATTCTCTTATGTCGCAAAATTATACAGGATGACTGAAGCATGTATCAGAAATACCTTGGCTCAGGTGAAGGAAGCATTCTTCAGTAAAAGAGTTGCACTGACATCAGGTATTAATGTTGAAATGAGGGAGACGGAGCCCAAGATTGTATGAAAATGAGAAGAGCACCAACAGAAATCCGAGGAGGTACGTGCTGGAACCTTTTGAAGTGTGATGCTGTCGAAGAATATTAACACTTCAGCAGGCAATAAAGTACGAAATGAAGAAGTGCAGGAAAGAATATGTAAGGAAATAAGTCTTTGGAAGACCTTTAACAGGCGAATGGACAAGCTAGTTGAACATCTACTGAACAAGGACTTCGTGCTGGAAGGAGCAGTAGAGGAAAAAGAAAAGACTGAGAAAAACTATAGTGTGCAAAAGAGAGTATTGATTAGCAAACACAGGCCAACTTACTAGTACAGCCGACTGTATAAGTAAATATAGTATGGCCTCAGAACCCAAAAGCTGAATTTTACAGCCAATTTTTACTTAAATTTTTTTGGTTCTTTTGCAACTGGATCAAGGCCATACAAGGAATTATAGTAATGAATATTAAACAGACATCAGTTAAGTTTACGGATTGTTAAAATATGTTTCTTACAGACTCTCGGCGCTTTAGCATGGCATTTTTCTGTTGAAGGTCCGTTCATGTATTTTTAACCGTGATTCTTCTCCCTGAGCTTTCCCTAAAATCGGACTTCGTTATCAAACAGCACCCGAAGACGACGGTAGATCGACCTGGACGAGTTTTTTCTTAAAAGTACGGAACCTTTTGCCTTGCCAAGTCACCCAAAAATTTTACAATGACTGAAAATACAAAGTAAAAAATGGTTCAAATGGCTCTAAGCACTATGGGACTTAACATCTGAGGTCATCAGTCCCTAGAACTTAGAACTACTTAAACCTAACTAACCTAAGGACATCACACACATCCATGCCCGAGGCAGGATTCGAATCTGCGACCGTATCAGTCGCGCGGTTCCGGACTGAAGCGCCTAGAATCGCTCGGCTACCGCGGCCGGCCACAAAGTAAAACTTACATTGGTTAGTAATTACAATTTATCTGAAATAAAACCACAATTTAAACTAATACACTTCCATTGTGACTTGAATTATGCAATTACGAGTGCCGTTTGGTTGCAACTAGTGAATAAAATAATGAAATAACGTAGTGTTAATGTTGGTGCGCATAAATACGTCCGATCTGGACAAGATCTAGAAAACAAAAGGCGGCTCTTCCTCTTTTGCAAATAATATGTCCATCAGAAATTTTCAAATGTTTCCGGCAAATGGTTCAAATGGCTCTGAGCACTATGGGAATTAACATCTATGGTCATCAGTCCCCTAGAACTTAAAACTACTTAAACCTAACTAACCTAAGGACATCACACAACAGCCAGCCATCACGAGGCAGAGAAAATCCCTGATGTTTCCAGCAGCTGCATACAATATTTATACAGCCGTGGATTATATCTATGTCTCAATTTTTTTGTATTTCATGGTTTATAATTACGTTTTGTGCTACTAAAAGCTCAGAATGCAAATGTGCCTTTTAAAGTGGCACTCAGTGCATCCAATAAGTGTGGGTACAGCTTTTTCCACATATTGGGTGAAACCCCCGGCAAACATGCCAATCGCTTATTGGCCGCCGGCCGCGGTGGCCTAGCGGTTCTAGGCGCTCAGTCCGGAACCGGGTGACTGCTACGGTCGCAGGTTCGAATCCTGCTTCGGGCATGGATGTGTGTGATGTCCTTAGGTTAGTTAGGTTTAAGTAGTTCTAAGTTCTAGGGGAGTGATGACCACAGATGTTAACTCCCATAGTGCTCAGAGCCATTTTTTGCTTATTGGCCTTCTTCTTCGACCTGCCAGTTATTTCGCTTTGGGCTCCGTTATCCTTCTAACGCTGGAGCTCCCATTAACTGAAATACACTTCCTCTGTGCTTGTCCGAACTTGGCTGAAACATTGACCACTGTACCAACAGACGAGGCATCTCATTTTGGCTCATATTTGCTACCAACGCTGGATGAACATTGTACCTGGCACTGAGAAGTGAGATGGTAACCTCACGGATTACTTCTTGAATTCATCTTCCACCCAGAGATTTGTGATCTGACTATGGTCCCCCAAAATCTCAAAGATCTAGCGTTGCGGAAGCTGCGCCTGAAAGACAAGTAAATAGCTTAATAGCTCATCTGGAGGAAAATTAAGATACATTCATAAATTAAAAGTCCGTTTGGGAGGTGCTTGGTGTTTACAATACGTAGCATTTATTGCCGGTGTTGAATCCAAATGGGTTTTTTTAATAAATTCATCAACTGATGCGAAATAGATAGAGATTTCAGCTACGCCATATGAATATGATATCAATGCAAGATAATGCACATTCAGGACAAGATGGGCAAGTTGTGCCAGTGATGAACAAACCAGGAACTAATGTATTTTAACTTGAGATATATAGTAACCAAACATTATCTAGCATTTCATAAACTCTTCACCTACAACCGACTTCACAAGTCCGTGATAATGGCGTTGTCTACGGTGTAAAACCGCGACTAAGCTTAATGGTTTGCTGGCCATATTTCCGTATTTAAAACATAAACTGAAACATTGTGTGGGTAGTGAAGTTTGTTCATCGCCTGCGCACATCGACCACACGTGATCAGTGCAGCTGACTGCGGATTCGTCAGTCACAGCTTCTTGGCCAGCCAACTTGTCGCCGATGATGTCAGCTAGTCGTCACTTATGACGGTGAGCAAAGAAATTTCCTCCGGCCCAGTTCTTCTGAAGTCATTTTTCCTGTAGTTGCGGGGTGATTAAAATCTTCTCCAACTACTGCAACATGACTTGGAATTTTACGTACAAGTAAAGTGAGGTTCTCCTGAAGTTGCTAATTACTTCTGGCTACCGATAGAACGATGTAATTACAACTTTTATTCCGCCACTGGTCCTAGCGAATATATGTCGTTCAAAGAGTTAGAGGGAAATTTTTGTAGCTCATGGGAAATTACGACTTGAAGTTCTGGGCAGCTTACCATGAAGTTGCAACTTCAAATAGGTTTACAACCTCTTAATACTAGAACTAGATACTGTAGCTTGTATGTGGTTCTGGTCAACTCAAGGCTTTCAGTGACCCAGCGATATGTTATACAAATAGTACGAGGCTGACGTGCGAATAGGCTGTCTAGAGAAAGTGTAGGACCAGATGTTGTAGGACCAGTTACTTCCTCCGTTCAGTTATGGTTCTATACACTGCAGAAAATTTATTAGTAAGTCTCTCCTTCTACAAGAATTGTTTCGTTTCTATTTTCAGAACAGCATTTCTGGCATTTTGGTTTAATTTACGCACGCAGAATTTGTCATCGACAGCACTTACCACATAACAGCTTAGTATTCACTTTCTGCGTTTTTAGAATTGTAGCCTTTACTACGCAACCAGCAGTAACTTAATTACTTTCACATATATGACACACCTCTTTATTTGCATATTGTTTTCTTATGCTGTTCGTATCATAATGGCATGAAACTGCATAACGTGGAAAAAGAAGTGCAATAGTATCGAAGGAAATTGAGGGAGATTCGAATTGTGAAATGATTTGGGTGAAGGTCACGGTTAAAGCAGGCTCAGACATGGTAATTGGATGTCTCTATAGGCCCCCGGGCTCAGCAGCTGTTGTGGATCAGCACCTGAAGAATAATTTGGAAAATATTTCGAGTAGATTTCCCCACCATGTTATAGTTCTGGGTGGAGATTTTAATTTGCCGGATATAGAC
This sequence comes from Schistocerca gregaria, assembly GCF_023897955.1. Taxonomy (NCBI): domain Eukaryota; kingdom Metazoa; phylum Arthropoda; class Insecta; order Orthoptera; family Acrididae; genus Schistocerca; species Schistocerca gregaria. The sequence continues at coordinate 434,878,491 of NC_064924.1, forward strand.
TGGGAGACTGAAACGTTCATAACGGGTGGCAGGGACAAAGAATCCAGTGAAATATTTTTAAGTGCTTTATCTGAAAACTACCTTGAGCAGTTAAACAGAAAACCGACTCGTGGCGATAATATATTAGACCTTCTGGTGACAAACAGACCCGAACTATTTGAATCAGTTAATGCAGAACAGGGAATCAGCGATCATAAAGCGGTTACTGCGTCGATGATTTCAGCCGTAAATAGAAATATTGAAAAAGGTAGGAAGATTTTTCTGTTTAGCAAAAGTGACAAAAAGCAGATTACAGAGTACCTGACGGCTCAACACAAAAGTTTTGTCTCAAGTGCAGATAGTGTTGAGGATCAGTGGACAAAGTTCAAAACCATGGTACAATATGCGTTAGATGAGTATGTGCCAAGCAAGATCGTAAGAGATGGAAAAGAGCCACCGTGGTACAACAACCGAGTTAGAAAACTGCTGCGGAAGCAAAGGGAACTTCACAGCAAACATAGACATAGCCAAAGCCTTGCAGACAAACAAAAATTACGCGAAGCGAAATGTAGTGTGAGGAGGGCTATGCGAGAGGCTTTCAATGAATTCGAAAGTAAAGTTCTATGTACTGACTTGGCAGAAAATCCTAAGAAATTTTGGTCCTATGTCAAAGCGGTAGGTGGATCAAAACAAAATGTCCAGACACTCTGTGACCAAAATGGTACTGAAACAGAGGATGACAGACTAAAGGCCGAATTACTAAATGTCTTCTTCCAAAGCTGTTTCACAGAGGAAGACTGCACTGTGCTTCCTTCTCTAGATTGTCGCACAGTTGACAAAATGGTAGATATCGAAGTAGACGACAGAGGGATAGAGAAACAATTAAAATCGCTCAAAAGAGGAAAGGCCGCTGGTCCTGATGGGATACCAGTTCGATTTTACACAGAGTACGCGAAGGAACTTGCCCCCCTTCTTGCAGCGGTGTACCGTAGGTCTCTAGAAGAGCGAAGCGTTCCAAAGGATTGGAAAAGGGCACAGGTCATCCCCGTTCTCAAGAAGGGACGTCGAACAGATGTGCAGAACTATAGACCTATATCTCTAACGTCGATCAGTTGTAGAATTTTGGAACACATATTATGTTCGAGTATAATGTCTTTTCTGGAGACTAGAAATCTACTCTGTAGGAATCAGCATGGGTTTCGAAAAAGACGATCGTGTGAAACCCAGCTCGCGCTATTCGTCCACGAGACTCAGAGGGCCTTAGACACGGGTTCACAGGCGGATGCCGTGTTTCTTGACTTCCGCAAGGCGTTTGACACAGTTCCCCACAGTCGTTTAATGAACAAAGTATGAGCATACGGACTATCAGATCAATTGTGTGATTGGATTGAGGAGTTCCTAGATAACAGAACGCAGCACGTCATTCTCAATGGAGAGAAGTCTTCCGAAGTAAGAGTGATTTCAGGTGTGCCGCAGGGGAGTGTCATAGGACCGTTGCTGTTCACAATATACATAAATGACCTGGTGGATGACATCGGAAGTTCACTGAGGCTTTTTGCAAATGATGCTGTGGTGTATCGAGAGGTTGCAACAATGGAAAATTGTACTGAAATGCAGGAGGATCTGCAGCGAATTGACGCATGGTGCACGGAATGGCAATTGAATCTCAATGTAGCGAAGTGTAATGTGATGCGAATACATAGAAAGATAGGTCCCTTATCATTTAGCTACAAAATAGCAGGTCAGCAACTGGAAGCAGTTAATTCCATAAATTATCTGGGAGTACGCATTAGGAGTGATTTAAAATGGAATGATCATATAAAGTTGATCGTCGGTAAAGCAGATGCCAGACTGAGATTCATTGGAAGAATCCTAAGGAATTGCAATCCGACAACAAAGGAAGTAGGTTACAGTACACTTGTTCGCCCAATGCTTGAATACTGCTCAGCAGTGTGGGATCGGCACCAGGTAGGGTTGATAGAAGAGATAGAGAAGATCCAACGGAGAGCAGCGCGCTTCGTTACAGGATCATTTAGTAATTGCGAAAGCGTTACGGAGATGATAGATAAACTCCAGTGGAAGACTCTGCAGGAGAGACGCTCAGTAGCTCGGTACGGGCTTTTGTTAAAGTTTCGAGAACATACCTTCACCGAAGAGTCAAGCAGTATGTTGCTCCCTCCTACGTATATCTCGCGAAGAGACCATGAGGATAAAATCAGAGAGATTAGAGCCCACACAGAAGCATACCGACAATCCTTCTTTCCACGTACAATACGAGACTGGAATAGAAGGGAGAACCGATAGAGGTACTCAGGGTACCCTCCGCCACACACCGTCAGGTGGCTTGCGGAGTACGGATGTAGATGTAGATGTAGAAGTGGCTCATTTAATTCCCATTACGCACTACAAATCCGTTTTGAAATTAATCACTCTTATTACGTTTCTACAAATACAGAAACGGACTCTACATCGGTCGCCACGGTAGCCGGACGAAGTGAGCAAATAAACTGAGGCAGAACTTCTATTCTCGTTGTTGCGTCAGTTGATATGTGCATTCCATTGAAAGTCTCTTGCCTCAGCGATATATGTATCTCACTAATTACCCTCGTAAAAGTAAATCCTTGTGTTTAATGCGACAGCTGCGTCCGGTTAGTACGTTATGTAACCGGGAGAAATAGAGAATTCTGAACGGTCAAGCAAGTCGCAATGGAAACCAATAGAAATGAAACGAATGACGAAACATCGTTCAAAGTTTTCCTCCTGTGACTGCAGAGGTACAGAGCACAGAATAATTACAATCTGGGAACATGAGGAGACGCGATGACATCGAGGTTTGTTCACTCATAGCCCCTACGGCTCTTGGTGAAAACTTTAACTGGACTTACACCATTAATAAATTAATAAATTGAACAAAACGTGGGCCTTACTGCTTGCATTAGTTTAATATCTGAAAACGTTTGTTTCAGTAGATGGTAGGGTTTCAGTTCTGATCTTACCACAAAAATCTGTCTCGGAAAGTGAACTGAGAGCAGAATTTAGAACCAACTGATGACAGTTTCAGTCGAAAAGCAGCATAAATTCTACTTTTCAAACTTTGGGACATTTCGGATGATTTCTGTCATTACTGCTGCCGTGTGTTACGTCAGCTTTATTAAGTAAATCATAATGTAAAGACCCACGTTTGTAACTGGGGTCGGTTCTAGAATTTCCTCACGAATGTGTGTTTACTTACACACGTAATAATGTCATAGTGCATGTATAAATAACTTCGTCAAACTGCTGTTTGGATTCTGTGTGGAACGGTACGAATTCTCTCGTCGGATTTGGAGCAAACATTTATTGGTGTCCTCTTTAGATTTCTGTTAATGAAAGTGATTCAAGATGTAAAACGTCAGCATCAATAATTGCGGTAATAACTCGAATGTTGGTTTTTAATACCGAATTGTAGTCACACAGTAGAGTTACAGCTTTGTACAAACAATGCAGCTTTGCGTTTTACTCGTCTACGTATCATTGCCAGCGGTGGAGGATGCGATAGGACCAACTAAGGATTGAGTCCGATGACTCCCAGACCTTTGGATACGAAGTCTGACACTCACTGATCTACCGGGCCACACATTTACCACAGTACAGAAACATGTATCTTAAATACAATACACGTCACGACTATGTTATCACAGGAAAATCATTAAATATTTAAGGTACATGTTTTTGTCCTTTCGTTATTGCTTGTGGATGAGGTTTCTCGACTCTAGACATGTAGCATTAACAAAAATTTGATAAACTACCTACCAACTTTATGATGGGCAACGGTTACTGTGAAAAATATTTTTAGCTTGAAATACTCGAAAATTATCTTCATTTTATGAAAACTACGCTGAAGAATAGGCTTTCTAGTGCTATCCGTTAGCAGCTGCCACTGTGTTTTCCAACATTACATCCATAAAACACGTTACAGTTATGAGAACCGCCAAGCGAAAACACATTGCCTGACACTCAACCACACATACACGAACACACACGCAAAATTAAACATCTAATAGACTGGAGGAGGAAACGAAATGTAACTTCACGAGTTCGGAGGATATGTGATGTTGCTACAGTGACTTCAGTATCAAGACAAACTTACAAAAAGCGTGACAGTATAAAAAAAACGAAAAATCAATGCTGATATTGTAAATCATATGAGCTCTAATAACTGACTGTTTATTTTTTTAACTTTTTGATCAATATAAGGTATTTCAAGGGGACGTCATCACAATTATCTGCTTTTAGATAAAACCACAATACGTTATTTAAATACTATGAAGTTCTTAGAAACGTGGAATGTGATAGGCGGAAACATGAAAAAGACAGGAAGAGAGAGAAACAGAAGAGCAAAAATTATCTGGAGTGCATATGCCAAAATTATAATATTTTAAAACGTAAGCTTCCAATGCGTCTGAAGAAGAAAGGTTACAGTGTGAATTATCAGTACTGATATGACAAAAATGGAGGGTTTCTCTGCGAGAAAGTGTTGAGAATTAAAAGAGGAGACAGGAAAGCGACAAATGGAGACGGGAACAGACTGGAAAGAGACGTAATTAGGACCGCGATTAAAATGAAATAAAGTGTGGCGGGCCATGCAGGTTAATGGACCAGTTTGTGATGGGCCGATGACGTAAGAAAACATGAAAGAGAAACGTGAAGGTTAAGAGTTTTACGCAAAGAAATGACTAAGTGGGGCCTTCATCCAGCAGTGGGTGTCTAATGGTTGCTGCTGTTGCTTGTGCTGCTGGTGATGATGAAGAACTGCTACAAGCCTACAGGAACAGATACTCTGTAAATGTGATTTCATGTAAAGGCTTTTAGTGATACGAGCGTGATGTGGATCGCACTACGAAGGTAGGAAGATAAATGTTTAACTCCCCGTTCACGACAATTTCATTAGAGATTTGGCAAAAACTGAGAAATGATATCGACCATGTCCTTTTCAAAGGATTTACCAGATCCAAACTTTTTTTAAAAAATTCTGTGCTATTATATTAATTTAAAATGTAAAATAGAAAATGAGGGATGCTGAAAGGTTGATGAGTGACGGAAGAAGGACGACAAGTGGGAAAAGAGACTTTCATTAATGATTTTTTGTGAGTGTTGCACGTATACCGCCAAGGACGTCCGAGCCGCCACGCAACTTAGCATTCTATGGAATGGAGTACCTGGAAATCTAATGCGGCAACCGTGCAGGCGCGGAATATTCATCATGGACCTGGAGGCACTACGTACTCCGTCAGCTGATGTTTTTTGATAAGAAACAGTAAAAGTCTCTCTGCACGGTAGTCAGTCACTGTATTGATCCACTGTAGAATGACCTATTGATGATGGTGCCAAGCTATTTTTATTGCAGTTATCATTCATATTTTTAAAGACTGTTAGGAAGTTTAATACGATGAGACCCAGTGCCTGTAATCTTATTGGGAGACTGTATTATGTTTTTAATTGTGATATTATTGCTTTATTTACCGAGTGGATGTGTACGAGGGTCGACTGAAAAGTAATGCCTCCTTCCTCGTAACTTTTCAACAGTTGTCAGCATTGGTATATGGCAAATACTGGCTTGTCCCGTAGCCTCTTCTCTACAGCTCCAGTTGGCGGGAAGCCTTAGCATTGAATGAGTGTGTTGTTATAGTGTAAAGTATGGAACCATGTGTAGACGGCCGGTTAATGCGATTTAAGAAATGTGCCGTCATTGAATTCTTCACAGCAGAAGGTGTCACCCAAAGGAGATTCATCAGAGAATGAAAGCAGTTTATGGATATTGTGTTGATTTGAGTACTGTGCGTCGCTGGGCGAGTGAGTTTAAAGATGATAAGGTGGGAAAAATCTGACCTGCGTGACAAACAAAGAGTTGGACGTCCTGTGACAGCAACCATCGAGTTTCACAAGTAAAATGTTGACAGATTGATTCAGGACGATTGTCTTATCACTCAGAGAGAAATTGCAAGCAAAATTTCTGATCTTGTCTGTCGGAAGATCTGTGCACGATGGGTACCCCGGATGCTGACTCTTGAGATGAAAGCGCACAGTCTTGAAATTTGCCAGGAGTTTCTCTCTCGTTACTCAATTTTGACTGGAGACGAAACGTGGGTACACCATTACGACCCGCGACAAAACGCCAGTCTATCGAATGTCAACACAAAGACTCTCCCCAGAAAAAGAAATTCAAGACGAAGCCCTCAGCGGGAAAAATCAGGGTCACTGTATCCTGGGACGCAGATGGTGTTATCCATGTTGATTTCCTTGATTGTGGAAGAATAATGAATCCAGAACGTTACATGACAACGCTACGTACTCTGAAACGACGGCTAACAAAGGTCCGAAACGAAAAGGAATACGTTTTCCTGTAGCATAAGAATGCCATACCACACGCTTCACATGCCACTACGGCAGAACTTCAGAGACTCAATCTCACCATCGTACGGCATCATTCATTCAGTCCACATTTAACACCACCTGACTTCCATCGGTTACCGATAACGAAAAACGTTCTGCGGGAACATAATTATGCTTCTGATGAAGACGTTGAGACAATTGTGAGACTTAGGTTGGGGAAACAGAGTGTCAACACCATCCGTTGCGGCTTCAGAAAACCTGTTCATCATTGGCAGAAATGTATCCAATTAGCTGGTGACTAAATGGAAAAGTGAATATTGTTATTAAAGATCACATTCTAAGGATTATTTCTGCGTTTGATTTATTAAAATATTCCCATCCAAACCCAATTAAGTGGATGCATTACTTTTCATTCAACCCTAGTATGAAATTGTGCGCTTTTACTTTTGAATAGTTTGCTATTCCTAATCTGCTTACGTCGGACATTTATTATTTGGAAATGTTAATTTTAATTCAATTATTTTATCAACGGAGCCTTGACCGGAGTAACATTTTCTCTGTGTATATAGATCTGATGCACAGGGTAAGCAGCAATCTGTGGCTTTTAGCTGACGATGCTGCGGTGTATGGGAAGGTGCCGCCTTTTAGTGACTGTAGAAGGATCCAAGATGACTCAGACAATATTTTGACTTGGTGTGATGAATGCTATCTTTCTCTAAATGTAGAAAAATGTAAGTTAATGTAAATGACTAGGAAAAATAATCCTGTAATTTTGGAATACAGCATTTGTAGTGTGCTACTTAACACAGTCACATCCATTATACACGGTCCATTCACATTAATGTGACACCGCCACCGTTCAACGTCGACGTGCTGTAACCACTCATAGATGGCAGGTGGCGTCACTACCAGTGGAAGGTATGAAAAGGGCATCCGGGAGGCGCGAAAACAGTGCCATCGTTGTCGTAATGCGGGAACGGAGTAATTTACCTGACGTCAAGAAGGGCTTAGTCAGTGGCTTTCGGGATAAGTGGGGAATTATTTCAGAAACGTGTATTAAACTGTTCCCGTGCCCCCGTGATTGAAGCGTACTGTTGACAGCAAAACGGCGCTACCCAACTCCGGCGCTGAGGCAACTGCGGTCCACCAGGGGTCATCGGTGACAGGGCTGAACAGCGTATGGAGATGTGTAACGGCGAACAGACGTGCAGTTTTTGAGCAACAGACTTCCGAGATATACTAAGCGGCAACCAACAGTGTCTTATTAACGACTGTTCAACGAATCTTGCTGCTTATGGGCCTCCACAGCAGCCCCTGGTTCAGGCACCCATGCTGACTGCTGTTCATGGGCGACGAAGGCTGAAATTTGTACGCCAATACTGCAACTGCACGTCCACTGTGTGCTGACAGGTGACTTTTTCAGATGACTCACATTTTACGCTCCGACGGCCTGGACTGAATGCAAATACCCTGCAACTATGGTCGGCATGGTCCCGGCCGGAGAAGGGGGTATTATGGTATAAGGACTATTTTCATGACATTCCTTGGATGATGTCATCATTGTGGAAGGCACAATGGGTGAACACGAGTATGCATCTATCCTTCGGGGACCATGTTCACCCCTACAGGCAATTTGTTTTTCCTCGGCATGATGGCATCTACCAGCAGAACAATGCAATGTCTAGGCGCTACAGTCTGGAACCGCGCGACCACTACGGTCGCAGGTTCGAATTCTGCCTCGGACATCGATGTGTGTGGTGTCCTTAGGTAAGTTAGGTTTAAGTAGTTCTAAGTTCTAGGGGACTGATGACCTCAGAAGTTAAGTCCCATAGTGCTCAGAGCCATTTGAGCCAGTGCAATGTCTCACACAGCACTCTGTTCACGTGCATGGTTTGAAGAGCACTAAGATGAGTTTACTGTGCTCCCCTGGTCACTCCTAGGATTTAAACCTAATTGAGAATCTGTGGGACAACCTTGATAGGGCTGTTGGCGCCTTGGCCTCTCAAGCGAGATACCTAGGGCAGGTGGCCACGGCAGTGGAGTAGGTGTGGGTTCACATCCCTGTTAGTACTTTCCACAACCTCGCTGACTCTCTTTCTGCACGTTTCACAGCAGTGGGGTTTGCAAATGTAAATATTCAGGCTTTCGACAGGTGGTCACGTTAACGCGATTGGACAGCGTATATATAAGCGTGATAATTCAAAGCGACATGAAATGGAATGAGCATGTAAGGGAAGTCGATTAGTTGATCTCGGTTTACTGTGAGAGTTTTAGGAAAGTAACGACTTTCTATATGCCTCTCAACAAGCCCTGCTTTCTCTTGTATTATCTTCGTGGTTCTTACGCGAAATGTACATTGACGGTAATACAATCGTACTGCATTCAGCTTCAAGTGCTGGTTCTCTAAATTTTCTCCATATTTTTCCACGAAAAGAACGTTTCGTACAACACTCGTCCGATCCATTCTGGAGCATTGCTCTAGTGTCTGTGACCCCCCGTACCCCCAACGTAAGATATCAGAGCAATTCATATTCGGGCTATTACATTTGTACCGATGGGTTCGATCAACACGCGAGCATTATGGATGTGCTTCCGGAACTCAATTTCGAATCCCTGGAAGGAAGACAACGTTCATTTCCCTGAAAAATATTGAGAAAATTTAGACAACCAGCATTTGAATCTGGAAGCAGAACGATTGTATTACCGTCAACGTACATTTTGCGAAAGGACCACTAAGATAATATAAGAGGAAGCAGGGCTTGTACGGAGGCATATAGAAAGTCATCTTTCGCTCTCTCTATACGGGAGTCGAATTGGAAAGGGAATTACTAGCAGGTATCATCTGCCAAGCACCATTCGGTGTGTTGCGGAGTTCGTATGTAGATGTAGACACAGATACTAAATCTAGAACCCCAGTTACGAATTTCACACTGGTAAATTTTTCGAAGGGATTTTTATTTAGGACCCTTATTGCAGTGGTCGACCCCAGGAAATTTATTAATCGGTCAAAGATTTGTGGAACCGTAGCGCTAGAAATTGAAGGTAATCTCGAATAACGTTTAAATATATCCAGTCCTCGTTTTAAGAAGGGGAGCTGCCACATGATCACGTTTGTAAGAATGAATTAGTGACTGACATACTAACACATCACCATTCATGTCAGTAAACAAAGAGAAACAACGGTGTCCGTAAATACGACGGAGGAGATGGAACTAAAGCCGGTCACATATTGCCCGCCCTGTGGATCCGGACCCCTTTCAGTGTTATTCTCCTACAGAACGCACTCCGGGCGCTGGAGCGTAGCGGACGGTGCGTGGGATAGCCGGCAGCAAAGCCCCGGCTAGCTTTTCTGTTAGCCCCCCCGTGTCGTTGGCAGAAGCGGAGGAGCGGCTGCGGTCTGCCCTCTCGCCACACGCGCGAAAGAGGAGGTGTTTGCCGTGGCGCTGCGAGCGGCGGTGGGCGGCGCCGGCCCTGGATTATGTGGGCGGCGGCGCAGCCCGGACCTTACTTGTAATTTGCGGTCGGCGGTTTCGGCCAAGTTGCTCGCGCACTTGGCGGCAGAAGCAATTTGGCCCCCGAGGCTGCGGTGGCCGGCAGAGGCGGAGCGGCGCAGGGCAGGGCGCGTCCATCCGTCCTGCCGGCTTTTGCCGTCTCCATTACCCGCCGTAATCAAAAGCCACTCTGCGGCCCGGCGCTGCACTGCAACTGGACCAGTGCACCAGCACTAAGTCCACGCACCGCCGCCCGCGCTACCGCGCTACTTTCCCTTCAAGGCAGGCGCGATTTGTCGGCTCGTGAGCGCTACTATACGGTGCGGAGTGGGTTTATTACGGCTGTTTTTTCAAAAGAATGTGTACGAGGCGTGCTTTTTAAGTAACTACCGTTTAGAAATTATACAGGGTGTTACAAGAAGGTACGGCCAAACTTTCAGGAAACTTTCCTCACACACAAAGAAAGAAAGTATGTTATGTGAACATGTGCCCGGAAACATGTACTTTCCATGTTAGAGCTCATTTTATTACTTCTCTTCAAATCACATTAACCATGGAATGGAAACACACAGCAGCAGAACGTACCAGCATGACTTCAAACACTTTGTTACAGGAAATGTTCAAAATGTCCTCCGTTGGCGAGGATACATGCATCCACCCTCTGTCGCATGGAATCCCTGATGCGCTGATGCAGCCCTGGAGAATGGCGTATTGTATCGGCTCCACAATACCAGCACGAAGAGTCTCTACATTTGGTACCAGGGTTGCGTAGACAAGAGCTTTCAAATGCCCCCATAAATGAAAGTCAAGAGGGTTGAGGTCAGGAGAGCGTGGAGGCCGTGGAATTGGTCCGCATCTACCAATCCATCGGTCACCGATCTGTTGTTGAGAAGCGTACAAACACTTCGACTGAAATGTGCAGGAGCTCTATCGTGCATGAACCACATGTTGTGTCGTACTTGTAAAGGCACATGTTCTAGCAGCACAGGTAGAGTATCCCGTATGAAATCATGATAACGTGCTCCGTTGAGAGTAGGTGGAAGAACATGGGGCCCAATCAAGACATCACCAACAATGCCTGCCCAAACGTTCACAGAAAATCAGTTTTGATGACGTGATTGCACAACTGCGTGCGGATTCTCGTCAGCCCACACATGTTGATAGTGAAAATTTACAATTTGATCACGTTGGAATGAAGCATCATCCGTAATGAGAACATTTGCACTGAAATAAAGATTGACACATTGTTAGATGAACCATTCGCAGAAGTGTACCCGTGGAGGCCAATCGGCTGCTGATAGTGCTTGCACACGCTGTACATGGTACGGAAACAACTGGTTCTCCCGTAGCATTTTCCATACAGTGACGTGATCAACGTTACCTTGTACAGCAGCAACTTCTTTGACGCTGACATTAGGGTTATCGTCAACTGCAGGAAGAATTGCCTCGTCCATTGCAGGTGTCCTCGTCGTTCTAGGTCTTCCCCAGTCGCGAGTCATAGGCTGGAATGTTCCGTGCCCCCTAAGACGCCGATCAATTGCTTCGAACGTCTTCCTGTCGGGACACCTTCGTTCTGGAAATCTGTCTCGATACAAACGTACCGCGCCACGGCTATTGCCCCGTGCTAATCCTTACATCAAATAGGCATCTGCCAACTCCGCATTTGTAAACATTGCACTGACTGCAAAACCACGTTCGTGATGAATACGAACCTGTTGATGCTACGTATTGATGGGCTTGATGCTAGTACTGTAGAGCAATGAGTCGCATATCAATACAAACACCGAAGTCAACATTACCTTCCTTCAATTGGGCCAACTGGCGGAGAATCGAGGAAGTACAGTACATTCTGACGAAACTAAAATGAGCTCTAACATGGAAATTAAGCGTTTCCGGACACATCTCCACATAACATCTTTTCTTTATTTGTGTGTGAAGAATGTTTCCTGAAAGTTTGGCCGTACCTATTTGTAACACCCTTCATAAAGACGTGCTAAGATATCAAAAAATATATATTTTTCATTTTTACTTGAAGGCCTGTACCTTAATATACTTTTCTACATACTTTCACTCTATATTGAGGCACTTGTCATAACGCTGTACCAGTTTTTGAATACCTTCCTCATAGAAGTATGCCGCCTGACTTGTTAATCACGGCGTCACCACTGTTTTGACTTCCATCGAATGTTGCTTTGATTCTGGTGTGACATAGGCCACACATGTTTCATTGCCCGTAACAATTTGGAGAGCAAAATAACTGATGATGGTCGAAGTAGAGAGGATATAAAATGTTGACTGGCAATGGCAAGGAAAGCTTTTCTGAAGAAGAGAAATTTGTTAACATCGAGTATAGATTTAAAAGTCAGGAAGTCGTTTCTGAAAGTATGGAGTGTAACCATTTATGGAAGTGAAACATGGACGATAAATTGTTTAGACAAGAAGAGAATAGAATCTTTCGAAATGTGGTGCTATAGAAGAATGCTGAAGATTAGATGGGTAGATCACATAACAAATGAGGCGGTATTGAATAGAATTGGGGAGAAGAGGAGTTTGTGGCACAACTTGACCAGAAGAAGAGATCGGTTGGTAGTACATGTTCCGAGGCATCAAGGGATCACCAATTTCGTACTGGAGGGCAGCGTGGAGGGTAAAAATCGTAGAGGGAGACCAAGAGATGAATACACTAAGCATATTCAGAAGGATGTAGGCTGCAGTAGGTACTGGGAGATGAAGAAGCTTGCACAGGATAAAGTAGCATGGAGAGTTGCATCAAACCAGTCTAAGGACTGAAGACCACAACAATTTGGCTTAAGAAATCACCACCGTCGTTGTGGTACCGCTCAAGGGAAGTCAATTCACTGTCTAAGCGTCTGGTTTTGTGCACATCCGTCAACATTTTCGGTACACAACGTGCGCACAATTTTCGGTAATTCAAGTGCTCGGTCACAATGCCACACAAAACACTACGAGAAACATTAGGAAAACCATCCCGCAAGGAGGAAATCGCATGGCGTCTGTTTTCTCTCACCTTATTGTTCCCTTCCTGTACCAATCTTTCATTAACGACCGAAGGACGCCCACTCCGTTGTTCGTCATGCACATTTGTGCGGCCATCTTTAAATGCTCTCACCCACTTTCTTACCATTCCATCACTCATAATGTTTTCTCCGTGAACTGCACAGATCTCATGATGAATATCAATCGCTTTTAGGCCTTTAGCACTAAGAAATCTTATAACAGCCCATACTTCACAGTCGGCGGGCCTCGTGATTATCTGAGGCATCTTAAACACTCACAAGGGAACCTCCCCGTCGCACCCCCTTCATATTTAGTTATAAGTTGGCACAGTGGATAGTCCTTAAAAACTGAACACAGGTCAATAGAGAAAACAGGAAAAGTTGTGTGTAACTATGAAAAAAATTAGCAAAATATACAAACTGAGTAGTCCATGTGCAAGATCCATGTAGGCAAGAACAAACGAAAACCAACAAAATGAGATCAAAAAAAGAAAAAAAAGCGAGCGCCGTGGTCCCGTTGTTAGCGTGAGCAGCTGTGGAACGAGAGGTCCTTGGTTCAAGTCTTCCCTCGAATGAAAACTTTAATTTTTTTTTTCAGAAAATTATTATCTGTCCGTCGCTTTTTTGGGAGTGATTATCACATCCACAAGAAAACCTAAATCTGGTAAGGTAGAAAAATCTTTTTACCCATTCGCCAAGTGTACAAGTTAGGTGGGTCGACAACATATTCATGTGACGCACATGCCGTCACCAGTGTCGTATAGAATGTATCAGACATATTTTCCTGTGGAGGAATCGGTTGACCTATGACCCTGCGATACAATGTTTTCGGTTTCCATTGGAAAGGCACGTCCTTTCGTCTACTAATCACACGGTTTTGCGTTGCGGTCGCTAAACACAGACACTAAACTTATTACAGTGAACAGAGACGTCAATGAACGAACGTAAAGATCATAACTTCGCGAAAATAAAGAAAGTAAATTTTTCCCTGGAGGAAAGGCTTGAACCAAGGACCTCTCGTTCCGCAGTTCACTAACCACGGGACAGCGCCGGCTCCTGAGCTCATATTGTCCTTGATGTTGCCTATGTTGCGCATGGACTACTCAGTATATTTTGCTTATTTTTTTCATAGTTCCACACAAGTTTTTCCTGTTTTCTCGATTAATCTGTGTTCAGTTTTTCAAGGCCTATCCACTGTGCCAACGTATAACAAAATCTGAGGGGGGTGCGATGGGGAGGTTCCCTTGTCAGTACACAACATAAACAGGGAAGAATCAGACTGTAATGGAGTCAGTGCGTAGATTAAGGTACAGGCTTTCATGTCAAAATAAAATTATTGAGATATCTTAGCACGTCTTTTTTTAAATTTCAAAACCGTACTTACTTAAAAAACACTCCTCGTACATCTTAAAATTCACATCATCATCGTCATCAACGTCATCGTCATCAACTACAACATCATTAATATTAGACTACTTCGTTTCTAAGGATCTCAAACGTTATCATTCCATCCTTTTTTCTATGCAAGAGCATTGAAAAAAGTTACTAATTAAACATTATATTTGAAAATCTACACTGCCGGAAAAAATATTAGTACACCTCGAAAGACGACGTCAATTTTGATCCGATGACAGCGTATGCCAGTTGGAGGATAGCAGATGTACTAATTATGGTTCCGACGTCGTCCACCAATAGCGTAGAGGCAGAGCGTCATCTGTGTCTACCCTTTGATAGGAGATGCTCACAGCCTGAAGTCTGGTGCACACGTGTGATGGTGCACACGTGTGATGCACTGAGGCTACCGCGCCACGGAGATAGACTCATGTATCTTACAGCCAATAGAGCGAGTTGAACAAGGGTCACCATCCTACCCCTTTCGTGTGGTGGGATGGCCCTTTCGGAGATCTGTCACACACCTGTGCAACGATGTTGGTATCAGTGGTCATGTGAACATTCTCACACCCAGAGAAGTGGTCCTGGACGTTCACACAGCACAGACGCCCGCCACGATCGTCGTATTTTAAGGGGAGCAGCTACCACAGCACACGTATGAGGGTGTGAGCCCAAAGGTGTCGACACTAACTGTTACGAACCGGTTACTAGAAATGGGACTACGGGTACGCACACATCTAGACCGTCTTCCACTCACGCCACGGCGTCGACGTGCACGGCTCTACTGATGCCGTCAGAAGGTGATCTTCAGCGATGAAACCAGATTCTGCCTGGACGCAAGTGGAGGTCGTTTGCTCGTACGACATAGACCTAGTGAGAGCTGTGTCGTACAGTGAATTGGTCGAAGACCTAGGCGTAATGGGTCAAGTGATGATAAGCTACAGCTCTCGTTCAACTCTGTGGAGGCGACGCTAGCCAGCGCTCGGGACGTGCACAGTGTTGGTTGTTAGACTCTTTCTTTTTGCCGTTCTTCCAACAGTAAGGTGATGTGTTGTTCCAAAATGATAACGCTCGAACGCGCATTGCCCTTCAAGGTCAACGTACATTGACATCTCTGGGCAGCACGGTCTCTGCATTTGTCTGCTGTCGAGCACGTGTGGGAAACGACGGGACGGAAAGAGGCACGTGCTACTTGTATACCAATAACTCTTACAGAACTACGTGACCGGGTCGAGCAGGCAAGACATAACGTATTCCAGGACAGTGTACGTCATCTGGACGCCAGTCACCGCCTGCACTGCTGACACGGACACTGCACCAGATACTAAAATGGGTGTTTCAGCATGGGTCGATACCTGGTACCTCAGAACCGCTTGTGCTATTGATCTGTAAACGTAAACACTTCATGTACTGCATTCGCACTATTGCGACAATAACTCTTGAGTGAATTGGAAACCTCTAAAAGAGTATAATTTTTTTTCCGTCAGTGTTTTATCGGCCCGTCTTTCGACACTATTTAACCATTTTATCTGATTATTTCGATTTCTTCTGCTTTATTGTTCGACCTAATGTGAATCTTATGTCTTAATTTTGGATGCAGTCACCTCTTTCATGTCGTAAATCGAGCGTAATTGCATGTCTTCTTCCCGGAATCTTCATATTTACTTCTTTCATGGCCCAGCACACTGATGATTAGATATAAAACTTTATCAGTAACCCTGTCTCTTCCATTTAAGATAGTTCTCATTGTGGCCCGTACGAGTGGTGATCACAAAGGTTTCATTATCGTTTCGAAGCATTTAAGTTGCGTTACTAATTTTTTAGTGTTCCGCAGGTAGACTGCTGCTTTTCTTGTGCACATTGAAATATCCTCACTGTAGTAAGCAAACCGCTAGAAGGTGGAAAACGGTATTAAAGTCTATATCCATTTTTTTTCAGTCCGTACCTAGACTGTAGGATTTATGTATCTGCACACAAATAAACAATTAATAACGCAACAATATTTTTCCAGGCGACAATCAAAATTTTGCGCACATACATTGCAGACGGGAGACTGGTTTAATATTAGAGACTTGTTACTGTAACTGTGTAAGAGACTGTTGAGAAATGTTGACCTGTTACTATAAGCACAAAACAAGCTAAATTTACGCGCACAGTACACAATTCTGTCTCATACTTTGACCTCTATTCTTGTCAATTGCTTCCTGGTTAGTTTTATTTACAGATATTTAAAAATATATGCTTTCGTTATTAAATATCGTTCTTGCATTGAGTTTTGCTAATAGTCTACTTATTCTATTATAACTGTTCGTCACTTACAACGTGTGGAAACGGCGGAAGAGGCAACGCAGATTTGTGGGGAATTGCAGATGTGAGGCTGTAGAAGCATTTGAATGGGTCGATCTCGACACCGGTCTCACCTTGAAGTAGCATCAGTAACGCGGCCAAGGGTCATCCACGTTACGTAATCTTTAATGACAGGAAAAATTAAGAAGTTACACGACTAAAAAATCGGTTATTCATCAAGTGGTTGACGCTTGATGCGCTAACCAATAAAAATTTTGGTCTAGAACAAAAAATATTTTCCGGTTTGTGTCTGTATTCACATTACTCCTTCCAGTGAGAGCAGTACCCAGCCAAGTGGCGCAGTGGTTGAGCTGCGGGCCGGATGCCACTGACTTAAACGCCCAGTGCGTCGGTGACATCAGCCGGCTAACAGCTGACGAAATGTGTCTCAAAGTACGCCTTCACCGACTTGGTCCATCAGAGACTCCGGCAATGAGAATACGAAGCAAGACCAAATACCGGTGCGCAAACCGCTGCTGATGCTGCAAAACTGACGTGAAGAGTCTTGACTCATCCCACATAATGGCCAGACATGATGCCATCAAACTATCATCTGGCCAGTTCACTACAAGTTTTTCAACGTAGTGTCGCTTCGGAGAGGCTAATGCTCAGCAAAATTTCTCAATGCAGATGATATGAGAGAAAACCGTTCAGAAATGCCCAGCCAGTAATGCAATGAGTATGTGCAGGCAAAATAAGATTTAAGAATGGGTTCTAATTCTGATCGGAAGAAATTTTGAGACGAGATATGCGGCTTGGGAATACATGCCACTGTTCGAAGGTGGATGAAAGGCGGTGATCATCTTGATTATGTTAAACATATCAGATGACTCTAATGTTAACGGTTCACGAAAATCACATCTGTTGCTAAATTTCCTGGGAGATTAAAACTATGTGCCAGAACGAGACTCAAACTTGGGACCTTTGTCTTTCATGGGCAAGTGCTCTACCAACTCAGCTTGTGGGGTAGAAGAGGAGGTATGGCGGAAGTACAGCTGTGAGGACGGGTTGTGAGTTGTGCGTGAGTAGCCCAGTCGAATGGACAAGATGCTCACTACCTGTTTGCTGACGGAGAGAAAAATGAGCTTGACTTTTTTTGCACTTCCTTAATCAATGAAATAAAGCAGTTTTCCTCAATCCCAAATCAGGATTTTTTTCTAATTTTCTTTGTACTGCCTTACTTAACTCACCCCAGAGATGGGATATTATTGCAGTGAGGACGTGATCAACGCATTTTCCACGCTTAGTACCGGTTACTCTCTGAACATTGGAATGTTCCTCTCCGAGAAACTATGCGTCTACAGGGTGGTCCATTGATAGTAACCGGGCCAAATATCTCACGAAATAAGCAACAAACGAAAAAACTGCTGCGCTGCCATAGGTCAAACGGATATCAACTGCGTTTTTTTAAATTGGAACCCTCATTTTCTATTACATATTCGTGTAAAGAAATATGAGTGTTTTAGATAGACCACTTTTTTTCACTTTGTGACAGATGGCCCTGTAATAGTCACAAACGTGTAAGTACGTGGTAACATTCCGCCAGTGCGGACGGTATTTGCTTCGTGATAATTACCCGAGTTGAAATGGATCGTTTACCAATTGCGGAAAACGTCGATATCGTGTTGATGTATGGCTATTGTGATCAAAATGCCCAAGGGGCGTATGAAATGTATGCTGCTCGGTATCCTGGACGACATCATCGAAGTGCTCCGACTGTTCGCCGGGTAGTTAAGTTATTTAAGGAATCAGGAGGTGTTCAGCCACATGTGAAAGGTCAACCACGACCTGCAACAAATGATGATGCCAAGCTAGTTGTTTAGCTGCTGTCGCGGCTAATCCTCACATCTGTAACAGGCAAATTGCGCGAGAATCGGGAACGTCAAAAGCGTCGGTGTTGAGAATATCCGTTCAAAATCGATTGCACCTGTACGGTATTTCTATGCACCAGGAATTGCATGGTGGTGACTTTGAACGTCGTGTACAGTTCTGCCACTGGGCACAAGAGAAATTACGGGAGGATGACAGACTTTTTGCAAGCGTTCTATTTAGTGACGAAGCGTCATTCACCAACAGCGGTAACGTAAACCGGCATAATATGCACTAATGGGCAACGGAAAATCCACGATGCCTGCGACAAGTGGAACATCAGCGACCTTGCCCGGTTAATGTATGGTGCGGCAGTGTGGGAGGAAGGATAATTGGTCCCCATTTTATCGATGGCAATCTAAATGGTGCAGTGTATGCGGATTTCCTACGTAATGTTCTACCAATGTTAGTACAAGATGTTTCACTGCATGACAGAATGGCGATGTACTTCCAACATGGTGGAAGAACGAGCCATAGCTCGAGTGCGGTTGAAGCGGTATTGAGTAGCATATTTCATGACAGGTGAATTGGTCGTCGAAGCACCATACCATGGTCCGCACGTTCACCGGATGTGACGTCCTCAGATTTCTTTCTGTGGGGAAAGTTGAAGGATATTTGCTATCGTGATCCACCGACACTGCCTGACAATATGCGTCAGCGCATTGTCAATGCATGTGCGAACATTACGGAAAGCGAACTACCCGCTGTTGAGAGGAATGTCGTTACACGTATTGCCAAATGCTGTGAGGTTGGCGGAAATTATTTTGAGCATTTATTGCTTTAATGTGGTATTTACACGCTGTAAAAGCATGCGCTCTCAGAAATGATTAGCTCACAAAGGCACATGTATCACATTGTAACAACCGAAATAAAATGTTCAAACGTACCTACGTTCTGTATTTTAATTTAAAAAAACCTACCTGTTACCAACTGTTCGTCTAAAATTGTGTGCCATATGTTTGTGACTATTAGAGCGCCACCTATCACAAAGCGAAAAAAGTGGTCATATTTCTTTACGTACTAGACAAATATGTAACAAAAAATGGGGGTTCTATTTAAAATAGACTCAGTTCATATCCGTTTGATCTATGGTAGCGCCATCTAGCGGGCCAACCATAGCGCCATCTGGTTTCCACCCTACAAGCTAAACAAGTTTCGTTCTTTGTAGTTTTTTCGTTTGACGCTTATTTCGTGAGATATTTGGCCCAGTCTCGATCAATGGACCACCAAGTCTGACAAATTGCCACTTCCTCCTCCTCGCGTCGTGGGTTTCCTGCTATGCTCGATGCTGTTCATCGTTCACTACGCTTTCCTTGAACCCAAGGGGCGGCAACGCGACTTGGTGACCAGGTCTCTGACTGAGACCGCTACTCAGTTTGTCCCCACCCCTACCTCTCTGGGCACAAGGAAGGTTACAGTAACTAAAAAAAAAGTTGTTGTAGAATAGTCCCGAGTTCGAGTCTCGGTTCAGCACACAGTTTTAATCTGCCGGGAACTTTCATATCAGCGCAGTCTCCACTGCAAAGTGCAAGTTCCATTCATGAAGCATCCCCTAGTCTGTGGCTAAGCCATGTCTCCGCAATATTCTCCCTTGCACGAGCGCTAGTCTTGTAAGTTTCGCAGGGGGTGATTCAAATGGCTCTAAGCATTATGGGACTTAACATCTCAGGTCATCAGTCCCCTAGAGGCTTTATCGAACCACTCCCGAACAGCGCGAGGAAAAAGAAAACTCTCATTCGTCTTATTTTATTGTGGTGACAGTTCCTCCCCATTTAGGTCGGCGTCAACTAAAAATTTCCCATTCGAAAGAGAAAGTTGGTAGGATTTAAATTTCGTCAGAAAATCCCGCCGCAACGAGAAACTTCTTTGTTTTAATGATGCCCCTCCTCCCCCAAATCCTGTATCATGTCTGTGACACTCTCTCCCCTATTTCTCGATAACATAAAACGTACAACTCTTCTTTGTCCTTTCTCGATGCACTCCGTTAATCCTATCAGGTAAGGATACTGCACCGCGCAGCAGCACTGTAAAGGAGGACGGACAACCGAAGTGTAGCCAGTCTCTTTGGTAGGTCCCTTGCGTCTTTTAAGTTCTCTGCCAATAAAACGCAGCCGTTGATTCGTCTTCCCCACAACATTTTCTATGTGTTCTTTCCAATTTAAGCTCTTCGTAACAGTATTTCCTGGGAACTTAGTTGAATTTAAGGCCTTTAGATTTGATTGATCTATCGTGTAACCGAAATTTAACGGATTCCTTTTAGTACTCATGTGGATGACATCACACTTTTCATTATTTAGGATCTATTGCCAATTTTCGCAATATACAGATGTCTTCTCTAAATCGTTTTGCAATTGTGTTCATTTTCTGATGACTTTATTAGACGATAAACGACAGCATCATCTGCACACAACCTAAGGCGGCTGCTACATAAGAAACAGCAGAGGGTCTACAACACTGCATTGGGGAACGCCAGAAATCACTTCTATTTTACTCGATGACTTTACGTCAATTACCACGAAGTGAGACCTCTCTGACGGGAAATCACAAATACAGTCGCATAACTGAGACGGTATACCCTAAGCACGCAATATTATTGCCAACCGCTTGGGGGGACCCAAATACATACGTCGTTTGTATCGCCAATTCGGAGGGACTGAATGATTGTGCAAGGGTAAGAGTTCCGGTCGATCTCGCTCTTTTCATGGAGCGTTATAAAGAATTTGGCAAACGTTTGAGCGGAGTTCACGAAAATCTGCTCGCCACGCAGACGGAGAACTGGCAATGCCTCATACATCTTGCTAGTGCTGAGGAGTCATTTGGTCTGCAAACCACAGAGACTACATTTAATGCGGGCTCTTCAGCTTGGTGACAAAAGAAAAGGATGACCACAGTAATGCTTTGCTAGAGGACTTGGAAGATGATACATTTTTACCACGGTTAATTTTCAGTGATGAAGTAACATTTGGGGACTCCAGAACAGTTATGACATTATTAAGCACGAAAGATACTTACCTAAAGCGAATGTTTTTTGTGACAATTATCGAGAAAAAGTGTTCGATCCCTCCTTTTCTGAGGGAAACGTGGTGACTGGATTGAACTATCTTCAAATGCTTCAGAACTGACTTTTTCCACAACCTTCAGAGGACTGCGATGACTTTGTTTCCCAACAAGATGGAGCTCCACTACACTGGCACAACAACGCACGTCAGTTTCCCAGTGATACTCTATCTCAACGCTGGATAGGGCGGAAGGGGCCCGGCTCCAAGATCGGCAGACAATACCCCATGCGATATTTTCTTGTGGTGATATGTGAAGGAAAGTGTGTTCATCTCCTCTGTACCTCGCGACATAGAGAAGTGAAGAAGAGAACAACAGTCGCCATAACTGCTTTAAAAGCAGATATCTTCTTTAAAGTTAATGACGAATTTAGCTTTTGTCTGCACGCTATTCGAGCTGCTGCTAATGGACACATACATCATTTGTAATACAACATTTGTAATAGCATTTTGTATTTCTCAAATTATCACATGTTTTTATCAATAAATATGGTGTTTTGACATCAGGTAATTCTTATATCAAGCGAACTAGTAGCAAAACATTGTGATTTGTTTCGGAAAGAGGTTGTATAGGGGTAAAACGCGTATTCATTGTGTAATGCAGATTACCGTGTGATTATCCCCAGGCCAGAGTCCCATTATGCTGCTCTTCATTAGACTTTCCTACGCTTCGTAAATTAATTACACAGCGCGGTATTCCGGTCAGCATGACTCGACGCGGTCTGTAGCCCCGGGGCGCCGTTGCCTTCGCGCTGGCGATCAGGCCGCATTATATTTAGACCTGCCCTCGGCTCTTATTTAATTGGGCGCATCAATATCAGCCTCTAATAAATATTCATGATCTGCCTGCTGTATATTATTCCTGTTATCTCCTTACTTTTTTGCAACACATGACGTCGTCGCATAATTACTCTCAAGAGGGTAAGGAAATATAATGCTGCGTCAAAGTTTGCTATTAACTAACACTCCGCCTGGTTCATCGGTTGAGTGACTAGGACAAATAAGGCGTTTAGGCTGTCGGAGTACAACGTACGGCTGCTGCTGAAAATAGCTGCGTTCTTTTTCTTAACTGGCTGGCAATCGAGCGTATACTGTGATAGAAATCACTTTTAGCAATTGCTTTCAAGGTTTTTCATTGTATGTAACAATTCTTTTTACAGCTGTATTCTTTATAGTTCGGTTCATTTCACAGTGCTGTCGATTGCCGGCCTGGGTGACCGAGCGGTTCTAGGCGCTACAATCAGGAACCGCGCGGCCGCTACGGTCACAGGTTCGAATACTGCCTCGGGCATGGCTGTGTGTGCTGTCCTTCGGTTAGTTAGGTTTAAGTAGTTCTGAGTTCTAGGGGACTGATGACCTCAGAAGTTAAGTCCCATAGTGCTCAGAGCCATTTGAACCATTTTTGCTGTCGATTTGGGGCGTATCACCCGGTCTTCCCGCAGTTGCTGGAGGTGTATGAACTTCCGAAAAATATGTTTACTCCACTTTTGTGTTATCCGAAGATAAGTATTCATTGGCTGATAAAAACGAGATGTTGCAGGCTGGTTCAAATGGTTCTTAGCACTTCTGAGGTCATCAGTCCCCTAGAACTTAGGCCTCTTAAACCTAACTAACCTAAAGACATCACACACATCCATGCCCGAGGCAGGATTCGAATCTGCGACCGTGGCGGTCGCATGGTTCCAGACTGTAGCGCCCAGAACCGCTCGGCCACCCCTGCAGGCTGGGAGCCGATGAATGTTTACCATACAGTTTCAGAAAAATCGAGTAAACGTTTCTTGCGGGAACATTAGTCAATGTATGTTTAGCGGATACCTGCAGTTCATCTGAAGAGAAACTGGAAGCATTGTGAAATGAATAGAACAATAAAGAACAAAACTGTAATGAGAAGTTTAGGAATGAAAAATCAGTAAACCGTTAATGTGCTGCAATAGACAGTGTATACAGTAAATAAAACACGTAGTGATTTTCATTCACGAATACGAAGCTATGCTACCAAGAAGGGCGGAAGAAACCACTAACGTGTCAAGGAAAACTATTTGTAGAATGGAATCAGCAACAATTCCTTGCCTCTTACACTGCAACCTTCCTAGAAATTAGCACCTTGGTTATTTCCGATTGCAGGAAAAGGAAATATTACTTAAAACTAAATTTTTCTATAAAAGCATGGAGTAAATCTTGAAAGCGGCAAGCACAGCCCGAAATTTGGAATTTCAGACTCAGTGTGTTTCAGGAAGAGCGTGCAGAAATGTAACAGGACATTGAGGATACTCCACTGAAAAATTTGAGGTAGAGAGCCTGGGATAGGAGGAGCCAACTTAAGCAGATAATAAGAATAAAGTCACAATACAGTATACTATTTTATTTACATTAGTTACAGAAATACCATCATTGACACAACGTACGTAGTATTTGTCCTATATGTTACAACATGTGCTGAAACTGACGGACATCGTCGACAGTGCAAGAGTGACATCTGCGAACAACATTCTGACGCACCCTGACAGATATCCCGAGTGTTTCGAATCACATCAAAGGCAGCTACAATTCTAGCAACTAATTCCACTCCGTTTCCCCTAGCGTCATATAGACAAGTGATTTTTGATATCACCATAGAAAATAATGAAGGGATTCAGGTCAGGTGACTCGTAGGCCATGGAATAACACCTCCCCTTCCAAACCAGCGACTAGGAAATAGAGCACTTAAATGATTAAGGACAACCTCACTAAAGTGAGACGGTGAACCGTCATGTTGTATCCACATCCTCTCACGAACAGCCAAGGATACGTTCTCCAACAACTCAGTTTCAATATGCCGTCACCATTAAAAGAGACCTCGTCACTAAACAGCACGATTTGGAGGAAAAGTGGTCGACCAATCCATTGTCGGAGCAACCACTGACACAATGTGACCTTGTTGCAAAGTCAGTCACGAAAATTGCATGGACTCGTTGTGGGTGGTATGGGTGTGATTGTTGTTTGTGGAGTACTCACCACACGCTAGTATGTGCAGCGTCGAGGTCGCGTGCAGTACAGCGAGTACTTGCACTGGGGCTCGCTGCAGCACGTTCCAGCACTTCTATTCAAAATCGGGTGTCTGAGTGCTCCTCGAGTTGCCAGGTCCCTCGTTTCGTCTTTCTAATGAACCAGTCTCCCGCATTCGTCAATCGAGAGAAATAAACACTCGTCATGACCAATGATGCCTGTTAGGAAATCGTTCCCTGTAGAGCCTTTCAGCAGCGAGAGCATTGCAACGTACTTCACCATACACAAGGTGGATGTCAATGGAGTTCGGCGAAACTGTACTGCGATAGCTGGATCGTATTGTACTGTACGCCTCTGAATAACACTGAATAATGAATGGGTCCGTCGTTGATCCATGGGACATTGTAAAAGCGACACATAAGAACCACATTATGGACAAGTGAAGTAAACGAAACCTGGATCATGACCTCCTGCTAATCAGGCTCGTCCTTCTTGTTTCCTTGTAGGAAATAAAGAATGTACATGTAAACAAACAACAGAGAAGTGTAAACTTGTACGCGTGTTTGTTGTAAATAAGTTGGAAAACGATTTTGCTAAACAAAGCGTTAGAGAAGATTACTCCCATATCTCCTTAAGCTGGCTGGCTTCTCCAGTTCCTGGTTCTCTACCTCAAATTGTTCAGTGGACTATTCTCTGTATCCTGTTTGCGTGCTCTTACGGAAACATCTTCTATACGGGGTGTCCATAAAGTCCTGCTATCATTTCAGAGATACCTGTGATTTGCTGTGAAAAGTTTAGCAGCCCTCAAAGTTTTTCACTGTTATGCTGGAATTTCAGTGAGTTCTCCACTCGTCGTTTGTAGAAATCATCAAGGCAATGTTCGAGTTCTGCCTTAAGGGTAGCAATGTCATTGATTAGTGTTGAGTGCACGTGATCCCTGACGTAATCCCAAGAAGTCTAACGGCGTGACATTGGAAGAGTGAAAGGACTCAGCCAAGGGGTCATCACGATCGATCTACCTCTCAGAAAATATTCAGCACATCCCGAACATTCAGACAGTAGAGTGTGGGTCCACCACAAAGCTGGTGAACGAGTGCAACTCTTCGACGCAGGAACAGGAGCTGTTGCAGCACCTCTAGGTAAACATTTCACTCTATGGGTTTTTCTGCGAAGTGAAACCTTATTGTGCATTAGGCCATACGAAACATTAAGGAAAATTTGTAAATTTGTGGTAAGGTCTCATGGGACCTAGGCACTACTAAAGCTAACTTTAACTAACTTACGCTGTGGACGACACACTCACCCATGTCCGAGGGAAGACGTGAACTTCCGATGGGGTGGGGGAGGGGGTTGGGGGAGGGGAGCCGCTCAGACCGTGAAAAGGCACGTCTAAATGTTAAGCATCAAGCTATCACGGATATTTTCAAGTGTGGTGCGTGGGTTTTCCGAGCCCCAAATCCTAATCTTACAGCGACTCTCATGTCCAGAAAGCTGTATCTGCATCTACCTTATATTCTGCAAGTCACTTAGTGGTGTTTGCCGGAGAATACTTCTGGTAGCACTAAATGATGGATGTGCGGAACGTGGCTTCATCTGAAAATAGGCAGTTTTTATTATCAGCATATATGCAGGTCAACATTAAACACGCGAATGCGGGTCATGGAGGACGATCGTTGGCTGCAACCCATGGAACATTTGAACTTCATTTGCAATCATGCTTAACAACTTCCGTAAAACTTTGTGGACAGTCGACCTTGCTTCCTGCAATTCTCATGGTGCACGATGGTTTAGCTTTTAAGGACTGTTAGAAATCCAGTCTGTTTCACACTGCCAATCTCTTTACACCTTTCAAACTACCTCATATTGCTTGTTTTGGCCGTGGTTCCCTTGCGTACTGGCGTCGATAATTCCGCAATACCGTTGTGAGAGATTTTCATTCGGCATACCAGATGACACGTTGCGTTTTCTTCAGGTCTATTGCCATTTTGAAGCACTGCAGGTCATATCTGCAACAAAGAAAAAAATAGCCCTGACAGCTGCTAAACGTTTTGCAACAAACCAAAATTCTCTATCTCTAATAGTTGCCAAGTTACGATTTTTTGAAGTGATAGTGGGACTTGATGGACAACTTTTACACTGATGAGCCAAAACATTATGACCATCTGCTGTACAGATTGTTTGTCCGTCTTGGGAACGAAATACATCACTGATTCTGCGTATCAGGGACCCGACAGCTTCTTGGTAGATTTGTGGAGGTGTGTAGCATTAGTTGTCTACGGACAGGTGATGCAATCCGCATAAATAACCGGCCGCTGATTTGTGTTCGCGGTGACGGGTTCCATAGGATTTACATCAGGCGCATTTGGTCGCCGAGACATCAACGTGAGTACACTCTAACACTCCTCACACCACTGTAGCACTCTCCTGACTCCGAGACACGGAGGGTTACACTACTGAAGACATTAAACATGAAGGGATGCAGGTGGTTCGCAGTTATCTGCGTGTCTTCAATTGCCCGCATCTCGTGGTCGTGCGGTAGCGTTTTCGCTTCCCACGCCCGGGTTCCCGGGTTTGATTCCCGGCGGGGTCAGGGATTTTCTCTGCCTCGTGATGGCTGAGTGTTCTGTGATATCCTTAGGTTAGTTATGTTTAAGTAGTTCTACGTTCTAGGGGACTGATGACCATAGATGTTAAGTTCCATAGTGCTCAGAGCCATTTGAACCACTTTTTTGTTTTCAATTACTACCACAGGTCCCATGCAAGCGCAGGAGAATGTTTCTCATAGGATGCTGCAGCTCACACCAGCCTGTGTCCGTGGCGCGCTGCAGTTTCGAGCAGTCGTTCACTTCGATGCCGGCGTTTGTGCAGAAGACCATTGGCCTAGTGTATCAAAAATGTGAATAACCCGAAGAGCCAACACGTTTCAACTGATAAACGGTCGAACCCCGATGGTCCCGTACCCACTGATATCGTAATTAACCATGTCGTTGGGTCCACATGTGAATACTTAGGAACTTCATGTTCAGCTATGTTCGATGAACGGTGTACTCCGAAACACTTGAGAGTGCACCAGCATTATGCTCTTTCGGCAGTGACGCCAGAGATCACCATCTATCCTATTCTACAGAGCAGGCAAGCCTCCATTTTCTGTGAAGAGTCGTGGACGTCCAACCATTTAACTCCTAGTGGTAGTTGCACTGTTCTTCTACCTCTTCCTGTAGATGCTCACGGCAGTAGCACGTGAACATTCGAGCAGCTTCGCCATCTTAGAATTACTGGAACATGGGCTCTACGAGATAATAATCTGACTTGGTTAAAGTTGCTTTTCTCAATGGATTTCCCCATTTCCAGACCTTATCTTCGCTAGGGTGGCAAAATGTGAGGCCATCGTACGCCGCTGGTGGTCATGGAAGACGCCGTAACAGCTTTACGATACGTGAATGTCATCCTCCGACCGATAGTGTAACCTTATCGGGAGCGTATTGGCGAAGCATTCGTCTTCATGGACGACAGTTGGCGCTCCCATCGTGCAGGTTGTGAAGGGCATCCACCAGCATGACTACATAGCTCGACTAGAGTGGCCATCATGTTCTCCAGGCTTGAAAGCTATCGAACACACCTGGGGTACATTGAAAAGAGCTGTTTATGCCGACGTGACCCACCAACCACTCTGAGGCATCTACACCGAATGGCCGTTGAAGAGTGGGACAACCTGGACCAATAGTGCCTTGCTGAACTTGTGGATAGTATGCCGCCACGAATACAGGCATGCATCAATGCAAGAGGACGTCTACTGGGAATTAGAGGCACCAACCTATATGTACAGCAATCTGAACCACCAGCTGCGAAGGTCTCGCTGTCTGGTGGTACAACATGCAATGTGTCATTTCCATGAGCAATAAAAAGGACGAAAATTATGTTTATTTTGATCTCTATTCCAATTTCGGTACAGATTGCGGAACTCTCGGAACCCAGATGATGCAAAACTTTTTTTGATGTGTGTATTTGTTGTATATATTCCAGTCTCCGTCTTCCCTTACAGTTTTTACCCTCTGAAGCTCCCTCTAGTATCATGGAAGATTTTGCGTGACGCCTGTTGTTTACTTGGCTGGCTATGTAGCAGAAGAGTTCGTTAACTTCGTCTAATTCATGATCCCCAACTCTGACTTTAAGTTTTTCATTGCTCTCAATTCTGATACCTCTCTTTACTTTCGTCTTTCTTCAATTTACTCTCAGTCTTTATTCTGTACTCATTAGATTCTTCATTCCATTCAACACATCCTGTAATATTTCTTCACTTCCACTGAGCACAGGAAAGTCATGAGTGAATCTTTCGACGGTATCTTTCCACCCTGAATTATAATCCCACTCTTGAACCGTTCTTTTTATTTCCTTCACTGCTTCTTCGATGTATGGATTGAACAGTATTTGGGAAAGACTAATCCAAGCATTTGCTTCTTGGTCTTCCACTGTTATTGTCACCTCTTAATTCTTGTACACATTGTATATCACTCGTCTTTCCCTATAGCTTACTCCTATTTTTCTCAGATTTCAGAACAAGTTGCACCATTTTACGTTGTCCATCGCTTTTTCAGGCCGATAAATCCAACGATGATTTTTCTTCAGTCTTCCTTCCATTATCAACCGAAACTCCAGAATTGCCTCTCTGGTGCCTTTGACTATCCTAAAGCCAAACTGAACATTATCTAACAGATCCCTGATTTTCTTTTCCCTTCTTCTTATGTTACTCTAGTCAGCAACTTGGATGAGTGAGCTGTCAAACTGACTGCGATAACTCTTGCACTTGTAGGCTCTTGCAATCTTCAGAATTGTGTGCATGACGTTATTTCCAAAGTCTGATGGTGTATCGCCAGTCTCATACATTCTACACTCTAACGTGAATAGTCGATTTTTGACCACTTCCCCCGATGATTTTAGAAACGTCGATGGAATATTATCTATCCATTCTACTTATTTGATCTTAAGTCGTGCAAGGCTCTTTTAAACTGTGATTCTAATACTGGATCCCCTACTTCTTCCCTGTAAACTCCTGTGTCTTCTTTCATCAACTCATCAGAGAAGTCTTCCCTCTCATAGAGGATTTCATCGTACTCCTTTCACCTATCCATTGCACTCTTAATGTTATCGCCTTGCTTTTAGTTTCACAGAAAGTTGTTTTCACTTCTCTATATTCTGAGTTTATACATCCAACAATCTTTTCTTTTTCGATGTCTTAAAATTTTTCCTGTAGCCATTTCGTCTTGGCTTCCCTGCACTTCCTATTTATTTCGTTCTTAAGTCTGGTATTTCAGTATTCCTGAATATCCCAGAACATTTTTGAATTTACTTCTTTCGTCGAGCAACTGAAGTATTTCTTCTGTTATCCACGGTTTCTTCACAGTTATCTTCCTTGTACCTATGGTTTTCTTCCAACTTCTGTGACAACCCTTTCCAGAGATGTCCCTTCCTCTTCAACTGAACTGCCTGCTGAGCTATTCATTATTGGTCTATAGCCTCAGAGAACTTCAGACGTGTTTCTTCATTACTTAGTACTTCTCTATCCCTCCTCCTTGTGCACTGATACTTCCTGAGTAGTCTCTTAAACTTCAACCTAATCTTTATCATTACTAAAGTGTGATCTTAGTCTATATTCTGAGTATGCCTTACAATCCATTACCTGGTTTCGGAATCTGTGCCTGGCCATGATTCAGTCTAACAGAAATCTTGTCGTATCTTCCGGTCTTTTCCAGGTATACCTACCCCGATTCTCGAACAGAGTATTCGCTATTACTGACCTAAATTATTGCAGAACTCAGTTAGTGTTTTTCCTCTCTTATTCCTATTTTACCAAGGCCGTATTCTCCCGCAACCCACGCTTCTAACAGTTCCCTACAGACGTCTTCCAATCCTCCACTACTATTAGTTTCTCATCTCCCTTTATGTACTGAAACACATGTTCAGTATCCTCGTGTAATTTCTCTATATCTTCATCCTATGCCTGTGACCTCGGCATTTATACCTGCTTTCTATCTGCAAGGAAATCGAGAATCTAATTAGGCATTGGTTGTCTAGTCAAGGAGAACATGGCGTGGAACTCTACGGAATGCATTCAGGAAGTCAATTATGGCATCAAAATCAGCGCCTTTGTCTACGACGCTGACGAACAGAGCTATCTGTACTTCGCAACACGTCTGTTTGTGGAACCCTCGTTGATTTTTGTACAGGAGATTTTCGTTCTCCAAGACAGTGATAATTCGAGAGAATGAAACGTGTTCCATAATTCAACATTAGACTGACGTCGACGATGTAAGTTTGTCCGAGGATCATTCTTGAAAACTCGGATGTCCTTCGATTTCTCCAATCGCTTGGTACCAACCATTACTACGGCAACCAACAATAAGCTTTTGCTAGAAGGAGAGCGAAGTCTTTGATATAATACGCGAAAAATTTCTTAGGTATCTTATGAAGTGCAGATGTCTTTCCGTTGCTAAGCAATTTTAGCTTCCTACTTCACGATCGCTTTTCTCAATATCTGTTACTTACACGTTATTGTGATCATTACCTGTGAAAGAATTTTGGAACCCCAAATTCACAATTTCGGCCTTCCTTTGTCCATCGTCAGGGCGCCAGAATAGCTGGTTACTACTGGTCGGCACTGGTTTTACCCGACATTAATACTTATGTTTCTGTAACTGATAATGGTCGACGTAGGGAGGATATAAAATGTAGACTGGCAAAGGCAAGGGAAGCGTTTCTGAAGAAGAGAACTTTGTTAACATCGAGTATATATTTAAGTGTCAGGAAGTCGTTTCTGAAAATATTTGTATGGAGTGTAGCCATGTATGGAAGTGAAACGTGGACGATAAATAGTTTAGACAAAAAGAGAATAGAAGCTTTCGAAATTTGGTGCTACAGAAGAATGCTGAGGATTAGATGGGTAGATCACATAAATAATGAGGAAGTATTGAATAGAATTGGAGAGAAGGGAAATTTGTGGCACAACTTGGCTAGAAGAAGGGATCGGTTGGTAGGGCATATTCTGAGGCATCAAGGGATCACCAATTTAGTATTGGAGGGAAGCGTAGAGGGTAAAAATTGTAGACGGAGATCAAGAGATGAATACACTAAACAGATTCAGAAGGATGTAGGTTGCAGTAGGTACTGGGAGATGAAGAAGCTTGCACAGGGCAGAGTAGCGTGTAGAGCTGCATCAAATCAGTCTCTGAACTGAAGACCACAACAACAACAAGTATTTCTGTTCAGATTGGTTAACAAAATGTTACTTTCGAGTTCACTGAACACATTCTGATATAGTTCTCCTTGCTTACATCTTCTTTTCGTTCAGCTTTTGTTTGTCAACAAGGATTTCGCTTCTGTTAGAACCGTGAGGAAGCTCTGTTTGCTTTCGACGGAACTTTCTGATATGGCTACTAACCGTGGAATATCTTTCCCTTCTCTTACAATATTTATAATACAGTAGAACGTCGATTACCCGAACGTCGGTCAACCGAAAGACCGCTTAACCAAACTGTGTACTCGCTCGCACCTATTACTCTCCCACCCTACCGTCCATCATCCCCCCTCACTCCCAAACCAAGTTTCCCACAGTTTCCCAGAATTATTGAGTAAGTTATTGTTAGAAAGCGAAGAGGATGGAGAAGAAAGTCTCTTAAGAAATCATAAGAATATTGACTTAAAAGACGCGTCCTACATGATCAGCGCAGCATAGAATAGTGTAAAGGAAGAGAATTTGAAGAAAGAATGGAATAAGAAACAGAAGAAAATTCACTAGGTAATATGGAAAATGCCGAACAGAATTATATGTCCGAAATTCTCGGTATGCTAAAAGAAATAGATTGCCACGAATGTGTTGAAGAAGACGTTCATGAATGTATGAATATCGATGATGCAGATCCAGGACACAAAATCATGCAGGACAGCGAGATTGTAAACGTCGTCACTGACAAAGATGACGCCGCCAGCATTTCATCAATCAGTGCTCCACAAAGTGAAGATGAAAGTATACCAACAGCTTCTGAGGCGTTCACTTGTTTAGATACTTGCGATGGTTTGAAGCGCAAGATGAAAGTGACCAGTTTCAGATATCTGTAAAGAAAAAAGTACGTGACTTAGCTGCTCGTAAGCGTGTAGGCTTGCTTAGACAGACCAAACTAAAGGATTTTTTTAAACGTTAACTTTGTATACTGTGTGTATTGTTCATGCAAAATGCGTATGTAATATGTATATATTTTTGTTTAATAAACTGTGCCACATACTATATATTCCTACTGAAGTTGCCTTTGTATGTTACTTTGTAATACTAAAAGAGATGCCTGTTTTTATGAATAAATTTACTGTACAGTACTTCTTTCTGGCAAATAAACATGTACATTTCGATTCTCCGAACAAACCAGTTTTCCGAACACCCATGTCCTCCAATCCAATTACTTCTGATAATCGACGCTCTACCGTAATCGAGAAAGAAAAACACCTTGAGTAAAGTAAAATTCATGCTGGATTTTAGACATAAGAGGACAGTATTTCTTACAATACTTTTAACTGTAATATTCAACCCGCATACAGGAAATTAATGACAATATACCAGTATATCGCAAACTCAGTGTATGTGTGGTAAGAAGGAATAGCTTATCGGACTGCCATTGCTATCAAACAATTTTTACACTAACGTAACCCCGCAAATAAGCAAGTCGAAACAATCGGAACTATCAGTGCCCTCCACGTGGGGTAACAGCAGATTAGGCATGCGATAAACAAAAAGAAGTCAAACTTTTAACTGATGAAATTCATTCCAGTGTTTCCATTGTTTTTATAAATACTTGTACATCAGCGTAACTAATTTAGTTGTATGCTTTAAAAGGAGTTGTTAATTTTGTTTTGTAGACTGGTACAAACTATTCTGTCAGTTTAATTTTCGCTTTTGTGCTCGTACTGCTTTCAAATTTATTTGACGAAACTGACTAAACAGAACAAACGACCGCAGAAAAAAAAACTGTAAAAGGGCGGAAGAAAGGATATACGTGTACAAAAACGCAGTGCAGCGCTCGCTACTCTCTCCAACCGTTGCGCGAAAACACATTACAACGAGATATGCATTCTGTTTCACAGAGGGAGAAAGGGTTTTAGGGCTGCATTTGTTGTAAAATAAAAATGTCCCGATGCTGTGAGTGTTGTTTTTGTTATTTGTATTTCAAACGACGTGGAGGACAAACACATTCGCAGTGCGTATTGCAGACAAAACACAGTTGTTTGTACGGCTTTACCTTACCGTCAGCGTACAGGAGCTAAACGAAGCGACGCGTCTGCCGCAGCGTAAATGATCTCTCTCAGTTCACATTTGGTTTGTGGAGTGGTCCTTGTTTATGACATGACAGGTGGGACTCATTTGCGTCGCCGTTCCGTGCGTTCGCGGGCACTCTGCTGATTGTCAAATGGGCGTATGCTAACGGCAAACGCTTTGTTTTCTGATCCTTGCAGACAAATCGTATTGCACAGTAGATTGATATAACATACTTTAATTTTTTTAAAGTAACCCCTCAGTTAATAGTTAGAACAAATTTTTCGTAGAATGCGTAACATCTAAACAATAATTACATTTCATTCGTGCCACGTGCAGACCACAACAATAGGAATAAGTGACGTTTCCTTACGATATCTCCCACATCTGTTCATTACACAGTTATATTGGGGGAAAATGACTACTTTTCTGAGATTAGGCTGTCAGAATTGTATACTGATTTTTACATAAGACATAAACGAGTGTTGGGTGTGATATCTATGTCGGATGCTTAAGGCATTTACTCCAAGCAAACATTGCGTCCAGTAGAGCTCTCATTTGCTGTATCTGGTTGTGTCACTCAGAATCGCGGGGTTCATTGAACTCGGGAGTTACTATGGTGGTGGGTTTTATAATGTCTTAATATTCATTTTCTTCATCTTAAGGAGCAGCGACCAGGCCCATTATATACGAGTGAAGGAGAGCTCACATGAGTCATCGCTTTCGCATTATGAAATGTATGTACTGTTCAAGCAGTTGACCTGAACTTACTATGGATCTACATATGAGTATACATGATGGATCACCTAAAACTTGGATGGTCGTAAGCTGTCTCATTATCTCTTCCAACGTAATCTATGCCAATAACACATGCCGCGGCATTTATACTGGCTGAAGGTGAATGTTCCACGTCCATTACACTTGTAGATGTTTTAATTGCTTCATACAGTGCTATTACGCGGACGTGACCATCAGGGCTCTTAGTAATGCAGGTACCTTTGCTGTTCTAGTTGGTGCACGTGATCGAACTGGGAGTTTAGGTGAAGGTGCAAATACGAAAAAAAAAAACTGGATAATCGGAGACTATGTGAAGTATATTAAACAGACACAAACACGGCGAGTAAATTCTGTGGAAGTAGATTTATAGTATTCAAGCTCGACTTGGGATGCTGCAGAAACAGAAAAAGTGACGAATGTAGTATTCGGCAGAGATTTGCATCAAAAGATTGTATTACCTAACTTAAACTCAGCTCAAAATCCGAAGTCTGGACTATACTCTCTGTTTGTCTGAAAAACTATTAAAATTAGATAACACTAGAAAAGTGACGTGAAGAGCTTATATTGCTTTGACGAGAATAATGCGCTTAGAATAAGACTGACCTTAACCGCAAGAACGGCCGATGCAAACGGGTTTCCCCCACTCTTGCTCTATATGGCCCTGATCACTACCCATTTAACGTGTATCCAACACCTCATTTGATTTAAAAAGAATCAGGAAAAAAGGCGACAGAATAAACGTTGATTGATCCTATGACGAATTGGGAACAACAAAATAAACAAAGAGGATCAGATTTGTCCGACCCAGAGCATTCTGCGCACCTGCGTATCGGACGATGTGGAATCCACCAGCACCCAGAAGACGTATGTCGAAGCACCATGCTTTCGTTGAACTTAGGACGAAACTTACTGCTAGTGACAGTGTGACTCTCCCTTCAAAGATACAATGACCATAAAGTTGCCACAAAGCTAGAGAAGAGAAACGCAGTGGGACTCTGTGTGATGATGTAGAGGAGAGATAAAACAGACGCTTTTCAAACATGAATTACTTTCAAACACAGAATCCTCAGACCCGCTGTTTCTCGAGGGCGTCGACAAAGAATAGCTAAGGTGCTGTGGTATGGTGTTGATGTTTCTTGTTTGCCAATGGTCACAGACATACCCTTCACCCCTATCATTACCA
Source organism: Schistocerca gregaria (assembly GCF_023897955.1). Classification (NCBI taxonomy): domain Eukaryota; kingdom Metazoa; phylum Arthropoda; class Insecta; order Orthoptera; family Acrididae; genus Schistocerca; species Schistocerca gregaria. The sequence continues at coordinate 434,914,253 of NC_064924.1, forward strand.
TAACAAAAGTCATGTTAAAAGTTGCATCGTATTTTAGAGACGGTTGAAATCGATCACGGATCTGGCCATCCTGTCACAGTATCCAATGAAAATCTTAAAACGTTCCATTCTTCGTCCTTTTAGCCATGTGTAACAGTCATGTCAAATAAGCATCAAACACGCTTGTCCCAGAACTACTCGTTTGGAGAGAAAAGGGCTAGCACAATCATGTTTGGACTGTACATGACTCATGTACTGGGTATGTATTTATTCCAACCTTCTATTAGTCCATACCCCTCCTCTGTCCATCCCCTCCTTCACGTCTTCTCTGTCGATCTCCTTCACCCCACTTGGACACCCTTGGAGACTGCACCACACAAAGCTTTACGCCTCGTCTGGGCCCGTCAACACCGACATTGGACTGTTGATGACTGGAAACTTAATGCCTTGTCGGACGAGTCTCGTTTCAAATTGATTTCGTATGGAGACAACCTCATGAATCCATGGGCCCTACATGACAGCAGGGGACTGTTCAAGCCGGTGAAAGCTCTGTAACGGTGTGGGGCTTGTGTAGTTGAAGAGATATGGAACGCCTGATAAGTCTACATTCGATTCTGACAGGTGACACGTACGTGAGCATCCTGTCTGATTACTTGCGTACATTCATGTCCATAGAGCATTCCGACGGACTTGGGAAATTCCACCATAACAATGGGACCCCCCCCCCCCCCAAGCCCAGAATCACTACAGAGTGGCTCCAGAAACAATGTTCAGAGTTTTAATACTTCCAATGGCCATCGAACTCCCTAATAATGAGCATTATTGACCATATGTGGGATGCCTTGCAAGGCACTGTTCGGAAGAGATCTCCATCCACACGTACTCTTAAGGATTTATGGGGAGTCCTGCAGGATTCATAGTGTCTGTTCCCTCCAGCACTACTTCAGACAATACTCCAGTCCATGCCACGTCGTACTGGGGCACTTCTGGTGTTCGCGGGAGCTCTACACAATAGTAGGTAGGTGCACCAGTTTCTTTGGCTCTTCAGCGTACTTCAGCCTAGCTGTAGATCGTCTGCAGTCTTCGTTCCTACATCTCTTCTATTTCAGGCAGACGTAGATAGTATACAATGGCTGCTTCTTTGGAGACACGTGCATATCTGAAGAACACTGCACAGTACTACACAAACACTGTAAATACAGTCACTGCCAAATTGTGTTGCGTATAATTACGTGTGCCAATTTCGCGGATGGAACAGGAAACTTTCCAGAACGCTCACATACTGAAACTGCAATATGCCCGTACTTGCGGGATACATTGATTGAAGTTTCATCCCTATGAGAGCATATTCGTGCCACAAAAGTACAGTTCCTACAAATGATGAGTTTTGTGAGTATATGGCGTATCTGAAATTAGTAGAATTTTCAGGATTCAATGTTAATTTTGTTGTTACCAAGAATTAGTACATAAACATGATACTGAATGTGATTTTATTGGGTGTACTGGGTTACTTCTTGATTATGAGGGTCATGCCTTTTATTTCAAATGTTGCCATGACAAAAGGATAGCGTTGTGTTCTTGTTGTCATTCTCAACCCATTAATAATGTGCAGTTGAGAACTTCTGAGTTCTGGTGAGACTGGGCAACTGGTGAGCTTATTATCCATTCCTGTCATTATTCTCAACCTATTGGTAGTGCGCAGTGGAGACCTTCTGAGTTTGGGGTTCTTCATTTGGGAGCTGTTGAGCTTAGGCAACTGCTGAGCATGCTGTCCCATTTTCTCAATGTTCTCATCAGTAAACGAGGCGTTACTGATAAAATCAAATATTTCATTTGGTTGACGATATTCCCATTAGTCAGGCACCTTATAGACTGTCTGCACCCAAGATGAAGATTTTGTGTGGAGTAATTTGTAATATACTCTGAGATATTAGACCTTCGATTTTTCCTTATGCTTCACCCATATTTTTAGTTCTTAAACGGCTCGGTGGAGATTAACGTCCAGTTGTAGATTATAGGGCTCTTAGCCAAAAGATATCCTTGACTTAGTTCCACTTCACGATTGCCCCACCTAGTTTGTAGGTGTCTGTTACTTCTCTATACCTGATGTCAGTCAAGCCTACCATCAGATATCCTCTACTGAAGACATCCAACCAATAACGACCTATTGTATGGATTGGAATCTTTCTGAGTTTCATCAAGTTCTTTTGGCCTGGCTACAAGCGCAGCCCTGTTGTCTATTGGACCATGCCTTGGGAAGTCTGAAGTTCAAATCAGTTTATAATTGTCTCCCTTTTGCCGACTCCACTGTTTCCTTCAGCTGCATTTTTGTAATACAGGGGTCGCTTTCCGATCTATAACACTTACGTTTCAATGAATATGAAACAAAAAAGCAGTAAACATGATGTTATCGGAGTCCTGAATAAAAACCGATTGCAACTTATGTGTTTTCATATTAAGTTATTGTAGAATATACTGTCTTGTAAATTGAAAGTGTTACGGTGTAAAACAATAGTTAAATTTACTTCTACATAAATTAAGCCAAACGATGCTATCATTTATATTTCTTAAGTACATGCATATTTTTAAAAAAGTTGTAATGAACTTGTTATTTCGAGGAGGCACTCGAGCATGTGTAAGTAGGCTGTTTAGGTTTTCTTATTGGTAACGCTGCTTAGCACTCGGTATGAAAAATCACTGGCTGTGCTGTGCGCAGTCTGTGTTTAGTTTGCATTGTTGTCTGCCATTGTAGTGTTGAGCAGCGGCAGCTGGATGCTAACAGCGCGTAGCGTTGCGCAGTTGGAGGTGAGCCGCCAGCAGTGGTGGACGTGGGGAGAGAGATAGAGAGAGTTTTGAAATTTGTAAGAATTGGTGTCATGAACTGATATATCTATTATGACTATAAAGGTAAATACATTATTTGTTCTCTATTAAAATCTTTCATGTGCTAACTATGCCTATCAGTAGTTAGTGCCTTCTGTAGTTTGAATCTTTTACTTAGCTGGCAGTAGTGGCGCTCGCTGTATTGCAGTAGCTTGAGTAACGAAGATTTTTGTGAGGTAAGTGATTTGTGAAACGTATAGGTTAATGTTAATCAGGGCCATTCTTTCGTAGGGATTTTTGGAAGTCAGATTGCGTTGCGCAAAAAATATTGTGTGTCAGCTTAAGCACAGTAGTCTTGTATAATTTTTCGAAGGGGACGTTGCACATGGTATAGATCTGGTATGGAAACACGTACTTGTTCTTTGTTAATTGGTGGAAATTTGCTTGATGACAGCCTTATCATTTTAAGTGCTTATTCCTGCACATATTCTCTGGTCTTTTGCGTTCCACCTTAACTTCATTTCTGTCATGAATGAGATATCCATCAGAGTCAACTGAGCCACTTGTACAATTCGAAGATTATGAAACAGTCAACAGTGCAGTCTTAGTATTGCAAAATTTCAACGTTAGTGCAACATATTTCAGCATATATAGTAAAGTAAATAATATATAAGACATGGAGATATGATCTATCTTTGCAACTAAATGAAAGGAAGTTTGTTTTTTGCCGCATACGTTTCGCTTCGTTTATTTATGAAGTATCCGGTGGACTGTAATATATTTTTGATTTAACGTATGTGAAAATGCATCATTGACGATACTACGCTACGTTTTCTCACGGTTTTCTCTTGCTTTTCAGGTTAGAAACAACTTTTGCAGCACAATTTTCGTTATTTACAACCTGGAAAACATGTTTTAACCAGAAAAACAAGAGAAGACATAAGAAAGCATAACATAGTAATATCTTGTAACTACTGCGTAATGCGTTTGTTATATATACAAAGACACACACGTATTACAGGCCACTGAATATGCTTCAAAAATAAGAGAAGCTAAGCACGTATGACGAAGATGGAACACACTTTCAAGAATTTTGAAGCATCTAAGGAGCGACGGAAAACGGAAACGATGAAGAAAATGTAAAGGAATCAAGATTTTGCTCACATAGCGCATTTATAATTACCGTCTATGCAACATCTAAGTCTGCCACATCCTAGTTTTCAGTTTGCCCTTTTTCTTCAATGATTATTAAATAACGTATCGGTATCTTCTTCACTATGTGCAAAAATAATTTTGGCATGACGAATTTCAGCTGCTTACAACCCATATCTAACAGAACATCCAAACATAGCTTCATACGGCGATCAACCAAATCTTTAAATTTTACCGAATAAATGAAGGTTTTACCTTGTACAAAAAATACTATTAGTTTACAAACAACATTTTACTGGAATCTTTCTTAAATGTAGGCTGATGTTATGAAAAATTGTTACCTGAGAGGAGTGCACTGAATGGACTAAAATCCTACAGGTCACGCTGGAGTTCGATTTTGCTCCATCCATGCACCTAACATATCAGGTTTCGCCCTCTTCACCGAACCCAGTATCTGGCTGTACCTTGTTTTACCTTGGAAGATTCTAATGAGACATAGTTTGTACTTTAGGCAATACGGAGTTTACAAACTCTTGTCCGTTTTGGGAATGCAAGATTATAGGAGCTAAGGAAGTTGTATAAATATCAAACAAGTTCGTGTCTATTACTACTGAGCGCTTACTTTTTTATGGTTTCAAAATAATGAATTCCGTCCGATGATCTTGGTAAATCGTTATAAATCATAATTCAGTGTACCTTTACAGTTAGATATCAAGTAGAACAACCTGCGCACAAGAGCCGAAAGTTGAATGCAGAATAAGTTTCTTACTGTCTCCTTTCCTTTAAATTAATCGGTTTCTTTTGGCAGTCCCCATAAAATCATGAATAAATCATGAACTTTCCATGTCTTAGTAACGAATGTGATGCGTATAGAACATCAAACATTTAGTCACTTGTTACATAATGAAGTATATTTTCACAATACATTTCCATTGGTCTTATAAGTTACTTTGTTCGCTTTTCTTTTATGGCATCATATTTCCGTACCTTCCCATAAGCCTTTATTGTTCTCTTGGCTCCAGAAGCTTTCATCGTTTCCTTAGACCGGTTTACTAATTTTGTTAGGTCATTGTACTCATCACGAGTAAGATGTCTTATTATCTGTTCGTTTATTTTGCACAATGGAGACTAAACCTTTGTCAGATTTCGCCTGCAGATCATTTTCTGTATAATTTGTGTTTGGTACCACACCGTCGACACAGATCCCGAAAACTCAGCCGACGCATTAGAAGTATGTGTTAACAGGGAACGCGTGTGCATGACCAGATCATTTATCACACTCTGAGTGTTGTTGTCGCAATCCTTTATAATTATAACAACGATTTCTTATATTGTCGGCGCTTTGCTTTATGATTATGACTGTGCGTTCATTTATTGTAGGCGCTCCATGACTCATAGTCGAAAAATATCATAACTGCACAGTGACGAAGAAGACACGGACAGTTACGCCGTTGCCCGGACAATTCGGTTTTGAACATCTTCATCCTAGCAGCTAGGACACTGTGGTTCACGTCTTAGAATCCACGCTGTTAGCCATCCAACATGAACAGCATAGTTGATGACCGGCCGTATGTGCTTCATTGTCCGTAACAAGGACGCAAGAAGCCAGAGATGGTTTAATTCCGTAATGGTAGTAATACTACTGGTACAGTCTGGCTAAGTTCAGTTAGTCAATGCTCGTTACTTGATGAACGTCTCCGTAAAGTTGAATAAAAACAGACTGATACTTCATGGTGTAACATTCTGGATTTCCGTCGTCGTATAAGCCAAAACGTGGAAGAAGTAAGATAGATCGGACGAAGAAAATATGAACACAACTTGATACAAGGATTGGTAAGAAAAATTACAGTAGTGATTTTTGTAACAGACCAAGAGCGTAGTCCTCTTGACCAAACGCTCCACTGCCAAGTCACGATGCCGTTGTTCATTCACCTGCCGACAGCTAAGTCGGGCCGCGGCCTTCTTTTGTGTCAGACAGTGTTACCACCGACGGTCGAAAAAAATGTTTAGTGTTTTGAAAAAACAACAGGTAAATGTGAAACCTTTAGTGGAAGTTGTAAATCTGGCAACTTTTTTTTTTTTTTTGGAGGGCTATTCTTTATTGAAAGAAGGATAGAGTGATGAATGTCTCTCAGGCACTGAAGTTTATGAATTGTTTCACCTGTTCAGCGAAGGGTGAGGGAAGATTTAAGATCTAAGTTTTCGTATGTTAGCTGATATTGTTAGAATCGACAAAGCTCGGAAGCTATTACTGGAACATTTTCACATTTAGAAACATTCCGCAAGAAGCCTGACGCCTGTCGAGTCATTTTTAGCGAAGTATGGGGTTCATGTGTTGTAACCACCACCCTCTTCACCAAATCTGGCTCCGTGTTACTTCTTTCTGTTATTGAAAATGAAAAATTCACTGCAGGGAACAACATCTGAGAAGGATGAAGATGTGAAAGGAATGCTTTTAGAAGATAACTTCAAACACTACTTTGAGCAGTAGGAAACTCGCATGGAGAGGTGTAAGATCGTCGAAGGAAGTATTCTGAAAGGTTCCGCCTTCTGACGCTGATGGGCCAGTCGGCACCGACGTCCACTGCGTCATTCTCTGCCAATGGCGTTACGTGAATGCGGTATAGAGGAACGTGGAATCAGCGCACCACGCTCCCGTCGGGGGTCGGCTTGCTTGACCTTGAGTTGGTACTTCTTGCTCGAGGATCTCCCCAATTGACATCAGGAAACTGAGTGCACCGTGATGCAGTCCTCCTACCAAGGAAAAGTCGGTGACTGTGCCGGGAATCCTCTGCGTAGCAGCCTGACACGTTGACCACTGAGCTACAGAAGCGGACGGTGTTTTCAAGAGAATAACGTAAAAATTGTGAAGGAGTAAAAATAAAGATTGTGATATACCTAAAACGCATTTTTTTTGGCAGATCTTGGAAACTGCTGTTTCACGTCTCGAATCGACATACAATTGTCATATCTGGTGGCTGCAACGGTAGTTTTCTGTGTAATAATACTTCCAAAGCGAAATTTAAGCGGATGTTTTCTTCAAACTTGTCGCTGATTCAGCGTACTCCTACCATTCATACGAACAGTACTCACACTCTCATAGATAGAGTTGCAACGAGATCCCCAAACAGAGCAATTCACACATCTCAAACATGTGCAAACATGTGTCATAATTATCATCATTTAATAATTTCCATATTCTTCAGACGAAAGTAAACTTATTCTGCTGCAGGGTTATCGTTGCCCTTTAAACACTCGTTACCCTTATACAACCTTCTTCCCAACCCGATCTTCCTGTTGTCCCAGTCTTATTAGCTGGTGCACTCTCCTCAAATTTCGAAACAGTAGTGCCTGTGTTATTAAGAAGTGCAACGTAGAGTTCCTTCGAACATATATACATGTCAGAAGGAACAGGCACTGTTGCGACTACAGGTGTCAAGGAATACGGGAGAAGTATGCGTAATTGCGATATGAACCACCTTCGGTTGTATATTGTAACGATGACACTGAAAACTTGTTTCGGACCATGACTCGAAACCGGATTTTCCGCATTGCGAGGGCGGTCGCCTTAACCGCTTCGGCCATCCGAGCAAGATCCAAACTTCTATCCGGCGTCCCAATGGTCACAACCTGAACTTACGACCTGCACTCGTATGTTCATTCCCGTCAATGTATCCATTCTGAAGGAACACTGCATCACTGTTTTAATAAGAAAGACAGAGCTATTTCGTATTTCTGTGGCAAAATAAATATAAATTTCCTGGACTGGGATGAACGTAAAGCACGAGTTCGGGTTGTGTCACATAGACAATGACGTATGAGAGTTTTTATCTGGTCGTAATTCGTGACCGGATGGCCGAAGAAGTTAAAACGACTGCTCCCTTACAGGAGGAAATCCGGCTTCGACCCTGTCCGGCCCAACTTCTCATTGTCGTCATTCCAACATACAGCCAAAGGTGGTTCGTAGTCGCAACTGCGAATACGTTCCCTTTCCCAAGGACTCGCCTTTTCAGAACAATCTGTATTTTGCACCTATAAATTCTTTTTACATCTGCTACTATCATTATTGTCATTATTATATCTATTATTACTAATAGAGGCAGCAAATGCAGTAGTACAAGTATTAACTTAATTAATTCACAGTCAGTATTACTTACTCACGCTACCACTTCACACACTTAGATCATTATAATAATACACTACTGGCCATTAAAATTGCTACGCGACGAAGATGAAGTGCTACAGAAGCGAAATTTAACCTACAGGAAGAAGATGATTAGCTTTTCAGAGCATTCACACAAGGTTGACGCCGGTGGCGACACCTACAACGGGCTGACATGAGGAAAGTTGCCAACCGATTTCTCATACACAAAGAGCAGTTGATCAGTTGACCGGCTGTGCTTGGTGACACGTTGTTGCGATGTCTCGTATAAGGAGGAGAAATAAGTACGATCACGCTTCCGACTTTGATAAAAGGTCGGATTGTAGCCTATTACGATTGCGGTTTATCGTATCGCGACATTGCTGCTCGCGTTGGTCGAGATCCAATGACTGTTTGCAGAATATGGAATCGTTGGGTTCAGGAGGGTGATACGGAACGCCGTCCTGGATCCCAACGGTCTCGTATCACTAGCAGTCGAGATGGCAGGCACCTTATCCACATAGCTGTAACGGATCGTGCAGCCACGTCTCAATCCCTGAGTCAACAAATGGGGACGTTTGCAAGACAACAACCATCTGCACAAACAGTTCGACGACGTTTGCAGCAGCATGGACTATCAGCTCGGAGACCATCGCTGCGGCTACTCTTGACGCTGCGTCACAGACAGGAGCGCCTGCGATGGTGTACTCAACGACTAACCTGGGTGCACAGTGGACGTTACATTTCAGATGTGTTACGACCTGTGGCTCTACCCTTCATTTGATCCCTGCGAAACCCTACATTTCAACAGGATAATGCACGACCGCATGTTGCAGGTCCTGTACGGTCCTTTCTGGATACAGAAAATGTTCGACTGCTTCCCTGGCCAACACATTCTCCAGATTCCTCACCAATTGAAAACGTCTGGTCAATGTTGGTCGAGCAACTGGCTCGTCACTATACGCCAGTCACTACTCTTGACGAATTGTGGTATCGTGTTGAAGCTGCATGGGCAGCTGTACCTGTACACGCCTTCCAAGCTCTGTTTGACTCAAAGCCAAGGCGAATCAAGGCCGTTATTACGTCCATAGGTGGTTGTTCTGGGTACTGATTTCTCAGGATCTATGCACCCAAATTGCGTGAAAATGTAGTCACATGTCAGTTCTAGTATAATATTTTTAGCCAATGAATACCCGTTTATCAGCAGCATTTCTTATTGGTGTAGCAATTTTAATTACCAGTAGTGTATTTGGCATATTAAAATTATTATTTTTAAGAAACTATGACCTAAAACTGTGCTGCTTGCTTGAAACCCTGGTCCGAGATAGGAGAGGGGCTGATGGCCCTAATCAGATCAGTTTAAATAAATAAATAAATAAATAAAACGCTTTACGTTGGAACAAAATGGTTTAATACAGTTTTGGTTGATAATGATGTCTATGATAATACAGACACCTTTGGGCTAAGTACCTCTCAGCGCTACAGCGGGGCACAACTTTGCTGAGAGCCCCTAAACACCCTCCACACATCCAGAGTCGCAGTACGTCGTCCTCTTCGCGTCGCCGCCGCAGCAGCCACCTAGCTGCCTCGGCCTCAGTGTCAGGTCCTTGCCCCTGGCGGCGCGTGCTTCGGTCCCGGCGCACTCATTCAGCCGTGGATAAAAGCGGCGCTGCTTCCTGCGTGGGACTCAATCGTTAGCCGGCCTTTCAGGAGGGACGCCATACACCCAGCCACGCGGCTTTTCAACCTTAACGGCAGCTGCCGCTAGAGAGATTCATTAGGGCGCAGATATGGTACATCGCCCTCAAAAGGACAATTTTTCCGCTGCCCGCCGTAATCTCGTTCCCGAAGATTAACTTCGGCTCCGAGAGAGCAAACAGCTTCCGTGGGCGCACCGTATGAAAAGGCGACTGGCGCAGGTCTCGACCTGGCTGTCGATTCTCCATACCCAGCATCGAGATGGCGTGCCTCCTGTGGAACGACTTCTTCGAAATCAGCTTTTGACGTTAGTGCATCACAGGCCACGGTATTGGTATCGCGCTACTGCTTCTGATAGAATAAGCTGGGCTGCGCTCTTACGGATCATCAGTTTCTCGACGTAAGGCCATTTCCCTAGAAATATTTTTATAAGTTTTGTTACGTACTATTATCGAAAAGTCAGGGGCCCGTTTAGGATGCGATTCTTCAGTATCTTGAAGTTACTTGTTCATCGAATAGTCCAGGGGTGTACTGCTGGCTCATTGTGTCCAACAGGCACATTGGACACTATGAACCCACAATACGCCAGTGAACTATTCGACCTTTAGGATGCTTATCGATCAGAGTCCATGAACGGCTTGGTCCTTTCGCTTGTAAATCATCCAACCAATGTTTTACACTTTCTTCTCATTTCTCCCGTATTAGTTACCAGCTGAGCACCCGTCGTTACCTGGTTATGTATGTTTTTCAATTTTATATTAGTCCATCCCTCCCTTCCCCCACTCTCTATCCCCTCCCTCACGCCCTCTCTGTCCATCTCGTCCGTCCACCTCCTCTTTCTGACCTCCTCCACCCCACAATCTCTGCCCATCGTCTCCTACTTCCCTCTGTCAGTCTGTTCCTCCCCCATCCATCTGCACTTTCCCCTTTGTTAATCTCCTCCTCCCACTCGTACTCCACCAACTCCTACACCCCTCTATGTTCGTCACCTCCTTTCCCTGTCCCTGTCCATTTCCTCATTTCCTCATCGCCTGTCTCTTTGCCCATCGCCTCCTCTCCCCTCTGTCTGTCCATTTGTCTCTCACTTCTCCCTGTCATATTCTCCTTCCTTGCTGTCTGTTACAATCTCCTCCTTCCTCCTCGCTGTCCAACTGCTCCTCTCCTCTCCTCTCCATTTTATCAAGCTCACCTCGATAGGATGCTGGGGTTTCTTACCCCTATAGTACTGCTTTCTAGATTTCAACTAATATGTGTACCAAATTTGGTTAATATCGTTCCATAGATTTAGGATGAACTTTTTAGACATGGCTTTGCCCGCATAGGCACATTTCAAATAAATTTAATATATATTTAACAAATTTCACACGTATTTATGCACGTTTCACCTGTATCTCTTGGGAATTTCGTCCTGTAATTTTATTCTCAAGCAGCTCAGTATTTATGATGACGTATGTCGTACAATGAGATATTTTACCGCGTACATTCAGCAGCATTTGTGGATACTGCCACGAAATACGTTGAGAATAAAGACAGAAGTTAAAATGTAGTGAATTAAAACTTCGTCTACGAACTACAGTTTTTCACATGTCTCAGTATCTGACCTTACATCTCCTAAACAATGTTTCGTACAGTGATGTATTTTTGTAGATATCTTCAGAAACATGTGTGGATACTGTCTACAAATGTATTGCGAATGAGTTAGTGTTAAAGGAGAAATAAATTAAAACTTCTTGCTTCACGTGGCACTTTTATTGCATGGATAGCGAAAATGTAATAAGCAAATAAAATTGTTCCCTTTCACGATTTTGTGAGGCCGTCAGCGAGAAAACGGTTTGAAATTATGTGTAATGTTTGTTGCAAGTCTCTAAGTGCTCTCATTTTCAAATGCCAGATGACTAAATTATGGATAGTAGGACGTCGTGGCCTACGCTGCTTTTTCACCCTCAGCCGCACCCCTTTGACAGGCAGGTTATTCTTACTTCTATAGCGATGATTTCCAGACAGTGAATGATATGTGTACCAAGTTGGGTTGAACTTCTTCCAGTTTAGAAGGAGATGTACATAGGTATATATATGTACCTCCATTTTTATAATATGTATTGATGTTTTACATAGACCATATTAACGTTAAACTTTGTGATGTGGAGCATGACAATTGAAAGATAGCTACACACTTTCCTTAAATTAAATACGACTGTATGATTACATGCACATCATTTATAAGTTTCTAATCTTGTACCCTTCACTAATAACTGCCATCTACAGTTATTCAAGTAATGGTGTTACTCTACAATTGCCCCCCCCCCCCCCCCCCCTGAAGCAAACATCTCTTCATTGTCAAATTAGCTACACCGTGATACCTGTAGACGTTTCACAGGAACGTACCCTTTCATTTATTCAGGCTGTGTGATAATGGTATTTTCTGCCCATTTGTACCCAGTAACCCTTTATTAGTCACCCAGTCCTACACCTCTAATCTTCAGCTTTCTTTTATGATACCACGTTTTGTCTGTGCCACTGAAGGTCCACGTTTCACCTGCGTTTAACACTGCACTCCATACGAATACTTTCATAAAGGATATCCTAAGATATTAATATTAGCTGCTGACGTATTTCTTATGAGCACTGGCGGCTCTGTCCCTCATCGATTTCTGCTCTAGTTTGGCATCATTGTCTCGATAGCGCAGACTTCTTCCGGTGGCACTATCGATCCACGCTCGCGGAAAGAGCGAAGGGAGGTGAAACGGCAGCGTGAATTGACGTGATCTGGCATAAAGTTGAAACGCTCACTTAGGAGGTGATTCCCTTGGCGAAGTTTGAAGTGTCTCTCGGTAGCGTATTCAATTAATGCTCCGGAATAGGAACGAGTTGGAGTACAAGCAATGCTGGCGTTTGCAACACCAGCATTTTACCTTATCTAAGCATATCGATGAGATCCACACTGAGATGCTAGATTTGTAAGTGAATGCAGCTGATGGCGACTCTTGCCAGTATTTGGTAAAAAAAATGATCCCACATTTAGGTGTCTTTGAACCTATCGCGTTCGTGGGATCTTGCGAGCAAAAATCTATTCTGACACGGAGCGAGCCAATACATAGTATACAGAATGCGGATTAGAAAACATTCTACCCAAAAAACTTAACAAATCACAAATAAACTTATAAGAGAGAAGCACGCAAGAAATAAGCCACAAGGAAACCTTCAAAGTGGGGCTATACTAAGTCACTTTTTTTCAGTTATGTTGGAAATTTACTAACAAAATAAAACCTAACGAATCGTCCACACCATCATGTACAATACTCAAGAAAATGTTATCGAAGTGGAGTTGATGTTCCTGTCTAGTATTCACTGAATGAATTTTGAGTTTCTTCTGAATGATTTTCAAAAACACAGAGCAGTATTAATGCTTTTTTTTATTATTATAATAAAACATACTAATACAGCTTTGTGTCAAGCATTAAAAAAAATGCAGTATGCTGTTTGATGTTCCTGCAAAAATGGTTGATATTCTGAGCCAATGCTTTCAACAAATAACCACCTGATGATATATATGTATGTACAAGGATAGCAGAAATAGAATTCCAAGACACCGGCCTACAAAACGTTCTCTAAATGAAACAGTAGTTCAGTCTGACAGCCGTTTGGTGAGCTAAGAATATTCTTGGCCAGTACACAGAGTTGACCCAAATTTTAATGCCACACAAGATAACAGAGTAACGGTAAGCAAAGTAAACAAGCCTCCGCATTTCGGCATTATGGGCAGCGGAGATCGTTCTAGTAGTGAAGATAGCAGCATTCAGTTTCTGCACAACTTCATTGTGATACTTACACGTATACAAAGCAATGAAAGACTTTTTTGTGTTAGTCTACCAAGTACCAAAACAGAAATGAATGGTCTCCTGCGACCGAGCTCTTCACTTTAGTGTCACACACGTACTGTTTTTCTGTCGGAGCGCGGGACTTCTACGTCTGCAGTAAAACGTTAGCCCACTGTCACAGTTGATCGCTTTTGACGACATCTGTCATAGTTTAAGAAAGCAGGGCAAGATTGAAGTACGATAGTGCACTAAGAAGCCACACTAAAACCATCCTTAGAAATTCTAACTTCCTTATTTTTTTATTGACTGCGTAAGTAGACACGTAATGCTCAGGCACAATGTTCGGAAGTGATTCATATTCTGAAACATTTTATCTTTTTTTTCGAGCAAGGTTCACAATAGTTTAAAATATTTTTCAGGATTTTACCGTCGAGACGCAGCTAAATTTCAGTTATCAAGACTGTAATTTTGACTGTAGGGTCATTTGGAAGTGTAAGACTTCGTGCGTATGTATATGTCAATAAATGGCTTGTGCATAGATGCAGAATCTTGCACATGAATCGGCTCTATAGTTGAAAACGCACTTATAGCAACTCAAATAAAGTTGTCACCTTACGGCAATAATGTCCTTAAACGAATTCCAAAACGTCTCGCTTTTTTTAAATTCTTTTAGTTGCTGGTGAAGGGTCGGCGGGTGTAAGGTGCCAAGCACTGACGGCAGGTAAATGTGTACTTTTACTTCAGCTGTCTTCCATGCTATTGGTTTCAAAGTTAGCTTCATCTTCTGCCACGTTGAAGGACGCATGAATAAATCAAACCATAGCATAAATTTGTGGATTCCCACTGATTTATGTGTCCTTCACAGTGGTCGAAAATGGATCTATCTAGCTTCTAAATCCGGTTTGATGAGGCTCTCTATGCTACTCTACCCTATACAAGCCTCTGCACCTTCGAATAATTACTGAAACCTACATCCTTCTGAATCTGCTTGGTGTATTAATCTCTTGGCCTCCCTCTACGATTTTTGCTCTCCACGCTTCCCTCCAATACTAAATTAGTCATCCCTTGATGCTTCATAACGTGTTTTACCAAACGATCCCTTCTTCTGTTCAAGTTGTCCCACAAATTTCTCCCCAAATCTATTCTGTACCTCGTCATTAATTACATGATATACCCATCTAATAGCCAACATTCTATGGTAGCACCACATTTCAAAAGCTTCTTGTCTAAACTAGCTATCGTTCATACTTCACTTCCATAGATGGTTACATTCCATAAAATACTTTCAGAAAAAGAGTTCCTGACACATAAACCTGTACTCGATGTTAGCAAATTTCTCCTCTTCAGAAACGCTTTCCTTGTTACCATAGCCGGTCTACATTGTATATTCTCCCTACTTTGACAGGCATCAATTATTTTGCTTCCCAAATACCAAAACTCATTTCTAAATCTACGGCATGTAAAACTAGTACCAAGAAACACAGATGAAGCAACAGAAATAGTATTTTCCTAAAAGGGTAAAACGAGGGATGTCCAGTAAGTGGAGCAACACATTCCTCTTAAATTCATGTACAGCATATTATTCCCCACTCATTTGGCTACAAAACTCCATTTTTCAACATAATATCCCTTCAATGCGGCGGATTTACACCAAATTCCTGAGAGGGCCTGTATGCCCACATGGTACGAGTCTACAGGTCGTCGTAAGAGGCAACACTTGCTGCCGCAATAACCTTCGAATCATTCACGTACTGCTTCGCACGGTGTGCACCTTCGTTGGGCCAAAAAGATGGAAGTCACAAAATGCGAGATCCGGGCTGTAGGGTGGATGAAGAGGAAAATTCCAATAAAGCTTTGTGAGTTACTCTCGGGTGCGCAGACTTGTCAGACGTCCAGTTGAGTAGCTAGGTGTTGTAAACCGTCGATCACCACGGAAGACAATGGCCGCAAGTTCCAGCATTGCAGGGGTCACAGCTGTGTGCGGTTGGCCGGCACGCGGTAGACTGGACAGGTTTCAGTGACCTTGTGGTAATAATCACAGATGCTCCCCCCCCCCCCCCCTTCAGCTACTCACTGTGGTTTTGTTGACTGCCCTGTCTGTCTAGACAATCTGCAACGTCTATCAATCTCAGCTCTCTTCTTGGTACAAACCTCCGTTACAGGGGTCGTTTTGAAGGTTACGTATATCGCCCCCATCTGCCGGAACTTCATGAAATTCTAGGCGATGAAGCGGGTACACGATATACCACAAAAAAATTCTGCGCTTTTTTCGAAACAGGCCGAGACAGAAAACTGTACCGCACTAACTATTGAACGCCCCTTGTGTTTGTGTTCTTATAGGAAAGGAAGTGTCATCCATAGAACACAAATATTGTGGTGAGAGGTTAGGTCGCTGGTATTACTTAACCCTCGCTAAGCAGCGTCGTCGATTGCTCTGGTCTAGTAACATTTCACCGAGGGTGAGATCGTGACCTTCGAGGAGCGCCGGTGGACCGAAGAGGGTGGGTGGGTGGCGGTTTCGGCAGCGACCCGGGGGTGTCGGCCGGCCATTGTTCGCGGCGGAGGCGTCCCGAATAGGCGGCGGTAACTCCAGGAGGGCCCTCCGGCTCGCCCGGACGGCTGATAATTTGGGGAGGACCGCGTCAGCGCGCTGGATGCCCATTGTTCGCCGCGCAGCCGTCGCGCCGATAGCTGTCCTCCCCGCTCCGTAGCCGTCCGGAGACGCGAAACTGCGAAGTGCTGCGAGCGAGGTCGTGCTGTGCGGTGCGTAGCTTGCGTTCTCAAGGCATGTACCTCTACGGAAGCTTCTGCGTGCTGGCTCCTAGAGGGTGTTTGGCACCAGCACTGTTTGCATCTTCCACCTCCTGTCCCCTTCCGCCCCCCCCCCCCCCCTCCCTCCCATACAATCACGACCTCAGCTACCACAACCACCAAAGACATATATAGGGGTCGGCCAAAGAAAAAGAGGGAAATGCATGCTTGAACATAACTGGAGACCATAGCCGAGCCTGCATGGAATGCTGTTGTATTTGACAACGAACGGCACCTCTACATTGTCCTCAGTCGCGAGTGTCATTCATGACCAGAACAGTGTTCTGTGTAGTTGTGAACACTTCATGTCGAAGCCAAGTGAATCCGGACGTGGACAGACTCTTAGTGCTCGTATGGTGGGTGATACAGTAAACAAGGAAGCCGAAGTGTTAGGTGTTTCAAGAAACACCGTATCGAAGTCATGGTGATCGTTTGATAGCTTCTGTTACTGCTAATCACTAGACACCAGTGCCTACGAGCTTTAATTTGTACGCTAAATCACTGAAGATGATCATTACGTGATCGAAAATCGATTTTGCGGTTAATAAATCATCAAAATTACGGGCAATGCAGACCTTCCTTCTAATCTAACCGTATCGAAGGTTTATACCGCATACAGAGAAACCGAAGAAGAACATCTGCTAAGTCACAGAGTGGACGAAAGTAACAGACGGTCTTTGGTGAGGATTGTGTCGAAAAACTAGAGGATGACCCCCACAAAAGTCACTGCAGAACTAAGTGACACACATGCGAACATTATCAGCACAAAAACAACAGATGGAAACTTACATAACAAGAGAACTGCAGGGCGAGCTGCAGCGCAAAGCCGACCTGAATGGCCGAGCGGTTCTAGGCGCTACAGTCTGGAACAGCAGGACCACTACGGTCGCAGGTTCGAATCCTGCCTCGGGCATGGATGTGTGTGATGTCCTTAGGTTAGTTAGGTTTAAGTAGTTCTAAGTTCTAGGGGACTGATGACCTCAGAAGTTAAGTCCCATAGTGCTCAGAGCCATTTGAAACATTTTGCAGTTCTATGATCTGACAATTGTAAACTACTTCTACAATCTCAAAGGAATTGTTTACACTGAAAATGGACCTACGATGGCCAGAGCTCGGTATTCAAAATAAACGTATTGGGTAACTGCATGGTGAATTTGTTCCGCTATTAGAATGCACCTGTGTGCAAAGTTTTCCACCAGAATGTGGAAAATCCACAAGAAATTAAGCTGCATTACTCAGTGGAATAAATATTAAGAATAGTACAAATATACTAATTTTCTCTTAAATAAAATTGCTACAGAACCTACAAGTTTTATTATGACTTCCACGCGAAAATTAAATAATAATGGATATGGCAATATCACATGAAAGACGCTCTATAGAATGGTACGGATCGTGGAAGAGGTCAAGCGAAAAAAGTTAGGAGCAGATCAAGACTAGAATATGCAAAACACAATGCAGAAGATGTTGAGCTTAGCAGCGACGTAGGGATAAAGATATTAGGACGACAAAGGGTAAGGTAGAGCACAGCAACGCTTCAGTCAAAAGACTGCTCACTGAAAAAGAAGAAAGAGAGCAGACTAGCCTGTCAAATTCCATATGCAGACAGCAGCGAGCACCTCTCACCCAAGGGGGCGTGCAAGAATCTTACAGACGCTCTGCCGGATGACGACCTTCTTTTCGCAGACAGCAGAGAACGCGTTCCAGCACTCAGCCGTCTGTCAAATCATATTCAAATAAATGTAACATCACTCTCACAATTTAAATTGAAATCAGAGAACTAATCCTTCGAATACTAAACCTTTCTTCTGGAGACTAGGAAATTATATGTTACACTACACGCTTAATTATCAACCGACATGTTAAACTTTCTTGACGCACGATTAATATTAAGGGTACTTACATTGCTCTCTCTCCCTCCCTCTCTCTCTCTCTCTCTCTCTCTCTCTCTCTGAGAACATACTAATAAATAACTACATGACAAGAAAGGAGCGACCCACTTGGCTTTGCCTTTAGACATTGTCTAAATGTACTCGTCATTACGCACCTGTATCAACATATAATTAAAACAACAGGATACGAAAAATGTACTAGAATCACACGCTAATATTTTCAGTACCTGTCTGCATATCAATAGTCAGTTCTCAGTTAGTAGCGCCAAATTCGTCTTGTTACTTTTTATCCTAATGGAGACGGGAATGAGACTTATATCTTGTCCTGATAACCTGCTACTGAGCTCCTTTTCAGTTTCCTGGCAACTGTAAACATCTGCCGTATCATATTGACACAATATTTGACGCACCAGAACTGTTTCAGATGTTTTCCTCCCCTATCACTTCGAAACAGCTACCTCATTTAAGTGACTCTAGGTGTACCTCACGACATTCACCAGAAGAAGCCAGGTAGGTTTACCAATAATGTTGATATCATATATCTTGATTCGAAGTTATTACCATCGTCACCAAAAAGCTCCACGGAGGGGGGAAACCACACTCGTGGCAGATGTAGTACTGATTAAAGGCAAAATAGGAGCTTGCCTATTAGGCACTCCCTGTAAACAGCACGCTTGTCGCTTTGGAGACGGGTACCGGGTAGTCACGTAACCCTCAGTCTCTGACTTATGACATGGAATGTGTATGTGCTGGCCAGTTGAATGGAATCAGTGGGTTGAGAAGGGTTGAGATAAACTGACAGGAACGAGTTATCTTGTTTGGCCCACATCGTGCCGGACTTGTTTCTGTAGCAACGCAGACTGCCCAATGGTTCCACTAGGAATGTTATACCACTCGCAGCCAAGAAACGCGACGTAAGAACGGTGGATGTAGAAAGATACTAACTGACAGGGACAGACGAGCGTCTCTGATCGGAACTGCTGTTGTTAGTGAATTCAGCAGCCTTTCAACTGGTTTGAACCATCATTGCGAAAGGAAACTGCGTGCAATGGACAAGTATCTTGCAGCGTCACTTAACACTGCCGTTCTTCAGCAGGCCGAGCAACACAGCACCATTATTGCCCTTCCCCTACCGACTGAAACCGATGCCCGCACATGACTTTCTTCAGGTCGCCAAAGACGTGAAAATCACACGGCGCACAATCTGGGGTGTCGTACTTCCCAAACAAATCACTGAAGCGTAGCGTTTGAACGGCAATGTGGGGGCGGAGGTCACCGTGCGATATGATGACTCCGTCCGACAGCATGCCTGGGCATTCTGACGTTACGGCGCGTCGCAGTTTCTACAAAGTGTCTCCATAGCACTGCGCACTGATTGTGGTTCCACGCTCGAGGGACTCGACGAGAAGAGACCCCCTACAGTCAAAAAATCGGGTCATCATCACCTTACTGGAACTTGTGTTAATAGCTTTGGATATTTTGGCAGGGGAAATGTGACATTTGTCCACTTTTGACTTTGCCGTTTGCTCGCGGTCTGCTGGAATGGTGCCGGACGGAATCGTCCTGTTGCACGTGGAAGGTCTCTGTTCAATTCCTTTCATGTTAATTTCTTAAAACTGTTGTAATTTACGGCATACATTCCAGTTCTAAATTTACCGTGGTGTTTCTGACTATCTTGGAGGAGACTGAACAGTGGAAAGCGTTACTTTTACACATTATCAAGAACCATCTGTCACATATTACACTTTAAAACACAGTTTATATGTAATTCATGTCACACAGTCTCATACGGAACCTACATCCGCTTTCTTTTATGTACTGTATATGATAAGATACTGTCATCCCCCTTCCCTTCTGTGTGAAAGAATGAATGAGCAAATGTATTTCTACACTCCTGGAAATTGAAATACGAACACCGTGAATTCATTGTCCCAGGAAGGGGAAACTTTATTGACACATTCCTGGGGTCAGATACATCACATGATCACACTGACAGAACCACAGGCACATAGACACAGGCAACAGAGCATGCACAATGTCGGCACTAGTACAGTGTATAACTACCTTTCGCAGCAATGCAGGCTGCTGTTCTCCCATGGAGACGATCGTAGAGATGCCGGATGTAGTCCTGTGGAACGGCTTGCCATGCCACTTCCACCTGGCGCCTCAGTTGGACCAGCGTTCGTGCTGGACGTGCAGACCGCGTGAGACGACGCTTCATCCAGTCCCAAACATGCTCAATGGGGGACAGATCCGGAGATCTTGCTGGCCAGGGTAGTTGACTTACACCTTCTAGAGCACGTTGGGTGGCACGTCTCCATTCGTCCCTCCATTCACGCCTGTCGCGACACCACTGGAGGCGGGCTGCACGATGTTGGGGCGTGAGCGGAAGACGGCCTAACGGTGTGCGGGACCGTAGCCCAGCTTCATGGAGACGGTTGCGAATGGTCCTCGCCGATACCCCAGGAGCAACAGTGTCCCTAATTTTCTGGGAAGTGGCGGTGCGGTCCCCTACGGAACTGCGTAGGATCCTACGGTCTTGGCGTGCATCCGTGCGTCGCTGCGGTCCGGTCCCAGGTCGACGGGCACGTGCACCTTCCACCGACCACTGGCGACAACATCGATGTACTGTGGTGACCTCACGCCCCACGTGTTGAGCAATTCGGCGGTACGTCCACCCGGCCTCCCGCATGCCCACTATACGCCATCGCTCGAAGTCCGTCAACTGCACATACGGTTCACGTCCACGCTGTCGCGGCAAGCTACCAGTGTTAAAGACTGCGATGGAGCTCCGTATGCCACGGCAAACTGGCTGACACTGACGGCGGCGGTGCACAAATGCTGCGCAGCTAGCGCCATTCGACGGCCAACACCGCGGTTCCTGGTGTGTCTGCTGTGCCGTGCGTGTGATCATTGCTTGTAACGCCCTCTCGCAGTGTCCGGAGCAAGTATGGTGGGTCTGACACACCGGTATCAATGTGTTCTTTTTCCATTTGCAGGAGTGTAGTTGTATCCTTGATGGTGGCAGACAAGCCTGTCTGCTAGAGAACAGTAGTAGCAACGTCGGAACAGGTAGCTAAGCTTTCTAAAAGAGGTTTCTATTCTTAGTATGGTCCTGTCCGTCACTTGTCATGTTGGTATAGGAAGCTGCGTCTCTGGTCACTTCCTTTTGTATTTGTGAAGCACCCTCCGTAGGGGCCAAGGCCAGTCTGTCCACGGCGAGCGTCTGAAGTGGTAAGATCTCCGGCTAAGCGCGTCTCTGCTAAGTCCGTAGGACAATGGATTTCTTAAGTTCAGCCTAGCTGAAAATTTAATCACCTTTATTTCAGGTTTAGATCTAAAATATCTAATGTTATCTTAAATTGCAATGCAGTGTAATTCGAGTGTGAAGTTCAGAATATCTTCTGGTAGTTGCTTTGTCACTACTTAGTGAGGAAAGTGGAATCATGTGTTGATCAGTAACTCTAAGACCACAAATCTCAAATGCGAATGTGCGTGGGATTATAACGTCTCGTCTTGACAATATTTTTCAATATAGCAACTTTTCTTTGTGTTCAACCCACGTGGGGTGTACTTTGTGAGACCAGTGCCACGTGCTTATACAACTGTTTGACCCATCAGGTTAATAGTAAGACGATAGTAACCAGTCCGAGGTTTTTCTTTTGTAAATTGCGTTTCGGTGTAATTTATTTTGATTATCAAAATTATTGTGGAGTTACACTCTTTGTGTAAACCAAGTTGACCACGTGAAGCATGTGGTGTAATCGTCAAAGTAGCCCTCAGCTATTCTTTTCGGGAAGATTTCACAGAGAGTTAGTATGAATTTAGTATACCAGTGTGTGGTAATTTCATGACAGACAGGATTGCGCTACGAAAGTAACTTCTTTGGGTGAAAATTGAATCGGTTGGTTGTGGTTAATTTCCTCTTGCATATGTTTCAACGTTCTTCGTGTGTTATTTTATGAATGCAGTCTTGTATGCAGTCTCCCAATCTTGGCTCCATAATTGATGTGTTCCGTAAGATTACAAACTCACATTTTCACAGTCTTAAAATAAGGCACCACTTTAGTTACGAATCAAGTTTAATATGCTGAAATTTTAACGGAACAATGATCAATGGTTAAAATAAATTTCCAAATGTAAACTGGTTTATTTGTTTTTATTTAAATTCTCTTTATATATATATATATATATATATATATATATATATATATATATATATATATATATATATATATATATATATATATATATATAAAACAGTTGTCGTAAGATGAATATTAAAAGATTATAATTAATGTTAGTCTGGTTGGAAATTTGGAAAGCTAGACTCTGGTGAAACAGTTGCTCAGTAATGCAAGGTTAAGGTCTCGGCTTTTAACCCGCTTTTATTGTCTTGAATATTAGCACCGCTTCCAGAACAACTTAATGCATCAACATTACACACGATAACGTCCGTTCCCACACTGCTATTGGGACAGAGGTTACACTTCACCTGTTTGGTTGAGACACACTGCACCATCTTCCTTACAGTCCGGAGCTTTTACTTTGTGATTAGCGGACTGAAGGAAGACACGTGTGGATGTCGGTTTGAGTCGGACGCAAAAGAGCAGAAGTGGGTGGATAGTGGATCTATCAGAGACCGACCGCGATCTACGAAACAGGAAGTGATCGTCTCATCTCCCAGTGGGATAAATGTCTTAACGAGACTGGTGACTACTTTTCAGTAGAACTACTCTACTTCCCGTTGTAGCGTATCTTGGATTTTCATTTGACTGGCCCTCATAGCTCTCACAGGAAGTGGTTCTGCGCCGTTTGGGATTTTCCATACTATGACTTGGTTGCCGTGAACACAAATCGGGATGTTTATTTCTCAGTGACCAAGAATTGTTCTACATCATGAGACAACCAAGTTTACAAGGCTTCGCGCAAACACTCGTATCACACCTTGACTGGCCCGCTAAATCAACCGGTCTAATAAAACAGAACAAACACATTACTTTTGAATACATCATAGGAGTGAACAGGGATCAATGTGTTACAAGTATTTACTACCAAAAACAGTCTTGATCACAATTTATTTATTACGGTGACCGGTTTCGACCACTACTGTGGTCATCTTCAGACCAATGAGTAAGAAACTCCTTCTGGTGGTAAATCGGTAGTGATTTATCATCAGAAGGAGGTTCTTATTCACTGGTCTGAAGATGACCACAGTAGAGGTCGAAACCGTTCATCGTAATAAATAAATTGTGATCATGATTGTTTTTGATAGTAAATATAGAAAAAACACAGTCCAAACAGGCAGGTGAAGACCCATCGGAACCGACCGGCCGCCATGTCATCCTCAGTAATTAGCTGTCACCGGGTGCGGATACGGAACGGCTTGTGATGGTCAGCACACCGCTCTTCAGGCAGTTGACGGTTCTAGCAATCAGTCAATCGCTGCAGCTGGATATGGCATACCCTAAGAAACTTTTAGAGTTGAGGATAATTACCAGCACGAGAGAAGTTTTATCAAGCGTGGTCTACTGGGCTTCTGCATCAACTCAGGTAAGGAAATTCTGTAAGTCATCGCTCAGACGGACCCCCGGTGAAGGGTGACTACATATTTGAGCGGAAAACACGTAAATGGCAGCCTTTCGGTGCAGATATTATCGCGTTTTAATTAAAAACACGGCGCCGCCGGCGCAGGTGCCGCGTGTAAGCAGCAGTATAGTGCTCCGAGGCGACCCCCGGAATCAGATAACGGAGGTAATCGAGCCGCGTCTGCCCGTGCCCCATGTTCTGTCCGCTGTCTGCTGCCCTTCGGTTCGCGTTAGCCGTCAGAGAGTCTGTTCCTCTCATCGACATCTGCTCGGAGTGATCTTAAGCGTGTCAACATTATAGAATACGTTTCTTTTGTTTCCGTCTATGACAACAAAATGTTTAGCACTTAGCATACAGTTTTCGGTTCACGTTGAAACGTCCCCTTAGAACAATTATACACGACTGTGCTTAAACTGACACACAATATTTTTTAGCGCAACGCAATCTGACTTTCAATAATCCCTACAAAAGAATGGCCCTGACTAACATTAACCTATACCTTTCACAAATCACTTACCTTAATAAAAATCTTCGTTACTCAAGCTACTGCAATACAGCGAGCGCCACTACTGCCAGCTAAATAAAAGATTCAAACTACGGAAGTCACTAACTACTGATAGGCACAGTTAGCAAATGAAATATTTTAATAGAGAACAAACAATGTATTTACCTTAACAGTGTTTCTTGACTTCCTCAAGGCGTTTGACACAGTTCCCCATAGTCGTTTAATGAACAAGGTAAGAGCATACGGACTATCAGATCAATTGTGTGATTGGATTGAGGAGTTCCTAGATAACAGAACGCAGCACGTCATTCTCAATGGAGAGAAGTCTTCCGAAGTAAGAGTGATTTCAGGTGTGCCGCAGGGGAGTGTCATAGGACCGTTGCTATTCACAATATACATAAATGACCTGGTGGATGACATCGGAAGTTCACTGAGGCTTTTTGCAGATGATGCTGTGGTGTATCGAGAGGTTGCAACAATGGAAAATTGTACTGAAATGCAGGAGGATCTGCAGCGAATTGACGCATGGTGCACGGAATGGCAATTGAATCTCAATGTAGCGAAGTGTAATGTGATGCGAATACATAGAAAGATAGGTCCCTTATCATTTAGCTACAAAATAGCAGGTCAGCAACTGGAAGCAGTTAATTCCATAAATTATCTGGGAGTACGCATTAGGAGTGATTTAAAATGGAATGATCATATAAAGTTGATCGTCGGTAAAGCAGATGCCAGACTGAGATTCATTGGAAGAATCCTAAGGAAATGCAATCCGACAACAAAGGAAGTAGGTTACAGTACGCTTGTTCGCCCAATGCTTGAATACTGCTCAGCAGTGTGAGATCCGCACCAGGTAGGGTTGATAGAAGAGATAGAGAAGATCCAACGGAGAGCAGCGCGCTTCGTTACAGGATCATTTAGTAATTGCGAAAGCGTTACGGAGATGATAGATAAACTCCAGTGGAAGACTCTGCAGGAGAGACGCTCAGTAGCTCGGTACGGGCTTTTGTTGAAGTTTCGAGAACATACCTTCACCGAAGAGTCAAGCAGTATATTGCTCCCTCCTACGTATATCTCGCGAAGAGACCATGAGGATAAAATCAGAGAGATTAGAGCCCACACAGAAGCATACCGACAATCCTTCTTTCCACGTACAATACGAGACTGGAATAGAAGGGAGAACCGATAGAGGTACTCAGGGTACCCTCCGCCACACACCGTCAGGTGGCTTGCGGAGTACGGATGTAGATGTAGATGTAGATGTAGAATATACACTCCTGGAAATGGAAAAAAGAACACATTGACACCGGTGTGTCAGACCCACCATACTTGCTCCGGACACTGCGAGAGGGCTGTACAAGCAATGATCACACGCACGGCACAGCGGACACACCAGGAACCGCGGTATTGGCCGTCGAATGGCGCTAACTGCGCAGCATTTGTGCACCGCCGCCGTCAGTGTCAGCCAGTTTGCCGTGGCATACGGAGCTCCATTGCAGTCTTGAACACTGGTAGCATGCCGCTACAGCGTGGACGTGAACCGTATGTGCAGTTGACGGACTTTGAGCGAGGGCGTATAGTGGGCATGCAGGAGGCCGGGTGGACGTACCGCCGAATTGCTCAACACGTGGGGCGTGAGGTCTCCACAGTACATTGATGTTGTCGCCAGTGGTCGGTGGAAGGTGCACGTGCCCGTCGACCTGGGACCGGACCGCAGCGACGCGCGGATGCACGCCAAGACCGTAGGATCCTACGCAGTTCCGTAGGGGACCGCACCGCCACTTCCCAGAAAATTAGGGACTCTGTTGCTCCTGGGGTGTCGGCGAGGAACATTCGCAACCGTCTTCATGAAGCTGGGCTATGGTCCCGGACACCGTTAGGCCGTCTTCCGCTCACGCCCCAACATCGTGCAGCCCGCCTCCAGTGGTGTCGCGACAGGCGTGAATGGAGGGACGAATGGAGACGTGTCGTCTTCAGCGATGACAGTCGCTTCTTACTTGGTGCCAATGATGGTCGTATGCATGTTTGGCGCCGTGCAGGTGAGCGCCACAATCAGGACTGCATACGACCGAGGCACACAGGGCCAACACCCGGCATCATGGTGTGGTGAGCGATCTCCTACACTGGCCGTACACCTCTGGTGATCGTCGAGGGGACACTGAATAGTGCACGGTACATCCAAACCGTCATCGAACCCATCGTTCTACCTTTCCTAAACCGGCAAGGGAACTTGCTGTTCCAACAGGACAATGCACGTCCGCATGCCGGATCTGCCCCCCATTGAGCATGTTTGGGACTGGATGAAGCGTCGTCTCACGCGGTCTGCACGTCCAGCACGAACGCTGGTCCAACTGAGGCGATAGGTGGAAATGGCATGGCAAGCCGTTCCACAGGACTACATCCAGCATCTCTACGATCGTCTCCATGGGGGAATAGCAGCCTGCATTGCTGCGAAAGGTGGATATACACTGTACTAGTGCCGACATTGTGCATGCTCTGTTGCCTGTGTCTATGTGCCTGTGGTTCTGTCAGTGTGATCATGTGATGTATCTGACCCCAGGAATGTGTCAATAAAGTTTTCCCTTCCTGGGACAATGAATTCACGGTGTTCTTATTTCAATTTCCAGGAATGTATATGGTAATTCATGACATCCAGTCTTACAAATTTCAAAACTCCGTCATCTCTCTCCCCACATCCACCACTGCTGGCGGCTTACCTCCACTGCGCAACGCTACGCGCTGTTAACATCCATCCGCCTTACACTACAATGGCGAGTATTACAACAATGCCAACCAGCCACTGACTGCACACAGCACAACCAGTGATTTTTCATACAGAGCGCTATGTGACTTTACCATCCTAAACAGCCTACTTACAACGTTAACCACTATCAGATCTGCAGCAAGAAATGGACTGGTTACATCGTAAAACAATAAAATGGCCACAATGAAAAGTATTACAGACGTACATGTGAAAATATGTGCTTGATATATGACGAAGCATACCTGTCCCATATATTCTGGACATTAACAGAATGGAGCCGATCTGTAGGATGATGAACTCGGGAAAAACTCCAAACAGCCAAGATCACTAGTAAAGTAAACGCTTTACGAACGAGCTTGGCCCTTTCAAGTTTTTGCGGGAATAATATCTACCTTAAAACATCCCCTAATATAACTTAGCCATAACAGCATAGTCAACAGATACAGATAAAATCAGCATAACATCGTCTCATACATTTAAATTATGGTATATGCTATGCCACAGTATGCTTAAAATATGACGAAGCATACATGTTTTAAATATTATTGATATTAACAGAATGGCGTCGAGCTGTAGTATCTTGTTAACGGCGCTACTGTTCGTAAGAAACAGCAATACAGTAATCACATAATGATAAGTTTCCTTTAATTTACGTCTGTTACGTTTTGTTAAAAGATTACCGGTTTCGGTCTATAATGGCCATTATCAGATCTGCAGTAAAAATGGGAGAAAACATAAGTACACTCCCAGATTGTCTACAGCTTAAAAAAAATGAACAGACCATAATGAAAAGTACTACTGACAAATATGTGCACTTGTGCGCTTTAAGTATGAAGAAGCATACCTGTTTTGTAAAAACAAAGTCCTAATGTAGTGTAGTCATAGTGTCATCGTCAAATGTTAAATGCAGAATCGTCAAACATATATAAATATCATCATATCCACGAGTCATATTGTCAGTGGCACTACTGTTCAAAACGAGCTGCCGTACGGTAGCCACAAGATGTTTGTGTTGTAAGTTCACCAGATGTCGCTAATGTCGGCACACACTAGGTTTCAATTATTAATTGAACAGCGAAAATATAGGGGGATACAATAGCTGAAGTCTGTAATGAGCTTATAACGTATAAAGGAATTACAGCAATAAAAGCAATGAAATAGAACACGCTAAAAGTAAGATTGTTAAAAACAGGAAGAGTTAAGAAACAGTACTTGACATATGCTCTAGTGCCAACATTCTAGATAATGACATAAATAATAAACACCGTAGATAGTGTGCAGGATAGTATTAAAAAAAACTATAAAACAAGTCTCTAAAGTATCCACAAATGAAAGAAAACATATTGCTGCACATAATCAGCGCCCTCTGTTATCGCTAACGCCAGAACCCCACATAGGCGGGAAGTAGTTGGAGGAACATGACCGGCAGGGGCCCCCTCGTACCCTGGAACACTCCGTTGCAAGAAAAGAGTGATAAAATTCCGTAACAGTGCATGGCCCACCTATCTAGTTATTACAGTCTATGTAATGAACAGAGAAGGGATAAGAAAATACTAGAGTCTTGCGTAAAACGTACGAAAACGAAGCAAATATGTAAGGTATTCAATACTAGGTGAAACTACCAACAAACTACAAATATCAGAGGTGTGCAGTGATTAGTGTTAAGGATACGGATCCTGTACACGTCCCGCAAACTCGATCCTCCTTACCCTCTTGTCTTGCCCATCCTCTCCCAACCCCGCCCGCTGCCGCGCCTGTATTCCCACATCCTATCCGGTCTCCATCTCTCCACCCTCCTTACCCTCTCCCAAGGTGACTTCCGCCAGCTCCCCCTCCCTGATGATGTTCTCCTCCCCTCCATCTACCCCTCCTATCAACTTTGATCCTCCAAGCTCTCACTTCCTGTGTCCTTTCCTTTTGGAACCCTTCCTCCCTTCTCCTTCCCCCGTCCCCTTCCTCCACCCCTATTCCCCAGGCTCTCCCCCTTCCTCCCCTCCCCCTATTTCCCCTGCCCATGGCATCTGCCCTCCCCTCTCCCATTCCCCTTCCTCCTCCTCCTCCTCCTCCTGCTCTCTTGGCAGGTCCCTGGACTCGTACACAGTTAGTGAACATTTGCGCGCCGGAGATCGACGCCTCGTGTTTCGGTGTGTGCCGTCGTTTGTGCTTAAGTGGTTCAGTGTTATTCGTTTTGTGCACCTACGTTCACGTGGGACTATTTTCATCTATGTCTGTGTCCAAGTGTCTGAACAACTTTTGTCTTGGACTCTACGCCCGTGAACGGCTCCATGTATTTAAAAAAGTGTTTGTCTCCATTTATATGTCCACCGTATTTTTATCTCACATTGTCATCATTTGTATATTGTATGCTTCTCTGCCGCCGAAGAGCGGCGTAGTAGGCTGCTGCAGGCCTGCCTGTAAACAGGTTTGAAAATAACAATAAAGGAAAAAAAGTCATTAGTGTTAAACATCGTCAAATAAAACAAAGTAGGTAATGCTTACGACGTCGCTCTGCCCGTTAAGCAGTGTTGTTGGTTCTTTGTTTTTTGCATTATAGATTCCAAGCTCTTCTAATAGATTAAGAGCGCGGCATTTTTCCGCTCTATGAAGAATACGCATACAATTGAGACTGTTCCCTATGGAATCACCAGTATCAAATAAATGCTGTCCCAAATCATTTATTCGTGACAATGTCGCAGCTTGTGAAACCACAAAATGACTGTATCAATTGCATAATTGTACTGAATGCAATAGAAAGAAGAATGCTGTGATTAAAGTAGCGGTGGGCTTACCACCTGTGCAAGTAATTACAGTAATAAAATGTAGTAAATTAAAAACACGACTAATGTTACATTTAGATAAATGAAGGAAATAACCAAGTGACAAAATACACTGAGGTGACTAACATTGTCCGATAGCTATATACCTAGACAGAGATCTAGATGGTATCGCGTTCACAAGGTGTGAAGCGGCGGTGCATTGATGGAGCTGTCAACTGTACTTAGATGATTCATGTGAAAAGGTTTCCGACTTGATAACAGACGTACGACGGGAATTAACAGACTTTTGAAAACAGGATGGTAGATGGAGTTAGATACAGGGTGTTTCAAAAATGACCAGTATATTTGAAATGGCAATAAAAACTAAACGAGCAGCGATAGAAATACACCGTTTGTTGCAATATGCTTGGGACAACAGTACATTTTCAGGCGGACAAACTTTCGAAATTACAGTAGTTACAATTTACAACAACAGATGGCACTGCAAGTGATGTGAAAGATATAGAAGACAACGCAGTCTGTGGGTGCGCCATTCTGCACGTCGTCTTTCTGCTGTAAGCGTGTGCTCTTCACAACCTGCAAGTGTGCTGTGGACAACATGGTTTATTCTTTAGAACAGAGGATTTTTCTGGTGTTGGAATTCCATCGCCTAGAACACAGTGTTGTTGCAACAAGACGAAGTTTTCAACGGAGGTTTAATATAACAAAGGGACCGAAAAGCGATACAATAAAGGATCTGTTTGAAAAATTTCAACGGACTGGGAACGTGACGGATGAACGTGCTGGAAAGGTAGGGCGACCACGTACGGCAACCACAGAGGGCAACGCGCAGCTAGTGCAGCAGGTGATCCAACAGCGGCCTCAGGTTTCTGTTCGCCGTGTTGCAGGTGCGGTCCAAATGACGCCAACGTCCACGTATCGTCTCATGCGCCAGAGTTTACACCTCTATCCATACAAAATTCAAACGCAGCAACCCCTCAGCGCCGCTACCATTGCTGCACGAGAGACATTCGCTAACGATATAGTGCACAGGATTGATGATGGCGATATGCATGTGGGCAGCATTTGGTTTACTGACGAAGCTTATTTTTACCTGGACGGCTTCGTCAATAAACAGAACTGGCGCATATGGGGAACCGAAAAGCCCCTTGTTGCAGTCCCATCGTCCCTGCATCCTCAAAAAGTACTGGTCTGGGCCGCCATTTCTACCAAAGGAATCATTGGCCCATTTTTCAGACCCGAAACGATTACTGCATCACGCTATCTGGACATTCTTCGTGAATTTGTGGCGGTACAAACTGCCTTAGACGACACTGCGAACACCTCGTGGTTTATGCAAGATGTTGCACGGCCACATCGCACGGCCGACGTCTTTAATTTCCTGAATGAATATTTCGAGATAGTGTGATTGCTTTGGGCTATCCGAAACATACAGGAGGCGGCGTGGATCCCTATTCGCCAGACATGAACCCCTGTGACTTCTTTCTATGGGGACACTTGAAAGACCAGGTGTGAAGCCATTCTGCCAGACACGTTTTCAAAGGTTTCGGGTAATTTCGTTCAGAGACTACACCATATTATTGCTACGCATGGTGGATATGTGGAAAATATCGTACTGTAGAGTTTCCCAGACCGCAGCGCCATCTGTTGTTGACAATTGTAACTACTGTAATTTCGAAAGTTTGTCTGCCTGAAAATGTACTGTTGTCCCAAGCATATTGCAGCAAACGGTGTATTTCTATCGCTGCTCGTTTAGTTTGTATTGTCGTTTCAAATATACCGGTCATTTTTGAAACACCCTGTATATGGGACATTTCATTTCGGAAATTGTTGCGCAATTCAATATTCCCAGAGCCACAGCGTCGAGTATATGCCCATAATACCAAATTTCAGGCATTAACTCTCACCATGGACAATGTAGTGGTCGACAACCTTCATTTAACGACAGAGAGCAACGGCGTTTGCGTAGATTTGTCTGTGCTAAGTGACAAAAATGGCTGAAATAAGCACATAAATGTGGGACGTACGACGAGCGCATCCTGTAGGACAATGCGGGAAAATTTAGTGTTAATAGGCTATAGGAGCAGACGACCGGAGCAAGTGCCTTCGCTAACAGCACGACAGGCTGCAGCGCCTCTCCTGGGTTCGTGACCATGTCGGTTGGACCCTAGACGCCTGGGAAACACTGGCCTGGTGAGATGAGTCAAGATTTCAGGTGGTAAGAGCTGATGGTAGGGACCCCCGAAGCCATGAACCCAAGTTGTCAACAAGGCACTAATCAAGCTAGTGTTGGCTCCATAATTGTGTGGGCTGTGTTTACACGGAATGGACTGGTCCTCAGGTCCATTGAACCGACGACTGGCTGCAAATGGTTATGTTCGGGTACTTGGACACCTATTGCAGCCAAACAACGATGAAATTTTCATGAATGATTATGCGCCATTTCGCTGGCTGCAATTTGGACAATTCGAGCGAATGACTTGGCCACCCTGATCGCCTGACACGAATCCCATAGAACATTTATGGGTCATAAACAACAGA
The DNA here is from genome assembly GCF_023897955.1 of Schistocerca gregaria. Classification (NCBI taxonomy): domain Eukaryota; kingdom Metazoa; phylum Arthropoda; class Insecta; order Orthoptera; family Acrididae; genus Schistocerca; species Schistocerca gregaria. The sequence continues at coordinate 434,946,743 of NC_064924.1, forward strand.
TCAGTTTGTGCACTAAATGCTGCACCGGTCCACGCTTTCGCAATTACAAACGCCTATATAGTCAGCATGGCTCATTATTTCTGCAGGTGACTTCCAACGATTTGTTGAGTCCATGCTTTGTCGCCGGCAGCGGTGGTCTCGCGGTTCTAGGCGCGCAGTCCGGAGCCGTGTGACTGCTACGGTAGCAGGTTCGAATCCTGCCTTGGGCAAGGATGCGTGTGATGTCCTGAGGTTAGTTAGGTTTAAGTTGTTGTAAGTTCTAGGGGACTGATAACCACAGCAGTTGAGTCCCGTAGTGGTCAGAGCCATTTGAACCATGCTTTGTCGATATACTGCACGATGCCGGGAAAAATGGGAGGACAGGAGATATCTCGTGACTTGTCACCTCAGTGTAAGTTTCTCAGACGCTCTTGTGACAGTTTTAGGTAACAATTAATGAAGTTTGTAAGATGAAGCTTACGGAGCTAACAGAATAACACAAAAATGATTAGCGAAAGAAGCCAAATGCATTAAATTACAGATTTTAGGGAGTGATCAGCGTCCTCTGTTGGCTTTATTTGACAATTTTCTGGTTTAATCATTGGACGCCTCTCTTATGTTTGTCTGCCCTTTGTTTTTACCTAATTTATCTTACGCTGAGCGTCTTATTCTGCTGCTGGCTTGTTTCTTCTCTGTTTTTATAATATGTTTCATTAACTAGTTAATCATATTAATTTTTATCATTCTTTTCTTAGAGGTCCCCTTTTTTGTTAAGTACCACTGACTACTTCTCACCTATGTGGTATTCTGGTGCCAACACCAACAGCGGTCAGTGACTGCGTACTTCAGTCTGTTTTCTCATCCATTTGGCTTGTTTACCTGTCTACTTTATCATTTTTATGTTATTCTGTTACATTCGTAAGCTCTGTCTTACGTATGTAAATATAATTTTATTTAAAATCGCCACAACAGCACCTCAGAATTACACATTATAAATTAGTCATTTACTTTGAAACGTCCCCTTAGAAAAATTGTACAAAACTGTGATTAAACTGACACACAATATTTTTAGCTCAACACAATCTGACTTTCAATAATCCCTACAAGAGAATGTCCCTGACTAACATTAACCTATACCTTTCACAAATCACTTACCTTACCAAAAATCTTCGTTACTCGAACTACTGCAATACAGCGAGCGCCACTACTGCCAGCTAAATAAAAGATTCAAACTACAGAAGGCACTAACTACTGATAGGCATAGTTAGCGAATGAAAGATTTTAATAGAGAACAAACAATGTATTTACCTTAATAGTCATAATATATATAGCAGTTCATGACATCCAGTCTTACAAATTTCAAAACTCCGCCATCTCTCTCCCCACATCCACCACTCCTGGCGGCTCACCTCCAACTGCGCAACGCTACGCGCTGTTAACATCCAGCTGCCCAACACTACAATGGCGAGTATTACAACAATGCAACCAGCCACAGACTGCACACAGCAAAGTCAGTGATCTTCATACAGAGCGCTACGTGGCGTTACCAATAAAAAAAACCTAAACAGCCCACTTACAACTTTAATAATTTAACTTTAGTCTTGTTTTTAATTTATTGCATTTTATCACTGTAATATTTTATACACCTGCAACCCCACCGTAGCCTTTTTATTATTGCATTCTTCTTTCTAATGCAGTTTGTACAATTACATAACTGACGAATGTGTGTAAACTTAGAGAAGTGGCATCTAACCAGCTTACAACACACACATTTTATCGCTAACATACTGCAGTTTGTCATGAGCAGTAGTAATCCCCAGCTGTTCTCGCCACTGCGAATCTTCGGCGCCATCCGTTCAGTGACCCTCACTGCAGACTGCCGCATCTGTACACCACCACTGGATCACCTTGCCAGACATGAAACTGACAATCAGAAAAAAATATACAAGTTACATACTCTATGATTTTTCTTACCTGACGGCATTGCAGAGGAAAATAAAACACTGCTACATTTTAAAATTAGAAACACCACAAAAGACACACAATGTTTAAAATTATAAACATCCAAACTCCATAAATCACGATTTCAGTGAGTGCAGACATACATTCATAAAATGTCCTTCTCAAATGGCAAATTATAAAACACAATTTAATTCAGTGTAGTTTCATTTTCATAAAGTAATTAGTCTGCAATCTTTATAAGACATATTTATACACAAAATATCTAATGACCTAACAAGCATTGTGCAAAACGTCAAAGTTGCAACCTAATTCTTCTGAAGTGACATTCACGAAGTGACAAATGGGACGTGGGAAGGGTGGTAGCATTCATTAGTTGGGGAAACGAATGAATTCCTGTGTACATACACTATCAGCTTCTGCACCGGAGTTGGAACCAAATAGATAAATGATTTAATAATTTTCTTCTTTTCTTGTCTGGTAGGTACAAATTTTGCAACACATTTTAAACAAACTTCCCATTGAGCTGACTTGAAATTTTCAAGATAGCTCAGAACTGATTGACAATGCAATATTATCACGATTTCTTGTCTTGTGTGTAGCGAAGGCTACTTTGCCACCTGTCTGCTTATCTGTTCTGTAGAAATTTTGCAATTGATTCTAAACTCATTTCCCAATAAGCTAAGGATTCAAAACTGTCACATAGCTTAGAACTAGATGACAATGCTTAAATTACGTTCTTGTGTGGTGTATGTTGTGAGGTACCATGTGTACCACTGCCATTTCTTGTTCCTGTCATGAATGGTTCGTGGAAAGAGCGATTATTGGTAAGCGTCCGTGTGAGCTCGAATCTCTTTAATTTTGACATTCACGATCTTTTCCAGAATGTATGTAGGAGGAAGCTGGTTGGTTGAGGTAGAGAGAAATTGAAATAAACCAGAAATGTACTGTATGTCTATGTTGTAATTTCATAAAAATATTAAAAATAGAGTGACAGATTTCACACACACAAGACGAACAAGCAGAAAATAATTATGTAAATAAAAATCTGTTTATAATACACCATTTTTTTAAATTGGACTGAGAAGTATAAAAAAAAATTTCTCTTAGCTACATACAAATTTCTGACCCCATATAGTCAGTTCTGAAAATTAGTAATGTGAATCTTTAATAGCTATGAAAAAGTTTGTTAGATTTACAACGGAAAACATGGAATGTATGTAATCGATAAACTACAGAGGTGAACTATTCACACGTCAATTATGTATTGCATGAGTATAAAGGTTTTCGTTTTGAAAGTATCCTCATAGGTATTAAAAACATTCTCAGGACTATCTGTACTGGGTTAGGGATCTATATGGGGTTAGGAGCATTTATTTTATAACCATTAGTTCGATTCAAAAGTGTGGTATACTAAAACTGATTTTTATATAAATGAACTTCTTATATGTGGAGGCATTGATGAAAAAAACCACGTCGCTGGCAGTAATGGCAGTTGAAAAGATTTTTTATGTTTATTCATTTAAATATTCAGAGAATTGTTCTCTAGATTGAAGCTTAACAATAAAATTTGTCTACGTTCTTTTCAGTAGCGTTTTTCCTTATGATAGAGTCCATATCGAAGTCATAGCATCATGATAAGGCCTTTATTTGTTGAATAAAGACTGTGTACGAACATGTACCTCTGAGAATTACAATACGATCTTAATTGCAGTTAGCGAAATTTTAGTGGAAATGTATATAAGTATATCTTCGTCTATGCATTTTGTATATTCGTGAATTTTAATTAATTTATTTATTTAGAGGCCTAGTTTTGTAGGACCAAATTGAGGAGCAAATCTCCAAGGTCATGGAACATATCAGTACATGAAATTACAACATAAAAGTAATAACAGGCAAAATAAAATGTTTATGGACCCGAAAAAAAGCCAAAATTTTAAATAAACTTAATCAACAATACAACAAGAATCAGCTTTATTTTTCAAGGAACTTCTCGACAGAACAGGAGTGATCCATGAGGAAACTCTTCAGTTTCGATTTGAAAGCGCGTGGCTTACTGCTAAGATTTTTGAATTCTAGTGGTAGGTTATTGAAAATGGATGCAGCAGTATAGTGCACACATTTCTGCACAAGAGTTAAGGAAGTCAGATTCAAATGCAGGTTTGATTTCTGCCGAGTATTAATGTACATCGAATCCAAGGAACTTGTCATACTGCGCTCTTTGTGGTCTCATTTCTTTCCATATTACCTATGTTGTGTTGGAACTGCCTCTTTTCTGGACGACTTTTGAGAGTGTGTGAAGGCACAGGGCCTCGGATTTGGGACAGGATGGAAAAAGTCCTCAGGTGCCTGTGTTCGTGGAAGTTTCATCACCTGCGTGCAGCCAAACGGCCCGGCAGCTTTTGTAATTTTACAACTTGGAATGCCTCGTGGTAGAGCTGTGTGAGAGTGCTACTTTCCTGTTTCGAAAACAAGCTTTTCTAAATAACCATCGTTCGCTTTCGCAAATAAACACAGAATGCTGAAACGATGGTCCTACACTCAAACACGGCTCTCTAATTTCTGAGGACCGCTGATTCGAGACTAGAGCTGGGTGCGGAGATATGTAAACAGGCAGAAAACGGCGCTGCGATCGGCCACACCTATGTAATACAATAAGTGCTTGGCGAAATTGTTAGATCGGTTACTGCTGCTACAACGGCAGGTTATCAAGGTTGAAGCGAGTTTCAGCGTGGTGTTACAGCTGGCGCACGAGCGATGGGACACAGCACCTACGAAGTAACGACGAAGTGAGGATCTTTCCCGTACGACTATTTCACGAGTGTACCGTGAATATCATGAATCCGGTAAAACATCAAATCTCCGCCATCGCTGCGGCCCGAAAAAGATCCAGGAAGAACGGAACTAATGACGACTGAAGAGAACCGTTCAATGTGACAGAAGTGGAGCTCATCCGCAGATTGCTTCATATTTCAATGCTGGCCCATAAAAAAGTGTCACCGTGGGAAACATTCAACGAAATGTCATCAATATGGGTTTTCGGAGCCGAAGGCCCACTCATGTAGCCCTAATGACTGCACGACACGAAGCCCGACGTATCGCCTGAGCCCGTCAACACCGACATTCGACTGTTGATGACTGGAAACATGTTGCCTGGTCGAACGAGTTTCGTTGAGCGGGTGGACATGTAGGGGGCATGGAGACAATCTCCATGAATCCATGGGCTCTGTATGGCAGCAGCTGTTCAAACTGGTGGAGGCTTTGTAATTGTGTACGGCATGTGCAGTGGGGGTTATATGGGACCCCTGACTCTGACAGATGACACGTGCGTAAGCATTCTGTCTGACCACCTGCATCCATTCATGTCCATTGTGCATTTCGACGGACTTCGGCAATTCCAATAGGACAATGCGACTCCCCACATTGATTTCCGCGTACGTCCCACATTGATTTCCGCGGTTACTTCACGCAGTGTTGCTTGTCTGTTAGTACTGACAACCCTATGCTCTCAGTCGTTAGGTGAAAGCCGTCGGCCATTGCGTTGTCCGTGGAGAGAGATTATGCCTTAAATTTGGTATTTTCGGCGCACTGTTTAGACTATGGACCTCAGAATATTGAATTCCCTAGCGTTATCCGAAATGGATGCCCCTTACGACTAGGTCCAACTACTAACCGGCTTACAAAGTCTGTTAATTCACATCGTGCGGGTATAATCACGTTGGAATCACGTCAGGTTCCTCTTCACATTAATCACCTGAGTACGGATGAAAGTTCAGCCAGTGCAGTTCCCCTCCATATTTTGTGCACGCAAAACTACCGCCATTTATATACCAGGTATAGAAGTATAAAAACCGAATTTGCTTACAGTAATTAGGACTTTTGTTTGAAACAGATAAACAATATTTTACTAAACATACTCTCCATTGCTATTTGTACGTTTCTCCCACCTCCCCGGCAGGCTATGAGTGCCACGCCAAAAGAATAGTTCTTCTTTTGAAGCGAACCAGTTAGCGTGGCATTTTTTCCACATTCCGGTCATTTTTCACGTAATGATCGATTTAAATCGATCGTTTGCTGTTGGTAGCGATCCGTGTTAACCCTATCACCAAGTTTTAGCAGCTCATGATGACACCCATCTGATCCCACCGAACACAGAGCATTGTGTTCCTTCCAAAGTGATTTGAGGTTGCAGTGGATGACGATGGTTTGCCTGGATTCACCAATAATTTACGACCTTCGGATGGTCTAAATATATCCATTTTTCATTACCTGTCACTATTCGATGGAGAAGCAACTTTCTTTTGTATCTGGCGAGTAGCATTTCACAAGTGGTCTTTCGATTTGCTTGCCGTCTTTTATTCAGGTCGTGTGGAACCCATTTGCCCACTTTCTACACCTTTCCCATAGCTTTCAAGCGTCACATTGCATTGTTCTGCGAGTTTCTGATGAGTCTGAGTATCATTTATATCCAATAACAACTGGAATTCGTTATCTTCGAAACATTTCGGTGGTTTCCTGCGATCGGCATTCCTCAGGTCTCAATCACCACTTTTGAATTTTTTTGTCCCACTCAATACACTGTGTTTTCCCAAGAGCATATTTGACGAAAGCTATTCTACGGTTGCTTTCTTCAAATGATAACAGAAAACCAATACTGTCCGAAAATCGCATTTCATAGGCATACAACTCGACATGTTTACGGGTTTGAAGCAGATACTGATTTCTGGAACTCGGATTACTGTGTGTTGACATTCGCCGTTAGACGTTACAGGAAGCATATGGCACTGCAGACACAGTCTCGTGTATCTTGGTTCAAATGGCTCTGAGCACTATGGGACTTAACATCTGAGGTCATCAGTCCCCTAGAACGTAGAACTACTTAAACCTAACTAACCTAAGGACATCAATACATCCATGCCCGAGGCAGGATTCGAACCTGCGACCGTAGCGGTCACGCGGTTCCAGACTGAAGCGCCTAGAACCGCTCGGCCACACTGGCCAGCTCAAGTATCTTATACTGACGGCCATCACCATCTATAGGGCAATTCCGGTTTCATACAGCTACATCTGGTATGTGCATATCGCTAACCAACGACCTCTGGCACCTCATTGTATACTCTGTTCGGCCTCTTACCAAATGTGAAACCAAGTTTTGCAACGATATGCTAAATCGCACCTTCCAGGAGCCGTTAATGTTCCGCAGCCAGCGCCATACGGCTGTCTAATTGAGACAGCGACGTCTTGACGAGCCCGGCGCAGGCAGCGGGCGAAAAACGACTCCGACTGCACGGTGGCGGATCGAAAGTGGGCGCTAGCCAGTGGTGGGAGCGAGGTGACGGATAGCCGGGCGCCGGGGTACGTCAGGTCCGATCTCGGAAGGCGGCGCGTAATGGTGATAAAGCGGGCGTAATTTAAAGCGAGGCCCCTAATGTCGGTATAGCGTGGCCCGCGAAAGCCGCGTCTCGCAGGCGTGGTGGCCGAGGCGGCGCTTCTGCCCGCCGATCAATCTCCATTAGACGCGACACTTGTTGTGGACCCTGCTTCGGCAGGTGTCGCCTGTTAGGCACGCGTCGTGCTGCGCTGACTAATGGCCGCCGCGCCTGGCAGCTCGCGGGCACAGCTCGGACAGCGCCGGATTTCCTGAACGATACCAGAATACTCCACTGATCCTTCCTGCCGGGGCTTCCGAGAGCGAATTCTGCAGCCGCCGCTGCGATCGAGAGTGGCCACTGCCCTTCGCTCACTTTGTTCCCTGTCAGCTCAGTAAATACGGATCCATCCTATTTGTCTCCCGTGATGTCCAGGAAAGATGGCAGTCATTCTTTAGCGTCTCTCCTCATACGTCACTGCAAACAGCGCACATTCCCGCCATGTTTTCCCTGCCACTGTTATGCCCAATGGCTTCTTTCTTGTCGTTTCGATTTTCTGTCTAGTGTTCTCTAGTGCTCAGTGGGTGTATACTGCATTTCATTTTGAATAACTGCGTCCTTCTGACAAGAACCCGCGAGGACACAACGTGTGTGGCCAAAGTCACAGGAAGGGTTGTCCCATTTGAAGCTTTACTGAGTATGAGGACCGAATTTTGCGGCTTGATTCGTTGTATGGAGCAATTTTATATTCGATATCAGCGTAATTAACGTACAGAGACTCTCTTTACTGGTTTCGCAAGAAGAATCTTCCCAAGCGGAGAGAAGCCGCTGGCAGACAAATAACAAACATACTGCAAGGAAAAAGTCTGGGTGCCAAAGAGACAGGGACAGAATCACGTCTCTGTAACTCCATCTTTATATAGGATGGTTGAGAGACTTCGGAAGCGCAATATAAAACGTCCAATAAAAGACACCTTCAGCCGTCTATATTTCACATTTATTTTGCTTATGCGATCAGTTTCGACGTTCCAATACGGCTACCTCCAGGCCTCTTGACCGAGGTGTCGGAAGAATCCAGTCTCATGTCCAATCGAAATAGGAACTAGCATTCAGTAACTAATATCGAAATGGTTCAAATGGCTCTGAGCAGTATGGAACTCAACATCGGAGGCCATCAGGCCCCTAGAAATTGTAACTACTTAAATCTAACTAACCTAAGGACATCACACACATCCATGCTCGAGGCAGGATTCGAACCTGCGACCGTAGCGGTCGCGCGGTTCCAGACTGAAGCGCCTAGAACCACTCGGTCACACAGGCCGGCCCCAATGGGATTGCTATTGAATGTTGTATTCCGGTCCTTCCTTATATATTATACAGCCGCTGTGCACAATGGTTGTGCATGAAGTTGGTGAACTCTCTAGCTAAGTTGTACTTCATTTTTAAACATTTACAAGCAAAATTTTCAGGCCCTTTGTTTTTTTCACCGGCCAGAGTGGCCGAGTGGTTCTAGGCGCTACAGTATCAAACCGCGCCACCGCTACGGTCGCAGGTTCGAATCCTGCCCTGGGCATGGATGTGTATGATGTCCTAGTTCTAAGTTCTAGGGGACTGATCACCTCAGAAGTTAAGTCCCATAGTGCTCAGAGCCATTTAAAACATTTTTGTTATTTCTTCTGCTTTTATGTCAATATACAAATGTTAGCCCTCAAGTGACACTAACGGCTGAAAAACGTTGACATTATATAGTGTAGGAAGAACTATAGCAACAGCGGGGCGTGCTTTCCTTTGCTCTGAACGGTCAACGCAAGGTTAAAAGTCACTGTCAAGAAGTGGATGCGTTTAAGCTCATCAACTTTACGACTGTGTAAGGTCCAACGGACAACAGCTCGTATTATGACTGCATCCGCATGAATACTGCCTGCTTTCTTTGTTGACAGCCTTGAAAACTCATTCCGTGCAGAGTGTGTTAATTTCGGTAGTAATGAAGGTTTTTACCGATGGGAAATTGCATACTAGAGATTAAGAATGCGATTAATCACATTTACTCATTTACCAAGAGCCAGTAGTTTTCCAGAATGGTTATTTCCTTCTGGGTTAGTAACTGCGTTCTCTCGATTACAGCTGCATTCGAATTTTGAATTAACCATTAAATTTGAAATTGAAACTCATACTTGAGTACAGAGACTTAATAGTGATGACGGTTCAAGCTGTAGACTTGTGCCTAATGTAAATATGAATTAAATTTTCTCGAATCTTAACTATCAAGTATTTGCAGGTGGAATGTAGCTGAACTTACATTCTCTACTATAACGTGCCTAACATACTCATAAATGCAGGGCAAGAGAGAAAATCAGCAAATGAAATACAATGTTCTGAATTCTTGAATACTTCTGTCTTGTAAGAACGCGGAAAAACAAGGGTGAAGCATATTCATGAATGGTAGAGTGCGTTCGAAGTTCTCTGTGGCTATAGACATTGTGATACTGACAGTCTGTGCATGTATGTGTGTGTGTGTGTGTGTGTGTCGGACAGAGAGAGAGAGAGAGAGAGAGAGAGAGAGAGAGAGCTACACTATGTGATCAAAAGTATCCGGACACCCCCAAAAACGGACGTTTTTCATATTAGGTGCATTGTGCTGACACATACGACCAGGAACTCCATATCAGCGACCTCAGTAGACATTAGACATCGTGAGAGAGCAGAATGGGGCGCTCCAAGCAACTCACGGTTTTCGAACGTGGTCAAGTGATTGGAGGTCACTTGTGTCACACGTCTGTACGCGAGATTTCCACACTTCAAAACATCCCGAGGTCCACTGTTTTAGATGTGACAGTGAAGTGAAAACGTGAAGGGACACGTACAGGCCGACCTCTTCCGTTGACTGACAGAGACCGCCGAAAGCTTAAGAGGGTCGTAATGTGTAATAGGAAGACATCTATCCACACCATCACACAGGAATTCCAAACTGCATCAGGATCCACAGTAAGTACTGTGACAGTTAGGCGGGAGGTGAGGAAACTTGGATTTCATAGTCGAGCGGCTGCTCATAACCCACACATCACGCCGGTAAATATCAAACGACGCCTCGCTTAGCGTAAGGAGCGTAAACACTGCACGATCGAACAGTGGAAAAACGTTGTGTGGAGTGACGAATGACGGTACTCAATGTGGCGATTCGATGGCAGGGTGTGGATATGGCGAATGCGCGGTGAACGTCATCTGCCAGCGTATTTCGTGCCAACAGTAAAATGCAGAGGCGGTGGTGGTTTGGTGTGGTCGTGTTATCCATGGAGGGGCCTAGCATCCCTTGTTGTTTTGCGTGGCACTTTAACAGCACAGGTCTACATTGATGCCTTAAGCACCTTCTTGCTTCCCACTGTTGGAGAGCAATTCGGAGATGGCGACTGCATCTTTCAACACGATCGAGCACCTGTTCATAATGCATGTCCTGTGGCAGAGTGGTTACACGACAAGAACATCGGTGTAATGTACTACCCTGCACCGAGTCCTGGCCTAAATCCTAAAGAACACCTTTGGGATGTTTTGGAATGCCGACTTTGTGCCAGGCCGCACCGACCGACATCGATACCTCTCCTCAGTACAGCACTCCGTGAAGAATGTCCTGCTGTTTCCCAAGAAGTCTTCCAACACCTGGTTGAACGTATGCCTGCGAAAGTAGAAGCTGTTATCAAGGCTAAGGGTGGGACAACACCACACTGAATTCCAGAAATAGCGATGGAGAGCGCCACGAACTTGTCACTCATTTTCAGCCAGGTGTCCGAATACTTTTGATCGCGAAGTGTAACTTGTATAAACTCCCATAAAAGATAAACACCTTCTAAGGCGTGTCTCAAGCTTCAAATTGAAATTGCTACAGCAAGAAGAAATGAAGATAATAAACGGGTATTCATTGGACAAATAAATTATACTAGAGCTGACATGTGATTACATTTTCACGCAGTTTGGGTGCATAGATCCTGAGAAATTAGTACGCAGAAGAACCACGTCTGGCCGTAATAACGGCCTTGATACACCTGGGTATTGAATTAAACAGAGCTTAAATAGCGTGTACAGGTACAGCTGCCCATTCAGCTTCAACACGATATCAAAGTTCATCAAGAATAGTTACTGGCGTATTGTTACGAGCCAGTTGCTCGGCCACCATTGACCAGACGTTTTCAATTGCTGGGAGATCTGGAGAATGTGCTGGACAGGGCAGCATACGAACATTTTTGTATCCAGAAAGGCCCGTACAGAACCTGCAACATGCGGTGGTGCATTATCCCGCTGAAATGTAGGGTTTCACAGAGTTCGAATGAAGGGTAGAGCCACGGATCGTAACACATCTGAAATGTAACGTCCACTGCTCAAAGTGCCGTCAATGCTAACAAGAGGTGACCGATACGTGTAAACCAATGGCACCCCATACCAGCACTCCGGATGATACGCCAGTATGGCGATTATGAATACACGCTTCCGATGTGCGTTCACCGCGATGTCGCCAAACACGGATGCGCCATCATGATGCTGTAAACAGAAGCTGGATTCATCGGAAAAAATGTCGTTTTGACATTCATGCACCCAGGTTCGTCGTTGAGTACACCATCGCAGGCGCTCCAGTGTGTGATGCAGCGTCAAGGGTAACCGCAGCCATGGTCTCCGAGCTGATAGTCCATAATGCTGCAAACGTCGTCGAACTGTTCGTGCAAATGGTAGTTGTCTTGCAAACGTCCCAACCTGTTAACTCAGGGATCGAGACGTGGCTGCACGATCCGTTATAGCCATGCGGTTAAGATGACTGTCATCTCTACTACTAGTGATACGAGGCCGTTGGGATCCAGCACGGCGTTCCATATTACCCTCAAGAACCCACCATTGCCATATTCTGCTAACAGTCGCTGCATTTCGACCAACGCGAGGAGCAATGTTGCGATACAGTAAACCGCAATCGCGATACGTTACAATCCGACCTTTATCAATGTCCGAAACGTGGTACGCATTTCTCCTCCTAGCACGAGGCATCACAACAACGTTTCACCAGGCAACGCCGATCAATTGCTGTTTGTGGAATATCAACGGAAGATGAACTGAGAAATGATTGCATCACAGCAATGGTGAGCATCATAGAAACAGTAAAATCGAAAGAAAGAGTCTGAGGTGGTTCATTCTGAAGAAAAGCTCCGAGTACATCAGAAATTCTGAGACTGGACGACGAAAGGAAAGGATGTGCGGGTGGTTGTGATTAAAATATAGTTACGCAGGGAAGTCCAGTGTGGGCTACCATTATCGTATGATAGGGAAACTTGGTAGGGTTGCTAATGCGTTAAGGGATATCCGGTTTTGCGCTGGAAAAAAATTAGTTGCTGTTGTGGCCACCATATGCAAATGTGGTGAAGTAAACAATTTGTATGACAGTATGACATCCATGCTGTCATTTGACAAGCCAGGGCGTAAGCAAACAGCATTGCTTTCGAGAGGAGCACAACCACTGGTGTGAAATCAGTTCCTTGTGAACGAAAACAATGACGGTGCTGCTCTGAGAGTGTATCGCCGACTGAAAAGTCTGAGGAGAGACCAATGCTATTACATTGTTTAAACAAGGTGATAACGAAATTCGGAAACGCGGGTGGGCTTGATGTGACACCTGGAAGAGTAAGGCGTTCTGTGGCGGTGGAAATTATTGACAGGGTTGCTGGTGCTGAAACTTACCATGCAGTAGGTGCCGTGTGTAGTTCTAGGGCTCGTGTAGTGTCACGAGAATTGTTCATCCCATGGTCAAACTTTTGCGGTCTATATTACACAAGTGCCGTAAGTGAAAGCTTTTGGCGCAACTCGAAGTTGATGATATGTGAGCGGACAATATTCTATGGAGCGACGGTGCACATTTTTGACAATAGGGTACAGTGAATGCACAGAACTGAGGAATATGGGGCGCCAGATGTACTGTGACGTGTGCACGTGGGGGATCTTCTTCACGGAATGTGACTCCTGTATTGGAAAGCGCAATTGTGTGGAAACCAATGTTCTCATGTAAGATGAGGCAATACCTCATTCCGCTCACTCAGTGAAACGTCTGCTTAATGGAACCTCCCACGAACGTGTTACCTCCAGAGGATTTCCAGATGCATATTCTGTAAGACCACCGGACCTAAATCCATGTGACTTTTTGCTCTGTGGATATCTAAAAGATCACGTTTACGAGGGACGCATCCGATTTCTAACTGATCTGAAAGCCAGTATACTGGAACACGTAGCTTAGAGTCCACCTGAACTACTGCGAGCAATTGTTGCCTACGTCGTTTTACAGATGCAGCATCTCGTCGACGCCTCCGACGCGCATACTGAACTAAATGTGTAAGCGCAATTAATAATAGTGTCATGATTGTATCTTTTTCACATGTTTGAGATTTTCTTCCAACTTCCCATTCTCAATCCATTACACACAGAAGCAGTTCCAGACGTTTGTCCTGCATTCACAGCGCCAGATTTGCACCTGCTTGACAAAATTGGAACTAATTTTTTATTGTAACTAATCTTTTCTCAACGTAAATCGGTTCTGCCTTAACGCATTAGAATATCTACCAGTTTCGAAGCAGTTTGGTAATTATAACTAACACTGGCCCTTTGTCAGTAGTTGAACTTTAATTACAACCATTTGTTAGTTATTAGCAGAGTACTGACGATGCCGTACATGAAGATTAGGAATCCAGTGGACTGTTGAGAATACATCCGTCACAAAAGTTTTGCATCACCCCAGAACTCCTGAACATAGACGTTGACTGTGGATATTGTGTAACAGACACAGTCCCTTTGCCTGTTCAGAGATGCCGCTAAAGCCTTCCAAAGACGTAAACGACCATGCATGAGCAGCGCCTGTTAGACGGAGGGGGTCCGACAGCCGATCAGTCAGTCATTCCACCAAGAGGGAGGTATATGGCTCATGTTGTCTGTAGTTCAACCTTCCCTAGTCGGTCATCCTGCGGCTCCATCGAGTCCAAATTTTTACTTTGTGCCAGAAAGGGCTCCCAACAAGGCAGGTGTCCAGACGTCTCGGAGTGAACCAAAGCGATGTTGTTCGGACATGGAGGAATACAGAGAGACAGGCTGCGCAAGGGCTACTACTGCAGTGGCCGGCCGAGGTGGCCGAGCGGTTCTAGGCACTACAGTCTGGAACCGCGCAACCGCTTCGATCGCAGGTTCGAATCCAGCCTCGGGCATGGATGTGTGTAATGTCCTTAGGTTAGTTAGGTTTAAGTAGTTCTAAGTCCTAGGGGACTAATGACCTCAGAAGTTAAGTCCCATAGTTCTCAGAGCCATTTGAACCATAATACTGCAATGGATGACCGCTACTTATGGATTATGGCTCTGAGGAACCCTGACAGCAACGACACCATGTTGAATAATGCTTTTCGTGCAGCCACAGGACGTTACTGTGCGCTAGAGGCTGCATGATGCGCAACTTCACTCCTGACGTCCATGGCAAGGTCCATTTTTGTAACCACCACACCATGCAGCGCGGTATAGATGGCTCTAACAACATGCCGAATGGACCGCTCAAGAAAGCCATCACTTGCTCTTCACCTATGAGTGTCGCCTACGCCTTCAATTAGACAATCGTCGCAAACGTGTTTGGAGCCAACCCGCTCATGCTGAACGCCTTAGACACACTTTCCAGAGAGTGCAGAAAGGTGGAGGTTCACTGATGTTTTAGTACGGCATTGTGTGGGGCCGACATACGCCGCTGGTGGTCACGGAAGGCGCCGTAACAGCTGTACGATATGTGAATGCCATCCTCTGACCGATAGTGTAACCATATTGGCAGCTTATTGGCGAGGCATTCGTGTTCATGGACAATTCGCGCCCCCATCGTGCAGATCTTGTGAATAACTTCCTTCAGATAACGACATCGCTCGATTAGAGAGGCCAGCATGTTTTAGAGACATGAACCCTATCGAACATGCCTGGGACGACGTGACCCACCAACCATTCTGAGGGACGTACGCGGAATTGCTGTTGCGGAGTGGGAAAATTTATACTAACAGTGCCTTGATGAACTTGTGGATAGTATGCCGCGATGAATACAGGTACGCATCAATGCAAGACGCCGCGCTGCTGGGTATTAGAAGTATCGGTGTGTACAGCAATCTGGACCACTACCCCAGAAGGTCTCGCTGTATGGTGGTACAACGTGCAATGTGTGGTTTTCATGAGCAATAAAAAGGAAGGAGATGATGTTTATGTTGATCTCTGTTCCAATTTCCTGTACAGGTACCGGAACTCTTGGAACAGAGGTGAGGCAAAAAAAAAAAAAAAAAAAAAAAAATATGTGTGTTTAACGAGACTGGAAAGCAAAGACAGCAATCGAGTGGCGAGTGGCAGAGATAAAGCGGGAAGCTTTGTAAATATCTGACTCGCGCGCTTATGATACGAACAGCACAAAAAGGAAACCGATGGAGATGTAGAGGCGCTATTGAATAGAAATTCACCTGGCGCTGCCCAGCGAAGCGGTGTGGCGAGCAGCAAGTGGCGTGAAGATGGAGTGTCGGCGCTGGCAGCCGGTAGCGGCGCGGGGCGGTCGGCGCTGATTTATGCGGTCCGAGGCGTAATCGCGCCAGATTGCCGTGCCGCGGTGCCGCGCCGTGTCTGCGGGTGATTATGACGTCGGCCGCAGGGGGTTCCGGTTCGTAGCCCGCCTCCGCCTCTGCCGCCGTGCCGCCTGCCGGCGCTCGCCCGGGCGAGGCGAGGCGAGGCGAAGAGAGGCGCAGCCGATAAACAGGAGGCCGACTGCACTCTGCTGGCGTCCAACGGGCCACTGCTTAGGACGAGTGCTTTTCACACGATGAAGCGTTTATGGAACGCTGCCACACACCTCTGAACGTTGGCTCGAGTTTGGAAATTAGTAAAGGTTTTACGAGTGGTTTCAGCTTGATACTTCATAAAGACTGAAAGCTATTTCTCGATTTTCTGATCACTTATTTAGCGATAGTAAATAGGCCGTTCTTTTTGTTTTGTATCATCTGTCTTCCATCTGGCTTGACGCGACACGCCACGAGCCACGAATTCCTCTCTTTGTCTTCCTCTACCGTTTTTCTTTTCATCTAGAACTCCATTTAGCACCATGGAAGTTATTACATGACGTGTTAACTGGTGTCCTGTCATCCTGGCTATTCTTGTTGTCAGTGTTTTCCATACATTCCTCACCAATTCTGCCCAGAATCTCCTCATTCCTTATCTTATCAGTTCATCTAGTTTTCAACACTCTTCTGTACCAACACGTTTCAGATACTTCAAGTCTCTTATTTTTCGGTTTTCCCACAGTCCATGTTTCACTACCAAACAATACTGTGCTCAAAACGTACAGCTGATGGTACACATGACATACCTCCCTTCGGCAGAAAGTCAGTGATGCCCAAACGATGAGATGAAGAGAGACATCTGGCAAGTAAGTACAGTGACTTGGACCTAGCTCCAACCAATCTGATCACTATGTAATTCATTGAGGCGGTGGGTAAATGTTTTATAGTGCACAACGATATGATCAGTTGACACACTACAGTACCAATGCTCCTTTACTTGGACAGCAAGTGTCTGCTTAAGCTTTTTTTGTTCTTTTGAATCACCAGTTGGAAATCCTAAGTTCATAATTATCAATACCAGCAAATGGCTGATATTGTCACTTACTTCCAGTTGCAAGCTTCCTACCTAACGGCTTCCAGGTCCAACGAAAACTTGTTTTTTTTTCTCCTTCCTATTTCAGTTATAACTGGCCAAAACTAAAATTTAGACTTCTGTTTAGTCACCTCAAACACATACTCATTTGACCTCAACCTATACCTTCACCCTTCATCACCTATTATACCACCCTGACTACCATCTGTGTCACTGTCTATACCCAGCGCAGCCTTCTCATCCCAATCCCTTAAATACAAAGACCAGTCCTATATATTACTTTATTGCTTTCGTTTCTAATGAAGTAATCCCTAGTCCCCATCACATCCGTGCTTCAAGTAATTCCATTTCTAATACCACCTTGCGCACAAGCATCCAGGGATTCTACATCAGGCTGTATGTGACCGTAACTCTGTCCTTCTGTTGATTCCAACCCACACCCACATTAACAAGCCCAGTCCCACAACAACCACTAATGGAAGACTACATGCTGGCTGGAAAGCCTACCTCTAGTATATCCACACCCATACAAGAAGCCACACTGTTGCCCAGAAAACTCCACAAGGGTCCACCACCACTGTTTCCTTCCTACAAGAACCTTGACTGAAGCTGCTGCTACACACATTCCCCTTGGGTCAATCTATTCTGGCAGACATCATCTTCCCAGGCAAGCTCTTGGACTACATACAGAATCCCGATAGTTCTACAGTTCATTTCTATGTGTTCATCGGTGGACACACCAATACACCATGGCAATTCCAGAGAGATTTCTGTAGTATAATGACTGCAAAAAGATGGCGGATAGGTGACAGATATGGACTAAACTCAATATAACAATGGTCATAAAC
This sequence comes from Schistocerca gregaria, assembly GCF_023897955.1. NCBI lineage: Eukaryota > Metazoa > Arthropoda > Insecta > Orthoptera > Acrididae > Schistocerca > Schistocerca gregaria. The sequence goes on from NC_064924.1 coordinate 434,964,570, forward strand.
TTAAATAAGTAATGTAACAGCACAGCAACACACAATTACAAGTTTTCCATTCAACTGCAAGCATCCCATCTATCAACGAACCTTAATCTCCTATACACATCGAACGAACCAAATCCACTCCTTTCTGTATAAACATTCCAATATGTTCATGACATCGCCGTCCTTTCAGTCCTACTCTCCATTCATCACAACGATCCCCCCCCCCCCCCTACTATTGTAACCACTTGTACCTTTCTATCAATACCGCAAAAACCCAGGAAATTATCATACGAAGAACTAACCAAACATAGTATCCCGTAGACATTTTCCCTGACAATCAACAACCGACTAATCCATGCAACTAAGGTACTAAAATATCTTGGACTAACATTATTAGCAACTAACTTAGAAACCTAACCCACTAACAATCTTGTGGTGTGCGTACTGTAAGACCTTCAGTACACACACTATCAGATTATTTGACTTGTCGCTCTAACGAAGTAGGCGAGTGTCAGCAATATGTCTCGTGGTCTTATCGTGGCGTGTTTATCTTCTGCCGTTAGGTCAGACGATAGAAATGCCACTTGCAGGCTTAGAGTAGCAGATTGACGGTGACCAACTTCAAACAGAACTTGATTAATTTTCACACACATTTATTAAAATAATAAAAAGCATAGATATTACGTAACTTGATTCTCGATGCTGTTTACAATTGGCAATCTGAAGTTCCTTTGGTCTTGGTACATTAATCTTATTCTCACATATCTCTTGTTAACATCGAGTGTAGATTTAAGTGTCAGGAAGTCTTTTCTGAAAGTATTTGTATGGAGTGTGGCCATGTATGGAAGCGAAACATGGACGATAAATAGTTTGGACAAGAAGAGAAGCTTTCGAAATGTGGTGCTACAGAAGAATGCTGAAGATTAGATGGGTAGATCACATAACTAATGAGGAAGTGTTGAATACGATTGGAGAGAAGATAAGTTTGTGGCACAACTTGACCAGAAGAAGGGATCGGTTGGTAGGACGCGTTCTGAAGCATCAAGGGATCACCAATTTAGTATTGGAGAGCAGCGTGGAGGGTAAAAATCGTAGAGGGAGACCAAGAGATGACTACGCTAAGCAGATTGAGAAGGATGTAGGTTGCAGTAGGTACTGGGAGATGAAGAAGCTTGCACAGGATAGAGTAGCAGGAGAGCTGCATCAAACCAGTCTCGGGACTGAAGACCACAACAACAACAACAATCTCCCCCCCCCCCCCCCTTGATACTTCTCACATTCCAGTCCCTACTCATGGTCATCAATAGACCTCATCACATCATGTTAATAAAAAAAAGCACGAACATCACATAACCATTATGTTGTATCCATTTTGCATCCTTTTATTCTGAAACTGGAAGTTTTATAACGCTATGACTGAAGGGCAGCAGTTTGGCTGCTGCAAGTATTCTCCTAGTTGTGAAAACGTAAGTAATAAAAAAAAATTGTCAGTGTTAATGCGTGCTCTGACTCACCTCACCTGACTGAAACCTATAATGAATACTCATAAACAGGCTTCGAGTCTGCTTAGCTGTGCGAACTTGTTTATGGCTTTATGATACTTAACATTTTTATGGCTTTTCCCACACATATCCTTGTAATTGAGTACTGATGTTATCCTAAATTACTGTTTTACTGTTCGTGTCTATACAACCTCTCATCTGCGGCGGATATTTTCAAGGGGGACTGCAGCGCTTCTTTGAGTGCTCCCTCCACCTTCTGCGTTTTGAAACGTCCTCCGCAAATGGGGACGAAGCGTTGAGTTTAAATGTGAAATCCATTCGACCTCGGCTTAATAGCCGGGAACATTTCATTAATTCTGATATTTCCGGCAGCAAAAGTTTATATTTTACAACCATGAGGATTACAGGGAAAGAAACATTTATGTGCTAAGAGTTTCCAAGAAACTCCTTGGTGGATCAAAACCTTTGTATTGACTGAAAATCGAAACAAGAACTACGGTTATCGCAGACAATGCTCTTATTATCTTAGCTATCCTGCCACTACTCGCGACACGTCCTCACACTTAGGAAAGTGGGATATACTTTTTATTTACTTAGAGTCATCATTCATTTCTCTGGTTTATGTGGCCCGCCGCGAATTCCTCTCCCTTGTCAACCTTTTCATCTCAGAGTATCACTTACAATGATTCGCTGAATGTATTAAAATCTGTGTATTGTTGAACAGTTTTTACCTATACGGCTCCCTCTAGTACAATTGAAGTTATTTCCAGATTTCTTAGTAGATTTCCTATCATAATGTCCCTTCTTCAGAAAAATGGTTCAAATGGCTCTGAGCACTATGGGACTTAACATCTATGGTCATCAGTCCCCTAGAACTTAGAACTACTTAAACCTAACTAACCTAAGGACAGCACACAACACCCAGACATCACGAGGCAGAGAAAATCCCTGACCCCGCCGGGAATCGAACCCGAGAGTCCCTTCTTCTTGTCAATGTTTTTCATATATACCTTTCCTCCCGATTCTCTGAAGAACCTCACAGTCCATTTAATGTTCAGCTTTCTTCTCTATCACCACATCTCAGGTCTTTCGATTCTCTTCCGCTCCTGTTTTCCACAGACCATATTTTACTTCGTTACAATGCTGTGCTCCAAACAAACCTTCTCAGAAATTTTTCCTCAAATTTATGTCTATTTTTGATGCTAGCAGACTTCTCTAGGCCAGGAATTCTCACTGCTAGTCTCCTTTCTACGTCATCCTTGCTCCGTCTGTCATGGGTTATTTTGCTGCCCTGGTACCAGAATTCCTTCATCTACTTCCTGATTCCCACTGAGGATAATGTCATCATCGAATTTTATCATTGATATCCTTTTCAGCTTGATTTGAATCCTACTACTGAACCTTTTTTTAAAATTTCGATCATTGTTTCATCGATGTATAGACTACACAGTAGGAGCGAAAGGCTGCTTTCCTGTCTCAGACACTTTTCAATGCGAGCACTTCGTTCTTGGTCTTCCGATCTTACTGTTCCCTTTTGGTTCTTCTACGTATTGCGTACTACCCTCTTCCTCTATAGCTTACACCTATTTTCCTCAGAATTTCGAACGTCGCACTAGTTTACGTCGACGAACGCTTTTTCAGGTCGACAAATCCTACGAGCCTGTTTTAATTTTTCTTCAGTCTTGCTTTTATTATCAACCGCAACGTCTGAATTGCCTCTCTGCTGCATTTACCTTCCGTAAAGTCAAACTGGTCGTCTTCTGACAGATTCTCAGTTTTCTTCTCATTCTTCTGTTTATTACTCTTGTCAGCAACTTGGATGCATGGGCTGTTTAGACGAATGTGCCATAGCTCTCCCTTCTGCCTTATCTGATCTTAAGTCTTCCAGAGCTCTTTTAAATTTCGATTGTAATGCTTTGTATTGGTACTCACAAATTTAATCCCCCCAGGAAGTTGCAAAGCAGTGTATATTCCCCTACAGAATAAAAGGTTAATTCCTGCGTGGCTAAATTTGCATCTGGGAACTTCGGTACCAATTTGTTCCTACGCTCCAGTTCCCTTCCAAAGCACATTAAACACGGTAAAATTTTAGGTTTGACACTAATGATTAATCAGTCAATAATCAGAGTAATGTTTTACTGGACGGTCTGGCTACTCAAAGCTTCTACCATGGTTTCATTACATCCGACGGCAAAGCTTAATTGACTGATTTCTGCTCTGAAATTGGCGTCCGAGTTACAATTACGTTCGCCACTGCATTTGCATGATCAAAATTCGACGCAGTTAGTTCCTATTAGTCTGAAGAGATAGATATATGCATGAGGTATTTAATTACGCTGCAACTGCGAAGTAGAAATTTTAAGCCATGCTACAACCAGAAAGCTCTCAACTTGGAATATGGCCATAAAACAGAGAGTGCATAAAATGGCAAATTTTATAAATAAATTAAGGCGAATGTTCACTGATTTACGCATTTCGGCAGGTGAGTCAATCACTGCCATCTCAGAAGCGGCATTAGCATCTCATTGAACAAAATTGTTGGATATCAAATAGTGTAGCTTCAGATGTACACTGAGGAGCTAAATGGTTGTTACCACGCGGCTAATAGGTTGTCTGTCCGTCTTTGGAACCAAACACATCATAGAGTCTGCGTATCAGGGATCTGACCATTTGTTCACAGGTTTGTGAAGGTACGTGGCATTACATGTCTACGCACAGGTCATGTAAATCACGTAAGTAATGAACCGCCGATTTGCGCACTCGAGGATGGCGCCACAGCTGCAGTACGGGAAGCCAGGATCCGTTTACCTTAAGGCTCTCCTCTTTCTTGTTGAAACTGTTGGCGTGTTTTTGTATTTCTACAGCTTCTCTGAACAAGTGCTTGTGATAGTTCTTCTCTACAGCCAGAACTTCGGTGTCGGCGAATTTTATTACGTGGTCGGTGTCATTCAGTGCATGCTCTGTCAAGGCTTATTTCTCCACCTGCCGCAACCTGCAATGTCGCTTATGCTCTTTGATACTGGTGTTAATTGATCTTCCAGTCATTCCGGTATAAGCTTTTCCGTATATGCATGGTATACGGTATATTCCCGACATTGCAAGTGGGTCTCTTTTCTCCTTCGCCGATCTAAACACTCTTTGATCTTCCTTGTCGGTCTGAAAATCGTCTTTACGCCATGTTTCCGCAATATACGGCCGATTCTGTCCGTCACTCTGGGAATGTATGGCAGAAAGGCCGTACCCGACATTTCTTTTTCTGGTTCCTTACTTCGCCGAGTGTTTGGCTCTGTTACACTTCTAATATAATTTGTGGAGTATCCATTGCTCCTCAGAACAGTTTCCAGGTTTGCATTTCTCTTTTGAAGTGTTGCGGGTCACATAGTCGTCCTGCTCTAGTTACGAGCATACTAATCATGCCTCTTTTCTGGCTCGGGTGGTGGTTTGACAGCTTGTTCAGGTATCGGTCCGTGTGTGTCGGTTTTCGATACACGCTGTGTCCCAGGTTTTCGACGTCCGTTGTGACCAGCACATCTAGAAGTGACAGTTTCTTGCAGTTTCTTGTCCTTTTCTACTTCCATGGTAAATGTTATGTTGGCATGGAGGTTGTTCAAGTGTCTTAGGAAGTCACCGAGCTGTTCTTCACCATGGCTCCACACCACGAAAGTATCATCGACGTACCTGTACCACGCCTTAGGTACAGGTACAGGTACAGGTACAGGAAGGAAACAAATAGAACTCTTGACAGCACTACTAAAGACAATTTCTAATTCTGATGTCAGTCCTCAAAAGTGGCTAAAACGAGGATTTGTAATCTTGCAAGAAAAACGAGGAGGCAAAAGGAAGCAGTAATTTAAGAACAATAATTTTGATGCACGATATAAAGGAAATATTTCTAAAAATTATTCACAGAGGAATCTACGAAGTTTAGAAGAACAAATGGTGTCTACAAGTTTGGCTTCAGAAATGCCTCGGTACTCTAGAGGCTCTGTTCTGCATTCAGGTATTATTCCAGAGGTGTGGAGACATGAACTGTGTCGCTTATGCATGCAATATTGACTACCAAAACGCTTTTTGTTAGTGTACGAAATTATAATACAGCCGAACTGTTAAAAAATAGTGAGATGGCTGACAAAGAACTCTGCATCATAATTAATCAATACTGGAATCAGTACGATGACGTGCGGGTAGAACATCGGAAATTTGACGCATTAAAAATATGCCCAGGAGTGATACAGCACCGTATTTTCTTGCCACTGATGTTTAATCACTATTTGGAATATATATGCAAAGAAGTCACTGAAAATGTCGAAGACGAAATCGTCTTGAAAGTAGAAAAACTAATCAATACCTGCTACGCTGGCGATACTGTTATATTTACTGACAGCTTAGTCTTATATTTACTGACAGCTTAGTCTTCAACATCTTGTATCCTGAAACAACGAATGGAGTGAGCTTTATGGGTCCAGAAATCAACTTCGATAAAACCAAATTAATGGTCATCAGCAAGGAAGAAATACGAAGTGTCATCTGAACATTATTGTCAAAGTTACTGAGCAAGTAAAGAAATAGATTATCTGAGAGCTAACATTAATAATCAATAGGATAACTGGCAAGAAATTAGAGTCGGTGTTGAGAAAGCCAGAGCCGTGTTTTGCAAAATGACTGACGTGTCCGAAAGCTGTCACTTCTCAAGCGAAACCAAATTAAGTTTTCTACTTGCCCCAAATTTCCCATCCTCTTTGGTGGAGATAAGACCTGGATTTTGTCCGAGGCGACAGGCAAACGGTTTGTGGCTATATGGGAGAATTCTAAGTGTGGCATGGGCATATAAAATTGCTAACAACAACATTCTTCAAGGGTTCAAGATTTTGAGAACCTTACGCACGGGTGGGAAACTTTTCTAACAAGGAGAACACCAATATATGGAACAGACAGGCGCTAAAAGAAGATGTCTAAAAGAAAACAGTAAATACTAGGACAGTTTTGAAATGTCATTAGGAAATAAACGCACAAAATAAAAACAAGACTGAAAGAATACTTTAAAAATGGGCTAGGAAAGAGGCGTAGTGGAGATCTTTAGAAAGGGGGAAAACATCTTGACTGACAAAGGATATCCCCAGGGGAGATATCCTTTTGAATCCATCTGTACCGTGGTGTAGGTTAGGATCCAGATATCATACCTCGCAGTCGTTCTCAAAAGTTAGTCCTTATGTGTATTAAAGTCTTTATCAAAATGAAATTGATCGTTACTGTCATTCAATTAATTTTTTTAAATACAATATTTTTATTTATAATCTTTCGCTGTGTCCTTTCAGTCAACGTACTAACTTTTCTATTTGCTCCCAATCTTTTTCCTGTTATCGTTCTTTCTTCGTTTATAATATTTGTTAATGTGAATTTAATTACACGCATTTTTTTCTCTCTCTCAATATTTAAACGTTAGAAAATGGACGATCTATCGGTAAAAAACAAAATAATCTACACACATCAAAAGAAGGTTCGCATCACCTCGGTTCCGAGAGTTCCGGATCTGTACAGAAAATTGGAATGGAGATCAACATATACATCATTTCATACCTTTTTATTGCTCATGAAAACCACACATTGCATGTTGTACTGCCAGACAATGACACCTTCAGGGATGGTGGAACAGGTTGCTGTACACACCGGTACTTCTAATACCCACTAGCACGTCCTCTTTCATTGATGCATGCCTGTATTCTTCGTGGCATACTACCCACAAGTTCATCAAAGCACTGTTGGTAAAGATTGTCCTACTTCTCAACGGCGATTCGGCGTACATCCCTCAGAGTGGTTGGTGGGCCACGTCGTCCATGAAAACCCTTTTTACTATATGCCATTCGTGTTCGATAGGTTTCATGTTTGGAAAACATGCTGGTCACTCTAGTCGAGTGATGTAGCTACTGAAGGACGTCATTCAAAAGATGTGCAGGATGGGCCCGCGAGTTGTCGTCCATGAAGGCAAATGCCTCGTCATTATTCTGCCGATATAGTTACACTATCGGTTGGAGGACGGCATTCACGTATCGTGCAGCCGTTACGGTGCCTTTCATGACCACCAGCGGCGTACGTGGGCCCCACATAATGCCACCCGAAAACAGCAGGTAACCTTCACCTTGCTGCACTCGCTGGACAATGTGTCTATGGTGTTCAGCCTGACAGGGTTACCTCCAAACACGTCTCCGACGATTGTCTGGTTGAAGGCAAATGCGATAGTCATAGGCGAAGAGAAAGTCATGCCAAACCCGAGCGCTCCATTCGGCATGTTTTTGGGCCCATCTGCACCGCGCTGCATGGTGTCGTGGCTGCAAAGATGGACCTCGCCATGGACGTCAGGAGTGAAGTTGTGCACATCATGCAGCCTATAGCGCACAGTTTAAGTCGTTATACCACGTCCTGTGGCTGCACGAAAAGCATTATTCAACATGATGTTGTTGCTGTCAGGGTTACTCCGAGGCAAAATCCTTTGGTAGCGGTCATCCACTGCAGTAGTAGCCTTTTTGCGGCCTGAGCGAGGCATGTCGCCGACAGTCCCTGTCTCTCTGAAACTTCTCCATGTCTGAACAACATGGTTTTAGTTCACTCCGAGATGCCCGAACACTTCCCTTGTTGAGAGCCCTTCCTGACACAAAGTAACAATGCGGACGCGATCGAACCACGGTATTGGCCGTCTATGCGTGATTGAGCTATAGACAACACGAGCCGTGTGCGTCCTTCCTGGTGGAATGACTGGAACTGATCGGCTGTCGGACCCCCTCCGTCTAACAGGCGCTGCTCATGCACGGTTGTTTACATCTTTGAGCTGGTTTAGTACCATCACTGAACAATCAAAGGGACTGTGTCTGTGATACAATATCCACAGCCAATCTCTATCTTCAGGAGTTCTGGGAACCGGGGCGATGCAAAACTTTTTTTAATGTGTGTATTTATATCGTCTTAGAATTAGTGCCAAAAAGATATTTTTCGTTAAGGGATACACAAAACTTTTTTTCGATGGGAATCACAAAACAGTCATTTAAAAAGTACATTCTTGTTGCAGTAAGCAGATGAAGATATTAATAAAAGAAGGAATTATAAATAAAGCGAAATTGAATATACGTGGAAATTAAATAATGAACGCAATAATGTCGACGGAAATATATTACGGTAAAATGGAAGAAATGAAAACGCAGTTAACACATAATGACAAATATTCCAATTGGAAAAAGGATACGGCAGCAAGAAGAAAAATGAGAGTAAACAAATAAGTGAATACGATGATTAACATGATACGGCAAAGGACTATGATTATTACATTTAAACCAATTATTTGAAGGAAAGTAATGAGGACTGATAACCTCAGATGTTAAGTCTCTTAGTGCTAAGAACCATTTGAAAGTAATTATCAAAATCATTTAGATAAGGACTTTAAAATAAAAATTTGAGAGACTCTTTCGAGATAAGAACTCAAAAGCTTTGTCACACTTAAAACACAACATTACGTCAGCGCACCCTGGCAGATACTGCTACGCTTAAGGCTCCAGAGCATTATGCTAAGTTTTTCATTGTCGATTAGTAGCAAATTAGTGGTGAACAGCTGCCTGCTGTGAAACCTGGCACACTAACCTGATACCTGCAACCCTAACGTATATGACTGTATAGGTGATTTCAAATACAAAGTTTACTAGAAAGGGGGGCATGTGGGTTGTGAGACGTAAACTGTGTCTGACGTACGAATGAAGTGCAGTATCAGGCACTGCACGCTAACCGGTACCAGTTAGGCAGGGTCCGATCTCATGCCTGAACGTAAATGCAGATGCTAATCAAGCCAACGGGTTGCGCTGTTGTATTTGAACACGAAAGACACCTGTGTAACGTCTTCAAAACGCTGCGACTGTCAGTCACAGAAACAGTGTTCTGCGTAACTATGAGTCCCATATCGGAGATGAGTGAATTCGAATGTGTCAAGTTCTTGGTGCTTTCACAACCAAGGTTGTCGAAGTGTTTGGTGTTTCAAGAACCTACCGAGAATTTATACCGCGTATAGGGAGAGAGGATGAAATATCATCCACTAAGTCACGACGTGGATGAAAGTGTGTGTTGAGTGATCGTGACAGGTAGTCACTGAAGACGATTTTGACGAAAGATAAGAGGACGACAGCTGCAAAAGTCACTGCAGAACTAGAAGTCGCATGTTTGTTACAGTATTGTACAAAAATGTGAAGTAAATTAGGCAAAAGCTTTTCAAGATTTTTCTTTACAGCGTTTCGTCTTTGTGTATTATACGTATCAACACCGAAACAAAACGAAGGGAGATGCATAAGGAGGTAACTGCAGGGCGAGCTGAAATTTCAGAAACATGCATCAGCCATGCAAATTCCTGTAACAGAATGCCATAAAAACTGGACTATCGAACAATGGAAGAAAGTTATTTGGTCGGATGAGATTTGTTCCACACTGATTCCAATTTCTGGTGAGTTTACGTCTCAAGGACGAATCGGGGCGGGGCTTCGGTGATGATTTGGCAGCCATATCGTGCCGTTCCATCGGCTCCATGTCGCATTACTGTCAAGAATTATGTGACCATTTTGCCTTATAAGGTCCATCAAATGGTAGAAAGCTTCAGCAATGGTGATACTGTTCAAAATGGCTCTGAGCACTATGGGACTTAACTACTGAGGTCATCAGTCGCCTAGAACTTAGAACCACTTAAACCTAACTAACCTAAGGACACCACGCACATCCATGCCCGAGGCAGGATTCGAACCTGCGACCGTAGCGGTCGCGCGGTTCCAGACTGTAGCACCTAGAACCGCTCGGCCACTCCGGCCGGCGGTGATGCTGTGTTGGAAGCTGTTACTACTCGTTTCGTGCTTTACTGGTTTTGTGAGCACGACGGGGAATTGTCACTTCTCCCATGGTCGACACAATCACCAAATATCAATATTATTGAACCTTTGTGGTCTGCTTTGGAGAGAAGAGTGCGCGATAGCTAATAAACTCCGTCATCGTTCCCTGAAGTGACCATTATTTTGCAGGAAGAGTGGTATAGGTTTCCCTTGAAAACCATTCCGAAACGACTGAAATCTGTTTTGAATGTCAACAGTTTCTTGCACAATTTTTAGCATAATAAAGTGTTGCGTTTTCGGTGTTTCCACATTTTTGTTCGCCTCCTCCTACCGCGATATTTGATTATTCGATGGTTGAAAATACAACAGCAGATACTGATTACGTTATATGACCATATTATATGTAAGACCCGTAAGTCCTTACGTTAGGAGGTAGTACTCGAAGAAAGATTCCAGTGCACTGGTCATACTCTTATCCTTAATTGTGGCTTGGTGTAAAAGAGACGGGTTCAATAACACTTTACAGCAAAGGGGAGGAATGGTGGTGCCGTGCAGTTCCTTATCACCAGTCTTTACGGCAATGTGCTGGATTAAATTGCAAGTCTCTCAACATCATCACGTGAAGTGAGGGCGACACTGTTGATGGTGATCCATCCCACCCACGGTTACCTTAAACTCGGCTGTTGGTACTCGAGAGGAATAGGCTATATGCCGGCATCCTCTCCCTTCTTTCATCATCATCAAACACAAACATGCTACCAGACTATGCACACACTATACAGTCACGTTCACTTATGAGATCATAAATACACAACTGTCACACGTGGCGATGGAAAAGTGTTAGTGTGTTAGATTACTAAACTGCCCTTCTGGATCTCCCAGCCAACAGTACCCCACAACTTACCTTTTCTTGACAGAAAACTTGGGAAAAGCCGCTTATAATCTGTTATATACATGATTAAATTGCGATTGACACTTACGTATCTGTCATGGGGTTCATAGAAACACTTTCTAAAAATTTCTCGGCTTTTCCACAACGGGATAAGCTAGTGACTTCGCAGTAGAGCGCCCGTACACCCCCTCCCTAAACATTTTCTTGCGAGCTCTGATTTATCTTATTTTGTTCCGATAGTATGTAAGTGGGTGTCAACAAAACATTTTGGCCTTTGAAACAGAAGGTTGAAATTTCGTAGAAAGATTTCGCCGCTACAGAAATCGCTCATATTTTAATAATTGCCATCCCAACTCGCGTATCTTATCCGTGACTCTCTCACGTCTAATTCGCGAGAGTAAAAAACGAGTTGGCCTTCTTTGGTGTTTTTATATGTCTTCTGTCAACATTATCTGTTAGGGATTGCGCAGCAGCACTCCACAACGGGGCCGATTAGTGTAGCGTAGACAGTTTTTTTGTAGATTTCTAGGACCTTACAAGAGTTCTGCCAACAATACGATGTCTTTGGTTCACCTTCCCCACAACACTTTCTATGTAATCGTTCCAATTTAAGTTATTTGTAGTTGTAATCCTTAGGTATTTACATTAACTAAAGGAAACATCTTTTTAGTGGTTTTTGACAAACTTTTAGTGTGCGACATTAGTTTCGTATCATAATCCTGTTTTCCAACGCATAACTGATCCCACAGATGGCAACCAGGCGAAGGTAAACATGGCAATTTTTTTTTAATCTATCAATTCTTCATTGAAACTGTAATTGTTATCTCTGTTGACAGTTCTGAAAACTACATGTGAACTTACGAAATTTAGTACGTCAGCAATCACAATACCTATGACTAACGTACATTAGAGTAGAATTATGCGCAGGAATGGATCTTTTTACATGTCAATGAAAGCACCAAGATTCTTCTTCTATGTAGGGGTTGCTGCATTGTTATCTAAAGTAACTGAATTGAGTTTGTCAATTGAGTAACAAATACCTGGATACACAGAACTATTTCTTAATTTCTAACTGACTGTTCTATGCACACTTCCCCTCTATGTGTAGTACTTCACATCTATTATTTATCTGTTGTTTTCGTTTATGCAGCGTTCGGCAAAGGATGAATCTGGCTTCATTAATCTACAACTTCTATGGTGCTCTCTGAGCCTAGTGCAGATCGACCTCTCAATCTGCCCATCATACCAAGACTGACACTCTCGGCAGATGAACTGATAAACCCCACTTTTCATGATTTCTGGTTTTTAATCTGTTGAGTCATTTGCCGGCCGTTGGTGGCCGAGCGGTTTTAGGCGCTTCGGTCTAGAACCGCGCGACCGCTACGGTCGCAGGTTCGAATCCTGCCTAGGGCATGGATGTGTGTGATGTCCTTAGATTAGTTCTAAGTTCTAGGGGATTGATGACCTGAGATGTTAAGTCCCGTAGTGCTCAGAGCCATTTGAACCATTTTTGAGTCATCTATGTATCGTCTGTGGCACATAGCAAAGCACAGACAGACCCGTTGCTTTTAAAAAGAAACGTATACTATTTGAAGTTTTAACCATAAAACGTAAATTGCATCATTTTTCTTTCGGCCTATGAATCTTGTTCGCGGGGTATAGTAGGCATCTGGCTTGATTCTTCGGATTTTTTGTTAAGGGTTTTGTCAATAATGTTGGAATCAAATTTATCATTTTTGGCTACTGCTTTTATTGTAATGAGTTTCTGATCACAATCTTCTTGTGTCATGAGGATGGGAGAGATGGGAGACGGCGGATCATGTGGTGATTCTTGACTTCACAGATTTTAAATTTGTTGTATAGCCGAATTTTTATAGGACTCATGCAGAGGAGCTCAGATGTTTATTGTTTTAAGTCGTCACTTTATGCACTATGCATACACCACGTCTAAATCGTTTTTACTTTAGGTTTGATCTTGTGTCGGTTTACTAGACGGCAAAAGATAGTATCTAGAAACATTCTAAGAGGACTTTTCAGATTTTCACCTAAATCCGACTGAGCACAGCAGAAGGTTAAAATGGTTCAAATGGCTCTAAGCACTACGGGACTTGACATCTGAGGTCATCAGTCGCCTAGAAATTAGAACTTCTTAAACCTAACTAATCTAGGACATCACACACATCCATGCCCGAGGCAGGATTCGAACCTGCGACTGTAGCAGCAGCGCGGTTCCGGACTGAAGCGCCTAGAACCACTCGTCTACAGCGGCCGGCACAGGAGAAGGCCTGTAACGCTTCCATGTTATTACGAAATGTGACCTTTCTTGTAGAAAATCATGAAACAAGTCGCCCAACTGTTTGAAGCTGCCTATATGGAACGTTCTCGAAGGCTTCTCAAAAACTAGAAATATTAAGTCATCCACCCATTAGCTCGATAAATATTGTTGCTGTCTCTGTTTGACTGTGAAGGATCTTATCGAATCACTGGATTTCGCAACAGCGAAAGTCACGCCCTTTCTCTCCATCCTCACAATTTGGGGCACTAAGAAGATGAGAAAGAAATTTGCTTTAGTTGCGTCACTTGAAAACTTGACACTCTATTCGATGCTTGGTGTCAGTGATGACTATACAATACTTTAAAGTCGGGAATTACAAATGCAGATTATGCACGTCGGGAAAGTCTCGGGGGGCACGCCCTAGGAAGCACGTGGTCATTGATCCGTGGCGCGGCGCCAGGGACCGGTCGCCCGTGGACTTGCTCCTGACGAGGGCTCCCTGATGGCCGCACCCGTCAGGCGGCCGTCTTTTTGCTGTCTCCCCGGCGGCCCCGACGGCGCGAGACGGATTACACCGGCACGGCAAGTGCCGACGTCTCGAAGCGAGCCGGCAGGTGTGAGGCCAGTGCGCCGCTGTCGACACTCTGCCGGAAGTCTTGTTCTCCTTACTGAACATACGAGGCACCACCATCGGCACATTCTGACCGAGCGAGGTGGCGTAGTGTCAAGGTGTTGGGCTGATACTGGGGACGATCGCGGTTCGAATCCACATCTGGTCACATGGATTTAAATAATCTGCACTTTCCCGTGAACTCTTTAATGCATATGCTGAGATGGATCGTGAAGTACTGAATCAGACAACTGTAGTTGGTTGGAAAATACTGAAACACTGTAACACAGTGTAACACCCTAATAAACTCCAAAACCCAATTAGGAAAGACCATCATGATGTAAAGTACGGAAAAGTTATCCTGACATGTACGACAACTTTGCCGATGATATAACAGCAGAAAGCCTTGATAAACTCCAACATTAACCATTACAGAGTGCTTTTTGGTAGAAAGGAAGAAGAAGGAAAGGTCATCTTTAGTTATTTTCCAAGCATCTAAGTAATAATTGCAAACTAATACTATGAAAGTTAAGTCGAATGAAATGTCGGTCAGAGATAACTTTTATGTGGAAAAGAGTTGTAAATGCAATGAAGAAATTCAGTGCGTCTACTATACTCATTCACAGAAAAAGTAAGTCGCTTGCTAGTTACCGTGCTGTCAAGTCATACGAGAGCAGCTCTTGCCATAGTTGAGCGGAAAGAGTGCGACGAAATTGTTTCACTTTCAAGAGTCGTTGTTGCATGACGTACAAAAATGGTTCAAATGGCTCTGAGCTCTATGCGACTTAACTTCTGAGTTCATCAGTCGCCTAGAAATTAGAACTACTTAAACCTAACTAACCTAAGGACATCACACACATCCATGCCCGAGGCATGGATGTGTGCGGTCGCTCGGCTCCAGACTGTAGCGCCTAGAACCGCACGGCCTCTCCTGCCGGCGCATGACGTAGACGCACGGATATTGTGAACTGATATTCAGACTAGAGATAGTATGCTGACTGTGTATACTGAGTTGTTGTACTTTATTAACGGAAGTAGGCAATATTGGACTCGACATTCATATAAGTGAACTTATAGAAAGGAATGGACATAGTTTCAAAAGACTATAATACACGTTTAGTCTCGAGCAGGAGACATTGAAACGAAAACATGAAGAAGATACTATTACACTGAGTGTTAAAGCTGTCATAATTGTCACGATACTTGAAACTAACAGAACTGCCAGTGCTAATTAACCGTGTGTGCGTGTGGTGTGATGTTTATAAAGTATTTAGCGAAAAGGAACAATAAAATTGTTCATCAAAAGTGGAACTTCAACGTGTCGCTTCCATCATTGTATGAATATTTGCTAATTGCTCATCAAAAGTTAATGAACAGTGATTATTTAACCTGGAAGTAAATTCGTGGACTGTTAGTTGTGACAAGGAAGATTTGGACATACATAATATTACGACGAAAGGTAATTAAGACATTGTTAAAGAGTATCTGTGGATCTCGGGTCATACAGAGGGAACAATTTTACTTAGCAACGCAAAAACAACGACCAATACGATCTGCAATCGAACTTTTTCCTCGCTTTTGCTGATGTGCACGATGCGCATGAGGGAAGACTCATCAATTACTGCACTAAAGTGTTAACCGGGCACATACTAATTCAACTTCAAACCATAAGAGACAACCAGAGCGCGCAGTTCGCATTGATAAGGAAACTGTGCTGAGTCGCAGTCAAACCTTAATCATTACGCGAGGAACGATTTCATAAGAGTTTTTTCAGATCTTGTCTCTCGTTAACCGACTGAACATCCATCATCGCGCATCGCGTCCCCACTCCACCGACCGAGCTGTAGCAGTAACAGCGCCACGGCGTCGACAACACCAGCACGAGGCGGAGAGGGGACGTCACGACAGCGAGAGTGTTTAGAAATTACCATTACAAACTTCTAGGACCTGTAGAGGGGAATGAGCACACAATATTTTGATTATGAACCCATGTCCGGAAACGTTCAACTCATCCATTTCTGCTTAAGGAATTCAGTTAGGGGCGACGCAGTGCAGTTATTAGATAATAATTCGAAATGAACCATAACGAAACATCCATTTATCACATAAGCAACTGCGACTGTATTAAGACTTAAACATGACGCGTTTGTATTATTACATAAGACAAAAGAACACAGCATATTGTACGTGCAGAACAGTACTGATGCATTATAATGGCGGCTCAATGTGGTGACCTCCAACGTCGTTACAGACATTGCAAATACGAAACATGTTCTGGTAGACTGTCTCCATCCCACCTGGTGTCTCTTCGATTTCTAGTGCAGCGGCCAGAACTCGTGCCAGCGTATCTTCCTCCCCTCTCTACAGGAGTCACGTAGCAAGGCAGATATAAAATGATGTCAGGTCACCTTCTGACGTACATTGTTCATTCCATTCAGAATGTCTACATTCCCCTTCCCCTAAGCAGACTTGGACGCGTTACACGTCTGAACTGAAATCTTTCTAGAACGGAAACGGTACGTTTTTGGACATGAAGTTCAAATGGTTCAAATGGCTCTGAGCACTATGGGATTTAACATCTGAGGTCGTCAGTCCCCTAGAGCTCAGAACTACTTAAACCTAAGTAACTTAAGGACATCACACACATCCATACCCGAGGCAGGATTCGAACCTGCGACCGTAGCGGTTGCGCGGTTCCAGACTGAAGCGCCTAGCACCGCTCGGCCACCACGGCCGGCTTTACATGAGGTCCTGTTCAAAATATTAAGTACTCTCTCCCTTCTACAAGTCCTAGAAGTTTATAAAGGGAACTTCAAAACACCCTGTATAAGAGGCGATCGTAATGTATCGGTTAGGGGGCACGCTATGCTCTTGCCTCCATATCGGTGCTTATATACCCGCATCAGAGTCGCATTGGTTTGCCTATACTCTGCATATATGGACCCTAGCGGAAACTGTTTGATCGTCGCATACATTAATAGATAACTGAGTAGTAGAATTTTCAGACGCAGACTGGAGAAGAACTATAACACAGTTAAGTTCCCAGCGTTGAGAATACTTTCCTACATTTTACTGGCACACGTAATCAAGTTGTTTTAAAGCAAGGAAAAGTTAAACTTCTTGTAGCTGCGATTCAGTCACAAAAAAGTTTTTCAAAGACATCATCTTTCCGCAAGCGACTGTTGTAACTTTTTACTACGCTATTGCAATTTCGGCCTTAGGCCATTATCAAATGATATTATGGCTGTAAGACATGTCAACGTAATGCAGGCTAACACATTTGTAAGTCGTTGTCAGTACTACTGGATACACTTTTGACGTTGCTACTCAGTGCGAGCACACGTATTCAAACATCGTAAAACAACATAATCTGTAAGTGCATATGTTCGTTAAAACCATCACTAGTCACAAATGCATTAGACCACAGGTGTGTTTTCCAACAGTCTATGTTTCACTAGTATATAGTGCTGTCCATTCTCAGAAATTTCTTCCTCAAATCAAGAGTTATGTTTGATACTAGTAGACTTCTCTTGGACAGGAATGTCCTTTTTGCCAGTGTTAGTCTGCTTTTTATGTCCTCCTTGCTCTTTCTGTCATGGGTCATTTTGCTGCCTAGGTAACAGAACTTCTTAACTCCATCTACTTTGTGACCATCAATCCTGATGTTAAGTTTTTCGCTGTTCTCATTTTTGCTACTTCTCATTACTTTCGTCTTTTTTTTTTATTTACTCTCAATCCATATTCTGTACTCATTAAATTGTTCATTCCATTCAGCGTATCATGCATTTCTTCTTCACTTTCACAGAGGATAGCAATGTCATCAGCGAATCGTATCGTTGATATCCTTTTACCTTGAATTTTAATCCAAGTCCTGAACCTTATGTATGTTAGAAAGTCGTTGAATCCTGTCCTGAGTCAAGATGTCCCACGGCTGTTGTAAATGGTCCTTGATGTCCTGGATACTGATTCTGGGATGGAGTTGACGTGGGTGCTGGTCACGAATACATCCCGTCAGCGACAGAACTGAGGATTTTGCTGGCGGAGGGAATGCCTCAACATCACGCAGACATCTCACAGAGACATATAGCACGTTCCAAAGAGCGTTGTTCTGTTGGAAGATGGCTTTACACTACTGTCGTATGAGAGGTAGCACACCTTAGATCAGAGTATATCTGAAGAACCGTGGTGCCGCCAGAGCTCACTCAGTCACTACCAGCTGTCAAACTAAGCCATACGCGATGGCCTCATACTTCATGACACCAGAAGTAACACCATTGCGGCACTATAAAACTTTGGAAGAATGGCACTACACTTTTCGGCGCCATACTCACAGAACGATGGTCATCCGAAGTAGCACAGAACCGTGATTCATTGCTGAACACAATGTGGCACCTTTGTTCGCCGGCCTGCACATGGGACGGCAGTTCCATAGTCCATCTGTTTTAGTCTCCGACCAATGATACGCGATGATGCAGACCACTCAGTGAGTCCATTACTTGTTCTCGGATGTCAGGCGCAGATGTGTATCAGATACGAGGTGTTTGGCGCACAAGGCGGCGAGTGGAACATTGACGACGAGTATGGCCGCCCTCACGTTCCCACGCAGTCCAACACTGGGTCACTGTCATATTCGAACAGTGGATATTGCACGAATCGACCAGCCAGCCCAATTGAGATCGTCAATGAGACCCCTTTCAAACGCTGATAGATTCTGAGAACGCTGACACGAAAACGCAGCACCTCCGACTCCTTCACCGTGATCACGTAACTTCTCAGATGTTCGCGCCCCTTATATACCTTACCAAGCAACAACACTAAACACGAACATTAAAAACGCACTCTGGTGGCAGTTCTCTCTCATAGATTATTGCGACTCTAATCAGGTACACTATCGCTGTTGGTTCGTACGTTTACGGTGTATTACATACATTTTTTCTGCTTGCTTCACATTTTTGTCAGGCGCAACATATCCTGCGCTGTGTTTGCCCTTTCGTTTTTCTTGTATTTTATATGTTTCATTTTTCACAAGCTTGTCTAGTTGATATTCTTCTTGCATATTTCGATTACCATGTACGAGCCGCATATCTTCGATCGTAAACTATTTCGGAGAGTTTATTATGTTGATAACATCCATCTCATGGATTTATACAATTTATGAAGTCTGCAGAGAGCCAAACAACAGTTGGCCATGTGCTTGGCTAATAAGACCACTGATTGGTGCCTCGAAAGAATCTTCTACATCTACACAAATGTTCGGCAAGCCACTGTACGATGCTTGGTCGCAGATACCCTGTTCCACAACTAGTTGTTTCCTCCCCTGCTCCACTCCTAGAGAGCGCAAGAAAAAAAGACCATCTATATGACTCCGTATGCATCCATATGAGCCCTAATTTCTCGTACCTTCGCGATCCTTACGCGAAATGTATGTCGGCGGCAGTAGGATCGTTCTGCAGTCAGCTTCAGAAGCTTTAGAAGCGTTCTTCGGAATGAATGTCTGCTTCACTCCACGGATTTCCGCATGAATACTGGAAACATATCCACAACACGTACATGCTAATCGAACCTACCATAACAAATCTAGGAACCCGCCTTGGAATTGCGTTGATGTCCTCTTTCAATTCGATGTGGTGCTCTTCGCAAACGCTCGTGCACTCAAGAGCAGGCAACACTAGCACCCTATACAGTATTCCACTCTCGCAGGCATACTTTCAGTCAGGTGCTAGAAGGTTTCTTGGGGAATGGCAGCCCATTCATCACGGAGCGCTGCACTACCGAGAGGTATCATTGTCGGCCGGTGAGGCCTGGCACGAGGTCGGAGTTCCAAAACATTCGAAAGGGTATCTGTAGGATTTAGGTCAGGACTCTGTGCAGGCCAGTCCATTGAAGGGATGTTGCTGTCGTGTAATCACTCCGCCACGACCCGGCATTATGAACAGTCGGTCGATCGTGTTGAAAGATGCAATTACCATCGCCGAATTGCTGTTCAACAGTGGGAAGCAAGAAGGTGCTTCAGACATTTATGTAGGCCAGTGATGTGGTAGTACAACCCAAAACGACAAGGGGTGCAAGCCCCATCCATGAAAAACACGAACACGCCATAAAACCACAGTCTCCGAATTTTACTGTTGGCACTACATACGCAAGGTGACGTTTGTCGCCATACCGCAGGGGTGCAAGCCCCATCCATGAAAAACACGAACACGCCATAAAACCACAGTCTCCGAATTTTACTGTTGGCACTACATACGCCAGGTGACGTTCGTCGCCATACCGCAGCCTGCCATCGGATCACCACATTGTGTACCGTGATTCGTCATTCCATACAACGTTTTTCCACTGTTCGATCGTCCAATGTTTACGCTTCTTAGACTACGCGTGGCGTCGTTTGGCCTTTAACGATGTGTGGCTTATGTGCAGCCGCTATACCACGAAATCCTAGTAACCACTCCGCCACGACCCGGCATTATGAACAGGCGCTCGATCGTGTTGAAAGATGCAATTACCATCGCCAAATTGCTGTTCAACAGTGGGAAGCAAGAAGGTGCTTTAAACATCTATGTAGGCCAGTGCTGTGATAGTACAACCCAAAACAACAAGGGGTGCAAGCCCCATCCATGAAAAACACGAACACGCCATAAAACCACAGTCTCCGAATTTTACTGTTGGCACTACATACGCCAGGTGACGTTCGTCGCCATACCGCAGGGGTGTAAGCCCCATCCATGAAAAACACGAACACGCCATAAAACCACAGTCTCCGAATTTTACTGTTGGCACTACATACGCCAGGTGACGTTCGTCGCCATACCGCAGCCTGCCATCGGATCGCCACATTGTGTACCGTGATTCGTCATTCCATACAACGTTTTTCCACTGTTCGATCGTCCAATGTTTACGCTTCTTAGACTACGCGTGGCGTCGTTTGGCTTTTAACGATGTGTGGCTTATGAGCAGCCGCTCTACCACGAAATCCAAGTTTTCTCACCTCCCGCCTAACCGTCATATTACTTGCAGTGGATCCTGATGCAGTTTGGAATTCGCGTGTGATGGTCTGGATAGATTTCTGCCTATTACACATTACGACCCTCTTCAACTATCAGCTGTCTCTGTCAGTCAACAGACGAGGTCGGCCTGTACGCTTTTGTGCTGTACAAGTACATTCACGTTTCTACCTCACTATCACATCGGGAACTGTGGACCTACTGAAGTTTATGAATGTGGAAATTTCGCATACAGACGTATGACAATCACCTGACCACGTTCGAAGTCCGAGAGTTCCGCGGAGCGCCCCATTCTGCTCTCTCACGGTGTTGACTACTGAGCTCGCTGATATGGAGTACCTGGCAGTAGGGGGCAGCACAATACACCTAACACGAAAAACGTGTGTTTCTGGGGGTGTCCGGATACTTTTGATCACATAGTATATATGGTCTCCTTTATATATGAACTACTCTTTCCTAAAATTCTGCTAGTAACCCGAAGTCAACCACTCACCTTCCCTATCAAAGTTCTCACATGCTCCTTCCATTTCATATCGCTATATGACGCTACGCACAGGTATTTAAACGACTTTACTGTGCCAAGCAGATCACTGGTAATAGTGTAACCGAGCATTACAGGATTGTCTTCTTACTCAGGCGGATTAACTTACATTTTTCCACATTTAGAGCTAGCTGCCATTCACCACAGCAACTAGAAATATTGTCTATGTCTCCTGTATCAGCCTACAGTCACCTGCCCTTGACATCTTCCTGTACACCACAACATCATCAGCGAAGAACGGTAGATTGTTGCCCATCCCGTCTGCCAGTTCATTTATGTATATAGGAAATAGCAACGGTCCTATCACTCTTACCTAGGGCTGTCCTGATGTTATCCGCATCTCCACCAACTCTCGCCGTTGAAGACAACGTAGTGGCCCCTGTTACCTAAGAAGTCTTCGAGACAGTCATATGTCTGGGAGCCCATTCTGTGCACACGACGTACCTTCGCTAACAGTCTGCAATGCGGTGCCGTGTCGAACGTTTTTCGGAAAAAGGAAGTAGTATTGCCAAGAAAGAATACGAGGCGAAAAACAATATCTCGCTGGGACATTCACACTTCGTGTCCTTCTTACTCAGACAAGTTAAGCCCTAATCAACGTCCATTCCGTACAGACGCCTCGAATCATCCCATGAAATTCCACTCGTAAAACTGCCGTCCGACAGTGATCAGCTGTCAGACAGACGGTTCTCCAGAAGCACAGACTGCTTCACCTGCTATTATCCGCACGCCAAAAGAGAAAACAACAATTATGTGGCAAATTGTCTGTTTGGTCTGTGAGGAATCTGCCATAATAAACGTAAAAATATGCGTTCCCTGCTGCTACTCCTGTCCTACGACTGGGATCGACTGGATTGGCTTGACTATGTATCTAAGTTAATGACTCAGAACAAATACATAATTAGAAGCAAATGTTATCCCGATAATCACATTCTCTTATACTACCGAAAATTTAAGGAATAACTATTTACGACTTATTTGGCGACGAAACAAAAACAACAGTAAGTAGTTGCACCACATAAGTAACAGTTATCCTTATCAACAAAATAAACAGCTCTGAGCTAGCAAGTGAGGAAAACTAGGTCCAAATACTAATAATGTAAGTAGCGGTAGTAGTGGAAGCAGCAGCGATAGCCTCAGGTATACAGTTTAAGATCGGCTTTTCCGCAGGCAGTGGAGCTTACTAATATAATCTCAAATGACTAAAACCGCAACAGCTGCTGCAAAATGACTTATTAATCTCGACTAGTTGCATGACATTGTACGGACATCTACAGGTAAGAAACTGTTGACCTTTCAATATGTAACGTTCTTAAAATCTCCGCAAGATTAGTAACGAGACTCCCCGATCATGCTGCACAAAACTGGCGTCATAAAGTACGCAACCGTCGTGAATATAAGAGCTAGTGCAAACAGAGAAAGACTGAACCCAAATATATTTGGGACGTATTCTGAGGTACGACGGCCAGTGTCACATGTACTCGCCACCTGAAAAAACCCATCACGTATTTTTGGTTTAAGTCTTTTCTAGTTTTTATTCATGATGGTTACGTACATTACGACGGCAGCTGTGTGCGGGAAGATAGCAGATTCGTTTTATTTACCCGTAAGGAGTATTTAAGAACATTATCTATTGATATGTGAACAGCATGTTACCTGAAGATGTGACTGTAATACCACGAAACTGGTCGTGTTTAATGCGACATTATGAATCAGCTCTTACTGTTTTCATCCACTGAAATGTGTCATTACAGCTGTGATTGTCCTTCAGATCAAGTGATTAGTTGCTTACAACTTTGTATCTCAGTTTAATCCAAAGGTGATTGCTTTGTGTATCGAACCTGACAATATAATCCGAAGTATGTAGTAACTACACTACTGGCCATTAAAATTGCTACACCAAGAAGAAATGCGGACGATTAACGGGTATTCATTGGACAAATATATTATACTAAGACTGACATGTGATTACATTTTCACGTAATTTGGGTGCATAGATCCTGAGAAATCAGTATCCAGAACAACCACCTCTGGCATTTATAACGGCTTGATACGCCTGGCATTGAGTCAAACAGTGCTTGGATGGCGTGTACAGGTACAGCTGCCCAAGCAGCTTAAACACGATAGCACAACTCATCAAGAGTAGTGACAGCCGTATAGTGACGAGCCAGTTTCTCGGCCACCATTGACCAGACGTTTTCAATTGGTGAGAGATCTGGAGAATGTGCTGGACAGGGCAGCAGTCCAACATTTTCTGTATCCAGAGAGGCCCGTACAGGACCTGCAACATTGCGGTGGTGCATTATCCTGCTGAAAGGTAGGGTTTCACAGGGATCGAATGAAGGGTAGAGCCACGGATCGTAACACATCTGAAATGTAACGTCCACTGTTCAAAGTGCCGTCAATGCCAACAAGAGGTGACCGAGACGTGTAATCAATGGCACCCCATACCATCACACCGGATGATACGCCAGTATGGCGATGACGAATACACTCTTCCAATGTGCGTTCACCGCGATGTCGCGAAACACGGATGCGACCATCATGATGCTGTAAACAGAACCTGGATTCATCGGAAAAAAAGACGTTCTGCCATTCGTGCACCCAGGTTCGTTGTTAAGTACACCATCGTAGGACCTACAGTCTGTGATGCAGTGTGATGGGTAACCGCAGCCATGGTCTCAGAGCCGACAGACCATAATACTGCAAACGACGTCGAACTGTTCGTGCAGATGGTTGTTGTCTTGCAAACGTCCCCATCTGTTGACTCAGGGATCGAGACGTGGCTGCACGATCCGTTACAGCCATGCGGATAAGATGCCTGTCATCTCGACTTCTAGTGATACGAGACTGTTGGGATCCAACACAGCGTTCCGTATTACCCTCCTGAACCCACCAATTCCATATTCTGCTCATTGGATATCAACCAACGTGAGCAGCAATGCCGCCACACGATAAACCGAAATCGCGATAGGCTACAATCCGAGCTTTATCAAAGTAGGAAACGTGATGGTACGCATTTCTCCTCCTTACACGAGGCATCACAACGTTTCACCAGGCAACGCCGGTCAACTGCTGTTTGTGTATGAAAAATCGGTTGGAAACGTTCCTCATGTCAGCACGTTGTACGTGTTGCCACCGCCGCCAACCTTGTGTGAATGTTCCGAAAAGCTAATAAATTGCATATCACAGCATCTTCTTCCTGTCGGCTAAATTTCGCGTCTGTAGCACGTCATCTTCGTGGTGTAGCAATTTTAATGGCCAGTAGTGTAAATGTAACTGACGCAGAATACTCTTTTGTTTATGGGTCAGCATGCAGTGTTACATGACGTATTGTAATATTTATCTGCGAGAATTTCTAAATACTGACGGCATTAATTTCCCTTAGACGCTCGGCTGTGACTAGGATAGTGCCGCAAAAAGCGGAGAAGCTCTCGTCGCACCGGCTTTCCCTGAGCGCCTCGCGCAGCAGCGGGTTCCGAGTCGCGTTCTTGAAGCGCGCCGACAGCAATTAATCCGCCAACTCCAGGCAGGCTGCTCATTTAGCAGCCTCATCTTTATTCATACACAATTTTCCGACAGTCGGGGGGAAAGGAGAGATATGTATCAGGCGCCTTTGTATGATGATTCTAATGTGGACAAGCGCTGGGAAGCTCTGCGGCCACCCGACGTCCATTAACGCAACTTTCGGCGCCACTGGGGTCGAGCCCGGTCAAGTGAAGCCTTCGTAATTATGAATCATTAACAAGTGCTGTTGTTTAATTAAGATTATACTGCACTTCTGATTCTTGCATACAAATAACTTATTAACAACCTGTACCGAGCTATTGGAAGTTTACGTACTTGGAGAGCGTCGTCCGATTCTTTGGTAGGACTGATAGTGTCCTAAATACTACAACCAAAGTGAATAATGCTTACGTATTAACCAACTGATTACCGACGCGACGTACGTGTCCCACGATAGGTTATTGCTATGTATCAGTGTCCCACTGGTAAAGGGAAGTCTGCTAATGGTTAGCAGGACTATTGTAATTACGGATTGCACCTCTAGGTTGTGCTGTCCTCAAGTTTCATTGTTAAACTTCGTCCCCGTATTGTCACACCGAATTAGTTCTCACCTGCAGATAGGCGCTCCTAATACCACAGTCGCAAAGCGGGTGCCTTCGCGTCTTCTCGGACACATTCGGTCAACGACTTGCACTACGAATTGACGCTTGCCAAAACACAAACGAAGGCATATTTAATACCTGTACTGTGAGTTACTAACTTGGAGAGGTGCTCTGTCCACCGATGTGGGTCTGTTTTCAGTATTTTTTGCGGTTTCTGCGCAGTCGACTTCTGAAACCCTGGAGATATTTATGAATAATCCTATGTGTGAGCCACCCTCCTTCCCCCACCCTCATTGGTAATAAAAGGACGGGAAACATTGTTTTCATATTGTTACTTCTATGACTATAATTAAAATAACCATACATTAATGTTTTTTAAATAAAATTGTTAGTGAAGGGGTTGAAACGATGAGATACACCACGATCCACATCTTTACATTCCATGGACAATCCTGAGTAGAGACACTTCTATCCTGACGCATATACAGCCATTGCTACAACTTTATGGTAGCAAGAAACTGGCTGCAGTCAGTGATGTCAAGTACCCTCCTGGAAATGGAAAAAAGAACACATTGACACTGGTGTGTCAGACCCACCATACTTGCTCCGGACGCTGCGAGAAGGCTGTACAAGCAATGATCACACGCACGGCACAGCGGGCACACCAGGAACCGCGGTGTTGGCCGTCGAATGGCGCTAGCTGCGCAGCATTTGTGCACCGCCGCCGTCAGTGTCAGCCAGTTTGCCGTGGCATACGGAGCTCCATCGCAGTCTTTAACACTGGTAGCATGCCGCGACAGCGTGGACGTGAAGCGTATGTGCAGTTGACGGACTTTGAGCGAGAGCGTATAGTGGGCATGCGGGAGGCCGGGTGGACGTACCGCCGAATTGCTCAACACGTGGGGCGTGAGGTCTCCACAGTACATCGATGTTGTCGCCAGTGGTCGGCGGAAGGTGCACGTGCCCGTCGACCTGGGACCGGACCGCAGCGACGCACGGATGCATGCCAAGAACGTAGGATCCTACGCAGTGCCGTAGGGGACCGCACCGCCACTTCCCAGCAAATTAGGGACACTGTTGCTCCTGGGTTATCGGTGAGGATCATTCGCAACCGTCTCCATGAAGCTGGGCTACGGTCCCGCACACCGTTAGGCCGTCTTCCGCTCACGCCCCAACATCGTGCAGCCCGCCTCCAGTGGTGTCGCGACAGGCGTGAATGGAGGGACGAATGGAGACGTGTCGTCTTCAGCGATGAGAGTCGCTTCTGCCTTGGTGCCAATGATGGTCGAATGCGTGTTTGGCGCCGTGCAGGTGAGCGCCACAATCAGGACTGCATACGACCGAGGCACACAGGGCCAACACCAGGCATCATGGTGTGGGGAGCGATCTCCTACACTGGCCGTACACCTCTGGTGATCGTCGAGGGGACACTGAATAGTGCACGGCACATCCAAACCGTCATCGAACCCATCGTTCTACCTTTCCTAGACCGGCAAGGGAACTTGCTGTTCCAACAGGACAATGCACGTCCGCATGTATCCCGTGCCATCCAACGTGCTCTAGAAGGTGTAAGTCAACTACCCTGGCCAGCAAGATCTCCGGATCTGTCCCCCATTGAGCATGTTTGGGACTGGATGAAGCGTCGTCTCACGCGGTCTGCACGTCCAGCACGAACACTGGTCCAACTGAGGCGCCAGGTGGCAATGGCATGGCAAGCCGTTCCACAGGACTACATCCAGCATCTCTACGATCGTCGCCATGGGAGAATAGCAGCCTGCATTGCTGCGAAAGGTGGATATACACTGTACTAGTGCCGACATTGTGCATGCTCTGTTGCCTGTGTCTATGTGCCTGTGGTTCTGTCAGTGTGATCATGTGATGTATCTGACCCCAGGAATGTGTCAATAAAGTTTCCCCTTCCTGGGACAATGAATTCACGGTGTTTTTATTTCAGTTTCCAGGAGTTTAGTTTGGACACGATATGCACATATTTAAAGTAATATGGAGTACACAACTGTATAGATTACCTAACTAATACCAACAATAAACTATGTATAGGTATATAATATGTACGTTTTATTGCTATGCCGGATTTGTCTTTAAGCTTTTCGAGTCTAACCTATTGTCAAAAGGGCACTCACAGTACGAGATTATATTATCAAATGTACATGTATATAACACAATAATTTTGTTTGTCGGCTGTGACCACTAGAAAAAGATTGAAAAACCAACGAAAAGTTAACATTCAACGAGGTGGAGCGTGGAATGGTAGCAGTCTAAATATAGTACAGAATAATCATCTTGAGGTTGAAGATCTTTTGTCTGTGTTTGCTTCAACAATAACATATGTTTTTGTGTGGGGTCCGCCAATTTTGTTTCTTGTCCCAGACATGTTTCACTGCAGTTACAGTATCAGCAGTGGGTATTTTCTTATTATGGCTGCTTACCACATGGTTGTGTTCTTCTGCTGTATTACTTTTTTACAGTGTCTCTTTTTCTTTACAGTTTGTCATCTGCAAGTTATCTTTTTTCTCGTCACCTTCTTCACTGTCAAGTTCTGTGTATTGAGTTGTCACTGTCACTGTCAACACTGACGATGCTGCAACTGCAGTGAAGCATTTCTGGGACATCAAACAAAATTGTGTCTTTTTAAAGGCGGACCCAACCCAAAAACATGTGTAATCGTAGAGAAGTTATAAAATCTAAAAGTGAAATACAAGGGTGAATATAAACTGTGTGTTCTGCCTTACGGCAGGTCTTGTCATGGGGGAAGCCTCGTCAGAGAGGTCTACCGCATGAGCGTCTAGGGAAGTGATTCCAGTGGTGCGTTCCCGTTGCCTTCCACTGATGATGATGATATGATAATGAGGACAACACCCAGTCCCTGAGCGGAGAAAATCTCCTACTTCTTTTAATCTCATTTTTGTTCTACACTGTTCGTTGAATTTGTTCGTGGTGGACGTCCGATGACACCCATTTAGGTTGTTCGTTGATCCGTTCACAAAGTTTTTTTTTTATTATAGAGGGTAGCTAAACCCACTGACCGTACAAGCTGAGCCACCGAGCCGGCTAGACCCAGCCGAGAATCGAACCCGACCCCTTGGCGTGACAGACGGCCGCGCTGACCACTCATCTATCGGGGCGGACGGCTGAATACACTAGGGCGTTCAGTAAGTAATGCAACACATTTGATCGAAAATCAGCTTGGTTTTATTCAGGATTGCAGTACATCATATTACATACTATAGTATTTTCGAAGAAAATCTCCGTTCAGTGCGACTGCCTTACGCCATCTTACTTGGAGGGCCTATATGCCCGCATGGTACCATTCTACCGGTCGACGTCGGAGTCAACGTCTTCCTACATCAATAACCTCATCATCCACGTACTGCTTCGAAGGTGCGAGATCCAGGCTGTAGGGTGGCTGTAGGGTGAATGAAGTTTTGTGAGCTGCTCTCGGGGACGCTGACTTAAGTGAGACTTGTATTGTCACGGAGAAAGAGAAGTTCGTATGAAAAGAGATGTGAACGTTTAACCATTCTGGAGTATTGAAACGCAACGGAAGTGAAACGTAAAGAGAACAAAGTTGCGGAAGACTGGGAAATCGTCATTACGAACGTGAGAGAAGAAATACTAAGTGAATACTACGGTAATTCTCAGTTTGTGTAACAAGGCTCAAAATTAATTAGAGAAGGAGTATACTTGGAAGAGACTAGAAAACACAAGAGGCTACAGCTGGATTACATCATATTTACATAGGAATCTCGAAATCAGATATTGACGTAATCAGGTGATAACATGATAAATGGTGTAATTAGTGCCGACTTGGAGGACGTATCAGACTGAGAGTTTGGAAGAGCTTCAGATAACTTCCGATCAGACAAGTCAGTTGAAGTGGTAAACACTTCATCGGCGTTTATAAAATCATTGAATTAAGTGACAACCAAATGACTGTTGAAGTCAGTGTGTAGAATATATTAGACTATAAACATGACATCGGAATTTTGGACGAATATCTGCCACGGAGTCCCGTAGATACCAAGGTCAGAGATAAAAGTGATAATTATTGCACAGTCTGCTTCATAGCACACATGTCAACACCGCTGACAAAAATAATAGACAGAGGATTGAGGAAGAAAATTGTCTCACCTCTGCGTTCTCCAGACATGGCACCCTGTAACTTCTTCTGACGAAGAAACCATTGCGTGCCAACGTTCCCAGGAACGTTTCCTAAGGTCTCTCCAACCAAAGTCTCCGCCAATCCATCCTTCGTTGGGGAAATGTGCCCCATTGCAATGTGAAAACGTAGAGAAAAATTAACGCCAATTCAAAGTGTCATGATAGCAGCTCGGTATCTTTCGACATGGTACTACCCATCGTATTGTGTAGCCATTGCCGCTTTGCACGATACTGCTGACGTTCCGACTATTTGTGGGACGTGGAAGTATGGAAAGTGGTCGAGACAATTCAATAAAGCAAAGTCAGCATTGATGATCGCTTTTCAACGTGTAGCACAGTCTCTGTTAGCTAGAACCCCAGCCACAGAACTCGTATCTCGATTACTATGGCTATCACGTTTTCTGCTTTACACCTCCGTCTATGGGATGCGGCACATAATTTCATTTGGCTCTTAGCGCGTCGGAAATCGTTAGCACTGCCACAACGGGGCCACTGCGGTGCTGAATGCGGCGGCGGTTGCTGTCTGGTTACAGGTGGAGATGCATCGCAGCGTATGTCGATGGTGCAGCGTACGTTCCTCACTTGGGAGATTGCTGATGCACCGAGGCAGTGCATAGAACAGATGTTAGAGCTAGCTCAGGGCTGTAGATAGCATACTGTATTGATGATTACAGACTTAAAGGTATAGTTCCCCTATTTTATCTATAGACATTTCAAATTCAGGTAGCCCTTATTTTTCATTTCCTGCAGCACAGTTCACAAACACGCAAAAACGAACACTCCATCACTTAGTAGGAGATTCATTCAATTATAAATCATTTATGGCTTCTCATTTTGGACTAAGAATTCCTGCTTCCAGTAAAAAAAATTAAGCAGTCGTTGATGACCATTTCATCATTATGTTTAAGTTTATATGTTGCTAGAAGTCTAGCAGATGTCCATCAGAAAATATACTGATAACAGAGAAGTGATCACACGGGCTTTCTACCTAAACATCAGCTGCAGCAACACGCTACCGTGGGAAACATGTGGAAACTGGAAACAAAACATAACATGGAGTATGCTTGATAGGTTCTATGGAACTCGAATTGCTACGCAAAACATGATGCAATAGAGACCACGAGATCATGTTGTTACCCAAGATGAATTCTGACTGTGGATAATGCGTGGAGAAATGCAAGCTCACACGCTGTGAACCATTGAGCGCAATGGGTAAGATCTAAAAAAGTGATTGGGGCTTATATCGCTTGCAGTCGTAGAGACATGGGAAACAACGAAGACAAAATTATGTAAAGACCCGTTCATGAAAGACATAGAGAAAGTTCTCTTTCTGTCTAAGACGCTGCTGTCATGGACTGTGCGGCTGGTCCCGGCGGAGGTTCGAGTTCTCCCTCGGGCATGGGTGTATGTGTTCGTCCTTAGGATAATTTAGGTTAAGTAGTGTGTAAGTTTAGGGACTGATAACTTTAGCAGTTAAGTCCCATAAGATTGCACACACATCTGAACATTTTTTGAAGTTCTCTTTCTGTGTAGTTGAAAAAGAGCTCGTTTTTATGCAGGTGTGTTTGGCACCATATCTTCTAGCTGGAAATTCGTCTGCGGAGTAGAAAGTTGCACTTACATTGTACTTCTAGTTTTTAGCAATGTGTCTTCTGACTGGTTTTATACGGCCCGCCACGAATTCTTCTCCTGTGCCACCCTCTTCATCTCCGAGTACCATCTTCAATCTCCGTCCTCAATTATTTTCTGGACGTATTCCAATCTCTGTCTTTCGCTACAATTGTCACCATCTACAGTTCTCTCTTGTACCACGGAAGTTATTCCCTGATGTCTTAACCTATGTCCTACGATCCTACCCCTCCTTCTCGTCATTGTTTTCCGTATGTTCCTTTCCTCGCAGATTCTCCGGAGAAACTCCACATTATCTACCTTATTAGTCAATCTAATCTGCAACACTCTTCTGTACAACCACATTCTTTTCCAGTTTTCCCACACCCCATATTTCACTAACGTACAGTGTTGAGCTCCAATTCACAGAAAATTCTGACCCACATTAAGGCCTATGTTTGATAGTAATAGACTTCTCATTCCAGGAATTCCGTTTTCCCCACTGCTATTCTGCTTTTCATGTCCTTCTTGCTCCGTCCCGCATAGGTTATTTTGCTGCCTAGGTAGTACAATTTCTTAACTTCATCTACTTCGTCATTTCCAAGTCTGATATTATTTTCCTCTCTGTTCTCAGTTCTACTACTTCTCATAACTTTCGTCTTTTTTCAGTTTACCCTCAGTCCATATTGGGTACTCATTGCGCTGTTTATTTTAATCAGGAGATCCTGTACTACTTCTACACATTCGATGAGGATTGCAATGTGATCAGCGAATCGTATAACCAATATCCTTCCACCTTGAATTTTAAACACACTTATACCTTCTGTTTATTTCCGTCATTGCTTCATCGATGTATACACTGAACAGCAGGGGCGAGAGACTGCATCCACGTCATACAATCTTTTTAATCCGAGCAGTTCGTTTGTAGTTCTTCCGCTCTTACTGTTCGCACTTGGTTCTTCTACATCTTGCGTATTACCAGACTGTCTCTGTAGCTTACCTCCTTTTTCTCAGAATTGCGAACTTCTTGTACGATTTTATATCGTCGACCACTTTTTCTATGTTGACAAAACTCTGAATGTGTCTTGATTTTTCTTCATTCTTGCTTCCCTCATCAACCGCAATCCCACACTTGCCTCTCTGGTGCCTTTACCTTTTCTAAAGCCATAATGATCGTCATTTATCACATCCTCAAGTTTTGTTCCATTCTTGCGTGTATTGTTCTTGTCAGTAACTTCGATGCGTGAGCTGTAAACGGATTGTGTGATAATTCTCACACTTGTCGGGTCTTGCACTCTTGGGATTTGTATGAATGATATGTGGATGACGTTCTCCCAGATGTCAGATGGTACGTCGACAGAATCATACATTCTACACGCCACCGTGAACAGTCGTTTGTTGCCTCGTTCCCCAACGATTTTATAAATTCTGACGGGCTGTTTTATATCCCTATTGCCTTATTCGGTCGTAAGTCTTCCAAAGCTGTATTAAATTCTGAAATTAAACCTGAAAAAAGAGTCATGATAATCTCTCCATTTGCAAAAAATTCCGGAATAGTCCCCCAGTAGGATCTCCGGGAGGGGACTGCCAAGGGAAGGTGACCATGAGAAAAAGATTGAGTAATCAAAGAAATGATAACATGCTACGAGTCGGGGCGTGGAATGTCAGAAGCTATGGTAGGTAGGGAAGCTATAAAATTTGAAAAGGGAAATGCAAAGGCTAGATATAATAGGAGTCAGTGAAGTGAAATGTAAAGAAGACAAGGATTTCTGTCGTGTGACAAAGGCCTCCCGTCGGGTAGACCGTTCGTCTGGTGCAAGTCTTTCGATTTGACGCCCCTTCGGCGACTTGGGCGTCAATGGGGATGAAATGATGATGATTAGGACAACACAACACCCAGTCCCTGAGAGGAGAAAAGGTGAGATGAGTATACGGTAATATCAACAGCTGCAGAAAATGGTATAACGGGAGTAGGATTCCTTATGAATAGAAAGGTAGGGCAAAGAGTGTGCTACTTGGAACAGTTCAGTCACAGGGTTGTTCTTGTCAGAATCTAAAGCAAACCATCAGCGCCAACGATACCTAAAGTATAAATGGCTACGTCGCAAGCTGAAGATGAGGAAATAGAGAGTATACGAGGATATTGAAAGGGTAAAACAGTAGATGAAGGAAGATGAAAATTTAATAGTCATGGGGGACTGAATTACAGTTGTAGGGGAAGGAGTAAAAGACAAGGTTATTACGAAAGAATATGAGCTGGAGCAAGGAATGACAGATGAGAAAGAGTAATTCTGTAATATATTTCAGCTACTAATAGCGAATACTATGTTCAAGAATCACAAGACGAGAAGGTATACTTGGAAAAGGTCTGGTAATACAGGAAGAATGGCTTCAAATGGCTCTGAGCACTATGGGACTTAAGTGCTGAAGTCATCAGTCCCCTAGAACTTAGAACTACTTAAACCTAACTAACCTAAGGATATCACACACATCCATGCCCGAGGCAGGATTCAAACCTGCGACCGTAGTGGTCTCGCGGTTCCAGACTGTAGCGCCTAGAACCGCATGGCCACTCCGGCCGGCGATACAGGAAGATTTCGATTTGATAACATCATGGTTAGACTGAGATTCGGAAATCAGATACTGGATTGCAAGGAGTACCCAGGCGCATATACAGATTCACACCACAATGTTACAGTGGTGAAGAGTAAGCTGAAGTTTAAGATATTAGTCACTAAGTATCAATACGCAAAGTGAGATACGGAAGTACTAAAGAATGAGGAGATACGCTTGAAGTTCTCTGAGGCTATAGATCCAGCAATAAGGAATAGCTCAGTAGGCAGTACAGTTGGAGAGGAAAGGACATCTCTAAAAAAGGCTATCACAGAAGTTGGAAAGACCGACATAGCTACAAAGGAGGTAACTGTGAACAAACCGTGGGTAATAGAAGAAATACTTCACTTGTTCGATGAAAGAAAAAAGTACAAAAATGTTCAGGGAAATTCAGGAATACAGAAATACAAGTCGCTGAGGAACGAAATAAACAGGAAGTGCACGGATTCTAAGACGAAGTGGCTGCATGTAAAATGTGAAGAAATCTTAAAAGAAATAACTGTCGGAAGGGCTCACTCAGCATGTAGCAAAGTCAAAACAACCTTTGGTGAAGTGAAAAGCAAGCGTGGTAACATTAAGAGTGAACGGGAATTCCACTGTTAAATGCAGAGGAGGGAGCGGATAGGCGAAGACGAGGAGGAAGATTTGCCTGATGTGACAGAAGAAGAAACAGGAGTTGATTTAGAAGAGATAGGGAATCCAGTATCACAATCAGAATCTAATAGAGCTTTGGAGGACTTAAGATCAAATAACGCAGAAACGATCGATAATATTGCATAAGAATATCTAAAATCATGGGGGGAATTGGCAACAAAACGACTACTCACGTAGGTGTGTAGAATGTATGAGTCTGGCGACATACCATCTGACTTTTGGAGAAACATCATCCACACAATTCCGAAGACGGAAAGAGCTGACAAGTGCGAGAGAAATCTCATAGTCATCTTAACAGCTCACGCATCCTTGTTGCTGACAAGAATAATATACAGAAGAATGGAAAAGAAAAAGGAGGATGTGTGAGGCGGCGATCAGTTAGGCTTTAGGAAAGGTAAAGCTACCAGAGAGGCAATCCTGACGTTAAGGTTGATGATGGAAGCAAGACTAAAGAAAATCATAGGATTTGTTGACCTGCAACAAGGGCTCGACAACGTAATACGGTGCAAGGTGTTCGAAATTCTGAGAAAAATAGGGATAAGCCATAGGGTGAGACGGGTAATACACAATACGTATAAGTGCCAAGACGGAAGAATAATAGACGACGAGCAAGAAAGAAGTGGTTGGAATAAAAAAGTTGTAGGACGGGGATGTAGTCTTTCGCCCCAACCGTTCAATCTGTACATCGAAGAAGCAATGATGGAAATAAAATGAGGGTTCAGGAGTGGAACTAAAGGGGAAAGGATATCAATGATACGATTCGCTGATGACATTTCTATCCTAGGTGAATGTCAAGAAAAGTTACATGATCTGCTGAATGGAATGAACAACCTAATGAGTACAGAATATGGACCGAGAGTAAATCGAAGAAAGACGGAAGTAAAGAGAAGGTGCAGAAATGAGAAGAGCGAGAAACTTGACAACAAGATTGATGTTCACGAAGTAGAAAATTAAGGAATACTGCTAGCTAGGCAGCAAAATAACCAATAAAGGACGGAGCAAGGAGGACATCAAAAGGAGACTAGTACTGGCAAAAAGGGAATTCCTGGCAAAGAGAAGACTATTAGTATCAAACATAGGCTTTAACTTGAGGGGGAAGTTTCTGAGAATGAACGTCTGAAGCACAGCATTGTATGGTAGTGAAACATGGACTGTGGAAAAACCGGAACAGAAGGGAATCGAAGCATTTGAGATGTGGTTCTACGGACGAATGTGGAAAATTTGGTGAAACGGTAAGGTAAGGAATGAAGTGGTTTTGCGCAAAATCGGAGAGGAATCTAATATGTAGCATACACTGATAAGGAGACATGATAGGAGGACAGGACGTACGCTAAGACATCAGGGAATGACTTGCATGATACTAGAAGGAGCTTTAGAGGGCAAAAACTGTAGAGGAAGACAGGGATTGGAATACATCCACCAAATAACTGCGGAATTCTTGGGGGGCTGCATCAAACCATTCAGAAGAATGGGGACACCCTTCAACGCAATATTTACAACTATCAGCTCTCTCTTCTGCATTTGACAGTGGAATGCCCACTGCACAGATACTTTTTGTAGCTGCTGGCATGTTATTGAGAAGTCTTTTCTGTATAGTGGACGGCAGTCTGAACCAAAGTAAGTCAATTTAATATTTATGTGCGTTATTCTTATTTCTAATATTGATTCTTCGAACAGCAATGTTAGTATGAAAAATATTATATAGTGTTAATAAAAGTATTTCTTATTTTGTCTTTGACAAGTGGTAGGATGGACACAAATAAGAAAAAAGCTCGATTTGATCCATTACAAATGTATCACAAATTTCATTGCGGAATAAATGTACCGAGAAGCACTACTATTCTCCCCAGTTCCTTGGAAACACCTTTCGCAACAATATTCTTAAATTCAGATCACAAATAATTGATAGAACATGAGCTTGGTAATCATATGAGATAGGAAAAGGGATAAAATCTGTCTATATTAACAAAACGGTGCTTACATACACTACTGGCCATTAAAATTGCCAGATCAAGAAGAAATGCAGATGATACACGGGTATTGATTGGACAAATATATTATACTAGAACTGACATGAGATTACATTTTCACGCAGTTTGGGTGCATAGATAATGAGAAATCAGTACCCAGAACAACCATCTCTGGCCGTAATAACGGCCTTGATACGCCTGGGCTTAGATGGCGTGTACAGGTACAGCTGCCGATGCAGCTTCAACACGATAGCACAGTTCATCAAAAGTAGTGACTGGCGTATTGTGACGAGCCAGTTGTTCGGCCACCATTGACCAGACGTTTTCAATTGGTGAGAGATCTGGAGAATGTGCTGCACAGGGCAGCAGTAGAACATTTTCTGTATCCAGAAAGGCCCGTACAGGACCTGCAAAATGTGGTCGTGCATTATCCTGCTGAAATGTAGGGTTTCGCAGGGAGCGAATGAAGGGTAGAGCCACAGTTCGTGACACATCTGAAATGTAACGTTCACTGTTCAAAGTGCCGTCAATTCGAAGGAGAGGTGACCGAGACGTGTAACTAATGGCACCTCATGGCCGGGTGATACGCCAGTATGGCAATGGCGAATACACGCTTCCAATGTGAGTTCACCGAGATGTCGCCAAACACGGATGCGACCATCATGATGCTGTAAACAGAACCTGGATTCATGCGAAAAAATGAGGTTTTGCCATTCGTGTTCCCAGGTTCGTCGTTGAGTACACCATCGCAGGCGCTGCTGTCTGTGATGCAGCGTCAAGGGTAACCGTAGCCATTGTCTCCGAGCTGTTAGTCCATGCGGCTGCAAACGTCGTCGAACTGTTCGTGCAGATGGTTGTTGTCTTGCAAACGTTCCCCATTTGTTGACTCAAGGGTCGAGACGTGGCTGCACGATCCGTGACAGCCATAGGGATAAGATGCCTGTCATCTCGTCTACTAATGATACGAGGCCGTTGGGATTCAACACGGCGTTCCGTATTACCCCCTGAACCCACAGATTCCATATTCTGCTAACAGTCATTGGATCTCGACCAACGCGAGCAGCAATGTCGCGATACGATAAATCGCAATCGCGATAGGCTACAATCCGACCTTTATTAAAGACGGAAAAGTGATGGTACGCATTTGTCCTCCTTCCACGAGGCATCAAAACAACGTTTCACCAGGCAACGCCGGTCAACTGCTGTTTGTGTATGAGAAATCGGTTGGAAGCTTTCCTCATGTCAGCATGTTTCAGGTGTCGCCACCGGCGCCAACCTTGTGTGAATGCTCTGAAAAGCTAATAATTTGCATATCACAGCATCTTCTTCCTGTTCGTTAAATTTCGCGTCTTTAGCACATCGTATTCGTGGTGTAGCAAGTTTAATGGCCAGTAGTGTATTAAAAAAAATAGAAATACAATACGA
This sequence comes from Schistocerca gregaria, assembly GCF_023897955.1. Lineage (NCBI taxonomy): Eukaryota > Metazoa > Arthropoda > Insecta > Orthoptera > Acrididae > Schistocerca > Schistocerca gregaria. The sequence continues at coordinate 435,002,777 of NC_064924.1, forward strand.
GATTTATAAAAGAACTCCTTTTACAAATACATGCTAATATTAGTTTTTCACAAAACTTAATTTAGTACTTCGTATTTAGTTTGCCCTCCAGAAGCAGAACAATCAGTTATTTCAGATTATACTGAGTTTTACACGTTGCTCCTTATCCATACGTTCTCAGTCTTCCATGGGTATAATTCCTTCGCTATTATCACCACTTCAGCAACCCTAAGAACTTTGGCTTTGATTACTTTTCATATTATGCAGCTCAACTCCATTCGCAAGTCTGCTAGTGATGTGCGACGAAAATACTGTATTTTTTCAAAGCGTGAGTAAAACATGTACAAACTTCGGGTGAAACTGCACCAGACGCTCCGGAGTTATGCTTACTTATCAGCACTTTCTCATCCCAGCACCGCGTTAATTGGTTCCTGGAGCTAGGTCATTTCGTATAACGTTTCGTTAAAACTACCGTCTGTGTTACCTAGCGATTTCACTTCCTTTAAAAAACCGCGCTGGTCGCTTAGGAGCACTGTAGATGGTGAATTCGTGTACGAGGCGGTCATGTAACGCTCCTCGGCTCTACGTGTCGCGACAGGGAAGTGCTTCGTATGTGCCAGGAGGCTGTATGGAATCAGCGCAGTAAAATGGTTCGGCCTTGAAGGAATGGCAGATCTGATGTATCGTGTTTGGACGTAACCATAGCCAGACCGTGAACGAAATTGCTTGATTTATCGTTGTATCATCGGTTACCACACAGCGTGTCTATAAGGACCGATGTACCATTCACACATACGTAATACGGAGCAAGGACAATGAGTGTAAGGAGATCGTCACCAACAGAGACCAGAGAGGAGTCACATTTTGTGCATAACAGTCGGCTTAGATATTCCATTTCCATCCTTTCACAAACTCACATCAGTGAAATCTCGTCATGACCTCACGTCAGTGAATAAATGTCTGTCTCGGTCAGTTTTAGAGCGAATATTGCGGAAGAAATTTTCATGCGGTGGACATCTGGAGTCGGATGTGGTACATCGGCGCACTAACTGCACCAAAACATGAAGAAAATTAGCTTGACGGGAGCCTTGTAATGTGGTCCGAAGAGCCGTCGTTTTGTCACTTCCGAAATGATACAAACCTTGGAGTGCACCGAAGAGGAGTTCAACCCGCGGTGGGTGGAGGGTGTCATTCAGGTCGGTCGATGTTACATGACGTTTCCGCGGCTGTTTTAATTCGATTACTTGGGACCACTCATTCAAATTAACGTGAACGTAACCCAGGATGATGATTTCACCTTTCTCGGTGACCAAATGTTGGCATATCTTCTACTTCTTAGCCCGCATCTCGTGGTCGTGCGGTAGCGTTCTCGCTTCCCACGCCCGGGTTCCCGGGTTCGATCCCGCCGGGGTCAGGGATTTTCTCTGCCTCGCGATGGCTGGGTGTTCTGTGATGTCCTTCGGTTAGTTACGTTTAAGTAGTTCTAAGTTCTAGGGGACTGATGACCTAAGATGTTAAGTCCCATAGTGCTCAGAGCCATTTTTTCTACTTCTTAATGATGTGGTCACTCCCATCTACCCATTTTTTAAGGTGACAACATCTGTGCACACAGTACTTCACGCTTGTGACCCTCTTTGGCGAACACTAAGGCACCCTATTGTCCCTAGACTCTATCGATCTCAATCCAACAGAAAATGTCTCCCATTCTTACAATGTAATTTGTAATTCTACATTGTACTACACACTTCAAAAACACTACTCTACTGGAAGCTATAAGTTAAATAGCCTATTATATCAGTGCTGTTTCTGGAGTATTGGATCCTGGTGCTCTACGTCATAGGTCAGGAATTATAGGATCTGTTCTGCAACTTCTTTCCCCATACGAGGTTGTAGAGATTGAGACAGGATGAACACTGTTTGTCTCGATCACAGGAAGTTCTTATGGCTCAATCTTCTCTCTGCTCTTGCAAGAATGTTATGGCCGGGTATTTTTCACGGTTTTGTCTTGTTGTTACGTGTGGTACTTTACAGTGTCTCTCGGCCAGATTGTCTGAAAGGCGAATATTGTGCATATGTCAGAGGTACTAATTACGTATTACGTTGTACACCGTTTTTCTTACAGGAAAGCCGTTGCTCAGGTCTATGAAATCATCTCAACAGGTACATTCTCAGACAATGTGATCTGCGATGTCGATTTCTCTACATTCGCAAGCGTCTGTGATGGCACATTTCTACTAAATGCATGGGATAGGGATCATAGCTTTATCGGTACTTGATCGACAAAATTATGACATTTTTGAGCTTTCGTAATACGAAGGAGGAAACAATTTTCTCTGTTTCTTTTTTCTGTTTTCCTACCATTCACTATCAGTAAACTTCCTTAGTCATTAGTTCGATTTAGCTCTTGTGCCTAACAGGCTTCCCACTTTTAATACTCATCCCATTTCAGCCCACGCTTTGGGCCTCGGTTCTTGCAAGATATGAGAGACGTATTCCTAATACTATTAGGAATGTTTTAGTGTGTATATCTGGGCCTGTGAGGTGCAGGAGCATACGTTTTATGCTCGACCTCTATGTCCTTATCTTTCTGGGTCTTGGAAGCCACATTATTTCACCTCAGGCTGCAATTTTATTTTTTCAATTATAATTTTATCAGCTGGTTTGATGCTGTCCTCTGATTTTTTTCTATGAGGCGCTAAGCCTTCGATCTAACATAGAACAACCTCCGTACTTTGCTAATCACATTATAGCTTTGTCACGGTTTTCCTTTTTACTGGTTCCTACCGAGCCAAGTCAACTATTCCTGAATGCCGCAGCAAATGTCATACTAACCAGTCCGCTCCTCTGATAAGGATCTTCCCAATACTTTTTTCTCACTTACTTCTTTACTTCTGCACGTCGGCGGCGGAAGTGTGGTGCTGGCTTAGCTGCTGTTCAACGTCCACAGGTACAGCGCGGAGATGGTTGTACCTCCGACGGGGCGCAGGCTGGTGCTTCCACCACGGAATCATTCATCAGGGGAACATCTTGAGAGTTGTGATGGTCATCGTCTTGAGATTGTTACCTGAAGATGTCAGACGGGACGATCTGCAGTTTCCGACGACTCGTTGCTTGCGCACGTGATCTTCAGTTTTCGAAGACGCCTGGATATCCGGATGGTCAGGCATCGGTTGGCTCAACGTTGTAGTCAAGGGCCAGTACCTGCACTAGAGATTGCTCACCACAGCACGAGACGGGAGAAGGAGGCACGGGTGTCGGTCCGTCCGTAACAGCCCGTGCATTACCGGAGATGACGGTGTGTCGTCAGTAATACGAGCCAGTGGTGATCGCGGTCGGGGATCGTTATGGAGACAAACGTCAGCAGGAGCGTCGTCGGAGCGGTCGTCACCTCCAGGTCCCCAGGCGTTGCACGCGGCTGGAACGGAACTGTCCTTCTTGGCCATATCCCGAGAATTTTTTTCGGCTGGCTAACATTACTTATAACTGCATGGCAGCCACCAATATATAAGAAGTACGGCACACGTTTGGTTTGCTCTATGTGGATCTGTTGTGCTCCACTGTAACTGGGTATGGGGTGAACTGAACCCAATTTTCAGCTGTATGACTAATCATATTTCCATTTGGGCGGAATGCAGATACCACTACCTCTGAAGGCACCTCGAAAGGGAGTTCAAACATGTGGAATGTCCACAGCCCAAGTCTCACATGTTCCACAGTTACGTCACCAATGGGTCCATCAGAGTGACGGAACTTAAGACCCCTTCGAGTTTGCACTTACAATTTTGTCACATATTTCTTCATTATTTAATTTCACGTATACTGCACTCCGTATTATAGGCAGGTGGATGCCAACAATATCGTTGCAATCAGTCTTGACTTCTTCTCTAATAAACTGTTCGATTTCAAGTGCTTTTGGTGGGGCATATTCGAGTGAATAGCTTATCTCCAATCTCGATTTTCTCTGGGCGTAAGCATTCTATTTCGAATGAAATATAGCGCCTCAGGACGGCAAAATTACATAAACAACTCCGCCAGACGTAAACAAGACGTTCGTGCCGCTTGCCTGCCGAAAGGCGACTTACCCTTTGCAGTCCAACAGAGTGACCACAGAACCACAACGCCGTGGCTCTATAAGTGCGCTGGAAGCTGCAAATGTTGAGCTTGGACCCCTCACTCTTACTATTTTGCTTCTTTTTTCACAGTTCTGTGCACCTTCTCCCTGTTTACACATTTACTCTGTGTTCAGTTTTTGGCGGACTATCCTCTGGGACATTTTACCACTAAATCTGAGGCGGTGCGCAGGGGGATTCCCTTGTAAGGATAAAGTGATAATCTGTTCTCCGGTACTTTTCCCTTTTTCAAAAAAATTGTTCAAATGGCAATGAGCACAATGCGACTTAACTTCTCAGGTCATCAGTCCCCTAGAACTTAGAACTACTTAAACCTAACTAACCTAAGGACATCACACACACCCTGTTTGCTAAACCCGGTTACCGTTTTCATTTACTTTATTTTATTTTATTTTTCATTTAGCTATTCATGTCCGTAGAAGTGCTACAGAAGAATACTGAAGATAAGGTGGATAGATCACGTAACTAATGAGGAGGTACTGAATAGGATTGGGGAGAAGAGAAGTTTGTGGCACAACTTGACTAGAAGAAGGGATCGGTTGCTAGGACATGTTTTGAGGCATCAAGGGATCACAAATTTAGCATTGGAGGGCAGCGTGGAGGGTAAAAATCGTAGAGGGAGACCGAGAGATAAGTACACTAAGCAGATTCAGAAGGATGTAGGTTGCAGTAGGTACTGGGAGATGAAGCAGCTTGCACAGGATAGAGTAGCATGGAGAGCTGCATCAAACCAGTCTCAGGACTGAAGACAACAACAACAACAACGTCCGTAGGTTACTACACGAATGTTTTTTGTGAAGTTAGAGGATACAAGGATGATATAATAATTTTAAAATTACAATTGGGTTCCCCAGTAACTGTCATGCATTAAATGTATAATATATGTGTATTTAGTATTATCAGGGGGTTACAATCATTTCGAAGTCTCATGTTCTGATATTTCATTCTTAATTCTTATATTTTATTCTTGTGTTTATTCTTCAGGAAGATTTATTGCCTTCTCTTTGATGATGCCAATTGTCTAAACATAGAAGATCCTAACAGCACGAGCATCGCGAGAAGGTAAGTTTGCCGTAGCTAACATTTCTTCGTATGAATCTAACTCGGGAAAGTAACGTCGTTAACGGAGCAGAAGATTTCATGCGTTGGCAATAATTTCGTGGCAAGCCACGCATGACGGATACTTTATAATAAAACAGGAGCTTGCAATTTATTATTAATCAAGGTATACTATTGGAATGTTACCGAAAGCAGTTTCGAATAACATTCCTATTTGTTTATAGTTTTTATTTTTTTAAATCCATTCACCAAATACGCCATTTGTACAAAAGTGGCTCTGAGCACTATAGGACTTAACTTCTGAGGTCATCAGTCCCTTAGAACTTAGAACTAATTAAACCTAACTAACCTACGGACATCACACACATCCATGCCTGAGGCAGTAGCGGTCGTGCGGTTCCAGCCTGTAGGTCTAGAACCGCTCAGCCTTCCCTGCCGGCACGCCATCGGTAGACGAATCCGAAGAATGTCACTTTAGCATACATCGTGAACATTCTTGTAGTAATTTCTACGGGCATGGGTAAATAAATCAAAAACAAAAATAAAAATAATAACCTGGTTTCAAACACGGGGATCAAAACTGTTAAGCCTCTGTGCCAAGTTTTCAGCTAAACCACGTACTCGCTGAACTGCACATAAAATGCCTCGAAAAATTGAACCTTCGATTCTCAGAAACGGTCAAGTATCCACGGAAAAGCCGAGACACGCTTATTTTGATCCCTTCCACTTAGTGAAGTTACTAGGAGATTGAGTTATGAAATTTGCAGCGTTCTCCTCGTTAGTGCCCATAGAATGGCACGACATCAGGTTGTTTCGTTGATATCGAACGTCCCTTAACTTACGTAGATGACCGTATGATAGGACAGGATGAACTCGATATGGAGTGTTTTTCATTATAGTCACTGTGTGCGGATTTATCACATTTGAGAATCACAAAAATAAATAGACAAAGTGGATGGACCCACGCAGATTACCGAAGCTGGTGCAATGTTAGCAATTTCAATGTCACGATTACGTAACGTGCCGGGAATACGAGTTTTTAGGTACCGGTGATGGAGCATTAGCCAAGTGCCTCCGTACATAGTAATCTAGAGCGTCGTCTAAGTTTTACTTTCATCATTGCATCACTCATCGTGCTGTCGACATATTACAGCATGTGGCTGACGTAAACCGTTCTTGCTCCGTGCTTACATTAGTCATTAGGAAGAATGACTGAGAGGAAACAGAGGAAGTCCTTTGAGACTTTTCTCTCCCACACCACTCAATGCGAGCCTGCCGGCCTTGCACGGAACGTGGAATGACATGCGTAATCGCCTCACGTGTAAGTACCACAGAGGGTAATGAAGTACTTAACACAGAGAAACTCAGTAGGTACGTACAGAGGTGTTTTTTTAATCATTCTACTTTGTGGTGCATATAACTCCACAAATTAAAGTAAGTAGTAACTGTTGCTTACGAACGAGACATTAAGATCATCACCAGCTACTGGGAATGTGCTGGTGATGGGCTACGTAATAGCCGAAGTGAAACATGTGTGCTCGAAGCAAAATAATACATGATGAACGAAGCAAAGAGGAAATCAGAATGTAATAAAACATGCAAATATTTATTAAATAGTTCTGCTATAGTCAAACATAAAACTTAATTAGAGTAAGAAGATTTCGGGAACACAAGTCTAGAGGGCAGCGCCGTGTGCAAGTGAACCATGGACTATTCGGGAACGAGAAAAGAAGACAATCAATGTGTTTGAGACGCGATGCTGCAGAAGAATGTTAAAAATTAGGAGGTTGTCTATAGAAGCGGCGACGAACGTAAAATTTCTAAACCAGGACGTATCGTACATTCAGAACAATGGAAATTCTCTAAATAATAGTACACACTTTTTCTTATCTCTAATAATGCTAAAATACAGTGAATTAGTGAAATTAATTTAATAATGGAAGCCACTTCAGTTTCATAATACACACAGGTACATACAAAGGAAACATAATTAGAAAGAATAAAATTCGAAGATAAGTAATGAAAAAAAAACAAAAGTAATGTATTGGGGAATGGTGGAAGAGATGTCATATAAGCCCCTCATCCCCTTCGCTATAAAAAAAATAATTAGAAAGAATAAAAAATGCAGATAAGTAATGAATCAAAACGGAAGTAATGTGTTGGGGAATGGTGTAAAAGATGGCATATGAGCCTCTAATTCCGTTGGCAACAAAGTGAATGTGCTACAAGACTTCTTATGTGCATTTCTCTAGCTCACTGTTGTAGCAACCTCACATTTTGCCTGAACTGAATGGAAAAATAGCCTTCACTCCAGTCACATTTAATGCGAAACATTAAAATTTATAAATTATTGTCCAGTTGTTGAGCGACTCTGCAAAAACATCCAGTCATCACAATCATTTGTAAATGAAAACATCTTAATATTACAAATAGCTAATGTATTTGTATTAAACTAAATAACACTTACGTAGATTCTTCAAATGAAACTACTTGTTTCCATAGACCTCTTCAAGTCTCAAACATCTATGATGCGCTAACTACTACGCCGCCCTAGCACAATGGTTTTGTACACCTGCACAAAGTACCCTAGTATGCCTCCCTCCCCAATCTTGTCCTTTGTACAAATTTTCATTTGTCGCTTCAGTCTGCATCATAGATGTATGAGACATGAAAAGGTCTCTAGAACCATATAGTGCCATTTGATTAAAGCACATATGCCTGGGTTTGAGACAGGACCCCCGTTTCGTTCGATGATGAGAAACTATTCCATCATTGTCGAAAACCTCTGCAATGCTCTTCGAGTTGAAGGGGAATACCAAATGGGCTGAAGCGCTGATGGGAATTTGGATTGATAAGGGAAGTCTGCTAGGATAGTCCTCGCAGTTGCGTAAAGCCACTGTGCCAATGTAGCTTAGTGATTAGTGCATCTGCTTAGTGAGTAGGAGACATTGGTTCGAATCCCGGCTTTGGTACAAATTTTCATTCGTCGATTAAGTCCGCATGTATACATCATACATGTTTCGGATATGAAAAGGTCTCTGGAACCATACAGCATGTATGTCTGGTCTTCGGGCAGGATCCTCCGTTTCGTTCGATGCTGAGGAACAATTGTAATACAGTTGGGGAGCCTCTGCAATGTTGTCGCTTCAGCGAGGAATACGAAGTGCACTGAGGCGTCAATTGGAATTTAGATCGAGGACTGCGACATGCTAGGGTAGTCTGGGAGGTTGTGCAAAGTCACTGTGCCACGGTAGTACAGAGGTTAGCACATCTGCTTAGTGAGCAGGAGACAGGGGTTCAAATACTTAGTTCAGAACTATATTATTAGTGACTATGTCCAGTGTACTGATTTTTATAACCATTAAAATTGCTATGCCAAGAAGAAATGCAGATGATAAACTGGTATTCATTGGACAAATAGATTATAGTAGAACTTACATGTGATAACATTTTCACGCAATTTGAGTGCATAGATCCTGAGAAATCAGCACCCAGAACAACCACCTCTGTCCGTAATAATGGCCTTGATTCGCCTGGCCATTGAGTCAAACAGAGCTTGGAGGGAGTGTAAGGGCACAGTTGCCCATGTAGCTTCAACACGATACCACAGTTCATCAAGAGTAGTGACTGGCGTATTATGACGAGCCAGTAGCTCGGCCACATTTACCAGACGTTCTCAGTTGGTGAGAGATCTGGAGAATGTGATGGCCAGGGCAGCAGTCGAACATTTTCTGTATCCAGAAAGGTCCGTACATGAACTGCAACATGCGGTCATGGATTATCCTGCTGAAATGAAAGGTTTCACAGGGATCGAATGAAAGGTAGAGCCACGGGACGTAACACATCTGAAATGTAACATCCATTGTTCAAAGTGCCGTCAATGCGAACAAGAGGTGACCGAGACGTGTAACCAATGCCACCCCTTACAATCACGCCGGGTGATGCGCCATTATGTCGATGACGAATACACGCTTCCATTGTGCGTTCACCGAGATGTCGCCAAACACGGATGTGACCATCATGATGCTGTAAACAGAATCTGGATTCATCCGAAAAAAGTACGTTTTGCCATTCGTGCACCCAGGTTCGTCGTTGACTACACCATCGTAGGCGCTCCTGTCTGTGATGCAGCGTCAAGGGTAACCGCAGCCATGGTCTCCCAGCTGATAGTCCATGCTGCTGCAAACGTCATCGAACAGTTCGTGCAGATGGTTGTTGTCTTGTAAACGTCCCCATCTGTTGACTCAGGGATGGAGACGTCGCTTCACGATCCGTTACAGCCATTCGGATAAGATGCTTGTCATCTCGACAATAATACGAGGCCGTTGGGATCCAGCACGGCGTTCCGTATTACCCTCCTGAACCCACCGATTCCATATTCTGCTGACAGTTATTGGATCTCGACCAACGCGAGCAGCAATGTCGCGATACGATAAATCGCAATCGCGATAGGCTGCAATCCGACCTTTATCAAAGTCGGAATCGTGATGGTACGTTATTTCCTCCTTACACGAAGTATCACAACAACGTTTCACCAGGCAACGCCGTCAGCTGCTGTCTGTGTATGAGAAATCGGTTGGAAACTTTCCTCATGTCAGCACGTCGTAGGTGTCACCACCGGCGCCAACCTTGTGTGACTGCTCTGAAAAGCTAATCATTTGCATATCACAGCATCTTCTTACCGTCGCTTAAATTTCGCTTCTGTAGCACGTCATCTTCGTGGTCTAGTAATTTTAATGGCCAGTAGTGTAGGAACATCATTTCATCTTTAGGTGGCTCATGTCCCATGGCTTCCACTGGAGTGAGAGTAGGAACACTACATGCGTAACATACTCTAATTCATATAACTCACACAATGCTGACTTTCATATTCTACGTAAAAGACATGGTCAAAATTGTGTGCCTGTGGTGATTTAGAATCCATGAGCATGTGCTTTTCACATGCCTACTCTAATCGGATGCTAGGACATATGAATCCCCCAGGGTGCAATAACGTTCCTATTTAGGAATGTTGACATATTTAAGGTTGGGAAGATAGCGGCATACAATGAACGAAACTACACAAGTTCAGAATAGGTATTAAATACAGAAATATGTGAATGATAGAAGTTTACAGAAGTGGGGAGGTGAGTGAAAGAGTATCTGTGCATGAGGAGGAGGTATGACCAGATGGCGGCAGTCCCGTTGGAAGTAAATATGTTGCAATCTTTAACTAGAAGGAGAGACAGGATGGTAGGAGTTAAGACATTAGGGAGTAATGATACGAGAGAGAGAGAGAGAGAGAGAGAGAGAGAGAGAGAGAGAGAGAGAGAGAGAGAGAAAGAGCCGTAAGTGGGAAACAGATGGAAGCTAGAACAGATGCAAATAATAAAGGGCGGAGGTACTACTATGAGATGAAATGAATGGCACAGAAAAGAAACTCATGAGCGGATGCGGATAACCAGTGAGCAGATCGCTTGCCAGAACAAGAGAACTGCGTAAAGACTTTTTCTTTACTTTTTTAATGCGTTATGGGCTTCAGCGATACGAGTCCATGTTTCTCTTGTATATTTTTCAAGTCCAAGTACCTCTCTACCATTAAGTTGATGTCTTGGTCTCTTGAAATTCAGCAGAGAACTTCTTGGTCAGTCTGAAAGGCATGCAATTGGCTACATGCCCAGCGCACCTCCATTTCATTTTCTTTCACTGCCGTCATAATCTTTTCTTAAAGTCCAACATTTTTCCTCGTCCATTTCTTTCCAGAATTCTTGTTTCAACGCTCCACTTCTGAATGGTTTTCACGTTTAAAGGCTGTTACTCAGAACTAGTAACACACTGGTTGTAAGCTTCTCTTTTTACAGAACAACCCAGCCCGACAGTGCTTTACTTCACTGATCTGACGGGAACCATTGTTACCACTGCGGCAAGGCCGTTGGTAAATAGGCTTTTATAAGACTACTTAATTCACCAAGAGCACTCAAGTCCACATTTACTCTTCTTTGTAATTCTTATCGACCCAGTCGTTGTCTTCAGTTTTTCAAAGTATGCTTACGCACTGCATCTTTGGATGCTTCAGTAATCGGTACTATTTTATATCCAGAAAGTTGGTTATGACTTCATAGCCTTATATTAACTGACTTTCACCTTCTGTTCAAGCTTACTCTACTGAGTACATTTGTGCATTGCTGAAGATTTCCTGCAGCGGAGGCAAACAGTAAAATATGAGCACAAAATCTAAAGGGATTCGAACCTATTCTATTAAGAGAATGCATTCTTTATTCCCAGTTGGAGGTTATAAAAGCTTCCTCTGGAAACGCTATTGTGAAATAGGATCTCATTGCCTATCTCATTTTCCATTTCTGAAGATCGAACTATCCTGATTGAGTAAAATCAAAGCTGTGACATTGATATGTGTGTTATTCGGTATTCTGTTATATCTTGAATTAATACCTCCTTTCTAAAGGACTGCCAGTCAAAAGTTTTCTGTAAAACTGTGAATCCGAAAGTGGTAATTTATACAAATTCTTCCATTCTATAATTTTTTTCTCAACTTTCAAGCTGTTTATTGTGCTACATCCACTTCTAAATACAGCTGATTAAAATCTACTGTTTTTTTCTCTGGGGCTGTGGTTTATGAACAAGTACTATTATTCATTTCATCTACAGCTACATGACTACTCTGTAACTGAATATTAAGTGCTTGGTATAGGGTTCATAGAACAATTTTCAGACTGTTTCTCGACCTTTCCGTTCTGATTAGCGCATGGGAAAAATGAACGCCTAAATATTTACGTCGAGCTCTGATTTCTCTTATTTTATCACGACGGACATTCATCTCTACTTAGGTGGGAGTCAAAAAAATATTTTCTTATTCGGAGGATGAAGTTAGTGATTGAAATCCTAACGAAGATCGCCTTTGTTTTAGCGATTGCCAAACCAACTCGCTTTTCACGTCCGTGAGACAGTTTCATCTATATCCCTATTATACTGGAAAAGGTGCCGTTCTTTGAACCGTTAAATATCATCCGTCAGTTCTACTTGGTTTGAATCACATACCGCGCAGCAATACTCCTTTCGTTTCTTCATCTTCGAACGTTGATAAGTGACTCTCTTTTATGCTATAATGCACGAAGAACCGATCCCACACAATTGTAGCTTTGTTTGAGTTGTTCACTGTATACAACTCTTTACAAGTTGTGAGATAGTCTCGAAAAAGTTTTCAGCTATCCAGGAAAATATTTGCTTTATTATAATTCCAGCCTTAGATCGCATGTTTATTTGTAATCAGTTAATTAATATCTGTCTGAAAAATGGTTCAAATGGCTCGGAGCACTATGGGACTCAACTGCTGTGGTCATTAGTCCCCTCGAACTTAGAACTACTTAAACCTAACTAACCTAAGGACATCACACACATCCATGCCCGAGGCAGGATTCGAACCAGCGATCGTAGCAGTCGCACGGTTCCGGACTGCGCGCCTAGAACCGCGAGACCACCGAGGCCGGCTATCTATCTGAAGATGCTCATTACCGACTGGAATGAATTACCTGGTTACAAATAAACGCTGTGGTATAAGGCTGGAATTATAACAAAACAAGTATATGATCGCAGTTATAGAGAATTACACTAAAGAGCTCAAATCTACCTTTGTACCTAATTTAGCCATGGAACTTGCCAGGAACAATGCAGCTGGATTTCAGATCACCAGCAACACGTCTTTGAGGTGTGACTTGGAATTGTAAAGGTCAATTGCTAGCAGCTTATTTGCTGCTACCTTCTTGGATGTAAGTTTTCTGGTTTTCCTCTAAGCTCTGCTGTCACAGTTGTTGAAGATTGTACCCGCGAGAGGACTGGTTTCAATACCACTGCACCATTCGACTTACGTATTAACATAATGCAGTAACAGAATTGGACTGAGACGGGATCTCCTGTACCGTGGCCAGTGTCATGATCGGACATGATTTCCTCCCATATACGTCTCGCGAAATGACCACAACAACAGTAGTCGAGAAATTGAGGCTAATACAGAAGCTTACAGACAGTCATTCTTAGCGCGGGGGGGGGGGGGGGGTGAATTAGTTAGTGGTACCAGAAGCACCCTCCGCCATATACCGTCGGTTTCGGAGCTTTGATATAGCTGTAATAGTGATGTGGTTCCGGGTATTAGACTGTTTGGGAACTCTTGTACTGACCTCATACCAGAAGTATACCTATTTTCCACACTTTTACCCACTTTGTTTGAAGAGGTATCCCTCGTAATATTCTAGCAATAAAAATCAGGAAGACACCCCATATTCTGGCTAACGGAAAACGAGCTAACTAGAAATGCTGACGTTTGCGAAGGGGCTCGTGATACAGACGCGCGTAGTATGTGAGTGTCTGCGCCATTCAGCGGGCTGGAGTCCTTGTCGTAGCACCTGCCGGGCATTCTGCATCAGTCACGTGAGGAAATACCTGTTGGTCACAAAACTCTGACACATCAGACGAATCGCTTTCATTTTCTACTGGTACTCAATTGTCGCTCCTAGCCGCTACAGCCTGGTTCGCCGCCTCAGACTGCCCCACGAAGCGGGAAACTGTCACATTCCTCTCCGATTCGCTTTATTGCCATAGTTTGAATCCAAAATGTCTCTCGGATCATTTCAAGAATCACGTTTCATTTCCTCCGAGGAGATACAGATCAAATAAGCTTGCCTTTACATCTTACTGATAGATAGTAACTATTACTTAACAGCCATCTGCGTTAACGAACCTACCTGCTATTGTTGCGACTTCTAGAACGCACGGAGTCTTACTAAGGGTCATTCTTATTCCACAGACTGATCTTTACTGTCTAGAAGAACCCTTACATATTTGACGTGATCTGCTGCTCTGTCTTAAGGTCATAATGTATGCCATGACAGCAAGAGTCTATTGAAAAACAGTTGCTGGCCAATAAGTGAGGTATGTGTACATTTAGCTTCTCCTCGTAAAACGTACAACGAATCTGTCAGTCTCTATCAAAACAGCGTGTGCACTGTTACTGTTTCCTGTTTCATGTTACAGTCCTTATAGAACCTTGTCCACCTTTGTCTACTGCCTTCTCTATCCGTTGCTGTCCTTCAATTTCGGACACCGGTTTCTTTGAGGTGCTCCTCCATACCTTCGTGTCACCTTTTCCTGGGTCTTCCTCTTGTCCATGTCCATTCGATCTTTCCTCTAAACAATTTCTTAACATTTCAAGTTTCTGGAGTTCTCTGTGCTTGTCTAGCCCGTCTTATTATTCCTTGCTTGATTTTCGATACAATACTCATCTGTCCACAAAACATTTGTAATTCTGCACTTGTCCTGATTCTCTAGCTTCCTTCCTCTCTCAAAGAACCAAATATCTTCCTCAAAATCTTCATTTTCCATTTCAGTAAGCAGCATTCCTCCGGGGTCATCATCCAACCTTCCGATCCACAGAGTCAAATATATTTGGGTTTTGTACTCCTACTAGCATTTCAGAACTTGAATAGGTTCCGCAAGGAGCTACAACATCGGTTTCCACTTTCTATCATTTCTTGAATTACTGCTGCTCTCCTACTATATTCTACAATCATCGAGCCCAGATATTTAAACTTTTCAAATTTTTCTTACTATTTCTCACTTTTTTTATTCAAGCCTCTCTTCTATCCCTCCCAGGATCTCCCATCATCACATACTTTGTTTTACCTACATTAGCTTGCGTGCTGTTCCTTCAAATCCATCACAGATATCCTTCAACATTATCACATTCCTTGTAGTTAATGCTACGTCATCAGCGTAGTCTACCACTTGGACCTGTCGGTTTAACCTTCCTCCGCCTGTGTTTGCTGGAATTTGACGAATTACCTTCTCTAAAGCAATGATAACGTCACCCTGCCTCAGTCCCCTCCCGACGTGTAACTCTTTTGACAGCTCTTGCTCTATTATGACCAGGAATAATGTTGTTTTTTGGTCACTAATTTAGGAGGTTTGGTTCAAATGGCTCTGAGCACTATGAGACTTAACATCTGAGGTTATTAGTCCCCTAAGCTTAAAATTACTTAAAACCTCATAGACATCCATGCCCGATGCAGGATCCGAAGCTGCGACCGTAGCAGCGGCGCGGTTCCGAAATGAAGCGCGTAGAACCGCTCGGCCACAATTAGGAGGTTTCTAAAATTCTTCGTACCTTGGAGAACCTTATTCCTATCCAGCCTGTCATATGGATGTTTGAAATAAAATCAACGTGCAACTGATGCAGTTGCTTGTCATGTTCATAAAATTCCTCTATCACTTGTCTGCTTCTAATTACAGCCTGATAATCCTCCGGTATCATTACCAGCTGGTAATAGCATTTTATACGTTGCATCCAAGTGAGTTATCGCGTGGCAATTGCTGCAATGTGCCTTATCGCCTTACTTATATAGTGGGCATATTATTCCCAAGCTCCAAGTCTCAGGCGTTTCTTCCTTTATCTATTTCTTTTTAGTCATGAGTCTTCTGATTGGCTAAATGCAACTCGCCACCAATGTCTGTCTTCTGCCAACCTTTTCATTTCAGAGTAGCATCTGCAACCTAAGTCTCTTTCTATCTCCACAATTTTTACCTTCTACAGCTCCCTCTAGTTCAATGGAAATTATTCCCTGGTGTCTTAACGGACGTCCTATAGTCCCATTCCTTCTTCTTGTCAGCATTTTCTATATGTTACTTTCCTCGCCAAGCCTGCCGAGAACCTCCTCGTTCCAGTCCTAATTTTCAGCATTCGTCTGTAGCACCACACTTCAAAGGCTTCAATTCTCTTTGGTTCCAGGTTTTCCACAGTCCATGTCTCACTACCATATAATGCTATGCTTCAAACGAATATTCCCAGAAATTTCTTCCTCAAATGAAGATCGATGTTTAATACTACCAGACTTCTCATGGGCAGCAAAGCCCTTTTCACCAGTCGTAATCTGGTTTTTATGCCCTCCTTGCTCCGTATATCAAGGATTATTTTGATGCCTCGGTTGAAGAATCCCTTAACTTCATCTGCTTCATGCTGAGCAATCCTGATGTTGTCGGCCGTTGTGGTCGTGCGGTTCTAGGCGCTTCAGTCCGGAACCGCGCTGCTGCTACGGTCGCAGGTTCGAATCCCGCCTCGGGCATGGATGTGTGTGATGTCCTTAGGTTAGTTAGGTTTATGTAGATCTAAGTCTAGAGGACGTATGACTTCAGACGTCAAGTCCCATAGTGCTCAGAGCCATTTTAACCAGAGCCAATCTTGCTCTCATTTCCGCTACTTGTCGTTACTTTCGTCTTTCTTCGATGTACTCTCAATCCATATTCTGTATTCATTAGATTATTCATTTTATTCAACAGATTCTGTAATTCTTTCACCGATACGATGAGGGAAACATGTTATCGACGGGTCCAATCAATGATATCCTTTAACTTTGCATTTTCGTACCACTCTTGAATCTTTCGTTATTTCCGGAATTGGTTCTTTGATGTAAAGTCTGAACAGTAGGGGCGAAAGACTCTGTCTTACACCCTTTTAATCCGAGCACCTTCTTGGTCTGCCAGGCTCATTGTTCCCGCTTGGCTCTAGCACATGTTATATATTACCCGTCTTTACCTGTACCTTATCGCTATTTTTCTCAGAATTGCTAAAATGTTGCACCATTTTACAATGTTGAACGCTTCTTCTAGGTCGACAATTTATGAACGTGTCTTGAGTTTTCTTCAGTCATGTTTTTGTTATCAAGCGCAATGTCAGAATGGCCTCTCTGGTCCCTTACCTTTCCTAAAGTCAAACTCATTGTCCTCTATCAGATCCCTTATTAATACATTAACAGCAGTCTCCATATTATTTTCCCTAAATTTTAGTAACTCGGCCTACGTGCTGCATTCTCCTGCTGGTATATTAATCTGTATGTTTTTAATTGCAGTCTTCGCTTCCTGTAGTCTAGTGGTTCGACTTCCTGCTCTTCCGCTTCTGATTATGAATTCAATGTGCAGTTCCTCCTCTTCCTCATTCAAGGTTTCGTCTCTGTTCCCTCCCCCATTTTCATCAAGTAATAAAGCAAAATGCTCACCCCATTATCCCAAAGCTTTGTTTTTACATTTAATTAGGTTTAAATCTTTTTCCTTATTGAATCTTTTATTGGTTGGAATCCTCTCTTCATTTCTCTAGATCTTTTATAGTGCTTTCTATTTCATTATTATCCCATTATTTTGTCCAACTGCTCTGTCTTGTAGCCAGACTGCAGCTTCCCTGCATCCTGTCATTTGCTTAACTTATAGCTGAGGATTTACAGTCGTTTCACTTATCTGTGTCCACTGCTACCGTCGAATATTAATATTTTTTTATATTTTTCACTTCTTAGTCTGCTAGTCAAAGGAAAGCACAAATTTACTTTATGTACCGGGATATGTCGTACAGTGGTAATATAGTGTACTATGATTCAGGAAGACGATGGTTAAAATACCCTTGTGGCCGTCAATACTTACGTTTACATGGTTACCCTAAATCTCCTGAAGCAATGCCTGAAGAAATGCCTTCTCCATTCCGATCAACTTGAAGTCGTAGTCTTCACTGCAGAGTCTACAGGAACTTATACTCCAAACCTTCTTTAGTATTTGCTAAAACAGACATAATGTCTGATGGGATACCGCAATGATTGGTTACACAACGTTACACTATTGACCATTAAAACTGCTACACCAAGAAGAAATTCAGATGATAAACGAGCATTCGTTGGACAAATATATTATAGTAGAACTGACATGAGATTACATTTCCACGCAATTTGGGTGCTTAGATTCTGAGAAATCAGTACCCAGAACAACCACCTCTGGCCGTAATAACGGCCTTGATACGCCTGGGCATTGAGTCAAACAGAGCTTGGATGACGTGTACAGGTACGGCTGCCCATGCAGCTTCAACATGATACCACAGTCCATCAAGAGTAGTGACTGGCTTATTGTGACGAGCCAGTAGCTCGGCCACTATTTACCAGACGTTCTCAATTAGTGAGAGATCTGGAGAATGTGCTGGCCAGGGCAGCAGTCGAACATTTTCTGTATCCAGAAAGGCACGTAGAGGACCTGCAACATGCGGTCGTGCATTATCCTGCTGAAATGTAGGGTTTTGCAGGGATCGAATGAAGGGCAGAGCCACGGGTCATAACACATCTGAAATGTAACTTGCACTGTGCACCCAGGTTAGTCGTTGAGTGCACCATCGCAGGCGCTCCTGTCAGTGATGCAGCGTCAAGGGTAACCGCAGCCATGGTCTCCGGGCTGATAGTCCATGCTGCTGCAAACTTGGTCGAACTGTTCGTGCAGATGGTTGTTGTCTTGCAAACGTCCTCATGTGTTGACTCAGGGATTGAGACGTGGCTGCACGATCTGTTACAGCCATGCGGATAAGATGCCTGCCATCGTTACTGCTAGTGGTACGAGACCGTTGGGATCCAGCACGGCGTTCCATATCACCCTCGACCAACGCGAGCAGCAATGTCGCGATACGATAAACCGCACTCGCGATAGGCTACAGTCCGACCTTCATCAAAGTCGGAAACGTGATGGTACGCATTTCTCCTCTTTACAATAGGCATCACAACAACGTTTCACCAGGCAACGCCGGTCAACTGCTGTTTGTGTATGAGGAATCGGTTGGAAACTTTCCTTATGTCAGCACGTTGTAGGTGCCAACGTTGTGTGAATGCTCTGAAAAGCTAATGATTGGCATATCACAGCATCTTCTTCCTGTAGCACGTCATCTTCTTGGTGTAGCAATTTTAATGGCCAGTAGTGTAGTTATAATCCGTCTTGATTGCAAAAATAATTATTCACATGACCGGTTTCGGTTCCACTAGAACCGTATTCAGATCTGCAGTTTCGGTTATGGGAATAACCCGTCCGCACAGCGTGTGAAGGTTTTTGTGTGTGAACGGGTTACTCCTGTAACCGAAACTGCATATCTGAAGATGGTTCTAGAGGAACCGAAACCGGTCATGTAAATAAACCTTTTTACAATCGAAACGGATTATAAGTAACATTGTAACTTCATTAGTCTCTCATTTTACGTTTGAAGATGTTGCCATCGTCTGGCCACACACTCAACGCCAATAGTGAGGTAGGCCGCAACAAACAGACTGACCAGTTGGCTGACCCTCCTTACAAAGCGGGTCTGCCTTGACAAGTTGGAATTAGTGTGGGCGAATTTGCAGTGGTCGGTTTGCTGGTGGACCTCTACCTGCTTGCCCCAACAGCTACTTGCCATTTCAAATTCTGTCAGAGCGGGCTGGTAGTGCCCACCACGGAGTCGCAGTGGACTCACACACAGCCAGAAAGGAGGGGATCGGTCGACCAGTCGCGTTATGAATGAGCGACTAAACACTTACAGACCACAAGCCGTGTATATTGCAGCTAGTACTTGGGATACACAGCCGGCTGTGCGTGGTGAACATTACAGCAACGATATGTGCTGTCGTATGAAAATTCCGGCTTCATACCGAGACCTTGGCGTCCAGGAAACCCTGTAAAGCGACAACATTTCCTCCTGCTACAGCTGCTGGTTACTTGAGTTGGAAACTGTGGATCCAGCACTTGACTCGTGTCTTAGGAGCGTGTGGAAGATATTCACCGGCGCTCCGCTGTGCATTCGAGCTAATAAGCAGACTGTCAAGAGTGCGAATGCAAATATTTGCTGCAGCCAGGCGTGCAAGCTGCGAGGCGCTGCAAACGACGGCGCTCCCCGCGTCAGCTGTTGACGCCATAACGCGACGCCGCGCCACGCCGCGGGCCAGGCGCCACAAATAGCGGCCCGTAATATAATGTCTCCGTGGGTTCCCGGCGCGGCGGTGGTCCCCGCCCTAAATATACTCGCGACTCGGTCGCCGCTCGTAAACAGCCGGCCCGGCCCGCCGGCCTCCCGCGAGGCCACGCCCCTTTCCCGGGACTCCCCATGCTGGGCAGCGTGCCCGCGCCGCACCTCTCCCGTCACGCCCTCTTCCTGGGTCCGGCGCGCCATCCGCTGACTCCGTCACATTACGTACTCTGTTCGGCCTAAGTCGACACTGAGCTGGAAATTCTTTCGCATTTGTTGTGACGTGATTGTATCCTCTGTTCTGCGGAACGTAAACCACTCCTCGTCGAGCACAGTCGGTTTTTTATGCTCATTTAAAGCTGTCCACACACGATCAGTAAAATTTTGCCATATTTCGCACGGACAACATTATTGGCGTCGGCCGATGTGGCCGAGCGGTTCTAGGCGTTAAAGTCTGGAACCGCGCGACCGCTACGGCAGCAGCTTCGAATCCTGCCTGGGGCATGGATGTGTATATTGTCCTTCGGTCAGTTAGGTTTAAGTAGTTCTAAGTTTTAGGGGACAGATGACCTTAGAAGTTAAGTCCCATAGAGTTCAGAGCCATTTCAACCATTTGATAATGTTTTGAGATACAACAAAAAAACAGTACTGTGTGACATACGCCATTAGCACACACGTTTTTAATAGTACTAAACTTTCATTGTCGTACTGCTAGGTAGAGAAAATTGGGATGTATTGTCCAGAGAGCGGAAGATATCTTACACATCACCTTACGTAATGGGCTATCTCCAAGAGAGACACATGCTACAATGGTTGACAAAACATACCTAAAGTAAATACCTTACGGTATGTTAACAATGCGAAACAAAAATCATCAGATAGCAGTATCATCAAACAAATCCATAAAAACTGCCGATGATGGTGTCGTATAAAGGATTACATGGCAAACAACTCCTTCTTTTTCCGGCAGACAAACGTGTAATATTTTGCATTTCAGAAAGTTTTGTAGGGATGAAACTGCCAACAGTTATAACTCTCCCATTGTTCAGTGTCACTGAATTTCCTTTGGATGTGTGCTATTTCAGGTGAGGCTATTTTAATTGCTGCAGAAACACATGTGTAGCTTTGTTGAGTTCATGACATTATCAGCAGCAGTCTGAGAGTCAATAAAATCCTTTTCCTCCATCGTGAGTGAGTTGCACTGTAAGGAAGAACATGCTGAGATAGTTACATAACACTTAACTACCTTCTTGCTCTTTTCTATTAAAGCAAAATTTATATATTTAGAGACTTTTGTCTACAGCAGTTGTCACTACAAATGTGAAGTTTCTTTTTGTTATCAGTTGCATTGACGGTACCGTTAGTGCTTTTCAGAACATGGAATAGACATTAAGATTGTTAGATCCACGAGACCCTTCAACCTCATCCCATAATTACGTTACTGACTAGCTGTTGTCATCACGTTGAACACGAAGGTAGTGAAAGCTGGCATAATAAAACGTATCAGGTTGAATAAGAGCTGGAAAAAACAATACCTGTAAGTTAAGTTGGTATGTACAAGTATGTTACTTCCACAGCCCGACAAACAATATGGTTACTTCCACAGCCCGACAAACAGTACGGCAACTATTACATTGGCGAAATAAACTAATATAATTCATCACTGATAGGCCATAGGGCTAGCACAAGCACCTTCTGTTCGTTACTGTGGCGGTTCGTTACCTTCGCCATATGATGAAGCGCCTTTAGTATAATATACTGACATATACGTATGGCCTATAGAGCGAAAAAAATCGGTTTCGAAAAACAAATGGTACGTAGCACGTTTAGAATACTAGGTCTTCAGTTACGAGTGCAACAAAAAGCGGATATCGCACTTACAAACTACCGGAGACAATATTTTGGTACTTAGATCCTATTAACTTTTTGCAAGAACAAGAAAGCACCTTGTAATTCAAACAACAGTTTCAATACTGAATAAGTATATACAGCTTTTATTAACTTTACATAATGTTTCACACTTTCTGTAATAGTCCTGCACGTTTCTATCAAGATTAGCGTTACAGACTGTGATGATATTGCACTTACGAATTGTAGGTCTTAAAATGAATTTCCAGTTGCCAAATAAAGTAAGGTAACTGCGAAGAGTTGACTTCGAGAACTTGTGACTCGCAGATATGTCCTTTTCCTTAAATATCGCTTCACTATTAGGACCCGGCATCATTATATTGCACAACTTATTGCAGAAGCACGTCAAATGAGTGAGCGTCCATCCACGGAAAGTTCCAATAACCGCTTGGCTCCCTTATTGTCAAGACAATTTCTAAATTTTTGTGCGCGCGTCTTCCTCCTTCATTCGTCTAAAATACCTCTTTTACTTCCGCAGGAGCCCAAATAATAGTTGGCGTCCATATCCGCCATGTTGGCGCCTCTTTCATTTGACATGAGGCAATGGCCTTCCTTCCCGACCACCATCACCAACATTTCTGCGGTCTCGATCAAACTATTGGCATCATTTCACTACTGGTGGACGCGTCCTTGGCTCTGAGCACTATGGGACTCAACATCTGAGGTCATCAGTCCCCTAGAACTTAGGACTACTTAAACCTAACCTAAAGACACCACACACATCCATGCCCGAGGAAGGATTCGAACCTGCGACCGTAGCGGTCGCGCGGTTCCAAACTGTAGCGCCTAGAACCGCTTGGCCACATCGTCCGGCGGACGCGTCTTTCTTGTGTATACATACCACCAGAATTACAAGGTGAATCTGAGTGAATTTTAGACAAGAGTAGTACTGTCCAATGTACTTCAGTATTGGATTACGTTTCCAGTTGCCACGCTATTTTATTTGTACGTGGTGATTGACCTGTTTTGTCTGCAGGAAACCCTGAATATATACTCTTTCTGACAATGCGTCACTCTTATTGCGCAATGGTCTTGCTTGGGAATACATACGTAACTGTGCCGTGCGCTCGCGTTTCATTTCGCGTAATTCCCGCGGATTTGGAATCTCTCTGTTCGCAAGAGGGCATGGAGCGTTACCGTCGCTGGTGGAGGGTAGGTCGGTCGAGAAGGTAGTTTCGGGCTGCGGCGATATGGAAAACCAGGAGAGTGTGACACGGGCGGCGTGTTATGGCCAAGCGTCTGGCGTGGCCCGTTGGCAGAATTGGTGCCTTTGTTCACTGTGGGTTTGGCGGGGTCGAGTGCTGGTCGCAGCCGTGAACGTTGCTCGTTAAAAGCTACTTCGGCAGGACGCTCAGTATTCGGCGTGTCCTGTGCTATTGAAGTTGCAAGCAGTTTGTGTCCACTGTGGTGCCGAGTTGCAGTCCGGTCTGACCATTGCAAGTTCTGGAAGCGGTGGCGTCTGCTGGATGATACCCGTGGGTTTTCGACTACGAGTAATCTTCGTTCTTCTTTCTCTCGGCGCTCTCTATGCAAGAGTTTGTCAATAGGCTTTGGATTTTACGAGAAATCACGGTGAGCATCCGATTACTGTGCACGTCACTTGGTGTCACGTTGTGGCTATTTTGCCTCCTTATCCTGGTTGCCCGTTGTTATATATATATATAAATGTGTTATTTATGAAGGTTTTGCCGGGTACTACTTGAGTTCAGTTCTGTCAATCTGTGTGGGCTTGTGGCTGTCACTATTCCAAACTGATTTTAGAATCTATGGGTATGGAATGCAGATGTTATTCTTCTGATTTACGAATTGTACTTCATAGTCAGTAAAAATTGTTTAATCTAGCTACCTTATTTCTGAGGCATGTCTATAGTTACCTGTTGGCTAGTATCACGAGCTGGAGCTATTTACTAAATCGTCTGCGTAAATAAATAAATAAAACAAAATAAAATTTGCGTCAGTAGTCAAGTCAAAGTTTTCTGTATAATGTTGGTACATTTCTGCATTTGTAGTATGTTTAATTTTTACCAAATAATTAACGAGTTTTCTCTGTGTTACAGGAAACGTAATTGTACCTCTTGTTAACTGTAGTATAGTTAAAGATGCCTGTATAAGGTGACTGAGATTCTTAATGAAGGTTTCTAGTACTGTGGTAGCGGCAACCGCCGTCCTATGTTACTATAGAAGGAGGAATTATTGCTACTGGCGTTGCCTCTACCACTGCCTCTGTCATCACAAATTTGAAACACATTTGTCAGTCATTTTGGCTACTTCGCAGGCAATGGCGTTTTGATTGTTACTGGCAATAGCCGATGGCTGATATTTGTGACAAAGTCATTTGATCATTTGTTTTGCTGTTTGTAATGTAAATGTATTTTTAATTAATTTAATATTCTTTACTAAAAGAAAGTGATTATATACTGTGACTCCAAAAATTAATGAGTCTCTTGGTACAGTCTTTTGTTAGTGGGTATTCTTCTTCTTTAACCTTCTCCCTAAATTCAATACCTGAACAACGACTTCCCTTCAGTCTTTTGTCTTCGTGCACTTGCAGTGGATCCAACTCGGTATCTGCTATGACCTTTATATCTGGCACTGAGCGCGGTAGCTATTCCTCACAATATCGACAGCAAAACGGTTTTTAGAAACACTAGATCTGCCATTTATTCTTCGAAAGAAGTCAAATATTTTATACAAAGATAGGGGAAAGTAGCCTACATCGCACCGGCTCTAAAATCACACCATCACGTTTTTAGATTTACCGGCCATACTTACGCACCACCTAGCGGGAATAGTGTGAACTAGGGAAAACTACCATGATGCTACAATATTTTGGTTTCAGTGGCTGCGTTAGTTTGTAATGTATTTGGTTTAAAAGAAAAGTGACGATTTGCATGTAAGATTTGTGTTTCTGAAGAGCCTGCTACTAAGGTACGAAACATAATTTCATTCATATCTATTACATATAATTATATTTAAGTACTCTTTGACATCGTTATACTTGTCATTCAATCAACTGCTTAGCCTACAGCATGACAAACTCACAAAATGGCGTGATTGCCGAAATTGCAGTACTGCTGAAATGCTACCTAACACCATTGTGATTTAGGAATCTTTATTGGTGCGATTTAAGATCCTTAGTAATGAAAATCATTTAGGCTACATCTTTTAATACATCGATGGCGTCTAATATTCCCAAGCTAAGAAAAATAATTTCGTGGTGATTGTGAAAGTTGACGTTTCATAACAGGTATTATTCCCCCCCCCCCCTCCCCCCCTTCATTGCAGATTTCCATTACGATGGCTGCGAGGAAATATGGGAAGTGGTCTCCAGAAAGTATTACACGTGCATTGGATGATTTTAAAGAAGGGAACATGAAACTGAACGAATGTTGCAGAAAACATGAAATACCGAAGAAAACGTTTCTAAGACATACTCGAGGTGGAGTTATACGTAGAGTCAACCGTGGCATCAATGGGGCAGTGAATGGGAGACAAACAGGATTACCACTTTCAGTTGAAGGACTTGTCAATGTTCGAAGAGAACCTGTTCGGTCTTACAACAACTGACGCAAGGAAGATAGATTTTCAGATACTTGAGGCTAATCCCCATCGTGACAATCCATTCAGTAAAGAGAAAAAAAATTGTTGGTAAGATATGGTGCTGCGCTTTTGTGAAACGTCATCCGACACTAACTTTACGACAGCCTGAAAATGTATCTATTGATAGGGCTAGAGGTTTTAATAAAGAAAATGTTAACAGGTTCTTTTATATTCTGTAGAAAAATTGTAGACGAGCGTAAACTAAATGCACTGACCTTTTTCAGTGCTGACGAATCGGGTTTCTCAACTGTACAAAAGATATTGGCAGAGAAGGGGAAACATCAAGTAGGTATTGTTTCTAGTGCCGAAAGAGAAACAAACACTACAATTGTCTGCTGTACGAGTGCTGGTGGTAATTAAGTGCCCCCCATGATAATATTTAAGAGGCTTAGGATGCATCCTTCCCTACAGACTGGTGCTGCACCAGGAGCTCTTGTGGAAATTTCAGACACTGGTTATGTTAATAGTGAGCTCTTCATTAAATGGCTAGAGCATTTTATTGCTTATATCAAACGATCGGTAGAGACAAAACTATTAAGCTTGCTAGGTCGTATGGTGTTTTACAACTTTCGGGGCACACTACACACCGTTTGCAGCCCATGGGCGTAGCAATATTCGTGCAGTTGCAAACCTGTTATGATGAAGCATTGTGAAATAGCTCGGGGCTAATAATCCTCCTGTCATTCGGTTCGACGTTTTTTCTCTGCTTTCAGAAGCGTACAGCCGAGCAGCGGCCTTGAGCAATGCAATGAATGGTTTGAGAGCCGCTGGAATCTGGCCTGTAGACAGAAATGTGTTTTCCGATACTGACTTTGTTCCAGCCATTACCCATTCACAGAAATGCAACACATATCAACGTGAAGAGACGCCATTGTGCCTAACTCTTCCCAATGACAGTGCTGAGAATGGGCGTCAAGAAGCTGAAGAAGGCCTCCCCAACGCAGCAAATACAAAGGTATCGCACCACTTCAAATAAACCATTTCCGAAGTCTTGCTGTGACCGTCCATGAAATAAGTCCTTTGCCAAAATCGGTTACCAAACAAGGGAAAAGACTAAAGAAAGGTGCTCAGAAAGCTGAACAGTTGACTTCAAGCCCGTATAAGAATACATTACAAGATATTAGGGACAAAAAATCACTTCATGTTGGAAAGAAAGTGTTAAAATCAACTGATGGGTTGGACGCTCAAAAGGAAGAAGCGAGAATGTTTAGGTTGCAATTGATATAGATGACTGGTTTTGTTTCATTTGTGAAGAAAATGTGGTGGAGGATATGGTGCACTGCACAATCGCAGAAAATGGGCTCATGGAACCTGTGCTGGTGTTTTAAAACATGAAATGACCTTTCAATGTAAGTTTGTACATAAGTTAAACTGTACTTGAACAGTGATAAATTTATTTTCTTTTCTTTCAACAGTAAAGCATTATTATGAGTATGTAAAAGGCTATTTGTGTGATGTATTCAGTGAAATAAATAATTAATTATAGGGAGTATACCCTTAAATTTAAAAACAAATTTTCAACCAAAAACCACATATTAGTAGAAACTGGTGCGATTTTTGCACCCTGTGGTGCAATTTAGGAAACCAGTAGCCTAAATGGCACCATTTGCAGAGTTATAAAAATGGCCAAAAATAAATAGTATATATTATGGTAAAAATTTCTTTTAAAAGCTTTTTGTACCCAAAACATAAATGTTCATTTCTATTTATTTATATAACTTAAATAGAACGTTTTAAGGCTTCTACAGCAGTTTTTATGAAAGTGGTGTGATTTAGGCTACTTTACCCTACTTCTGTTTCCATTTTGTTTTAGGTAGAGTTTCAGTAATTTGTTTCAGACTGTTTAAATGAGCTAATTTTTAGTCTCCGTTCGTTTCTGAAAGAGTTTTTATTTGTTATAAAAGCTAAACATGCTCTCCACCAAATAATTAGTAGTTTTTCTGCTCCCTTGTAACGCTGTGTTTAGCTTTTGCAGTCGCTAAACAACATCTATAATAAAACCTATATCTAAGAACCACTCTGGGCATAAAGTTAAGTGATTTTTTTTGCTATTTCTAGCAGAAATTGTTTGGATCCAGTAAACGGAAAATTTGTCAGTCAGTATAATAGTCCGTCTTGATGGCTATCCTATCTTTATTTGTTTCTTTAAATACACCTTGACGCGTTTTGGTCACAGCCATAATCAGCTTCACATCTAAAAACTCGATACACTGTATCTCGTCAGATCAGACATAAACTTGATTAGTCTTGGTACAAGTTATTGTGAGATCTGACGACATACAGTGTACTGATGATGGCTGTGGCTGAAACTCATTATGGTGAACTTAAAGAAAGATAAAGGTACAACAGCGAGCAAAACGCTCAGTGACACTGACTAGTGATAATGATCGCGGACAAGTTATTGTATTCCCGCCATGTAGCGGGCAGCGATAGAGTGGTGCAATCCATTAGCCGCCGTCATAGTGCGTAGAAAATAATCACGAGCCACACTGTAGCAGAGGTCGTCAAAAGCTTTGGCTCACACGGGCAACCTCAGAGTGCACTGCTGCCTGAAGTCTGTCTGCATACTCACATTAAACATTCTTTCACGCGACAGTACAGTGTTGTTTTAGCTACTTAGATTTAGATTTTAATTTAACTGGAACTATTCGTGTATTGCTGACGATGGACTTGGCATTCGTTCTGTAATGTATCGGCTTGCAGTTTATGCGCGAAGTCACTCACCGCCATCTCTTGTCTTTTACCATTTGTGAACATGCCCCGCATTAGTTTGAACTTTACTCCTAGCACCGGATAGTGAGATTCGCCTATCATGCCCATCAAGAACGATCTTTATCCGTACCCACTAGGATGCAAAAGCAAGTACGCAGTACCAAGACACATCGGGAGACTCATCATAGTTCATTTCTTCCAAGAAGGAGTTGACTATCAGTAGGTTGTGCCATTTGAGTGCAAATTTTAGTACCAGTGTATACGTGGACATCGAAAATCAAGTACAGTGTTATCAGGATATATCAGGATATTACGAGTATACAGCATTTCCAAGTCGACAATGGCTCCTCTTAGTTGAGGCAGTAGCCGCATGTGGCTGGCTGACGCCACACAAGCGTAATCTTCCTGCAACGGAAGAACTACTGCACTGAGATGCATAGTCCTGTAGCTATACAGAATGCAGAGAGCCAAATGTCCTATCCTATCCTATCCTGAGAGCAAAATATCAAATCATCTACTGTGTCTCTAGAAAAATTGTTTTGTCTATAGAAACAAAGTGATATGCATCTCTGTAGTTAGTTTCTCTGTAGTTTAGTTTTTAGCAGCAAATATTAAAAACCTTTTCGTAAATATTTTGTGTTCGTCCCTATTCAGTCTTCCTAACTGGCTTTTGAAGAAATTTGTTGACAAAATATTTGATTCTTAAGCATTTCATTATCTCCCATCACATCTTCATAATGAACTGGCTCTATTTTCATTATTGACCATAGATATTATCAAACTTCTAAATTAAATAACTTCATGTCCATATTTCGAAAAGTTTACAGTGAAAAATGCAGTCACTGATGAGCTTAGGTATGGTGGATTGTAGTTCATATATTGCACAGCATGAAATGTTGTAAACGTTATGGAGGGTAGAGGGAAGAGACCTCTGTGTGAAGGCAGGATAGCTGTAGGGGAAACTGTGAAGTGTCAACGACGTTATTAAAACGTTATTAGATTTCATTCATTTATTCTCAGTGTTTTTTAGTCGTTGTTCTGCAGCACCGTATGTTGATCGTTCAGCTACATGTTGGTTTCTAGCTGACAACAGTGAGCTCCATGCTTGCACACTCAGGCAAGGTTTAACGACCCAATTTCGATGGTGGGTTGCAGGGAGCAGGCACGGCCATTTCCCCGTGCACACTGACCTCTGGCTGGTTGCTGGGGTGTCCTTGATCCCACCCTGAATTCTACGATGATGTGATGTCAGTAGTCGTGTGGGTGGTTTATATCCTCCCTATCCCTGGTAGGATTCAGCATGTAGAGAAGCCTGATTTGTGAACGAGGAAGTGGACACAAGGAGGCCCTCTTGCTGGCTTCTACATTGAAGTTCAGAGCTAACAGCACCGTGCGACGTGGAGTTGTCAAAAGACAGTCAGTTCCTCCATCAGTAAATGGCAGGGCGCAGACATCATGTAGTTCATCATGTGAAGGCCATCATCTCGAGTACTATCTTTGGCTAGTTCACATACTGAGCTGCAGTGTCTTGGACATAGTTTCTCTAGAGTATCATAATCATGGGATCGAGTGCTATTACACTGAATGCCATTGATCCCAATGATCGACTCATGAAGAGAGCTTGATGAGTGGGGTCTTAAAAAGGAGCTAAAATGAAACTATGGTGCTAAGCTCGTTTTGTGATGACAATATGTGTCTTCCTTATTCTACTATATTCGCTTAACAGGCTGTTCACTCCTTTGTCGGTTCCTTCCTATGAGCTCCTGTGAAAGACATAGAGGTTCTTGCAATGTATCTTACGAGGTAATGAATGTGCTTGTCTCACTTTCTTTGGTTTTTTGTCACATCTTCTTTCTGCTGAACGCATGTCCTCCCTCAACAGACAGTGTCACAATGTGTCAACAACCTGATTCACTTGTGACATACTGGCTCACTTCCACCTCCATTACTGACGTGACTTGCATATGCCTGTGGAAATGTGAATAGTTTTAACAAATTTTTCTAATATCTACCACTTCTTATTCCGTGTTGTAGCAAAATACCAAAACTGTTTCTAGAGCTGTAAATGAAAGTATACCTCCTTACAATCCCTAGAAAATAGGTGATATATGGTGGCGGTTGGGCACTACTGACTGTGACATGCCACACCAAACACTATAGCCGGGGGCTATGCAGAGTTGTTCCTCATGTTTTTATTTCATTAGTGCTTTATAAGGTTATTTGTAGTCACACTCTTAGTTAATGCTGCATTAAGAGATATTTTCGTTTTAGAACCAGAGACAGATATTGCAGGTCGAAAACCAGACTTGGTTATATACTGTCTACACGCATTGCTGCTGGAAAAAAATTAGCACACCTAGAAGAACGACCAATTTTGATCCGATGACGGCATATACCACTTGGAGTATAGCAGATGTACTGATAATGGTTTCAACATCGTCTGCCAACAGCACACTAAGATACCTGCCAGAGCACCATCTGTGTTTACCCTGTAATACGGAACGCTCACTGCCAGAAGGCTCACAAGGGGAGGCCACGACGTTTGGAACGTGGATTTACTGCAAACTTCGTACACTCGTAGTACTCCACAAGGACAACAAAGTGTGTAACCAGTAGCGCGGACTTCTCAAGCGTTATTGAGAAAATCGCAAGATAATTTCGGTCGTCAAATATAAATCTGTGCGTGGCCACTTTTACCATGAAGAGGCTGCAGCCTAGTGGTGCCGGCACGGTAGCTCAGTGTGTTCGATCAGAGCGTAACTGTTAATGGGAAACTGTTGTGCCAGTCCCGCCTACATCACATCCACCTCTCTGATTCACCCTTGTGTGCCACATGCCAAGTGATTGACACGGATGAACATCGTTTCGAATGCGGGTCGGCAAAGGACGTTTGGTATTTGGTGCATCCGATATTGGCTTTTCTCACACGCACGACTCCCGACAGGATAACTACCCGATCACTTCTTTTCCCCGATAAGATTTATTTCCCAAGAGCAAAAACGAACTCTGTGACGTGGATCAGCGGCCACGCTGTTCACTACCTCTTCGGTAATGGCGAAAAGACGCTACCCGATTTTTTGTATTACCTCAACGAACGACATTGTGCAATCGTCAAGAACCCTAAATATATGCAATATTTTTCTAATTTCCTTTGGAGCGCATTCCACAATCCGCCTCGCCATAGCACCTCTTCCCAGTTACTTTTTTTTATGAGACAGAACAAACAACGGAAACAACACAGCAACGAGAAGACCGAAAAATTCGCAGCGGGCTATAGTATGGAGCATCCTTTGTCGTAACGGGACGACTTCCTATTATTCTGTTTATGTAGCCGAAGAGGAATAGCCGAAGAGGAACAGCCTTCCTTTTATCCGTTTGTATAAAAATAAAATAAAATAAAAATAAAAAAGTAGAAAAGCAAACCTTCCAAAATCATTTTTCCTTTCTTCATTTTTGTTAAAAAAAGTGGCTAGGATAGCTGGCTAATAAAAAAGAATGCCCATCTGTGTTACGTACGCATTTTGTTATTTTAAGTAGTGTAGAAAAAAGTGGTAATCGTCGTAAAAAAACAAAAAAAGCGTGTTTGGTCAGAGCGTTAGCTGCCCAGTGTAAAAAGAAACTGAGTTAATAGAAAAAAAGAGGTTATCTAGCCTTTCTAATTAAAAAACTGAGCGAACGGATCAACGAACGAACTGAACGGGTGTTATCCAAAGTCCGCTCTGAACAAATTCAACAAACGATATAGAACAAAATGCTTAAAAAAAAAAACAAAAAAGCGAGTGGTTTGTATCCAAGCCGCTGGACCGCGGGATCGATTTCCGTTTGTCAATTTTTTTTTATTTTCAACAGAGTCGTTTTCTTTACTATTTATATTACAACTGATATAACGTGGAAAATACAGGTAATCGGATGAACTTTTATTAAATTT
Organism: Schistocerca gregaria; assembly: GCF_023897955.1. Lineage (NCBI taxonomy): Eukaryota > Metazoa > Arthropoda > Insecta > Orthoptera > Acrididae > Schistocerca > Schistocerca gregaria. Next base: position 435,034,869 of record NC_064924.1, read on the forward strand.
ACAATGTTATTTGGCAGTCTACTACTTTTTATTATCACAAATAATGTAATATTCGTAAACAACGACTATTAAACAACCGAATGCAAAAAGTGATACTGAAGATGTATGCTTGTCCGTGATTTGAGAAATCCATTATACGTGGAAGGAGCCCAAAACGACCTGTTACCTCCAAGTTTTGACCGGCACAGACGGCTTTCGAAAGGTGTACAATCAATCGTCGCTTTCGACATTACGATTACAACTTGTAGGATGCTATTTTTCGTAAAAACATGGAAACATAAAGTTAAACGGCACCAGCTGCATTGAATTAATGCTATGTTTCCGCATAGGCAAGGTCTTTTGACGTTTTCCGTGAAAAACAAACCTCGTTAACTATTTCAAAAACCTCTCTTTCAGATGATAATTTGGAGGCAAACCATGCAGCATTTCCTTAAAAATCGGCGCTGATAATTGATTATGAAGTATCGAGTGTATTGTAATAGCGTCTTCCGAGAAGCAATTTCTCGTTCCCTTTCGATTAAATACGAACGGTTTTGTAGACAGGGACAAGCATACATTTTCAGTATCACTTTTATGCTTTTGTTCGTTTACTAGTCAATAGTTATGAATATTATATTATTTGTGATAGTAAAGATTAGTAGACTGGCAAATAACATTGTAAATTTAATAAAAGTTTTTTAGAAAAATTTTGTATTATATTGTTCGTTGAATTTGTTCAGGACGGACGTCCGATGACACCCGTTCAGTTTGTTCGTTGATCCGTTTGCTCAGTTTTTTTTATTAGAAAGAGTTGCTAACGCTCTGATCGAACACGCTGATCTACCGTGCCGGCGCCCGTCGGCTACACCCGCTTCATGGTAAAAATGGCCACGCACAGATGTATATTTGACGACCGAAATTATCTTGCAATTTTCTCGGCAACGCCTTAGAAGTACGCGCTACTGGTCACACACTTTGTTGTACTCATGGAGTACTACGAGTGTACGAAGTTTACAGTAAATCCGCGCTGCAAACGTCGTGGCCTCCCCTTGTCAGTGTGGAGCAACTGTGTGAAGCAAGTAGGCAAACATGGCATGGAGAAGCACACATGCTTCCGAATGCCAACTGAGCGAGTTTGAAGAGGGTCAAATTGTGGCCTTCCGATTGGCGGGATCGTCCTTTTGGAGAATTATTAGACAAGTTGGATGCGCTGCGCCTGTTGTGCAATGTCATCGTGGCATCGTGGTCACATGAACATTCCTACACCTGTAGATTGTGTACACACAACGCGGACGCCTCAAGGACCGACGTACTGAAATGGCTCAATGTGAACTGTCGCTAACCGGTTACGACGAGTGGCACTGCAGGCTCGCACACCTCCAACCCACCTCCCACTTACGCTACAGCATTTATGTGAACGGCTTGACTGGTGCCGTCAGTGGTCTTCAGCGATGAAAGGAGATTCTGTCTGCACGCAAGTGATGGTCTTTTGCACGTACGACACAGCCCTGGTGGGCACTGTCTCGTAGAGTGCATGACACACTGGCCCCACCCCAGGCCTCATCGTCCGGGGTATGATAAGCTACAAATCTCCTTCACGTTTGATGTTTCTGCACGGCATGCAAACCCACTCTGTGTGTGTGTGCAGAATACTGTTTCACACCTTTTTTTGCCGCAGTATAATGCTCGCCCATACACTGCCCGTGAAACTCAATGTGAAGTGCAGCAGCTTCCCTGGCGAACACATCTCTGATTTCCAGACGAGCACATGTGATATATGATGGGACGAGAATCGACTCGTGCGACTCATCAGCCTTCATCTCTAATAGAACTACATGATTGGTTCGAGCAGGGGTGGCCTAACGTATGTCAGGCCAGTGTTCATCATCCATACAATCGACTGGATGCCACATTCAGTACCAGCGTTGCCACCCATGGAGGCTACACGAAGCACTAATGTGGGGGGTTCAGCAACGATCCGTAACTGGTACTTCAGAACCGTTTGTGCTACTGAAGTGTAAATGTAATCATTTCGTGTACTCTATATGCACTATTGCAACAATAAAGCTTACGTGAACTGGAAACCTGTACTAGCATGTGCCAGTGTAGTTCCATTAACGAAACCCTCAGTAACTCATATAGTTAAAAAAAGTTTCAAAAATTATGAGTAAAAGTGACTTGATATCATTTACAGTGTAACTAAATGCAACAGAAATTCAAGAAAAGCGGTAACAAAGACACTGTTAATTATATATATGAAGACAGTAACTGTTCTCGAAAGAACAGACACCATTGATGACCGTGCAGCTTCTCTAGAATAAATGATAGTTAGTTGAAACCCTTAGCTTCCGACAGGTGTTGTTGGTATACCTCAATGGGTACAGATGAAAATGTGTGCCCATCGAGGTATATCAACAACACCTGTCGGCAGCTGAGTGTTTCAACTAATTATAATATACACTGTTAATTATAATAGAGCGTGAAATTTACGTAGAATGAAGATGGTTTGCTATGTTTGACATGAGGATGACATACGGAAAGAGAGATGGTCACGTTTATTGTATAGGGTCTGAATACAGAAGGAGAAATCTGTCAGCAATAAAACAGATATGAAATGGTTAATTATTTGTTAGTGACGCTGTAAAGTGCTTCGTCATTACAGCAACATCTGAGATATTACTTAAGGCACAATATGAGCTGTCATATTCATTTTCCTTCAGAAGTACAATTTCTGGTACTCCATTAAATTCGGGCATTCAGCCGCGCAAATAAAACGTCCTCTACCCGTTATTTCGGCCGTGTTTCGTAATGCCATATTCAGATTGAGTCACAAGGGATTTCTCCACAACAAATTCGTAGAGCATTCAGTGTAAAATCTAGACTGCAGGTATGTGACGGAGAAGGAGATAGTAATTCCTTCTGACCAAAGACGTTTTTGCCCTATGTGGATGCTCTTTCCTTGACGATAGGCCGTATTCTTGAGATACAGTGTGTTAAGGTAGTCTTCCGGCCACCCATGAATATTGCACCTTTACTCGGCTCTGTAAAGGGCGATTTACTGCTTCGAAAAGCGGGTATGTATCAGATTCCTTACGGAAATTGTGAGAAGTCATACACAGGTCAAGCAACTCGAACCGTTCATGAGAGATGTGTGGGGCATCGAAGATACACACGCTTATCACAGCCAGACAAGTCAGTTATGACAGAAGACTGTACTGATACAGGGCATTCCATGAATTACAGTGATTTGAAGATTTTAACATTCACATCTTCCTTTTGGGATTCTGTGTTCAAGGAAGCTATAGAGATTAGATTAGCTAATAATTTAATAAATAGAGATAATAGTTTTAATTTGGACAAAGCATGAAATCCGGCTCTTGGGGTAATCAAACTGAAAAGAAGTCATGATGTTACCGCTGCCGAACATACATCGCTAAGTAAATCGAATTCTGTGACCCGCATGGCGCAGTACCGCCGCGGTAGGGCATATAAGGCCGCGCTTGGTATCTTGTCGTCAGTCTTGTGATTCACTCTGAGGATGCCCGGACGATACGCGGCCGAAATATCAGTGGAGGAAGCTTTTTTTTTTTTTACGCCTGCATGCCCGAAATTTAATGGACTATTCATTATGCCACGAGAAGTTTTAAATGCATACAGTTATGGTAATTTGATTATTCTATTCTGATTTTTATTTCGGTAGTTCTACCTGTAAATTGATCTGAAACAAAATAAAACACACTATTTGCCTACTGCTCTCTAACAAATTACTCAAAAATCCGATTTAAAACAGTGCTTACGGAAAATCTAAATCATGTGACGTTCCCTTTAATGCACCATGTATATAAATTATTTTGAGGACCACTTTCAGCCTTATGCCAATATCAAGTGTAGGAAATTGTTGATGTGTGTGTGACACACTTCAGACTTGTATTATGCGCTATGTGGGGACATGATCTGTTTAATGTTCAGTTTTTATTGATTTATCCTCGATTCCAACAACATGCATGTCCAAGGCACTAATGTGGCTTTAAATTCATGTTTTGTAAAGGAACTGATGCCATTATTGATACTTGTTCACAAAAGTAGTGTGAGAACACTATTCCTTGTCACAGTTTGTAAGATGGCTCAAATGGCTCTGAGCACTATGGGACTTAACATCTGAGGTCATCAGTCCCCTAGAACTTAGAACTACTTAAACCTAACTAACCTAAGGACGTCACACACATCCATACCCGAGGCACGATTCAAACCTGCGACCGTAGTGGTCTCGCGGTTCCAAACTGTAGCGCCTAGAACCGCTCGGCCACACTGGCCGGCACAGTTTGGCTCAAATGGCTCTGAGTACTATGGGACGCAACTGCTGTGGTCATTAGTCCCCTAGAACTAAGAACTACTTAAACCTAACTAACCTAAGGACGTCACACACATCCATGCCCGACGCAGGATTCGAACCTGCGACCGTAGCAGTCGCACGGTTCCGGACTGCGCGCCTAGAACCGGCACAGTTTGTAAGAAATTATAATGTATGCAGATAGCGATGTTTCATTCTTAGTGGCCATACCTGCATTTTGTTGTGCCTGTCTCCAATAAAATAGTCGACAAATAACTCATTTATTATTATACCAACAGTGAATTTAATAAACATATTCCACAGTATCCAACTATAGGTCAATCGTGTCAAGAATACTTCAGAAACATTTGCGAATTTTCGTAAATATTTCATCAACATGGTACTTAGTTACACATTTTTAAAAAATCGTTATCACATCCCAACATAACAGCACTGAATTACTGTAATTACTTAAGTGTGTCAGAAGAAGCAAGTTGTCACTTCTTAGAGGAGGAGAAATTAATATTTTCTCAAATTAGTCAACAATGACCCGCTCCAAAAAAAAAAAAAAAAAAAAAGAAAAAAAATGGCTCTCAGCACTATGGGACTCAACTGCTGAGGTCATAAGTCCCCTAGAACTTAGAACTACTTAAACCTAACTAACCTAAGGACAACACACACATCCATGCCCGAGGCAGGATTCGAACCAGCGACCGTAGCGGTCGCGCGGTTCCAGACTGTAGCGCCAGAACCGCTCGGCCACCAGCGCCCGGCGACCAGCTCCAAATAAGCACGTTTGCCGAAACTAAACAGCTAATTCTGTTGCAGTTCCGAGTGACCCCGTAATCCACAGTTATTATAGTAACGAAAAGTTGAAAAGAAATACAAACAGATCATCCCTCTACAGCGTGTTCCGAAATTCCCATTAAAAACTTACAGGACTTGCAGAGAAGATTGAATACATATTATTTTGAACATGATTGTATGTCCCGAAACGTACTGCTTCCGATCTAGGACGGTTTCAAGTCAAATGTTTGACTCGTGCACGTCAGCTCGAAAAACTGAATTAAGCGTGACGCAGTACAATTATTAGATAACAATGTGAAAGGAAACATAGCACAACATTCAATTATCACGTAAGTACTTTTTTTTGTATTAATACTTAAATATTAAGTGTTCACATGCTTACTGTGTAAGAGACTCACAGGCATTGAACACGTCTTGCAGCGGGGAACACGTTAATTCACATCATGTGACCGAGTCACGTAGTACACGTCATTCTATCTATTCGTCACCCTGTCTATCCTACAACATACCGGGAGAAACAACTCTGAGAATTTTCGTTTTCCCTCAACAGACGTGGATACGTTACAAAACTGAATCTTCATTGTTTTTCTCCTCGTATTCATCGGTCGCTAAGTCCCTAACACATGGTATTTCCTCTCCCTCCGTTATTAAAATGTATTTATAGGTTTTGTGGGTATTAAGAGGACACATTGAGGATGAGACCAGTAGACACAAATAGAGAATCGAGAGCGCAACACTACGTGTTGTCAACTAACCACACTGACCTGGGACAGCGATGTTCACATGTAGAGTTGGCGATAATATCGCGTACAGAAGTTTTAAAAGGACTGTGCATTGGCTGAGCAATCATTTGTACTTAGGTGTTCCACGAGAAAAGGTTTCCAACGTGATTATGGGTGCACAGCGGGAATTAACAGACTCTGAACGCTGAACGGTAGTTGCAGCTAGATGCATGGGCCATTCCATTTCAAAAATCGTCAGGGAATTCAGTATTCTGAGATCCACAGTGGAGTATGCCGAGAATACCAACTTCAGGCATTATCTCTCACTACGGACAACGCAGTGGCCGACCACGTTCACTTAACGACCAAGAACAGCAGCGTTTTAGTAGAGTTGTCAGTGCTAACAGAAGATCAAATAACAGTAGTGATCAAAGTGGAACGTTCGACGAACGTACCCGTTCAGACAATTTGGCGAAATTTGGCGTTAATTGGCTATGACAGCAAACAACCAACACGAGGGCTTTTGTGTACAACACGTCATCGCCTGCCGCGTGTCTGCTATCGGTTGGACTCCAGACGTCTGGAAAACCGTTCCCTGGGAACAAAAGTCCCGATTTCAGTTGGTAAAATCTGAAAGGAGGGGTCAAGTGTGATGTGGACCCCAAGAAGCCATTGACCCAAGATGTCAAAAAGATACTGTGCAAGCTGGTGGTCCATATTGTTGTGGGATACGTTTACATGGAATGGACTGGGTCCTCTGGTCGATCATTAACTGGATAATATTATGGGAAACCATTTGCAGCCATTCAACGACATTGGGAAACAATGACGTCATGTCACCAGGCCCCGTTATTCGCGACTGCTTTGAAGAACTCTGTGGACAATTCCAACGAATGATATGGCTGGCCAGATCGCCAAGCACATATCCCATCGAATATTTGTGGGACGTAATCGAGAGGTCAGTTCGTGCATAAAACTTCGGCAAAACTTTTGAAATTATGGATAGCTGTGGAGGCAGTATGGCTCAACACTTCAGCAAGGGATTTCCGACTTATTGAGTCCATGCAATATCGTGCTGCTACACTATGCCGGGGATATTAAGAGGTATCCCAAGACTTTCGTCATCTCAGTGTTGTCGCTGCATTGTTCCTTCATTTGACTCCAGTTTGCGAAACACGAGTCAAGCGTTATTCATTTGCGAAACTACAAACGTTTGATTTTCTTTTCAATTCTTTTTCCTGCAGGCAGCAAACCTGCCACTGCTTTCCAGGATATGAGGGCGATGATTTATCTGCGCTTCACGCAAAGGCAACCTCGTTTTCTCGCCGTTGTTGATCCACGAAGCCTAATCGCATTTGCCCGGAACCAGCTCCGTGCCAGGAGAGTTATCTGAGGGATGCAGGCGCTACAAACGGCGCAGCGCGGCGCGGTGCGGCGTCAGGCCCGCCGTGAAAAACTGCGCAGCCGGAGAGCTTAGCGGCCGCACATAATCTCCGTCCGGCGTCTAATATTAATTGGCCGACCCGCGGGAGGAGGAATCCCCGTAGGAGGGGTGCTGGGGGTGGCTTGGGGCGGGGGTGTGGGGCAGGTGGGCAGAGTTATCGGTGGGAACTCACCCCTCCCTCCAGCCACTCAACCCCCCCACCGCGCCGGTCAGATGTGAGCGCGGCTCCGCAGCGCCGCCAAAGTGCCTCCTGCATTATGCATCCCCGCAGCCGCACCACCTGCTTACTTCCCACTGTGAATTAAATAGCGCACTCGCTACCGTTAAGGGAATTTTTTTCCCGTATCTGCTTCATTAAAGGGCTGCCATGATCGAGAGACCCCACGCAGCGACGTTCATTAATCCCACGTGGCGACGAATCCTTCTGAACTGTCAAGTTCATTTCCAGAACAACACGGAAACTATTCTCAATAGAAAACCTGATTTCAGGATTTATCAAAGCCTTATCCGTATAAAAATGAGGGCAGGGGAGAGGGGAGGGGTCGGAGACTGGACACTAACATTGTACAGTTTTGTGGAATGAGCTAGAGCTCGTATTACCAAATTATTTGGCGGATCCATTATATATTTTGACGACAAAAACAAAAAAAAAACAAAAAAAATCACGTAGAGTAGTACCATTTAAGTCCGCAGCTCGTGGTCTTGCAGTAGTGGACTCGCTTCCCGCGCACTGGGTGACGGGTTCAAACATGGCCCTGAGGACTATGGAACTTAACATCCGAGGGCATCAGTCTCCTAGAACCTAGAACTACTTAAACCTAACTAACCTAAGGACATCACACACATCCATGCCCGAGGCAGGATTCGAACCCTGCGACCGTAGGTTGTCGCGCAGATCCAGACTGAAGTGCCTAGAACCGTTCGGCCACAGCGGCCAATTGGGTGACGGGTTGGATTCTTGGCAGGGTCAGGGAGTTTCCCCGCCTCGAGATGTCTGGGTGTTGTGTCATCTTCAACGTCATCATTCATCCCCATTCGGATCGGAGGGAGACAATGGCAACCCACCTCCACTACGACCTTGATTAGTCGGTGGTGCGGGTCTCCCGCTTTGTCCCCTACGCTCTTCGGAATGTGGGACTTCATCACAACCATCATCAGTCACATTTAAGAAAACACATTTAAGTGATTAACACTGTAAGATCACAGGTTAATGTAAGCGCGAGACAAGCGACTGAAAATGTGAAATGCTCGTGCATTGACGACCGGTGCAACCTCCAGAATGCTGAACGTGTATGCATTGTGGTGTTCAGGTGCCGGATGTCGGTTCGTGGGATGGAGTTCCAAGCCTGTTGCACTTACTCTAACAACAAAGCGGACGGACTGCTTAGATTGTTTGAGAATGAAACTGTGGCAGCCTCCGAAGATGTTCTGTGTGCACTCGACTGGAAACAGATCTGGTGATAAAGCAGGCCAAGGCAAAATGTCGGCCCGCCGTAGAGTACGTTGAGTTGCAACAGGAGTACACTATGTGATCAAAAGACTCAGGACACCTAGCTGAAAAATTATTTAGAAGTTTGTGGCGCCCTCCATCTGTAATGATGCAACGCAGTATGATGTTGGCCCACCCCAAGCATTGATGACAGCTTCCACTCTCGCAGGCATACGTTCAATCAGGTGCTGGGGAATGGCAGCCCATTCTTCACGCAGTGCTACACTGAGAAGAGATGTCGACGTCGGTCGGTGAGGCTTTGCACAAAGTCGGCGTTCTAAAACATCCCAAAGGTGTTCTACAGGATTCAGGTCAGGACTCCATGCAGGCCAGTCCATTACAGGGATGTTATTCTTTTAACCACTCCGCCACAGACCGTGCATTATAATTGCTCTTCAACAGCGGGAAGAAAGAAGGTGCTTCAGACTTCATTGTAAGCCTGTGCTGTGATTGTCCCATGCAAAACAACAATCGGTGCAAGCCCTCTCCATCAAAACCACGACCACAGCATAACACCACCGCCTCCGACATTTACTGTTGGCGCTAAAGACGCTAGATGACGCAGATGAAGTTCACCGGGCATTCGCCATGTCCATACCCTGCCATCGGATCGCCACATTGTGTACCATGACTCGTCACTTTACACTACGTTTATCCACTTTTCAGTCGTCCAATGTTTAAGCTCCTTACACCAAGTGAGGCGTCGTTTGGCATTTACCGGCGTGATGAGTAATTTATGGGCAGCCGCTCGACCATGAAATCCAAGTTTTCTCTCGTCCCGCCTGTACAATACTAGCAGTGGATCCTGATGCACATTAGAATTTCTATGTGATGGTCTGGACAGATGATCCTCCTCAACTGTCGGCGGTCTCTGTCAGTCAACACATGAGGTCGGCCTGAATGCTTTTGTGCTTTACGTGTCGCTTCACGTTCCTACTTCTGAACACGACGGTCTTCCCTCTCTGTAGTGCCACGTGGCCATCCAGCGTTCAGTCTTCTTGCGACTGTACATTCTCGTGACCACCGCTGCCAAAAATCATGTGCAGTTGTTACATTCCTGCAAACTCTTTCTGTAGTACAACAGAAGGAACACCCGGATGCTCTTAGCCCTATTATACGAACTCGTTCAAACTCAGTGATGTGTTGATAATGGCCTCTTTGCCAACTTAAAGGCATCCTTATCCAACATCAACTCATCACATCCAATCTCAAAGGTAACTAACGCTCAACGACCGTTACTGCATGTATTTAAAGCAAACCTAATTTACATCTTCATAGAGTCGGTGCTAGAGCCATCCTATGCTACTGGCACGAAATATGAGTAGACATCATCTTTCAGATGTTGAAACACGCCTGCCCTCTCTTTTTTCGTGTTGTGTTTTTTTCCTTCAGTGTATTTTGGTCTTCCACTTATATTTCGGACGTACATAGCCCGGTCATCTTCTGAGTCAGCCGACCCTCTGAAGGTACTGAAACTGCGTTTAGACGGTCGTAAAGTGCTGAGATCTTGGTTCGTTGATGCAAGCGGCACTATAGTGATGTCCTCGAGAATAAATGAAATCAGGGGATACATTCCAAGATCACCCTTGTTGGAAACACAATGACCATTTTCATTGGTCGGTGCCGTACAACTTGTAGACTTTTGTCGCAGGCCATGTTGTACCACCATCAGGTGCTATCAAAATCCTTTTCTGTGCATCTTGTTCAACATGAGTATCTACACAAAACATTTTTGTATTGCGAAACGCACGGCAAAGTTAGGGTTTTAATATTTTCATACTGTCGAAGAATTCGTTCAATATTAAAAATGACATTCATTTCAATGCTGATAAACATTATTCTTTCTTCTGTATTTATAGTTTTGTCGCTTTCAGAGTCACACTACTAACACAGTAAGAAAATAAATTTTGAAATGTGGCGCTACAGAAGAATTCTGAAAGTTAGAGAGCTCGTTCATGTAACTAGTAAAGATTTACTGAATCGATTCGAAAAGAAAACAGGTTTATGTTAGAACTTGACAGAAAGAAGGAACGGATTAATAAAACATATATTGAAGCATCATCAACGAACTGAAAAGATGTGCTGAGGGGGAGGGGGCGAGGGAGGATAAACTTGGTAGACAAAATAAGCTCGTTCAAATGGATACACGTTGCAGTGGTTAACTTGCGTGGGACTGACATGATTTAGTGCGGAGACATGCAACAAACTAGTATTCGAATTAAAGCTTGCAACAATATATATGACTCCATCTTTAGACACCTGTTAGAGGTCCCTAAAAATTTGAGTTATAAGATCCGGAAAACCATAATACCATGAAATGAAAGGAAGTGAAGGAAGGAACGCAACTGCAAGGAAAATTATTTGGATGAAACCACCAGCAATTTATAAACCTAACATTCACTCCATCCATCATGTAGCAAACTGTATCAGAAAAATTAATCATTTTTGTCCATTTAACTTTGCCGTATCTCATGTCAGTTTTCCTGTTTCATATCAACTAACATGATTAAAACTGCCGACCGCTTGCATCATCAAGACATTATCTAAGCGTGTTTACCGAATTCAGTGATCTCCAAGCCGTATCATCTCGTAACTAGTAACCGGAGCGTACTTGTGTTAGCCAAGAAGGGCAAGTGCTGGATGTATCGATAAATATTTTGCCCTCTCCGTCAGTCATCAGCTATGAGTTAGGCAGAACGACAACCCCAGGATTGTGGTAACATCCATCAAAACACAGGTGCCTCGACTGAAAGATGTCAGCGTATTTCATCACAGGTACGTTTCGTAAACGCGAGAAGATCACCGTGACGTTCATCTAATCACAGTGGCTAACAGTGCGGGAGAAACGTAGTGCTTCATGGAGAGGATTATCAGTAAAGGCCTTAGATTGTGCTTTATAAGAAAATTCAAGAAAATATTTCTTACTCCCTTATACACATTCAGAGAACTTACTGGCAATGTAAGAGCAGATATATTCGAGTTTATCAAAAATCATTCTTCCCGTGTACCACTTGCGAATGGATCACACAAATAGGGAGCGGTGGGGTGTGTGGGAATTGATAGTGCTACAAAAACTACACTCCATCTTCATCACGCAAGTTTCTAGTGGGTTTGAGAGCAGGTATGTAGATGCGGCTTCAGTCGTCTTCCATTTCTCCATTTATCCCTAGACGTTGATCCCGTATCTTTCCTTCTCTGATACTGTTTTCTGCCCCCAATTGGAGACGTTGGTACGTGGCATATCATGCGACTTGTTGCACAAAAATCTTGTACCCTCATGTCCAGTCTCTCTGTTGAGTGATTTCCATATTGATTACAAATTCTCAAGGACATGTAAGACCATCAGCTGTTTTTTCGTCAGTTCAGATGGCCACCAGAATGTTCCGCTAGAAACGTGATAACTTGTTTTCATGGGTACACCCATAGTCATCTATATAAGCTGAATATGAAAACATTAGTCGTACCTTCTAAGATCTTGCGCTTACTTTTATGGCTGTACTGCCTTGCGCCGCACTGCAAGCATTTCTGGACGACTGTTTGCATCACGGGTGAAATTTCCACTGCTGCCTTCGATAGCCTGTTTATTGCTTTCGGTCTGCTACTTAAAGAGCTGAAGTTCTAGCATTATCTCAAATGGCACGTCTATTAGGACTCATTTTGTGAAATAATAATGAGTCAACTTCGAATACAAGCTAGCTGTAGAAAAGCATAACGCTAGCCAAAACAGTAAATAACAGAGAAGTTATGAACACGATAGAAAATATTCAAGCAGCTATATGGACAGTCAAAAACTTTATGGTCAACTTAGACATGAGATCTACCTAATATTCTGTAGGAACGTTAATAGTCATGCAAGTTGAGTGTGTATGCAGCTACATTGACCACTTTTTTTGGATAACGATAAATATGCCCTGTCATTTTACTGATAAGCAGAATGGAATAAGTTTCTAACGCTATCTCTTGCCTCCTCAAGTCTGTGATTTTTTCTAATAACTGCTCCCTTCAATTTGGTCCACTTCAAAGCAAGAGTATTACATGAACCTACTTCTTAACACTCCTGAAATGCCGCCCCACTCAATATAGACGATATCCATATAAAAAACAAATGACAAAATACTTCCGTTAACATACATTTGAAGCACTGGACTCACCAAAGAATTTACACTTTCCTATCTTTAACTAAGCAAAAAATCCCCTCATATCTTCCCAGTTCTACATACTGACTAGTTTATAGGTGCTCTTCCCGTAAATGGCGCGCCCAGTTTGGCTGCAGACTGCGTTTGTCAATCACGTGGCGGCGGGCTCTCCACATATATGTCACTCCTTGGATCAGCGGATGGCCCATTCACAACACGCATACATGAATCTCTCATTCCCGTGACCACCTACGCCGTTTTCCCTGCCATCTCTATTTAATGCCTATCATTCCAACTGCCTCTGCCTCGCCTATAATAATCATTCCCTTTATGAATGGGTCCTTCATGCCAGGGCCTCCAGTCACCACTACCATATATACCACATCATAACTGCTACTTCTCTTTGATTTAGAGTCTGGATAAAAACTGATTACTATTACTATCATCACCATTTGCATCACTACTGTCATATTCCAACTCTTTATAATAAGCTTTGAAAACTTTTTAATAAATCTTTCAGTGGGCCAGCAAGAATCTTCTGGCATAATTGTGAAGGAAGTTTTACAAGAAAAATTGACAAATTAGAATCAACTAAGCAGGACTATAGGGACTGTATAGACCTCGAGATTCCTATTACCTATGTTCGAAGAAACTTAAGGATTTTTAAAACCATGGATAAAATTTTGTATCGTTAATATACCATGCTTTGTCTTGTGTTGCCTCAGGTCAATAAGCATTTTTAAGCAATTCAAAGTTCTTGAACGATAGCAAATGATTGTAATCAAAGCAGACAGACCTTCTCGATATACAACCTCGTGATTGAAAAGTCCACAGCTGTACTGTGTTCTCCTCTCCTCATAGTGGGAAATACGAAGGGCCGCAGCTTCATGACATGCATCCACATCAACAACCGGTTAATGACCTCTTCTGTAATAATAACCTTAGCCTTCGATAATCTCTCAATTCTTGTGTTAGCTTACAGCACATGTCTGGAGTTAATGTTATTAGCACATCCAGCACAGATCCTATTACTCCATGACATCCTTGGAAATATAATAAAAATACATATAATGAACCAAACAGAACTTATCAAAAGAAGCTTGACAATTTGAGAAAGAGAAACAAGCTGCATATCAAAAAATACATATATAAGGGCAGCAACCCCCACAAATTTTTCCCAAGAGTTGTAAAGTCAACTGACATTCAGGTTAATCAGACAGAAATGACACTACTAAGTAAGGGTCTGAAGCATAATATAAATCCAAGCATCAATCACAACAATATAAAAGACACTATATTCTCACTGAAGATAGCCAGTAATCTTGTAAAACTTAACAAAAATTAACAAATAGGATTAGGCCACAAGGCTGATGAAATTATACAAGAGCACATAACCTTTAAAGTTACAAAGACAATAACTTTGAAATAAATATACTTCAGTCTATCAATAAGAAACTGCAAAACCATAATGCCTTGAGAGTAAAATCTGATGAAGGTTCCACATATAGTTGTTATGTTTAACGATCATTATATACTTAAAATTCTCGAAATCTTTGCTAACAACCACATTCATGAAATCTACGTTGACTTCACGCCAAACGTTCAAGCTAAAATAAGAAAATGCCTCAACAACAGTAACTTCCTTTTCACTAAGAACGAATAGCCAATAGCATGTAAACTTAGAGCACAACCCAAAGTCCATAAAACGAACACAACTATCAGACGTATTGTGAACTCAGTTAATAGCCCACTGTACAAATTAATGAGAGAACTAAATGACATACTTGTAGAAAAATACACATTTGAAAAATCATATTTCATAAAGAACAGCTATGAACTTATTAACAGTATGAAAGGGTTAACAGTACCACCTCAAGCTAAGCTTCTATCCCTAGATATTGTAAACCTTTACAGCAATATACCTGTAGATGAAACGGTTGAGACAATAAGAGTGAATCTACTGAGAGACAAGACAATGAGCAAACCAGAAATCATTGAACTTTTGGTTTTACTTAATCTAGTACTCTCACATAACTACTTATTTTTCAACAATAAAATTTACAAGCACGATCTAGGACTAGCAATGGGAAGCCCTCTCAGTAGCCTAATAACTGAAATATTTATCAACCATATAGAAAATAAAATACTGACACTAAATGATAACATCACAAGCAAAGTTAAATTCTTTAAGAGATATGTGGATGACACCCTCATTCTATACAATGGCACAAAAGATGAAGTAACAAACCTTTTTAACAATGGCCTACACAAAAATATTCAAGTCGCCCTTGAAAAAGAAGAGAACAACACATACCATTCATTGACATGAAAATATGAAAACAAAACCAAAAGGTATCTTTCAATGTTTACAGAAAACCTATAGGCACTGACACCACTATACAAAACTCCTCTGCACATCCCTTGTCCCACAGAAAAGTTGCTTATAGATTAATGTTGTACACAGCACACAAATTTCCACTTCAACACGCAGAACTCTAACAAGAAACAGAAATAATAACATATACCACTATAAACAATGGATATGATCCTTCACTAATTAACACCATGTCACAAGAGATAAACAATCAACTGAACAAACATCAAACCACACTCACAACTGTTATTGCCCCAGCAGTAAAATACGTAAAAATGCCATATCTTGGAATAGTACCCGACAAATTAACAACACTATTCAAAAACATAGATGTAAAAATCAACTTCAGCGCCAACAACAATCTAAGCAGGAAGCTTATTCACAATATAAAACCACCAGATGCAGGTGTTGATGCATCTGGCATTTACAAAATTACCTGCAGCCAATGCAATAAACATTATATAGGCCAAACAGGCAGAAATTGCAGACCTCGATTCAAAGAACATTTAGACTGCTACAGACTTGATAAATGTAACAAATCAGCAGTAGCCATTCACATTAAAGACACAGGCCACCCTTTGAAAATCGAAGACAACCTCGAAATTTTACACAAAATAGGAAAAAGTAAAAGAATGTATATCATGGAAGAAATAGAAACTATCATTCATAATACAAAACATGGAGCTAACATTCTCAATGGGATAACTGAATTCAAAATCTCAAAATCCTTCAACAGTCTTAAGCCAGTTCTAGCTCAGTAGAATCAAGGTGTGTTAATGTAAAAGAACGATTACTAATCTGTCAGTACCAACAACATCGATATAAAAACTCGATAATCCCTGCTGACTCACATGCTACAAGTCAGCCATCTTTTATTAAGTGTATAATTTTTACATGTATGTCGAAACTATATGTGCAGCGAATTACGTCGGAAAACAGTGCAATAGTGTACTGTTCCTCAAACTCCGTCATTGCACCAGTGACGCAAGTGAAGCTAGAAGGGGATAAAATCATAAGTCATCAAATGTCATATAAAAGCCTTTCACGCGATTGTCGCAACACACACCTGATGCAAAACTATCTGCATTGTACACAGGCGGTGAGGTCATAAATAAACAACCACATGAAAAGCCAGCAGAAGACATCATTGACTCCGATTTTTGGCCATCCACTGCCCCCTTCCCCCCACCCCCACCCCTTCCCCAAATGCCACGCTAGCCACTACAGTAACGAGCAATGGACAAAAAGTTCTAGGGTTAATTTAGCTTAAGACAATTTGTTTTTAAGTAACATTTCTCTGTATGTATGTATATATAAACGCCTGACGGTAAACAGAACATATAAGAAAATCGTCGTATTATTAGATTAAACATAAAACAAATAAAAGAGACTGAAAACCGCGCACCGCAGTTCCCTTAAAATTGAACCTTAAGTTCTGATACGTATAAGTCACGTATAACACTATATAGCAAGCTAGTGTTACCCTCTCGAAGGAGTTTTGTCCATGTGTTTACCTAATGGGTAGAGGGTATGGAATAGTAATTTTGTATCTATGGCAATTATTAGAAAACTGAAAGGATTTATTTTGGAAGTTATGAAAGTAGTGAAGTTCGCGTGAATGAAACAACAAATTGTCGCCAGCCTAACTAGGCACAATAATTTGAAACATTAAGTTAAAAAAAGTGAAACTGAGATGCAAAAGTGACTTTCATTAATACTCCTTTTAAATACTGCAATGAATACACACGACTACTGGACGAACTGAGTAGTCGGTAGAAGCAGTTACTATTTCCACAAATCAGCAATCATAGGAAGTTCAATGATATTTCACTCATAGCAATAAATGTCACTATCTCAATCGTTAACCAATTCAGTGCTCAAGACACAAGGAGACTAAAATTGGGCATGACAAGAGCCCTGGTTTTAACTAACATACAAACAGCACAAATGAAGTTAAATAACACTACATAAACACTTTTTACGCTCTCGCTATTATGGAAATGTGTCAGATTTCTTGAGCAAGTGCTAAATTCCGTTTATCTTTCTTATAATAGAAAAGAATATAGTGGGGACCCATAAACTGAAACTGTCTTTACAGGCAAATTCTGTGACTATTTCAGAAACCAACTGCAATTTGCCAATATTGATTTCTAACTCCACTTGAAACAATTTATATGTTCATACTTCAAGCAAGTAATTCAAATACTAACTAACATAAGAAAATAGTTCATAGTAATAATCAAAGCAAAATTACTTTTGTATAAGTTCGATTTGTGTGCCTTTCTCACTACCTGCGAAGCAAGTAATTTAACGAGCAACATTTATACACTTTGGCACTGAACTTCGGCACATTTAATGCAGACACAAATCAATATTATTCAGAAACAGGATACTCGGTCTTCTGCTCGTTTAGGATGAGACCCTACATTCGCTTCATGATCAGGACAATTTTAGGGTTCACTCACATGTTTATATCACTGGAATTATTATTGAAAACCACTCACACAAACATACTGGTCCATATTTATCTGAGTTCCTGAAGCGGGCGGAGCAGTGGCTCAATAGTGGCGGAAAGCACGTGGCGGCTATCTGGTCTCACACTCTTGCTGTTGAATGCTCTTTATTCTTGACGCCGTATTATCGTCGTTTTAGAGCCATTCCATAATAACAAGAGCACCATACGACAGCCGAAACCACATCCGAGGCAATTTCAGTATAAATTGGCTTCAAATGTCTCACTTGCCACCCTTGATGTTCACTGTACAACAGCTAGCCACTGACTGCGTAACGTGCTCCCCCTGCAGCCGCCCAGATCGACCGTCAAATCCACCTTTTAGCACACGCCAGTCCACTTCCACAGCAGAGGGGATTCCCCAGACCTTTTTTACTATACAATACAATATCCCTAAGCATGAACCGGTTTTTTACATACACACTTCTCTTTCTTAAGATTTATATGTTTTAAAGTTTTATTATTCTTAAACATAATTAAGTTTTTTACAATAAGTACATTACAAAATTCAACTTCCCTCTGACAATTCAGAGCTCTTAACTAGTAAAGAACAACAACTTCATAGTCACATACAAATAATTATACTGTGTAAACTACTTACAATCGACATTGATGTTACAACTGCTAGTAGAAATTAGAAATAAATAATTGTACTAATCTGTTACTGAATCTTCGTAATTGCTACTTCAGTAGATATCATCTCAAATTTGTCTGATAAATCAGTCTTATTCCTTTCATATTCCTCCATTAAATTTTTCAAATCAGGTTGCAACTGCTTAGTCTGTTCATTAATAACGCCATGAAGTTGACTCTGAGCTTCTTCAACTGCGAAAAGTTGACTTTCAACATTAGTAATTGTTACATCTAACTGTGAATGAAATTCTTCCATTAACTGTTCGCTGAAAACATTTAACTTTATTTTCCTAAATGCTTTAAACTTACCTGTAAGCTCTGAACTAATAGATTTACTCCCTTCCCACAAGGCAGTAGCATTAGCCTCTAACTTCCCAGTTAATCCTCTTACACTACTATTTTCTCTGATAAATTCTTATTCAGTTCTTTACTGCAGGTCTACAATTTCTCATAAATCTTCTTCGCAATGCATTCTGTTTTCTCCTATTGAATTCTAATATTAGTCTCTATCTTTTCTGTTATAGATGCCACTTGCATGAAGAAAATTTTGATCAAAAGTAAATATATGAACTGAACTACTACTCTGTTTAGCGATCTGAACAAAACGAGCTGTAGAAGTGGAAGGATCCGCTGATATACTATAATTACTAACAGAGCCATGTGTCTTATCGACATTAGAAGCAACTACAAACCCACTCATTACAACACTATTTCCCTAAATTTCAGTCTTAATACTTCCATTTTCAACGCTTTAGCTGTACTACTAGACATAACTGAATCGCTATTAAATACATACTCACTACCCCCGAGCACCAAAACTTTACAAGATATCTGAAACTTGGGACTGGTAAGCTCCGCTAGCCCTATACTTCCATAACCTCAGGACATGCTTCAGCGTTCAGCGATCACCGTGTTGCGCGGCGGTGGAATGTGGTGTGTCACAAGGAGCGAGGATTTTGGCCTAACTGCTTGGATCGCGAGGAAGATAACTACCTCTATACAAAAATAAAAAAAAAGGTACGATGCTATTGAGGCGGAATAGTCGTTAGCAGTCAACCTGTGGGGAACCTGCCGCACCTCAGCTTTATAGGGCTTACCAAGCTCTCTGGGAGGACGCTAGGATCCCGAACTGCTTGTGGGGCTTCCATGAAGCCTAAATCTATTTCTTCTGTACCCAACAGTTAGGGTGGTCCGTTGGCAATATTAACATTCAAACCTCAATGAGACCTTGTATGGCTAATCCACCTGAGACACCTTTGAATGCGTCCAGTCTTAGTAACGCACAATATTCTGTGGTTAATAATGTATTTATTGTTGTAAACGTTTGGAAGGTTCATTTGAAAAGTTGTTGCCTTTCTATATTCATAGCGCTCTAGAGGGACTTGCGGGGCAGCTTAAATCTTTCAAGAGACTTTGTAATGGTACGTACCTGATCGAGACACTGAAGGCTATTTGGAGATTATCCTACCAACAGTAACTCCACACTGGGCTCAATTATTGTGCAGACTTGAGACATGCCGGGTTATTTGGACATGCATACCAAAGAATTGCAAATGAAATGGACATGCGCAAGTATCACTGAAGTACATCATTTTATGAAAAGGGTTAATGGTGAAATATGGAAGTCAGCATCTTCTATTTTGACTTTCAGTTCACAAAAGCTACCGGAATATATTGCATCCGGCTTTCTCCACACTAAAAGTAGGCCTTGTGTACCTAACCGAAAGCGCTGCTTTAAGTGGCAACACTTCAGTCATACCACCATCAACTGCAACGGTCAGGCTACGTGCGGAAGATGTGACTCCACTGCCCATGAAACCGACACTCAAAGTACTATTCAATCCATATATGTCAATTCCTCCAAAGTCCATCCCGTTTGGAGCAAAGAGTGTCTTGTCTTCGCAGAAGAGAAGCAAATCCAGGAGAGTAAAGAGAAACAACACTTCCTGTACTCTGACACGAAAAAGACGTCTAAGGCCTCTCTGCCGCCCACTTTCATGCAATCATTTGGCTCAGTGTTGGGTCTACCAGTGCAAAAAACTGATCTTAGCACCCAGACTTTGACTGTGGATCGGAGCACTTCCACCTGCACCTGTAAATGCAGCTGTAACTCTGTATCAATAGTCCAACCATCCAGCCGACACACCATAGGAATAGTAATGGCTGCAGAGCGTATCTTCGGAAAGAATAATGAGCCCGCATGGCACATAGGAGACGCGCCCCAGGAAACTGTGTTCAGACGGTCTTCCCACTATCTGCAGAATCCAAGCTGGGCCGAAAACCATCAAGGGTAAACGTCCAAACAGGAAACCATCAGCCCATGTGTCCTTGATTCTGTCTGATGGATCAGACGATGACTATACTTTCGATGGTATGAACGTCGACATCTACAGAGGGAACTGGCAAGTCGCACAAGTTAATTCCCCCCCCCCCCCCCTCATCTGATGCAATCTCTTCGCCATAGAGTAACGACAAGAGGAAAGACAGAGGAAAAACTTACTATTAAAATGGCTTCTGTACTGCAGTGAAATTCGGATGATTTCAGTACACATGTGGAGAAACTATCTCTCTTTAACACAGTGTAAACCGTGTAAGTTTTAAATTCATTGACGCCCACTGAGCTACGTGGCTATGCTCTCCACGGGAAGTACGACCCTATTTGAGAGATAAATACTGGCGGAGTGGCTATTTTGGTTCACACTGCATACCACTCTTGGTCCCTCTCACTCACGACAGCCCTACAAGCAGTCGCAACGTTGACATCGGTTGACTATACGTTCACTCTACCAGCTCCCACACGGTGCCCTCGACGAAGTGGCTCTCCATAGTCTTCTTTCTCAGCTCCCCCACCCATTCCTCATCTTTAGTGATTTTATTGCACGCAATGTGCTTTGGGACTATGCTACTACGTGCCTCAGGGGTGGAACAATTCAGAGCCTTCTCTTGTCTTAATCTCCATATTTGCTAAACACAGTGCCAAGCACGCACTTCTGCACTGCTGCTGACCTCTCGCTTTGCTCTACAGCCCTCACACATCACTCAATGGAAAGTGGTGGATAACTTGACTCAATTCACTACTTCCCAATCTAGACTCACCCGCCAGACCGTGACGCCCAAAAGATACCCACCAAAGAGGACCTATGTAGGGCAAACTGAACGCTTTACAGTCAACTCGCTGCGTCTCAACGATATGACAGCGTCCAGGAATGGGTGAATAATATTATCCAGCTGTTCCACCGCGCCGCTGAAGCATCTATTTAGCAGTCTTCAGGCCAGGTGAAAAGATAACCTGTCTTTTTGTGGAGTGACAAGTGCCGCACAGCAATCAGGTTCAGGTGGGGTTCATGTGTCGGACAGCTGGAGAGAACCTTGCAGCCTTGCGGGTAGCCAGACCCAAATGTGCCAAAATTGTTTTGGTGAGCAAGAAGAGGTCGTGGCAACCCTTACAAACCAGCATAAACCGTTTCTGTGAGAGGCGGGAGGTGTCCAGTGGCTGCTGTAATGGGGCATGGTGGTCTGCAGACTAGCCCACTTAAGACTGTGCAGACTATGGCAACCTACTTTACCACAGCTACCGCCCATCTCAGTAAGAGATCAGCTTTTTGGCTCTACAGACTGGTTGCTGAGAGAGACAGTTGAGACTTCGGTTCAACCACTGATGACGGAAACAACTGTCCCCTCTCCATAAGGGAGTAGGATTCAGTATTAGCTCGTAATGCGTCACCTGGTTCCGACAAAGTCCTTTGCACAGTATCTTATGGCACCTCACAGGGCATAGCAGAGAGTTCCTCCTCACCCTTTTTCACCTCATTTGGAGGTCACTTTACTTTCCCGGCTCGTGGCGAGCGGCCATTTTAATTTCGCTTTCAAAACCTGGCTAAAGATCGAACTTACTCAAACAGTTATCGTAATGTTGTCTTCACTAGTTGTATGGAGAATACCTTGGAGCGAGTGGTTAGACATTGCCCTGTCTGAGCCTTAGTATCCAGAGAGCTGCTTATTCCATTTCAGCCGGCCGGAGTGGCCTGCGGTTCTGGGCGCTACAAGCTGGTGCCGAGCGACCGTTACGGTAGCAGGTTCGAATCCTGCCTCGAGCATGGGTGTGTGTGTGATGTCCTTAGGTTAGTTAGATTTAATTAGTTCTAAGTCCTAGGCTCAGAGCCATATTCCCTTTCAGATGCAAACACTGAAATCAATAACATTCCTTTGTTCATCGGCTGAGCAGTTTTCAGCTGTAATGGCTTAACAATTCGCACAGTTTCTGTTAGTCATGCCCATTGCATCTGGTATACTTCTGTATATGCCTATTCAGTGGTTCCCGCTCCTATCCAGTATCACTTCACTTCCTGCAAGACGACAGTGAAATCTCGCTCGGTTACGAGCGCGGATGCAGAAGCACTCGACTCCCCATACCCGATACCAAGCAGTGAGGTTCTATAATCTGGCTGAAACCTCTGCAATCAGCTGGAGAAGCCAAAGAGTTAGTTAGCCACCGCTTTGAATCCTTTGGCTGCCTGGAAATGTAAACATCACTGCAGCAAGGCTCCTTGCGAATCGAAAATCCAACTGTAAAACTCCCGGGTTTGAACCTTCCACGAGCCATTTGACGCAAACTTAACAGATCACGTGAGGAATAGGAATAACAGGTGCTGTTCACTACAGCTGGCGATGACGAGACTCTCTAGGTGGTAAGTGTAGCGACGTGGAGCAGACGGTCCCGACATCGCTAACGTCCCCTGGATCCGTGGGGGCAATACGACGGGTTCTGAAGCAATAGAGTCTCTGCAAAACATGGATACAGATTTCTAATAAATTAATGAATTAATTAATAAACAATTAAACCGAGATTTATCCTCCAGGAAGTAAACATGACGTCGTCAGGATGCTAACCACTGTTTACGCCACAGTTCCGCTTTTATTGTGAATCTTTCCCACTGTGTTTTACAGACACATTTCAAGAAAGTGTGTTAGTTTATGTGATGGAAAGGAAGCCTCCCCTCCACTTTTTGAGAAGTCTGACGCTCTGTATTTGCAACACCTGAAGTCTGTCACATTCATTTACCCGAGTCTGAAAATGCTTAACACTATCGACTTTAACACTTTAGACGTCAGCCACCGTGAGATAAAGAAAAATCGGTTCTTTTGTGTTGTTCTTAAGACTTTTCCGTAAGTCCCCGTTCTTCTGGCTCACTTCGCAGACTGCCTTCGTCGACACGATTACCTCAGTAACCTCACTCATACTGCGTTTCAGTAAGACAGGAAAGCCAGAATGCAGTGTTGCGCGCGCCTTTCTGTGTCCCGTGTCACACAATAAGTGTTTTGTAAGATAGTGCGAACAAAATGTGGAAAGTGGCCCATTCTATAAATTGGAGCAATATTTACACTATCAGCTGGTAGTGAAACAATGAAGAACTAAGTAGGGCACTTTATCTAACTCGGTTCTCGGCAACGCCCTTGATGTAAGAAATAATGGTTGGTGACGGATCGCTTTTGGTCTCATACTAAGGAACATTGTGTTTCACTAGGTTACCATATCACCTCACGCTATCTTGTCAAAAACTATCGTCGTTCAACCAACCACTGCCGTGCCGTAAATATAGTAGGTCATTTGGAGTTTACAAGAAACCACGAATCAGTAATAGTATTTCATGTGTGACTTAATACAAAAACGTCTGTGCTGGTCTCAGACTCTCCACTCTCATCTCGAGGTGGCTTCAAGTAATACTTAACTCAGTTCAAGAGGTGATGTATTTTTAAAGGTAACGTACATTTACGTTAAGAGTAAAAAATGTTTTTACAGTTCATTACAAATATAATGGTAACCCCTGTAAAGTAAAGAGATGTAATGCCTCCACTGTCTTGTAAACAATGGAATAATTAAGAAAACCATTTCCATCACAAAGAAGGAAATGTAATAATTTTCCATTTTAAATCTTATTTCTTCATCAACGTTTTACTTCTATATTTTAAATATTTTATTTGTCAGTACAATGTCAAAAAACTGTCCAAATAACCACAATTAAATCTTCTTACTCCTAAAAAACTTGAATTAATTAAAATCTCACCTGTCATTTATTATTCTCTTTCTATTCACGATGACGCTTCCTTCAATTCAATTAAACATTTTATGACATTGAACATACCGCAGAAACTGATAGACTAATGTGATACTAAACCATGGTATTTACAGTTCATGGGGGGGGGGGGGGGGGGGATGTTTAGCATATTGCTGAATTTTTTTACTACTAAGGAGAGTTTAATGGGTCGCATACAAGTGCTGGGTAGAATTTTCTAGAACACTCCAGGAGGGGAATTGAACTATTGCCTGAGACATGTTTCTTATCTGTACTTAGCGATAGGTAAAGTTGTGGAAAGTTCTTTACATTTCATATTAATCAGGTCTCACAATCTGGCTTAGATTTCCAAAACACCGGAGATACTAATATGATCTCCGTCTGGTAAGGTCTTATACGAACACTTGTGCAAAAGACACTAGACTGCTCGTATCACTATACAACTGTTTGCCGCAGCGTGTTAGTAAACGACTGTTTCCCGACATGGAGCTGCGTTCGTACGTCTCGATAGCCTTAATAAAAAGTCTATCAGATTTCTGGTAGTGGATGAACAAGTTACTTTTTTTTGTGTCTTCTGAGTGGTTTGATGCGACCCGCTAAGAATTCATCTCTAGCGTTAACCTCTTCATCCTGAATTATGTGTCGGATATATTACAATCTCTGTCTTCCTCCACAGTTTTTACCCTCTACAGCTCCCTCTAATGCCATGGAGATTATTTCCTCCTACGTCCTATCGTTCTGTTGCTTTTTCTTGTGAGTGTTTTCCGTTTGTTCCTTCCTTCTCCGATTCTGCAGAGAGACTCCTCATTCTTTCTCTTACCAGCCCACCAAATTTTCATCATTCTTCTGTAGAACCGAATCTGAAAGGCTTTCATTCTCTTCTGTTCAGGGTCCGTCTATGATTCACTACCATACAGTGCTATGCTCGAAACAAACATTCTCAGAAATTTCGTTCTTAATTAAGGTCTACTTTTGATAGCAGATCTCTTCACCAGGAACTTTCTCTTGGATGTGCTAGCCTGCTTTTTGTGTCCTAGTTGCTTCGTCCGTCATGAGTTGTTTCGCTCGCAACGTAACAGAATTTCTTAACTTGGTCTGCTTTGTGATCACTAATTCTGATGTTAAGTTTCTCGCTGTTATCATTTCTACCACGTCTCATGAACTTTATCTTTTTTCGTTTTCTCTCAATCAGCTTTCTATACTAATTGGACTGTTCATTCCAGCCAACAGATCCTGCAATTCTTCCTGGCTTTTACTGAGGATAACGATTTCTTCAGCTAATTTTAATCCCAGTCCCGACCTTTCATCGTTGACTCTTCCACGTATACATAAACAGCAGAGGCAAAGCAAAAGGCTGATGCTCCGTCTTATAATCTTTTATATTCCAGCACTTCGTTTCTCGTCTTCCAATCTTATTGTTCCCTCTTGGATCTTACCCATTTTTCCCTATAGCTTACTCCTATTTTTCTCAGAATTTCGAACATCTTATACCATTTTACGTAGTCGAACGCTTTTTCTGGGTCGAAAAACACCGTGAACGTGTCACGATTTTTAATCAAGGGCAACGTAAGAGCTGCCCCTCTGATGTCTTTACCTTTCCTAACGCCACACAGTTTACTACACGGCGGTTCTTACTCTCCACATGCGACAAACGTGATGGATTTCGGCGCCATCTTACGGATATCGACATATAAAAGTAGAAAGGAAGAATGTTGACGTCGGTCGGCTCAAATGAATCCTGATTAAAACTTAGGAAGGTACTTCTGGCTCGTCATCTAAGTGTGCGTAAAACTGAAAGATACATATAAATTTGCTGTTCGCGCCAGAGTAATAGACCTTCCTATAGGGCACATGATGATAAAATTTGGATGTTTCCCTATCTTCTTTCGCAGTGTTTTGGGAGAGCACATCCTGCGACAAACTCTCCTTTGAGGAAGAGAGTGTTTATTGCACACGAGCTTGTACTGAGTACAATATGCGATATCCACTGTAAAACATCTTCTAGGCTGTTCCTGAACCCGTTGGACATTGAGTATGTCCAAACAAAACAGCATCACAGTCCATTTACTCCCTTATCAATCGATCACAGTGAATCAGTCACAATTCGCAAACAACAGTAAGCTTGAAATATCCTGGCAGATTACAACTGCGTGCCAGACCGAGACTCGAACTCGGGACCTTTGCCTTTTGCGGACAAGTGCTCTGCCATCTGAGCTACCTAAGCACGACTCACGACCCGTCCTCACAGCTACAATTCCACCAGTACCTCGTCTCCTACCTTCCAAACCTCACAGAATCTTTCCTACGAACCTTGCAGAACTAGCACTCCTGGAAGAAAGGATACTGCGGAGACCTTAGACACAGCCTGCGGGATGTTTCCAGAGTGACGTTTTCACTCTGCAGGTCAGATGGTAGAGCACATTCCCGCGAAAAGCAAATCTGCCAATAAGTTTCATATCAGCGCACACTCCGCTGCAGAGTGAAAATCTCATTCAGGAAACAGTAAGCTTGGTTGTCACAAACGCCGATACTGTAAAAGATAAGAAATTATTCCGAATCCGCAACTAGGAGCTGGCAGCCAGAACAAGCTAAGGCGTTGTGACATCGGTTGAACGAGCATTTCCAATCTGCGGTACTCCAGCGCTGAGGGTCGAACAAGTCTTTTACACACAAGTGAATGGAGACTTACGCTGTATACGTTTCTATAGTCACGCCAAACACAAACTGACGTCAGAGGAGATGTTCTAGAACACTCCCTAATCTGGGATGGTACAAGAAAGCAACAATACAGACTCGGGTTCATCCGCAACCCAGAGAAGAATAGGTCTGAGTAGAAAGGAGGCACTGCCCTTGTGTCACTCGTTGTTCATTCTCGGACTTGGAACAATAGTTGGTCTTGATATGCCACTGCTGCTAAAGAGTGAGATTTTGAGGAATGATTAGCTGATTTACATCGGCGCGAGTTCAGAGTTAGACAGATCAGTAGTTACGGAGTTCACAGCCTTGGAGTAGTACCTAAGGTAGAGTTCCAATACCATGGGTCCTTTCAGACTATGATTTCTATCCTGATTCTTTGAGATTTACACCGAGTTCCGTACGTTGAAACAGTATCAGCTTGTAGTTGAGTCGCCGTCGAAGTATTACAACGAGGGGAAAAATCACTACATAAAAAAAACTTAATGTAGAGTAATGAAATGTAGAAGAATACATTCGTGTAGGTAACATATTTAAGTGATTAACATTCGAAGACCACAAGCTAATGTACTCGCGAGATGAGCCGTTGCAAATGTGAAATGCTCGCACGCTAACAACCAGTGTAACAGCCAGAATGTTGTATACAAGCACGCAAACGTGTTGTACGGCCGCCGGATATCAGTTTTTGTGATGGAGTTCCATGGCTGTTGCACTTAGTCGGTATACAGCCGGTAAATGCTGGTTGTTGATGACGCTAGAGTTGTCATTCGATGATGCCCTGCATGTGCTCGACAAGAGACAGATCTAGTGACTGAACAGGCCAGGACAACATGTTGCCGCTTTGTAGAGCATGTTATGTTACAACAGGGGTAGTTCGGTATGTGTTAAACTGTTGGAAAACACGCCCTGAAATGCTGTTCATGAATGGCATCTATCTTCTCGTTGCCTTATTGTACGAACTCGTTCAAACTCAGTGAGATCTTTACAATGGTGTCTTCGTTGCCCTAAGCTCATTCTCCGCTAACTTACCACGGAGTAACTTAAAGCAAACCCGATGTGCATGAAAATAGCCGTTGTAATATCACCTCGGGGACTCGGTGTTTGTGTTGTCCTCATCATTTCATACCTCATCATCATCATCATCATCATCATCATTTGTGACATTGGCTCGACTGGACTGTGTAAAATATTGGACGCTGAAAAAATTGCGACTTTGTGCAGGCGTTGATGAACGCGCAGTTGAGCGCTCCACAAACCAAACATAATAATAATAATAATAATAATAATAATAATAATCACCACCTACTAGTGCCACTCTTATGCGACTGGTACGAAATTTGAATGGTGTGGTAATGCCCCTACTAACTTTCGTTAATTTCGATTTTTTTCCGCAAGTTTACAACCCACCAGCATTTCTTCCGTCGTACAGTGTCTGCTGTTTTCATAACTTGGTAAATTTTTGTTTTAAATTTAGGGGTCGTATGCCATCTGTGTCGCCATAGTCCTTAACTAACAAAAGGTAGAGAAGTAGTCTGAGTGATCTCTCAGTGAATCGTCGAAACATAAGTCTGTGCATTATGTTAGTGTTTTAAGCATTCGGGTATCATTTTCACTAAATTGGAGAAAGGTAGCCAGCCTACAATTTTCCTAAACGATCACGGCAGATCGCCGAAAACCACTCAAAGGCTGGTGGGTGTACCAAACCAACGATCGCTTTACTGTCACGCTGACTCCACAGGGTCTTGCTGACGCCCTGTTTCAGACGTCAGAGCGCTTCATCATAATGCGATATTCTGATTCAGAATGCTCGAAAATTCTATTTTTTCGTATTTTTTGGAAGGTACATGAGCAGAATGTTAGAACGAAAAGGATTTTTAATCCGTGCGTTACGAAAGTTTCTACAGCCCATTGTTCGAAGCAGTGCCACCGCCGCCGTGGGACGCTTTCAGCCGGAATCGCGCGGCTCCGGTGAAAAACTTGTGCCGTGACGCGCGTTCACAAAATGATTTATATTGCATGAAAAACATATTCACCGAGCAAGCTGAAGAACGTTGCAGGATGCTTAAAGCAGCATATCCAGCTCAGCCAAATCGGCTTTTCTCGCCAAGAAGAACGAGGGAATTGTTCTCCAGGAAAATAGTTCGAGTTAGAGGAAGAGTCGATATACGGTCTTGGAATTGCAGACTAAACGTAAGTGTCGAAAACACTTTTTTTTGTTAAACTTGTGTCACAATCGTTCAAAACATAATTTGTGTTTCACCATACTGCATTAGCGATTTTAAATTTTGAAAATCTAACTTCAGATTTGTGTTCAGCGACATCAAAAATATTTAATAACATGTGGTTTTTATGCCCTAAACAGGTTTTTCTCGAGAAGCGTTTTTCAGAACTGCTTGCAGCATAAAAGAAAAACGGTTCAACCTATTAACTGCTACCTTTCACGCCCGAAAAGTAAAAGCTTTTCTGGGGAGTTTATACCAATAATACATGAAATATGTTAATATTAACTGTTTCTTGTAAAGCCATAAAGAGTGAAAGAAACCCTCAAAAATCGAAATCAAGGTTCGAGTTAGCATCGTTAAATTTAATCCTACTTCAGTGTGGTTAGGTATAAGCTCCCATAAATTTAATGTAGTATTGACTGATGTTATACATATTTGATTTCACTTAACTCGTGAGGTCTACACTACACGCAGTCTGTGTACTTCAGACTCGCAGGCCCTTGGTCAAACTATTACGGGCTCCATTTTGCTTTGTTCTTTTTTTCTTGTATAGAAAATTTAAAATACAATTCAAAGTATGATCAGTCATAATTCCCAAAAAGATGCTTTTCATGTTTTTTCATTGTCTCAAAAAAATTTCCAAGATTCGTCAATTTTTTTGTTCATTTGAATGAGAACTCGACCTTAAGCTACACGAGCAGGTCAGTGTCTTCATACCCAGATGTGAAGGGTGATTCCGTGACGATGCTCCAAGCTTTCAGAGCAGATGGACAAGGACAAATGTATCAGTGTGAGGTGAGGGACTCTAGGCCAGTAACGTCCGAGTCGAAAATTATAAACAAAAATCGTTCTGATACCTCTGACTGTGGACCTTTTCTGCTGCACTCTTTACATTCCGTATTTTGGGAGGAGGTAATATGGAGCAAAACAAGAGAAAAATGTCTAGTAACCATGGGCTCTAAATTGCCTACGTTAAGAGCTACTAGCAGTTGTTCAGTGAAAGACATGTGTTTTCCTGTGACTCTTGAGATCGTGTTTTCTGGACGTATGGAAAGCTAAGAGCTTACAGTAGAATAGATTCACTGTTAGAGGTATCACTGTTGCAGGTATCACAATGATCTTTGGTTACAACTTTCGATTAGGTCGGTTCTGGACGAGGGTCCCTTACTGTTTGCCATTTTCCATCATCCCTGAAAGTTTATGACATCACCAAGGAACCAACCTGTATGTTGACCATATTAGAAGGAGCTTTAAAATATGATACATGGAGTGTACTGTGAGTACTAAAGAATAAAAATGTAAGTATGGTGACTATATCACGAAATTTAAGGCATTCAGAACAGTTCAGTAGTTCTGCAGTTAAGTAGGTGGCAGTATTTATTGCCCAGAGAAGGAAACCAGAAGCATTACTCAACTGAAAGGGCGGGTGCAAAATTTATTCTTTCATAACCTATTGCAGTCAAAATAAGTAGGTCTTCAGGTTCAATGCACAAAAGCGAGTCACAGAGAAAATATTTACAACTTAGAGGACGGAATGTGAAGGGACTCCTTTCCGTGGCATCGCCCAGCATCCGAAACATGTGCAGCAAATCACCCATCAGCTAACACCACTCTGCTCGCATGTACGCAAAATAAGAAGTACTTTTTTGCAAGCTTAAGCTGACACTACGGGAGTAAGCCATTTTTACGTTTCTGATAAGCCAATTAAAGTGACTGATTTTATTCTGCCATATGTGCAATGTTAACTTTTTTATGGCATACCTTCTATAAATACTCTCCTGGAAATTGAAAAAAGAACACATTGACACCGGTGTGTCAGACCCACCATACTTGCTCCGGACACTGCAATGATCACACGCGGACACACCAGAAACCGCGGTGTTGGCCGTCGAATGGCGCTAGCTGCGCAGCATTTGTGCACCGCCGCCGTCAGTGTCAGCCAGTTTGCCGTGGCATACGGAGCTCCATCGCAGTCTGTAACACTGGTAGCATGCCGCGACAGCGTGGACGTGAACCGTACGTGCAGCTGACGGACTTTGAGCGAGGGCGTATAATGGGCATGCGGGAGGCCGGGTGGACGTACCGCCGAATTGCTGAACACGTGGAGCGTGAGGTCCCCACAGAACATCGATGTTGTCGCCAGTGGTCGGCGGAAGGTGCACGTGCCCGTCGACCTGGGACTGGACCGCAGCGACGCACGGATGCACGCCAAGACCTTACGATCCTACGCAATGCCGTAGGGGACCGCACCGCCACTTCCCAGCAAATTAGGGACACTGTTGCTCCTGGCGTATCGGCGAGGACCATTCGCAACCGTCTCCATGAAGCTGGGCTACGGTCCCGCACACCGTTAGGCCGTCTTCCGCTCACGCCCCAACATCGTGCAGCCCGCCTCCAGTGGTGTCGCGACAGGCGTGAATGGAGGGACAAATGGAGACGTGTCGTCTTCAGCGATGAGAGTCGCTTCTGCCTTGGTGCCAATGATGGTCGTATGCGTGTTTGGCGCCGTGCAGGTGAGCGCCACAATCAGGACTGCATACGACCGAGGCACACAGGGCCAACACCCGGCGTCATGGTGTGGGGAGCGATCTCCTACACTGGCCGTACACCTCTGGTGATCGTCGAGGGGACACAGAATAATGCACGGTACATCCAAACCGTCATCAAACCCATCGTTCCACCATTCCTAGACCGGCAGGGAACTTGCTGTTCCAACAGGACAATGCACGTCCACATGTATCCCGTGCCACCCAACGTGCTCTAGAAGGTGTAAGTCAACTACCCTGGCCAGCAAGATCTCCGGATCTGTCCCCCATTGAGCATGTTTGGGACTGGATGAAGCGTCGTCTCACGCGGTTGCACGTCCAGCACGAACGCTGGTCCAACTGGGCGCCAGGTGGAAATGGCATGGCAAGCCGTTCCACAGGACTACATCCAGCATCTCTACGATCGTCTCCATGGGAGAATAGCAGCCTGCATTGCTGCGAAAGGTGGATATACACTGTACTAGTGCCGACATTGTGCATGCTCTGTTGCCTGTGTCTATGCGCCTGTGGTTCTGTCAGTGTGATCATGTGATGTATCTGACCCCAGGAATGTGTCAATAAAGTTTCCCCTTCCTGGGACAAAGAATTCACGGTGTTCTTATTTCAATTTCCAGGAGTGTTTTCTTCTATGATATTATTCTTCGGTACACTTTTCTTAATACTACATTTACGAACGAAATACATAGCGGCACAAAACGTGTTAGCCACCTCCTAAGCTCTGATAAAGTAATGGCCTCACCGTTAATCGTCAGCTTTTCACCATTTTCATTACAGAAGTAGATTATTCGAAGAGTTTGCATAGCAGTGTTAATAGGATTAACGTTTTTCTCTTGGTGCAGGTTACTGGAAAATGGGCGGTTGTCTCTCCAAACCCTACGTTAAATGAATTTAAATGTGTGACACCGTGTTCTGAATTACTAAAAGTATCAGGCGGTTAGGAGTCTTTCACCGCCAGTGTCTTCGAGCTTGCCTTCTGCGACAAGGCGAGTTACAAGTTAGAACAGACGACACCTTAAAAAAGGTTTCCAAATCTTCATCGAGCACACAACCAGCAATCAATACGTTGTTGCGATTTATCGACTATTAATAGCTTGTTCTGGCATGACTCCTTACGAAATACTAACGGTTGCCGACCGCTTTAAGTTTCTCCGAAGGCCTCACCCCAGACGTTTCGCGGGGATTGAATAATTCGATTGACGTAATCCTCCCCGCGATGGATAGTGACTGCATCGCGGTGTGTGCGTCGTGTGGGCGAAAGCCGCGAACGCCTGGCCGCAATCCAGCCAGATTATTAAAGTATCCTTGGCAGGATACGGCGCGCTTTAATCACCTGTGCGTGTTCAGTCGGCAGCTATCCTTACTGGAGTAATTACAGCAGCCCGTCTCCTGCGGTCGTCGTAATCCGGCGTCAGAGACCTTGGAAGCGTGCTAGGTACCCAGCGGCGACAGACAGCTTACAGCTTACTAATGTCTGCTGATGTAGCTGGCGGTGTAAAGCGGTGACCGTGGGAAGCGCCGCAGTTTGGGTCCTACCTGACACGTCGGTCCTGGCGTAGATTCATACAGCCTGATTCACATTTTTGTGTAGCGTAATCCTCCCAGATTCTCGAAGCCCAACTTTAACTTGTCTCAATCAGAGATGATGTTTACAGGCGCACATGTGACTCTGAGGCACTCATACACGGCGACAAAGATGACGGGTTGCTCACTAACCAAGTTAGAAAGAACTGAAGATGGAAGATAACGAAAACCATCTTAAAAATTGACAAGACTGACTTAAAAGGAGACTTTTGATTAAAAAAAACATTTGGAGAAAGGTCCCGAGTTCGAGCCTCGGCCCGTGATACAGTTTTAATGTGCCAGGAAGTTTCCGAAAATATTCTGGTCAGTTCGAGTTATTTTCCAAGATTCTAGCTCGGCACGTTTCAAGTGACATTGTAAGGTGTCAAGCAAATCCAACAAATCCATGCAAACCCTGACATGATAGCAAATCCGGCAGTATGTCACATAGCTCCGAATAAATCCTGGCATTAAATTAACCAAAGTAATACGATCAACGAGTGAGCAAACGGAGTACCACAGACTAACACTAGAAAGCCTAAATGCATGTCATACCTTCCCACCGTGAAACAGAAGCAGTTCAGATGGGAGAAACGTGAACAGAAGCCGAGAGCAGAGTCGAGTAAGCTAGAAGGCCCTACGATAAGGGACGGACACCCACATCGTCGGCCGACCTCCAAGACCACCCACCAGCCCACGTTAAAAGATAGAGCCCTCCAGAAGAACAGTATAGATCTTACGATACCACTAAAAGGGCCACACCAGCTGCAAATTTTAGCGTGAGACTATACGCGTCTCTGTTAAGTAGCAAACATTAAAAACATTGCTCCACCACGGAAACTATTACGTTTCACATTGGATAGAAAGAATTTTTGTAGGCAGAGCTTAAGGTTAACACTGAGACCCTGATTGGTCAGTTGAAAACACCGCCAGATAGCTTTTCTTAAACCAACTTCGGTAAATTGTAGTAAGGAAAAGTTAGAAACAGTTGCTTCCGAGACGGCGAGGTGTGTGGAGCTGCGCCGCCCGCCGAATGCTGACGCTGCCTAACCACCGACAAGGTAATGAACGCACGCAATGCTGCATAAGAGCGCATAAGGCTTCACTCAGAACTGCAGAAGTCTCATCTGTTACACCCCCTTTTTGCGTAATACTAGTGTCGATAGTCACTTAAAGCTCATGGTATTCACATTTAATACAAGAAGTTAACATCAGAAACGCGATGATTTTTCTGTTATATAATTACTGAGAAGCCACATCAGCCACTGTAATTTACGACAAGTTAAATAAGTAATTAAAGATAATTGAGGGTCACTGTAGACCATTTTGATAGTTTTCTCTTTTATGAAACTTAATTTAAACCTAGATTATAGATGTGGTATGGTATAGGTCATCCTTCGATCCATTATGGAACTTGGAAACCCATTCAGGGAATATTCGTTCACATTTTTGTTGAACGCAGTTGATTTTTATCATCCTATATTCAAATATTTCCTTTTATCAATAGTGTAATTTATAAACAATGTTTTGTGAGTAGAATAAAATTTCTAATGGTAAACTTAAATGCTTTTTCGACGTTATTTTACCAGCTAACTGAAAATAGGAAAGCCTTGAACCCCTTCCACTAAATTTCGAAAGTATTAAGATTCTTTTACAGAGAGTACAGCGGAGCTGACGCTGAAATCATTAAGTATTTGTCTCACTGAACTCTTCTGAACTCTACATGTCATGTGTGGTTTGGCGTCTCCTTACCAGCAACAGGTCTCAGGTTCAAACTAGTGAGTTCCCTAAAAAACGCTGTCAGAGCGTTGTTGCGCGAAAGTGATAGGGAGACACGACTTAGAACAAGCAGACACTACGCAGAATGTTAGAACATATTTTACTCATTGTTTGCAAAAGTTTCAGACAGAATTTGTGTATGATGTTTTCTGGTTTTGATCAGAGACTGCAATTGGTCGTCGCTAATACGTTGCCTTTGATTCAGCAAACCTCAGTGTTGGGTATGATTCCATTTGGCTAAAAGTATTTGACGTCTCGTGTATTTGAGCACAGTATGGTGTTTAGGCCGTAGGGGCTCTTCACCAGCTACTGTGGTCCATGTAGTAGCTAATCACCTCATTTACATCTATATCCACACCCATAAACAGCAGCTCCCCTTACGGTGTAATCACGGTGTGGTATCACTACCATACTCCTAAGTCTAGGGACCGATGACCTCAACCATTTGGTGTCGTAGGAATTCACACACATCTGAACATTTGTAACGTGCCTCTCGTCGTTGGATCATTTCTATTTCTTTTAGTGATCGAGCCTGGTCACGGTCTTAGACTGATGACCAACATTTAAGAATCGAAGTTACAAGTACTTTGTCAGCCACTTCTTTCGCGGAAGAATTGGATTTTCTGATACTAACTGCACTGAATGACAGTCTTCCATCTGCTTTTCCTGCTCCTAGGCATCTTACCGTTATAGCTGTTTCTAGCTGTTTATCGCAAATAGCGTATTGCAACAGTAATAGGTTTCTTTGCTTCTTTAGGTGCAGTACGGTCCATTTATTTACGTCGGAGTGAACTGCCAGTCTCTGCACCAGTCACCTATCCTCCACAGGTCACGCTGCATTTCACTACGGTGCTCTAACGTTGCGACTTTCTTATAAACAACAACAACCTATATGGACAGCCACATGGAACTTCCGACATCATCCGCTAGTACTGTATACTGTACACATAAATGACGCATAATACTT
Organism: Schistocerca gregaria; assembly: GCF_023897955.1. Lineage (NCBI taxonomy): Eukaryota > Metazoa > Arthropoda > Insecta > Orthoptera > Acrididae > Schistocerca > Schistocerca gregaria. The sequence continues at coordinate 435,071,137 of NC_064924.1, forward strand.
CCTTGCTGTGCTACCAAACTTACCTTTAATTCTTGCGATTTTGTTCTATTAAGAACATTATTGTTTCTCTCTTAATCATCACATTTTAACTGGTTAGAGTTCTGTTACTATGGATGACACACACAGTGATCACAGGCTTCAAGCTTACACCCTCGTTGGAGAAAGACACGAACTTGGAGGCTCTGCTTCGAGAGAGTGTTTTGGATGGGTCATCATATATCTCATTCGTTTGACGCAGGCAGCCAGGGTTTCCTCTCCTGTGCCACGCTCTTCACCTCAGAGTTACAATTTCAACATACGTCCTCAATTATTTACTGGATGTATTTCAATCTCTGTTATCCTCTACAGTCTGTGCTGTACAGACTACTCTTGTACTATGGAAGGTAAGTCCTGGTGTCTTAACAGATGTCGTACCATCTTGTCCCTTTTTCTTTACTCGCCGATTCTGCTTTATTAGGGCACTCAGATTGAACATTTTCTGCAGGATCACATCTCAAATGCTTCCATTCCTCTTTGGTTTTCCCTCATTCCATGTTTCACTGCCATACAACGTTGTTTACCTAATGATTAATAGACTTTTCTTAGCCAGAAATGCCCATTTTGCCAGTGCTAGTCAGCTTTATATGTCCCCCTTGCTCCATCTGTCATGCGTTAATTTGCTGACTAAGTAGCAGAATTCCTTAAGTCATAACATTCCTAACGTTACGTTCCTCGCTGTTCTCATTTCCCCTACTTATGACTGGGTGTTGTGTAATGTCCTTAGGTTAGTTAGGTTTAAGTAGTTCTAGGTTCTAGGGGACTGATGACAATCGATGTTAAGTCCCATAGTGCTCAGAGCCATTTGAACCATTTCCCCTACTTCTCGTTACATCCTCCCTTCCATTTTCTCTCAGTTCGTATTCTGTACTCATTAGACTGTTCATTCCATTCAACAGACTATAATTCTTCTTCAGTTTCAGTGAAGATAGCAATACCATCAGTACATCTTATTGCTTATTTTTCACGTTGAGATTTAATCCCACTCTTGAATCTTTCATTTATTTCCGTCATTGCTTCTTAGGCGTACAGATTGAAACAATTTTAATCTGACCATTTGTACTTGGCCTTCCACTCCTATTGGTCCCTCTTGGTTCTTGTACAAACTGTATACTATCCGTCTTCCCCTACAGCTTACTTTAAATTTTCTCGGAATTTCGAACATCTTGCACAATTTTAGATTGCCGAACACTTTTTCCAGATCGACAAACCCTACGGACGTGTCTTGATTTTTCTTTAGTCTTGTTTCTCTTATCAACCGCAGCGTCAGTATTGCCTTTATCCTTCATAAAATCAAACTTTTCGTCATCAAACACATACTCAATTTCCTTTCCAATTCTCTTGTATGTTATTCTTGCTAGCAACTTGCTTCGGAATTGTGTGGATGATGTTTTTCTGAAAGTCAGATGATATGCGCAGGCCTCATTAATTCTACCCACCAACGTGAGTAGTCGTTTTATTGCCACTTTACCAATGATTTTAGAAATTCTGTTATTTACGGTTTCTACGTTTATCTGTTCTACATCGACTCCTGTTCCGTCTTCTATCACCACATCAGTCAAGTCTTCTCCATCGTGGGGGCCTCCAGTGTACTCCTTCCACCTATATGCTCTCTCATCTGTGTTGCACTTTTAACGTCACAAAAAAGGCTGTTTTGTCCTTGCTATATTCTGAGTTAGCAATTCCGACAGTCATTTATTTTTTCGATTTCTTCAGTTTTTTCTTTCAGCCATTTCGTCTTGGCTTCCGTGCACTTCCAAGTTATTTCATTCCAAAGTAACGTGTATTTCTGTATTCCTGAATTCCCTTGAAAATTTTTGTACTTCCTTCCTTCATCTGTTATTTGAATTATTCCTTGTGGTATCCCTGGTTTCCTAGTGAGCTGTTCCTTACCGCAGTATCTCTTCAAGCTTATCTCTTCATTCCTTAGACCTTCCGTATCCCACTACCTTGTGTATTGGTTCTTCCTGGCTAGTGTATTAAACTTCAGCATACTCTTCATAATTACTAAATTGTGATCTGAGTCTCCATCCGCTTTACAATCAAGCGTCTGATTTCAGAATCTCTTTCTGACCATGATGTAATCTAACTGAAATCTTCCATCATTTCCCGGCCTCTTCCAAGTGCAGCTCCTCCTCTTGTAATTCTTCAACAGGGAATTCGCTGTCACCTGCTGAACTTTGTTTCAGAACTCAGTCTTTCACCTATCTGATTACTAGTACCAATCGTATATTCTCCTGTAACCTCTTCTTCTAGTCCACATACAACAGCATTTCAGTGCCCCATGACACATTATCATCTTGCATTACGTACTGAATGGCCCATTCAATGTCCTCATACATTTTCTCTTTACCTTCGGCTTGCGGCTGAACTATCGTTTTCGGTGTTGGTTTGCTGTCGATTTTGATATCAGCCGTATCACTGAACTGTTCACCGCAACTCACTCCTTGCCCTATCACCCTTTTCATAAGTATTCCTGCTTCCATTATATCTTTTTCTGCTCCTGTTGATGTTACCCTATACTCGTCTGACCGGAAATCCTTAACAACTTCCCATTTTGCTTCACTGATGCCCACTGTATCAAGATTGGGCCTTAGAAACTTCGTTTACATATTTTCTAGCTTTCTCACCACATCCGAACTGCTAACAGTCCACATCCCGACCTCTAGAACGTCATCCTTTCGCTGGTTATTCAATCTTTTTCTCATGGTCACCTCCCCCTTGGCAATCCCCTCCCAGAAATTCGAATTTATTGGAGACTATGCGAGATTATTTATCCAATTAGGCCACATGTCGTGTGGATACATATTACGTGTCTTTAATGCAGAGGTTTCCATTGCCTTTTGCACCATCATGTCGTTGGTCATTTCTGATTCTTCATCCCTTAGGAACAGTTTCTCATCCAAAGGGAAAGAGAGTGCCCTGAACCTTTGTCCGCTCCTTCGCTCTCCTTTACAAGGCCGTCTGCTGGATGAGAATCAACTATTAATGCCCTGTAACTCTCTACTTTCGAATAGGTACTGCGATCCAACAACTGGACTGGAAAACTTACACCTCTAAATTTCACACACCACCTTCAGATTATTCCTGTAAGCTTTGCCGACAAACTCCAGAAATATAAAAGAGGATATTTGTTTAAAGTCAAAAGGAAACAGTTGCACAACGACAACTACACGTAAATTTCCACAGCAACGCCGCGCGATATAGCCGCGTGGTCTCAGGCGTCCTGTCACGGTCCGCGTGGATCCCTCTGTCGGACACTCGAGTCCTCCCTCGGAAATGGCTGTGTGTGTTGTGATTAGTTTATGTCAGATTAAGTAGTGCGTAAGCTTAGGACTGATAATCTCACCAGTTAGGTCCCATACGACCTCACAACAATATTTTTTTTCCCTCAGAAACAAATGTAACTGACAGCCTTCATTCAATTTCATCAGATCCACTATGGTCGCTGTGGTAGCTCACCTCTGCTAAGAGGAATCTTCCTAACGAGGACGTTCGATGTCACTAAACATGGGGAACACTCGGGAACTAAAAAAAAAATTCAAATGGCTCTGAGCACTATGGGACTTAACTTCGGAGGTCATCAGTCCCCCAGAACTTAGAACTACTTAAACCTAACTAACCTAAGGACATCACACACATCCATGCCCGAAGCAGGATTCGAATCTGCGACCGTATCGGTCGCTCGGTTACAGACTGTAGCGCCTAGAACCACTCGGCCACCCCGGCCACTAGCGTGAACTCTTTCAGAGTTTCCTGTACTGGCCGAAACAACTTTGTTTATCACTGAGGATCACTCAGTCAAAATTTGTTTTATCGTATACTTAAGACGTGACCTGGAGGTCATACTACCTGTTATTTGCTTGTTACCCTCGTGGACGCTGCCAGCCGTCTTTTCGATTTGTGAGCTCGAGTCTACACCGAGGTAAGAGAAGTTATGAATACCTCCTAATATCGTGTCAGACCTTCTTTCGCCCGACATAGTTCAGCATGTCGACGTGGCGTCGACTCCACAGGTCGCTGGAAGTACCCTTCAGAAATATTGAGCCACGCTGCCTCTAGAGCCATCAGTAATAGTGCAAGAGTTACAAGTGTAGGATTTTGTGCACGAACTGACCTGTCGATTATGTCCCAAGTCGGGTGATCTCCGTGTCTAAATCATTAGCTCGAATTGCCCAGAATGTCCTTGAAACCATTCGAAAACAACTGTGGTCCCGGTGACTTGGCTCACTGTTGCCCATAAAAATTCCGACGTTATTCACAAACAAGAAGTCCATGAACGGCTGCAGAGTAACGTCACACAGTCGATTTAGTTAGACCAGAAGACCCAGTACACTCCATGCAAATACAGCCCACACCATTATGGAAAAAAAAACTGGTTCAATTGACTCTAAGAATTATGGGACTTAACATCTGAGTCCATCAATCCCCTAGATTTAGAACTACTTAAACCTAACTAACCTAAGGACTTCAAACACATCCATGCCCTTGGCAGGATTCGAACCTGCGACACCAGCAGCCGCGCGGCGCCGGGCTGAAGTGCCTAGAACCGCTCGACCACAGCGGCCGGCAATCACACCATTATGGAACCACCACCAGCTTGCACAGTGCCTTTTTGACAACTTGGGTCCGTGGTTACCATCAGCTCTTAGGAACTGAAATCAGGACGTATCTGACTAGCCCAACTGATATGGTGACGATTCAGGAGAAGCACTGCATGTAATGTCGCCCTGTTAGCAAAGGCACTCTCTTCGATCGTCTGCTGCCATAGCACATTACAGCCAGCTTTCGCCGCAGTGTCCTAACGGATAAGTTCGTCGGACGTTCCACATTGATTTCTGCAGTTATTTAACGCATTGTTGCTCGTCTGTTAGCACTGATGACTCTACGCAATAGCCGCTGCTCTCAGTAGTTAATATAGTAAGTGAAGGCCGTCTGTCGCTGTGTCGTCTGTGGTGAGAAGTAAGGCCTGAAATTTGCTTGTCTCGGCAGCCACTGTGGATCTCGGAAAACTGAATTCTCTAACAGTTTCCGAACTGGAATGTCCCATGCGTTGAGCTCTAACTACCATTACGCGTTCAACGTCTGTTATCTCCCGTCATCCGGCCATTATCACGTCGGAAACCTTGTCATACTAATCGCCAGAGTACAAATGATAGCTCCGTCAGTACACAGCCCTTTTATACCCTGAGTGCGTGGTACTACCACCATCTGTATAAGTGCATATCACTATCCCACGATTTTTGTCATCTCAGTGTAATGCACGAAATCATTTACCATTTCAGCTCAAATGAAGTAAACGTATGACATTGCTGGCCGGGAGGCCCCATCCGAGGAAGATCGGCCGCCCAGTGCGAGTCTTACTGCAGTACTAGTTCTGAGGATGAAATGATGATGAGGACAACACAACACGCAGTCCACGAGCGGAGAACATCTCCTGGCTGGCTAGAAATCGAAATCGGGCCCGCAGCATGGGAGGTAATAACGTTACCAATCAGTTCAGCAGGCGGACAACATTTCAGCTAGTCAACATCAGCAGCAGAATTTATTCATTCTCATTGGCCGTTTCTGATTTCCACTAATAACATGTTTCCCTTAAGAGAGGCTTTGTGGCAGGACATTCGAAAGTTTATTTCAGACAGGTGCTGGGAAACAGCGGCCATCGTGTAAAACTCTACCGCTCTTGAGTCTACATGGTAAGACCTGACCAAAAACATTTTGAAATATTATGGAAAGACTGTGTCGAATCATCTGCAGGTTGGACACCTAAGCCCCCGTCCACCGGAAACTGTCCCTGGCGCTAACAACATCGAACAGGCCGAACACGTAGGTACGGCTGCTAATGATGTTTCACCACGTTGGTGTGACATGAGTTGTTTAAACACGTACCGATCAACAGAGCAGTAGCCGATACGTTGTGGCTCAAGGAGAGCGGTCTGACAGCGACTGCGGGCAGTCGGTCGTCTCGGCGGACGCCCACGACCACACGACCGCCGCCGCTGACGGTCCGTCCAAGGTCGTAAACAGCTATTAGCGCCAACACGGCGTGACGCCCGAGCCACTCCCTCTACCAGCGAAAAGGACGACAGCTCTCAGGCAGTGCTCTGGCATTACAGAGCGACACCTCCTAAACGGCGGTGTCAGTCACTGAGGACGGCAGTAACTGAGAGGCCACGTCACCTTTTTGTACAGATGATTGCCGTCAAAAGTCACAGGAGAGCGTCACACGTAATTGATGCTAACGTGCCCCGCCAGCAGTGCCTCGTTGTGCACAGTACGTTACATCTGAAGATAACGTTATTGAAAAAAATAAGTGAGTGATCAGATGGCCAATTTGATTCTGCGACAAGAATTTGATAATGCGCAAGTCGAAACAAGGCACAAGCAACTCGTAATAAACGACATTTTCTCAGAAGAACTGAGATTCTGTGAAGTACATATCATTGAAAATTATGCCACCTCATATTCAGTATGTTTGGGGAATGTGGTTACAACACATTATTTATAGAACGATGAAAAACCTAACAGAAACTGGCGTTGGGAAAGATACGATTGGGTTCCCGAGAGATGCAGGAAAATGCGAGAAATACTGTCTTAGAAAATTGAGTGAAGGAAGGTACAGCTACGTTAATGGCTATTTCTGATTTCGAGAAAGCTTCCTACAATCTTTCCTGGAGTAACTCATTGAAAGTTCAAGATAGCAGAGACAATATATAGGGAACGAAATATTATCTATCACTTCTATAGGAACCAAAGATTGAAATCGAAAGATACAGAAGGAAGCTGTGACGGAGAAGGGAGTGAGACTGGGTTGCTGTATCTCCTTGATTTATTCCATCCACACATTCAGCAAGCTGTAAGTGAAACCGAGGAGAAATACAGGAACTAAAATTCAGGAGATGAAATAAATTTTTTGAGCTTTGCCGATGACACTGTAGTTCTATCAGAGGACTTGAAAGATCAGTGTAATGGAATGGGTAGTGTCTTCGAAAGGAATAATAAGGCTAGTACCAATAAAAGTAAGGCAAGGGTAATGGAATGTATATGACAGACATGTATTAGGTAATGAGACTGATGTAGAAGAAGTGACATTTTGCTACTTTGGCGGCTAAATAAACGGGGGTATCCAAAGCGGGCAAGAAAAGTGCCTCTTAATATCTATTACAAATTTAAGTCAATATTGCTGATAGGGATCACAACCAGCCACAAAATTACGTGGTTGGAAAGTTGTGGTCTCCTCAGCAATAGTTAACTGAATAACAAGCAAGGAATTGAACAAGATCCGGCACGGATAAGCTTACATAAATTTAAGCGCTAAGGAATCATTTCTGAAGGTATTTCTCTGGAATGTAGCCTTGTAAGGGACATGAATGATTAAGACTTCTGACAAGGATAGGATAGGAGCTTTTGAAATGTGGTGCTACGAAAGAACACCGAAGATTAAATTCGTTGATCGGATAACTTCTGAAGAAGTACACCCCCTAGGCGCCGTAATGCACTGCATTCTAAATCATTTGTAACACCAGAGCAAGTCGGAAAGATGACAATGTTAGTTTCTAAGAAGAAAATTTTCGGTCTGTTGCATCAACATTAAAAGTTTATCACAATTTTTCAACAGATGTCAGAGATTCAGATCTATAGGAATGCGCAAAAGAGCGACACACTTCCTGAATGAAATAGAAGAATGCGTTCTCTTTTTTTGCTAATTACTTGAAAAAGTTCCTTATTCCCGCAGCCGACGATAATCTTTTGCCAGAAAGTGAGCAAGATATTTCGCATAATCTACGTAACATCGGATTGAAACCTGTCAGGTGCAAAGGATACTCATACGCTGAGTTATTTTAGTAGGCATAATCTGGCAGATAAAAGTGAACACATCCCTCTAAACGGGACGAAATCGACAGATATAGAAGTAGAAGTAACTTCATGAGTATCCCAAGAGGGTGTTTTAGTATGCTTCCTGTACACAATATAAATACACGTGAGAGCTATTCGGAAAATAAGGAATGATCGGTCGCAAAATGGAAAGCACGATAAATATCGAAACTGATTTATTTGCAGTAGTTAGCGACACCTTGCAGCTACTTCTCTACGTAGACGCCGCTGTCTTAGAATTGTACCCTATTTATAGCCTGTGCTTTCGGATTGCAGCTCGTTATCGTTCCGAAATGTTGTCTTCATATCCAGTGGTTCATATGAGCACGGATAAAAATTAGCGAGAGATATTAGAGTCAAATCCGTGCTCTGTGGCGGGTGATCAAACGCTTCCCCTCGAAAACGCTGCAGGAGCATCCTCATTGCCTCTGCTGTATGCGGCCGGGAACTGTCATGAAGAAGGAACTGCATGACAGTTATGCCGTTATGTGGTGCTGCATGAAATCAGGCGAAATATCCTGACAGGTGTCTATACTTGGCGAGCGACACTACATCTTTACGCGTTCATCTTTTGCTCAGAACTGAGAAGAGTGACGTGACGCCATCTACAAGCGGACTAGAGACGCTCCCCAACACGTCTGTGAAAAGCTTAATCGGATTTTCACCGTGGTTTCCACATCGGGACGGATAGTTTCCTATTTTCCGGATAGCCCTCGTAATTTATTGAGTAACGACGGAGTTTGTGCATAGCTGGTGTCATCTAAAGGTTGCAACAGCCGAAGACCATAGCAAACTGCAGAAAAACCGGCAGAAGATCGACGGTGGTCGCACATAACCCTGAGCATAAATAAAAGTAACGCATTTGGCATAAACAGTCAGAGAGTTCCATTAATATTCGTTTAGACTTGGCGATAAAGTACTGGAAGTGGTAAGGACTGACATAAAATGAAATGGAGATATAAAAATTTGCTTTTGGAATAGCAGATTCCAAACTGAGGCTCAATGCAAGATTCTTAACGAAATGTAGTATTCATCTACGTCTACTCCGCAGGTCATCTTGCGGTGTGTGGTGGAAGGCTACTTTATGTCCTACTGTTACTTCCCCTCTCTCCTGTTTCAGTTTCACACAGTTCGCGGGAAGAACGGTCTCGTGCAAGCCTCCACGTGGGCTCGAATCTCTCCAATTTTATCTTCATGGTATTTCCACGAGATATACGTAAGAGGAAACAGTACATTATTTTGTTGACTCTTATAGGAACTTTCGCTCTCAAAGTTTTAATGTAAAATCACAATATGATGCATAACGCCTCTCATGCAGTGTCTGCCACTGGATTGGTTGATAATCTCCGGGACGCTTTCGTGCTTACTAAATGCACCTGTAACGAGAGGCGCTGCTTTTCTTAGAATCTGCTGTATTTACTCTATCAGTCCCATCTGTAAAGTCGAGCAATATTCAAGTACTGGTCGCATGAGGTTTTGTTAACTACCCCCATTTTTGATGGTCTAAATTTCCTGAGAATTCTTCCAGTGAATTTCAGTCTGGCACCTGCCTTTCCTGCGATTAGTTTTATTTGTTCGCTGCACTTTATATCGCTCCGTGGGCAGACTCCTAGATCTTTTATGGAAGTAACAGCTTCCAGTGATTGTTCTCCAATCGTATAGTCACACAATAATTGTTCTTTGTGTCTGGGTGTACGTGAATAAGAATTCTGTCCACATAAAATGCAGTTTGGAAAACACTCGTTTGAATGATGCTAGTGCACTCCCTGTCATACTAGGACCTCATCAGATAGGAGTAACAGAAGAGCTAGAGAAGGTCCAACTACGAACAATGCGTTTCGTTACTAACTGTACATGTAAAAGATTCTATAAATTTGCAGCATGTAGCAATATTTACAAATTAATTGCGATCAGAATGTAAAATGACACGTTCCACATCAAAACGATCCATAGAACATGAAACTAAGATACCAATAGACAACGAGCGAAATGCTGTCGTAACACCTCTCCCAACAGCATCAAAATGACGTCACTTTCTGAGGATGACGCGGCGGTCGATCGGTTCCGATTAGGTCGTCTCGGCGCCAACTCGGAGTTTTGTCATTTTTTTTTAAGATCCTCCTGCCGTCAAATTACGACCCGTGCTCGCTGACGTTCTTTTTTTCGTCTTCAGTCGAAAAACTTGCATTCTAATACGGTATCTGAATTAGTAACTGTCTACATCGTCTTTCCTTACATACACAACCTAGACCGCATTATTCCTGTGTACATTGTGCGGTTATACTCCATGTAGGGAGTATACAGTTTAGGGGGACTTTCCTATTTGCCACGGCGATTTTCAAGAAGTTTTGTCCATAAATGAGAATGAAGTTGCAAATTTGATAAATGTACTCAACCTCTATAGTGTCGATGTAACCATATTCTATTACTGAGACTATAGATGTTGATCAGAGAAGTTACTTTTACTGAAGAAAGCTACAGACAGTGTGTGCTAGTAAGTCTGGCGATGTACTCAGTTTGAAAAGGATTGAAGCTGCCTCCCTTGTATTGGAGCCACCATCACATAAAAATGATTTTGTATTAACATGTTTGATGAAAAATATTGAGTATGTAGAACTGTATTACTGGTTATAATTGTGTACTTTCTTATTGTTAGAACACTCGGTGTGGCTGAACTTTGGTGTAGAAATTTTATAATTTAACATGTGATTTTGTCTTGTAATTGAAATAACTGTCTAGAAAAGTAACTGTACATACGAAAATTACTAAGAAATATGTTACCAACTTGTCTAGTTATGGGAAATTTATGAATGGGTGTATTGTTGCCATGGCTCCATAAAGCATACTTTAAATTGGAGTCTTTGTTCTCATAATCAGTCGTTAAGGTTAGTTCCTCATTTTCATTTTCTCTTTTGACTGATTGGATACTCGCATTGCACATGGTGTGTTATGTGCTGCAGAAGCATTGCGGGTACGGTAAATGAAATTTGATTTTCCTCTTCGGAGGTTCGAGTCCTCCCTCAGGCATAGGTGTGTGTTGTTCTTAGGATAAGTTAAGTTAGTGTAAGTTGTGTGTAAGTCTAGGGACCGGTGATCTCAGCAGTTTGGTCACTTAGGAATTCTAACACATTTGAACATTTTAGAAATTCGATTTCGACAGTTTCATCATTATCTTAATACTAAAATATGGTAGAACGCACGAGCGTTCCGTTACTATCAAAGTTCATGTCTACTGTAAGGTACAGTGATTGTCGGAATGTATTTATGAAAATATCGTATCACCTCTTAGGCTTACCAGTAATATCAGTAGGAGACCTCAGTAGAGTTCTGTCTTGTGAGCTTCCATGCATCAGGTCAGATGCATTTAACTTCATTTTCATTCCACGTAAGGTGATTGTTTGCAAGACTGATGATAAAGATATTCAGGGTCAATATTTTAATGTGAGGCTTTTGTTTTTGTTTTGCAGTCTGATAGCTTTATGTAAATTTCATTGAAACCCTACTACACTCTCGCAGCCGAATTTTTTGATGTTCTGACTCCACTGGATTTCGCATCGTGTAGTGTGAAATTTAATTTCTACACTGTTCTGTTGCCCTGCTGCCCTGTGCTGAGATTTACGACTTCAGTATCAAAATATGTTTTACCAAGTCTTCAGATTACAATCAGACACGTATAAACTCGAGTTTAGAAGTTTAACATTAACCTTTCACAGTTGATACCAATTTGGCGTTTGCTCCATGCCGCGTTTACAGTGCAACTTTGATAACCAGCGGCACAGATCAAAGGCTTTGCGGATGCGACAACCAGCTGCAATACGATATGAGAACGGCAACGCAGAGCGATTTCGGAGAGTCGTGTCGGACGACAGAGCTGAGAAGGGAAACGCCCCATCGCATCCCACTCAGATGTAGTGGTAAGAGAGCCCGGGGGACAGACCGTTGAAAACTGAATACAGGTCAAGCATAAAAACAGGAAGAAGGTGTACTGGACTATGAAAAAAAAAGCAAAATAGAAACAGCGAACGGCCCAAGAACAAGAACTGCAATGCAAAGCAGATCGTAGTTAAGTGGTTACGGTGTTGGAGTGCTAACTGTGCAAACCATATTCAAATCTCCCTCCTGCCCATTTTTTTTCCCGCTGTTCATCTTATTTAATTCGTGTCTGTGTCGGTGTGTAATGTCCGTTTGCCACAGCTATTTGTAAGGAAGGGACCTATAATGACAGTTGATTCTGCTCAACTAGGCTACTCTATTAGCAGCCAAAAGGAAGTGGCTTTCGAGTGGGAACCGTAAACGTTCGATGACAAGGCGACAGGTCAACCGAATGCTCCACCAGAAAACACGTCTGATGTGTCATTCGCTGCATTAGTGATAGTACGTGTGTCACATGATAGGAATCTCTTATCAACGCAGCTACTTCGAACACCTGGTAAGTAAGTGAGGTATGTTTCCTTGACCAATTTAGGTGTTCGTGTGAATGTGAATGTGATAACTCCCAAGGAATGATGAAAACATAATAGCTTGTCACGTAAGCTACAAGAAATGAACGCAATAGTTTCACAATCTCACAGTTTCTCTGTGCTCTGTCAAAATATACTTTTTTAACTTTTTTGAAGCTTCATTCTGTTTCGGAAGTCTTGACATTTAAATTCCTACGTAAACATAGCTCCCACCCGTTTATTTGTTGTTGCTAAAAAAAAAAAGTAAATGGCACGAGGGAGTTTCGAACACAACTCGCCTACTTGTTAATCCAACATCATGACAAGTACTCACGACGTCGTTGCTTATTCACGCTGCACTTTCTTGCACTTCTTATTCCTCGGCCGTTCACTGTCTCTATTTTGCTTTTTCTCACAGTTCAGTACACCTTCTTCCTACGAGGGTAAGTCAATTATTATCCGCAATTTAGTTATTTTTTTAATTTTGGTAGTACTGTCGTTTTACGTTGATGACCCATGCTTTGTTTATTTGCTGTTGTATCTTTACTATTTTCCAGCTGCTAGGTTAGTTTCGTTATCGACGCCGTGCTGGCTACTCCGCTGTCGATTTGCTCCACAGAAGAGCAACGTTCAGTAACCTGTTTTTTTTTGTGGTCGGAAGGCCGAAATTCACCGAAGACTTTGGGTACCGTACGGAAACAGTGTTTTGCCACAACGGAGTGTCTACGAATGGATTGAAAAGTTCCGAAATGGTTGCACAAGTGCTACGCGCGATGAAGGAGCCGGACGACCGTTTACAGCCACAAATGAAGATATCTTCCAACCATTGAATGTTCACGTGAACGATTCTCTTAGACAGACGATTAACTGTCGATAGAGTAGCACATCGCCTACAAATTATTCAAGGTTCTGCCTACGACATCATCCACAACAGGCTTGGGTTTCATAAAGTTTCTGCAAGATGGGTCCGAAAACAATTCACGCACTTGCATAAACAAACGCGCTTGCACATCTGCAAAATACATTTGGAGCGTTATGGTAACAAAAAGGACAACTTCTTAGACAGGATCATTACTGCTAGCGAAACATGGATCCAACATTACAAGGCGGAGAGTAAACGGCAGAGTATGGAAGGAAAACATCCAAATTCGCCGTGCAAGAAAAAGTTCAAGATCCAACCTTCAACAGCACAATTGGTGCTTACGGCTTTTTGGGACACACAAGGTACAGTACTGGAACATTATGGGGAAAGGGGCACACCAATAAACAGTGTACGTTACAGGGAAATGCTTAATGCCAGGCTAAAGCCTACAATTCGAAGCAAACGCTGAGTATAGCAGTAAAGAAGTCCTGTGTTGTTGCACGACAATGCCCGTCCGCTTACTGCTGCCTACACTGCTGAACGTTCCAGAAACTCAGATTTGAAGAACTGAATCATCCTCCATATAGTGCCGACCTTGCTCCTTCTGATTATGATATACAGGACATAAAATCCCGTCTCAGGTCGGCGATCATTTTTGTGTTAATAACTGGCAGCCAGTGCTGTACAGTCGCAATAAAGTCAAGAGATGTTTAGTTGACTCTTTTATTAGAACACGTTCAGACTTCTGTTACAAAAAAGTTAAAAACGTAATTGGACAGCACATTCAATGCGTCTCACCGTTACAGAGAATGAAATCGGGTCGTATGAGTTAAATACCACAAACTTCAACTCTTTCCTAACCAACCAAGCGTACAGCCTTGACAACTCAAAGAAAGTGTACAATAACACACACTATAACTGTGACACAAGCAGTCTTGAAGCAGAGGGTATACTGACGTTAAACGAGTCAACTAGCAGCGAAGCGCCCTCGCTAGGAGGCGCTGCATGATCATGTGCTCCATGCGTTCACATGTAATTTGATAATATACTCAGTGTATAACGTCTAACAGGGTGTAATTACGACTAGCAGTCGGAATATTACTTGTGTGACGCGATCTAATTTTCTGTAACGTCGGGACGTGTTGAACGTGCTGTTCACCTAGGTTTTGTCCTTTTTTTGTAACAGATGTCTGAACATGTTCTAATAAAAGGGTCAGTTGAACATCTCATGACTTCATTGCGATTGTACAGGATTGATTGCCTTCTGACTGTCACTCTTTTGGTCCACTCAAACAGGCATTAAAGGGCCGTCGATTTGCCTCGGACGAAGGCAGTGAAAGAAGCGGTGCAATCCTGGCTCGCAGATCAACCAAGAACCTTCTTTTATGACGGCACCAGGAAGCTTGTACAACGATGTACCAAGTGCGACGCAACGCAGACTACGTCGAAAAATGATGTTCTTGTAAGTTTCTTATTTGATTACAGTAAAATTTTATAACTACTGGTGCTTACGGTTTTTTGGGACCCACAAGATCCAGTACTGGATTATTATGGGGAAAGGAGCACAACAATAAACAGCGTACGTTACAGTGAGATGCTTACTGCCATGATTTCCATGTGTCACAGCGCCATCGTCCAGTTCCAGATACTCCCACCAAGCACCATGATCAGTCATCGTGATTCATGGTCTGTCACACCTGACCAGTTTTATTGCACTTGTTGGCGTGTCAACGCGAGCTTGGGCAAAAGGAGCAGAGCATTATTGGTGAAGCTCTGTTATCGAAACAACAGTAATACTGCAGCTGCATTTCGCATGGCGCTAGTCAATCGTGATTGATTTACCCTCGTATTTTCATGCTTGATCCGGCACTTGGATGGGTAACCATCCAGGCCACCATGCGCTGTTGCCATTTTTCGTGGTGCACCCAGCCTCGTTATGCCAACTGAGGAGCTACTCGACTGAATAGTAGCGGCTTCGGTCAAGAATACCATCATAACGATTGGGAGATGGGTATGCTGACCCCACGCCCCTCCTATCCGCATCCTCCACTGAGGATGACACGGCGGTCGTATGGTCTCGGAAGGCCACTCGTGGCCTGAAGACGTAGTACCTCTTTCTCTATTTGCTGTGCGGAGCACAAAGTTCTCTTGGCGCTAGTCAAATTGTTCAAATGGCTCTGAGCACTACGGGACTTACGTTCTGAGGTCATCAGTCCCTTAGAACTTAGAACTCCTAACTAACCTAAAGACATCACACACATCCATGCCCGAGGCAGGATTCGAACCTGCGACCGTAGCGGTCGCGCGGTTCCAGACTGTAGAGCCTAGAACCGCTTGCCACCCCGGCCAGCTGACGAGTGATTTGACTTACCTCGTATTTTCATGCTTGATACGCGTTCAGTTTTTGAAGAGCTACACATTGGGCTGTCTAACCACTAAAACTGAGGGGGATGCGGTTGGAAGTTTCCTTTGTGCGCACCGCAGTGGTCTACGTAAGTGCCGTGACGAGGGCCAGTGAAGGTGACGGCGGGCTGTAGGTGTGCTGTGCTGCGCCGGACCGCGCTGAGCCCGCTGTCCACAGCGCACCGGCGACGGTCGTGACGCCGGCCAGTAATTGGCGCGCTGTGTTCGCTCCGAGCCATTAACGTGGCTCCGTGCGCCGCCATTACTGCGCGAGTGGGCGAGAAAATGACCTCTAAAATAATATACGTTCGATGGCATCGAATCACGGCCGCGGGATTGGTAGGCCGCGCCGGTCGGGTTCACGGTCAGAGGAGTGGCTAAGGCGTTCTGTGTGCTGTGCCGTGATGAAGCCACTGCATTCGGCGCCGACCGGCAGGTGTCAGCTTTCGCCTCGGGGCGCCTCTTTCCCATTCAGAGTATTACCGGGTGGTCATGATTAAACTTTCCCTATTTAACACGTAATAACACGGAAACTAATCACCGTACGTGTACTCAACTTGGTGGCATTAATGTCCATAGTATGGGGTTCCATGGTTTCCATGCGACACAGCGCCACCGTCCAGTTCCAACTACGCCCACCAAGCGCCGTCATCTCTCATCGTGATTCATGGTCTCACACATCTGACCAGCTGCACTGCATTTGTTTGCGTGTCAACGCGAGCTTGGGCAAAAGGAGCACAGCATTATTGGTGAAGCTCTATTATCAAAACAACAGTAATACTGCAGCTGCATTTCAAGAATATCGCCGGCTGAGAGGATTACGGAAGGTACCTCTCTCTCAGGGCAACGGGCTTGCCGCAATGGATACGCCGGTTCCCGTGAGATCACCGAAGTTAAGCGCTGTCGGGCGTGGTCGGAACTTGGATGGGTGACCATCCAGGCCGCCATGCGATGCCTTGTGATGTCAATTAAGGAGCTACTCGACCGAATAGTAGCGATTTCGGTCAAGAATACCATCATAACGACTGGGAGAGCGATGTGCTGACCTCAGGCCCCTCCTATCCGCATCTCCACTGAGGATGACACGGCGGTCGGATAGTCCAGGTAGGCCTGAAGACGTAGTACCTCTTTCTCCATTTGCTGTGCAGAGCACAAAGTTCACTTGCCGCTAGTCAATTGTGATTTGTTTTATACTTTTAAGTTCTCCCACCTTTGACTGTTTAACCATGATCCTCCAATCGTCCATTCTCCAGCTTTCTGCGTCCTGACAATCGTGGTGGACTTACGTCAGAGCTTCACAGCTGCCAGTTTGCGGTCTCCTCTCAAAAATTCTGAAAAGCGGTCAGTGACCTCCATTTCTTAACTCTCCTTCCCATAACACTCAAATCTTAGCTTTCACTCCACCTGCCTTCGGCGAACTCGCCAACCATTGCTCTGCATGCAAAGCGCATTGCTGGAGGGGACAGAGTGTAAAACGTCCATTATGTTGGAGACTGTAACCTCTCTGATACGTGTTACAAACCGGACACAATGGGAAGGACCAGGCCCCTTTGCTTTTTTCTTTTACCACTCGTTTATTACATCAGAGAAACACACATTTTAAGACAAAATTTAACTACATGAAATATTGCTCCTAGTAAAGCTTAGCATAAGCAGTGACAAAATTTCGTTGTCTTAAGGGTTTCTGCTGGCAACAAATTTTAAGGACGCAATGTAAGGTTTATATCAATTTAGCTCAGACACGTAGCTAATGATTGAATCACGACACAGACACTTCAACAATTTCGGTGACAAATAAATAGCGTGAATTTGTACTCACAGTAACCAACCAATCAATAGCCTTGCCATTGAATAAGTAGTAGGCCATTTGGAACGAATTAGCAACATCCCGCAACTAGGGGAGTTAATACCGACATGTTTAAATGTCTTGCTCCGCATTAAATAAACAAACTTACAGTAATTAAATGAATAACAAATCAAACACACTACGCTCCACTGAAACTCTTCAATGGAAGCCAAGCCAAAATGAAGATTCCATTAACTGACTAGCACTGCAGTCACACTAAAGCTCATCTCTGTGTTCCCAGACACACATGGGGCAAACTTATACAAGGCAAGATTTTGAAAGGAGCGCATCAGTAAAACCGGCAGTGGGGCTAACTCGTGCAACTGAAAATTAAGGTACTAGACCGGGGCACAAGGTGGTATACAATGAGGTTGCCTTAATGCTATACTGCGCACCAAAATATTAATTCAAATGGCCAATTCAAAATTAAGTACACATAATCCAGCATTAATTAACGAGGAGTGACACCAGGTCGCTCGAAGGAATGACAACACTTAATTGAAAAGACAAATGTCGGAAGCGCCAGTAACATCAAACACCTTCTCCGAGTTTTAACCAGGAGTCATCTCCCGCTATACAAGTAAACATTTGACCAAGCACAAGGAAGGAACCCGAAAGAGAAAATTCAAATAAACCCCCAAAAGTTTATGAAGGACAGAGAACCCCAACTATTTAAATTTAAAAGAATTAGCTCTCCCCAAACGCAGTGTAAACGCGAAGGCCACACTTAAGAGGCCACCAAATTGGTTACAAAAGGTCTTATACAGTTGATCCTTTTCTTTAAAGAATCACAAGTCTGCTTAACTTCTGCTGTCTTCTGCTGGACGTCCGGTATGGCTCGTGTAGAATACACCAGGCAGCAACCCCAGCTAGGCGGTCGCAAGATACGGCGAGCAAATCAGGAGAGCAGGCAGACAGGCAGCCAACACATATCCTCCATGCTGAACCGGCATACCGAGTACAACCAATTCCCCATATAAGTGGTTGCTTGCCACCTCGTACCTCGCGGCGTCTCAGCAGGTCGCCCCAGCAAACGTCAACTGCCACTCGCCTCGCGAATGCGGAAAACAACAAAGCAAGCAAAGGTAAGAAACATCGAAGGATCGATAATGGACATCCAAGAGACTGGCGCGCCAGTAACGAGCGCCACGGCTCACTCTCCACTGCATCCGTTTCTGTCAGAAATTTAACCCAACTTAACCTCTCACTCTATAAAATCTACGTATTATCAAAAACCATGTTCTCACAAATTGTTCAAAAATGTTCAAATGTGTGTGAATTGCTAAGGAACAAAACTGCTGAGGTCATCTGTTTGTAGACTTACTGACTACTTAAACTAACTTATGCTAAGGACAACACACACACACATACACACACACACACACACACACACACACACACACACACACACACACATCCCCGAAGGAGGACTGGAACCTCGGCGGGAGGGGCCGCGTTGTCTGCGACACGGCGTCTCAAACCGTGCGGCCACTCCGCGCGAACAAACTGTTATTCAGCTTAAACTCGTATGCTAAACTTTGACTAAACAGAACCTAATATAAAGTGAACTGTAACTTATTTGAATGCAGCTTGTCTTTGTGTTAAATGCGCAATTGAAGTAAAACAATTATCTGGCCCTAATCAAAACTTCCACATGCGTCTTGATAACTTTGTTGCAGATTTCTCGAAAGCGCAGCAGCAAAAAACAAGCAGGCACCCTCTAAAGTAGATTTCTGTTTCTAAACACGTATTAATACTGTTGCATGTGGGAATGCATAAACAAAAACAGTGGGGCGGGGAGAGTAACTATTGCTATGAAATAACATTAGAAGATGACGATTTTAGAATGAAGTATGTTCTCAAAAAGACAGACTAAAACGTCACGTGATCTTCACACATAACATTGGTCTGAACAATACTATGCTTAATAAAATGGACAATGATTTAAATAGGGTATAATGTTAACACAGAATTTCTATAAAAATCAAACAGCTTAATCAATTAATATGTTAGTTCATGAGTCATGGAAGTAGGGTAGTCTTTCTTTAAACTCTGAGCGAGTGAACTAGCTGACAATAATCATTCCTAGAAATTAGGCGTACAGTGCTGCAGTCTTACTTCAGACGTCTTCTCTTCAAAAACAATAACATTATTAAAAACATATATTCTCTTTTCTTTCTAATATATTCACCTTACTCATCCTTGTTGTCCTTTACAATCAATGTTTCATCATCTAACAGATACCATCGCAACTCAACACAGCACTACCGAATACCTCCATCACATACCACACTTCAACTAAGAATGTATCAGGTGCGCAGCGCTATAGACAACGCCACGACAGGCCAACGATTATTTAACAGTAACGTATCATGCTGTCTCTCTTATGTCTACACCGAGACATAAAACGCCAGATGACATGAGCACGTTACGAGTCTCCCTAGGCTATGTTTCTGTGAATTCAGCAGACCCACAAGCAGTTCTTCCCTTGCCAGATTCTCGATAGAAAACGGCTGCTTTTGCGAACGCGGTGCCTAAGGGACAATAGATTTCCAGCATACCTGCGTTGGAAGGGGTCGTGGAGTGCTTCCACCCTCAGCCGTTGTTCGGACTTTTAAGTAGAGGTCTACGTTCCCTTTGGGAGCAACACGACGGGGAGAGCGCCGGACACCGCCGCACGCTTTTTGTTTGTGCTGCCTGTCCACAGCTTCGGTCTGGAAGCGAATACTCTATATAAGTGCACCAGTTCCAAACAGGAAAGAGATTAATAAAGTTGCCTTGATCTACGCAATCAATATTGTAATCCTCGTCATTTCCATCAAAAATAATTAAGATACAAATGAATTATAGAGATTGGCGGCGAGCGGGCATTGACTGAAATCGATGGGGAAAGTTGAAGATTTGTTCTTGACCGGGATTCGAATCCGTGTCTCCTGCTTACTGGGCAGATGATCTGATCAGTAAGCCATCTGGACACAGTGGCCAATGCCACTGCCCGAACTACAGTAGCACGCCACCCGTCACACCCAAATTCCCAACTTACCCACACGTTACTAATGTAGTGGCCCTTGCCCCATTATCCTCATTACTCGCGACTACACACAAATATGCAAAAACACTTAGCTGTTCAGCCTAGATATGACTTTAATCGGTGCCAGGTGTGATTCACATAGCAGAAAAATTGAAAATTGGAAATGGTTTGACACTTTTAATCTCTACCAGTCAAATAAGAACACGAACATTTGAACTGTCCTTCTTTGTATACAGCCCTTCTCCTACTTTTTCCTGGTCTTATACCTTATCTTCACAGGGTCGGTATGTTAACCTGGATTTGGTAGTGTTAGTGGTAAAGGCTGGATGGAAGGTCAGAGAAAAGAACTGGAGCCACCGTTTGGTCTCCTCCTCGAGCAATGGTTTCCATAGGACAGTTGATGCTTTTCGTCTCGTATGCTGTCTGTTCTTCAATCCACCACAAGAATTCGTATAGTAACGGGTTTCCTGTGTTCTGATTAGGAAAACCTGTGAGCCCGAATGCGACGTCATGCGGTGAAGACGTCAGCAACTTTTCAGAACACGTGCGTCACTTCGAAAGATCCTTTCCTGTGCTGACGAAATAGATCCAGGACGCGGCCATTTGTTTTCTTTATGCTGCGTCATGGGACTGTATCTGAAATCAGATCTCCAAGTCAGAAGTACAAAACGTGTCACGTAACAGCAATACACAGTACTCGTGAAACCTGCCAGATATTCTTGATTTAAAATAAGTAGTGACAAACACGTAAGACGCTACTGTAGTATATATCGAATCCCTGTATTGCTGATGATTTGTGATGCACCACTACGAGTCATTTCATACTTATTTTTTCTTAATTTAACACACTGCAGCACATTTCTAGCATGTTTCGTTCATCCCCTGGCATGTGTGATGTTTAGGATAAAAATATATTTAACCAGTGTAATACTAATAAAAAAGTGTACGTAACATTTTTAAGT
This sequence comes from Schistocerca gregaria, assembly GCF_023897955.1. Lineage (NCBI taxonomy): Eukaryota > Metazoa > Arthropoda > Insecta > Orthoptera > Acrididae > Schistocerca > Schistocerca gregaria. The sequence goes on from NC_064924.1 coordinate 435,092,591, forward strand.
ATTTCGTTCATTTCACCGTCTCAGTATTGCCAAAAATACCCACCACGCCAACAATGAAAATATTAGTTTTTGGGCTCAGTTGTAGGAGGGGGGGGGGGGGGGGGGGGGGCTTCTAGGCAAGTCGAGGAGGTGAGGACATCTGGTGGTATCAGCTGCTGGTGTTGTGATCAATACAAACACTACGATTTATACGACTGGAGGGCGCCTTTCTCTCCCCCCCCCCCCCCCCCCCTCCCCCCCGAATATTTCTCTCAACTGCCATCCCATTAACAGAACAAATGAGAAACGTCTGGTAGCAGTGAAGCATACATAATCATTATTCTACATTGTGGACACGCATTTTGTATTTTATACCAGACGCAAGACTGCATACAACCTCTTCGTCTCATTACTGGCTGACAAAAAAGAAAAGGAAAAGAAGAGTTCAGATCTACAGCACATGTGTACATGCATTATAAGATCACTAGGTCCGCAATGGGTCCCTGTAAATTGTTTCATGCGTGATGGTATCGATGCGTATAAGACGCGAATGGCATTCTGTCGTGTAGCTTGGATGTCATTCACCTGGTTCCAAAGGTCATGTGTGGTTGTTGGCATTGGGTCAAACGCTGTACCCGTCGTTTCACCATATCCATCATAGTTTCACTCGGCGACAAGTCTGCTGAACTGGTGGACGAGGACAAAAGTCTAACACCCTCTGACACCAAAAAGGCCCGTGCTCGTGCAGCAGCATGTGGTCATGTATTGTCTTGCTGAATAATGGCGTCTGGGGTGTTGTGCAAAAAGGTTACGACTACGTGTTGCAGGATGTCATTCATGTAGGTCACACTGGTAACAGTGACCGGACACGAACCAGCTGTAATTTTGGTTGTACCCAATAGCACCACACAACACACGGTCACGAGTTGGCGACGTATGTTATGTCTGAATGCAGTCACTGTGTTGCTGTTCCCCTTGTCTACGGCGAACCAAAATGCAGCCATCATTTTCAAACAGACAGAGGCTGGATTCGTTCAAAAGCGCTATCTGGTGCCATCCCTTTCCCCAGTGACGTCGTTCCATACACCATTGTTGTCTAGCATGTTTCTCCGTATTCGTGAAAAATAAGCGTATAAGTGGACGACGAGCACCTTATCGTTGCCCTAATAAACGGCGACGAACTGTCATTCCTGATAGTGTACGACGTGTTACACTGTTCTACTGTTGCGCCAGAATCGAGGAGGACGCAGATCTGTCCAGCAATGGTATTGGGGTGAGCTGACGATCTTCTAGGGGGATGGTCTGTGTTTTGCGATCCGACGCATCTCGTCGTGTTTTACGGCCTTCCGTGAACTCTTCTGCTCACTGCACGGCGGAAACACTTCGTCCTACACGAGCAGCAATTTACCGGATGAATGCATCACAATAACGCGCCCTCTTTCAAACTCACTGATTTGACGCTACGGTTCACTGATACATCTGTGAGGCCACCTTCACGTCCGCTCAAGTCACACTAATCCATTACCTTTGGTTTATAGGGACAATGAGAGCCGCAAGTGGAGTCGCTCCGCGATATCTATGCTGACCTCAAACCCGCAGACCGACTTGGTTCAAATGCTAATCATTCCTACAAAACATACTAATGTACATGTCCTGTGAATATGACAGACCTGTTTCTAGTCTTTTTCAGTGTTCTGGTTCTTTTTTTTTTTTTAAAAAAAAAAAAGATGAGTGTGTATTAAATCCAGCTGAAGGTGACCCATGCGAATCAAAACACATACGAATCGAGAGTGAATGAATTACAATAGAGATTTTATTTATTCCTGATAAATTTTTTGTACTGGTGTCCAAGGCGTACATGAAGTTATTATAACGTAATTTTTCCTTTACTCCAGTGTCTGTATGCCTAACTACAAAATTGGCTGATTCCATTATCTATCGTCCTAGAAGTGTTGTTTGATGTATATACCTTTCTTTCTAATAATTGTAGTGAATGAACGGAAAGGTAACATCACTTTTACGATATTTTTATTTAAGCACATGCGAATTTCGTATTCGTCGTGTTACATATAGAGTTAGATATCTACGTGTCCGTCTTCACAAAGTGTATGTCCGTGGTTTCCTTGGTCGACCTGTGTCTCTTCCCCTCCTCATGCCCTAGTCCAAGATTTACTTGGATAGGCCATCATCCATCAGTCTGTTCAGATGCTGTTTCGATCTGCTTCAGGGTTCAGTTATTTCGGCTGGCCGGAGTGGCCAAGATGTTGTAGGCGCTACAGTTTGGAACCGCGAGACCACTACGGTCGCAGGTTCGAATCCTGCCTCGGGCATGGATGTGTGTGATGTCCTTAGGTTAGTTAGGTCTAAGTAATTCTACGTTCTACGGGACTGATGACCTCAGCAGTTAAGTCCCATAGTGCTCAGAGCCATTTGAACCATTCAGTTATTTCCACGTTAATAGCAAATACATTCATCAGCGGCACATATAGCCCAATGAAAAAGTACAAAAAAATACTGCCTTATAAAATCATCAGCATGCACCGATTAGATCCAAAATGAAGCAAGAAGGAACATCAACATGCAGCGAATAAAGATCGAAAATTAAGCAAGGAGAAACATCCAGTAACCTGCAGTTTTATTCACCAGTTTTTTTCGGCCCGACAAAATTCGTGACTTGCAAGTCTTTGTGGTCCCGATACGAGCTGTACGAAATTCTGCCGCCCCACTCCTCGTCAGCCTTGAGTTGAGGCATTTCCGGACGCTGCACGTGTCCGTCTACGTGCCCACGGAGTTCCGTCCAGCTGCTTCTGTTGGATGCTTAAACCTACCGCTGTTCCTCGTGTTACTACAGTGTAACTGGCTGGACACTGCAACTACATACTCTTCAACTGAAAGCACATTGATTCCATCGTAAACTGATTTCGCTATATAATCGGAAGAGTCTGAAATAATAACACTGTTTTTACAATATACTTCGAACGAAAACCAAACAGGGTGGAGAAAAGATGCTGCACTTGGAGGTCGGTAAGCAATTCCTCTTCAAGATTCAAGACAAAATATTATGCAGCAAAACTTTATCGGGTGCGTTTTCAAAACACACGTACGCAAACGAGAACTTAGCAACACTGTCACATCGTGCAGCGGATCGAAATGTACAGAGGAACGTGTGTCACCCTGTACAATGGCACCAGCTGTTGAAGGTCACTAAGCTGACTGCTGAGACATCAAACCCACATCCACCATGGAGGTAAGGTTCGAATTCTAGTCACATTCCTTTTTTTAGTTTTTAGATGTCTGCTCCATAGGTCCCGTCGTTTGCGAGCAGGAGATGGTTTTGTCACATGACAATAGCCTGCGTCAAATGCCACACGACAGTGATATCCATTAAACTGCATGCATGTGTCTACTAACCGTCCAGTGCACAACCATAACTGGTCTTGTCGAGTTCATATATGGCTCATTCCCGATGGAATACACAACGATGATTAAGTCGATATTCTTGCTGCTGGGTGCATCCTGATAACCAAGCTCTTGCTGCTGCTGCTAGTCTTGCGGTTGCTACGTAGTACCCTCAAAGGTGGCATCCCGGTATGAATTTTTTCATCACCTGGAGCAAAGCCTTCGAGAAACCAGCAATCTTGGTACAAATGTAACAGACAGACGTCGTCCAAGAAGTAAATATACTCCACAAACAGAGGACGCAATTCTTGAAATGGATCACCAGTCACCTCGGCGAAATACTCATGATATTGCAAGGTAGTTCGAGACTGCTTGTTAAAGTGTTTCACAACAAAGAACTGCTTTCATATCACTACACGTTGACTCAACATCAGTGGGCGAAGACCACATTCGACAATTACAGTTTTGTGAACGGCGTTCGCACCAAGTGGAAGATGACAAACATTTTATAAATAAGGTGATAAGGAGTGACGAATCTAGCTTCACCCGTGAAGGTGTTTTCAACTTCCACAGCAGCCATTATTGGTCGGAACGCAACCAACATGTCACCCGGACTGTAGCATTCATGCGCGCTTTGGGGTAAATCCATGGAATGGAATCGTGGGAGGAGTGCTTTTGGACCCTTACGTATTGCCGGACAAGTTGAATGCGCTGTTGTACCGCACGTTGTTTTGCAATACTTTGCCTGACTCATTAGGATATATTCCGCTTGGTCTTTGGCGACAGCTCTGGTTTCAGCAAGACAGCGTACCGCCATACTATGTAAATGACATATTTCCAGGTAAACTTAATGGTCTCGGAGGTCCAATGTTCTGGCCTCCACGTTCCCCGCATCTTAATCCAAGGAACAAGTTAAAGTACTTCACTATGGATGTACTCTACAAAATAGCTCGCGCGCTTGCCGCTTCAGCAAGACCTCCTCTAAAGTGAATGTTGCTGTTACACGTACGCACAGGATCTGCGAAGATAAGCCTGGACTTAAAAAGTACAGAATGGAATTAATGTGCGTAGTGCAGTCTACAGTCAAGTGCAGCCTACCTGCAGATTCTGAACGGCAGGGATTGGAGACGGTAGTCATGCCTTGTCAATGACGGTCGGAATCAAGCACAACAGGAAATGCTGCTGTCACTGAAAGCTCGCCCATGTTTGTTTCTGAGAGAAAATTACAAAGGAAACTGAGTGTAATGGACATTTTGACGTCGGGTATCTCCAAAAAGTCACATGGACTACAAGTCCTGAGCGGACCAAAAACACAGAAACTGAGCGACCTGGAGGCAAGTGGCGTTGTCACAACTTGGGGTTTTTTCAAATGGCGCAAAGCGTGAGTACACCTGAGGCCCATTGTGGCATCCAACCTGTAGTGTGTGGAGGTTTCATTTCATGCGATGTTTTGTTGATATTTTTCATTCCATGACTGTCATGAAGGTCAACGAGGATGTGTATTTCCACAGTCTCGGTGAGTAATTGTTGTCCTTTTCTCTACTCATTCCCGTCTCTCAAGCTGACAGCATGTGTGTTGATAGGGGTGCCCGCATACATTCCTCGCTCGATAAATACTTACCAAACCTGGAATAGCCTGTTAAATCACCCGAACCTGCAGTCTGTCAGTCTTACGGAATCTAATCGTCAATGAGTTGCTTAGGCTAGATGTGGGACACCCGAAGAAACTATAGCGTCCGTGTAAATCAAATTCAAAAATTTAGTAGTGCAATTCAAAATAATGTTGCAGTAGGTAAAGGTAAGTAGCTTGCAATGCGTGAATAACTAAACAGATTTAACTAAGAAATAAATGCGAGTTTTTTCACGCTGTGCCCTTCTTGATGTCTACAACCCACCTCTGTAGCTACAACACATACATAGGCCTGAATCTGAAACATTCTGTCAGCTACAAAAAGGTGAATACTTGCAGATGTTAAACAGCTACAAATCAAACACACGAGAAATATTTTTACCTTACTTTCTAATCTTGCTTCTACGAATGTAAATGTGCTGTAAAATGGCTTCTTGTGTTGCATTAGTGCACGTGCTCCTAACTCAACCATGTAGGTATTCGAATCAGATACCTGCATAATGAAACGGACGTACAGAGCAATGGCAGAATCCGTCCAGTTCGCTCCGATGCCAACCAAGAAGCAGGTCAAAAAGAAATAGAGAAGTGAACATAGGATGAAAATAAATGAGAAACAAAGTGCCTGCGGTGATTACGTACACGTATCCTCTGCCTCCGAAAATAGGTCCCTGGACGTGGAAAATTTTGAGTTAATATTGACGTTACATCTTTCCTCTCCGAATTGAGGCTAAAGATGGAGTTCTTCCGTATTAGCATGATGTTCCCCCTTAGATGACTAATTTTTTGTACAGTGTTCTTAGTGTAGAGTGGTAATGTCGAATCTGTTTGCCTGGTTGTTTTCATTCTTAATTTATTTTTATCCACATAAAGTGTCATTCAAGCTGTAGCACTGATATCAATATTATTCATTATAGTAACAGAAGCTAAGCGCCTAGCCGGCCGGTGTGGCCGTGCGGTTATAGGCGCTTCAGTCTGGAACCGCGTGACCGCTACGGCCGCTGTGGCCGAGCGGTTCCATGATCTTCAGTCCGGAACCGCGCATGTGCGCGGTTGCAGGTTCGAATCGTGCCGTGGGCATGGGTGTGTGTGATGTCCTGATGTTTTAGTACGAGGGTCACTCCAAAAGAAATGCACACTATTTTTGTAAAAATACAGTTTGCCTTCTGCAAGTGTGAAAGTGTTACAGTGTGTGCATACATCCTTCCCGCTTGTTTCCAAACTTTGTTCAACCTGTTCCCGTGAGTGGTGCCATCACAGCATGTCTTCACAGTCCTGCCTCTAGTGAAGTCACGTCTCATTAAAGGTCATTCGAAGAAGCAGTTTCACCAAGATGAAACCCTCCATTCCAGTCAAATCTTAATTTTTAGCACCTCGTTTCTCGAAACAGGAACCCGAAAGTGATCTACACACAATGGGCCTTTAGCGACGCCTTCGCCACGGTGACGGAGGCGAGCCAAATGAGTGGAGCACGCCGTCACAGGTTTGTCTTAGATTTACATAGAGTTTGGACAGCCACGGAGCGCAGTTGACAAGGACGCGTAACCACCACTGTCGTTCCACATCGAACAGGGAGCTCTGTCGTGGTCTCATAGACCACTTTAACTCTTTTCGTGGATGGCGAACCACCCACAGTGCATTTCTCTAGAAACGAATTTCTAGAGAAATGCACTGTGGGTTTTATAGGGCCTCTTTGATGCAAACTGTTTTGTAGTGAGGGAAATACCTTTCCATGGAATATTTCACAGGCGCGAAAACTTACGAATAGCACTTTATTCTGAATGATCAGTCATATATGAACTCTGAAGTACTCCAGTGGAACTGTTGCTGGTCATTTTATAAACTGAGTGACCAAAAGTCATAAGAAGGGTTGTCCCATCTGAGGATATATGATGCCCGATTTTGCTAGAATTTGGGTATCGCTAGAGTGTAGAAACGATATTAGTGCAGACGGTCACAGACAGGTATTTAGTGAACACGGCAGTACATTGCAAGTTACCGACTTTAAACATGAGATCATAATCGTTGCAAGCAGCGTGAATCACAGTATATCGGATAGCAAGCAAGGATTCAGACGTTAACCGTGTGTAGAGACCGGACGACCAAAAGTATTTGGAGAACGGTATCTGACGGCCAAAAGGGGTAATCGACGGTCTACTGTGGGACCACCGCTAATTTGAATGAAGGTCCTCAGGAATGGTAGAGAGAAAAATGCACTACATTCAACACATGACGACCAGCTCGTCTCTCTGTGTCTACCCATAGCATTTGGATACTCAAGCCATATTAATGACGTATGGGTGTAGTATAGGAGCAGTGACTGGAGTATCATCGCTAGGAATGCAATGTTGCAACTTGTAAGGTGTCAGGCAAATCCAACACCTTCCATGAAAACCCTGACATAATAAACAAATCTTCTAGTATGTCACATAGCTCCGAATAAATCGTGACATTAAATTAACCAAAGTAATACAAGTAACGAGTGAGCAAATGGAATACCACAGACTAACACAAGAATACCTAAATGCATGTCGTACCTTCCCACCGTTGGGCAGACGCAGTTCCGAGGGGAGAAACGAGGACAGAAGCCGAGAGCAGAACCGTCTTACGCTAGAAGGCCCTACGATAAGGGACGGACACCCACGTCTCCAGCTAACCACTAGGGCTCACCACCTGCACGTTTTAGCGTGAGACTGTTTCACGTCTCAGGTACGTCAAGGACAACCCCCAGCCCATGTTAAAAGCTAGAGCCCTCCAGAAAAGCAGTATAGATCTTACGATAACACAAAAAGGGCCACTACCACCCGCAAGTTTTAGCGTGAGACTTTTTCGCGTGTCTGATACATTAGGACAATCCTCCAGCCCATGTTAAAAGATAGAGCCCTCCAGAAGAACAGTATAGATCTCACGATAACGCTAAAAGGACCACACCAGCTGCAGGTTTTAGCGTGAGACTTTTTAGCGTCTCTGTTACGTTGCAAACTTTAAAAAACATTGCCCCACCACGAAAAGTATAACGTTTCTCATTGGATAGACAGAATTTTTGTAGGCGGAGCTTAAGGTTAACATTGAGACCCTGATTGGTCAGATGAAAACATAGCCAGATAACTTTTTAAACTAACTTCGGTAAATTGTAGTAAAGAGAAGTTAAGAGAGAGTTAGTTCCGAGACGGCGAGCTGGATGGCTGCTGCGCCGGCCGCCGCCCCCCTGACGAACACCGACAAGGTAATGAACGCACGCGATGCCGCATAGCAGCGCATAAAGCTTCACTCCGAACTGCAGCAGTCTCATCTGTTACACCCCTTTACTTTTTTTTGCGTAATACTAGTGTCGATCGTTAATTAAAACTCATGGTGTTCACATTTGCCACTGGAAGTAAAAATCTGAAACGCGATAATTTTTCTGTTGTATAGTTATTGAGAAGCCACATCAGCCACTGCAATTTACGACAAGTTAGATAAGTAATTAAAGATAATTGAGGGTCACTGTAGACCATTTTGATAGTTTGCTCTTTTGTGAAACTTAATTTAAACCTAGATTATAGATGTGATATGGCATAGGTAATCCTTCGCTCGATTGTAGAACTTGGAAACCCATTCAGGGAATATTCGTTCACATTTTTGTTGAACGCAGTTGGTTTTCACCATCCTGTATTAAAACATTTCCTTTTATCAATAGTGTAATTTATAAACGATGTTTTGTGAGTAGAATAAAATTATCAATGGTAAACTTAACTGCTTTTTTGACGTTATTTTACCAGCTAACTAAAAATAGGAAAGCCTTGAACCCTTTCCACTAAATTTAGTTAGTATTAAGATTCTTTTACAGGGAGTGCGGTGGAGCTGACGCTGAGATCATTATTTGGTTATATCATCGCTAGTCTCACTGAACTCTTCTGAATTCTACATGTCATGTGTGGTCTGGCGTCTCCTTACCAGCAACAGGTCCCAGGTTCAAACTAGTTAATTCCCTAAAAAACACGCTTAGAGCGTCGTTGCGCGAAAGTGGTAGGGAGACACGATATAGTACAAACAGACACCACCATGAATATAAATCTTTTATATTAGTGATCTTCCGTATACTGGTATGACTGTTATAAGGGACGAACAAGAAGTTACCATTCGAAGACCACACTAACCCCTGCCTACATGTCGGTGTTTATATAACCATATCGGAATCCCGCTAGATTGTATATAAACTGCAGCAAAGTCCTCAAAGAGATACTTTTCTTATCGCTCCTTATATTACGAGTCATTGTATGCAATTTTATGTACTCATTTGCAACGACATGTTCCAAAGTCGTAAAGATCGTTACAGATGTCTTACTAAATAAAATATAATTGTTATTGTAATCTACAACGACTGTTTTGATGGAATTCTTCATGACAGTCAACTGTGTACAAGTCACTTCACGTCTGCATCACAATTTCAATCCACAAACAGTTGAATGTACTTCCTGTATTCAAGTCTTGGTCTGACTCTACAGCACTTAACACTGCACTCCTCCCACACTTCCTTCGTACACCATGTCTTGTTTTGCCAGTCGACCGTTTCTTGTTGTCAACTTGTGACATAAACCCCTTTTCTCACTGATTATATTCAGTTATCGGATCAACCCATTTAATGAAGAGCATTCTTCTATAACATTTCTGAAGCTTTTTACATACAATGGTGGAAAAAAATCGCAGCATCAAGAAGACGTTGTGTGACATAAACGAAAACTGGTAGGCGTATTTCCATATCCGAAAGAGACTTTGTATTCAAATTTCGCGCCAGTGGCATAAGAATGGCGCTAGTAATGACACTATGAGGATGCAAATCAAGTTTGCTTTAAATACATGCTGAAATGGTCGTGAGTGTTAGTTGCGTATCATACTGGACGTGGTGAAATGATGTTCATCAAGAGTGCCTTTGTGGCGACAAATACGTCATTTTATCAACACCTCACTGACTCTGATCGAGGTCGTGTAATATGGATATGAGAAGCTGGATTTTTCTTCTGTGACGTTCCAGAAAGACTTGGCAGGAATGTAGCGACCGTTCACGATTGCTGTCAGCTGCGCACGAGAACGTGCGGTTTAAGGAAGACCGGGCACCGGACGGTCTCGTGCCGCTACCGAGAGGGATGACCATCGGTGGGGTGTGTGGCTCTGGTGTATCGTATTGCATCTGCGCCAGGAAATTGAGCGTCAGTTGGCACTACAGTGACCTATTACTTCAACGACAGCTCCGAGCCAGAAGGCCTGTAGAGTGGATTCTATTTACCCCAAACCAACACCATTTGCGACTTCAGCGGAGTCAAGTGGAAGCTCATCGGAGGGTAGGATGGAGGTGTGCTGTCTTTTCTGGTGAAAGTAGGTTTTGCCTCGATGTCAGTAAGCCGGCCACTGTGGCCGAGCGGTTCCATGATCTTCAGTCCGGAACCGCGCATGTGCGCGGTTGCAGGTTCGAATCGTGCTGTGGGCATGGGTGTGTGTGATGTCCTGACGTTTAAGTACGAGTGTCACTCCAAAAGAAATGCACACTATTTTTGTAAAAATACAGTTTGCATTCTGCAAGTGTGAAAGTATTACAGTGTGTGCATACATCCTTCCTGCTTGTTTTCAAACTTAGTTCAACCTGTTCCCGTGAGTGGCGCCATCACAGCATGTCTTCAAGACGGCTGCTACACTTGACATTCGTCAGAAGCAACGAGCTGTCATAGAATTCCTGTGCTGCGAAAACGAGACAGTAGGAAACATCCTACTCTTGTGGAAGAGGTTGAAAAAGGTGTCTGGAGATGCTGCTGTCGTTCGCATTACAGTTAGTCGGTGGGCAAGAAGGTAACGTGATGAAAGCGGGCACGGTAATATTGAGGATTGTCCTCGCAGCGGCAAGCCTCGTACTGCACACACTCCAGACAATGTGCAGAGAGTTAACGAATTGGTGACTGCTGGCAGACGCATCACAGTGAACTCTTCGTTGGGATAGGGGACGGAAGTGTTTGCAGAATACTGAAAGTGTTAGCGTTAAAAAAGGTTTGTGCCAGGTGGGTTGCCAGGATGTTGACAGTGGCTCACAAAGAAACAAGAAAAACGGTATGAAGCGAACTTTTGGAACAGTACGAGAATGGTGGAGATGAATTTCTTGGAAGAATTGTGACAGGTGATGACACCTCCATCATTTTTCACCAGAGACGAAGAGGCAATCAATGGAGTGGCATCATGCAAATTTAACCAAGAAAAAAAAAATCGAAACCAAACTTTCTGCTGGAAAAGTTATGGTTATGGTGTTTTTCGATTCCGAAGGACTCTTGCTTTTAAGAATCATGCCAAGTAGAACCACCATAAATTCTGACGTATATGTGACGACACTGAAGAAACTTCAAGCTCGACTGAGTCGTGTTCTACCACATCGGCAAAGCAGGATGTTTTGCTGTTGCACGACAACGCACGGCCGCATGTCAGTCAAAAAACCATGGAAGCGATAACAAAGATGGACAAGACTGAAACATCCGCTTTACAGTCCTGACCTGGCTCCATGTGACTATCATATCTTTGGAAACTGAAGGACTCTCTTCGTGGAACAAGGTTTGCAGATGATGACTCCCTTGTGCATGCTGCCAAATAGTGTCTCCAACATGTTGGTCCAGAATTTTACCGTGTGGGTATACAGGCGCTGGTTCCAAGATGGCGTAAGGCAGTTGAGAGGGATGGAAATTATGTGTTCCTTAAAGGATGCATCTACACACTGTAAGACTTTCAAACATGTAGAATCAAAGATGGATTTAACAAAAAAAAAAAATAGTCCAAGTCCAGGGGACTGATGACCTCAAATGTTGAGACCCATAGTGCGTAGAGCCATTTGAACCATTTGATGTCAGTAACGACAGTGTGGTGGTTAGAAGGAGGTCAGTCCAGGACCTGCAACCTGGCTGTCTTCGTGCTAGTCACACTGGACCTACACCTGGAGCTATGGTCTTGGATACGATTTCGTATGACAGCTGGAGAACTCTCGTGGTTACCCAGCGCGCCCTGACAGTAAATTTGGACGTCAGTCTGGTGATTCAGCCTACGGTTCTGGCATTCATGAGCAGCATTCTATGTGGTGTTTTCCAACAGGATAACACTGGCCAACATACCGCTGTTGTAACCCAACGTGCTCTGTAGAGTACCGACATGTTGCCTTGACCTGCTTGAACACCAGTTCTGTCTCCTAGTGAGCACGTATGGGACATTATCAGACGACAACTCCAGTGTCATCCGCAAACAGCGTCAACTGTCCCTGTATTGACCGACCAACTGCAACAGGCGCGCAACTCCATCCCACAAACTGACATCCGGTACCCGTGCAACACAATACATGCACGTTTTCATGCTTGCATTCATCATTATCAATGTACCAGCATTAAGCGTTTCACATTCGCAACGCCTCATCTCGCGTTTACAGTAATCTGTGATTTTGCAACGTTAACCACTTAAATAAATTATTTAGGTGAATGTATTCTTGAAATTTCGTTACTCTACATTAATTATTTTGTGGTGTTGCGACTTTTATTGTGTGTGTTGTAGTCTAAAGTTGTTGACGCCTACATTTCCCTATAAAGTTAGCTCCCGTATACTGCAGTCAAATACATTCAGAAATGGCTTCTTAACATTTAAATTTATATTCGTATTAAGCAACCTCTCTTTTTCAGAAAACGTTTATTATTATTGCCAGTCTAGATTTTATATCCTCTTCACATTTGCCAAGAGGAGTTATTTTCTGAACAAATAGCAATGCCCGTCTATCAATTTTAGCGTCTTATTCCCGAATCTCATTCGCCCTTCCCCAACTAATTCGACAACCCTCCATTACACTTCTTTTTCTTATAAATATTGGAAGTTTCAAAATAAAAATGAGTAGAAACATTTGACGTTCCAGCGGATTTAATTACAAACTGCACGAACGTTGTGGTATCCATGTAGCATTGTAAGTAATCTTTGACCTTCGCGTGGCCGATCATGATTTCTGTAGTACTCCAGTCACTTTAATTGCCATATTGCCACACAGGCGCGCACTGTGGGTGATGTGGCCCTGAGATTCAAGGCTTAATGTCTCTTACGGAATCAGTCACCTCAGTGATATTTGTTATACCAGTATCCGTTTTTAGAGACCAATTTCTCGCCACAAAACTTGTACATTTCCTCTGCGAGGCCACATTCCAGCACAGTGATTGCACCTTATGTTCTTCTTTGGTTCTCAGTACATAGATTGGTCGGCAGCGGTTTCGTCCGTTTTTCCCTATCTTCCGCAATTGTATACCCTTCAGATTCCGTTTTTACTTCCAGATTCTGTATTATCTGCTTGTTGTACTGAAGTCTTGGAGGATTCTCGTCTTCCTTCTTTCCTTAAATTTTTCTTTTAATGATTCTGGCTGGAGTAGGGCATTATCTAGACGGGTATGGAATCCTTTAATCTCTCGACAATGGACTTCTCTCTTCCATCTTACCGGAGATTGCTTCATAGGCCATTCTGTCTGCCGTAACATCTTCTGGATTTTTTTCATATACCATGCCTCAAGCAACTGTTTTCTTTCGGTTTCCCCTACTGTCCATGTCTCTGAACTATATAGTGTAAACATCAACGAAAAATATAAATGTTTCCAGAAGTATACATTGTTGGCTTGGTGTATAAATTCGTAGCATTTTCCCATAACTTAATAAACACAACAGATACACGTAATAGATACTTTAGTCATCACTATTTACAACAGCCTGTCAACGCAGGAGTAGTTTTGAAGAAAAGAACTCGTCGAGCCATGTTAGGAGTGCATTTTCATCCAGAAAGAAAGTTCCTTGAGGGCGGTTCGATAGAGAGCGGCAAAGATGAAAATTTGAGGGTGCAAAGTCGGGTGAATGAGATGGGTGCAGAATAACTTCCCAACCGAACTCTTATATAGTGTTTTTTATCAACATAGCAAAATGAAGGCGGGCGTTATCGTGGAGTAACAACACTCAGTGCTGTCTTCCTGGTCGTTGTGCTTGGATTGCGTCTGCAAGGCGTCTCACTTGTTACCAATAAATGTCAGCAGTGATGGTCACATCGCGCGTAATCAACTGGTAGTACACCACACCTTGCTGTTCTCCGGAAGTGTAACATTATCTTTTGTAGATGCATGCAGGTCTTTGTATAGGCAATTGCTGGTTTATTAGCATAGAGACACCGTTTATCGCCACCAGTAACGATACAATATATGAATAGTCGTTGTTACTCACGAGCCAACTAATGAGGAGCAAGCAGAGATGCGCATACGGCCACCCGTTGATTTTTGTTATTTTGGATTAGAGCATGCGTTACTCATACCCTTCCCTAGCGCTGAAAATGTCGCACGATGGTGGAATGATCATATTTGACACTTCTCGAGTACACTGTTGTTCTCACAGTGGATTAATGGGTTCAAACGATCTTCATCAAACCCGAAAATGGAGAGACACAAACGTTATATCGATCCTCCTTAAACCGAGAAAGCCATTTTCTCTCCGTTCTCTCCATAATAATCCCCACATACGGCTCCAATATTTCTGCCTCCGTTGCTGTCACCCCTCAGCTGATCTTAAAAAGAAGAGTACGTCGGCAGTGTTCCGATATCTCCACTTGGCGCTCCATTTTCTAGCGTCCACAGCTCCACTCACTATTTCTAAATGGGAAAATGACAATATGTATACTCAAATAGCAACAATGAACTTCAAACGAAAAGTGACAATCGATAAATAAACCCATAGCAACCGGAACACCAACATATAAAACAAAAACTCGTGCACCAACCTAATACTGTTGTATCATTATAGTAGTTTTCTCGTTTCCCTTTGCGCAGTGTAACAATTAATCTCGTAGTAGAACTATACTAATTTGCTCTGGCTCCCTAAAGACTTAAGGCTGCTTACATTTTCACGTTCTCTTCACCCAGATATACGTCCGAAGGTATTGGTTATTCATTAACTACGAGCTAAGATTTCTAACTTGTGCTTATTAAAACAAAAGCACCGCTCACGGATTAGATCTCTTCGGACCGGCCGACTGCTGCCGGCTAGTCAGTACAAGGTGCAATCCATAATCATGGGGCATGTGATCAGCATGTAGCCACTCCCTCCAGCCTTTGTTGACGGCTGATTAACCGGATAATATCACTGCTTCTCTATTCAAGCTTCTGATTTGCCCTTACGACGCTGAGTGGACCCCATTCCAGACCTCCACACTTCAGCAAAATCCGAGGACGTACTGGGAATCAAACCCGAGTCCGTCTACGCCGAAGGCAGCTATGCTAAACTTTCGGCTATGGAGGTGGTCATCATCTTATTCCTTCTGTTTTGTATGTTAGTTCTTATTTATTTTCATGTAATATTTTTCTGAAACAATACTCTCTATGGATTTTTCAAAATTTTAGGAAGTTTGGAAATTTGTGGTAAGGTCTTATGGGACCAAAGTGCTGAGGTCATCAGTCCTTAAGCTTACACACTACTAAATCTAACTTAAACTAACTTACACTAAGGACAACACACACACCCATGCCCGACGGAGGACTCGAACGTCTGAAGGGAGCAGCTGCGCGGGCCGTGAGAAGACGGCCAAGACATCGCGGCTACACTGAGCAGCTCAAAATTTTACATTCGGCAAATGTTGCCATATCATCAGCGTTTCTTTGTTTTGCACATGTAAAATTCTTCAGTCAAGTGATGCATCTTCACATTTATTGCATCTTAAATGTAAAATTTTAGCAATAAAAAAGGGAGGTTGGGTTTTTCGAAAACTTTTATTCACTCTAGCCTGCCTTGCCGAACAGCCTTTATTTTGAAAACAGCTCTTTGCTCTTGTAACGAGGCTTGATTACTTTCTAGTATCGTCAGTTTTTCTATAAACTGAGACCAGTCTAGATCTTCCCCAAAGAGTATTCTAACCTTATCACCCTTAAAAAAAAGTATTTTATTACTTCTGAGCCTTTTACAATGGAATGTTCTGAAGCTGTTTAGGATATCTCTAGTTAATCTCTCCTTCACAGATCCATATCGATCTTCAGAGAGGCTCTGTTTTCTTTTTCTTCTTAGATTCTGATGCTCATTGTCTCCCTTAGTATCTTGGAGACATGGTACGAAAGTTAAATACAATCGTGTCAGCTATTGGTACAAACACTATTTTTTGAATTTCTACTCGGTGAGCGCACAAAGAAACCTTCATGCTTTATCATTGAATACTTCAGGTAACCAGTATAAATATTGCTGGAAATTTACATCCCCTCCAAGGAGTAAAAATAGGATGTCTAACAGTTTCAATGAGACCACAAATCTTTGAAAAGTTATTTATCGTCCTCACATTCATTACGAAGTGTGGTACAACCAATCACTCTTTGTGACAATTTGGACTCACTGCTGTCTTATTACCATTTTTTTGTAAATCACCCACAATAACTAGCCTAAAAATAAAGACGAAGAGAAAGTGGCTCCAACGTTACGGTAATATTGCTTAATTCAGGGGCTGGTTTTGATATGCTATTCCTTTCGGGAAATTTTTTGTACCAAGCAATTTGTTACGAAAAGAGGAATCTATAATGATTAGCTTACACAGTTCAGAATGTGATTCATAGCAGAGTAGAATGTGCATGTTTTCATAAACATTGCTATAGGGACTGCATTAACTAAATTCATGAAATATTATATAGTTTTTTGTTGTCCGCATCTTTGTGGTCTCCAATATTAATAAATAAGATTTATGTAATCGAATGTGAACGAGTTGGAAACATAAAACGAGCAAGATCAGGATTTGGTAATGGTGCGAAAGGATATTTACCGTGTCCTTTAGCTGCGCGTTTTATCTGAAGATGTCTGTATTGGACACCTGAGACAGATAACGATGGGTAACTAACTTGTGATTGTAATTAACAGTGTATAAATATTACCGTACAATCGTCGATCACCCATTTCAACAGTTGGGTCGCTTATAGTATGTAAGTTAAAACATTTTCATATTTATTTAAAGATCTTTTGATGTTGTATTTGAACTATACACTTCGTCCTATAGCGCTACAACATCTTTATCTCGGCACTTGTCAACGCCCTAAAGATTCCACTGGGTATAATACATGCAGCAACAAGAATATCCCCCTCTTCCGCACTTTTTAGCCGTCAGTGCTTCTTCATTGCTAGGATAATTTCTCTTGAATCATTTCTGTTATACTGATCTAGTAGTTCTGATGCTGGCAACAGTCTTCGGAAGACCTTCCTTTTGCTTCTTCACACAACCATCCCTCTACATCAGTTTTGTTTGACTGCTTCTTTCCACCAGCTTTTTCTTCCTAAATACCAGAATTTCTCGAAACGTAAAAAGGTTCATGAGCCTATTGTTTCCTTGCACTATTCAAATATTTTTATGTGGCAGAGCAATTCGTGTCCATCACTATAGCATCTACTTTATCCACATTCTTCGAGCTACATGTAATATATCTTTCACCATCACACTAATTTCGATAATAAAACACTAAATAAAAGCCTTCGATTGTTTAATACTCATTCAACAATTATTCTTAAGCCTTGCCGACACAATCAAGATGGCCTATTAACTCTACTACTGAATAGAAATTTGCATTACAACAAAATAAAGCGTTACAGAGGCAGACTGAGATTCAGCAGAGATATACTCCACACCTTTTTCAGAATAATTCATACTTTCCGTTCGTACAGCAGGGAAATAAGTTCTCTGTGCAGCTTACAGACACTGCGTGCCATTGGCTTTTCTGCGATACTGCTTTTCAAAACCGATTAGTATCTCTTACATGGTAAATGATTAATTGCCTATCTCTGTCGAGTGAGAGTTGCAACGCCGATGTAATAATATCAGTGCCGACAGGAATTACAGAACTAAGCAACCTTGGTGCCCATAGTAGGCAGAACGCCAATCTTTAAAGCCGTGCCGTACTTAGCCTTGGAAGTGTTTTGGACCGTGTGTGTGATTTCTCTCGTGCCGTTCACCGAAACCAGATAGGATCCATGTGTGTACTCCTGGAAGGATTCATGTACGCAGTGCATACGTGAAAACAGTTAATCGCTGTAAGGAATACAGGTAATATAAACGAGACTTACTTGGGAACAATAAGAAGTGAAGACCAAGAGCGAGGTGGTTGTAGTAAAATAGGTGTAAGGTAGAGATGTAGTCCTTCTTCTCTACTGTTCTCTACTGTTCAACCAATGTGCCGAATAAGCAATTAAAAAAGGAAAATAAAGATTAATGAATGTCGTAAATGAGATTAAAATCCGAGGAGAAATGATATCAGTAATAAAATTTCCTAATGATATTATTATCCTTTCTAAATGTGAGAAAGAATTACAGGACGTCGGGTGAAAATAATTTGCGTAGAAGTAAGTAACAGAGTGAGAGAAAATTTGGAAAGAGAAAAACTGAAGTATCTGAGATTTTTTATAGTAGAAGGATGGTGAAAATCGAGTGGATTGATGGGATAAGAAATGTGGAAGTTCTCTGCAGACTCGGCGAGGAAAGGTATGTGTGGAAAACAGTAAGTAGAGTAGAAAAAACGATAAGTTATCCAAGTCTGAGAATGACCTCCGTGATACTATATCAAGTAGTAGAATTCAAAAATTTTATGGTAAGACAGAGACAGAAATGTACCCAACAAATAACTGAGGGCTTAGGGTGTTACCTGAGGCGAAGAGATTGGTGGAGGATGAAATCTTGGCGGGACCGAATCATGCCAGTCATGAGACTGACAACCTGAAAAAATGTAGTCTTTGGAAGGATATCTTGACTTACCTACCTCCTCAGTGCAAATCTTTAATTTTTCGCATGTTAATAGCTACGATTTCACCAATGAGAACGAGACATTAAACCATGAATGCGATGATAAAAGTAGAAATGACAGTCATTACTCAATAAATTTTGAAGAATTATTTCTTTAAGTATGGTGGGTTTAAAAAATTTCCATCTTATGTCTAGTGGCTACATGCACAGATGGCCCACACATGTGGAAATGACCGGAAACTCTACATAGCCTAGTTTTTAGATTTTCTGTTGTAAAGCGAAGCTGCGTCTACTGCGTAGTGGATTTACAAAAAAAATGGTTCAAACGGCTCTGAGCATCATGGGACTCAACATCTGAGGTCATCAGTCCTCTAGGACGTAGAACTACTTAAACTTAACTAACCTAAGGACATCACACACACCCATGCCCGAGGCAGGATGCGAACCTGCGACCGTAGCAGTCACACGGTTCCCGACTGAAGTGCCTAGAACCGCACGGCCACCGCGGCCGGCACTGGGTATACAGCTGTCGCCATTTGAAACAATTAATATTCTAATTTGTTAGGAAGTTCTTCTATTTCAAGCACAGCCAAAGCATAAAACACTTGATAATTTACATAATATTACTTCGTAGGAGAAAATAATTGCAATTATAACCCAGAAAAACCGCAAACAATAACATGGCGACTGGTATTACGATTAGAAGACGAAAAGGGAGAAAGATAGTGATATAGAAGTACAGAGATAATTTAATCTAATTTACATCAGTTATTCGTGGAAACGTGAACTGCTTTCAGAAAAGATCGAAGTAGTTTGACTACACTGTCGATTACCAGTCAATGGAATAAGTCGTTATCCGTCAAGAATCTCCAGGTAAACTATACACCAGGAACCGATTTAAGATGGAACTATCACGCGGGTCTAGCCATGGGGAAAACGTTTTGTCTGGCAGAGACTTATCGCAAGAATCCTTAGTAAGGTCGATTCACATATGTAGGAGTTTGCTTGAGTAACTCTTGTTTCGCTTTTCCTAAGTATTTTTTGTCTATGTAAAATCCCTGCCGGTTTTTACAGCAGTAAGAGATGGAAAATATCTCAAGAAAAATGGCGCGATTCGCTGACGTTTTTTCAGTATGCCTGAAAACAATGTACAAATAGATTCGACACCGAGACTCTAAAAAAAGAAAACAAAAAAAAACCAGTGTGCTGGCATATAAACAGTGCAGCGACAACCTTCATCCCGTGTACCATGCATGAGTGAAACAGAAAGGGTGGAACTATTCAGAAACATCCTCCACGCAGTGCACTACGTAAATACAGGGTGTTTCAAAAATGACCGGTATATTTGAAACGGCAATACAAACTAAACGAGCAGCGATAGAAATACACCGTTTGTTGCAATATGGGACAACAGTACATTTTCAGGCAGACAAACTTTCGAAATTACAGTAGTTAAAAATTGTCAACAACAGATGGCGCTGCGGTCTGGGAAACTCTATAGTACGACATTTTCCACATATCCACCATGCGTAGCAATAATATGGCGTAGTCTCAAATGAAATTACCCGAAACCTTTGGCAACGTGTCTGGCGGAATGGCTTCACATGCAGATGAGATGTACTGCTTCAGCTGTTCAATTGTTTCTGGATTCTGGCGGTACACCTGGTCTTTCAAGTTTCCCCACAGAAAGAAGACACAGAGGTTCATGTCTGGCGAATAGGGAGGCCAATCCACGCCGCCTCCTGTATGTTTCGGATAGCCCGAAGCAATCACACGATCATCGAAATATTCATTCAGGAAATTAAAGACGTCGGCCGTGCGATGTGGGCGGGCACCCTCTTGCATAAACCACGAGGTGTTCGCAGTGTCGTCTAAGGCAGTTTGTACCGCCACAAATTCACGAAGAATGTCCAGATAGCGTGATGCAGTAATCTTTTCGGATCTGAAAAATGGGCCAATGGTTCCTTTGGAAGAAATGGCGGCCCAGACCAGAACTTTTTGAGGATGCAGGGACGATGGGACTGCAACATGGGGCTTTTCGGTTCCCCATATGCGCCAGTTCTGTTTATTGACGAAGCCGTCTAGGTAAAAATAAGCTTCGTCAGTCCACCAAATGCTGCCCACATGCATATCGCCATCATCAATCCTGTGCACTATATCGTTAGCGAATGTCTCTCGTGTAGCAATGGTAGCGGCGCTGAGGGGTTGCCGCGTTTGAATTTTGTATGGATAGAGGTGTAAACTCTGGCGCATGAGACGATACGTGGACGTTGGCGTCATTTGGACCGCAACTGCAACACGGCGAACGGAAACCCGAGGCCGCTGTTGGATCACCTGCTGCACTAGCTGCGCATTGCCCTCTGTGGTTGCCGTACGCGGTCGCCCTACCTTTCCAGCACGTTCATCCGTCACGTTCCCATTCCGTTGAAATTTTTCAAACAGATCCTTTATTGTATCGCTATTCGGTCCTTTGGTTACATTAAACCTCCGTTGAAAACTTCGTCTTGTTGCAACAACACTGTGTTCTAGGCGGTGGAATTCCAACACCAGAAAAATCCTCTGTTCTAAGGAATAAACCATGTTGTCCACAGCACACTTGCACGTTGTGAACAGCACACGCTTACAGCAGAAAGACGACGTACAGAACGGCACACCCACAGACTGCGTTGTCTTCTATATCTTTCATATCACTTGCAGCGCCATCTGTTGTTGAAAATTGTAACTACTGTAATTTCGAAAGTTTGTCCGCCTGAAAATGTACTGTTGTCCCAAGCATATTCCAACAAACAGTGTATTTCTATCGCTGCTCGTTTAGTTTATATTGCCGTTTCAAATATACCGGTCATTTTTGAAACACCCTGCATATGTTCCTCATGTACAGACACTAAGAAAATGTTTATTTCTTTCTATAGGGATTTAGATAAGGAAAGGAGACAAGCAGACTAATGACAAATTAATTCCGTCTTTTGGGCTGACTGTGATATTAAATCTCTTATAATCCGGTGAAATATGGAATGCATTGTAATAAAAAGCTTTAGGGCCGAATAAACGTTCATTTCTGTCACCAGTATGCCAGGAGAAGAGAAATTTCATTTACGTTTACCAAACCGAGAGTGTACAACAACTGAGGTTCTGGCGTAGTGTAGATCACCTAGGACAGCATCGATGACTTCACTGATGACGTAATCGATGAGTCATTCGATTGCTTCACCCCTTCTCCTTTTGACAAGGGTCACTGACCTTATGTATAAAATAGTGAGGAATTCAAATTTTGCCGAGAAATTCAAAAAATAGATGAATATTCAAAAATAGGTGGGAAATTCAGAAAAACAGCCCAGTGTTTTTAGTCACTTTTTTGTAAACTGACGTAAATTCAAATATCCAAGATAGTATATTCTCATGCTGGAATCCACAGTATCTGACCTGGAACGTTGGCACTGCCTCTATGATGTCAGAATCGAAGACCTAGAATATTGTCACTACGACGTCGAATTATTGTCTGAAAGAAAGGATGTTTGATCCCCCTGCAAGTTCAGTCCAGTCCGTTAGACAAAGCTTGTGAGTCTACTGACCTACCCCACATGTTTCTCAAAGCTATTATTTACTCAGACAAGTACAGACGTGCAGTCATGGTTGTCAAGGCCCTTCTTCTAAATGCACAATCAAGACGGGCACTGCTATACTCCTGACGTTACCTAAAAACTGCCTGAAGTTTTAAGACAAGCTGTCTCAAGCTTAAACAATATCTCCTTCCACCCCAATGATATCATTGTGTCTAAAAAAAATATTTCACACTGCTTCTTAAGTGTGTCGCTGAATACCTGGTACTATTAATTTCACATGATTGACAACTCTGTGGTGGTTGGTGGCGGTTGGCTGTGTTAATGTCTGTGGAATAACCACAGTCCATCCTCCGCACAAATTTCCGTAATTAATTTTATTTTATTTTTTCCTCGGAGACGCTGCTCAATTTTTTACCTCAGGGGGACAAATGGGTATCACTCAATTTTTCGAGTCTCTGTAGAATGCATTTATGTGCATGTTACAGGTCATTTTAAATCTAGGTGAATTTTGAATTTCTCCCACCCGTTTACAACATGTGTAAATGCATATGGCCCGTCGGAGTGGCCGAGCTGTTCTAGGCGCTACAGTCTGGAGTCGCGCGACCGCTACGGTCGCAGGTTCGAATCCTGCCTCGGGCAAGGATGTGTGTGATGGCCTTAGGTTAGTTAGGTTTAAGTACTTCTAAGTTCCAGGGGACTGATGACCTAAGAAGTTAAGTCCCATAGTGATCAGAGCCATTTGAACCTTTTTTTTTAACAGCAAATGTGTGATTCGGTCATTTTAAAATTCATCCTACATTTTACATCGGGCCAAATGTGTTGTGGCCGTAGTACTGTCACAAAGAGCGTACGATCGTCGGGAAGCAGAACTTCTGTCCTCCACTTCACACTAGGCAGTTGAACAGGCATTATGTGTATGGCGTCTCTGTGCAGTGAGCTTACATCAATGGACTGTGGCATGACACCAGGGCGGATGGGACTCAGTGCTAATGTACCAGTCTGGCCCAGCACAGGTCAGTGCCAATGCGGCCTGGTGACAGTGGTGCAACTTCCGGCTGTTGACGTGCCAGACCGTGGGGCTGTAGTTGAACGTTGAGTGAAGGAAGGAGTATATAGAGGGTCTATACAAGGGCGATGTACTTGAGGACAATATTATGGAAATGGAAAAGGATGTAGATGAAGATGAAATGTGATATACGACACTGCGTGAAGAGTTTGACAGAGCACTGAAAGACCTGAGTCGAAACGAGGCCCCCGGAGTAGACAACATTCCATTGGAACTACTGACGGCCTTGGGAGAGCCAGTCCTGACAAAACTCTACCATCTGGTGAGCAAGATGTATGAGACAAGCGAAATACCCTCAGACTTCAAGAAGAATATAATAATTCCAATACCAAAGAAAGCAGGTGTTCACAGATGTGAAAATTACCGAACTATCAGTTTAATAAGTCACAGCTGCAAAATACTAACGCGAATTCCTTGCAGACGAATGGAAAAACTAGTAGAAGCCGACCTCGGGGATGATCAGTTTGGATTCCGTAGAAATGTTGGAACACGTGAGGCAATACTGACCTTACAACTTATTTTAGAAGAAAGATTAAGGAAAGGCAAACCTACGTTTCTAGCATTTGTAGACTTAGAGAAAGTTTTTGACAATGTTGACTGGAATACTCTCTTTCAAATTCTAAAGGTGGCAGGGGTAAAATACAGGGAGCGAAACGCTATTTACAATTTGTACAGAAACCAGATGGCAGTTATAAGAGTCGAGGGACATGAAAGGGAAGCAGTGGTTGGGAAGGGAGTGTGACAGGGTTGTAGTCTCTCCCCGATGTTATTCAATTTGTATATTGAGCAAGCAGTAAAGGAAACAAAAGAAAAATTCGGAGTAGGTATTAAAATCCATGGAGAAGAAATCAAAACTTTGAGGTTCGCCGATGACATCGTAATTCTGTCAGAGACAGCAAAGGACTTAGAAGAGCAGTTGAATTGAATGGATAGTGTCTTGAAAGGAGGATATAAGATGAACATCAACAAAAGTAAAACGAGGATAATGGAATGTAGTCGAATTAAGTCGGGTGATGCTGAGGGAATTAGATTAGGAAATGAGACACTTAAAGCAGTAAAGGGGTTTTGCTGTTTGGGGAGCAAAATAACTTATGATGGTCGAGGTAGAGAGGGTATAAAGTGTAGACTGGCAATGGCAAGGAAAGCGTTTCTGAAGAGGAGAAATTTGTTAACATCGAGTATAGATTTAAGTGTCAGGAAGTCATTTCTGAAAGTATTTGTATGGAGTGTAGCAATGTATGGAAGTGAAACATGGATGATAAATAGTTTGGACAAGAAGAGAATAGAAGCTTTTGAAATGTGGTGCTACAGAAGAATGCTGAAGATTAGATGGGTATATCACATAACTAATGAGGAAGTATTGAATAGGATTGGGGAGAAGTTTGTGGCACAAGTTGACTGGAAGAAGGGATCGGTTGGTAGGACATGTTCTGAGGCATCAAGGGGTCACCAATTTTTGGAGGGCAGCGGGGAGGGTAAAAATCGTAGAGGGGGACCAAGAGATGAGTACACTAAGCAGATTCAGAAGGATGTAGGTTGCAGTAGGTACTGGGAGATGAAGAAGCTTGCACAGGATAGAGTAGCATGGAGAGCTGCATCAAACCAGTCTCAGGACGGAAGACCACAACAACAACATCAGTGGGGTGGATGGGTAATTGTTTAAGCTTTGTACACCGCGACCTTTAATTTGGGACAGGCGGTAGGTAAGGTCAGGCGGTAATCTGGTGCCTGTCTTCATTGTGCAAGTAGTACAATTAAGCTAACAATCATAGTTTCAGTTCCATACTTGTCTGAGTAAAAAATTGCTTGGGGTAACAGGTACATACGTTAGCAGATTGGCACGTTTTGCCTAACAGACATGCCTGAACCTGCAGGGGGAGTAAACATCCTTTTTTGCTGTCAATAATTTGGCCACATACTGGTAGTATTCCAGTATTAGATTCTGAAGTCACAGAGGTAGTGCCAGTGCTTCAGATCTAGGATGCTGACACAATTCAGGCGGTGTCAGTATTCCTTGTCAGCTATCGTGAACTCCACTTTGAGAATATACCTTCTGTGATATTTGAATTTGTAAGTATGCTGTTTAGGTTTTTATGTTGGTAACGTCTGTATAAAAATCACTGGCTGTGCCGTGTGCAGTCTGTGGCTGGTTGGCTTTGTTGGAATATTCGCTATTGTAGTGTTGGGCAGCTTCATGTGAACAGCGCGTAGCGGTGCGCAGTTGGAGGTGAGCCGCCAGCAGTGGTGGATTTGGGAAGAGAGATGGCGGAGTTTTGAAAGCGGACGATCTGGACGTGTGTCCATCAGAAAGAGTAAATTTGTAATACTGGATATCATGAACTTATATAGGGTGTTACAAGAATGCACAGCCAAACTTTGAGGAAACATTCCTCACACACAAAGAAAGAAAATATGTTATGTGATTATGTGTCCGGAAACGCTTACTTTCCATGTTAGAGGTCATTTTATTACTTCTCTCCAAATCACATTAGTCATGGAATGGAAACACACAGCAACAGAACGTACCAGCGTGACTTCAAACACTTTGTTACAGGAAATGTTTAAAATGTCCTCCGTTAGCGAGGATACATGCATCCACCCTCCGTCGCATGGAATCCCTGATGCGCTGATGCAGCCCTGGAGAATGGCGTATTGTATCACAGCCGTTCACAAAACGAGCACGAAGCGTCTCTACATTTCGTACCGGGGTTGCGTATACAAGAGCTTTCAAATGCCCCCATAAATGAAAGTCAAGAGGGTTGAGGTCAGGAGAGCTTGGAGGCCATGGAATTGGTCCGCCTCTATCAATCCATCGGTCACCGAATCTGTTGTTGATAAGCGTACGAACACTTCGACTGAAATGTGCAGGAGCTCCATCGCGCATGAACCACATGTGTCGTACTTGTAAAGGCACATGTTCTAGCAGCACAGGTAGAGTATCCCCTATGAAATCATGATAACGTGCTCCACTGAGCGTAGGTGGACGAATCTAAAATGAGCTCTAACATGGAAATTAAGCGTTTCCGGACACATGTCCACATAACATATTTTCTTTATTTGTATGTGAGGAACGTTTCCTGAAAGTTTGGCCGTACCTTTTTGTAACATCCTGTATATGATGACTTTTAAACACTATTAAGATAAATACATTGTTTGTTCTCTGTCAAAATCTTTCATTTGCTCAATATGCCTATCAGTAGTTAGTGCCTTCAGTAGTAAGAATCTTTCATTTAGCTGGCAGTATTGGCGCTCGATGTATTGCAGTAGTTATAGTAACGAAGAGTTTTGTGAGGTAAGTGATTCATGAAAGGTATAGGTTATTGTTAGTCAGGGCCATTCTTTTGTAGGGATTATTGAAAGTCAGATTGCGTTGCGCTAAAAATATTGTGTGTCACTTTAGTGATGATCAGAATAAGTAAAGAGAGAAATGTCTGAGTACGTTCAGTTTTGCTCAGCTGTTTGAAAATGAAATAAAATAAAGGGTTTACCAGAACACCAACTCATTAATTTTTCTAAGGAGATGTTTCAAATTTGCTGACAATTTATACTTAGAACGCAGCCTCACTTCCACAGTGACATCACAGAAGTAGGGGTAAAGCCTACTAAAGCAACTGGGCTACTTTATTATAAGGGGAGTTCAAAAAGAAAGGAGCTGGACGCATAATTACAGAAACCAGTACCTGAATGTTAGAAGTATTGACCCTGGCTATTGAGACACTTGTCACACTTTGACACACGGTTGTGAATGGCTGTCTCATGAAATTCTCGTGGCTGCGATGTTGACCACTTCCGCACGTAGGGGTGGGCGACGTCGTCCAAGGTGAATCGGAAAGGTTATGCTCTTCTTTGACCAAGATGGTCCCCCTTCTGATTCACTTCCTGCAGCACGGGACAACACTGAATGCCCAGGTTACACGTAAACCTTGACCACTCTTCGCCAAGCGATCA
This sequence comes from Schistocerca gregaria, assembly GCF_023897955.1. Taxonomy (NCBI): domain Eukaryota; kingdom Metazoa; phylum Arthropoda; class Insecta; order Orthoptera; family Acrididae; genus Schistocerca; species Schistocerca gregaria. The sequence goes on from NC_064924.1 coordinate 435,119,938, forward strand.
AATCAAAACGACCTGGCAATCTCACCCGAGGGGTCATTCCGCTCCACGACGATGCAAAGCCTCATTCGGCTAACACAGTCGCGGCACTCCAGCAGAAATTCAAATGGGAGATTCTCGGCCACCTTCCATACACTCCGGAGCACTCTCCCTGTGATTGAGTCATCTTTGGTCCCCTTTAAAAAGCTCTGAGTGGCAAACGATTCACCTCGGGCGACGACATCCAACTTTACGTGGGGTACTGGTTAACATCGTAGATTCGGGAATTTTATGACATAGCCCCACACCTCCTTGAGTCACAGTAGGACAAGTGTCTCAACAGCCAAGGTCAATACTTCTAATATACAGGTACAGATTTCTGTAATTATGCTTCCCATTCGTTTCTTTTTGAACGCCCCTAATAATTTTCCTCCAAGATTTGAACTTTCTATCATTTTATACACAGACCAACTGGCCTAACTCAAAATGGGAGGGATGGGGGAATCTCATGACTCATCGATGGCGTCACAGTTGACGTACCTTTCATCAAAATCCTCAATGTTATATTACCAAACAGCAGATTGTTTCCTTCGTTTAATATGTGACGTCACAGCGCAGACGTATATCTACGTCTACATATGTACTCCGTAAGCCACTGTACATTGTCTTGTCCACCGCTGCCAGCAATCGTGTACATTGACTACATTTCTACCAAGTGTTCTGCATTATCACAGAAGGAACATCTAGCTTCTCGTAGCACTATTACAAAACATCGTTCAAACTCAGTAAGGTGTTCATACTGGCGTCTTAGTCACCTTAAAAGCATTTTTGACCAACAACAATTCATCACGTACAATTTTAAAGGTAACTAATGCTCACGTCCGTTGCACCCTAAGTTTAAAGAAAACCGTATTTCCATCCTCACATTGTCGCGAAATTTGAATGGACGTCATCTTTCAAATGTAGAAACAAGCCAACCAACTTTCGTTTACGTCGCATTACGCCTTCTTGGTGTCGCGATATTTTTTACGCTAGGATATTTTCAAAAATTGTGATAAATTTGCAGTGGGGAAGGAAACATGTCGGAAAATTCCGACAGGGGTGGAATTTCGTTTCGAACATGTGAAAATAAGAGAACCATGCTAACATAACGTTCCGACTTTATTGCAAGGCGTGTGCAATAGTCGAGAGGCAACCAGGAGAGGTGAAAAGTGGCCAAAGAAACTAGTAGTTTTCAATGACAAAACGTTGATGCACACTCGTTATACCACGACAAAGTCCTGGCACATTACATAGCTTGTGCGAAAGGGAATAATTATCAGAAGCGGTTAGAAGAGAAAGTGATTCCCAGTGCGAGCTGGTAATAGTGTTGTTCTTGGCTCCACCGTAGCGTATTCTTCAGACAAATAAATTCTCCCACTACTGCAACTCGCAAGAACATAGCAAATTCAGTTTTTAACCGACTTTGTAAATGTCGCGTTATAATAATCTAAGACACATGCAGTTTTAAAGCTTAATGGAGTACCGTTCTAAGGCACACACCATTCCGCTGTGAATTGAAACCTATGTAGTTAATCTGGAATGGAAAGCACCAAAAAAAGCAGAAATTTTTTCCAATAATTTAACTATCCAGTAGCAAATAATCGTAAATTGCCATGCCGCAGTGGTAACACCGATTCTCGTCAGATCACAGAAGTTAAGCGCTGTCGGACTGGGCTAGTACTAGGATGGGTGACCATCCAATCTGCCGAGCGCTGTTGGCAAGCAGAGTGCACTCAGCCCTTGCTAGGAAAACTAAGGAGTTACTTGGTCAAGAAGTAGCGGCTCCAGTCTCGTAAACTGACAAACGGCCGGGAGAGCGGTGTGCTGACCACCCCTCCATATAAGTATCCAGTGAAGCCTGTGGGCTGAGGATGACAGAGCGGACGGCCGATACCGTTGGGCCTTCATGGCCTATTCAGGCAGAGCTTAGTTAAGAGTAGTTTTTAATAGTAAATAACAAAGGATTCTTCACATAAGATTATAAAAACTGATGGTCAAAAGCTTAGCAACATGTTACGGGAATGGAAAATTAATATTGTAGCAGAGATAGGTTAATGGAACAAGCAATACAGAGAATGAAGGTGAATACAGGGCATGAAGAAGACACGGAGGATAAAACAGATACGCCAGGTGATGAAATATGGTGTTGGCCGACCCTTAAGCCTTGATGACCGCTCGGCAGTCATACTTTCAATCGGGTGCTAGAAGGTTTCTTGGGGAATGGCAGTCCGTTTTTCACGGAGTACTGCACTGAGGAGAGGTATCGAAGTCGGCGGTGAGGCCTGAAACGAAGTCGACGTTCCAAAACATCCGAAAGGTTTTCTGTAGGAGTCAGGTCAGGCCTCTGTGCAGGCCAATCCATTACAGGGATGTTATTGTCGTGTAACCATTCCGCCACAGGCCGAGCATTATGAACAGGTGCTTGATCATGTTGAAAGATGCAATCGACGTTCCCGAATTGCCCTTCAAATGTGGGAAGCAAAAATGTGCTTAAAACATCAATGTAGGCCTGTGCTGTGATAGTTACAGGCAAACCAGCAAGGGTTACAATACCCCTCCATGAACAGCATGACCACACCATAACACCATCTCCTCCGAATATTACTGTTTGCACTTCACACGCTGGCAGATGACGTTCACTGGGCATTCGCCATGAGCACACCCTGCCATCGGATCTGCAGATTGTGTACAGTGATTCGTCACTCCACACAACGTTTTTTCACTGTTCAATCGTCCATTGTTTACACTCCTTACACCGAGCGAGATGTCATTTTGTATTTATCGACGTGACGTGTGGCTTACGAGCAGCCGCTAGACTATGAAATCGAAGTTTTCTTTCCTTCCGCCTAACTGTCATATGCTTACAGTGGACCCTTATGTAGTTTGGAATTCCTGTGTGATGGTTTGGATGGAGGTCTGCCTATTAAACATTACGACCCTCTCAACTGTCGGCGGTCTCTGTCCGTCAACAGACGGGTTTCGCCTGTACGCTTTTGCGCTGTATATGCCCCTTCACGTTTCCACTTCACTATCACATCGGAAGCAGTGGACTTAGGGATGTTTAGGAGTGTGGAAATCTTGCGTAGAGACGTATGATACAAGTGACACCTAATCACCTGACCACGTTCGAAGTCTTTGAGTTCCACAGAGCGACCCATTCTGCTCTCTCACGATGTCTAATGGCTACTGAGATCGCTGATATGGAGTACCTGGGAGTAGGTGGCAGCACAACGCACCTAATATGAAAAACGTATTTTTTGGGGGTGTCCGGATACTTTTGATCACATAGTGTAACTGAGTATTGAATTTTGAATGGAGTGCAGGGCAGATTGTTCCTTAACGGGCAGCACCAATTAAGAAAGAGCTTAAAAAAGCTTCTGTTCGGTGGGTGACCATAGGTGAGATGGTAGATTTGCAGTTATGAAGAGATGACAGGCACCTGAACTACCGCGTGACACAGAGGTATGCGTGCACACTGCAGGGGCAACGATGTAAGCTTAGTATATCATATTCATGTAACCGACCTTCCAACACCACTTCTAAGACATGGACATCGTCAAACGGATGAGTACTCGAGACGTGACGTAGTCAAGCAGTCATACTTGGGTTGGAATCTCTACTAATCAGAGGTTGCTCGAGACCAATACCATATGATAAACTTTACCGTTAAGCACGAATCGCTCCACCAGATATTAGAACACATGTCGTAACCACGAACGAGAGATGTAAAGCAATTAACTCACACGTGCAGCCTTTGCATGGCTGGATATCGACCTAACGAGCAACGACTGAGGTCTAGGAGGAGTCTCCTCCAAATAACTGAAAATCCGAACGAATCTCCTCAGCCTGCTAGAAAATGTTTAAGTGGAGCTTCCCTAGCCCACCCAGGCTCTGAGAATGTGGCGAAGATTAAGCACAGCCCACTTTATGAACTGCAGCAAGTGGCCTTCGAGATCCATTATGGAGGATTTGATGGCCGCCAAAGTTGATGCCAGTGATTTTGCAAGATTCTGGACAAATCCTATTGAATGTCTTCTGCATGTTTTGTCCATACACAGCATCATGTAACACAAGTTGTATTTCTATTATTATTTACTTCTGACACGAATAAAAATAGCCTCTAGTGATTACAATATTAGTACAATATTGGATATCATCGCAATATTAGATAACATCGCAATAGTGAAGGTTCGGCAGAACGAGTGACAGCGTAATCTACATTACACACCCTGTGGAAATACGCTCCGAAACCTCTGAAGGTCCTAGAGGCAAACGTAAATGTTCTTTCACTTGGTGGTAACATTTTCTGCTCATTTGAGCTGCTCAGCCGAAGTCGTAACCTAGTCCTTCACTGTTTTGTGTTACGTAATTTGTATATCATCAAGATGAATAGGGCCAATTACACCAAGGAATGCAGAAGTCTTCTGATGAGATTATAAAATTACTTTCCACTCGCCTGACAAGTAAAGGTAGTTGGCAACGTACGTGGGCAAATACAGTCCTAATTACCACACTGATTTTAAGTCGTTCCGACCTGCAGTGAGAGCGTCGACATACGCTGCTGAAGAGGAGGAGGATTTGGGCGTGGAGCTACCACTAACAGGCGCTCAAACACCGGCCGCGGTCTCCGTTCACCTGCGGCCCGTCCCGAGTCAACACAGGTGGGCAGCGCTCCCGAGCACTTCTGGCCGATGCACGGCGTCGACGGTGCACAGCTATTCTCCTCAAGCGAGGCAACCTGCCAGCTATAAGTAACTGGTCTTCCACTGCGTCGTATCGGAAGAAGTCGACGTGATTTGCTTTTTCATCAACTTTAAGGTTGGACTGATGGGGCTTGCTACGACGTCATCTACTGATCCATATGTCATACAAATCATCGACTGTTCGTACTGTCCTTTTTGTAATACAATATTTGCTAAGTCGAGGTTAGAGTGAGTCCCAGACACTTGAACAATATTCCTGAGCAGCACGTGTTTTATAATCTACGAGGGTCACTTCAAAACAAATGCAAACTATTTTTTTTAATTCCATCTTCTATTCTACATGTTTGTAGATACATCCTTTAGGAACAATATTTTCGTTTCTCCACATAATTTCCATCCCTCTCAACTGCCTTACGCCATCTTGGAACCAGCGCCTGTATACCCACACGGGAAAATTCTGGACCAACCTGTTGCAGCCACTGTTTGGCAGCGTGCACAAGGGAGTCATCATCTTCAAACCCTGTTACACGAAGAGATTCTTCCCAAAGAGATGACAGTCACATGGAGCCAGGTCAGGACTGTAAGGCGGGTGTTTCAGTCTTGTCCATCCGAGTTTTGTGATCGCTTCCTTGGTTTTTCGACTGATATGTGGCCGTGCATTGTCGTGCAACAGCAAAACATCCTGCTTTTGCCGGTGTGGTCGAACACGACTCAGTCGAGCTTGAAGTTTCTTCAGTGTCGTCACATATGCATCAGAATTTATGGTGTTTCCACTTTCCATGATGTCACGAAGCAAGAGTCCTTCGGAATCGAAAAACACCGTAGCCATAACTTTTCCAACGGAACGTGTGGTTTTGCATTTTTTTTTTCTTGTTTGAATTTGCATGATGCCACTCCATTGATTACCTCTTCGTCTCTGGTGAAAATTGATGGAGCCGTGTTTCATCACCTGTCACAATTCTTCCAAGAAATTCATCTCCACCATTCTCGAAATATTCGAAACGTTCTCTTCATACCGTTTTTCTTGTTTCCTTGTGAGCCACTGTCAACATCCTGGAAACCCCCTGGCACAAACCTTTTTTAACGCCAACACTTTCAGTATTCTGCAAACACTTCTTTCCCCTAAACCAATGTAACGTGACAATTCGTTCACTGTGATGCGTCTGTCAGCAGTCGCCAATTCGTTAACTCTCTGCACATTGTCTGGAGTGTGTGCAGTACGAGGCCTGCCGCTAGGAGGACAATCCTCAATACTGCCGTGCCCGGTTTCATCATGTAACTTGCTTGCCCACCGAATAACTGTACTACGATCGACAGCAGCATCCCCATACACATTTTTCAACCTCTTGTGGATGTTTCCCACTTTCTCGTTTTCACAGCACAGGAATTCTATGACAGCATGTTGCTTCTGATGAACGACAAGTGTAGCAGCCATCTTGAAGACATGCTGTGACGGCGCCACTCACGGGAAAAGGTTGTACGAAGTTTGAAAACAAGCGGGAATGATGCATCTACACACTGCAAAATTTTCACAAATGCAGAATGAAAACTGTATTTTTACAAAAATAGTGTGCATTTCTTTTGGAATTACACTCGCATCTACCTGTAACGGTTCGCTTATAGCAGTTTTGTAAACTACTTGATTGTAACGGTTCGCTTATAGTATTGTCAGAGTCTAATTACACGCGAGACAGTCCACTGACTGTGTTAAAAAAAACGAAAGACTGATGGGAGGACAATTATCGTTAGATCTATGGGTGCTTCAAATATATTGATGTGTGTGAACAATGTTTCAGAATTACTAGTGTATCAAACTTGCTGCTGCTGCCACTGAAACCACCGATGGATTGAGGAGCTGGCCATTCACAGACCGCAGCCGACGACTTGGCGATATTACAAGAATCCCTGTATAATCAGACAAAAAATTGTTGTTATACATTTGTATTGTTAGCAAGTCCAGTTTATACTTGCATTATATGGAGGCAAGATTACTGCGCCACCCTTAGACTTTTATAATACAAATTAACCCAACTTCACATAGACGAGTAATATAATGGCGCAACCACTGCCTATAGTGATTCCGATTATATGAATATTTATGACATACACTGAGGTGATAAAAGTCATGGGATGCGTAATATCGTGTGGGACCTCTTTTTAACCGGCATAGTGCCGCTGCTCCAAGCAGCATGCGCTCCACCAGTTGTTGGCAGTCTCCTGCAGTAATATTCAACCATGCTGCCTCGATAGTTACGAAAGTGTTGCCGGAGCAGTATTTTGTGCACGATCTGACCACTCGATTAAGTCCATAAATGTTCGATGGGTGGCCAAATTATTTGCTCGAATTCCTCAGAATGTTTTTCGAACCAATCGCGAGCAATTGTGGCCCAATGACATGGCTCACTGTCATCCACAATACTTCCATCGTTGTTTGGAAAAACGAAGTCAATGAATGGCTGCAGATGGTCTCTCAAGTAGCCGAGGATAGTCATTTCTAGTAAATGAACGGTTCAGTTGGACCAGAAGACCCTGTCCATGCCATGGAAACACAGCCCATGCCACTACCAGATTACACAGTGCCTTGTCGACAACTTGGGTCCATGACGTTTTTGGGTCTGGCCCCTCTATAACCCTACGATTAGCTCTTACCAACTGTAATCGGAGCTCACCTGACCAGGCCAGGATTTTCCAGTCGTCTGGGGTCCAACAGATATGGTCACAAGCCCAGGATAGGCGCTGCAGGCGATGTCACGCAGTTAGCAAAGACACTCGCGTCGGCCATCTGCTGCAGCAGCCCATTATCGCCAGAATTCGTCGCACTGTCGTAACGTATACGTTCGTCGTACGTTCCACATTGATTTCTGCAGTTATCTGACATACTGCTGCTTGTCTGTTAACTCTCACAATTCCACGGAAAAGCTGCTCTTCTAGGCCGTTAAGTGAATGCTATCGGTTCAAATGGCTCTGAGCGCTATGGAACTTAACTACTTAAACCTAAGTAACCTAAGGACATCACATACGTCCATGCCCGAGGCAGGAGTCGAACCTGCGGCAGTAGCGGTCGCATGGTTCCAGACTGAAGCGCCTAGAACCGCTCGGCCACTACGGCCGGCAATGCTGTCGTGCACGGCATTAGCCGCGGTACTGGTAATGGCCGACATTTGGTATTCTCAGCACACTGTTGACGTTGTGGATCTCAGAATGTAGAATTCCCTAAGGATTTCAGAAATGGAATGTCCAAAAGTGTCTTGCTCCGACTACGATTCTGCGTTCATAGTCTGTTAACTCTTGTCGTGCGGCCATAATCACGTCGAAAAACTTTTCTCATCAATCATATGACTACAAATGACAGCTGCGCCAATGTACTATCCTTTTATAGCCCGTGTACGAGATAGAGTGCACTGATATTTGTATATGAGCATATCGCTCTCCCATGACTTTTGTTACCTCAGTGTACTTGTGAGTATCTGACCTGTAGCTAGAATATTTGAAGTGTTCGTTCTGTTAGTTGCGAATGGATGAAGAAGTTTAGGTGGGATCGATCATATTAATTGAATGTGTGAAATGTTTAGGCAAAAATTATGGTGCTTTCTCCTTGGATTTTATGTAGCTTCAAGCAATTGTGGTGGTTAAGATTTCTCTTGACTTTCTTCTGATTATTCCAATTCTGATAACAATTATTTATGGGCTTGACAACTACTTACAGATAGCTCATTTTAGTTGGACTACATTAACGTAGCTAACATGTGACATCTCCTTTAGATGGTAACGCGATCTCAGTGCACTGAGTTGTTGGTGGGCCATTTGGTGACAGTAATAGCTATGATACACAGGATATAAAATCCCGTCTGTGTCCTGCGATCATTTTTATGTTAATAACTGGAAACCAATGCTGCACAATCGCAATAAAGTCATGAGATATTCAATTGACTCTTTTATGTTCTAATAAAAGAGTCAATTGAACATCTCATAATGACTTTATTGCGATTGTACAGCATTGGCTGGCAATTATTAACAGTAAAAGCTAATCATAATAAGGTCTCCAAGATAAGATGTCTGCTGGTCTAACCGCATAAGGAAATGAGAGATAGAAGTTGTTAATCAAAGACTTGGGTTTAAGTTGGACAATACTAAGACTAGATTTGAAATAAGTATTAAGGAGTTGAGACATGGATTAAAAACTCGTAACAAATCGCTCAGGAAACAGAACTGTGAGATGAAATCTAAACTTGAATCGAGTATTTTGGAGTTAACCGTTCAACTGGGGTCTATTACAATGACGCTAAATGATAGCAATATTAAACTGGATAAATTATAAACTAGCTGTACAGTTTTAAAATCTGAGCTGGAGAAATTCATGATACATGACAAACATTAAAGATGATTGCAGTTCTATGCAACCCAAGATGGATTCAATGAAAATATATGTATTTAACGAATGCCAGAAAAATGTTCATAAACTGATGAAAGAGAGAGATCAGAAGCTGTTCAGAGGTGGCGAGAACACGAAAACGGTTCACGTCTGTATGAACGGACAAGGTGATACGACTAGCAGTGCTGAAAGGGAAATATTACCTTTTACGACTTCTTGTGGAGTGGTTTTCAATAAGCATGCAGAAATCTGTCTCCTATCCTCTATCAAGAGGCTTAATAAGAGATAATAAAGGAGTTTTAGGTTAACCATACACAAGGAGTATCTGGATATCAGCCTATAGTTCCCAAGCTTTCAGTTAAAGTGAGCTTGATGGAGAGAGATGTGATACGGATGGAGAATACGTCGACGAAGAATGCCTAGGACACTTTCCTGACTCTTGCCACTTCCTCATACGATTGTGGGGAAGCTAATGTGCAGATGAACTGTAGCAGCTAGAACATTAATGGTCCGCTCTTCTGTAGTAACTTGTTTCCTTCAGTGCCGCACTACCACTTTCACGTAAATGGTTCAAGTGACTGATGAATAACTGTTGAGATGGTTTGCGTCTGTTGGGATACCTTGCCGCGCACACCGTCGAAGAACGAACTGCAGTCTTCCTATACACTCCATACACTACGAGCTTGCCTAGTAAATCTCATTGCCCACTCACGACTTCCACACTAACTAACAAGCAAGTTGCAATGCGCTCAGGGAACATGCAAGCACTCCATAAGCAAACATAACATCGTACCTAGCAACTGCACAGGTTGAGTAGCACACACAAGTGTTCTAGGCGCTTCAGTCCGGGACCGCGCGACTGCTACGGTCGCAGGTTCGAATCCTGCCTCTGGCATGGATGTGTGTGATGTCCTTGGGTTAGTTAGGTTTAACTAGTTCTAAGTTCTAGGCGACTGACGACCTCACATGTTAAGTCGCATAGTGCTCAGAGCCATTTGAACTCACAAACAAGTGTCACTGTGGAAACTTTTAAAAATACGATTTTTTGTCAGCAACTTGCTCTAGACTCCTGCAACAAACGCCGTTGGCATTCTAATTTACCCTACTTTTAGATTTACTGTCAATAGGCATTGTGCATGCTTGCACAAAAACTATATTTCTAAGTATTATTAGAATCTGTCTATTGGTTAACGTTACTAGCCCCTGTGTACCAAATCACTTTGCGAAAACCGCACATCAGTATCACTTTCCATTTCAGCAGTATTTTTTGTGAAAGTTCGAGGCGATTCACCTTGTAGTATTATCTGCAAACAATATGAATTTGCTATTAATAATGTCTACCAGATCATTAACGTACAGCCTTAAGGGGGGTAGGAGGTCAAACTGGCCGACTTGGAGCAGGAGAGGCACCAAAGGGCATTTTAATTTCCACTGTCTATACTTTTACAAATAAATACATAAAACTTAGTCAGCATGACCAGGAAGGGTTCAGGATTCACGCTCATAACAGTGGAAGTTCAGAAATATAATAAAATATATTTTTTTACACTTACTATTTGCTGCATTCGTTGCTATAGACACACTTTATAAATAAGGGAGATTCTTTGATGAATTTTGCACAGCATACAAATCATACACAAATCATACTTACAGGTGTATGAACTCTAGAATTTTCCAAATCTATTAAAAACTGTGCTAAAAGTTGAGATAGTTAACCACAAAATTTGAGTTTTTTGTAAACAAGAAGTTTAAAATGTAACAGCTCATTCATTTTTTATTAATTAAACAAATTCTAGAGTTTCATACACCTGTAAGTATGGTTTGTATGCTGTGCAAAATTCATCGAAGAATCTCTCTTACTTGTGAAGAAAAGTGTACCTGTAGCAACAAAAGCAGCAATAGTAAATGAAAAAATGATGAAATTTCACACGTAAAAAAGTTTATTGTTTTATACTTTTGAACTTACATTGCTATGAGTTTGAATCCTGAATCCTTCCTGGTCGTGTTGACAAAATTTTATGAATTTATTTGTAAAAGTATAGACAGTGGAAATTAAAATGTCGTGTGGTGCCTCTCCTGCTCCCAGTCGGCCCGTTTGACGTCCTACCCCCCCTTAACAGCAAGAGTTCGAACACACTTGCCTGTGCCCTACGGAAGTTACATTTACTGTCGTCGCTTCTACATCTGTCGATGGCTTTCCATCCGAGACAGCCAGCCGCGTGCTCCCCACCGAGAAATCGCTGCAAGTGAAGGGAATGGAGAGCGACGGCGTTAGTCGGGGGGCCCAACAGGCCGCTCGTCCATCTCCGGACAGCTGTGGGGAGCTCGCAGACGAGCAAAAAGCGGCGCCGCCCCCGCCACGGCGGGCGGCCAGTTAGCGCGAAATACGGCGTGCCGCGGGCGAGCCACGGGCCAGGGGCATCCGCAGCGCCGGAGCCGGCCACCGGCCAGCCGCCAGCCCGGATCGGCCGCAATGGACGACCTGCGGCCGCTCCAATAAACCCGGCGCCGCGTTTGTCTTCCGGCCGACTCACCGCCGCTCCGGGCGGCCAGCGTGCATGCGAGCTGAGCTAGTCTCGGAACAGTGTAAGTAATGGCGCCTACTTACGGAGGGCAAGTGGAACGTATTATTACGTTACATATCCCTTGCTGCCAGAATGTTCGTAGACGTACAGAAAGTAAATGTCCTATGTTGAATTAACTATTCTAGTGTTGTCAACGTTTACATAATTTTATAGGGGCAGAAATAATATCTGCAGATAAATCTTACTTAATTTGCTACGGCTGTCTCTTCATGTAGGTTTATTCATAAATTCTTGACACCTTCAACAATGTATTGTGCAATATTTCAGCCCGACAGGAACAACAACTGCCGAAATGTTAGTAGATGTACTGAAAGTATATGTCCTTCGTTGAACTAACCACTTTAGTGTTGTCAACGTTTACATAATTTTATAGGGGCAGAAACAATATCTGCAGATAAATCTTACTTACCTTGCTACGGCTGTCTCTTCATATAGGTTTATTCATAAATTCTTGACACTTTCAACAATGTATTGTGCATCATTTCAGCACGACAGGAAGACCTTGATAGTTACACTGCCTAATGTTGACAAAAACTGAAACTATTATGGCACACTTGGCGCCTAAAATTTTCATCAGTGATACGTGCATTGTTTCCAGATCTTTATAGAACAGAATTTTATTATGACTATCTTGATTAGCATTACTTTTCAGTTAAAATTCACATTATGTCGTTTGGATGGCTCAAATGGCTCTGAGCCTCTGAGCCCTATGGGAATTAACTTTGAGGTCATCAGTCCCCTAGAACTTAGAACTACTTAAACGTAACTAACCTAAGGACGCCACACACAGCCATGCCCGAAACAGGATTCGAACCGAACCTGCGACCGTAGAAGTCTTGCGGTTCCAGACTGAAGCGCCTAGAACCCCTCGTCCATCCCGGCCGGCTGTTGTTTGGAAATAATTATCTATGTAAAGATTTAAGACACCAATAATTAATAATGAAGGTTGTAGAATTTGACAATATAAAATTTATCAGCTTCTTGTCTTTGTATAATTGTCGTTTGGATTATCTATCGCAAAATTATAAAAATTGAGAATGAAAACTGAAATTTTGTTTACATGAATAATAAACCATAATAATATCAATTTCACTTTAAAGTGATTTTTGATTCGTTTAAGTTAACAACTGCGATTACTAAATTTTGTGGTTCAATATTGATGTTGCTAAAAGGACTGATATGAAAAATCTAAATCATATCAGCAGAAAAGTAGTGTTTTGGTGATCAGATATATGCAAAATTATCTTTGGAAGCGGAATATCTAAGTGAAGTATAAAAATTAAGACAGATCAAGCCGAAACTTATACGGAATCGCACATTTCGATTCAGGTACGAGAAAATTCTGAGAGGTAAGATTCCTTACTGTGTGAACTTTTTATTTTCCTTTCGTTTGTTACCAAATCTAGCGTCCGTCCAAATGTTCAAAGATGGAAGTGGCTCTCTCATTTTTTCATTATTAGTCTTTCATCTGATTTGGCGGCATCATTCAGCACCAGTATTCCTAAGAAACTTATATAAAATATCTTTCCCACTAATTTTAAGTATGTGAGCATTCATCGCTCTTGATCTCCTTACATTTCACGTATTTAAGAATATGTTGGACATTTCAGCCACTGTGTATTTTACTTTCTTTACATCTAGTTCCAGAGGGCCAGACTGAGGACTCAATCTTCATTGTCATGAAATGAGTTCGTACGTGAAATTAACATCAGAAAAGTAATAATAGATCAAATGAAATGTACACGAATGCTACGCAGACGATCAATGCGAGTTTATATTAGCATAATCAACAATATAACACAAGAATTAGCTTAATTATTTCCAGGAACCCCCCAACACAATAGAAGTGAGTCATGAGGAAACTCGTTACTTTAGACTTGAAAGTTCTTGGATTACTAATCAAATTTTTAAATACTTCTGGTAGCTTACCGTTTCCTGAACGAGCGTTAAGGAGGCGCGATCCAAATGCATACTGGATTTCTGCCTAGTATTAACTCAGTGAAACTGTCTAATGAAGTTCATACTGTTAACAGCAAACGATATTAAAGAAAACATATACTGAAAAGCCAAAGTTAGAATTTCCAAGCTCCTGAACAGCGGTCGACACGAATTTCGCGAACTTAAATCACATACTGTTCGAACTGCGTTTTTGAGTCAAAAATATCCCTTCTCAATGGGAAGAGTTACCCCAGAATGCAGTGCCGTATGTCATAAGCGAGTGACCATCACTTGCTGTAGTCACCGTTCTAGTAGTAAATACAGCAGCATTTAGTTTTTCAACAACATGGATTTTCCATGACAGCTTATTGTCTATCTGCTCACCCATAAACCCGAATTTTCCCGACTCACTAGTCATATGGGCGTTCTATGCAACCAGAATGTTAGCTTTAGTTGAATTGTGTGCTAGAAACTATAGAAACTGTACCTTACTGTGATGTAGCGTCATTTCATTTTCTACAGGCTGTGTGCTTACGCCAAGAATTCCACTATTTCATTCACTGCTAATGATGCACTCAACATCATTCATTACGAAGATAGTGACATCAGAAAACAGAAATATTTTAGAATCCTCTATATATCAGAAGGAATGTAATTTATATTTATAAGAAATGGACCCACCACTGAGCCGTGAGGCAGCCTCGCACTTAATCGTGCCCCAGTCAGACGCTGCTTCGTAGCTGTTCTCCTTACCTTTTGCTGTCTGTTCTTAAAGTATGAGAGCCATTTATGATCTAGTCCTCTTGTTCCATAATGGTAGAAATTCTGCAGTAATTTTTTGTGATCAATACAATTAAACGATACGAATCAAACAGAGCTTGTAGAGTTCCCAGTTTTTTTGCTTGATCCGTCAAGCGCCACACGCAGAAAATAGAATACAGCAAAAATGGTTCAAATGGCTCTGAGCATTATGGGACTTAACATCTGAGATCATCAGTCCCCTAGAACTTAGAACTACTTAAACCTAACTAACCTAAGTGCATCACACATATCCATGCCCAGAACCGCTCGGACACTCCGACCGGCAGATACAGCATTTTCAGTTGTTAAACCACTACTGAAACCAAATTCTTTGTTTGACAGCAAGTAATGTTAACTGAAGAGTTCAGTGACATTTATGTACACAGCCTTTTCAATAAAATTTCTAAACATCGAAGGCATGTAAACAGCTCTAAAATTGTTACGTTATACTCCCAGCATTATCTCAGTATATCACATCGTGTACCCTTATATATCTAGTTCATCCTAAGCTGCACCTCACATAACTGACTCCCAGAATTTTGTATGTACTCAGTTTCACATTATTTTGAGACTCTGTTGCGGTGGCCTTCTTGTAGGACGTAAGGCTTTTGAAAGACTGTTTTCCAACGACTTCGTTTTACCGTCTAGGATGTGAGAACTCAGATATATGCAGAATCCAAATGCTCACAAAAAAGGCATATCTAGCTGCTCATCGCACATAAAACTCTACCAAGGCCCATATTCTTCCTAGTTACATGGTGTAATAAACAGAAATTTAAAATTAATCCACAAAATAGCCATCTTCTGAAGCACAACTTGACGATTTGATCCTTACGATTTCCACATCTACAACCAAACCATTCTTCCCACTAAGTCAATCAAGTACTTATTAAACCAACCAAGACTGCAAATATATGTACCATCGAATACAAAGCCTGAAAGGTAGGTGCGCAAAAGTTAGCATCTATGGTCAACATCCCTCTAACTTTTTCTTACCTACAAATTACTCTTGCAACCCATTTTATACCAATACATCTATTTCCTACCCTTTGTCCTAAATGAGCTCCAACTCCAATACATGACGTTCTAAAGCCCTAATCGTAGCAACCCAAACCCTAAAGTCTTATCTTTAACCCTGGTACCCTGCTGCGCCATCGTACCTGCAACCAATCTTCCACACACCTTGTCCTTTCTCCCTCGTCAGAACTACAACCGACTTCCAGTTCCCTCCATTAAAACCATCACATACCTCTCATACCAGCCACAGTCAACAAAGTCCCAGTACTATTTTGTGGTATCACCTTGTGTCACTTGTAACCTCCTTCCCGCGCAATTCATCCTTAGCTGCATGTTCATATCCATTAAGGCCCGATTTTAGCTAACGTCTTTCCATTGAAGTATGTCTGCAGGCTTTCGTTGTCATTTCAACTATGGCAAAATCTTAAACGTTGTTAGTCCGCGACAGGGTCATCCTCAGTTTCTTTTACGCGATCGGCTTTTCGACCACTCTGCTGGGATCTTCTTCGGGATCTTCTAGTATTCGCTGTTAGCCAAAGACAGTCAAAGACCAGTATCGCATTCGCTTATAAAGGGAAGTTTTCCGCGTTTATTCTGAGGAAGTCGGGCTCTTGGGTAAAATACGTCTAGCTGCTATTGATCATCAGAAATGGACAGAAAACGAAGCAGGCAGATCAAGAGATAGGAACTGTATGACAACACATTATTGTCGTGCCGCAGAGGTGACTCCCTGGTCGTGGTCGGTATTCTTCGCTCGTTGTGCCTGTTTACTTACGTCCACTACGACGGGAAGCCAGGCAGCTAGCAACTTGCAGCCGTCTTCTCTACTGAAGTCACGTTAGTTCTTGGAAATCTCAACCACTTCTCAGACTTTACTTCTCTAAATATTAGTTTGATTGGCCAGCAAAAGCGTTATTTGAAATCACTATCTGGCCTCATTTCTCCAGATTTTTCTCTACAATAGATTCAACACTTTGTTTTAACCACGTGTAGCATTAATGCTGTTTAATACGGTCTTCTGCTATTCTTCTGAAAAACGTTGTCTGTATTCCATTTTTCTGAGTAATTCTGCAGCTGTGGTCAATAGCCCTAGAAACGAATGGCAACCTAACAGAGTGAGAAGGTGGTTCCACACCCTTCCTATTAGCATAATTAATAATATTTCGTTTGAGAGCTCTTTCTATGGACAAATTATCATAGACTTAGATCCTCATTGTTTTCATCAAGAAATGAAACCGATTTGTATTGGGTACACAAGGTATATGGCGACACATTGGCTGATTTCTGTTTAGGTGATTCACGTTAAAGAGTATCCGCCCCGATAGCTGAGTGGTTAGCGTCCTACGGGCCCGGGTTCGATTCCCGGCTGTGTCAGGGATTTTATCCACTCAGGGACTGAGTGTTGTGCTGGCATCATCATTTCATCCCCCATCCGGCGCGCACGTCGCCCAATGTGGCGTCTAATGTAATCAGACCTGCACCAAGGCTGCCGGACCTGCCCCGTAAGGGGCCTCCCGGCCAATGACGCCAAATGGGAATTAACTGACTTTGAACGCGTGATAGTGGTCGTGTCTAGACGCGTGAGACATTCTATTTCGAAAATCGTTAGGAAATTCAATACCCCGAAATCCACAGTGCCAAGAGTGTGCCGAGAACACCAGATTTCAGGTATTACCTCTCACCACGGATATCGCAATGGCCGACGGCCTTCACATAACGACCGAGAGCAACGGCGTTTGCATAGGGTTCAAAATGGTTCAAATGGCTCTAAGCACTATGGGACTTAACATCTGAGGTCATCAGTCCCCTAGAACTTAGAACTACTTAAACCTAACTAACCTAAGGACATCACACACATCCATGCCCGAGGCAGGATTCGAGCCTGCGACTTTAGCAGTCGCGCGGTTCCATACTGAAGCACCTAGAACCACTCGGCCGCACCGGCCGGCTGCGCATAGGTTTTTCAGTGCTAACTTACAAGCTATAAATAACCACAGAAGTAAATGTGGGACTTACGACGAACGTATCCATTTAGACAGTGCTGTGGCTGCAGACGACCGACGCTAGTGATTTTCCTATCAGCGCGACATCGTCTGCAGCGCCTCTCCTGGGCTCGAGATGATATCTGCTGGAACCTACGCGACTATAAAATCGTGGTCTGGCCAGACGAGCCCCAACTGCAGCTGGTAAGAGCTGATGGTAGACTTCAAGTGTGGCGCACACCGCACGAAGCCATGGATCCAAGTTGTTAAGAAGGCACTGTGCATACTAGTGGTGGTCCCATAATGGTGTGAGATGTATTTACATGGAGTGGACTAGGTCCTCTGGTCCAACTCAGCCGATCGTTGACGGGAAATGGTTGGTGACTTGGAGACCTTTTTCAACCATTCATGGACTTGATGTTCCCAAACAACAATGCACTATGTCACCGGTCCCCAGGTGTTCGGGATTTGTTTGAAAAACATTCTGGACAGTTATAGCGAATGATTAGGCGACCCAGATCGCCGTACGTGAGTCCTATCGAACATTAGTGTTACGTAACAGGGAAGTCATTTCATGGACGAAATCCTGCACTGGCAGGCTTTCGCAGTTATGGATCGCTAGAGAAGCGACATGGCTCAATATTTCTGCACGAGGTTTCCATCGAATTGTTGCGTCCATGCCACTTCGATTTGCTGCACTACGCAGGAAAAAGGAGGCCCTACACGAGTTTAGGAGGTATTCCATGACTGCTGTCACCTCAGATTTTATTGTGGTTGAAACATCTATTTGAAGTGTTATGTTATTGGTGACAAAACTATCCATTGCGGAAACTAATATCAGTGCTCCAAATGTAAACAGTAAACGTCTCCCTAACGCACTACAAGTTTCTTGAAGTGTCCGCCAATGGTGTTGAATGAGCCTCTCCCCGACGCGCTCTCACTCATCAAAGCGACCATACAGTAAACCAGCTGGTTTTATTTCGACCTTTTCTGTTTGCAGGAATCCCATCTCGTACAGGTCACAGACTGATGAACAGTATTCGGTGATCGGTCTAATAAGGTATTAATCAGTTATCTCCCTCGCGAGTCAGTTACATTTATTAGGTCCAAAAATAACTGGAAATCTTTAACTTTCATTTATTAAAAGTAGTGTAAGTAGGCTGTTTAGGTTTTTATACTGGTAACGCCACGTAGCGCTCTGTATGAAAGTCACTGGCTGTGCTGTGTGCAGTCTGTGGCTGGTTTGCATTGTTGTTGGCTATTGTAGTGTTGGGCAGTTGGCTGTTAACAGCGCGTAGCGTTGCGCAGTTGGAGGTGAGCCATCAGCAGTGGTGAATGTGGGGAGAGAGATGGCGGAGTTTTGAAATTTGTAAGACTGGATATCATGAACTGCTATATACATTATGACTTTTGAACACTATTGAGGTAAATACATTGTTTGTTCTCTATCAAAATATTTCCTTTGCTAACTATGCCTATCAGTAGTTTGAATCTTTTATTTAGCTGGCAGTAGTGGCGCACGCTGTATTGCAGTATCTTGAGTAACGAAGATTTTTGTGAGGTAAGTGATTTGTGAAAGGTATAGGTTAATGTTAGTCAGGGCCATTCTTTTGTAGGGATTATTGAAAGTCAGATTCCGTTGCGCTAAAAATATTGTGTGTCAGTTTAAGCACAGTCGTGTATAATTTTTTTAAGGGGACGTTTCATAGTAGCTTTATGTGATCTTTTCATTTTAAATCACTCCATGCGCATTTATGATTACAGTAGAGCACCACTGCTGAAGTAAACTATTATACACCGATGTTTTCCTTGCTTCTATTATCCATCTTCCTCAAGTAAGACAAATTATTTTAATTCTAATACCGTATATTCCCCTACCTTTGAGTTGCACTGAGTTTTCTTCTCTACTTATCATTTTCGTCTTATTTGTGTTCAGCCTTAATAGATATTCTCTGATAAGTATGCTACTTGGTCCATTCAACAAATCTTTTAAGCCTACCTTGTTTTCGCCAAGAACGGTTAAGTCGTCATTGAAATTTAACATTGTTTTCTGTTCTACCAGAACTATTCTTCCTCACCTGAACTTTTTCTTTTACTTTCTTCTTTGCTCCCTCGATACAGACGTTAAGCATCAGTGATGATGAATTTCATTCATGTATTACACTAACACTACGAGAATATATATGTCTCCATCTTATAATGACATTGCTATCACTCGCCTAGGTTTGCTCTTGCCTCTGACTCTATATTCGGAGCTGACATTCTATCAAATGCCTGCATCCATTTGTACACGTCGTTTGCGTGTTGGTTTTCTGCCATTTTAACACATGCGGAATAATATCACGTTCCCTACTCATATTCTACCTTTAAAAACACGTTATGAGTCATACCCATCAGTATTTTCTGTATACCTCCCAACATGTTCGTCACCGTCTGTTACATTTGTGGTTATTATCCAAAATCAAAACTTCTTTTTTTCTGAAAAAGCCTTTCTCTGAGTTTGTTAAAATATACTCTCCCTTTTTCTCACTTTTTATTACCTCAATACGTAAAATGTTGTTTGGGTGTCAAATTTTTTATTCGGTCTTTTCTCTTTTGCTGCTTGAATTATGTCCAGACCATGATTTATTATGCCCTAAATCTGCTGGGTATTCCGACAGTATCGTCACTTACATTTAAGCATCGAGCGAAACTGCGTCTCGGACACTGAGTTGGACACTTGTTTAGCAGATGTGGGGATCTAATTTCAGTACAGGAACTGTGTTTTCCGTTTTCCGTTGTCTCCTTTAACCATCCCTAAAAAGTAAATGCTGATTCTTTCCTGCACCCTTCTCCAGCTGAACTGGTACTTGGACACAGTTCAGCACAAATTTTGTTCTTCTTATTCATATTGTGCTATTTAGTGTTTTAGAGCATGTGTTTATGTGTATGATACTATCACAATTTTTAGATTATTTTCTTATGTATGTTACAGCAAAAATTTGTATGTGCATCAAATGGAACGTCAGCATCAATCAACCATTTCAGCGTATTCTATAAAGTACATCACGAGAAATTTTTGAAGTTATAAAGATTTAATGACAAACTATCAGCTGCACGGGATTAGCCGAGCGGTCTTAGGCGCTGCAGTCACGAACTGTGTGGCTGTTCCTGGCGGAGGTTCGAGTCCTCCCTCGGACATGGGTGTGTTTGTGTGTGTGCGTGTGTTTGTCCTTAGGATAATTTAGGTTAAGTAGTTTGTAAGCTTAGGGACTGATGGCCTTAACAGTTAAGTCCCATAAGATTTCACACACACCTGAACATTTCGAACAAACTATCATATCCAGACTCTTAGTTCCTTTCGCCAGTTTTAGGGCTTTTCCGTCATTGAAGAATGTGTTAAAAGTGAACTTCCGTTCAGTAATAACCTGCAATTACCTTAAAACATAGTACGTTCGGTGTTTTAAAAGAATAGGGAAGGAACGGTATCGTATTGTAGAATACGAAAAGTCTGTGTGTAGTAGTTGTGATACAATTCGTGCAATAACCTGTCGCTTTATTCGCTCATATAATGTACAACATGTGCGGTAAGTTACCAAATATTACGAAATGTAAATGAGATGATTACATGGCGCTATTCGCCGGGAGTTCCCACCAAGTGACGGCTGGGTGTTGTGTGATGTCCTTAGGTTAGTTAGGTTTAAGTAATTCTTAGTTCTAGGGGACTGATGACCACAGATGTTAAGTCCCATAGTGCTCAGAGCCATTTGAACCATTTTTCCCACCAAGTGTTGTTCGGCCACCTGGTCTTTCAGTCTGACCCTCTAGGCGTCTTGTGCCTCTTTGTGATGACGATGAGATGAAATTAATGAAACAAAACAAACATCCAACACCCGAGCGAAGAAAATCTCCAACCCAGCCGAGAATCGAACCCGGGATACCGTGAACGAGAGGTTGCTACGCTAACCAATATGTATCATTGCGTTCTTTCCTATCAATCCGCTTTTTATAATGATGTTTCATTGAAACAGCATTGGCCTCAAATTCTCTAAGGCTTAATTCACGTGATCAACGGTGCACTTCTTATCTGTCATTTCATCTTTCTGCTGCAGTGGCCTTGTATGTTGCTGTTTCATGTAAGACCCTGTATTCTTTGCGACTATTATCTCATGTAAGAACTGCGCAGAAGGTTCAGGTGCGGAAGACGGCTACCAGTTGCGAAAGTCAGCCGACGAACTGGTCAGTATTACTCATCGACAATGATTCATTGCACGCGTGATTCTCTTGTCCTTGTGACTCTTATTAAAAATTACGAAATCGTAACTACGTCAGTCATCGAGAGCCACAACAGCTTCTCGCCTGTTAATTATTTCTTGGTAATGTGACTCTGTTATAGGGCAGTATTAATCTGGGTGATTGGATGTTCTTGAATTTAATGTTATTTTCGATTTTAGAAAACCGTATAGGTGGATAAGTATTGTTTTATTAGCCTTCTATCTACGGCTGAGACTATCTCTAGAAGCTACCGTAACTTGGTACCGAAATATCGCTCAGGTACATTAAATTTTATATTACCCCGATGGAAAAAAATCACACTGTACTTTCGTCTGCTTCTCTCCAGTGGGAATAATCGATGGTATGCATTTATAATACGAGTGCTGTTGCTTGGTCAGTTGGTTACACATCTCATCAGTAAGCGGAACAGTTGATGGTCGATATCCGTTTTCTCACATTTATCGGAAATATGGAGACCGTTAGTGAAAAATGCGATAGTGTATAGTGTGTCGGAATCCACGTTAAACTGTGAAATCCCAGCATACCTATCTGGACATCTGGACAAGTAAACTTGCTCGTCTGACTTGCAGAAGATGGTTCAAATGGCTCTGAGCAGTATGGGACTCAACTGCTGTGGTCATTAGTCCCCTAGAACTTAGAAATACTTAAACCTAACTAACCTAAGAATATCACACACATCCATGCCCGAGGCAGGATTCGAACCTGCGACCGTAGCAGTCGCACGGTTCCGGACTGCGCGCACTTGCAGAAGACAACAGCATACATACATTAGTATAATCATACACATTAAAACACCGCGGCATTCAAATAATAACTAGCTTGCATTGTTAAACATTTTTCTTTCTTTTATGTCTCTTCCCATTTTAGTTTTTCTTGTGAGCAAAGTGCTATTACAATGTTGTGCAATATAAATAAAACGGATATCTCCTGACATTTAATGCTGACTTATTCCCAGTAAAAATTTATTTCCTTTAACAGCCATACACAACTGCACCATAATATAAAATAGAACATCCCTCTTATCTTTCATTGCCCTCTTCATACTGCGATTCCAGCCTTCATACCAAAACCGTCATGCAGTTTTGTCTCCATTGCTATCTAAGTGGTAGATGTCATTCATAAAATATCATGAACATTACAAGCCTTCTCACTTTATTTCTTCATGCCGTCTTCCACGTGCATCTTCTATCATTTGCCCTGAAAGAAATATCCAAGAAAACATGTTTCAAATGGGCATGATGCACAAGCTGTTCCGTACATCATAATATTTTCCTCGTAAATACACTGAAGCGCCAAAGAAACTATAGGCATGCATATTCAAATAAAGAGATATGTGAACAGGCAGAATAAGGCTCTCCGGTCGGCAACGCCTATGTAAAACAACAATGTCTGGAGCAGTTGTTAGATCGATTGCTTCTGCTACAATGGCAGGTTATCAAGATTTGAGTTTACACATGGTGTTATAGTCTGCAAAAGAGTGATTGGAAGCAGCATCTCCGAGGTAGCGATTTATTGGGGATTTTCTCGTACGTCTATTTCACGAGTGTATCTTGAATCAAGAATCCGGTAAAACATCAGATCTCTGACATCGCTGCGGCTGGATCTTGCAAGAACCGGACCAACGACGACTGAAGAAAATTGTTCAGCGTGCAGAAGTGCAACCTTCCCGCAAATTGCTGCAGATATCAACGCTGGGCTATCAACAAGTGTCAGCGTGCGAACCATTCAACGAAACATCATCGATATGGGCTTTTGGAGCCGAAGGTCAACTAATGTAGCATTGATGTCCACATGGCACAAAGCTTTACGCCTCGCTTTGGTACGTCAACACCAGCATTGGACTGCTGATGACTAGAAACTTTTTGCCTGGTCGGACGAGTCTTGTTTCAAATTGTATCGGGCGGATTGACGTGTCCGGGTATGGAGACAATCTCATAAATCTAAGGACCCTGTATGTCAGCAGGGGACTGTTCGAGCTGGTGGAGGCTCTGTGATGGTGTGCATCGCGTGCAGTTGGAGTGATATGGGACCCCTGATACGTCGAGATACGACTCTGACTGGTGACACATGCATAAGCATTCTGTCTGATCACCTGCATCCATTCATGTCCATTGTACATTCCGATGGACTTGGGCAATTCCAGCACGACAATGCGACATCCGACAGGTCCAGAATTGCTGCTGAGTGGTTGCAGAAAAACTATTCTGAGTTTAAATACTTCCGCTGGCCACCAATCTCCCCAGAAATAAACATAATTGAGCATAATTGGGATGCTTTGCAACGTGCTGTTCAGAAGAGATCTCGAACCCCTCGTACTCATACTGGTTTATGAACAGATTCATGGTGTCAGTTCCCAGCAGCACTGCTTCAGACGTCAGTCGAGTCCATGCCACTTCATGCTACGGCACTTCAGCATGCTCGTGGGGGCCCCACACTGCGTTGGGGAGTTGTACCAGTTTCTTTGGCTCTTCAGTGTATACTGCAGCTGTATATACGTGTGATAATGGCTATTTGCGTTATAATTTCAAGCAGATCTCTTAAGAATGAATCAACCATATCGTTCTTATTAGCTTTGCTTGTCCGAAGTTGCGCCGGCTGGTGAGGCCGAGCAGTTCTAGGCGCTACATTCTGGAACCGCGCGACCGCTACAGTATCAGGTTCGAATCCTGCCTCGGGCATGGATGTGTATGATGTCCTTAGGTTAGTTAGGTTTAAATAGTTCTAAGTTCTAGGGGCCTGATGACCACAGAAGTTCAGTCCCATAGTGCTCAGAGCCATTTGAACGTTATTTTTTTTTTTTTTGTCCGAAGTTGATAGACGGAACTTATATTCATTCCTAATTAAATAGCCAATAAAGAAGCAACCAAAAATATGACACTACTTATGTCCTTCTAAACTGCTGCAGTCTATGTTACCTGTTAATCGACTTGAGAGGCATTGTAGTATTTCCATAAACACATATGCAGCTACTGAAGGCAGGTACTTCGAGTATCCAGCTAACAGAAGCCCACAAACATACGGCAATCATAAGTCATGAGAAAAGCGTTGCGGAAAATATTGGGAAAGAAATAAGACAGTAGGGGGCTACGGAGGTTCAAATAACTGATTCCAACTCAGGAAGAGCATTACTGAAAACTCGATCGACTACGTCGATTAGGATTTCAGGAGTCAGCCAAAATAACTTAAGGAGAAAGACTGTCGTTTGATTTTCTATCTCTTTTCAGTTGAACTAGACTCCTCTTCTGATATCGTAATGTTGAACTGACTTTAAACAAAGCTTCCCGTCTTCCTTGCTTGTTGATGGGGAGCTAACACTCCTACTTCGATAACACGGCTAAGTGTAAGGTAAAAGCCAGTGGCCGGTATGTGGACACGGCAGTCCTTAATCAGGGTCAACAACGACTGTTGTGATGAAGGACGGCGGCGTCTGTATTTCTTATATGAAACTGTGTTTAAAATATTGGAGATGAGTGACTACAACATAGTGTGACAGTGTGAGGATACTTTCCACTGTAGTCGTATGGCCGTAAGAAAACGCTAAGATGTGTGTGTGATTTCCCAAGGGACCAAACTGGTGAGGTCATTGGTCCCTAGAGTTACGCACCACTTAAAATAACTTATGCCAACAACAACGCACACATCCATGCCCTAGGGAGGACTCGAACCTGCGGCGGGAGAGGCCGCGCAATCTGTGACATGGCGCCTTAACCGCGCGGCCACTCCTCACGGTTCACGACTTTAATTATTATAATCATTATCGTGTAGATATTTATTATAAAGTCTGATATAGTCATATAAGGGATCAAATAAATAAAAGAGACAAAAAAGGGTTAAATGGGCATGAATCCAAAGACAACTGGAAACTGTTTCCATCAGTTTAGAACAGAACATAACAGCATCCATTTGGATGATGTTTCTGATTCTCCTCAAACATATTCCAGATATTGTACTATCCCATCAAAGGCGTAACTCAGGGCACTATAAGCTACATGCTTCAGTTTCCGCAATTGTTGCTGTGAACAGGGTAATGGCCACTTCCTTAATGGTAAATAATGAAGTATTTAATTTCCAACCTGCGCTCGGGAGTCACATTCACTATCGTACACAGGGGTGGGTGGGCTCTTTTGGTGAGGATGCTTTACTTCTAACGTCCTACGTCCGAAAATGCATGTTCTAGAACGAATAATTCTTGAAACAACTTTCCTAATCTTCCAGATTCCTTGGACGAAAAGCCAGCTGTATACTTCTAGGATTACCTCAACTGTACCTTTTGTAACATCCTCCGCCACGTCTCTTCTGCGTCTGTAGATAGTGCCGCAAACAACGTGGTTTCAGATACCCGTACATATCTAGTTGTAGTTGACTGGGTCAGAATTCGTTTATTTGTCGTGTGTGCTGCCACAACAGTGTACTTGAAAAGAGTACACCATCACTACATGATCATAAATTACTTTTAACTTTAGTGCTACATTTCCAGTTTCTGAGTTCCAAAGATAGAAAACAATGCCAAGTTTGGGGCATCCAAGGATTCTGTTTTAGTGATTCACTGCGAGACACGCTGGTACGCTCGGCCTTACCTGTTAATCACTAAATGTGGCAACTGTTCTGCTGCTATAGACTGATAGACGAACGGTAAATTACGTTCAAGGCTGAACGCAGTAGCTATGACGAAAGATCAAATTTTTAAAAATTGTCTCGAATGTTATATTAAGAGAGTTATTGGCTTTTAGGCCTGTTAGTTATTATGTGGTAAACTAATGCGACAGTCTCTGAAGTCACAGGAAATAAGGATTTGTGGTTAGACGAAATGGCAGAGCCAATATGCAGTAAAGCTCGAAGATTATCGTCTGCTTAGGAGGATATTAAGCTTGTAATTGAGTAATAACTGTGAAATGATAATCTGCTCAGTAATTAAAGACATAGAGCCAGAAGGAGAGAGAGAGAAGAGAAAGAGAGAGAGAGAGAGAGAGAGAGAGAGAGAGATTTACTCTCTGCGTGAATCTGCACAATTCCAGAGGCATCCAGCACGAATCCAAACTGCTGATTGAAGATAGCTAGGTGACGCGACTTTCTAAATAAGCGTGTCGCATACTTTTCCAATGTGAGTCGTTTAAAGGACAACAAAGAAGGAAAAGAAGCTCCTGATGGAGGCGGTCTGTGTTGACAAGTTCCTGATACGACGGAAGAAACGAGGTGCATTCCGTGCATTTCAGTACAAGTACACAAAACGAGGTTTGTGAATCATGCGACTGACACGGCAGACAGGCCGTGACAAGACATGGTAAGATTAACTATCAATTGACCTGGAATTTATCTATTTGTAGACTGGCTGCCTCATTTAGGTCTCCAAGAAACGTTTCAGTCGACAGACTTACTTTTCTCCTGTCGTAAACGTATTCAAATAAAATGAGTATACGCGTGGCCCGACGTTCATGACTACAATAAGAGGGAAAAGTTTTGCCTCTGACAACAAGTCTGCGAATATAAACGCATAATTTTTAAACTGTGTGACTGGCTTCCGTGGCCGTTACCAACGTCAATAACATTCTTCAAGATATGTGATCGCATGTCAATACGTAAAATTCTTCGACGTTTCGACCAGAATTGCAAATGGCCTAAATCAGGGTGTAATGCTGATTCAGTAAGAAAAAAGCCAAGAGGAAGGCCAGAAACAGTGGACGGATTGTCGGAGAATTTTACATATTGACGATGCGGTTACTTAACCTGAAGGATTTTACTGAATGTCAACAAAGAGCGTGTAACTGCACATCAAGAGTATAAAAGGACTGCGGAGCTTCATATCAACGCTGGTTTAGTTACTTAGGTATATGTTCCATGAATCATTTTTCACAACAGAAAGTAATAATGTGGAACGAGTCATTTTACATTCATATAAAATACTAATTTGTGAGTACGAATACATTCTGAACATTACTAATTTTTTTTGTAAAAAAAGAAAAAGATGTATACATGTGAGTTACTAATTGCTAACCACCACTACGTATTACAGTAACAGAAATTTTTGTGGGGAATAGAAGGTATTGTCAAGGAGAAACTTCATCATTTTTTTTAATCAAATTTCGACTCGCTGTCTGTTAAACGTTTTATATCACTGGGTAACTTAAACAATTTTTGTTTGCAGAATTGAGCATCCGATTATGTGCTAAAGACAACCTTAAGATGGAATAATGGATGTCAGTTATCTTTTTGGTATTGTAGTTACGTAACTCACTGTTCCTTCCGAGCTGTAGTGGATTATTTAGAACAAACTTCATGAGGAAATAAATGTACTGTGAAACGGTAGTCGGAGTGCCGCACTCCTTAGAAAATGATTCTGGGTGAGCACCATATATTATTCTTACAGAATGTTTTTGCGCAATGAGGACTTTCTTTCTTAAAGATGAGTTACTCCACAAAGTTATCACATTTCAAATTACTGAATGAATGTACAAAACACTCCAACCCATTGATTTGTCTCTCTCCGAGATTTTCGATGGTTGTAAACCCAAATATAGCAGCAATTTTAATCATCATCAGTATAGACCCCTAAGAATTTTGAAGTTTTCACCCTATTTATTATTTCCTCACCATGTTTGACATTTATCATTGGCTTAATACCTCTATTGAGCAGAACTGAATATGTTGTTTATTTTTAAGGCTGAGGATGAGACTATTCACAGAAAACCAGTCAATGATACTTTTAAAACTTTGTTTACCATTTCTTGTGTTTCTATATGTAAGCTTGGATCAATTACACTACATCAATTACAGTGCTGTACAATCTGTACAGTACAGTACAGATCAAGTGCAGTACAGTAGTGTCATCTGTAAAAAGAACTAATTCTGCTTGTAGTATACTAGTATACCTTCAAGAGTCTCTCAGTTTATTTTCTTCAGCATCTCTGCAACGCCCTCCCACGGGTCAAGCAAACCTGTGGCCATTCTTGCCGCCTTTCTCTGTATATGTTAGAACCACCGTTAGTCCCATTTTATACAGTTTCCACAGACTTCAGAAAATTCTACGAGTGGTCGCACGAGTGATTTGTAAGCAGTCTCCTTTGTACAAACATTGCATTTCCCCAGTATTCTACCAGTAAACCAAAGAGTGCCACTGTTTTTCCCGTGACTAAACCTATGTCCTCACTCCTTATCCTTTCAGAACGTTAAATTCAGGTAAATGGTGAGTCAAGCAATGTTACAGTCATATGATACTACGTACTTTTTCTTTTTGTGAAATTTCTGAAGATTTGAACGACCTGAAATTTCTTCAAGACGTGACTGAATATTTATCCAGATTCCTTCAGACATGATGACGTGCTACAGATGCGAAATTTAACCGACAGGAGGAAGATGCTGTGATATGCAAATGATTAGTATTTCAGACCATTCATACAAGGTTGGCGCCGGTGGCGACACCTACACCGTGCTGACATGAGGAAAGTTTCCAACCCATTTCTCAAACACAAACAGCAGTTGACCGGTGTTGTCTGGTGAAACGTTATTGTGATGCCTCGTGTAAAGAGGAGAAATGCGTACCATCACGTTTCCGACTTTGATAAAGGTCGGATGTAGCCTGTCGCGATTGCGGTTTATCGTATCGCGACATTGTTGCTCGCGTTGGTCGAGATCCATTGACTGTTTGCAGAACATGGAATCGTTGGGCTCAGGAGGGTTATACGGATCGCCGTGCTGGATCTCAACGGCCTCTTATCACTAGCAATCGAGATGACAGGCATCTTATCCACATGACTGTAACGGATCGTGCAGCCACGTGTCGATCCCTGAGTTAACACATGGGGACGTTTGCAAGACAACACCCACCTGCACGAACAGTTCGACGACATTTGCAGCAGCATGGACTATCAGCTCGGAGATCATGGCCGCGGTTACCCTTGACTCTGCATCACAGGCAGGAGCGCCTGCGATGGTGTACTCGACAATGAAACTGGGTGCACGAATGGCAAAACGTCATTTTTTCGGATGAATCCAGTTTCCGTTTACAGAATCATGATGGTCGTCACCGTGTTTGGCGACATCGCGATGAACGCACATTGGAAGTGTGTATTCGTCATCGCCATACTGGCGTATCACCCGGCCTGATGGTATGGGATGCCACTGGTTACACGTCTCGGTCACCTCTTGTTCGCACTGACGGCACTTTGAACTGTGTATGTTACATTTCAGACGTGTTACGACCCGTGGCTCTACCCTTCATTCGATCCCTGCGAAACCCTACATTTCAGCAGGATAATGCACGACCGCATGTTGTAGGTCCTGTCGGGGTTTTTCTGCATACAGAAAATGTTGGATTGCTGTCCCGGCCAGCACATTTTCCATATTTCTCACCAACTGAAAACGTCTGGTCAACCGGAGGCCGAGCAACTGGCTCCTCAAAATACGCCAAACTACTCTTGATGAACTGTGTTATCATGTTGAAGCTCCATGGACATTTGTACCTGCACACGACATCCAAGCTCTGTTTTACTCAATTCTCAGGGGTATCAAGGCCGTTATTACGGCCAGAGGTGGTTGTTCTGGGTACTGATTTCTCAGGATCTATGCATCCCAAAAAATAAAATAACATGTCAGTTCTAGTATAATATATTTGTCCAATGAATACCTGTTTATCATCTGCACTTCTTCTTGGTGTAGCTGTTTTAATGGCCAGTAGTGTAGCTACAGCCCGTCGCGGTGATCTAGCGGTTAAGGCGCTCAGTCCGGAACCACGCGACTGCTGCGGTCGCAGGTTCGAATCCTGCCTCGGGCAGGGATGTGTGTGATGTCCTTAGGTTAGTTAGGTTTAAGTAGTTCTAAGTTGTAGGGGACTGATGACCACACATGTTAAGTCCCATAGTGCTCAGAGCCGTTTGAACCATTTGTAGCTACAAAATTTCAAGAACCGGCTTTAAATGATGACTATAGGAATATATTACCAACTCCCTACATATTGCTCCCGTAGAATTATGAGGAACAAGTTAGATTAATTAAGGACGCATGGAGGCTTTTAAGTGATTACTCCTCCCGTGCTCCCTACTTGAATGGGACGGGAAAAACCCTGGTAAGTGGTACAATAGGATGTGCCCTCTGCCACGCACTCCACAGTGATAACAGGGAATTGCAGAGCATGCATGTAGATGTAGAAAGGCAGCCGCAGTGAAGGATCGATGCCAGCACCTCGGTCGCATGCAGCTACGTCAGGCCTTCAGATACAAGGCTCAAGAGAAATGCGGGCCCCGCGAGGTTGTGAGGTCACACTAGTCGGCTTCTCCGTCACACTTCAATAACCCTCGGCTGCGTGCAGGGTCCAAGAGAAATCAATATGTAATTGAATAGGTATCCGCTAAAGCTCTGAACTTTGACATGTGCTATCGAGAGATTGCATGCCTTTTAAAAGTGCACTTGAAAATTATTAAACTCGTCTGAATTGGTTACTCACTCTCCGCCGCAGAAAGATGCTGGCACTCATAAGACTTGCAGCGTCATATGCTGAGACGTACGCACCACGTCCTGTCTTTGTTGTGGACCTCGCACAGTCACAACAGTCAAGCAGACGGACTGACCACGCTCTTTCGTGAAAGCAGCAACCGGCCAGCAGGTTGCAGATGTCCCAGAGTGGACTCAAAACCAATGAATTCTTGGAGATGCCCAGGGTTTGTTTAATGTCAGCCAGGACGAGGCTCCCGCGGGAAGGCCCGTCCCGTAGACGTGCAGGCGTTGGGTTTTGCAGATGAGACTTGAGAACCACCACTGCGTAAAAGTAAGGCGTGGGTGCATTCTCAAAGTAGGCAGCAGTCGATGGCAGCCATTATTTATACGGGCTTTCCCAGGTGTTATGACGTAACGGCGCTGCTTTTAATCCGATACGGAGCCCAGGCAGCCAGCAGCAGGGCCCGTCACGCTGTGACCATGTTCGCTATAGTGCCGGAGCGGAGGCTTTCCCCTTACCTGCTCAACGCATTTCTGCCCCATGCACCAACCTGGCGTGTCTGACCACAGATTGTGAAGTCCGCTAGAAAAGTGTTGGCGCACCAATAGTAAATCTGTGGTCGTGACGAAGATCACTTACAGTACTGACCAAAACGTTTCTCAGTGCGCCACATTTACGATGATGATGCAGTCACACACTTAGAAAATATGTAATGAAGCTTGCTGATGAAATTGGAACAGTTAGATGGGCTATTCGGACAGTAAAGTCCAATTAGTGCTGAAATGGAAACCATTGTGAAAGTCAAAAATGTTTTATTTGCGACAGTTAGCTTCGCCTTCCAGGTATTTTCGTTCATAGCCGCAGCTCCGACTTAGACATATGTCGTAACATTGTACCAACTTTCCAGTACGCTCGTCGTAGAAGGCAGCAGCCAACTGTGCTTTCCGCCAGTTCTCTACGGTGATCTGCAGTTCGTTGTCTGTGGCAAAAAGTTGTCTTAATGACCAGTGGTTCATACTAGACAAGTGAAACAGAGAGCCACGTCTGGGCTGTATTGTGGCCAATCAAACAGTTCCCACCGAAAACATGAGAGGAGCACATTCATTGCCCCTGCAGAGTGTGGCCGAGAATTGTAATGAAAAAGGAGTCGCATGACAGCTATGTTGTGGGAGCTGCAGGACACCACTCGAAACCTATCTCCAACCCCTCATACTGGGTGAGAGACTATTTTATAGGCATCTTTAAGTGCTCACTAACCGCTCAGTATTGAAAAGAGCGGGTGACGTGATCGACTGACATGTTATAATACTGCCTAATACGTCTGTGCAAAACTTCATCGGATTTTCACTGTGGTTTCCGTTTCGCCCGAGATTCGGTCATTGTTTTCCAAATAGCCCTCTTAGATACAGCTCTAACAATAGTTCACTTCAATGATATCATCTCAGTCAATTATTCAGTTGTAAAAATCAGTGTCCATCTGGAACAGAGTTACGAATTAATAACGATACAATGCTGTCAAAATTTTACGAATAACGTAATGCCGATTGGCATACCTTGCAACGAAGTTGATACACTCGTTCAATGATTCGAGTGCACTAAATTCATATCCTTTGGAGGCCAATCCACAATTCATGGATCTCTTTTCTTGACGTGAAGATCCTTTGAGAAGGGTGGCACAGCGGAGGAATAATAGATGAATCGCAATATCATACGGCCTTTTTTCAGCAATCTCTTTTCACGCATACGAAATATTAGTATCAAGAATTTTTTTTAGATGGGGGTGCTATTTTGGAGTTAAAAAATGAAATTAAAAGGGAGGATAAATAGGAACTATTCGTCCAGATGAAAACTTAAGTGCCAATATCTTTGATGTTTAATGACTAGCTAGTAAAAATTGTGATACCTCGTGTATTAATCAGACAGTTATTTATAAACACAATATTTAATGTTATTAGTATAAGTAGTCCAAAACAGACCATGTATGAAAACTGTACGGAGCTGATCTGCCTTGAGTGTTACCTAGCTACGCATTAACCGGAGAGCTACTCATACTGCATAATTTAGATACTCTGTAGAATTAATATTAGTGTAGAATGCTAATGCAGCTCTGAGTGTAGGTTTTTCCTGCACAATGCCGAGAACTCGAAAGGAGTAAAAATAAATCCTCATAGCGAAGATATAAAAGCAACATAACAATTCCATTTTGTTATTATTTTATTACTGACTTACATTTAAAATTTTTCCTAATTAACAACGATTTTTTAAATTTCATTTTAAGGTGAGTAGTATAAACTGTTACTGTATTATTAGAGTTCAGAATTAGAATAAAAGATGCAACTATTTACAGAAAATTCAGCATATTGAACGTATACTCGTGTTCACAAAAAAACAGAACATCTTGAACGACTAGAGGTAGGACGTTCACTTCCACAGGACATGTACATTAGTATGTTCTGCAGAAATGATAGCATCTCAGTCACCTCGGTACAGTATGTGTCCTGTTGCCTAGTAGACATAGGGTCCGCCATGGGCCCAGATAGCTGAGTGGTCGCCGGCACGGTAGCTCAGCTTAAACGGATGTCTTACGACGTCCGCCCCTAGCAGGTGCAACGAACAAAAGCGAACAAAATGAGAATTAAAAAAAAAAGTGGTCAGCGCGACGGACTGTCTATCCTAAGGGCCCGGGTTCGATTCCCGGCTGGGTCGGAGATTTTCTCCGCTCAGGGACTGGGTGTTCTGTTGTCCTAATCATCATCATTTCATCCCCATCGACGCGCAAGTCGCCGAAGTGGCGTCGAATAGAAAGACTTGCACCAGACGAGCGGTCTACCCGACGGGAGGCCCTCGTCACACGCCATTAATTTTTATCGACAAGTATAAGACGCTATAATGTCGTTCTGTGGTATAGCCTGGTTCCAAAGTTCATTTGTGGTAGTGGCTTTGGGTCACAGCGCTGCTCCCGTCGTTTCGTCATATCCCACACATTTTGATTGGCGACAACTCTGGCGGGCCAGCGCAAAAGCCTGACACCCTGTGACACCGAGATGGCACCTGTTCGTGCAGCAACATGTGGTCGTGCATTGTTTTCCTGAAAAACTGTTTTGGGGTGTTGTGCAGAAAGGGTATGGTTGCGGGTCGCAGGATGTCATTCTCGTAGGTCACATTGGTCACAGTTTCCTGGACACGCACCGACTGTGATTTGTATCTGTACCTAACATCACTCCAAGCCATAAGCCCTTGAAATGGCGTTGTATGTCTTTCGCGAATGCAATCACTGTGATGCTGCTACCCCAGTCTGCCGCAAATACGGCCATCAATTTCAAACAAACAGAACCTGGATTCGTCCGAAAGCAATATCTGATGCCATTCCCGTCCCCAAATAAGTCGTTCCATACACCATTGCTGTCTAGGACGCTTCTGTACATTCGTAAAGGTAAGCGGAGAAGTGGACGGCGGACACGTAAATCATGTCGTAATTAACGGCGACGGTCTGTCACTCCTATTAGAGCACGATATATTACACCCACTGCTGCGCTAGAGCCGAGGAGGACTCAGATCTCTCCTGCAATGCCATTCGGCTGAGGTGTCGATCTTCTCGCAGTTTGGTCTGGGTGGTGTCACCTGATCCACTCGTATTCTACGGCTCTCCGTGAACCATTCTGCTCATACCAGTTGCATTGCCGAAACACTTCGACCCGCACAAGTAGCAATCTCCGAGATGGATCCATCACATTCTCTCATTCCAGTAATGCTCCCAACCTTTCAAACTCACTCATTTGACGGCACGGTTCGCGCGTACGTCTGCGAGGCATCCACCACGTCTGCAAGAGTCACACAGATCCATTACCTTCGGTTTATAGAGACAACAAGAGCCGCAGGCATATTTTACCGATGGTGTTGCGCTGCGATATCGATACTGACCTCGAACCGCGGGCCGACATGGTTCAAAAGCTAACCATTTCTGCAGTACATAAAAATGTAAATGTCTTGTGAATCTGAATATCCTACACAAAACTAAGTTTGTGATCCCTGCTTATCCAAGAAATAACCATTCTAAAAATTGTTGAAATGTGAAAAGGAAAGTGGTTACAAATGCCATGTTGCTGTTTAGAATCATTTGATTATTCTAATTTCCTAACAGAAATTGACAGATAATTTAGGAGGTTATCATTTTGACTCGTGTATATTTAAAGAAAGCTCCACTTCACAAGAGCACAATTCCTCAACCACTGCAGACAATTACCTTACTGGGTGGGGAATCGAATGTAATCGCATCTTTGTGATATTTGCCGGTAAACCTCATTTTCCCGTATTTTACTTTTAATGTTGTAACATTTTAATACTTTTTCTGCTACTGTAAATATGTATTCCGAGAAAGATGACTGAGCGAGCCGCACGAGTATTCAATAAGATCCTCGACGGTGTTTAGTTGTACCTGTGGTTCATTTGCTAGTCAGTCAATTGTGAAGCGCTGAAGCACATTTTTTTGAGACATGGTAGCGAGTAGTTGAGGTTTTCAGAGAATGAGACCTCTTATTGGTGAATCTGGCAAAAACTATCTGTAATACTCTATTATGGAGATAAAAACTTTTTTATAAAGCTATTTCATTCTTTGTATTAATGGAGAAGATTTTTGGAGGACTTTTTAAAGGTAACCCAACCATGTGCAAGAATAAGATGTTTATATGTTAGAACTTTTAATTAAAGGAAATCTTCATGCCACAGATAACTAATAATATTTATGATCATTGTTAGCTCGCCGTTGTGGCCGAGCGGTTCTAGCCGCTTCAGTCCGGAACCGCGCTCTTGCTCCGGTCGCAGGTTCGAATCCTGCTTCGGGCATGGATGTGTGTGATGTCATTAAGTTTGTTAGGTTTAAGTAGTTCTAAGTCTAGGGAACTGATGACCTCATATGTTAAGTCCCATAGTGCTCTGAGCCATTTGAACCATTTTTGATCAGTGTTAATGTGTTCTCTCTGTTTTCATTATGTCAGACATCACGCAGTTGGTTGAGACGTCCGTAATTTTTGTAATGAGAGAATTTCGCAATTGTTAGAGTCTTCTTATATTGGAGGGTTCCCTTCCTAATAATCAGAGTTCAATTTTTTCCAGAACGAATTTCTTTTAAATAAAG
Source organism: Schistocerca gregaria (assembly GCF_023897955.1). NCBI lineage: Eukaryota > Metazoa > Arthropoda > Insecta > Orthoptera > Acrididae > Schistocerca > Schistocerca gregaria. The sequence continues at coordinate 435,156,190 of NC_064924.1, forward strand.
CCCACTTCCAACATTCTTAGTAAAATTTTTGTCGTGTGTGCATTGCACTTCATGCCGCACACAGCAGCAGATTGTTTCTGATGACAAGAAATTAAATAAATGTTCTTTAGAGGTTTCTTGAAATTACTGCAACCAGTCGCCTTTTATTTTGTTCTTCAAGTTTTTAGTATCTCATTACCGATTTCAAACCGCCTAGCGATTCATCATCAGGTGGTACATATTTATTGACTGTCTGCAGCAGTGTGAAAGTGGTGCAGTTTTGGCGAAATGTATAAACGCAACATGGAAGCACTGAGTGTGACAAGAAATTTCACATTATTATATAGATTTTTTTGTGTTACTTACAGTTATCAATCAGTTGGTTGGATGTTGGTCACACAGTAGTCTGGAAAACACAGCACATGTCAATTTTGCCATATTACAACATATTACTTTTACGATGGAGAAATAAATAGATACTTACGGTCGCTAGTGAGTGTACCAGAGCTGAAGAAAGAGACTCTGCCCTAGCAGAAACTCTCTGACAAATCTTTAGCTATAATCTTTCGTTCATTTACGTTTTGTAAGGCATGTGGAACGTGTTACCTGTGGCTAATTGTGTGAAGTTCAGTAAAATTAAAGTCACCGGAAAACATTCATTAAGTTTTCAAGAGTACAGTGTGCACTAACATCCAACCAACGAATATTAACAACTGTAAGTAACACAACACAATCTGTCTAATAATGTGAATAATTCTCGCCACACTCAGTGCTTACATGTTTCATTTATACATCTTGCTACAGCTACATGACTCTCACACTCTGCGGACAATCAGTAAATATGTACCATCTGATGCTGAATCGTTAGACCGGTAATGGTATAGTGTAAAACTGAAAAACAAAATAAAAGACAACCGGTTCCAGTAATTTCAAGAAATCTTTATTCATCACAGTATCTGCTGCGTCTGGTGATTTGTATTTGCTTTCGAGAAAGTCAGAACATCAGACATAAAGTAGCACGATGAGCAAGAGATAAGTCACTTTTATTTCAGGGCAGATCTCACCTTTCACTCTTATAAGGAAACAGTACACAGTTAAAATTACCATGTGTCGTGCTAAGCAAGCAGAGTAATTTTCAGTGAACGGTATTGGTAATTTCATATACTTTTCTTCTGAATAGAGCCGTAACTTATTTTTGTGGATATTCCAAGTCCAAGATTGCACTTCATATAACTTTCATGGTGTACTTCAGTACTGAGTTTGCCGAGCGAGATTAGCCGAGCGGTCTAGGGCGCTACAGCCCTGGAATGGGCGGCTGCTCCGGTGGAGGTTCGAGTCCTCCCTCAGGCATGGGTGTGTGTGTTTGTCCTTAGGATAATTTACGTTAAGGAGTGTGTAAGCTTAGGGACTGATGACCTTAGCAGTTAAGTCCCATAAGATTCCACACACATTTGAAAATTTGAACAGTACTGAGTTTCAGTTAAATAGTTTTCTTCGAGTACACAATGAGCTACTTTTGGAAATTAATTAAATTCAGTATCTCATTAAGTTTAAAGTTTTATTTCACAGCACTGTTCAGAAGCGCAACATTTGACCAACTGATAGTCAGTACTGCTCAGCATTTGGACATGCTGCAGGCCGCGGTGGTCTCGCGGTTCTAGGCGCGCAGTCCGGAACCGTGCGACGGCTACGGTGGCAGGTTCGAATTCTGCTTCGGGCACGGATGTGTATGATGTCCTTAGGTTAGTTAGGTTTAAGTAGTTCTAAGTTCTAGGGGACTGATGACCACAGCAGTTGAGTCCCATAGTTCACTTTCCGAGATTACCGGGCAGATGTGGGGGTTTTCAGAATACAACGTCAGCCAGCCAACGGAAGACAAGTGCTTGTGCGACGCGCAACTCTAGTCGCCCAAGAGCTGAGAGGAGTGCAGCTGGTGGAACGTTTCACTTGGGCAGCGAGCGGTTCTCAAGGCGAAGGCCTGCCTGCCCGGCTGCCCGGCCGGACGTGGCCAGTTGACTCCGGGCCCCCGTGTTGACGAGGCTGTTGCCCGCCGCTGCCGGCTGGCGCGCGCGGCGCTATCTGCAGACATGTGGGTCAGTGCGGCACTGACCCGCCAGATATTCCGGGCGGCCACCCACGGCCCTCTGACTCAGCTTCCTGTCTGTCTGCCTGTCTCTCTCTCTCTCTCTCTCTCTCTCTATCTATCTCTCTCTCTCTCTCTCTGCGTCTATCGGTTCGTCATCCCGTGATAGAGCCGTGACCATGGCCGCTCCGGTGGCGCGCAGCTGCGCCGAGATACTCAGCCAGCTCTGACGACGCAGTACCCACAATCTGTGCTACGTGACACTCTGTTTTTACTCGAGTAAATAAACACTGAACTTTCAAAATATTTGTATGACACTTTTCCTGTTCCCTGTGTACCCAGGAGTGTCTGACTGTTGCTAAGGACAATCGTTATGATTTATTCAAAATGATGGAAAACAGCAATCAGCCGTCCCCTTTCTGGCTTTATTAAAGCAAATCCATATTTCGGCTTCTAACTAGCCATTATCAGTGCACTGATAATGGCTAGTTACTAGCCGAAATCTGGATTTTCTGTAATAAAGGCAGAAAGAAAACGACTGATTGCTGCTCTCAGTCATTCTTAAAGTCATTTCACAGTATACGAGTGTATTTCACATTCCTAATGGAAGGTAATTTGATTCTGAATTTTTGTTAGACTGTTAACAAATTAATCTCTTTGTAACCGTACACCTCTAGCATGTGTGACGAGAGGCGGTGACGATCTTTCTTTTCCCTTCCGTTAGTATAGCTAGAACCACGTGACAATTTAAATACCTTGTCATTTGCTATTTTATTTTCCTCTCATACTATTTTCACCGCGACTCTTTTCTTTTTCAGTCGACGTCACAGCTGTTCTCTTACTACTTCTTGCTTTGTAATCTTCCTAAATTTAACCTTCTTTTCATAATATTTATTTCCACGGTTTCTTCTGGTATTATGTTGTGTATTCCTGAACCCGTCTCGTAGAATTTTGGTATGGGCGCTAAAAAAACCTTGCTGCTGTGCACGCAAAACCACTCATAGTCATAAATCTGGTGTGAAGGAGAAATTGGCATTAGCATCAACATAGACTGTGGAATATACATGACTTGGGCCTGGGGAGGGGGGGGGGGAGGTGATGGAGGGGAGGAGGGGGATTGTGAAGGCAAAATTATAATTTCAGAGTGAAAAGGATTAGGCCGAGCGGTATAACGCGCTGCAGTCACGGACTGTGCGGCTGCTCTCGGCGGAGGTTCGAGTCCTCCCTCGGGCATGAGTGTGTGTGTTAGTCCTTAGGATAGTTTAGGTTAAGTAGTGTGTAAGCTTAGGGACTGATGATCTTAGCAGTTAAGTCCCATAAGATTTCACACACTTTTTTCTTCGGAGTGAAAAATGACATGAAATGACTGTATGGAATTGATGGTCGGGAGGTCGGCAGCCGAGTTGCAAGCTTCTTCAGTTGACGCCATGCTGGGCGATGGTGAGGACGACACAACACCCAACTCCCGAGCAGATAAAATATCTGACCCGGACGGGAACTGAACCCGGGCCCGCTACAAAGCATTCAGACGCGCTGGCCAGTCAGCTAAGCGGGACAGGACACGGACCACCGATACCACTTATTAACGATACTACCATTGAACACAATGAGTAAACTATTCAGTGAAATCCTCCAAAACAATTAATTTAAAGCAGCACAGAGACTGTCAAGCAATACCTTGCTCGTTCAAAATCAGTTATAATAGTTCCCCAAACAACAGTACAAAAATGTTCATTGACAAAAATAGCGTTACCAAAGTCCACTAACAGCGAAACCAAACCACTCTGTTCATATGCTCACAGTTCACATGGTGTTCCAACTCAGTAACACTTGGCACCAATTCAATTGGCTCTGAGCACTTTGGGAATCAACATCTTAGGTCATAAGTCCCCTAGAACTTAGAACTACTTAAACCTAACTAACATAAGGACATCACAAACATCCATGCCCGAGGCAGGATTCGAACCTGCGACCGTAGCAGTCCCGTGGTTCCGGACTGCAGCGCAAGAACCGCACGTCTACTGCGGCCGGCTACTTGGCACCATGCAATCAGAGAACGCTCAACAAGTTTACGCTAAAACCCTAAGCTAAGAGGCACAATATATTACAATTAAAACTTAATTTACAGAGAATGAATGCAACATAATCAAACAAGTTCACCACAATGTGGGCTTAGGCCGAAGTATTACACACTAATCGAAAACTTCCCTTGCATAAACATATGTCATCCGACTATATGGGGAACACCAGATAGAGTGAGTACGATAATGTCTTAAGATAATTAAACTTCATACCTAAACCTTACCGTGATACCAAACTCAGAACTCGAGTATTTAAGAACAGTGTTTATCAGTACAAACTCGAATACGCTGTAGGTCCTTCCTATAGACAGCAATGATTACACTGAACAATGTAGCCAACGTCACAGTCGCCTATGATAAACAGTGAACAGTTACCCACACAGGTTTACAATGCTAAACCAATCCTCCGTGGCAAGCCTAAAATTTATAACAAGTACCAATTCCGGTTCCCGTCAGATCACCGAAGTTAAGCGCTCTCAGGCTGGGCTAGCACTTGGATGGGTGATCGTCCTTCTGCCGAGCGCTGTTGGCAAGCGGGATGCAGTCAGCCCTTGTGTGGCAAACTGAGGAGCTACTTGACTGAGAAGTAGCGGCTCCGGTCGCGGAAACTGACATCGGCCGGGAGAGCGGTGTGCTAACCACATGCCCTCCTCATCCGCTTCCACTGACCGCCCTGGGCTGAGAGGATGACGTGGCGGCCAGTCGGTACCGTTGGGTCTTCCGAGGCCTGTTCGGACGGAGTAAAGTACCAGTTGCGCACTACAATGCTCGAAAGATTCTTTGAGTAATGCTGTTTATGGCGCACACAGCACTAATCACAGCCACGTCCATGTATTCCTGGCTTCCCTGAGACCAGTGAAACGCCATCCGAGCCACTGTTCCTCTGTTTGGTACTGCTGTTTCGGTGTCAACGGCTGCCAGCTGCCATTCACCTCCGCAGGCATACATTACCACACTAGGCTGCTCCTCCGTTTCTTACTAGACTACTTCCATCACTCCGTCTTCCTACTGGAAATTTCGGGTGGCGCTGGTACAGGCTTCATATTTGCCGCAGCACTGTGCTAGGAGCACGAGAAAACTGCTGCTGACGGTACCACCTGCTGAGGTGAAACTACACTCCTGGAAATTGAAATAAGGACACCGTGCATTCATGGTCCCAGGAAGGGGAAACTTTATTGACACATTCCTGGGGTCAGATACATCACATGATCACACTGACAGAACCACAGGCACATAGACACAGGCAACAGACCATGCACAATGTCGGCACTAGTACAGTGTATATCCACCTTTCGCAGCAATGCAGGCTGCTATTCTCCCATGCAGACGATCGTAGAGATGCTGGATGTAGTCCTGTGGAACGGCTTGCCATGCCATTTCCACCTGCCACCTCAGTTGGACCAGCGTTCGTGCTGGACGTGCAGACCGCGTGAGACGACGCTTCATCCAGTCCCAAACATGCTCAATGGGGGACAGATCCGGAGATCTTGCTGGCCAGGGTAGTTGACTTACACCTTCTAGAGCACGTTGGCTGGCACGGGATACATGCGGACGTGCATTGTCCTGTTGGAACAGCAAGTTCCCTTGCCGGTCTAGGAATGGTAGAACGATGGGTTCGATGACGGTTTGGATGTACCGTGCACTATTCAGTGTCCCCTCGACGATCACCAGAGGTGTACGGCCAGTGTAGGAGATCGCTCCCCACACCATGATGCCGGGTGTTGGCCCTGTGTGCCTCGGTCGTATGCAGTCCTGATTGTGGCGCTCACATGCACGGCGCCAAACACGCATACGACCATCATTGGCACCAAGGCAGAAGCGACTCTCATCGCTGAAGACGACACGTCACCATTCGTCCCTCCATTCACGCCTGTCGCGACACCACTGGAGGCGGGCTGCACGATGTTGGGGCGTGAGCGGAAGACGGCCTTAACGGTGTGCGGGATCGTAGCCCAGCTTCATGGAGACGGTTGCGAATGGTCCTTGCCGATACCCCAGGAGCAACAGTGTCCCTAATTTGCTGGGAAGTGGCGGTGCGGTCCCCTACGGCAGTGCGTAGGATCCTACGGTCTTGGCGTGCATCCTTGCGTCGCTGCGGTCCGATCCCAGGTCGACGGGCACGTCCACCTTCCGCCGACCACTGGCGACAACATCGATGTACTGTGGAGACCTCACGCCCCACGTGTTGAGCAATTCGGCGGTACGTCCAGCTGGCCTCCTGCATGCCCACTATACGCCCTCGCTCAAAGTCCGTCAACTGCACATACGGTTCACGTCCACACTGTCGCGGCATGCTACCAGGGTTAAAGAGTGCGACGGAGCTCCGTATGCCACGGCAAACTGGCTGACACTGACGGCGGCGGTGCACAAATGCTGCGCAGCTAGCGCCATTCGACGGCCAACACCGCGGTTCCTGGTGTGTCTGCTGTACCGTGCGTGTGATCATTGCTTGTACAGCCCTCTCGCAGTGTCCGGAGCAAGTATGGTGGGTCTGACACACCGGTGTCAATGTGTTCTTTTTTCCATTTCCAGGAGTGTATTTTTCGCAGATGTACTGGGGTGGTCACAATTAAACTTTACGATACCTGAGGCAGAGTAGACGGAAAACTACTTACCGTATGGGTGCGCACCCTGTGCGTTGCAGGATTTGCGTAGTTAGTACTGTCAGTGTCACGACGTTAGGCGCCATTACACGTACGGTGATGTTTGAAACACAAGCGTCAGTCGGCACAGGGGGTACAGTAAACACTGCGCAGAAGCAAACACGTATCTGCTGTCGTGCGCATGAAATCAGAAATAAACACTTGGCTCCCACATTTCTTTGATGGGTACTGATTTCGTGAGTATTACCGTTTCCGCTTAGTTACTTGGGCGTAGCGAGTGATTTGCAAGTGAAAGTGTTTTGAGCGTGTGCACGTAAGGGCAGATTTTACTGTTGCTGGTTGTAATTCTCACAACCGCAACACCAAAGGAACTGAAGTAGTGCTTCGAATTGCTGTAGAAAAACCACCGTGAATGTTATTTCAAAGAAACAAACTGTTAGACCTGAGTTCGTAACTGCAGTGTTGGTACACCACGTACAACACAAGAAAAGAAGGGACGTTTCAAGTAACGTGAGATCCATGGAAGCAACACAGGGACTTTAGAAAAGCTTTTACCACGGAAGAAACATTCTCATAAATGTACATTGACCCATCAAGTTGTTTGCAATGATTCAGGTAAAGTCAGTTTACAGAATTCCTTGGTGGCATTAAAAAGGAGAAATAATCATCTGAAAAACATGCGCAGGAATCTGTGAATTGTAATAAAGATATTCGAAGTCAGCCGTCATAATAAAAACGATATTTGCGCTATGAACAGGATAAGTAAAATATTCTAATGTGTAGTGAAGTTAATCGAACACTGGATAAAATGTTGTCACCCAGTCAAATCGGAAGTTCGATAAAGGAGTCAAAACGGGTTGGATGGGTCACAGAGGTCATTTACAAGTACATTACTTTGCCCGCCGTTTCACTGAAAAGTTCCAATTTTTTCAATAAAGACCTCGGATATCCTCTGTCGTCAGAGTTTATCTTGCTTTCTTGGATAAACCGCTGTTTCATTTGCCACCCAAGTTTTCTGAAGGAATTCAATTTGATTAGCTGATTCATGTGCTTTAGTAAGTAAGGTACTTGTAAAATTTCTTGAGTGTAAATGAGAATGTCCTTGTAATAGTTGTTCCTTCAAACTTGTGATAAAGGCAAAAGGAAAATGAGCGTTGATTAGATCTTGGTTACTCGTTTCAAACAGCTTAGAAAATTGCGTCCTCATTTCGATCACTCAATTAGACAGAAATTGTAAAAACAGACTATAACTTATGCTTTTTTCCCATGTTTCTTTTCGACATATGCTTGAAGTCTTTTCAAATCCTGAATTTCATTGATTAAAGGAGAAAATATAAAAATGCAGTAAATGAAGCAGGCAAAAAAAAAAAAAAGGTTCAAATGGCTCTGAGCACTATGGGACTTAACTTCTGAGGTCATCAGTACCCTAGAACTTAGAACTACTTAAACCTAACTAACCTAAGGACATCACACACATCCATGCCCAGAACCGCTCGGACACTCCGGCCGGCAGAAATTCGGAGTAGGTATTAAAATCCATGGAGAAGAAATAAAAACGTTGAGGTTCGCCGATGACATTGTACTTTTGTCAGAGATAGCAAAGGACTTGAAAGAGCAGTTGAACGGAATGGATAGTGTCTTGAAAGGAAGATATAAGATGAACATCAACAAAAGCAAAACGAAGATAATGGAATGGATTAGGAAATGAGACACTGAAAGTAGTAAATGAGTTTTGCTATTTGGGAGCAAAATAACTGATGATGGTTGAAGTAGTTCAAAAAATGGTTCAAATTGCTCTGAGTACTATGCGACTTAACTTCTGAGGTCATTAGTCACCTAGAACTTAGAACTAATTAAACCTAACTAACCTAAGGACATCACACACATCCATGCACGAGGCAGGATTCGAACCTGCGACCGGAGCGGTCGCTCGGTTCCAGACTGTAGCGCCTAGAACCTCACGACCACTCCGGCCGGCGGTTGAAGTAGAAAGTATATAAAATGTAGACTGGCAATGGCAAGGAAAGCGTTACTGAAGAAGCGAAATTTGTTAACATCGAGTATATATTTAAGTGTCAGGAAGTCGTTTCTGAAAGTATTTGTATGGAGTGTAGCCATGTATGGAAGTGAAACGTGGACGATAAATAGTTTAGACAAGAAAAGAATAGAAACTTTCGAAATGTGGTGCTACAGAAAAATGCTGAAGATAAGATGGGTAGATCAAATAACTAATGAGGAGGTACTGAATAGGATTGGGGAGAAGAGGAGTTTGTGGCACAAGTTGACTGGAAGAAGGGATCGGTTGGTAGGACATGTTCTGAGGCATCAAGGGATCACCAATTTAGTATTGGAGGGCAGAATGGAGAGTAAAACTCGTAGAGGGAGACCAAGAGATGAATACCCTAAGCAGATTCAGAAGGATGTATCGACGCGCAATGGGGTCAATTCGAAAGACTTGCACCAAGCGAGAGGTCTACCCGACTGGAGGCCCTCGACAAACGCCATTATGATTATTATTATTCAGAAGGATGTAGGTTGCAGTAGGTACTGGTAGATGAAGAAGCTTGCACAGGAGAGAGTAGCATGGAGAGCTGCATCAATCCTGTTTCAGGACTGAAGACCACAACAACAACAACAGCAAAAACATGACGTCACAGCGTCGGCGAATAGCAGCACAGAACTATTTGTACCCAGCCTTATTTTTCTACGGACTCTGAGTGCGCATTACAGTTGCAGAGGGTCAGCGTGGGTCTGGACAAGGTGAACAGGTCTTTACTCGTAAAGCTGTTATATCAAAACAACAGCAGCAATGCTGCTGCTCTTTCCGAGTATGGACGCGTTGAAGGAATAAGACAGCTCCTCTTTCCTCACCGGGATTAAAGAACACGATTTGGTAATTCCAACTAACTGGTGATTTGGGAGCTGCTCGTGGGTGAAGCCTACGGGCTAATTGTGCCATAGATTGTTGAGGAACTTCCTGTTGCAATGGTCGACAGTGCTGGACGCAATGTGCGACCTTAAAGCAGGACACAAGCTGTCGGTGGGCCATCGCTCTGAAAGTGCTGTGAACAACTGTGCGAACTCCCAGCCTGTCGTAGATGCAGATGGTCGTCACACTAAGCTACTTTTGTAGCCTGAAACGTAAACATGATACGACATTATTGTGATTTGTTGTGTCAGACTCTTGTCTTTTATCCTGTCTCACTACCGAAAAATGTGTCTGATCTTTATATTATTAATATTATTATCATTATTATTCAAGTTCGGACCCTACTCGACATCGCCATGTACAACCAAGGGCAGTCCACATTCCTTCCATTCTCTCAGAATGGGCTCTTTTTCGCTTGTCAGACGAAGGAGTACCGGCATTCTTGAGTCTTCTGCCCGGCCAACTCTCCAGTCGTGAATGTTAAACCTAGAAGTTCTTCTTCTCTGCCCTATCAAATTTTTAAAAGAATTACATTCCTGTGCAACAGAGAACAACAGTAATTGATTGTTTTAAAGACAATTAAATTTCGGGCAGGATTACATTTATTTCTAACGAAACGACCGGTTTCGACTTGCATCAATTGTCTGACAAAGAGGTTTCGGCAGTGGTGGTGGGATTTAACTGCAGCCTGTCTTTTATGTTGTGAGAATCCTCCTTGACTGCCGAAATCGGCCATTTCGTTACAAATGGATGTCATTGAATCGCATACTTAAATTTCCGGTATTTTCATATCAGGTTGTATTATTCGCGGTTCTTCGGGTCTTCTCTAGCTGCACCGATACATTTTGCTGTATCAACTTTAATTTTACTGCAACTTTTGTAGAATTTCATAACCTGTCGAGTTAATCTGGTTGACTCCATTTATTTAACTACTCATTAACTTTCAACTTACATTCTTTTCGTATCCAAACAAAAGTTGATATACTTCTCCATTTCTTTATTTTCTCTTTGTCTGTCTGTTCATTCTTTAGCAGAGATTAGACTAAAAATTTTGCTGATAACATTTCTGTATCTCTTTTAGATTTATTCACTTTCTCTCTTTCTCTTTAAATTAGTGTTTTAGCACCATAAATACACTCCGGTTTCAATTACCTGAACTGTTGCTTTTGCAGTCTTTTGTGCCAGTTTCCTGAAGGGACTCGATTAAATGTTTGAAATGAGGTACTCTCGCGATTTTCCAGTTTAAAGTTCTAAGGATTTTGAGTATCAGGTTGTTACTAGACGTTCTATTCAATTTATGTTTGGGTACCTACCTTCTACTGTTTATTTAAAAATTTTGATTTGTTGTTGTGTTGTTTGAAAATCCTGCTATGACTCTCCAGGTCATCTGCAAAAACTGAGCCGTCTATTCTAATATACTTTTCCTAATCTGATTAGTTCGTCAAATTCGAACTCAGATTTCTGTTGTTACCACTCTTGTATTTCTTTTGCTAACCCTCAGCTGAATAGTGGAATCCACCACCCTTTTTATTGACTTCCAGGCTTGCGTCACTCTTATGGAAACCGATATTTTTCTCATGATTCTACTGTCTAACATTCCTAGTAAATCTGCTTTATAATTGTGGTGGGTATTCACTTGCGTGAAGGCAGTCTGCTTCAACTACAGATTTGGAATGGATTATTTTCGCGTTTCTTGAAATAAACTTATCTTTTTACTTTGTTGATATGCTGTGGCTTATTTAATTATTCACGCATTTATTTCATCTGCCAAATAGAGCCTTCAGAGGTCCTGTCTTAAGTATAACAAGCCATCATTAGGTTTATCACTGACATGTGCACAGTAAGTCAACTGAACACAGCCATAATAATAATAATAATAATATGAATGAAAAACCACACGATATTTGTGTAATACTGTGCAATACAGTTGCAGAATATTGCGCTGGCGGGATGAGCTCTTTCATTTATAATGTATGAAATATTCTACCAGCAACTGAAGAAACAGCCAGTTAATTCAGTAATTGTTATAACAGTAATAATAATAACAGTTGTAGTACGGAGTACCCATCATTAAAATAATGCTAAGCTTATTAATATTTCTTTTGAGTAATTTTCATCATCTATACTCCGCAATCAACCTTACTGCGTTTAGCAGCTGTCACTTTCCTTCTTTTCTGTTCCAGCCTCTAATGGTGCATGGGAAGAAAAACTGCTTGTTAGGCGCAGTGTGAGTTAAAATCTCCCTTCGTGGTCTTTTTAGAGATATCTGTAGGAAGAAACAAAATGTTGGTTGACCTATTTTCGAATGTACGAACGCGGAACTTTAACTGTAGACTATACTGGAGAGCACAAAGTCTCTTTGGCAGCATCCGGTTCCGGAGTTGGATGTGAAACGCTTTCATCCTTACTGGAGCCGAGGCGAAACACGCTGTTCTTCCTTTTATTTTCTCGGTTTCCCCTGTGGATCCAGACTCGTAAGTTCCCCAATACTGGAGCATCCGTCTTCGTCATCAGTGGACTGTACTTCCTGGCAAATCTTAAAATGAATCTGCTCTCCCCATGATTATGTCATGTGATCGTCCACGTTAAATAAATAACTCCATATGCTTGCTCCCAGATATTTAACGGATATGACTATTTCTAGTAATTGTTTGGCAATGGTAAAGTCAAACAATAACAGGTCTTTCCGCCAGTTTATGCGCACACATTTACGTTGAGAGTCAACCGCCAATACTTACATCAAGGGTCGATCCTGCACAGTACTTCCAGAATTTGGCTACAGTTTCCTAGCGTTCATTCTCTATACAGGGAAGAGTTTGTACCTATAATGTAATGTACGTAAGAAAACACGAAGTTTTCTAGTCGTTACTTTAGCTTAGGGACTGGTTTTGGGATCACATTAAGGAATGTTAACAAGGGTCCAGCACAAGCAGTTTCCGTCATTTTCTACAAATTTTATTAATGTTGGAAATGAGGCTGATTTTTGTGCAGCGTTGTAACTGTTTTGCGGAATACACGTGCAAGTGCTGTGTAATGTATTAAAGCTACTTGGTATATTTTGTTAATTCATCAGATATAGGATATATAGTGTGTAAAATGCTACATGTGTCCAGAATTATTTATGTAACACATGAACTGTTAAGCGATACTTCGTCGGTCGTGCACCATCTTCTACAGTGAAACAGAAAGTCTTTTTCCGTGGAAAATGCGATACTTAGAGATGAACTGAGTCTCTCTCTTCAATGTCATGACAATTTTATATTTCTTGCAAAATGGAAATTAGTGTCAATTTCCAACAGCTTCTTTTTTGTTAATAGTTTTTAACAATATTTTGACTTAATTTGGTTTCATTTACTGAGAACTGGTGTGCATTAGAGTAATATCAGGCAGATTATAAAATAAAATATTGACCAGATTTTCTCGATTGAAATGCTTTTAAATTACAGTCGAACATTTGTTCCTAGGTATATAACGATGTTGCACCTTGTATAACATTTTCACTTTTGGAAAAACCTTAATTTTCTGGAGTATTTATCGTATTTTAAAAAGAAAATCTTAGGACAGGAAAAGTGAGTATCATTATTTAAAGATGTTTGCCGAAAGGCGAAAGCGTGAAAAGTGTACTAAAGTATAATACTTCCCCCGCAGTGCTTTCATTGGCAAATAACCTGATACAGTTTCGGACTTTATGTAATGTATTGTGAACAGTAATTGTCCTGTTACACTCCTGTGAAGTATGCCATAAGGTCTTCAATAAGAACGACAAGCTGTGTTCACCAAATCGAAAAGCTAGTCCGTACGTTCGTATTTTGTTCCCTAGACAACAGGGCGGATCGATGAGGAACGCTTTTCTGAAGTCACGCAAAACAGCATCGACATGTTTTCTGTGTCTCGTGGTCAAGGCGAACTGGGGTTCACAAGGCCGTTGCCTGCAGAATCAATAACGTTCCAGCCACTGCAGAATTTATCAAATACGGAGAAGCAAGGTGGTCTGGGGAATATCAAGAAATACCAGCATCGAGTTAGTAGATGAGAAGGAGAAAAATGAATTCAGATAGTGGAGACATTACGACCAAAATGCTGGATCTCGGTTCAACAGGAGACAAGTGAGGTCTTCAAGAGGGATGCCAAACTGATGATAACAGATGAAGCTTTTATCTCCTCTTCATTCGAGCGTGGTTTTGAATCAGACGCTGGGCATTTCATGCCAGTGTCTTTTGGCTGAAATGTAGAAGGAGACGCACGAAGCTCGAATAATATCATTTCGGGTATCAGGCTGCATGATTATGAAACGCTAAAAACAACGAGGTTTCGACCGTCCTTGCAGCCGTCCTCTTCAGGGCAACAATCAGTCGCCCTCAGGAACACAGCTTCTAAGTTGGAGGAAACGTCGATATTTTTGTTCTTTCTAGCATTTCACAAAGATACAGTCTAACACCCAACGTGATTTTTATAAAAGCTGACACTGGCCTTGGGAGTGAACAAATTTATATTAAAGTACTGTTAAGCATAGGTAATGAGTACAAAGTATGGTTTGAGTGTAAATCGGAGAAAGACGAAGGTAATGAGAAGTAGTAGAAATGAGAACAGCGAGAAACTTAACATCAGCATTAATGGTCACGAAGTCAATGAAGTTAAGGAATTCTGCTACCTAGGCAGTAAAACAACCAATGAGGGACGGAGCAAGGAGGACATCAAAAGCAGACTCGCTATGGCAAAAAAGGCATTTCTGGCCAAGAGAAGTCTACTAATATCAAATACCGGCCTTAATTTGAGGAAGAAATTTCTGAGGATGTACGTCTCTAGTACATCATTGTATGGTAGTGAGACATGGACTGTGGGAATACTGGAACAGAAGAGAATCGAAGCATTTGAGTTGTGGTGCTGTAGACGAATGTTGAAAATTAGGTGGACTGATAAGGTAAGGTATGAGGAGGTTCTACGCAGAATCGGAGAGGAAAGGAATATGTGGAACACACTGATAAGGAGAAGGGACAGGATGATAGGACATCTGCTAAGACATGAGAGAATGACTTCCATGGTACTAGAGGGAGCTGTAGAGGGCAAACACTGTAGAGGAAGACAGAGATTGGAATACGTCAAGCAAATAATTGAGGGCGTAGGTCGCGAGTGCTACTCTGAGATGAAGAGGTTAGCACAGGAAAGGAATTCGTGGCGGGGCGCATCAAACCAGTCAGTAGACTGATGATAAAAAAAATAATAATAAATAAAAAAAGGAAGCATAGGTAGGTTTCGTCTCCCATGGTCAAACAGCCATATGCTAATCCGTGGCTTGATATTCCGTTGAAGTCTAGGCTAGACCTATGGTGACAGAGACTTTGAAGCGTGCCGTACGAAGCAGTAGTCAGAAAAAGTTGTCACCTGCGGCAGAAGACGTCCCGCACGAGATCAGATACGGAGGTCAGTGGCAGAACGGTCCGTAGACAGGCGGTAAGATTCCGTTTTCACGGTCGTGCCAACAGTGATCACGAGGGCCAATTCGCGAAGGCGTTTAGAGAGGAGCAAACAACATCGTCATTGGCCTGCAGCGCTCTAGACGTCGGTTTTGTGGAGTGGAGAGTCACGACACGCGATGCGGCGCTGAAACGTGCGTGTGCGCACGAAGCGGGCGGCGGTCGAACGGTACTTACCGGAGTGTGTTTTACCGACTTTGAATTCAGCTCGAGTGGAATGCCAGTCTCGAGCAAAGACGTGGCGTAGCTCGCCATCCGTACTTACGATGCAATCGGCAAATATTCTCCAGGTACAAGTTGCGCTAGCAATAAGGTATTCATTCACCATATGTTGGTATGCTAATAAATTCACACGTCAGTGCTACAGCTTCCATTACGCTTCTTTACAACAGTGAAACCTTTAGAACTGGAAGATAATCTGCAAAATGTAGGGCTATTAGAATTATACTCTCAAAACACTTTAGAAATAACACGATAGGTCAGAATGACGTCAAATTGCAACGGAATATTATCGGAGAAGGGGGAAAAACACATGGCAGAAGGAAAAAAAATAGTGTGAAAATTGATCAATAGATGGCACTGTATGTGTCAGAATACGTAAATGAAAACACCTGTCATGCACACGACCCGTTAAGTTGGTATAAACATGCCAGGGATACGGCTTTTCCTCCTTTCGCGTCTGCGACGTTCGCCACCACTGTCTCAATGCAGGATCGCGCTCTGCTTGTAAAGATGTATTACGCCAATGATGACTGTGCACACGTCGCTCTGCGGAAGTTCGGGAAACTGAAGGGTTTGAAAAAAGGCATTGGCCCAATGACATTCGTAGGTCTGGGGAAAATGATTCGGAAATTCGCAAAGACGGGTTCTTTTGGTGTGCAACCTGGTAGAGGGACGAAACGAATTGACTCGACGTCAGTGGAAGCAGTGGCCACGGCAGTGCAGGTGGAGACGAATGGTGGCGGGCAAACGTGTAGTGCACGGAGAAGTGCCTGAACATTGGACATATCCGTGAGCACGGTGCGTAAAATCGTACGAAATATCCTTCTTTGCTGTCCATTCAAAATTACTCATATCCACGAGTTGCATCATGTTAACCTGTCAGCAAGAGAGCATTTTTTTTTCTTTTAATGTCTTGTGGGTCCAAATTACTTAGGTCATCGGTCCCTAAGCCTACACACTATTTAATCTAACTTAAACTAACTTACGCTATAGACAACACACACATCCATGCCCGAGGGAGAAACCGAACCTTCGACGGGAGGAGCCGCACGAGAGAACTTTGCTTTACAATTTCTTGTGGACAGACAAAGCCCACTTCCATGTGACAGGATATGTCAATACACAGAATTGTCGAATATGGGCAACGGAGAATCCACACTCAAATCAGCCAATACCACTTCATACTGAAAAGTACACTGTGTGGTCCGAGTTTACGTAATTATTTATCGTACAGCCATGTTTTTAGAAGAGATGGGTGCTTCCGGTCTTGTTACCTCTACCGTCACTGGTAAGCGCTCTGAGTGTCTTTTGCGCAACCACGTCATTCCAGCTCTCCAACAGCGTGGATGTGTGGAAGAAATCATTTTTATACAAGATAGCGCACCTCCACACAATGCAAATCCAGTTAAGCAGCTGCAGAAGCGCCGTTTCGGAAATGCTAGAATTATCAGCAGCCGTTTCCCTGCAGCCAGGCCGTCTCGATCACCTGATGTTAATCTGTGTGACTCGTGGCTGTGGAGCTATCTGAAAGACGTCATGTTCAGTGCTCCGATTGCAATCATAGCTGCATTGAAGGCATGCACTGTGCGACAAATTCTGAACGTGGCTCCAGAAACAATTCGATTAGCTGTAGAACATGCTGGTTCTCGATTTCAAATTGTTGCAGAAAACGGTGGACGGTATATTGAAAATGTTTTGCGCCAGTCACACGGAAATTAATAATCCGATTTGATTTTGACTCTTGCTTTTTATGCTATTTTTGGCCTCAGGACACTTAAAAACCGATGTCACTGATTCTTTTTATGCGGTTTTTGGCCTCGGAACTATTGAAAACCGATGTGTTTGATGCTTTTTATGTGGTATTTGGCCTCAGGACAATTAAAAACTGATTTTTCCATCCGATGTGATATGACCTTGCCGTGGTAGATGGGCTTACCTAACTAACATAATCACGCTTGAACACCCATTCACAATGAGTAGTATAGTTTGTTTAACGTACACCATAGGCGTTGATGTATGATTCAATTGTCATTTGTAGTCGACTATTGTTAAATTATGATGCTTACAGTGCCATTCATTGCTACATTTTGTAACTATTTATTTTCCTTCTCCCATGCGTTTTGCTTCTTCTCCGATAATATTCCGTTGGAATTTGACCTCATTCTGACTTGTGGTGATATTTCTGAAACGGTTTGAAAGATTAACTTTATTATGATCACCCTGTATATTAGACATGGAGAAAACTGATCTCAGCTGTT
The DNA here is from genome assembly GCF_023897955.1 of Schistocerca gregaria. NCBI lineage: Eukaryota > Metazoa > Arthropoda > Insecta > Orthoptera > Acrididae > Schistocerca > Schistocerca gregaria. Next base: position 435,173,819 of record NC_064924.1, read on the forward strand.
CTAAATGAAGTGTTCGTATCCGGTACTTGGGAAAACGAAGTTGTGATTAGTCTTAATCCTAGTAGCACACGCATCTGAATATGCCACACGAACTGTAGACCAGAGTCACAGTGATTCTCAGTTATTTACTGCAGAAATTGCCTGAATAGAGAATATTTTATAATGAATTTGGACTATCGTATATGAAACATATTTTGTTTTACATTTGTTATGTACTTTTCCAATAAATACCAGTATTAATGCATCCAGAATTGGAGACTAAGTAAAAACTGTCATGGAAGCTTTTCAGTGACGGAACTTGAAAATGATCCGGATCTAAAGACTTTATTTGAAGTCTATTTAGAGTAACATACTATGCATTTAATGAAATGCACATTTTGTAGAAATTATTCATAAAGCAACACATTCCGTATTTCACACTCTTGAAATAGAAACTACGATGTTATCGGCAACTGGGAGGCCTCTTCTGGTAGGAGTGGCTGTATTCCATCGATGACCGTTCTTACCGTGAATGACTGTGTTTTCTTCATCGCTGTCTGAAGTTTCAGCAGACTGATCAGTTTCTCCATTGTCCATAACTGGCACAGGGGCATAATTTTCAGACTCATTTTTACCAGGAAAGTCACTTACGTCGCTTTCACGAATGAGCTTTTAGATCTCACAGTGTTGAATTTACACTGGTGACAGAGCGCTGCGTACCTGCGCACCTGCGCACCTGCGGTGTCGCATGGTCATCCCGACCCTGGTGTACACTTCTGCGGTTATGATGACCATCTTGAGCTCCTCAGCTGAGTCTAGTTAACATAAATAAAGAACCACCACGGCTGTACCGATACGCATTTATTACTGCACGACTAGTTTTTTTGCAAAGGACCACGACCAGGTTAGGTTGCCAATAATCTTCCTTAACGGATTACCAAAAAGTAGTGCCAATATCACACCAGTATCATACCTAGCTATTTTACGTAAAGTTAACGGCAAATTCTGGAGCATGGCGGTCACATAAACTCTCTGTCGACCGCTTGGTAGAAGCAAGGTCAACAGGGAGTGCAGTCAACTTGGCATGGTGTGTTTACTAGACGAGACGGTTTAGTGTACACAGCATACCAAATGTTTGTGCTACAGTCCTAACGGCTGCCTTTAAGCCGTCGGCACGCGGGAAGTGCGTTCGAACGTCAACGCTGAGCGTGCCGAGTTCAACTTGCTGCTGAACGCTAGGAAACAATGCAAGTTGTGCATACAGTACATGAACCCCTAAAGTCGCATATGCAATCGCAGCGCGCTGCAGCGCCAATTGTCTGCTGTATCTGACTCGCAAAATGGCTCTGAGCACTATGGGACTTAACTTCTGAGGTCATCAGTCCTCTAGAACTTATAACTACTTAAACCTAACTAACCTAAGGACATCACACAAATTCATGCCCGAGACAGGATTCGAACCTGCGACCGTAACAGTCCCGCTATCTCACTCGCAATTCACACAGTTAAGAAAATGTATGGCCATAACATTCCTACATTAGCTCTGTTAAAACCCCCATCTCCCTCCTTGATTATGCATTAGTCATGTCGGTCTGTCTGTAGTATACACAAATAAAAATTTATGAATCTCTGAACATTTTATGAGGTAAAAAGGAAAGTCACATGTCCAGTCAGTAAGAACATTGGCTTATAAAAGATCCATTACAAATAATGCGATACAAATTTACAATAGCTCTCCACATGGGATAAAAATTATACCCTCATTCTCACTGTTTTGTAAAACCCTAAAGTTATTATTATTTTATCACAGTTGCGATTCAGTAGCGGTATCTTAGCAAGTGAAACACAAAATTTAAAACAAGAAACTGCAAAATATCTTATTGCACGTAGTGCAAGCTGTCTTGTAGATCGAGGCAATCGAACTCACTCCTCAGAAAGAGTCCACTTGTACTTATGTAGTAGCGAATACTATAGAACATACTCTTATTGAACTAATAAGAACCTATCATAAAACGCGATGGTTACTAAAAAAGAAGTCTGGATCCAGTGAGACGCAAACTTCAGAAAATGTCACTTGATTTACCATTCTACGACTCTGGTCATTTTGCTGAACCTACCGTGAATGACCGTCCTTCGCCTTTCCCCATCTACAGAAAACTATGACATTTAATTACAACAAATTGTACCAAGAGCAAAGCGTTTTTTGATGGATCCTCAACGTACCGTTGCCTTGAAACGACGTACTTGCATAATACACAAGTTACAAAAATTCTTTAACCACCAATATTATATTATCACAACTAATCAAACAATAAACGACGACGTTTTGAGGGATCTTCAATTTGCTGATGCTTATAAACGGCCTGTATGCATATGAGCTTCAACTGAAAGCCAACATGGCCTCTAGCGATTCTGTACTGAAGATAGGTTTCCTGCCTGTGATGTACAGGGTGTTTCAAAAATGACCGGTATATTTGAAACGGCAATACAAACTAAACGAGCAATGATAGAAATACACCGTTTGTTGCAATATGCTTGGGACAACTTACATTTTCAGGCAGACAAACTTTCGAAATTACAGTAGTTACAATTGTCAACAACAGATGGCGCTGCGGTCTGGGAAACTCTATAGTACGATATTTTCCACATATCCACCATGCGTAGCAATAATATGGCGTAGTCTCTGAATGAAATTACCCGAAACCTTTGACAACGTGTCTGGCGGAATGGCTCACATGCAGATGAGATGTACTGCTTCAGCTGTTCAATTGTTTCTGGATTCTGGCGGTACACCTGGTCTTTCAAGTGTCCCCACAGAAAGAAGTCACAGGGGTTCATGTCTAGCGAATAGGGAGGCCAATCCACGCCGCCTCCTGTATGTTTCGGATAGCCCAAAGCAATCACACGATCATCGAAATATTCATTCAGGAAATTAAAGACGTCGGCCGTGCGATGTGGCCGGGCACCATCTTGCATAAACCACGAGGTGTTCACAGTGCCGTCTAAGGCAGTTTGTACCGCCACAAATTCACGAAGAATGTCCAGATAGCGTGATGTAGTAATCGTTTCGGATCTGAAAAATGGGCCAATGATTCCTTTGGAAGAAATGGCGGCACAGACCAGTACTTTTTGGGGATGCAAGGACGATGGGACTGCGACATGAGGCTTTTCGGTTCCCCATATGCGCCAGTTCTGTTTATTGACGAAGCCGTCCAGGTAAAAATAAGCTTCGTCAGTAAACCAAATGCTGCCCACATGCATATCGCCGTCATCAATCCTGTGCACTATATCGTTAGGGAATGTCTCTCGTGCAGCAATGGTAGCGGCGCTGAGGGGTTGCCTCGTTTGAATTTTGTATGGATAGAGGTGTAAACTCTGGCGCATGAGACGATACGTGGACGTTGGCGTCATTTGGACCGCAGCTGCAACACGGCGAACAGAAACCCGAGGCCGCTGTTGGATCACCTGCTGCACTAGCTGCGCATTGCCCTCTGTGGTTGCCGTACGCGGTCGCCCTACCTTTCCAGCACGTTCATCCGTCACGTTCCCAGTCCGTTGAAATTTTTCAAACAGATGCTTTATTGTATCGCTTTTCGGTCCTCTGGTTACATTAAACCTCCGTTGAAAACTTCGTCTTGTTGCAACCACACTGGGTTCTAGGCGGTGGAATCCCAACACCAGAAAAAACCTCTGTTCTAAGGAATAAACCATGTTGTCCACAGCACACTTGCACGTTGTGAACAGCACGCGCTTACAGCAGAAAGACTACGTACAGAATGGCGCACCCACAGACAGCGTTTTCTTCTATATCTATCACTTGCAGCGCAATCTGTTGTTGAAGAGTGTAACTACTGTAATTTCGAAAGTTTGTCCGCCTGAAAATGTACTGTTGTCCCAAGCATATTGCAACAAACGGTGTATTTCTATCGCTGCTCGTTTAGTTTTTATTGCCGTTTCAAACATACCGGTCATTTTTGAAACACCCTGTATGTGACATTCTTCCATCTCACTGATCTACGTACGTTCAAACGCACGTTCAGAATACCTTACACGCTAGACGTTGCTCTGCAAGTTCGGATGGGCTTTCCAACTTGCATTTTTCACATTATGGCAGTCAACGTTAGAATGCACAGTCCTTGTGCCAACGGTTTAAGCATGGGAAAGTAGTTCTAGTCCGCCTGCTGGTAGTTACCGACCAACTGTGCTGACTGACACGGAATGCAGCATGGTGTCCAGTACCTGCTATGCGATGGCAGACGCAAATGCGAAGGGGATGTGACGCGCTTCTGCACAATATGGTGACTGGAAACTTGACGAGTACGCCTACCCTCACGTTCCCAAGCAGTCCAAATGCGGACCACTGTCACCTCCAAATGTCCCATAAGTCTCGACCTTACACGATTCGACTAGCCGGCCGATTGGGAACCCAGAAGAAGCCTTTTGGAAACTCTATCACGTGCTAATAAGATCGTCTCACACAAGTACACGGCATCTCTGTACCCTTCATTATGGTCACTCAAGATATGACTGTTCGCACTCCTTGCAAAAGCCTATCAGCTCTGGCACCACTGAACAAGGGCAACAATAACACACTGTGGCGTTGTAGTTTTACCTGCCACAGTCAAGTACAGCTCCATTAATTAACTTACCTGCGAGAGGGTGTAATTGTATGAAGTTGCATCGACATCCGCTCACGTTCTGAGGGTCCTTCACTTTTTTCTGTGGTATAGTGTATTCAGGTGTCTCAGTTCGGAAGACAGCATATGCAGCATGTAAACGTTACCAAGAACGTTACCAGCCATAAGATGTTTAGAAAAGACCAAAAATAATAATAACTATTTGTCGCGAACTTCTGAAGTGTTTCCCTATTAGGCTGTGAAAGCTGGATACTGATGAGAAGAGACAGAAAACATTTATAAGCGATAGAAATGTTTACGAAAAGGCTAACTCAGACCACCTGCCGGAAAGGAAAATCAATGGTGTTGGTCTGGATCAAACCAGTGAGCAGGAAACACTCGTAGCACAGATCTAAAAAAGCGAAACAAATCTTCTCCGAAATTCATTGAGACAGATGACAGCTTTTACGTACTGGAAGCAACAATTTTGAGAAATAAAACCAAGTGGAAGCCAATAAAGAAAATACATAATTGAACATCTGAGTGAATTAACAAAATGTCAAAATTTTAAAGTAAAGAAAAAACTGCTCAGAATAGGAACGAATCATTGCAGCCACAAGGCGAAGCCTTTAGAAGATAATGACTGAACAAATCACTGTACTCTTGAAGACCGTGGTACCTCCAACACTGTGCTTCTCCAATTTGTAATTTTACGCTAGAGTACAAAACACTATATCTTCATACGTGTCTAAAACAAATATGATCATTGTCAGACATTTAGAAGGCAAATTTTTCTTCTTCCTTTCTCTTTTAATACAACAACACATTTTCTTCATGATGGTTGTGAGAAACGGGTTATTTTTAAAAGCAAATGGTGTTTCTACTTGAGGGATGACACGGAACAAGAGAAACTGTTTTCCCATGTGGTGACAATCCAGAAGCCAGGGATCCCACTGAAGAGGTCAGAGAAGCTTTTTTGTCACAGAAACAACAGCACAGTGGTGGCGATAATCGAAGGGATGGTCAATATTTACGGCTTAACACTACAAGCAGTTTGCAGGTATTTAATTTATGCGATATCCAAAGAAAAGAATGATTTTACAGACATTCTTTATCACGAGAGAGAGGATGTTCTACAACTGCAGCGAAAGTTGATAATATACTATTCATGTGCTGAAATGAACAATCAGAGTCAGGTAATGCAAATCTAAGGACACATAAGAGCAAATTTTGCAGCATTCCAAGGGAGAGATTCTTCTGTTGTTGTATATTCCACTGCTGTCCTGGTCTGAGCCACTTCGACTTCTGTCAGAGAGCTTGCTTCCTGAATGCAGTAAATGTCTAAATGAATTATAGCGTGAGACACATGGCCCAAGCCAACAGCGCCATTGCAGCATTCAGATGCCGCCCCCTTCAGAAGTTACATTTTCTTCAGTGTTCAACAAGGACACCCCTCAACAGTCGTTGTTACCTACAGACTGATCGCTGTCTGATAATTAAATATCTAGTAAAATTCTGCCTATCAGTAATCAGTAAATTCACTTCTTTTTTACCTCAGACTCAATCCAATAACAAGATATCAATATTAACTGGTCTCATGTAAAAGTTGCCCACCTTCGTATTCTGCTTGTAAAAGTATCACAAAATGTAGATTCTGAGGAAGATCAAATTGTAGCCTAAACCTACAACCTATGGTGTGGTGAATCTGAAGACGGCCAACCTACAAGCGAAACCAGATCTGATTATTATTATTTCGCCAATAGCTGCCTATGGTGCATGGAATCTAAAGGTTGTCAATGTACAGCTGAGACCGATTAAGCCTGTTTTCAATTCACCAAATACTGCATATGATGTATATAGTCTGAAGATGGCCGATGTTTATTGGAAACTTGTTTTTGACTTTTATCGTATTATGTGACTAAGTGAAAAAAAGAAGTGAATACCGCATTAGCTACTTTTTCCCATTGACAGACAGTCGTTCTCCCCAAAACTGTTGTATTTATCTCAAATAAATAATTATTCCACAGGAAAGTGGCCTTGAGATAATAACTAATAAAATTGGGCTAATTATTAATAAAATTGAGATACTATCGTGTTCTATTTAATCTCAGTATATGACGATAATAGTTTCAGAAGCTCTGTAGTGGGAAATGCACACAAATGAGCTGTGGTCCTTGTAACCACTACATAGCAAAATTAAATGAAACTGCGTTGTATTCTACTCACATTCTTAGAGCTGTCGCATATAATCCTTTAATTTTTTGTTTATTCCAAATGCCATATAGTGCAGTTTTTGCTGTTCAGAAATCTGGTTACAGTCAGTTAGCTACTTACCGGTCACATTTGGAAAGGATTTCTGCGCAGATTATCTGTGGATTGTGACAGAGGAAATAGTCAGTACTCAGGGATATGACAGGAGCGATCATTTCCGAAACAAAAAACTCTGGTAAACATGGGTCGTAAAATGCGTACTTTAAGAGCTACGACCACTTTTTCATCTTCCATACTGTGAAAATAGCCTTTTGTGCTGTAAGCTCTTTGCTTTCCGTGTTTTGGGAGGAGGTAGTACGGACCAAAACAAGAAAAAATTGTCTAGTAAACATGGGATCTAAAATGCATGCATTACGAGCCGTGCAGCTGTTCAGTAAAAGTATTTTTTATGGCAGTGATGATGAATAAGAGCTCATAACAACGTATGACCATGTTTACTGGATATTTTTTCTTGTTTTTGTCCATACTGTAGTGACAAGGCGAAATTACCTTCATCCGACCACAATCTTGGCTTCCTTGATTGCTAGGTGAGGTGGCACGTTAAAGAAGAACAAATGAAATATTAGTTCACTTTATTACGTAAATGAATAACAGACTTACTTAACTTTGACACAGATCTTGACCACAGGATTTCCTTTAAAGCGTACAACTGCTATTGGCTATCAAAGCATCACCTGATGCGCAGATTAACAAACAGTTTTCTTCAGTTACAGTGTTCCACATTTAAACGAACAAGTACATCACAAACTTCAACTATCACTTTGGTCCTATATTATGATGACTGATGTAGCTGAGGTCTCGAACTGACGTTCAGCTCTTGCTAGCTCAATGCGTGAGCGCTGCCATGCTGTGTGGGGAGGCGTAGTCTTCAGGAGCGCCTCTAACACGTCGTTGCAGATTGTAGCGATCCCGCACTAATGTCTGTGGTGTCGATTCGTGTTGCCAACTTTGGCATGGCAACACGGTTTGTGTACGAAACGACACGTGATACCACCTCTGAAAATATTGAAATGAAAGTGTTTAGAGTAGAAGGTATTTGTCCCGCAGTATCCAATAACTCCTGAGGTATGCATTACAAAGAAATGTTTACCAGACTTTCTTGCTTCGAGTGATCATTTCTGTCATATCCATTAATGCTGACAATTCTCTCCTTGGACACCTCGTATAACAAATCCAACAGCTCATAAACTGACAAGGAGAGGCCGCGACATTGAGATCACGGATTTACTTTAAACTTTGTACACCTTCAGCCGGCCATTAAAACAACATAATGTGAAATTAGTAAGGTGCAATGCTCTGCAATTCCGAGAAAATCGCAAGAGAAGTTTTACGCGTCCATTGTGTAAAGCATGTATCTGTGAAAAGGGGCGGCCACGGGAATTCATTGTGGTCTTGTGGCTAGCGTTCGCGTTTGACAAGTCAAGGTGACCGTTGGAATCACGTCCGCGCTCACTTTTTTAATTTGCGTTTTTGTTCATCACTGCTCTCATAATTGTATTCATGTGACTTTTGATAAGTAGTATTATGAAAAAAACTCACGGACGTTTTCATGAAGTAGTGTGAATTTCATATGCATTTTGACTATTTACTATTTGTAACTGAATTTTCAAGGACAAGGGACACGCTTGAAAAGCCTAAGTCAAACCTCGATAATTAATGATGCGAATGCTCTTATTCACAATCAGTATTGTAGTATGTCACAGAGTGCTATACCGAAAGAATAATGTAGAATTACTAATTGGATGTGCTCGAGACATCTCGAGTTGCAACACGTTTTTTGTCATACAGACATGGAAAACATAAGTAGAAACAACATGCAAATAGAAGTGTTTTTTTTCGTTAAATTATCTCTCAAATAGGCCGCCCCCGGTAGCTGAGTGATCAGGGCGACAGAATGTCAATCCTAAGGGCCGGAGTTCGATTCCCGGCTGGGTCGGAGATTTTCTTCGGTCAGGAACTGGGTGTTGTGTTTCTTGATCAACGAAGATTGGGTCTTGTGTTCTGCTAATCATCATAATTTCATCGCCATCGACGCGCAAATCGAAAGACTTGCACCCGGAGAACGGTCTGTCCGGCGGGAGGCCCTTGTCACACGACCTCTCAAATGACGTATATATTAAATAATGAAACCAGTGATGAAAAAAATAGATTAAAAATTAAGTGTTTGTGGGATTCGAACCGTCTCTTCGTCCACCGCCCTCTATTTTCCTTTTCTTTTTTTTTTTTACCCTCTCGTCCGCTTTATAGTCCCACAACATGCCCACCTTTTTTTTCCTGGGGAGTATAAAACGGGTTCAAAAATAGGGAAGAAAAATTCTTACCTCCACTTTTGCCCAAAATAAAAACAACAAACCATCACTTCAGGCGTTGGCCCCTATCTGGTCCTACTCCGAGTAACCCAGAGCTAAGGGGGGCGGGGGCAGGAAGAGGATAAAGGTAACCACGAATATTAAACAAAATTAGATTTTTGGTCTTTTATTTAACGTTTATTAATTTTTATTTTTTATGTTTTATGTATAAGCGCCTTGAGTATCGGGTCAAACGTGGTCAGCACGTCCAAGACTGTCCTCGCTGGCGTAGGTTCCGTTATCAGTTCTGCTCGGTTCGGGTTGGACAAAAAATGGTTCAAATGGCTCTGAGCACTATGCGACTTAACATCTGTGGTCATCAGTCGCCTAGATCTTAGAACTAATTAAACCTAACTAACCTAAGAACATCACACACATCCATGCCCGAGGCAGGATTCGAACCTGCGACCGTAGCAGTCGCGCGGTTCCGGACTGAGCGCCTAGAACCGCGAGACCACCGCGGCCGGCCGGGTTGGACATTCCACCTGCGTGGCGGATCATTAAAGGGGCTCTCTAAGAAACTGGAGAAGTATTATTGATAGTATGGGCTGCGTGTTAGGACGAAGTGTAGTTCATTGAGATAACTCCAGTATCGAAGCATTGCTTATGGCCAGAATTATAAAGGTAATGGTCGTGTGGCCACAAATCCAGTACACACAGTGAGGTTTGGTGGTGTTGTACAAAGTCCCCTCTGGAAATAAAGATGTGTGGATGTCGATTTGAACGGTTGATTGGCATGGAAGAAACGCCAAAATACACCGAGCAAGTTTTCAGATGGACCAGACGCTGGACCACAGTGGTACCGGTGTTCATCTGTGACGTCCACTCCACAGCGGGTGCAGAGTAGCGAGTCGGCTAGATGGATGCGATGCAGTCGATATCGGTTAACTGATTTGCCATTCACTGTGATGTAACACGCAGATTGTACGGCGGATTCGGGAAAGCCTGCGTGGACCGCTTTCCATTTGTGCCCCCATACTGTTCTGCGGTTATTCAACTCGATGGGCTGGGCAGGCGGCAGAGTTTTAAACTTGGTAAACTGTTTTTGTCTGAAACAAACGAGTAATTGCTAAAGACCGGTAGACATAACTGAAGTCCAGGAAAAATCGCCATGTATGACAAAACGGGGGTAGCATGGTCGATACGAAAATTGGGGCGGACAAAGCGGCCGGCGCAAAGTCCATGAGTCCAGTGAGACTCCGCAGGAAGCGATGCCAGAGTCTGAGTTGGGAGCTGATGTACAGTGCCGTGACTGTGGTCGGCATGTGTATTAGTCTCACCCCGTCCCGTAGCAGTGCGGGGGAGTCGTACTGCAGTTTGAAGAACATCACTGATCTGACGAAGAAGCCCAATACCATCAACAGACGTCGTGCCAGTTGGGACCAGTAGTCCACGTCCCTCTCGCCGTGCGCGAACACTAACCACGTGGCCACAATGAACTCGTTCGGTTGGCCTCTTTGCACAGGTACATGGTTTACATAATAGACTCGTAAGACTTCTATTGCGATTTTCTTGGAATTGCCAGAGTAGCGCAACTTACTACTTTCACTTTATGTTGTGTACTATAACACCCTAACGACCCCCTTAAAGTCAATTAAGACAGAATATCATAATATGAAGTGGGGAAGAGTTATTTTGGCAAATATGACATCTTTGCCGATAAACTAACACCAAGAAGTTTTGATAACAACAAAATTATGCATCACTGAGAGTTTTTGTTATGAAAAGAGGAGGAAGAAACCTCAGATTTAATTAATGGACAAATATCCAAGTGATAATTGCAACTAATATCTTGAAAGCTAAGTCCAGGGTGATGTTAGTCAGAGATAACTTTTATGTGGAAGAGAGTTGTGAGCGCAGCGAAGAAATTCAATGGGCCTACAATACTCTTTCACAAAAGAAGTCGCTTGCTGGCTCTCGTCCTGTAAAGACGTGCGAGAACAATTCTTGTCTTAGTTATTCAGAGTACGGAACGCGACGAGATTGTTTTGCGTTCAGAAGTGTTTCTTGCGTGACGTGATTCACGAACTTCGGAAACTGATTTTCTAAGCAGAGACAGGAACTGATAGACGCGTTTAACCGTGCATAACGGGTTAATAGAACTTTATTGACGAAACTAGTGAATATTGGACTTGACTTTCAAATAGTTGGAACTAAAAGAAGAGTGGATGGGATACCGAAGGACTACACTTAATTAGTCTCGAGTAGGACACAATTACACGACTTCACGAAGGTAATACAATTACGCCGAAGAGTCAAATTGTCGTAATTATCAAGAAACTTAATTTTAATAGAACTGACTCTACCAACCAACTGTCTCTGAGTGTGGTGCGAAAGTTATAAAGTATTTAGAGGCCAAGGAACAATAAACTGTTCGTTCCAAGTGGAATATCAAGCGTGGACTACATTATTAAGTGATTTAATCGGTAGTTAACCAACGACTGTTCAGCAGGGATAATTTATTCTGAATATCAAAATTCCTGGTTCATTAATTGAAAAGAGAACTTCTGAACATTCTTTTTAACATTACGGCTTAGGTTGACTCAGACGTGATCAAAGGGTATCTGTGGATCTCGCTTCATACAGGTTCAACAACTCCATAGCAACGAGCCAACAACGTACGAGAAGACTGATAATTACAATGTTTCCTCGCAATTGGTGGTGTGTACGATGCGGATGAGATAAGATTTAACATCTACTGCATATCCGGGCAATGAAGCATTCAATCTTAAATCAGAAGAGGCATTCATCGTACGAGTTCGCATTTCTGTCTCCCTTTTACCAACGGGCACCTACGTCATCGCGCATCGTGTCTCAACTCCACTGCGAGAGCTGCGGCAGCAGCAGCTCTACGGCGCCCACACTATCAGCGCGCGGTTGGAGAGCGGGGACGCCACAGTACGAAATTTGAAGTAAATCCGTGACCCCGCCGTCGTGACCTCCCCTTCTGGACTTAACAAATGTGCTCTTGAGTCCGGTAACTAGCTGATGCATCTCTCCACGATGGTGTCACTTGATGCATCAGGACGTGTCCTGTCAACCAACCCCTTTCTATTTGACTGTGTCATAAAACTCCTTTTTTTCCCGTTAGATTCAGTTCCTCCTCATCAGTTATTCACTTGACTGCATAAAATAACTTCCGGCGTAACAGATGCGCCGCAGAACTTGATTTTAGCATAAGAAGTGCGTCTCCGGCTGCGTCCTTTCCCCGCAGATCGAGATGCAGGTGCGTTCCTCTTTTACTGCGGCTGGCGAACGGAGGCGCGCCGCCGTCTCCGCGAATCAGCACAGTAACGCACAACAGAGCACCGGCGGGACCCCGTCTGCCGCGCCGCTTCATGGGTCGTTTAGAACCGCGCCAGTCGGCAAAGAGCCTTCATTTCGGCGTAAAATTTAAGAACGCTCGCGGTTCGAGACGCCGTTCATTATAGCTTGCACCTCGGCGCGCCAAGGGCGGCCGTTTACGACGGTGCGGCTCTGTCCGGCGCGTCTTGTCTCCGCTGCAGCTGGAAGCGGGTATTCGACACCGCCGACGCCCGCGCCGCTGCATCACGGCGGACCGTAAAGTCGCGGCCGCATCGGCGCCCAGTGCGAGTGAAACGAGCCTGGCTGATGGAAGGCGGCTTATTGCGGCAGCGAAATGTGCACGTGTCCAGCGTATTTCAAGCAGCTGTGCTTATTTCGTGGCTTGACGCAGAGTCAAAGCGCGTGCGAAGCGGAACTCTTACTCTGTTGTTAATTTTCAGCAATGCCTGTACGAAAAAAAAGATGTTTTCAAAAACCGTGATATGTGATTGAAAGACAAACAGCCCTCGGTCACTATTTTTAACAAATTTGACGCTGCTAGGAGTGTCTTCCTCAGGAATTAAATCAAACAATGGTCTATATTCTATAACATGCTCACAGAATTATGACTAGAAATGTATGATAGAGTATAAGTACGGAAGCGTCGTAAAAGTCTGGCAGTACTTATATGTCATTTGTAAAATAACAAATATGCCAAAAGGGCATTAGTCACAAAATATTAAAGATAAAGAAAACTGTGATGGCGAGCCTCTAAGGGCTGCTCGTTACTTGCTTGGTGCAGGGTGCAAAATGGACTGATTTTCTTTCAATTGTAGCTATTCACGGTCTCTGAACGTGCAGCCACGTACAAGATTTTACCGTGATATCTTTTTGAGCGAGGTATTGTAGTGCTGTCACAGTCGACAATCTCAGGATGATAAATCCTTTACAGTATAATGTGCAACAAACAAATCATAACGCACGGGAAGTAAGTGGTAAAAAATCATATGAAGGCACTGGGTGGTTTGTCAACGCGTTCAGTGCCCTCAGCCCGCCAGGCGAGGTACACTGCGGGCAAAATGCCGTGACCGCTAGATGGGCAGTCGGCTGGGGAAGCGTGGATACACCGGCAGTGGTGTGGATCGCTCAGAGCGCTAGAGGGGAAGTGCCGCTCTATACCAAAGCATAAACTCACATTCTTTAGGAATGTGTTAATAGCAAATCGCTTTCTCTCCGGTCCTTCGAAACTGCCGCAATATCTCGAGGAATGGAATCTACGAGGAGTTACTGAGAGATATCGATCCACATGTTTGGTAGTGCTATCCTCAATCACTCACAATTGTTCGTGTGGAGTTGGTGCTGGCTTTATCGAGCACACAGGATATCGACAGCGTTGCATAAACGCTCGATCGGGTTATGACCTAATACTATAGGAGGCCAGGACATAGTCGTGAATTCTCTGGCATTTTCATCGAATCACCTGATATGTGGAACCAATGAGAGATGGCATGTCACAATGTCCTGTTGAAATACTACATCTCGTAAACAGTTTTCTAAATCCAGAAAGGGGTGCAGATAGTCTGCAGGAATGTCCGCAAAACATGCAGCTGTTACTACACTTCAAATAAATAAATAAATACAAGTGGTTTGAAAGCGCACGTTCTAGAACATTTTTGTCCACCGAGTCCCTATTAGATAACATTTAATTCTATGCTGCTAATTCTCGTGCTTTGTAATGTGCTTGGATACCCCACAACGTTTTGTTCGCAAGACAGTCTAGACGTTGCTGCATAAACTTGTCTCTCACTTCAACAGTGACCCTCTTCCCACTGTGTGACGAGGGTTCAGGCGGCAATTATTAGGTGCCTCAAATGGTCGAGGCCCAGTCAGTTGGGTTTATATCAGCTGATGCTGCGAGCCATTCCATTCGATTGACTCATGCCTTGTTGATGGAGGTAGAGGTGGGTTCGTGCGTTGTCGTCATGAAAGACAGAGCCATCGCCAAAACTTTTTGTGTGGAGAGAAACAAATGGTTGGAGCATTCTCTCCCGAAACTGTACAGCCGTCAAACTACCCTCGATGGCGATGAGTGCGTCGAACATCCGTGTATGTGTGCGGTTGCATCGAACATTCGTACACGTATACAGTTCTTATGAAAGTAATTCAGAATCTGCCCCATCCGCTACTTCTGCGTGTCTGGTTCCGTGAACTGTTTCTGGTTTACATACAATTATTCCATATAGTTACACACAGTCACTTTAGTTAACTACATCCCAAAAATGAGTAAGGAGGATTGAAAATTAACTTTCTTCTCCTTTTAAATGGTGTTTAAAAAAGTCCAGAAGATGCTATGGACCCACATTTCTTATGAAACTAAGAGATATTACCCCCTCGACAGCCAAGTTTTTGCAGAATGAGCATTTATTGTGTTATCTGACAAAAACTTGGGTTTCACAAGTGTGGCTAGGCTTGAAATGATCGTCGAGGCACATTGAGACCTACAGAAGCCTCAATGTAAGCCTTACTGTCCCCTTGTGAACGGTAAGCATTCCGCGCTCTACGCAATTGGACTGACAATGCGGGATCACTCTTTACTCAGTTACAAGGCGGCTGTATGCAGTGATATCGTGAGGTAAAAATAGTACTTGCAAAGTGGTGCATTGTAAAAGCCGCATTTTTATAATTATGTGGTTGTCTTATTGTTGCATTTCATCAACAAAAGGTTCTCTCTCGTCGCATAGTTTGGGAGCGTAACGAATCATTTCGTGAACTGTCAATGAGGACAGCTGATGATGGACAATGATATTTTCATGCTGCCTTCAGTAGGGTAGCAATGGGAATTCAAAATATAGTGGGCTTCGCTGATCATATGGGATGAGATCATAGCAGAACAGATCAGATTAGACAGTCAGTGGCAGATTATACACTTGGGTTCCTTAGCCATGCCCCACTCCCGCCCCCTCCCGTGGGAACATCGAGGACTGATCGAGGTCACCTGGGGGAATACAGGTCTCTGCCAATGGAAACACAATAAAATGGGAGAAACCCAATGCACCAATGAAGATCAAGCTCCTCCTCCTCCCATTTTCTTCTGTTATGATTAGTACAGTGATTCACTGTGGAGGTGGACAGCAAAGGAGAGAATAAGGCTGTGTCTATTTTTAATAACAAATTACGTTAAGTAACGTTGCTCGTGGTCTATTGGTTAGTACCAAATTAGTATTTCCTCATTTGAGGCACCAGGTGCTCTCATTTCTCCCCAGTTTTCCATATTTTTCACCCATTTTCGTATTTTCTACGAATTTTCCACATTTTTACGCATTTTCGTCAATTCTTTGTATTTTCCCAAAATTTTATCTATTCCACGGCTCACCACTTAATGTTAATATCAGGTCACATGATATCGTATCGCATCAACACAATGATGCTCTTAGACAATCACAACATAGCATGAGTCCAAATTATTCATTACTGCAAATCCACCACTTCATTACTAGTGTCAGTTTTACATCATAGAGCATGTGTAAGAAACGAACACCACATTACTAGACTGTGTGATATCATAGTACATTCCCATAATTCCAACCTATGATACAGAGCTTGTAGCTCACCACTAAAACAATACGCAGCTAGAGCCCACCAGTAGTTGCAACCACCCATTGTAAAACATGTCACCTGCAGGATAGATCACCCTGTGTAGGGTATAACTGCGTACACCGCGCTAGAAATGGTCGAGAAGACGAATAATTGAAGGTGTAATCTTCTCCGGCCTGGTGGGTGATGAGCCGTGTTGCGAGGTCGATAGCTCGCGCCCGGCGAGTTGAGCACTTTGTTTGTCGGTTCGAAGTCTTCGTTCTCTTTCCATGTCGTAGGAAGGAAGGAGGTGGTCAAGACTGGCGGGGTTGGTGTCCGGAAGAGCGCACTTGCTTCTTGGGGAGTAGGGAGCAATTGGCAAATATTGCCTGGCACACGAATTTTCTGGAGCGAGCGCCGTGAGATGGCGTTTACGGTACAGGACGGTTTTGTTGTGACGCGCTCGGCGAGGCTACACCTGTTCCGCTGTGCCAGTTCGCGTGGCTTCAGTGTTCCTCCTGCAGACGTCAGCGCGATTCGGCGAAATCTACTGATCCTGCTCCGGGTTGATGTAATCGGCTGGAACGCCTTCATTGTGGGATTTGGCCGCACACCGGGTCAACGGTTTCTAAGGTTTTTTTCCGCTCGAGGACAGAGCCACGTCCTGCCTCTTTCTGTTTATGGGTGAGCATCAATTGTAATGTTATTCAGAAACTTGTCTATGTTGCCTACAGTTAGTTTAAGGCAGCCTGGCTCTTGTCTTCCGAGACATAGTTACGACGCGTTCCCGCATTTTACATTTAATTGGTAATTGTTCAAAGGGGCCGCTGGCATGTGCTCAGCTCCCTTCCGCACGGAAATTGGCTCACCTGTTTATAGTACACTTTTTCTTAAAAAAATTCTGGCGCCCAATTTTAAATAAAAGTTCGAACTTTTGTTTTCTTGCGATTCTGATTTTAAGACCTTGCGGCTTAGACTCAATTTTAAGATTAGATTTCATCTTGTTTAAGGAAAGGGATCCACTTTAATCAGTGGCAGTGAGTTGGTTCATACAGTCAGCAGTATATCACGCTACTTACTCTTTAGCGGAATATGTGGGATATTTTATATGATACTCAAATATCTGTTTGACATTTGAAGTATAAATAACCTTTGATTCTTAGTTACTCCCGTGTTTATACTCGCTCTAAATGTGATATCTTTCAGAACTGGGCAAAAGCTTTAGTCTGATCTCTTCACTGTTCAAGAGTGTGTTTGCCGCGGACATTGTAAGAGGACAACTTCCTCTCGTCTGCGGGACTGGGTCTGTGGTCCACACCTGGAACCTACTGTGCCGCCAGGTGGTTTGTGCCCTGATCTGATGTAGTGCTGATCGATTGTAATTCGTTAATATTTAATGTTATCTTTTGTAAACCCCTCATAATTTGAAGCACATCTAAATTGTTTAACATCTGCTATCTGCAGTTTAAAAATTTCTCTTATACGCAATCTTCGGCACTTTTCTTTATTTTTTAAACAGAAATGAAAACATTTATGATTGCTCTTTCTTACTGTTTTGGAAAAGAATTTCTAGTTGGTTAATAAATTTTTGGATGAAATTCTTAGTAACGAATGATGCCAATGGTTTTTCGCGCCCTTCCTCTAGGACCTGGCTGTGTCCGTAAAGTACACATCCTTGTTGCCTGTTCCAGTCTGGCACAAAATGAACAGCTGTTACATCAAGCGAGGATCTTCCTCGTACGGTAATAACGTCAAACGGATCCCAACACATCTGTGGAAATGTCAGAGACTGTTAAAATACACTTCTAGTTTGCCAGGAAGTCCCTTCTGCATTCGTAGGATAATGGAGATAGAACAAGCCAAGTGAGATGCTGTTAGGATATGGACGCCTCGAACGAGCCAAGGCTGCCACCAAACCCCTGGCCGCAAAGGAAAGAGCTCCATATGTCTGTGCAACATAGGCCATGCTACCACCTTAAGCATGGCAGAGCAATATGCATTTGTTAAACAATATGTACGTGTGATCGTCTCCGACGCGACCGATCAGGTGGCTGAAGCAGAAGATACTGCTACGAAAGACTGGTAAGTTTCTCGCCAAAGAAAACCTATCGCAACTCTCTGAGGTCCACTCCTTAACTAGCGGAAATATGTGGACGACTTTGCGGATAAAAGTTGCTAACAGTTTAAGCGCCAAGCGTTCTCCTCCTCCTTGCTCTCTGAACCAAGAAGAAACAAGACCCCTTTTTCTCCCAACCAATACATTTTTAGAACTAGCACTTATGCGTGAGATGTGTCACTCTGTCAGACAGCGGTTCCAAGTGAAATGACGACACGTAACACAATGTAATATGTTTCCACCTTCTGGCCGAGTTTATGCCCCATGAGCAAAATTACGATGTGGTAGTAATAATAATGATGCCTCATCTTTATTTAAGTACAGACATATTTTCGACAAATCCTGCCTTGTCACTTACAGTTGTTCCACTTGTATCTGTTTAGTCACCAGCAAATGATTTTTATGTATTTATACAGTGATCTCCAGCAATATAAACACTTACATGAATGTATAAACACCTGAGGATGTACACGAGCCCGAAACCGGTCGTGTGACGAATAAATAATCTTTCATTGTAACTGGTAGCAGAAATTTTTCTACTCTCTACAGAGGAAGTCACGGAATTCAACAGCGTCCACTAAGGGTAAACTTCACTTTTTTATTCAAGTTCTAAAGAAAGACCGTTTAGCTCTGAAATTAAAAATTTTGTTGTTAAAAACGTTGTACTTTCTTCGCGTCATTCAACAGCCGTAAATTTCCTGAATCTGATGATTGGTAATGGAATGCACATCTAACAATTTCAATAAGTTGTAACATACAACAGCTTCAGATCATTGGAAAATTTTTTCACCGCTCCACCAATGCCTCCTCCACCCTCCCCTCCCATGAAGTCCCTCCTGGATCTGTTCCTGTGTGCACCCATTGACTGATACAGAGAGTGATGTATTTCCCGCCAGTTTTGTGGCAGGTGGCTAGTATCGATTGTGGCTGGTTCCCCTGGGTGACCTTGACGAGTTCCTGTGGAGAGTGGGGTGGAGGTCTCCAAGGAGCCAAAGTGTGTAACCTGACATCGAAAGTATTAAGATCGTTATCTCGTCCCGAAGCCGCCTTCTCGAGATATGATTTCTTTTTTCTCTCTCCATGAAATAATACCGGTTTTGGACTCTTTGACGAAATCCTTTATCTGACCGCAAGATTTGCACAAGCGGAGTGCATTTGGGGGAATTACTTTAATACTGCACGATGGCAATCCTTTTACATTTTCAAAAATTTCTTCGTGTAACTGTGTATCTGTTTGTCCTCCTCACGACTCAATTAACAGAAGAAATTCGTTCTCCTGCACGTAGGGCTTCACTGTGTCAGGGAGATATTCTTTACATAGGGCATACTTTAATGAGCAATGGCGACTTTCTTATATTTTGAGGCGTACTTATCCACCGTTTTTTGACTCCTCTGTCCCAAAGACCCACTACTCTTTTGTAAGCGTACATAGACTGTTGGTAACAATTTTTCACTAAGGTTTATACCATGTTTCGTTTTACACTGGTGGGTTACTTTTCCTCATTCTATCGTTTCACGAGAAGTGCTTTTGCCATTGATTGTCCAGGTTTCGATTATAAGTCAGTTGGTACTGGCAGCCTGGAAAGAGAAAATATGAATGAAAATGTTTTATTATCAGTTAAAAAGAGTATTTGGATCGACGTCGACGAATGGGAATTATAGAATTGCCTGTAAGAACAATCCGTTCTTGGAAAGTTATTTGTAAAACCCTGATTTTCCCTTACTTTTCCCTGTCATGCTTTTTGTGAAGATATTAATTAATACAATATACTGAGAACTATTTCGTTTTTTTATTGAGTGCATGTAACGTAAAAACTGAAAATAAAAAATAAAAGAAATGTGACTGCACAGGTATTCTAAGCTACAAGCCTCCGACTACCGTTCCGAATTTTCTCAGCTTCGTCAACCGTTGCATGGAAAAACATGAACGGCTTATGCCTCACTCGACCCCTACCAAAGATGCTATTTCTTCTAAACGCATGGCCATTTGGTGCTCTCGCTTTCATTTTTGAACAAGAGATCTGCGTATACCATAAATTTGGACGAAATCGGTGGTGAAGAATAGGCAGCGCCCCCTTGTATGGGAACTACTGATAATGGTGAGTGCGCACTTTGACTTTGTATCCTGTAAATGTGAGTCTAAGTTGCAAGAGTTTGATAATATCATCGTCACCGTTCTTCTTAAATATTCTCCTGAATGCTTTTGAAATTCTGTATTGCTTTGAACTGCAATTTCTTGAGTGTTATGCTACAAGGATGTACTGAGTACTGGTGTAAACAAATTACCAGCATTCTATTAAAATGCTTTGTATGTTTTATTGTTATTATGGCACGTGAAAAAATTCGGGGGAACCAATGTAATATTTGGGGATGGAGGTTGAATCAGCATGGGGCGTTGGTTGGAAGGGGGGGGGGGGGGTGGGGGTTGGTTGGTTGGTTGAATTGGGGGTGGGTTACCAAAAAGCGAGGTCATCAATCCCATCGGAGTAGTCTAGGAACTCGGCCGTGTCCTTTCAGAGGAACTATCCCGGCATTTGCCTCAACCTCAAGAGAATCAAAGAAAACCTAAATCAGGATGGCCGGACGCGGATCTGAACCGCTGTCCTCCCGAATGCCAGTCCAGTGTACCACATCGCTCGGTGATGTGATGGGTGTGGAGATGACTGTAAGATACTGTAACCCCCCTGCCACACCTCTCCCTCTCCCCTGCTCCTCCTTCAGCCCGCCCCCCCTCCCCCCCAAACTGATCCGATCACCGAATCGGTGCCTGAGGCGGCTGCTTACAAAAATTGGGAAAATCGGATTCGAGTCGTTGTCTGGCACAAATTTTCTTTAGGCATGGCCTACTCACAATTTCCTCATCGTTGAAGGAATATCTGTCTGGTAGTAGAAGAGTAGGAGTCACTGTGCCCTATTTGGATATTTGGACCATACTGAAGCGCAGAGCGGTAGGCAGTGAGAAGGGAAAGTAAGAAGACGCCATATGCTGAGAGGCTGCGTGCGAAAGAGGACACCGCGCAGACGCCGTCGGTTTTAGAGGCAGCCAGCGCCGCCCGAATCGGCTCATCCGCCGGCGCCTTTGAAGGCGAACGGCGGTCTTCGTGCGGCTTGAAGGGACGGAAGCGATAAAACAGCGTCTGCGGCCAGGCGCGCGGCTGCGGTGGCGGCAGCGGGCAGCGGGAGCCAGCCAGCGCGGAGAAAAACACGCGGGCGGATGCGGCTCCCGAGGACGGCTGCGGTCGCGATAGCAGAAACGGCTTCCTGCAGATTGCGCCCAACAGCTGTTTGTCGCGGCCTGTCCTTTCCGCGATACGCCGGCGCGACGTAAACGGGGAAGTCGTCTGTGCTGGAAATGCGCAGCGGGCCACCGCACGTACGCTAGCGGAGCCGCGTGGCTGGCTCCTGTCAGCACTCTGCCACAGCAGATGGCACGGATTACACAGGCAGATCATAACGTTATCTTCACAGAAGAAAATTGTGTTTACACATGACTAAGAGAAACAATAGTAAAATCCTGTCCAGCTTCTTGCTTCGAAAATCATCAGTGTGTCCATCTACTGGCGTTGCGGACTCATTTCGGGCTGACACGACAATAAAGCTGGCAAGAAGTTATTGCCTAGAGCTGGGCTTCCCAACCTTTTCAGCTGGCGGACCCCTTCTACAGTCGAAAATCTTTGGCGGACCCCTAGTCAGTCAAGAGCACAGTAACTTTAAATTTCAGAGCGAAACCCATGGGAACTGAAAGCTTCTTAATGCAAGTGCCATGTTCCCAATGATCCCACCTTCCCCCCCCCCTCCCCCCCCCCCTCCTCTTAAGTATCAATAGTCTTTGGAGCTTCTTGTGATTGTTCTTCCTTTGGTCGTCCTCCCTCCTCATTTATTTCAACTGGAAACTTCCCTTGTTGTGAAGGCGATGGAGAAACCGCATCCTTCTTCAATGATCCTGACTTCAGCCACGGATCCATGTTAGAAGTAATAAACTGGTCAAAAATCGACTTATAAAATAGATAGTGCACTGACAAAGCAAGTTTAACCTTTAACGCTGACTGGAGCCGCATACGCGCCAGCGAGCGCCGTGATTGGTCGCATGCGTAAAAAGGTTTCAGTGCATCTAGCGCCGTGAGCCGCCGCACAGACGACCCCCGTACTGTTGCGAAACAGTCGATTGGAGAAGCCGCATTCACAGGCACTAAACTGTGTATGCGTTCTCACTTAAGAACCGCAAACGTTGTTGGGAATACGACCTGAAGTAAAAGTACACATGTTTTACACACGAAAAAAAAAGTGATGAATTTGATTCTCACGTTTTTACTCAATAATTGCACTCATTATTCTACACGATTTGGTCATAGGTGGCTGCGGACTCCCTAGAAAGAGCCGGCGGACCCCTAAGGTTGGGAAGCCCTTATCTAGAGATTCCTTGTAAAGCAAAAGTATATTGAACTTCATAAAGATGTTATGAACATCTGTAAGCTGTCGTGGAAAGCCCACGTTCAGGATCTAGATTAAACACTTAATACTGTCATTTTTAATATTCGAACGGTATCAGAAGTGAGTGATACTTCGACACGAAAATTAGTCTACTTTGCTTATTTTCATTCGCTTATGTCATATGGTATTATATTTTGGGGTAACTCTTCCGATTCTACAAGGATATTTTTGGCTCAGAAACGGGCGGTTAGGGCAATAGGTGGTGTGAGTTCACGAACCTGTTGTCGACCTCTGTTCACGAGTTTGGATATTTTGACATTGGCCTCTCAATCCTTATTGTCG
Organism: Schistocerca gregaria; assembly: GCF_023897955.1. Classification (NCBI taxonomy): domain Eukaryota; kingdom Metazoa; phylum Arthropoda; class Insecta; order Orthoptera; family Acrididae; genus Schistocerca; species Schistocerca gregaria. Next base: position 435,196,780 of record NC_064924.1, read on the forward strand.
GTTCTTGTTGCCAATATTAGTTTATTCCCACGAATAAGCAGCTTTCACACGGTGAATACTCGGCAGAAATGAAACCTGCATTTGGATCGGACTTCCTCAACTCATTTGCAGAAAGGTGTGCAGTATAATGCTGCATCCATTTCCAATAAACTGCCACTAGAATTCAGAAATCTTAGCAGTAATCCACGCACTTTCAAATCGAGACTGAAGAGTTTCCTGATGGGTCACTCCTTCTATTCTGTCGAGGAGCCCCTTGAAAAAATTAAGCTGATTCTTATTGTATTGCTGATAGCGCTTACTTAAACTTACGGACTGACTTTTTTCAGGTTCATGAACATTTATTTTTTATCTGTTATTACTTTTATCTTGTAATTTCATGTACTGACACGTTCCATGACTTTGAAGATTTTCTCCTCAATTTGGTCATACGGAACTTGACGTGTAAATAAATAAATTAATAACAAATAAACCTTATATTCTAGCCAAAGATTAAAAGTATAACAATGTTACCGCAAAAACAGTAAACACTTCAGAACTGACACAGAGTATATATAGTGTTTGTTTTATCTTGAGACAACCAAACATCTCGAAATCGACTTTTGAAAAGGTAGCAATGGTAAAGGCGACATGTGTCTGTGCTGGAAGTAGCACTTCCTAACCATCCATCCTATGTGGGCAAGATAAGATTTGTGTTTTCAGATGCGAACCCCTTTTTTTATTGCTTAATTTGGATATTACGCATGATTTTTTCAAACCATAGTTTTCAGTTCGTGGTAGATAGCACTGTGATCGAAAAATATCAGATGTGCCTGTTTTTACATTTAAGAACCGACACATTTGATTCTACATTTCATACTACATTCATTGAGTCTACATATAATACAAAATATTTGTGCTCTAACGATTGATATTTATGTTCGAAATTTCCTTTAGTGTTGCAAATTTGATTGTACAGTGCAGTATGGTTAGCCGTTTCAATGTCTGGTTAGAAATTATACGTTAGAGTGACCCAGGAACAACGATGTCGGTGTAATAGTTTTCCGTTCCCATCGGGATGTCGGTGAGTCCCCTTGCCTCTCGCTATTGGGGTGCTTGATTTCGGTGAATATCCAGGGCAGGTGCACCTCTCACTATAACTTCAAGGATATTTTACGTTGTTGCAATGGTTGCAGTTTGTACTCCGCCAGTAGCCGCGTAGCTGCCAATGCGAGAAGTACGATGTTCCGACGGATAAACACTCAGAAATCAGTCACTCTGATGGCGGGGCATGAGGGCGCCCAACGAAATCAGTCACTCCGCTTGTTTGAGAACTCGCCAGAATCAAACCCGTAGAGAACATAAAACTACGTTACCAGTCAAGTAGTTTATTCTTCACAAATGTCAATTTCTAGCCATATTATTTGTACCGTACAACCACATTGGCATCACCCAAGCTACTTTTAAACATCAGTATCAACCTTTAGAACACAAAGGTTTACACTTACATCCGAAATGAACTGTAGAATGGAATGTGTCGTTTCTTAATTGCGAAAACAGGCACACTTGGTATTTGTCTTTTACAGCTCCGTCTACCACCAGTGGGGAACAATGGTTTGAGTAATACGTACGTATTTTTTGGCGTAGAGTCAGAATATGCAATAAAAACCGAGGGGAGCGAGTTTCCACTTGAAAACACGAAGCTGTCCCCACACACGCGAGATGGTGGTTAGGATGTGGTCAGTCGTAGCACGGTCCCCTTTGCTAACATTCAATTTTCACCTAGAAACTTGCTTTTCGTACAATGTGTCGTTACCGAGGCATTTAGTTATCTCAAGTTAGAACAAACACTCTGTATATGGTCAGATAATTTGTGACGAGCATGCAAAAAGTGGCGTGGGAAGGGAGAGAGGGGAGGAAGGAGTCAATGAAATGTTGGTTGGGAACAGTTACCCTATTCACAACCAACACACTGTCTTTTGGTAAGAAAAGTATTAACTGGCTTCTGCAGCTTTAATAAGGGCGAATAACAGCATATTTAATCATCAAGAATTAAGTTAGGATTATGTGGTTGATGTATACTGATATCAAAAATTTCAGTAATGTTAGTTTTCTACCTTTATTTGTAAATTTAATATCATAAGAGCCGTCGTCACTCAGAAGATGCTCGACAAAGGTGGAGTCTTCAATTTCAAACTTCTTTCATGGGCAATCAGTTTTGTAGCTATAGCCCTACGTAACCGATTTGAGATTTGCCACACGAAATTCAGGAAACCCTATAAAAGCTACTCAGCTGTAAAGCTTGAGTCTTATTGAAAAGAATGTGCGCAGCAATATTCTTAATACGTAAAAGTTGTGCATATTTCCTGAATTTAAGTTTGCAGGCAACTACCTGAGAAACTGCATGTAGCATGGAGATCCAAAAATGTTCAAAAGTGTGTGAAATCTTATGGGACTTAACTGCTAAGGTCATCAGTCCCTAAGCTTACAGACTACTTAACCTAAATTATCCTAAGGACAAACACGCACACCCATGCTCGAGGGAGGACTCGAACCTCCGCCGGGACCAGCCGCATGGAGATTGATTTAGCGCCATCTGAGGAGGGAACGGAAGGTCTCTTATTATTTCCGCAATTACGATGGGATGCAATTTACTTAGTTAATTTGTAACTAATCTTCAACAACTGATTTGGTCTGTGTTATAGATAATGGGCCGTTCACCTGCTTGCGTGCGAGGGGATGGCTTCATGGTGGTTATAGTACATAAACAGCTAGCTAATGGGTAAAATAAAATAAAAATTAAACCGTAGACTAAGGCAGATTATTTTTTCTGGTATATGACTTGTCTAAGTTACTTTGCGTTCATCTAACAAAAAAAAAATTTTTTTTTTGCCTGCTAATGTCAAGTTCTCAGAAGCTGATCTAGCCCCCTCCCGAATCCATTGTAAACTTAATTTTACTGCAGTGTGAATTTAAATGTTGGATGAATTCGCTTAGTTCTCTATTGGTACCTGTACGCTAGTACAGTACACCGTCCACATACCAGGTCCAGAATTGCGTTCTATTCCTTAAAAGGTCTTTATATAGAAATGATTGATCAAAATTTTCCATGAGTATTTCAGCTAATAAGGCGCTCAGAGCGGCGCCATTGCTAACCCATCTGACTGGATAATTCCTGGATTAAGACGAAAAAATGGTACTATTGGCTCTGAGCACCATGGGACTTAACAGCCGAAGTCATCAGACTCCTAGAACTTAGAACTACTTAAACCTAACTAACCTAAGGACATCACACACATCCATGCCCGAGGCAGGATTCGAACATGCGACCGTAGCGGTCACGCGGTTTCGGACTGAAGGGCCTAGAACCGCTCGGCCACATCGGCCGGCTGTAGTGTCGGGATAAAATCTTACACCTTATTTTCCAGACCTACAGTCACTGAACACACTGTGTCAACCTCGAGAACACATGGTCCAGGAAGCAGGTACCGGCAAATGATACCGTCTGCGATGGCTGCTGGCATGAACCCGACTGAGCACCCCTGGAACCAGTTGAAATTGGCAGTATGTCGTTGCAGGAAACTTTCACACAGAGTAGATGACTAGAGGAGACTGCCTTGCCAGAATGTGTCAGGCCTGATTGATCAACGTCAGGACTATCTTGCTAGGAGAACTCTACCATGTTTCAAAACAACAAGGAACTGAATGTTACCCATCAGTGGATATTGATTTCACCGAAGTGCAGAAATGTCTGCTTTCGAACTGATTGCCTTTTCTGTGGTTATAACTTATCTTTCACAGCAAACTTTCCCTTTTTTTTGTCAGATAATGCTTGACTTTGTCTACCTGCTCGGCTTGAATGAAATCCCCCAGACTTTCACAAATATGCAGCTCGCACGTAATGTTTTTGAGCACTTCGTGTAGATGCAGTCTGTACAAGAATGAGTAAGCTTAAATAGCTGTAACCTACATTTAAAAAATAAAAGTTCGGCTTAGATGTTTTTTTTACCATAAATAGTAGTGTAGGATATTATTCTATTGATGAATTTCTACTTAAAAACTGGCAGCTCGTGAAAAAATACTAAATGTAGTTGCATGAGTAGGATAAAAAATCACACTGTGTTCACCAATGTTAACACTAAGCAGGCATACATATACTCTAAACTGACTTGCTCTAGAACGATTCCATAAAGCAGTCGTTCAAATGATCTATGGGACATGTAACTAAAGTAAGAAGAATTCCAAATTTTCGTATTTAAGCACTACTCGGTTGTATCAGTTATCACCCATAACGTTCATTTGATGCAGTTATCCAATCCTGTCGCTTAACAAATAATCTCTTCAGCATAAGCGCTCCGTCCTGCGGTATCGAAGATCTGCTTATTGACTCGTATTTACTCGTGACTGTGCGGTTCTTTCCTTCCTCCAATACTTCAGCTTCAACTTTTAGCAAGGACTCATGTGGTAATACGTGCCCAACCGTTCAGTCTCGTCGATGCATTATGTTCTATGATAGGCATCTTTCTCGCCACCTCCCCATCGCCTAATCTGGCTAGCTGCCAACAGATATCCGCCGCAAATAGTAGTCAGTATAACGCCTTAAGAGGAAGCGCTCGCACTGTATCTTCCGAACTGTCGTCATTTTCTTTCCGTATTTACATAGCTTTCAGATTTAAAGAAACGTATTGTTATGTTTCACTTGACACAATGTACCTTCATTTTTTTTAAAAATTAATAGAACTGATGGAAACACCTGCCGTGAGCTCCCCCTCCCCCCCCTCCCCCCCCCCCCCCCCCAACTCACACAATGTTTAGCTACAAATGGTACCTCAACCAGCATGTGGGTTATTTCGTTACGGTTAAGAAGAAATGAACAGCAGCATCGTATATTTTTTGTTGTATAATCCACTTCCCTCCTCAAGACCAGCTCAGAAATTTTCTACGTGCCCAAGTGAACAAAACATTCATGTTAATGAGAAACAGCCCGTAGTCAAAACACGATCTTTAAAACCATTTTGTAATGCTGTAAACCACTGGGACTACAAAAAGGGGGACAGCATTTATAGGTGTTGGAAGTGGCGACCATGCACAACGATACGCTGGTCCACGCATTGGATTAAAGAATTCATCAGCGTTTCCATACTCAAGAAAAGCTTATCGGTCAAATTTATAACCGGACGCGTTCGCTTCGTAAGTCTTGAAGGCATCTGAGTTAAAACGAGCAACATACGTGAAGAATTAATTTTAATTTCCGATTCCGGACGTCTTATTTTCAGGCTTTTATTTCGACTGACTCGTTGGCAAGCTGCCGCGCAAAGGCCACTGCCACAGTCCGCTGGACGCAGAGACGTACCCGGGGAAGCAGCAGATGCGGAACCACTCGCCCCGCCCCGCGACATAGAGCGTGACACTGGTAATAGTTTCAGGGAGCTTCCGAAGGCCGCCGAGAAAATTGGAACGCCTGTCCATAAATTTCCGCGTGGGCCGCTTCCCATTTGCCGGAGAAGCCACTCGGCGAGCCGTTGTTTTTCCCTCAATCATTTAGCGACACACAATTCCTCCGCGCCGGCGCTCGGCCCCGCCCCTGCCACGCTATTGTAAACAAAGCACAATTCAGCCCGAGCTCTCCGCAGCCGGCGGGAAGGACCGCTCCTATCGGATTTAGCCGAGCTAATAATGCGAAAGCTTTCGAGATTGCTTCAATAGGGGTTTATTGGTTTGTTTTCCCTGGAGCACGAGCGCCCGAAATGTCGCCACCTTCGGCTAAATGGCCGCGCATTCGCGAGCGTGCGGGAAAGTTGCCGCGGCGAAGCGACACCCGGGACGCCATTATGACGGGTGCGGGCCATTAGGGAGCACGGCAGCCCGGCTCTTGTATTCTCCCGCTATTGACTGAGTGTTCATTAGCGGGATGTGTCGGAGACAAAGCGGCCAGCTCGCCGGTGAAATGGCCCGTGGCTGCAGATACGCCAGCCGCTGCTATTGTCGTCGCGACTCAGGCAGCAGCAGCAGCAGTAGCAGTAGCCGACCTCTTCCCCACTTCCCAGGCAGCTTCATCTTCGCGGTCGGGTTTTGCCCCGCTAATACTCAGGGTTAGACCGAGACCCAACTTCGTGATGAGCGTCGTCTTATGGAACACTGGCCTGTATCGGAGAATGTTGACCCTAAATAAACGGTTCCTTACAATTACCGGAAAATTTTGAAAGAAAGGTTATAACAGAAATACGAAATCGATTACAGTGCTCCTAATGCCGTTACAAAATCCGATATTTATGATAAGATTTCGATTATTTAATTTTGTAAGGGAATTACTGGTACATGAAAATGAAAGCAGGGTTTAAGGAAAATCAAGAATCCTTCATTGTCGTAGTAATTGACGTAAAGTAATCGAGTATAACAGAAATATCTGGCGCTCACAAAGGAAGTGTTTTAGGCTGTCTGCTGTTCCTAATCTACAAAGGGCGTTCGATAAATAACCAAAACGCATGATAATCACAGATACTCATAGGCGAATGTCTGCAGAGACCTGGTTGTGAACAAAAGTGTTGGAACGTGCGTACACTCTCCTTAGAGGTGATCGACGTATCACAACCAAAACCCTCGATGCTGAAATAGGCTTCTCTGCTGACAGTGCTGACACAGTCGATTTGGGTACTCAAAGATGTGTGCCCTGTGGATTTCTCGTCGCTAACAGACAGTAAAGAGCAACGACGGACTATCTGTACCCAACTGCATGCGAAGTACGAGGCTAATCGTAATAATTTTTTGTCGAACATTGTCATAGGCGATGAAATTTCGAACCGGATACAAAATGGCAATCCATGGACTGGTGGCGCCACCTCTTCTCGGAAGAAAAGTTCAAAGCCACACCATCAGGCGGTAAAGTAATGGCGACGGACTTCTGGGAACTTGAAGGGGCTATTCCTTTTGATGTCCTCGCTCATGGTACAACGATCAACTTTGAAGAGTATTGTGCTACCTCCAGGAAATTGATGAAACCACTTCAGGGTGTTCTACACCACAAAAATGCAAACGAACTTCTCTGTTTCCAAGACAACGCAATGCTTCACAAAAATCGGCGCACTCGAGATCACTTCACAAAACTTCTTTGGACTGCTCTTCCTCATCCACGCTGCAGTCCGAATCTCGCACCTTCCCACTTCTATCTGTCTCGCCCAATGAAGGATGCTCTCCGTTGGAAGCAGTACATGGATGATGTGGAGGTTATTGATGCAGAAAGACGTTGGCTCCAAAAATGTTCAAATGTGTGTGAAATCCTATGGGACTTAACTGCTAAGGTTATCAGTTTCTAGGCTTACACACTACTTAACCTAAATTATGCTAAGGACAAACACACACACCCATGCCCGAGAGAGGACTCGAACCTCCGCCGGGACCAGCCTCACAGTCCAAGACTGCAGCGCCTTTGGCCGGTGTTGGCTCCAACGTCGACCAGTACAGTGGTAACATACGAGCAGCCGGGCCTCCCAGTAAGCTGCTGCAAGGCCATCGTAATGGAAAAGCAGGGTCTGTAGCGAAAAGACAGGGGAATAACTTGATGTATTACAGCCCTGAATAAAACCAATTTAATTTCAGAAAAAAATTGTATTGCACTACTTACTGAACGTTCCTCGTATATAAACAATATAGGAGAGAGTGTGAGCAACCTTTTTTGACTGTTAACAGACGATGCTGCCATTTATCATCTAGTAAAGTCATCAAAAGATCAAAACCAATTGCAAAATGGTTTAGACAAGATATCTGTATGGTGGGAAAAGTAGCAATTGACACTAAATGATGAGAAATGTTAGGTAGTCCGCATGTGTACTAAAAGGACCCCTTTTGGTTTCGGCTACACGATAATTCAGACAAATTTAAAAGCTGTCAATTCAGTAAAACACCGAGGGATTACTACTGTAAACACCTGAACTGGAACGGTCACGTAGATAGTGGGTGAGCAACCGCAGCCGTGACTGGTTCCAATCTGGGCGTCGGCAGACATTCGTGACAGAGAGAGAGAGAGATACAGAGTGAGAGAGAGAGAAAGACAGACAGAGACAGAGACAGAGAGAGAGAGAGAGAGAGAGAGAGAGAGGCGATCGCATTGTACAGTACTCCTCGCGGGACGCATTATCGGATATTTCCGCCTACGCTCGGCTCTCCTCGGGTTTCTTTCTCGTATTGACATTAATAAATTACTGTCCGCTGGGAACGTATTAGAACACTGCAGCTGTTGAAGTTAAAAGCAATTTGTAATGAATTAGCTGCAACCAGTAACGTCTGTAGGAGTTTATTTTTCCACAATGACATTTCAAGAAGCCTAGCGTCCCATCTTCAGATGTTTAAATTAATTTACTTGCCGTGAACACTGTTTCTTTCCTCCGGCATTACAGATTTTGCAACGGTAGCTTTGAAGACAGCTATTGGAAACTTCACAAGTAATAAAATAAAATAAAAACAATGTTCACGACTCGTAAACAGAAGTAATCATCTGAAGATGGGGTGAACATAAGGTGTAAGGTGAATGTACTTTCAAAAGCACGTGTTTTGGGGCATAAGTTGCTGGCGTGGTATGTCGGAAAGCGGTGACATTCATGTCAGTGCGTTACCGTACGAACGTGTAGCGTCACGGAACGAGGTGGCCCGCGAGCGAAATAAATACGTACATGCCTGATGTAAATAATGTTGTGGGGAAGGAGAACCAAAGACCGCGCTATATTGGCAAAATACTTAGAAGATGCAACAGGTCTAGCAACGACGCTGCGTACATAAATTTATTTATTTGCTGCCATTTACAAACGATCGGCCACCTTGTTATTAAGACAGCACATACTTTCACAAAAAGAAACTGTACATGTACAGAATATGAAAATTATTTGTTATTTCTTATTTTTAACAAGGATTAGTAATACTGCAGCATTAAATACTTATAGACTTAAAGGTAATTAAAGAACGAAAATTTTAAAATTACCGATTTCGCAATAGGAGAGAAACGGTTATGACTTATCATAACTTCAAGACATACTATAAATTCGGAAAAAAATTCTAAAATAAATAATTGATATACTACTCCAATGTATGTTAACCTTACCAGACAAGGCTGACGGAGGACATCGAAAAAGTTCAAACAAGGACACCTCGTTTTTTAATATCGCGAAATAATGAAAAAAGTGTCGAGAATATGATACGCGATTTTAGATGGCAATCATTAAAAACTTGCGTTTTTCACTACGTTGTGATCTTAACACGAAATTTCAATCGCCATCTTTTTGTAAACCCTCACCTCCAGTTTTGTAAAGGTATCGTCGCTACTGCTGTGGAGGCAGAGTTGCCACTGTTGCTACGGTAGGCCGAGTTTGTGAGCTCGTGAAACGGCTTCTGGTGCAGTACAACGCTAAAATAATTTGTGCCTGCCACTGTAACACAGCTATGCCCCAGGGTAAGATATCAGAATAGGAGAACAAAGGTTCTATAAGACTCCAACAAATCAGTAACAAAGTCACACAAATGAAATAAAAAGGTTTGCCTACCTTTACGACTTGCTGAATAATGAAGTCTGCAACACTGCGTGTAGTATAACACAACAATTCTCTGAATGGGTAAATGCAAATAACCACAGGTAAACTCCGCAGCATATAGAAAATGCGATTTTCAACAACTACCAGCGAATTTCTGAGAGTTCACAAAACGACTTCACTGTCTAATTCAGTCCTGGACGATGACCTATAACCAATTGGGCGAGAGCTGCTCTTCTATCTTCCGAGTAGGCTTCTGTCCGTTGTCGTCCGGTCATTAGCAAATCGCACTCGGCAGGCAACTGACAAGGCTTAGTCTATACCTTCATTCTCAGCGCCGCTCGTGGCGAATGTGAAAATATTTTATTGACATCAACCTGCACAGGGTGAAATGATCATATTAATAAAATAAATCAGAGCTCACGTGGAAGGATTGAAGTGTTGGTTTTCCCGCGCGTTCTTCGAGAGTGGACCATCATGTTAGTCCTTGCGTAATATTTTGTCAACATACATTTCCTGACGTATGTCACCAGCTATACCCTGAGTATAACTATGACGTAGTCTTAATAATACCCATTTCACACTTATCCGGGAATCGCCTAAACGGCACAACATGCTGCTGCGGCGGTGTTACGTTTTACTGGCTGTTTTGTGCATGGCACAGTGGCTCCCTTCATTTTCTTCCTTCACGGTCGCTCAGGGCAGTTCCAGCGAAAGGAACGTGAACAAATGTTAGCATGGGTTTCAGTTTAGAGTCGATTAAAAAGAAAGAGAAACAGAATACCAGTGTTATGTAAACTGAAGGTGGAGGGGATGGAAAGGAAAGGAAACGAACCGTTTATGTTACCTGCATCGGGATTTCATGCGGAATCAGCGACGACGAGCTAAAATGTGTGTAAGGCCGAGATTCAAAAAGGGGCCTCCTTACATGGCAGATGCGTTAACAAGTGCACCACACGAACACGGTGTTTACCTCAACTGCGCGGACTAACTCAGTACGCCCCGCGACCCACCCCCATTCCAACCTAGCGCCACGTATCCGCAGTCCCTATTCATGTCGTACATGCCTGCACCATTGGGATTCCGCAAGACGCCGAACGTAACCGTACGTCCGCCCTGAGGCAAGTGGATTCATTTTACATCAAGGTGACACTATTATTCGTCCAATAAATTTAAAAACTTTTTGAAACGACTTGCTAAGGTTTCCACAATCGCAGTGAACAACTTTCGCAGAGGCCGTGACGAATAAGAAAAATCTTCCGTTACTTTACTCACATTCACATCTTACACAGGGCACGGAGAGCTGACGCTGATAGATGTGAGAAGTGGTTTATTGTTCCTATGGTCTCAATGGTCTGATTGGGCTTCCACACACACACACACACACGCATGTTAGTCTGTATTACTTGATAAATCATACTGAACAGATTCCCGTAATTGTATGTGTACTGCTGGTAAGTGTTGTTGTGGTTCCATACGTCTTCAAAGCAGATCATTTTCGTAAATTAAACATACCTGTAATAGGTAAGGTAATCAAAATTTAAATTTAACACATCTGTAATTGGTAAGTTAATCAAAATTTGTCATTCAGTAGTTATTTACGAGTACGTATTCTTGTGTTCTCGCCTAATGAAGAAATAGAAGAATACTAAATTTTATGACTCTCCATCCAAAGTAAAATGCTGCGTCATTACTACCAATAAATCCTCAATACAGTCACAAATTTGGCTTGATAGCCCTCACGATCCACGTCCCATCAAAGTTTCGAGACTGGATTAATAAAAATTAGAGAAAGGTGAAGATGGTGGTTTTAATGTTCTTCGTAGCGTCCTCCACTTGATTGCAACGCATGGATGGTTTATAAACCTATATGAAGCTGTCAGAAAAGTCCGACTTTGGAATGTTGTTCAACTCGCGTGTCACATTCGCACCTTCTTCGGTCCTGACGAATCATCACAGGCACAACTGCACTTTGTTGTTTGGTGATACCTTCGTGTTGATAAAATCAATTCTCGTTTCCCGAGTTGTGCTTTTGCAGAAAATAATTGTCCTCGTTTCTCATTTCTATCAAGTGGGACAACCACCCAAATTTCGTTGTTTTTCTTTTGGAGTCAAGGTATGCGGCAAAAACTTTGCACACACTTTGCTTCACAGTATTCTGAAGAACGTCCTGAACACTTGACGTAGAGATATTCATCGTTCCTCCATAGCGATTTGTGACACAAAAACTTTGACACACTACGGCAACACGTCCGCCATTTAACATCGTCTACTTACAACTGACTTGTCGAATGCACATCTGTTCTTTTACAGCTGCAACCATGGATACTGCGCTGGCGTCGACTTAATGTGGGAATAAAAGTCAGTCTTGAAAGTTTTTGGACGGACAGTGTAAATGGCGTACAAGGAATGCTGACAGTCTGGTTAGAGTCCAGGCAGTTTGAACAGTGGACGTTGCATTTCAGATGCGTTACGACCCGTGGCTCTACCCTTCTTTCGATACCTGCGAAACCCTACATTTTAGCAGGATAATGCACGACTGCATATTGCAGGTCCTGTACGGGCCTTTCTGGATGCAGAAAATGTTTGACTGCTGCCCTGGCCAGCGCATTCTCCAGATCTCTCATCAATTGGAAACGTCTGGTCAATGGTGGCCGAGCAACTGGCTCGTCACAATACGCCAGTCACTACTCTTGATGAACTGTGGTATTGTGTTGAAGCTGCATTGGCAGCTGTACCTGTACACGCCATCCAAGCTCTGTTTAATTCAATACCAGGGCATATCAAGGCTGTTATTACGGCCAGAGGTGGTTGTTCTGGGTGCTGATTTCTCAGGATCTATGCACCCAAATTGCGTGAAAATGTAAGCACATGTCAGTTCTAGTATAATATATTTGCCCAATGAATACCCGTTTATTATCTGCATTTCTTCTTGGTGTAGCAGTTTTAATGGCCAGTAGTGTATTATAAGAAGGAATGTTAGTCGACAGTAGCATCTGCCTTTGAGCATACGTCTTCGCTCCTGTTTTTGGAAGAAAAGTAGCGATGTAGTAATCTCCAGTACAGAAACTCACCTGAAAACGGCTGAATGGTTGTCAGCCGAAATACCGTGGCAAGAAGACGATGTTATCCCGAAGCTGATGGAATACTCATATTTCAAGAATCGACTCAACTGGACACCGGAAGCACATTTTTAAGGGTCAGTACGGGTCCCACGATGAAGGACGGCGCCGGAGCTGGAGGGCTGTAGGGCACCGGCGCCGCGTGGGCGACGCCCGCGCCTCGTCCTCCGCCTCCTGCCGATCCCGTCCCGAGGTTAGGCCGGGCAGGATGCTGCGGCAGGGCGGGCCTCCTGCCCGGGGGATGGGGCTGCTCAATTAATGAGCCCGGCCCCGCGCAGGTAGAGGTGGAGAGGGAGAGGCAGAGTGCCAGGGGTGCCTGCCGGGACGCCGGGCCGCCCGGCCGCGCTCTTCCTTTTTGGGCAGAGTCCGTCTGAAGGGCACGCGGGATGCGTCGCCCCCGCTGTGGCCGAGGTCCGGTCGGCCGCTGCGTTGCCACATGGCGCCTACCTGCTCTGCCGTCGCTCTGTCTCCATATGGGGATTCTCTGAGTCAACAGGGAGGCTGTCTCTAGCGTCATCGAGGTATGGGCCTCCTGGACTCATAAAATGTATGCCAGAATCCCGAACGCAGGACTAAAAATATCATCGAAAAAGTAATATCTGAAGTACAGTCACATTTTATAAATGCAGGATAAACTGCTGATGATGCTTTTAAAGTACATCACATTATAGAAAAGAGATGATACTTCAATACAGTAACCAATTCTGCGTTTAGACATTTTACATGGCGTTCCATAATGCCCTGGATTACACTATAATTAAAAAAAAATGTCGCTTCACGAATGTGATGGAAATCGAAGGACGTGATGTACATGTACAGATGAACAAATGATTACAAATTCAGAAAAATAGGATGATTTATTCATGAGATATAGTTTCACATTATATAAGTATATAATGAAGTGGTCCAACTCTGACCTTAGTTATTCGGCTTGGCATTGACTGACAGAGTTGCTCGATGTCCTCCAGGCTGCTGTCGTGACAAATTCTGCCCAACTGACGCATTACATTGTGGTTGGAGGGCGCTGTCCATAATTCTCGAAACGTTATCAAGTGGGGACTGATCCGACGACCTTGCTGACCACGCCAGGAAAGCAGGCGACAAGACAGGTAATGCTGGCGGGCATTACTTTGCTGAAATGTGAATCCGAGATGGCTCGCTCTGGAGGGAAACAGGGCGTAGAATATCGTCATTGTGCAGCTGTGCTGTAAGGGTGCTGAGGATGACAACCAAAGGGCTCCTGCTATGACATTAAATGGAACCAAGAGTCCTGGTCGGGCCCTTTGGTGAACGACAGTCAGTTTGGCATCCCACCATTACCTGGGGCGTCCCCAGACACGTCGTCGGCGTGTTATCTCTTTGACTGTAATGGGATTGTCCTCAGTAACGAGTATCGCTTTGAGCTGGACCCCGATGACCAGCAAAGCCATGTCTGGAATCCCCCAGTTTGACTGTCGCTAACAAATCATCTAATTTTGCTGAAATTGTGATCATTTGTTAGTCTGAATATGCAAATCACATCTAACGATTTCTCTCCCACTAGGATAATACCTTCACAGTGCGTCATTTTTTTCTATGAAGTGTATAACTGCTGAACAAAATAATCCATCCCATCTCATAAAGTATATTAAGGATCTATATACAAACACCGAAATTGTTATAGATAGCCTATGGGAAACATAATCAACAATTGTATCGAGTGGATGGACGTGTATGGATATGAAGACAGCTTCATGAAACCATGGACCCTGCACGTCATCAGGGGACTTTTCTGGATGGTGGAGGCTCTCTAATGGAGTGGGGCGTATGACGTTGGAGCGATATGGGACCCCTGATACATCTAGATACGACACTGAGTGGTCAGACGTGAGTGAGCTTCCTCTCTGATCACCTGCATCTATTCATGTCCATCGTGCATTCCAACAGGATAATGCGACACCCCACACGTCCAGAATTGCTAGAGAGTGGCTCTAGGAACATTCTGAGTTTAAACACTTCCGCTGACCGCCAAACTCCCTACACATGAACATAACTGAGCATATCAAGGACGCCTTGCAACATACTATTCAGAAGACGTCTACACCTACTCGTACTCCTACCGATTTATGGCCAACCCTGCAGGAATCATGGGTACAGTTCCCTCCAGCACAACTTCAGACGTTGGTCGTGTCCATGCCATGTGGTGTTTCTGTACTTCTGTGTGCTCGCGAATATCAGGCAGGTGTGCCAGTTTCTTTGGTTCTTCAGTGTATTTCTAATGTTGTTTTGTATATACCCAAAACTTAGTATTTGTTTGCGTTCATGGATTCCCATGTGATTTACTCTGTTTTTGGTTGTATGGTCTATGAGTGTTAGTGTGAGTATTCTTCAGTCCAAAGATTGCTTTGACGCAGCCCTTCACACTAGTGCATCATCCTATTCCAGTCTACATCCATTTGAACTTGCTTTCTATTTGTCTTGAATAATGAAAATAGAAACCAGCAACTGTATTGTAATTCAGATGTGGTTTATTCAAAACATGCTACAAGTTTCGACACGGGTAATCAGCTACCGACATAAGAACCACAATGAGAATGAATCTTAAAATGAAAACAGTACAACTTATTAAGCAGGTTACACTAGCATAAGCAACTACAAAAGCCGAGTACAGTGGAGTAAACATCAGCTGCATTCTTTAACTTTCAGTAACAAGCACACCAATGGTCAGACGTCGTTGTTGTCGTTGTCGTCCGACCACTTTGGGCTAGGTAACGGAACTGCCAGTAGATTTTTGTCAATGGTCAGACGTCGTTGTTCTCGTTTTTTTTTGTATATGAATGGTAGTATGATTTGAAAAAAGCCGTTCAAGTTACAATACAGTTATTGGTTTCAATTTTAATTATTAATGTCCAGCTGCTGTCCCACTGTTCTCGATGGATTATCAGAATGCTTCCTATATAGTCAAGGTTCGGTTTCCAGTTACCTCCATCCTCCTCGCCTCCAAACACAAATACTTCCTTCCACCACAAAACTGGCGATACCTTGAAGCCTTGTTATTAAATGATTCCTCCTTTTAGTCTAGTTTTACCATAAAATTCGTTTCTCCCCAGTTCTATCAGTACGTTCTCATTAGCTATTCTATCTACCCATTGTATCTACCAGCATTCTTCCGCCGTATCACAATCTACACTCCTGGAAATGGAAAAAAGAACACATTGACACCGGTGTGCCAGACCCATCATACTTGCTCCGGACACTGCGAGAGGGCTGTACAAGCAATGATCACACGCACGGCACAGCGGACACACCAGGAACCGCGGTGTTGGCCGTCGAATGGCGCTAGCTGCGCAGCATTTGTGCACCGTCGCCGTCAGTGTCAGCCAGTTTGCCGTGGCATACGGAGCTCCATCGCAGTCTTTAACACTGGTAGCATGCCGCGACAGCGTGGACGTGAACCGTATGTGCAGTTGACGGACTTTGAGCGGGGGCGTATAGTGGGCATGCGGGAGGCCGGGTGGACGTACCGCCGAATTGCTCAACACGTGGGGCGTGAGGTCTCCACAGTACATCGATGTTGTCGCCAGTGGTCGGCGGAAGGTGGACGTGCCCGTCGACCTGGGACCGGACCGCAGCGACGCACGGATGCACGCCAAGACCGAAGGATCCTACGCAGTGCCGTAGGGGACCACACCGCCACTTCCCAGCAAATTAGGGACACTGTTGCTCCTGGGGTATCGGCGAGGACCATTCGCAACCGTCTCCATGAAGCTGGGCTACGGTCCCGCACACCGTTAGGCCGTCTTCCGCTCACGCCCCAACATCGTGCAGCCCGCCTCCAGTGGTGTCGCGACAGGCGTGAATGGAGGGACGAATGGAGACGTGTCGTCTTCAGCGTTGAGAGTCGCTTCTGTCTTGGTGCCAATCATGGTCGTATGCGTGTTTGGCGCCTTGCAGGTGAGCGCCACAATCAGGACTGCATACGACCGAGGCACACAGGGCCAACACCTGGCATCATGGTGTGGGGAGCGATCTCCTACAATGGCCGTACACCTCTGGTGATCGTCGAGGGGACACTGAATAGTGCACGGTACATCCAAACCGTCATCGAACCCATCGTTCTACCATTCCTAGACCGGCAAGGGAACTTGCTGTTCCAACAGGACAATGCACGTCCGCATGTATCCCGTGCCACCCAATGTGCTCTAGAAGGTGTAAGTCAACTACCTTGGCCAGCAAGATCTCCGGATCTGTCCCCCATTGAGCATGTTTGGGACTGGATGAAGCGTCGTCTCACGCTGGTCTGCACGTCCAGCACGAACGCTGGTCCAACTGAGGCGCCAGGTGGAAATGGCATGGCAAGCCGTTCCACAGGACTACATCCAGCATCTTTACGATCGTCTCCATGGGAGAATAGCAGCCTGCATTGCTCCGAAAGGTGGATATACACTGTACTAGTGCCGACATTGTGAATGCTCTGTTGCCTGTGTCTATGTGCCTGTGGTTCTGTCAGTGTGATCATGTGATGTATCTGACCCCAGGAATGTGTCAATAAAGTTTCCCCTTCCTGGGACAATGAATTCACGGTGTTCTTATTTCAATTTCCATTAGTGTAAAATTTTCGGTACCTGACTGAATTTTTTCTCGTCCGTGATTCACTTCCGTACAATGATACACTCACAGAAATGCAGTCAGAAAAGACCTCCCAACATGTAAATTTATATTCGATGATAACAAATTTCTCTTTTTCAGATATGCTATTCTTACTACTGCCAGTCTTCGTTTTAGATCCTTTCCATTTCGGCAGTCGTCAGTTATTTTGCTACTTAAAAAAATTCAACGTCTAGTTTTGTATGTCATTCACTGTACTTATTCCCTCAGCGTCGATTACGTTCGGTTGGACTTGTTTTACTTTCGCTGACGCTCATATTATTTTCAGGAGACTACGTATTCGCTACGACTGCTCTTTCAAGTCATTTTCCGTCTCTGTCAGAAAGTCGTTGGCCAAGCTTAAAATTTCTGATTGTTCTCCCTGAACTGTAATTCCCTTTTCAGATTTGTTATTCGATTCTTTATTGCTTGCACAGTCTACACAGAGTGATATGATAGGGTAGGGTATGTTACTGTCTCACTCACTTCTGAGCCAACGTCGGCCTTTCATGTCCTTCAACTCTTACAACAACAATTTGGTTACTGCACAAACAGTAGAGTTCTCTCTCTGTATTTTGCACCTGATATCTTCAGAACTTAAAAGCATGTACTTCGGTCAACATAGTCAAAAGAATCCCTAAATGTTAGTGTTCAATAAATGTAGATTGCCTTTCTTTTTTCATTAACATAAACACTGACACTAAACAAATATTTTACGCTAATGGTCAATGGAAAATTGCAGAAGCTAATTGGAATATAAGGGTACAGTTCCAAGAAAACTTGAAACAATAGAGATCAAATTACAGGAAAAAGAAGCATAACAAATTTTAATAAAAGCTATGGAAGCCGCAGTGGACAGCAGCATTCCAAAGGAAATAGCTTTCAATATTACGAAGCGACATTCACCGCCTTAGTGGAATCCCGAATGCTCTAGAGAAGTTGCAAAACGCCGATTTACTCCGAGAACCTATCGCCAGAATTCTAATTTGAGTAACTTCTAGGAAGTGAAAAAAGGAAATGAACAAATTCCTGAAAAAAAGGAAGACTGGACTAAATTTTGTTCTTCACTCCATGAAGCAAGCATCTCTCATCAACATTTGGAATGAAACAAAGACTTTTAGAAACAGCCATCTGCCATCCACTCTTCCTACTGCAACTTCCCGGATGAAGGGATTCATCGATATGCTCGCTTCTTTCACGGTCCCATTCCAACGTTATGCACCTCCAGTAGAAGATTGTCATCATATCTTGCTTCGTCTATTCTCTAAAGAAGAACTAAATGATGCTATTAAATCATCGAGTGGACAGCTATACATTATTCTATGATTGACTATCTACCCATGGAAGCAATAGATATGCTCTTGTGCAGATTTATTCAGTACTGGATGAAACAGTACATACTGGAAACTTAGAAATTCCAGGTTATAATTCCAGTTCTGAAAAATGGGAAAGATCCGAATATCTCCTCTAACTATCGACTGAACGCGTTGTCGTCTTGTGTAGGAAAACCGCTCGAGTGAACGTTTCAAATGAGATTGGAATGTTGGCTTCAAAAGTGTAATTTATTGACTAGGAGTCAATGCGGATTTTGCGGATTTAGAACAAGCGAAGGAATTATTGACAACCTCTATTCGCTTGCTGTGGACATCATCAAAGTCTTTGAAAAGAAAAATCTGTCGTCGACGCTTTTCTCGACGTTAAGGGAGCTTATGATCACGTGCAGATACTGATTCTCTTGAACAAGCTAACAGATCTAGGTATTCCTTCAAGGATGATATATGGCATCAGTCGCCAGGTCACTCAAAGAACAATCTATATCAGATTTAAAAGAAACGTGCTCGGTCCGTTTCTTGACTCTCAGGACCTGCCCAGGCTGTAATTTGAAGCCACTCTTGTATATTCTGTATACCTATGATTTAGAGCGAATAATCACTCCTCCGACGAAAATTTTACAATGTGCACACAATGTTTGTGTTTATTTAAATGCAGACTCACATCTTTAGGCTAAAACAGAATTGCTACATAACATATCGATGAATGGCTGTCTTAACACTGTGTCAGAGATTTCGCCCGAGTAATCGGGGATCGTATCTTTTTACAAGTCGAACACTTGTCGCATTCTTGATCATGTGACATGCTAAAAGTATACTTTCCAGATAAGATCTCGTACTTGAATCCTCGGAATGATATTTGACTTTCGACTCAACTGGGTGCCTTAGATATAATCTACTGCCAACAAATGCAAGAAAAGATTAAATGTAATTCGCTCTCTCACCCATGTATGTTGAGGAGCGCATCAAAGTATTCTGCTCAAAGTTTACCGAGAAGAACGCGAAATCCTGAAGATGGGCTAAAATTTACAGACGCGCGAAATTTGGCACGTACTTCGATGCGAGATGCCTTTAATAGGTTCCACAACGAAACATTGTCTCGAAATTTGGTAGAAAATCCGAAGAAATTCTGGTCGTATGTAAAGTACACAAGCGGCAAGAGGCAGTCAATACCTTCGCTGCGCAGTGCCGATGGTACTGTTATCGACGACTGTGCCGCTAAAGCGGAGTTATTGAACGCAGTTTTCCGAAATTCCTTCACCAGGGAAGACGAATGGAATATTCCAGAATTTGAAACACGAACATCTGCTAGCATGAGTTTCTTAGAAGTAGATACCTTAGGGGTTGCGAAGCAACTCAAATCGGTTGATACAGGCAAGTCTTCAGGTCCAGATTGTATACCGATTAGGTTCCTTTCAGATTACGCTGATACTATAGCTCCCTACTTAGCACTCATATACAACCGCTCGCTCACCGATAGATCTGTACCTACAGATTGGAAAATTGCGCAGGTCGCACCAGTGTTCAAGAAGGGTAGTAGGAGTAATCCATTTAACTACAGACCTATATCATTGACGTCGGTTTGCAGTAGGGTTTTGGAGCATATACTGTATTCAAACATTATGAATCACCTCGAAGGGAACGATCTATTGACACGTAATCAGCATGGCTTCAGAAAACATCGCTCTTGTGCAACGCAGCTAGCTCTTTATTCGCACGAAGTAATGGCCGCTATCGACAGGGGATCTCAAGTTGATTCCGTATTTATAGATTTCCGGAAAGCTTTTGACACCGTTCCTCACAAGCGACTTCTAATCAAGCTGCGGAGCTATGGGGTATCGTCTCAGTTGTGCGACTGGATTCGTGATTTCCTGTCAGGAAGGTCGCAGTTCGTAGTAATAGACGGCAAATCATCGAGTAAAACTGAAGTGATATCAGGTGTTCCCCAGGGAAGCGTCCTGGGACCTCTACTGTTCCTGATCTATATAAATGACCTGGGTGACAATCTGAGCAGTTCTCTTAGGTTGTTCGCAGATGATGCTGTAATTTACCGTCTAGTAAGGTCATCCGAAGACCAGTATCAGCTGCAAAGCGATTTAGAAAAGATTGCTGTATGGTGTGTCAGGTGGCAGTTGACGCTAAATAACGAAAAGTGTGAGATGATCCACATGAGTTCGAAAAGAAATCCGTTGGAATTCGATTACTCGAGAAATAGTACAATTCTCAAGGCTGTCAATTCAACTAAGTACCTGGGTGTTAAAATTACGAACAACTTCAGTTGGAAGGACCACATAGATAATATTGTCGGGAAGGCGAGCCAAAGGTTGCGTTTCATTGGCAGGACACTTAGAAGATGCAACAAGTCCACTTAAAGAGACAGCTTACACTACACTCGTTCGTCCTCTGTTAGAATATTGCTGCGCGGTGTGGGATCCTTACCAGGTGGGATTGACGGAGGACATCGAGAGGGTGCAAAGAAGGGCAGCTCGTTTTGTATTATCGCGTTATAGGGGAGAGAGTGTGGCAGATATGATACACGAGTTGGGATGGAAGTCATTACAGCATAGACGTTTTTCGTCGCGGCGAGAGCTTTTTACGAAATTTCAGTCACCAACTTTCTCTTCCGAATGCGAAAATATATTGTTGAGCCCAACCTACATAGGTAGGAATGATCATCAAAATAAAATAAGAGAAATCAGAGCTCGAACAGAAAGGTTTAGGTGTTCGTTTTTCCCGCTCGCTGTTCGGGAGTGGAATAGTAGAGAGATAGTATGATTGTGGTTCGATGAACCCTCTGCCAAGCACTTAAATGTGAATTGCAGAGTAGTCATGTAGATGTAGATGTAGATGTAGATTACTCGATCTATATTGGATTCAGGCTGTATGCTCTATCACAATACGCCAAAGATTTATATCTCCCAATTACTCTTCATTTCAGAGCAGTTCGTACCTGCTTTAGAGCCATGCGTTCGATGCCCACAAATGCTCTCTTGGTGGAGGCAGAAGAGATTATCTTAAGCACTAGACGTTAAATGCTGCCAGGTAAATTTTTCATTCAAGTACTAGACTTCATGGGAAGTCCTATCTATAAGAGCTCAGAGTCTCATTTACCAATTACGGAACGCTTCCAATAGAAGAAATAAAATTCCAGCCGTCTGAACAGGCTTTGACTCTTGATGTCCTGACATACGCTCTAAGCGATGTTCTTCACATTTGTCGTTATTTGAATATGGTCTTCACAGCTTCCTTTGAATGTGATCTCTGACATGGTCCAGCAGGCGTTGACTGGGACTGATACCGGGTAAAACGTCAGACAACGCCCGAAGGACAATGTTTTGAATACGTGGAAGTTACTGGGGTGGGGGTACGGGCAAGCACCGTTTCTCTAATAAAAGCCTTTTTAACCTTCAATATTTCACAACTTTATTAACTTTATTGTAAAATAGTAAGTGAACATTCGTTATCACGAGCAACAAGATCCTCAACATAGTTCGTTAATGAAAATTCCTGATGTATTATTTTAGCAGATAAAAGAACAGCTCTCAGAATCAATTTATAATGCTTAAAACTCAAAAACGCTTTCCAAGCAAAGGAAAAAAATACAAATTGCATAATGCAAGTTTAAATAAAAGGTTCTAACGCCACATGACAACACCAAAGTTTTCCTAGATACCACCTATGATCTCTAAAGGCAATAAAATATTAATCACAACATTTTAATTAAAACAACTTAAACGCATAAAAATAAGATAAAACAACTTACACTCAAATCCCGTAGCCTCTACGACGCGCAACGTATCACAAAATATATTCCTTCCTTTTAAACACTTTACATTATAAACCTCCCTACATGTGATGCATTATACACCCAACTAATTACGACAATTAAGCACAGATGTTATAATTAGCCAGGTATGTAACCATGAGCTCGTGGTCATTCGCTGTTGTGCGCCGTGCTCTCCTTCAGGATGACATGTGGCACGGGAAAGATTTTCTACGGTTAATACATTATCAGGGCGCAACCAACTTACACAAATTGCATACTGTGATTATACATCGATGTGGCTGCGGCTCGCAAATGTTAAAACGGGCGAGGGAGTAGGTGCGGTACTACTAAACACTGCGACCATACCGCATCGCACCAAACAGTAGTATGGTGGGGTAGACAAGAGACAAATCAACAACTGTTGCAAGGCAACCTCAGCGAGGCAGTAAGAAAATAGTTAGGACCGTCAGCTCTTGGGAGAGCCACACACAATTACGTCCCAAGCTAAAGTATGAAAATACTGTCGGCGATTTCGCCACGACAAGTAGAACTGTGAAATACCATAAGAAGTGAAATGCAGTTAACCTAAGTCATAAGCGTTCGACTGAAAAGCTCCACAGTCAATCTTTCCCTTACTATAAACACTTAACAGTACCTTCGAAGCTCACTCGTGGACACCTCCGGAGTGTCAATTACTCGTTATAACTGTAGATAATAGAGCTTAACACGCTGGGACCGACTTAGGTTTCTTAATAAGACAAGCAATGATTCGGTTCTTCACTTGGTCTCGTCTTCGATTCAAAACAGTCGTTTACTTTAAAGCAGCTAAATAGACGACAATGCCGACATCAACGCTCTCCTCCCAAGCAGCACCGTAACTGGAGGCTGCAGTACCGACACAAATCTTACACCACTCACAAGTCTGATAAACGCTCCACCAACCTGCACCTTCTTATAATTCTTACGTTTACCTCATACACCAGACTTACCGTAATTATTCGTCGGAATCCAAGAGCAGAATCAAGAAACCACTTTTCAGCCCATGAATCATCAGACGATGATCGCCATTGGGACAACACCGGCCCTCCACACTAGGATCTTCGAGCCCACGGCGTTCCGTCCCGAACTGACTGCTTCTGCGGGGCCACCAACCAAACGGACTTGCCCTCCGACACAGACGTCGCTGCTTTCGCGCAGTCCAGTGCTAACTCACTGCAAGCCCCTTCTTCCTCTTTTCTCTCCAACTCTCGGCGCGTGGGAAGCCAACTCGCCGAAGATATGCGGTGACCAGAGACTTCAATCCGATATCGATATTGACATCGTGACGATTACAGAGATTAAATAGCGAGCCGTACCAACTCAGTCTTGACACACTCAGCTGGCAGATTCCAGTCTATTATTGTTATATGAAAGCGCGCTAAGCGTTAACGTAAATTGCGGACTGAAGAGGAGTATAGTGAATGTGCTTGGCTACTCCCTGAGATTCAAATCAATTAAGCCTGCAAATTGCCTAAAAGTGCTTCAAAATTTTACGGCACAGACTGTGGCAATTTCGGAAACAATTAAGTTTGTAGCTTCAACTCCTCTATTAAAAATATTAATCGTGTCCAACTCCGAGAGTGGTGGTATTAAAAGTATTCAACAGCGAAAATGGAATAAAATAACCAACAGTCGTAATTCTGAACGTTGTACAGGAATATATTCACTGTAAACGGAGAGGACAGACAATTATTCTGCTCATGGTGCATTCCGAAGGCATCCATTATAATGAGGAACTTCACATCATAGCGAAGCAAGCTGCGTCTACAGAAACTGTTCTAGATTTGAAATTACCTTATACAGACTACGTACGACATGTCAACAGTCCTGAAAACTGCAGTGGAGAGAGATCTGGAATCTGTCCCAATAAACAAAAGGTCGATATTATGCGGCATTACAGCTTCAAATTCCCACAAGGCAGTGGTTTACGAGAACGTATTGGGCACTATCATTCGACTTCGCTTTAATCATGCACGTTTGTACAGAATCAACATTTACGAATCCCCTGCATGTGGCTGTGATTACGAGCCAGAAGGTGATATAAGCTGCATCTTGTTTTCGTGTACCAAATTTGATAACGAACGATAGGAATTTCTGAAGACTAATGAGTATGGGTTACCTCCTCACACAGTCACCGTCTTCGCTTTTAGTTTGTGAAGTGTGTGGCGAAATCTGTAGGATTCGTATTTTCATTTCTGTGGATCACTTATTATTAAATTCAATAATTAGTATATGCTAAACATTCGTTGTGCGGCCCAGCGGTTGTAGGCGCTACAGTCTGGAACCGCGCGACCGCTACGGTTGCAGGTCCAAATCCTGCCTCGGGCATGGATGTGTGTCATGTCCTTGGGTTAGTTAGGTTTAAGTAGTTCTAAGTTCTAGGGGACTGATGACCTCAGAAGTTGTCCCATAGTGCTCAGAGCCATTTGAACCATTTTTTGTAAATATGCATTTACACATTTTCTCTGTACAGTTACCTATTGTACGTAAACATGTGTTGACGATGGTTATATATTGTACAAACTGTGGAGGCCAAATAAAATAAACAAACAAACAAAAGATCTTGTAAGAGAAGTCCTAACATGGTACTCACGACAGCTTTCGCATTTTTATGGTCATGTCGTGAGGTTTGCTCGTCACTAAATATTTTTTTTCTAAATGTTGCTTGTTTTCGTTTTCCGTTTTGGCTGTCAAGGGAAGTAGTCGGTGCAAACTTAGGCCATGTGGCTGCCTCTTTAAGTTAAACACCGTATAGTTTGTAGAGCCAGTTGTGAGGTACACTACCGGAAAATTCAATGCAACACCCAGAAGGACAAGGTCATTTTAGTGACAAGTGAGGTCAAAGGTAATTCATCATTATCGGAGTGTCAGATAACAGATTCGAACCAACTGAACACAAGTGGCAGACTAAGGGGCGGCCAAACAGCTGGGTCAGTAAGCTGTGTAATTCCCCTCATGGGGGCAACGCCTGCAGACATAAATGTGCCGATTAGGATGCTGCGATAGACTGACCAGGCATGTTGCGCCTATTGTTCCAATTCCGCAGTGGTTCTTGCAGGTTTTTGGAGAACGAGAATGTTCCCGCTTCATCATCTGCAGTAGTTCAGTTGGCGAGAGATTTGGTGATCTTAACTGGCCAAGTCAGTTGTACACCACGAAGAGCACGAGGCTTCTCCGCAGCTGTATGTGAACGCGCATTGTCTTGCTGAAGAAGCACGTCACCTTCCTGCCAAAGAAATAGAAGTATCACTCGGATAACAGCCTGAGCCATTTAGTTGACACTGGTTACTTTCCTCTGCAGGAACATAAAATATAATGGCGAATTGCTACTGATGGTTCCCCATATCATGGAGTGGGGGCTTGTGCTTGGTGTGCAGATGCACTCTGAAACAGGCGCACACCAAGTCTACGCTATACGGATATACGTCCATCGCACTCGTGCATACAGAAGCTACTCTCATCACTAAAGAGTTTGACATTCCAGTTTTCAGCCAACTCTTTCATGACACGACAGTAACCATGTTTGGCTGTGTCACCGTGGCCAGAGGTACCCGTGATATTAATCCTGCTAAAACCACACAGTTCCCGATGGTCTTTGATGACACAGCAGGTGCAACGTGTGTTAGGATTTCGTCGCTCGATGATGTTCGGTCGGTCGCTGCTGCTCGCACAATGCGATCTTGACGTGCTTCTGTACTATGTGGATATCCAGAGCATACCATCGATGCATTGTGTCCAACATGAGGAGCAATCCGTCGATTGGTCAGCTTATCCCAGGCTCACAACGCGACCCCGTTAAATTAGCTGAAGTTGTTCAGTAACAGTTAGGTTAGGTTAGGTTAGCGGTGGAACATGATTGTACCCTAAAATGAATGTACGAAACACTGTTCACCTCTGAACTCAGCACAGTTACCGCCTGCAGAGTCGAACCTGAGGGTTGACAGACAGACATTCAGAGAGCCATCAAATCGCCGATGCCAATGATAAACGAATCACTAGCACTACAATTCTCCCCCGATTCCCCCCCCTCCCCCCCCCCCCCCCGACCCACCCCATGCCAGGTGAACATCGTCCTTGAGGCTGTCGCGTTGCCGCGCGGGATTAGCCGAGCGGTCTTAGGTGCTGCAAGGTGTACATCGTCCTTGAGGCTGTCGCGTTGCCGCGCTGGATTAGCAGAGCGGTCTTAGGTGCTGCAGTCACGGACTGTGCGGCGGGTCCCGGCGGAGGTTCGAGTCCTTCCTCGGGCATGTGTGTGTGTGTGTGTGTGTGTGTGTGTGTGTGTGTGTGTGTGTGTGTATGTCCTTAGGATAAATTAGGTTAAGTAGTGTGTAAGCTTAGGCACTGATGACCTTAACAGTTAAGTCCCATTAGATTTCACACACATTAGATTTTTGCTGTCGCGTTTTTCCGGCTTGTACAACGAGGATTGGAGGCAGGTAGACGGTGCAAGGCGGTCAGTTCCTGAGCGCTGCGACGCAGTTGCGCTATAAATACGAGCGGGCGGCTGCGAATGCACTCGGGTGCACCAGTGCAGCGTTTAGCCACTGCTATTTCCACGCACGCGGCGCTCGCTGCCGCGGCCGACAGGAATAGACAGCACTAGGATCAAAGCGCTGCGAGGCCTCGCCTGCAATCGGCGCGCCAAACTGCCCGTGTCCGATGCGGCCCCATCCCGTCCGGCACAGCTCTCTGTTTCGGCTCTCGCTTTTGTTTCTCTCCTTTTTTTTTCCCGGCCTGAAACCGTTCTACAGTGATTAACGCGCATATGCGTTTTCCCGCGTGCCTGCCGGAGCGTGGCGGACGTTTCCGTCCGTAAGTGGGAGGGGCAGCAGGTAGAATGGTCCAATGGCTCTGAGCACTATGGGACTCAACTGCTGTGGTCATCAGTCCCCTAGAACTTAGAACTACTTAAACCTAACTAACCTAAGGACACCACACACATCCATGCCCGAGGCAGGATTCGAACCTGCGACCGTAGCAGTCGCACCGTTCCGGAATGTGCGCCTAGAACCGCGAGACCACCGCGGCCGGCCAAGGGGCAGAAGGGAAGTTAACGGCTCAGACAAGGCGTTCAAACGCGAAATTTTCACCGCCCTGACTCTGGTGAGCCCCGCCAATCATGTGGTCGTAAGTACCAGCTTTCCTGACACACGTGATAGCTACTTCTTTGGCTTTCCTCTTACCCGAGAATAACAACCAGTGATGTAAAGTTACGTAATTTTCCCAAAGGCGAATTGGTCATCTCAGTAAAAAAAAGAATCTGACCAAAATACTTTCGCGTCGCTGGACCCTGTCGTAGCTGGGACAAATCTACATCTACGACGGACGTGCAACAAGTAATACAACATATATCTTTTTCGGCCAGTTTCGGTTGAAAAAGGAAATGCGGAATTTGTTGCGGGACGTCTTGGAATACTTTGGCCTGAGTTCCTATAGTTTCACGAAATCCCGTTAGGAGGCTGCGCTATACGTAGCCTTCAAAATGGTGTATCAACGGAGTGATTTTAACAAACATGTTTGGGAATGTCAGCCAGCTTACTTGTGATAGTTACTTGTGAAGAAACAGTCACGATGGCAAAATATGGTTTGTTTAGAAACGTGTTGATGGAGATGTTGTCAAAGACAATGCTGTAGGATGCTCTTGCCTAGGCGACGCGTTATAACGCCTGTTGGCGTCAAATGATGAATGTAGATTACGCTGCTCCCATGGAGACGCTGTCCAGGTGGCCGTTTCATTGGTTGAATTGGCGTTTCGCTCGAAATTTTCAACTTTGTTCTTAGAGAACACCGTGATTTTTAAAGGACGGAGAGAATTAGACGACATTTGCAATACTTATAATATGTGAGTAAATCAGTGTAGCGCGAGGGCAAATATTTTTAGATAATTAATTAAAATTTGTAATAAGAGCTGTATTGCTATTTCAATGGTGAAATAAGTACAATGACGTTTCCAATTTTTTCTGTTTTTCTGTAACATGCACTATCAGTGTTCATAAAATATTTAGGAAATAAAATATTAAAATATTGAATTAATTGATGAAAACGAAATACGTAAAATCTATTAGTCTTATTGACGTACTTTAAAAAATTTATAATATAAGCTTATTAAAAGAGAAAACAAGAAGCGCCAATCCTTCGTTACATTGTTTCTTTAAAAAGACTGAGAGAGGTCGTTTCGTTAAAGTGTAATTGTTCATTTATAGGAATTGAAGAATTATTTTTTAGGTTAGTAAAAATTTCAAACTCCTCAATTGTGTTCAAGAGTAGCCCCTTTGGGTTTGTGTGTAATATTTCGAGGCAGTTGGTGATCCCACCTTCTATATGTTCCCCATTTATAACGTGCTGTTCAAACGTCGATTTATTTCGTGAAACTGCTGAGGTATGTTCCTTAAAACGCGTTTTAAAATGCCATGAGAACAGCGCAATCTACATAAATCTTTGAATGATAATGGGCACTATACGACGTCGCCTAGGCAACATCTTGCTACAACATGGTCTTCGACAGTCAACGGCCAACATATGGACGTTTCCATGGAAACGGCGTCTCTTTGAAGTACCAACAAGCACCACCAATTGGCGTTCAACGTTCGTACAGCTTTTTCTATTGGTGCACTTGGATTTAAAGTTTATTTAAAGTTAAGCAATTTTATTAATGGCCTGCACTACTTATTTAAACAGCAGAACTTGTATAATGACATTAATATAACTGTACTACTCGTTTTACACTTCATTTTCACGTCATAAATAATTTACGTAAAGTGAGACCCTATTTTCTGCAGAGGACGTAATACAGCAAATTGGTGCGCTATCAAGCACTATGTAACGCGTGGCAATACAGCCATTAGCAGCAGTTATCTTCTGGACAACATGCAGCTACTCAACACGTCGCCAGATCTAGCAAATGGATGAAATATCGCGCTTTCCTAGTTTAATTTTTGTACATTTTATGCAAGACTCATTTCTCTAATGGTCACGCACTTTTATAATCTTTACAGTGTGATCAATCTGAAAATAGCTCACTGTATGTGCCGAAAACGGTCATTTTAAATAAATGATATTTTGTTATCGAGACTTTTTCTTGATTAGTAAATATGAAACGGAGGCCGGTTCCAACTAGACAGCTCCCACTGACTTCATTTAGGTGAGAAACCGGAGCATTGCAGATATTCATAGTCGCTTGCAGAATGTCTACGGATACCTGGCAGTTACTAAAAACACGGTGACTGGTTGGGCGAGGCGTCTGCCCTCATAGAAACAAGGTCACTCTCCCGTGGTTCGGCTGGCCGCACACAGCTGTGACTCCTGCAACGTTGGAACGTGAGGACACTCTCATTCGAGGTGATGGGCGGCCACAATCCAAATGCCTGGTTGCACAACTCGACGTCTCTGCTGGTAGTTCTGACACACTCGTCTACCAGTTGGGGTACTCAAAACTGTCGAGATAAGATACTTGCCTGTTGGGATCCATCTTGCAGTCCAGATCCCCCACCTTCCACCTGTTTTGCCGAATGGAGGATGCTCTCTGGGGGAAGCAATAGCTGGATGATAGGGTGGTTGTTGATGTAGCAAGACGTTGGTTCCATGCGGCGTACCGACTCTCCCCCAATAAAGCCGTCGCATTGAACAGAGATTATGTTGAAAGATAAGGCTTTGCATCTAAAAATAGGTGTATTTCAATCATGAATAAAGCCAACCTGCTTTCACAAAAAAAGTGTTTCATTACTCACTCAACACCTCTCGTACATACATACCTCGCAACAAAGTTAGTCGTTCCTTTCCTGTTCCACTCAAAACTGGAGCGAGGGGATCATGACAGTGTATATGCTTCTCTGCGAGCACTGATTTATCCTATTCTCCCAGTCCTTCTCGAGACGTTTGCTTGTTGCAGGAGCATCTTTCTGCAGTCTTTAGGAAAATGCCGGCTCTCCAGAATTTCTTCAGCAGCGTTTCGCGGAAATAACGTGCTCCTTTCTCCACAGACTCAGTATCCGTGACACTCGCATGTTGACGGAACCTACCAGTGACAAGTCTAGCAGCACCCTTCTTATATCTATAGATGTGTTACTTCAATCTGACTTGGTGCATACCCCAAACACTGGAGAAATACTCAAAAATGCGTCGTACAAACGTACCCCACACGGTCTCCCTTATAGATGAATTACACTTCCCTTGATTCTCTCAAAAACCGAAGTCGAGCATTCGGTTTCCCAACAGCTGACCTCATATGATCGTTCCATTTCACATCTCTTTACAACGTCAGTTCTAACTAGAACGTAAATGCGTCAAGTAGCACACCACTAATAACGCATTTGAAAACTACAGGCTTGTTATTCCTACTCAAATTTATTAACTTACATTCTTCGAGACTTTGAGTAAGCTGCCTTTTTTTTTCCTTCTTTGAATCTGTGTTCAGGCTGGTTTGAAGCGGTCCATCATGAATTCCTCTCCTCTGCCAACCTCTTCATCTCAGAGTAGTACTTGCAGCCTATATCCTCAGCTATTTGCTGGATGTACTCCAATCTCTGTCCACCTTTACAGTTTCTACACTTTATAGCTCCCTCTGCTACCATAGAAGTTATTGCCTGATATCTTAATAGATGCCCTACCATCCTGTCCCTTCTCCTTGTCAGTGTTTTTCATATATTCCTTTCCTCGCCTATGCTCCGGAGATCCTCCATATTCCTTTCCTTAACAGTGTACCTAATTTTCAAAATTCTTCTGTAGCACCACAGCTCAATTGTTTTGATTCTCTTCTGTTAAGATTTTCCCACAGCTCCAAATGTACATCCTCAGGAATTTCTCCCTCAAATTAAGGCCGATATTCGATAGTAGCAGACTTCTCGTAGACTTCTCTTGACCAGGAGTGCCCTTTTTGCATTGGCTCAGCCCGTCATGGGTTATTTTGCTGCCTGGGTAATAAAATGCCAGCCGGCCGCTGTAGCCGAGCGGTTCTAGGCGGTTCAGTCCGCAACCGCGATGCTGCTACCGTCGCAGTTTCGAATCCTGCCTCGGGCATGGATGCGTGTGATGTCCTTAGGTTAGTTAGGTTTAATTAACTCCAAATCTAGGGGACTGATGACCGCAGATGTTAAGGCCCATAGTGCTTAGAGCCTTTAATAGAATTCCTAAACTTCAACTACTTCGTGATCACCAATCCTGACATTAAGTTTCTCACTGTTCTCTTTTCTACTACATCACATTACTTGAATTTTTCTACGATTTACTCTCACTCCACATTCTGTACTCACTCTGCAGATTCTGCAATTCTTCTTCACATTCACTTTGGATGGCAACGTCATCTGCGAATCTGATTACTGATGTCTTTTCATCTTGAAATTTAATTCCACTCTTCTTCGATGTATAGTTTGATCAGTGGGGGCGAAAGACTATATCTCTGACTTATACCCTTTTTAATCCGACCACTTCGTTCTTCGTCTTTCACTCTTACTGTTCCCATTTGGTTCTTGCACATTCTGTGTATTACTCGCCTTTCCCTACGGATACCCCTATTATTCTTAGAATTTCGGTTATCTTGTACCCTTTGAAAGTGTCGAAAGCTTTTTCCAGGTCGACAAATACTACGAACGTGTTTTGATTTTTCTTTAGTCTTGTTTCCACTATTAATGCAACATCAGAATAGCCTTCTGCGGCTTTACCTTTCCGACTGCCAAACTGATTGTCATCTGAAACGTCCTCGGTTTTCTTTTCCGTTCTGTATATTATTCTTGTCAACAACTTGGATGCACGAGATGGCAAGCTGATTGTGCTATAGTTGTCGCAATTGTCAATTCTGGTTGTTTTCGGAATTGTGTGGATGATGTTTCCCGAAAGTCAGATGGTGTATCGCCAGCTCCATAGATTCTACACACCGAAGACAATAGTCGTTTTGTTCAGCTTCCCCCAATGATATGACAGAATGTTGTCTATCCCTACTGCCTTATTTCATCTCAAGTCATCTTTAAGTTCTCACTCTAATACTGGATCCCCTATCTCTCCTACATCGATTATTGTTTCTTCTTCTGTCATGTCATAAGATAAGTCTTCCTCCTCACAGCAGCCTTCAGTGTACTCTTTCCACCTATTCGCTCTCTCCTCTGCATTTCAGTTGCGTTTTTACTGTGATAAACCTTGCTTTAAATTTTACCGGAGGTTGTGTGGACTTTCCATATACCGCGTCAGTCCTTCCGACAATTCTTTTTCGATTTCTTCATGTTTTTCATAGAGCCATTCTGCCTTACCTTCCCTGCGCTTCCTGTTTATTCCATTCCAAAGTGACTTGTATTTCTGTACTCCTGAATTGCACTAAACGTTTTCGTACTGCCTTCTTTCATCGATCCACTTAATTATTTCTTATGTTACCCATGGCTTCTTAGTAGTTGCTTTGTTTGTACCTATAATTTTCCTCTCAACTTTGATGACTGCCATTTTTAGAAATGTTGTAAGGTGGCAAGGTCTCCTGACCTTGATTTCTTACATATTCCATCGTCACAATCGTATTCTGCACATCAAGATGCTTCATTCGAACCCAAACTCGATAAGGTAGAGTCATTTTTGTATGAATTCATGAAAGCAGTATGGAAATCTAATAAGTAAATCGCAAGTGTGCACCAAGGTTGAAAAAGTCGAAGCTGGCAGACACAACATGACGACCACAGGAATTTTCGTTCCAAAGAGGAAACCAGAGTGCTGGGAAGACCGTCCCTTCAGAGGGCTGGGTCAAAGCTGACTGACCAAAGCGACCTCCCAGAGAGAAGACAGCTTTTGCCAGAGGAAGGGATAACGACCCCTGTGTTAGACTTAAAAGCAAATTTTGCTACATTGTGTGGGAGCACCCAGAAAAAGCGTTTTTTCACAGATCGACAGCATAGTTACAGAGTTCTCACAGGAGGACAGTATATGCCTAACAGAGTTGCTCAGATTT
This sequence comes from Schistocerca gregaria, assembly GCF_023897955.1. Taxonomy (NCBI): domain Eukaryota; kingdom Metazoa; phylum Arthropoda; class Insecta; order Orthoptera; family Acrididae; genus Schistocerca; species Schistocerca gregaria. The sequence continues at coordinate 435,230,076 of NC_064924.1, forward strand.
CCGCATTGGTCGACTTAAATGAAATGTCATTCTCCTGTTTAAAAGAGCAACGCTGATTGGCGGAATATTTCCGAAACAAAGAGTCAGAGGAGCGAGGGAAGCCGCGCGGTAATAGCCGAGCAGTCTAAGGCGCTGCAGTCTTGGGCTGTGCAGCTGGTCCTGGCACAGGTTCGAGTCCTCCCTCAGGCATGGTTGTGTGTGTTTGTCCTTAGGATAATTTAGGTTAAGTAGTGTGTTAGCTTAGGGACGGATGATCTTAGCAGTTAAGTCCCATAAGATTTCAAATACATCTGAACATTTTTGAGTGAGGGAAGACAGCGAATGATATACCCTTGCAACTTTTCCTGAAAAGGGGGCCGTTCCAATGTCGCTCTTGGAGTGGGAATACATGGCAACAGCGAGTGTGCTCGTATGTTTACGCAAAGAGGGAGCAACAAAGTCTCTCCTCAGTACTTCACTGGGAGAGCTCCTCTTTCGTTAGTGAATCGGAGTGACACTCTATATTGAGTCGCTTGTGATTAAGTGTTGTTCATTGTGTTGGCTGCCACACTTATTGTGCGGTATGGACACGGACAGAGTACTAGTTAAACGCCTGCGAGCGGGTATGGAGTGGTATCGCGGTGGATTAGTTATCTGAAAGGTGTACCACGCCAGTAGATAGACTAGGAGCGGATAGGAGTCCCTGACTTCATCAAGGGGTAGGGAGAGTTTCATTGGTGAAGATCAATCCGGATAGAAAGAGATAGTTGTGTTATTTGTCAGCAGCGAGCGACGCAGGCAGCAGTCGCCACAGCTCACGGTATTGTGCGCTACAGCGTATGCAAACCCCATGTGTCCTCCATAACAGTACACTCCATTACATTTCTCACGTGACAACCTTGATTGTACCTAGAATATTTATGCAATTTGTGTAGGCGCTGCTCTCAGCCATTCTGCCAAGTAAATAACATTCTTAAAGAAAAGGGAGAAAATAACCTTTTCATACTTTGTAAAATAATAGCATTCCTATCCATAAGAGGCAATCTACTGTTCCAAAAAGAACCCGGAAATTTATTACTTTTTAATATGAAAAAGTTTCACTTGATTTCTCAGAATTTTTTGTAATAAATAATATTTTTGTTCGTTTAATGTTTTTCTTACAGTAACTAGCAATACTCCAATAACCAAGTATTCGACTAGTTACGTAAGAATATAGAATATTTTTGTGTCTTTTTCTTACAGTGGATGACTCTAGAAGATATTTATTGCTGAATGTTTTTCAAGCAGCTCTTGTTGGTGCATTAGGAGCGTCTATCTGACTTCTGTAGTAGTTTGAGGTGGAAATTGTTTCTTGTAGAGCCAAAGGATACTTGTTGGATCAATCCATTGCGCAACTTGACAAAATAGAACACACACACTCACAATGTCCACTCCTCTTCAACTGCACTGCCTGCTGAGCTTTTCCCCATTGCAGCAGCCATAGCTTCAGAGAACTTCAAGCATATGTCGTCATTCCTTACTACTTGTGAATCCCACTTCTTTGCGCACTAATTCCAGTATCTTATTTCGGGATCTCTGGCTGACTGTGACGTAATCTACCTGAAATCTTCCAGTACCTCCCAGTCTTTTTCAAGTATATCTTCTCCTCTTGTGATTCTTGAACAGAATATTCACTATTACTAGCTGAAATTTGTTGCAGTATTCAATGAGCCTTTCTCCTCTCCAATTCATACCACCAAGCCCATATTCCTCCTAAACCTTCCGCTATAACCACATCCCTTTCTCCCATGACCATTACAGTGTCATCTCCATTTAGGTACTACATTAACCGTTGAGTACCTTCATATACCTTCTCTATTTCGTCATCTTCTACTTGCAACGTCGGCAGATATAATTGGACTATCGTTGTTGACGTTGGTTTGCTGTGGATTCTGACGAGATCAACCCTATCAGTGACCTGTTCACAGTAATTCACTTTCTGACCTACTCCCTATTCATAACGAATCCTACTCCTGTTATTTCATTTTGTGGTGCTGTTGATATTACCGTACACTCATCTGACCATAAATCCTTGTCTTCTTTCCATTTCACTTTACTGACGCTAACTGTATCTAAATCGAGCCTTAGCATTTTCCTTTTCAAATTTTATAGCTTCTCTACCACATTTAGACTTCTGCCGCTCCATACTCTCCGACTCATTGAACGTTGTCCTTTCATTGGTTATTCAATCTTTTTCTCATCGTCACTTCTCCTTGGTAGTTCCTTCCTGGAGATCCGAATGGGGTACTAGTACGTAACCCTAAGGCAATGGAGAGATAATCATGACACTTTTTCAGTTGCAGGCCACATACCCTGTTAATGTACACTGTGTCTTTAATGCAGTGATTTCCATTACCTTCTGAATCCTCATGCTGTTGATCGTTGGCGTTTCTTCCTCCTTTAGTGGCAGTTTTCCATGCCAAAGGCAAGAGAGTACCTTGAACCTCTCTTCGCTCCTCCGCCCTCTTTGACAAAGCCGTTGGCTAAATGAGGCTGCCATCTTATGCCAGAAATGTTCGTCTGCCATTGCTGATGCTTTTTATTGAGAGAATAAGCGGTGGTGGATTTCGAACCCGGGGTGGAGGACGTTTTGATTACCGATCAAAGACGCTGCTCTTTGATCCCGGTCATTTATCAAACCATTTTGAAATTCTAATTGTACCCTCATGCAGTCACTCAAAGACGACACTTTCCCTTACACTACAGCTTCTTCAACAAACTGTCGTGGATTGCTGCTCACCCTATCAGTCAGATCTTTTGTGTGCCCCGAAGCAAACTGCCTGAGAACTGAGTGAAATTTTTGAAGGCTTCCCTTCTAAAGAAAGGCGAGCGGATTAGGTCAGTAGGCAAAAGTTGCGCACAATGCCAACAGGGAAGCATGGCTGATGTTAAATGTAATGTGACCACAAGACAGAGTGGTACGCACAGTAGAACAAGGTGTCCAAAGTGCTAATTCAGTAGAATACTCCATGAAGGAGGATAAGTTTATTGTGTTGACCGTACAAACTGAATAAACAGAGCGTAAGTCAGCCATGAGAACTGTTATTCAGAGTGCTCACATTGCAGAATATGTCCGCCAGTGCTTCTGAAAGGCAAAGTTGAGAGACCCTTCAGCCACAGCTGGAGCATACAAAAATGTGACCAGCAAGAAAAGCAGGCAAGGTGGTCCTAATCACCTTGCATTATCAAATGCTCATGAGGCAATCCCTGTATGAATAATATTCCTGTCCAGTGGCTTGATGTAATCAGTTAGGAGCTTATCAGCCTGGAGACTGGACCTACATCAGTCCGTCGCGTGCTCGTTGAGACCATCAGTCTCTGCTTGGAGGGCACTGTCACTGCAAGTCACAGTGCTGCCGTTCGGGACAAGACTGATGGGGAAGTGTGGACGACATCCATCATCAGCCCTTATGGTCCCCTAACTAGTGGGTCTATGGAGCTGCCAACAATCGTCACGAAGGAGGGATGCGCCAGTTTTCCATTTCTGTTGAAGTATTCCATTGCTGCAGGAATTGCTCATGTTAGAGGCTTCAGCGTGTCAGAGCCCAGCTTCGTCTACTCTGTGCAGAGCCAGATGATGTTTACTGTAACCCAGACTACTGCTTCGCCACTGCTCAGAGCCACTAAAACCAGAGGTAACGGGGAAAGTAGTGACTGGGCTGCCACTGGCATCCCGTGTCGCTGCTCCACGCTGAGTCCACGCCTTCACTATCGCAGTGGTCGCGTCGGCTCCGCTCACATGGGCTTCAGCACATTCTTACGAGGTGAGCTCCCCTTTTACCTCCCGTTACTGTTGAGCCCCCTTAAGGAATAAAGCGGTGTGTTATGGATCAATAAGTGTTTGTTATTAATGATATTTTAGTAGCGTTCCCTGGGCCATCCACACTGTAGAGGCCAACACCCGCCCGCACCGTACATATAGAACAAGAGCAGTCCTAATCCATTAAATTTCGGGCATGCAGCCGCGCAAATAAAATTTCTTCTACTGATATTTCGGCCGCGTATCGTCCGGATTTCTTCAGAGCGAGTCACAAGACTGACGACAAGGTGCCAAGCTCGGCCTTATATGCTCCACTGCGGCGTTACTGCGCATGCGAGTCACAGATGCTGTGATGTGAAGATTTTAACATCTACCTCTTCTTTTTGGAAATCTATATTCAAGGAAGCCATAGAAATTCGGTTAACCAACAATTTAATAAACAGAGATAATGGTTTTAATTTGGACAAAGCATGGAATCTGGCTCTTCGAGTAATGAAATTGCAGAGAAGTCGTCATCGTGTCACCGCCGCCGATCAAACATCGATAAGCAAATCGAATGTCTGTACGCCTTCGCCACAGGCGGCGCATCTGTAAGTGTATGTCTCTGCCGCCGACCCAGCATCTGTGACTCGCATGCACAGTACCGCCGCTGTGGAGCATATAAGGCCACACTTGGCACCTTGTCGTCTCCAAGCCAAGGCAGGCTCCCGTCTCCATCTCCTCAAGCTCCTTTCTGGTCGTACGTGGGGTCTTGACCCCTCCACCATACTCCACACCTATAAATCCCTCATCCGCCTTATCCTTTGTTACGCCCATTCGGCCTGGATCTCTGCCCCCATTACCTTTTACAAATCCCTCCAAATCCTTGAACGCCATGCTCTCCACCTCGCCTATCGCATCCGTCTCCCGTCCTCCAAGCGGATCCTGTAGGATCTCGTTCCATTCCCCCACCTCCTCCTTTTCCTTGAGAGGATACGGATCCTGTACACCTCCTGCAAACTCGATCATCCTCACCCTTTTCTCACCCCTCCTCTCCTGTCCTCGCCCACTGCTGCGCCTGTATTCCCACGTCCCACCCAGTCTCCGTCTCTCTACCCTCCTTACCCTCTCCCAAGGTGGCTTCCGCCAGCTCCCCCTCCCTGATGATGTCCTCCTTCCCTCCATATACCCCTCCTACCAACTTTGATCCTCCTTCCCTCTTCCTGTCTCTGTTCCTTTGGGCACCCTCCCTCCCTCATCCCTTTCTCCCCACTCCTCCCCCGGGCTTCCCCTCCCCTGTCCCTCTACTCCTCCTCCCATTTCCTCAGCCATTGGCGTCTTTGTTTTCCCCTCTCCACCCCCCCCCCCCCCGCCCTTCTTCCCCTCTTGGCAGGTCACCGGACTCGCACACGCTACGTGGACTTTCGCTCGCCGGAGATCATCGCCATCAGTGTCTCGTGTGTGCCGTCGTGTTTAGTGTTCAGTGTTCACCATCGCACTCCATCGTTCACCTGTGCCATCGCCATCTTCATTGTTCGTGCGTCTTGTCAACAGTTTCAAGTGTGGATTATCGTCGAGTGTGAACGGCTCCGTGTTTGTCTTTCTGTGTCAACTGTTTTCTTGCCCACCATTCTGTAACCTATGTGTAATCTTTCTGTTATTTTTTTCTCATTGTGTATCCTATGGCTGAAGAGCAGCATAGAACGCTGCAGACAGCCTGCCTGTTGTACAGGTTTTAAAATTATTCTGCGATGAATACTCACAATCCAGAGCAAAGTACTGGGTTCTATTACTTAAAATGTCTTCAGGCTATTCAGATATCTACGAACTTATCTGGTATGGTCGGGCTTCGTTAACAAGCTGTGACGTGGCACTGTGCCAAACGCTTTCCAGAAGTCGGCCCAGTTATTGTGCAGGAAAAGGGTAAGTATATCTACGACGAGCGATAATTTCTAAATCTGTTTGGATTTTTGGGTGTAAATTTTCCTCCCTCAATTAAATGTCTAGCATTCGATCTTAAAATATGCTCAAAAATTCTGCGACAATCTGACTGTAGCTTTGAAGGACCTTTCTTTTAACCTTTTTGTGTACAAAAGTAACTTGTACTTCTTTCCAGTCAGTTAGTACTTCCCTTTAGGCGAGAGATTCGAGATTGATTCAAGTTACATTTGGGGAATATGCCGAGGAATGCTTCCCTTTGTGAGTTAATGAGCATTTCGCTCTCGTTTAAATACATGGTCGAAAGAGTCAGCCTACAGGAATTGTGAAACGAACCATGTCATCCAGGACGATGTGCCACGAAGAGCACAGATTCAACACGAGATGGGAAAACTTATAACACTACCGTCTGCTACCGCTGCACCATAACCTTAAAGCTGGAAGCAGGTTGTGAAATAAAACTATTTTATTAAAGCAATTATGGTACAACGCAACAGAGCAGTGTTACCCTCTGGGAGGTATTTTGATATGGTGACCGTGTTGTACCTAACGGAGGTGGCTTATCGGAAATGAAAGTCAGAATTACGGAAATATTTGAACAGTAACAAACAAAATTTTGCCTATCTGCACTGTTTAACAGGTAAAGAAAACGGTCGCCAGCCTAACTAGGCAAGATAATGATTAACATTCTCGTTCAAGAAAATAGTTATTAGTAACTTTAATGGATAAACATAACCTATTCTTTGTCACACGTGAGTGCAGTGAACTCTTGACCCATACATATGTTTATGGTAAGATTGAAGCTAACAACTGGAGCAGCACAACTATTTGCAAAATTATAACAGATACCGAAACACACTATTACTTTCAGGGCTTACACAAACTGGGTGGTCTTTATAACGTTATTATTACTATTCACTGCAGAATCATTAATTGGATATAGGTTAAGTCTCTCTCAGTTAAATATTTTACTATTTAAAATGAAAGTTAATTGGAATCCATTAACAGGTTGCTTCTCACTATCATTTCAATAAAGAAATTATGGTTTTCATAATTAATGGTCTTTTCGTTGCTTGTTACCGAGCATTAACACAATAGACAAACAGTGGATCCCGGTATACTATTCATATGCACTTCTAATACACAAGAGACACAAACACTTAGCAAACATGAGTATATAACGTTTCATACTGCAGTTTTCCACTCTTACTACATTGAGAGACAAAATTAACATGTATGTAAGATACTGACTCACCTTCTGTGATTTACAACAGGCAGTAATGAGATCATTTACGAAGCAAAACTTTATAAGCCTCAGTCTTAAGAACTTTTAATTTGATTATACATTAATAAGCAGCTTAACTAGGAAAATTATTTTCGACAAGCATCACTAACTATAATTCACTCTCTTGTCACATTAACTTTTACTTTCATTTTTACTATGTTCAAGAGGCATTAATTAGCAAAAACACTGGTCTTTAATGTTATTTCGGTATAGACACTGGTAATAACTTTAGTTCAAACGGAAAGGAACCTGAGAGGTGTTATGATAAGGAGAAAAATCAAGGTAGGTACATAAATTCAGTTGTAAATTACCTTATATTTGAGCACACTAACACATCCATTTAGCTGATCCTTAACTGTACATCATTATAGTATTCCGTTACGGTGATTGCGCAATGTGGTGGCAACTGCATGTTGGTAGGTGGATTCACAGGCGGAATTGCTGGACTCTGGCCCTTCTTGGTGGCGATGATGAATACCAATTCCAGAGTCGTTCCAGCTATTTATCCATCCATCCGAGGCATTAGAAAGTAGCAGAAAATATCCTCTCTCGGAATTAGCACAATATGAATCTTTTACATGGTAATGCACAGTTTGGTAGCTCGTCCTCGACTGGTGGCTCGTCCCCGACTCTTGTTCCACCTTTTCTACCTATGCCAACCACAATTTGCGCGCGCTACAGAGTTCCGTTCCCGAGGGGAACCACTACACCTTTTATATACTAAAGAACTAAGAACCCTAAGTGAGGATCAGCAGTTTACGTAACAATAATCAAATACATTAAATAAAACAAAACATTTGCACATATTAACATTTCTACCAAAAATTATTCACACAAAATTACAATCATATACAGTAAATTTTGTTCCCTCCAAATGAGACAAAGAATTCAAATGACAGATACACTACATTGGATAGAATCAAATCATGACATCAAAGTTTTAAACAAAGAAAAGAGTATACAATTTTACGTTATCGATTCAAATAAACACATTTACAGAAGCTCAACGATGTAACATTAAGTAAAACAAGCAAAATAAATCAGTGGAGTAATAGAGCTATGGTGTTACAAACTCACAGGTGTCTATTGTCTATTGATGCCTAAGAGCTGTAGTGTGTGAGTGATACAGACAAGAACCTACATCATAGGGAAAATCAGTAGAAGGCGTTTGTGGCTAGGGAGACATAGCAGTGTTAATTATGGTCAACCGAAGATCGGCCATAAATTGAAATATTTATGGAAACTATTTAATTCTGTACTAATTCAGGAAATGAAGCCACAGTAATTTTGATCTGTGATCCTCTATAAATTTTCATGGTGATCCCAATAAAACTTGAATATTGAATATATCTATAATACTTCACGGTAACTAATGATAGCCAAAACAGTAGCAGGATAAAGATTTATTAAAATTCTTGTCCACGATTTCGGTATATCTAAATATACCTTCATCAGAAGTAAGATACACCTGAACAGGAAGACACCATCATTAGCAGAAATTTAGCATCGGAAATGAGAAAGAACTTTTTTTTCCTTTATTGAATGTCGATTCCCCCCTAAGGGGGCGGGCTGGCAGCAACTTAGTACGCTGCTCTTCAGCCTACAGACTTTTTTGAAACGTAAGAAGAAGATAAGAAACAATAAAAGCAGGCGATAAAACGGTGAATTAAATTGTAAAACGTCGGAAAATTGTGCAAAGTTAAAACATAAAATAAAGGGTAGACAGACAATTAAAAAACATGGCGACAGTCTGGTGTCTGTTTGCAAGAGATATAAAAATCACACCCAGCGACAGTATGATTTTCGTTCCCAACACTTCGGACAAAGACACACAACACTGAACACTCACCTGTAAACAGTGCACTAAACAAAGATGACACACCATAATCAAGGGCAGATGGGGGGGGGGACCTGGACAGATGAGGGGGGAAAACAAAGAGGGAGGAGAGGAAAAACGAAAGGGGGGACTGAAGAAGGTAGAGGGCTCATAAGGGGGGAGGGGCAGGGCAGACGTGAGTGAGGATGGGAAAATGCAAAACGACTCAGGGAAGAGAAGGGATGCAGAGAGAGGGTAGGTGGGGAAAAAATCGGATGGAAGGGGGGGGAGGAGAGGGAGCCCAGGAAAGGGACGGATTAAAGGAGGGGGAGTGATGATCAGAGTTGATAGGAGGGATAAATGGAGGGAGAGAGAGCATCATCTGGGAGGGGGAGATGATGGAAGCCACCTTGGGAAAGGAGATGAAGGGTGTAGAAATGGAGGGTAAGGGGGACACAACAGTGAAGATGTGGCAGTGGCAGGAGAGGAGCAACCAGGGGGTGAGGAGGATCAAGGGGAAGGGGGCAGGAGGAGTAGAGTACGCGGATATGTTTGAGGAATAGGAGCAGATGGGGGAAAGGAGTGAGGTCACAGAGGATCCGCATGGGGATGGGAGGCATATACAGAAGGCGAGGCAAAGTGCATGATGCTCAAAGATCTGGAGGGACTTATAGAATTTGGGGGGGGGGCAGATATCCAGGTGGGACTGGCATAACAGAGGATGAGACGGATGAAGGATTTGTAGGTGTGGAGGATGGTAGAGGTGTGCAACCACCATGTCTGGTCAGAGAGGAGTTTGAGGAATTGGAGGTGGTTGTGGGCTTTGGATTGGATGGAGCGGAGATGAGGGATAAAGGTGAGGTGATGGTCAATGGTGAGGCCCAGGGAGGTGAGGGTGGGGATGGGGGCGAGGTGGACAGGACGAGTGCAGACGGTAAGGGAGAAATCCAGGAGCCGGAAGGAGTGATTGGTACGACCTATGATGATTGCCTGGGTCTTAGAAAGATTGATTTTTCAGGAGCTACTGGTTACACCACTAGGCAAAATGGTCAAGGTGATTGAGAAAGAAAAAACACTATAGCTTAAGTAACTGTAAGTTTGCCAGAGTATTACAGGCACAAAAACTTTTAGTCACTTACTAAAATTACAATTATGCAACGGAGATTCATGAAACAATTGTGCCAAAGGCGTCGTCTGTAGTTAAACATCGTCTCCATTTATACAACATGATTATGGACAGAGGGTCGATGTGAACACAGCATAGCATCAGTACTTCGTCTGTGAACTAGCGTGAGGAGGGTGTGAAAGCCCTAGGGGAGACAGTTTCACTGGGAGAGGGCACTTGTGGTATGCACGAGACACTCGCGCACATTAAAATCCATGGATAAATACACATGCGCATCAAAATTATTAAAAGTTTTGCTAGTTCAAATCTTGTGTCTTAATAAATAAAAGACACCAGAACCATTTCAAAACATCTAAGTAAAATATAAAATATGAAACCAATTTACCTGTGTCCTAGTGTCAAGGAGATGAAGCTTGCGCTGCGGAACACATCTAATGAGAGGGAACTAGTGTTATGCGCGAGAAACTCGCGTAACTTAAACGGTAAAATATGTACTAGCGAAAGCAACCAAATGTTAAAGGAAAACGAAACCATCTGTCGTTGTGAATACAAACGTAACGGTCAATTAACTACACATACATTTAGCTGTCGTCATTTACCGTTTCAGCCATGTTTAAAAAACATCTACAATAGTTTAGGATTTACTGTTAAAGGATCTCCAGCAGTACCCCGTATCGAGTACCGCCCTTCGATTCGTGATTTTCTGTCACTAACCGAAGCGTTAGATTTGCAGGTGCCAGCCAGCCAGCCAGCCAGCCGATAGCAGCAGCGGTCCAGCCAGCCAGCAGTGGTCCATCCAGCAGCAGCAGCGGTCCGGTCAGCCAGCAGTGGTCCAACCAGCCAGCAGCAACGGTCCAGCCAGCAGCAGCAGCGGCAGCAGCAGCAGCAGCAGCAGCAGCAGTGGCAGCGGCCCCGTCCGCAACAGCAGCAGCTGCGGCGTTCCTGCCAGCAGTCGCCAGCGCCAGCAGCGTGGAACTTGGGCCCCTGTCTTCCTCCGTCCCTGGTTTTCCTCTCTCGTTTCCGTCCTGTACTGTCTTAGTTCCTACTTTTCTTCATGTTCGCCCCCACCACCACCACCACTACCACCACCACCGCAATAGTTTATACTTCCCCCTCCGCCGCCACCACCACAATTATATAGTGTGCCCAGTCGGCCACCCCTATTTCCATCCCTCCTCTTCTCACTTTCCCTTCGCCCTCACTCTTCGTCGCCCCCTCCCCAGCTTCTTCCTTCTGCACCTCCGCGTCTGATCCTTTCCCTCCACTCCCCCTGTCTGACCCTGCAGCTCCTTCTAGGGTGGTGGCCTGACAGGCCACTGCCCATGCCCAGCTCTCCCCCTCGCCTTAGTCATCAGAGTCATTTCCGTCTTCTCCGTCGCCTTCACCATCGCCATCTCCGGCGCCGGCTGCTGCGTCCATGATGGCACCTGCCACTTCCCGCCAACTCCCTGTTGCTCCCTTCCTGGATGTCACCAATCACCCTTCCGCTGCCCTCAAATGCCCTAGTGGCACCACCACCTCCTCAGCTCCCATAAAGGCCCCTCCCGGTCCTCCTTCCCCCCCCCCACAGGATGCCATGGATGTCTTCCCGCCTGGCCCTGCTCCCTCTACCTCCTCCTCCTCTTCACCCCCTCTTCCTACAAATACCTCCTCTCTCATCCCGATCCTTCCCTCCTCGATGCCCGGAACCTCTCCCTCCTACTGCGCCAACACTTCCCTGGAGCCCCCATCTCCCTCCTCACTCCCCAACAAGACTCCATTCTCATCTCCTCCCCAATCCCCACCCTTCGTACTGACAACCTTTCCCGCATCCCCATCACCCGGTTTGGCCCCAATGCCACTGTCATCCCTGCTCCTTCCCCATCTCCTACCCACCAACCCCAACCCCCACATCGCCCACCGACCTTAGGGAGAGGTGTTGGCGGAGCTCAAGGCACATCCCTCATTGGAGGTCCGGGCGGTCTGCCACATTTTTAACTCTGCCTGCCCCACCCGCCTTATCCGGGTTTCTTTGGACTGCCCCCTGCCTCCTGAAGGAGGGTGCCCTCCTCTTCAACCAAAGATACTAGGTCGACCCCTCCCATTCCCCTCCTCAATCCCTCCTCTGCCAGAGGTGTCTGTGCTACAACGCTCACACAACATCTGATTGCTGCGAGACCCCCACCTGCCCGCACTGTAAGCAAACACATTTCCTCCGGCAGTGCCCTAACCTTCAGTCCCCTCCCTCCTGAAATACTTGTAATCTCCCGCATCCCACATACTCCCGAAAATGTAAAGTCCGACCCCCTCCAACCACTCCTGAACTCACCATCCCTGTCTGCTCTCTGGACGTCCCCACCCCTCCTGGCAATTTCCTTCTTCCCCCCCCCCCCCTCATCGCTGAGGACATCATCAGCTTCCTCACCATCGTTCTACAGAATGTCCACCCTTTCCAGCACCCTCACACCCTCCAGCAGATATCCCTTGCCGCCCGTTCCATCTTTCACCTCAAAATGTATGCCACCTACTCCCACAACCAGGCCCATTTCACCTTCTCCCGTCTCGACACCCTCGTCTAAATCCCTGTCATGGCGCTAAAACACTAAATCCTGTTCAACAACATCTGTTCCCTTCCTGCCAACAAGAACCTCTTCATGCACACACTCACCACCCACCACATGGATGCCTTCCTGCTCATGAAACCTTTCTTCAGCCCCACCACACCATTCACACCTCCCCCTACCTCCTTCACCGCTCCGACAATCCCTTCCCAATAGTGCGGGTGGAGTTGCCATTGGTCACCACTGCCAGATCCCAGTTCGGCTCCAACCTCTCCTTCCCGACTCTACAGAACACCTGATCCTTAGTCTCTTCTTCCCTGGCCTTACCATCACCTGTGCCACCATCTATGTCCGCCCTAACGCCCCTATTCCTTTTGACTTCCTCTCCCACATTGACCGTACCTTCTCCTCCTACGTAATTGCCGCCGACCTCAACATCCATAGTCGTTCCGCCACCCACTTACGGCAGTGGCATCGGTTCCTCTTCTCCCTTCAAGGTGACCTTGTCTCCATTCCCTGGCACACCTGCCCCGAATCACTCAGGAGTGTCATCCTCTCCTCCCCTAATCTCCTTGGCCACATAACGGTGGGTGTCCTGGACCCCATTGTTAGTGAACATCTCCCTGTCCTCCTCACCATTTCAGATGGTTGTCGTCCCCACCCCGAACCCCGTCATGACCCTGCCCCGAAGTACGTCCATGATTATTCCCGTGCCAAATGTGGGAGGCCACCTGGGATACCCTATCCACCCCGGACGATGGCCACCCCTGCATCTACCGCCAACCTAATGATATTACCCATGCCGCCTCCTTTCTCCAGCAGACCTTGTCTGAGGCTGTGAAGGCCCACGTCCCTTCTGTAGCCATCCACCCCCACCATCCTACCTTACCCCCATAGGCCATCCTCCTCCTCCATGAATCACGCCATCCCTACCGTGCATTCCTCCGCATGTGATCTGGACACACTCCGACGCCACCAGCAACTCCAGAGACACATCTGTAACTTGCTCAAGGCTAAGAAACGACGGGAGTGGCAACAGACATTCATCCATTTAAACGCTATCCTTCCTATCAACTCGTCCAAGTACTGATCAGCCTTCCGCCGCCTTACCAGATCTAAACCCCCCCCCCTCCCTACTATCCTTTCTTTCATGACAACCAACCCTTCCCTGACAACATTAGTGTGGTCAATCACTTTGCCTCCTACCTCTCCGATGTCTTTACCATCCCTGACGATCCTCAGTCGGATTACTGCCTCTTCCCAGATGTCTGCGATCGAACTGACACATCTGTCCCTCCCCTCGCACCTGGTTTCTAGTAGTTGGACAATGTTGCAAACACATAACTCAATGCCCCTATCACTACACAGGATCTCATCGAAACACTCCGCACGAAACGCAAGACCGCTACTGGTCATGATCGCGTCACCTATCGGCACCTTCGTGAAGCTCCTGCCTCTTTCCTCTCCACCCTGGCCAGGCTCTACAATGTAGTCCTCTCCACCGGCTACTACCCTGACCTGTGGAAAACCTCCCGTATCCTGATGTTCCCAAACCCAGTAAACCGCCATCTGTTGTCTCCTCCTACCATCCCATCAGCCTTACCTCAGTCTTCAGCAAGGTCCTGGAATCCATCCTTACCAGAAGCATCCATCAGCATCTCCACCAGCACCGCCTCTGTCCCATTACCCAGTGTGGCTTTTGGCCGTCCTTCTCTTCTGATGACCTTCTCCTTCACCTCACTCATCTCCTCTCTGAACAGCTTAATTCCCGTCGTTCTGCTATCTACCTCTCCCTTGACCACGAATGAGCCTATGACCGCATGTGGCATTCTAGTCTCCTCTTCAAGCTCTAAACCTTCGCCCTTCCTATTAACTACATCCATCTGATCGGCTCCTTTCTTTCCCAACGTCCTTCCTACATCACCATCCACAACACGGATTCCTACACCTTTTTCCCCTCCGCCGGTGTGCCCCAGGTTCCATCCTCTCCCCTCTTCTGTACCTCTTGTATATGGTGGACATGCCGCCGCCTTCAACCCCCCCCCCCCATCCACCTTCTCCAGTACTCTGATGACACCGCCTTCCTTGCCCTTGCCCCCACCCTGCAGCCCTTTCAAACCTCCTCCAATCCCATAGTGACTGGTTCACCGCTTTGTGCAACCAGTGGTTGCTTAAGGTCAATCCTGCCAAACGCCAGGCGATCATAGTAGGCAAAACCACCCCTTCCTTCCGCCTCCTCGATTTCTACATCACCATCTATGGCCGTCCTATCGCCCTCACCAACACCCTTAAGTACCTTGGTGTCACCCTTGACCGTCGCCTCTCCAGGACCCCCCACCTCCGGACGATCCAAGCAAAGGCACGCTCCCAACTATGTCTCCTCAAACTCCTTCCTAGCTCTACTTGGGGTCTGGACCCCTCCACCATTCTCCATACCTATAAATCCCTCATTCGCCCTATCCTTTGCCATGCCCACCTTGCCTGGATCTCCACTCCCCAAACCTTTTACAAATCCCTTCAGATTCTAGAACGCCATGCCCTTCGTCTTGCCTATTGCATCCGTCTCCCCTCCCCCATCTCCTCCTTTTCCTCGAGTGGATATGGATCCTCTACACCTCCCGAAAACTCGATCCTCTTCACCCGCTGGTCTCTCCCATCCTCTCTGGCCCCCATCCACTGTCGCACCTGTACTTCCACATCCCACCTGCTTTCCATCTCTCCACTCTTTGCACCCTCTCCCAAGGTGGCTTCTGCCAGCTCCCCTCTCTGGTGATGCCATCCTCCATTCTATCTACACCTCCTACCAACTTTGATCCCCCCTCCCTCTTCCTATTTTTTTCCTTTGGGCACCCTTTCTCCCTTCTCATCCCCTTCCCTCCCTCCTCCCTTTCTCGCCACTCCTCCCCCGGGCTTCCCCAGCTTCCATACCTCCATTCCTCGACCCATCTCCTCTGCCATTGGCATCTTTGCTCTCCCCTCTCCCCCTCCCCCTCTTGGTAGTTCCCCGGACTCGCACACGTTATGTGGACATTAGCGCGCCGGTGATAATCGCCATCCATTTTCTCGTGTGCGTGCCATCGTGTTTGTGTTTTGTGTTCGCCGCCACGCTCCAACATTCACCTCTGCCGTCAAAATCATCAGTGTTTGTGCGCCGTGCCAACGTGTCCCAGCGTATTTTTCGTCGAGTGTTTTTGTATTTCTGTGTTTACTGTTTTTTGCTCGTCAGTATGTCTATTATGTATCTTCTTTATGTTTTCTCATTGTTGACTCTAAGGCTGAAGAGCAGCATAGGATGCAGCCGTCAGCCTACCTGATGTACAGGTATTAAAATTACAATAAAGGAAAAAAAAATACTGTTAAAGTGAAAAGGACAAGTTTTGTAACAAAGACTTGAATGTTAAAATATGAACGCTTTGGTTGATCTTAACGATCGACATTCCATATGGAAGCGCTTCATTAAAGTGGCAAACGTTGTAAATATCGACACTGTAACTTTAGTTGTTTAAAAGATATAGTAAATTTAAGTTATCAGTATTTTCAGCGAAGCATCAGATCATCACTTTCTCCACACAAAACACATTGAATGATGACAGCATGACACCTTATTGAATCATTAGGTAATAGAATATTTGTTGTAAAATTTAGTGCATAACAATTACTTTGTTTATTTATCAGAAAGCACATTGGTTACTGGCTGTGACATTCAAAATTAAGAAGGAGTTTATATTGTTTTTATCTAAAAGAAATTTAACAACGGATATTATTGTTACTATATTTAGAACGTGAAAGTGGTCAAGCTATGATTATTTAAATATGTTAAAATGTAAAGTAATGTAGAATAAGCTGAAGCAAATCAGACGGACGGGTTCCGGAAAGGGAACTGCCCTAGTCAGTTGAGCGAGGATATTCGGCGCGCGGGAAACGCGGCCGGGGATGGCCAGGGGCATATCACTGGTGCAGACGCGAAAGCGGACAGTTCGGCTTCAGACACCAAAGTAGACAGTTCTGGTCTAGACACGAAAGGGTGCAGTTCGGACTGAGACTCGAAAGCGGACAGTCGGTCTTTAAGCAGCTAGGAAGTGAAACGATTTAGAAAATTTCGCGTTGTGGGGCATCGCGGGACAGTCTCTGAACAGTGAGCAATCGCGCGCCTGGTGTGAACTCCTCTTGTAAATGTCGAGGTGGAGATTTGGACTTGTGTTTCGCGATGAGCTTGTGAGCGATCGAACTGTGTGAAATGGATATGCGCTCGAGAGTAATAGTAAATCTAAATACGACCACATTCGCTGTTAGTTTTCTCTCTGAGTAGACATTATTCTAACCAAATCGCAACTGTGTGGCCTACATCACGTATGGATCGTTAATTGATTTCCCAATATTATTATTACTGTTATTGTATGTTAGATTAACTTTGTTTCATACAGTTTCGCAAACTTGCCATCAGCCACACAATTTAACCAAGGTGCCACAAGTGTCTAATTTAGAGCGTGTAATGCGAGATGTGCAGTTCAACCCCTAGTCCAGTTTAAGCCAAGACATTTCGACGAGGAGGAACCGCATCTAAGTCCGAACATCTTTGGGATGTTAGCGCACACCTTAAAACCGAATTGGGATGCCATTTGAATGTGGCAACTCAATTGTCTGCGATACCTGAATAAAACTTCACTGCGCAATCATGGTTGTGACCTTCATGGTATTGGGGAGTGTATAGGCAACGTGAAGCAAATTAAACACTGGTGAAAAACATGTTGTAAAAAAGTTTAAAGCATAAGAGCTGATGATAACAGCATAGAACTACCGAAACCGGTCATCCTGTCATACATTGCAGATCGCCCCCTGACTTACCCTGTCAGGAATATATAATCAATTGTTTGCAACTCTTTCAGTTCTTAAAGACAGAAATTTTTAATATCAAAATGTGGCTGAAAAGTGGAGTGGCGATGAAATGCCTGACGGCTTTGTGAGGCCATTAGCATGCGACAGCGATTCACTTCACCTTCCAGTCGAAGTGTCGATATCTGTCAAGCTTTCAAGTTGTCCCACAGCCTCGTCAAGGGTATGGCTCACGCGATATTATACCTACTAATAAACTCACTCGACAAAATACTAGTCATCCACTTAACAGAACACACTGGTCGCTCTGGGGCGCTATAGATCAAGAGCGCAAGAAATTCGTGGGGGAAAGAGCGATGCGCTTCCATTGTATTGCTCCCGGGAGACATTATCGGATATTTCCGCTGAGGCGCGGCTCTCCAAGAATTTCTTTCTCGTATTAACATCAGCAAATAACTGTTGCCCTCTGTGTTAGAACACTGCAACTGTTGAAATTAAATTTAATATATAATGAATTAGCTACAAAAAGTTGCTTCTATAGGAGTCTTGAGATGTTTACATTAATTTACTTGTCGTGAATATTGTTTCTTCACTCCATCGTTGACAATTTTGCAAGGGATGTTTTGAAGGAAGACGTAAAACGCCTTGTTGTTGCTCTGGTCTTCAGTCTGAAGTCTGGTTTGATGCAGTTCTCCATGGCACTCTATTCTGTGCAGACCTCTTCATCTCCGAATAACTTCTGCAACCTACACACTTCTGAATCTGGTTACTGTATTCGTCTCTTGGTCTCTTCCACGATTTATACCTCCCGCACTTCTTTCCAATACTATACTGGTGATCCCTTGACGTCTCAGAATGTGTCCTATTCTAATCCGGTTGTGCCACAAAATTTCTTTTCTCCCCAGTGCTATTCAGCACCTCATCATTAGCTACGTGATCTACCCATCCGGTCTTCAGCATTCTTCTGTAGAGCCACATCTTGAAAGTTTCTATTTTCTTCCTGTCTGAACTGTTTATCGTCCATGTTTCAGTTCCATACGTGCCTACACTCCACACAAATATTTTCAGGGAAGACTTCCTAACTCTATATTCAATGTTAACAAATTTCTCTGATCCAGAAACATTTTTATCCTCATTGCCAGTCTGCATTTTATATCCTCTCTTCTTCGGCCCTCATCAGTTATTTTTTCTGTCCAAATAACAAAACTCATCTATGATTTCAAGTGCCTCGTTTTCTAATCTGATTTCTTCAGCATAATCTGATTTAATTCGACTGCATTCCCTTATCCTTGTACTGCTTTTGTTGATGTTAATCTTATATCCTCATTTTGAGACGCTGTCAAATCACGTTCAACTACTCTTCCAAGTTCCTTGCTGCCCCTGACAGAATTACCACGTCATCGGCAAATCTCCAAGTTTTCGTTCGTTCTCCCTGAGCTTTAATTCCTACTCCAAATTTATTTTGGTTTCCGTTTCTGCTTGCTCAGTGCACAGACTGAATGACATCGGGGTAGGTTGTCTCACTCCCTTCTCAACCACTGCTTCCTTTTCATGTCCATCGTCTATTATAAATGCCGTCTGGTTTCTGGAAAAGTTGTAAATAGCCTTTCGCTCTCTCCATTTAACACCTGATATCTTCAGAATTTCAAACAGTGTACTCCAGTCAACGTTGTCAACAGGTTTCTGTAAGTCTTCAAATGCTATAAACGTAGGTTTGCCTTTCCTCTACATATCTTCTAAGATAAGTCGTGGGATTAGTACTGCCTCACGTGTTACTACGATTCTCCAAAATGTACTATTTACGGTTGTCAGTACCTGATTTATTAGGAATTGGAGCTATTATATTCTCCGTGAAGGCTTAGGATATTTCACCTGGCTCTCATTGTGTACACCAGATGGAAGAGCTTTGTCATAGGTAGAAAACTGTCGTAAGTAAAAAGATGTTTTTTCACGACTCGTAAATAAAAGTAAACATCTGAAAATGGCCTAAACATAAAATGAATGTACTTTCAAAAACCCGTGTTTTTAGGCTTTATTTGTTGACGCCGTAGGCGGGAAAGCGGTGCCATTCCAATCAGTGCGGTGCCCTACAAAAAAAATTTCACGGACCTATGGTTTTACTTCGCTGTCGCATCGCGTGACTACACCGCCCGCGAGCGTAAGTACGTGCGTCAGTCCCGCGAGTCACCAAAGGTTGCCAATGCCCGCCTCACACGGTGTAGCTCTGGTACCGTGTTGGTCATGTGACCGTCCACCGCTGAAGCATGTACATATCGTCTGTACGGAATCAGCCCTGTAAGATGGATCTATGTGCACGCGTGACAGAATGACAGAAAGGAACTGTCGTGTTTGCACGGGCCTGGGGCCCACCATGAAGGAAATTGGCTGTTTTGTTGGGGTGTCAACACGGACAGTTCATTGGGCCTACAAGGAACTGTGTAGCCTTGCCAGTCTTGAACTGACACCACAAATGAACACGAGAAGTTGTGACGTACTCGAGAGATCGGCAGACTAGCTCAGCGCCAGAGAACACCATAACAAGTATCTAGATTTTTCTTCGCACTTTCTTCTGTTCTCTGCACGATTTCGGAAAGGCTGATACTTCCAAAGAAATCGGCTTTCATAGAACACAAGTCATCCGCTGTTTCCATCATACAATGCTCGTTCTGCCGCTCTATTTCGTAGCTTGTACGAGTCGTGGATTCATTTACAGCATACTTTCTTTTGAAGAGCTTTCTTTTGGTTTCTAAATTACGTTTCATGAAATCATATTTCTCAGAGCGTAACTTTCCAGGAATCTCTGAATTTACTGATCGATGTTTTGTTTCATACTAGTCCCGAAGACTCTACTCTTTCAAAACATAAACAATTTCACTGTGCATCACGCTAGTAGTTTTCGTTCCTTTGTTTGTACAAAGAAGTTCTTCACTCCCCATTCTTAGTTGAAAACGCATCACTCAACGACTACTTCTCGTCTTTCAGTAGCTATAATGATAGGCGAAGTAAAAGAATCCAAAAATTAAAATGGAATTATAAACGTAATTTAAATCTTGGGATGGAGCGAAATAAACAAACGTGTCATCAGACAAGAAAATGTAGATACAATGACATAATACTGAAACTGTGAAGATAAACTCCCTGCTCCAACAAACTGATAATGCACATACCACAAACGTCTGGCGGTTACTAATTCGTTATACCCAAAGCTGTCTGACCGACAGCGAAACTGTTTTTAAATATACGCTCTGTTTGTGGTGGGTTTGTTCTACATTAAGTATTTAAATAAATTGAATTGAAATCTGTAGTTGATACTACCAAATTTTTCCTTTCTAAGGCCGTTAAAAATACAAGTGACATCGTGTTGATTAAATGCTGTAACGGTTCGCTTCTTTGCAAGGTAAACAGCGGTCTTGTGGTGCTTAAGATTAGAAGTCACCTATTTCGATAGCAATCAATTTGAAGACACACGAGAATGTACAGCAACAATGCATACTAGGGACTTCAGTAACGTTAAAAGTACAGTAATAATTCAACAACAAATGCAGATGTAAATGCAGAAGGACGTGAGAAAAAAATTTGAAGAACGGCATGGAATTTTAATGTTGTGACTACTTCATAACACGCGTAATTGCTGTTTACACTTTACTTGTATTCGACTTAAGCTTACTATCGGAGTATCGAAACTGAGAATCAAATTGGGAAGCTCTGTCCAAGTTTATTAAGAACTTCTCAATTCTGCTTTCACTAAAACTACGCTGCACTGACGTGTCGAAATCGTTGGTTTCATATAGCTTTACGATCAGTTGCTTACTGCAACACGAGTTACTTTTACACTCCATATTAACCATACTATAGGATCCTTTGCTCGCTTGTTCATAAAAGAAATTACGTCGAAGGACATATTTTATTGTCAGCAACAGCCGCTCTGTCATAAATAATAAAATTTAACTCTTCACTTAAGTAGACTGAAGGTTAGTCACTTTTTGATAAGTTTGGTCAGACACTCTAAGTGCAGTGAATAAGCAGTTATGCACGAAACACTTAATCGTACTCGCGAAATCAAACGTCTGTCTGTGTGTAATGAGTAGAAGATATCTTGAAGTACGTTCCCTGGGTTAGATGGCGAGACACACGTACTTTGACGACAATTTTGTTCTATCCATCTGTGCCAGTGGGTTTGTATGTCAGCAGTTCTCTGTTAGTCCTCGGCTCTCTCTCCGTTAATATTTCTATCGTCAGGCATTCTGTGACTTCACAGAAATGATTAATGGCTTTTGGCCGAGCAGCGCCGTTTTGAATTTGTGCTAACTACGAATATTTTCCGCGTTTTAGAGTGAAAGGCTGTTGGCGAGGTTCATAATGAATTCGTAACAGAGATGGAAATTCTTGGAAACGGCTTCTGTTGCCAAGAAAGCGGAGTTCTGGAATATGGGAATACTTTTCAGAGAGCTTTCTTAGAAAGAACGTAACTCCTCAGGGAGTCCGCGCTAGAGGTTACAGGAAGGTAAAAACCTATTTTGAATCTGGTAGTCAGCATTATGTAAGATCAGCTTAACACATGTTCTGTTAGTAACGTCAGGACCGTACCGTGTCGCAACTCAAGTGCTCCATGAAAGCTATTGTTTTTCGAGAAAGTTCCCAAAGTCTATAATACGAAGACAAACGGAAGTAAGAAAGGAAAACCCGTGTTCAGAAAGAATGCACGGAACGCTTACATTTTATGTTACGTGAGAGAAAAATAGCAGTAGCTAAAGAGGGGGTAACATACACAATAAGAATCAATGCGCAAAGGAATAAATCCTAGCGGTATGTTCCACAGCTGTTACTTTTCTGCTGGATGAATGTAGCGGGTAAAGGGAAGTCTTTTGAAGATGTTGAAGTCCACATGTCAGGTCAACTGAGAGTATTGAGTGTCTGTTACTTTCACACTCAATTTCGATCGAATCCAGCTAAAACACTCCCTTTGTGAATTTCAGTGTAAACACAATCTGGCACGTCACAAATATCAAATGGTTCAAATGGCTCTGAGGTCATCAGTCCTCTAGAACTTAGAACTACTTAAACCTAACCAACCTAAGGACATCACACACATCCATTCCCGAGGCAGGATTCGAACCTGCGACCGTAGCGGTCGCGCGGTTCCAGACCGTAGCGCCTAGAACCGCTCGGCCACCAGGGCCGGCCACAAATACCACATGTCGAAGAATACAGTTAATAAAAATGCCTCATCTAAAATAGCTGGGAGTCATTCTCGATTGTGTTCTGACGTACAAGTAGTATTGTAATTTATGTTAGAATTAAGGATTTCAGATCGGAAGTAATTGGCAGATAGTGTCTCATACAAAGAAAAAATTGGAATTCGTCATATACAGGGTGGTCCATTGATCGTGACCGGGCCAAATATCTCGCGAAATAAGCGTAAAACGAAAAAACTACAAAGAACGAAACTTGTCTAGCTTGAAGGGGGAAACCAGGTGACACTATGGTTGGCCCGCTGGATGGCGCTGCCATAGGTCAGACGGATATCAACTACATTTTTAAAAAATAGGAAGCCCCATTTTTATTACATATTCGTGTAGTACGTAAAGAAATATGAATGTTTTAGTTGTATCACTTTTTTTGCTTTGTGATAGATGGTGCTGTAATAGTCACAAATATGTGGCTCACAATTTTAGACATGTTGTGGGGAAGACGAATCAACGGCTTCGTTTTATTGGCAGAGAACTTAAAAGACGCAAGGGACCTACCAAAGAGACTGGGTACTCTTCGGTTGTCCGTCCTCCTTTGCAGTGCTGCTGCGCGGTGTAGTATCCTTACCTGATAGGATTAACGGAGTGCATCGAGAAAGGACAAAGAAGAGTTGTACGTTTTATGTTATCGAGAAATAGGGGAGAGAGTGTCACAGACATGATACAGGATTTGGGGGAGGAGGGGCATCATTAAAACAAAGAAGTTTCTCGTTGCGGCGGGATTTTCTGACGAAATTTAAATCACCAACTTTCTCTTTCGAATGGGAAATTTTTAGTTGACGCCGACCTAAATTGGGAGGAAATGTCACCACAATAAAATAAGAGGAATGAGAGTTTTCTTTTTCCTCGCGCTGTTCGGGAGTGGTTCGATAAAGCCTCTAGGGGACTGATGACCTGAGATGTTAAGTCCCATAATGTTTAGAGCCATTTGAATCATCCCCTGCGAAACTTACAAGACTAGCCCTCGTGCAAGGGAGAATACTGCGGAGACATGGCTTAGCCACAGACTGGGGGATGATTCATGAATGGAACTTGCACTTTGCAGTGGAGACTGCGCTGATATGAAAGTTCCCGGCAGATTAAAACTGTGTGCTGAACCGAGACTCGAAC
Source organism: Schistocerca gregaria (assembly GCF_023897955.1). NCBI lineage: Eukaryota > Metazoa > Arthropoda > Insecta > Orthoptera > Acrididae > Schistocerca > Schistocerca gregaria. The sequence continues at coordinate 435,253,730 of NC_064924.1, forward strand.
TCGGGACTATTCTACAACAACTTTTTTTTTAGTTACTGTAACCTTCCTTGTGCCCAGAGAGGTAGGGGTGGGGACAAACTGAGTAGCGGTCTCAGTCAGAGACCTGGTCACCAAGTCGCGTTGCCGCCCCCTGGGTTCATGGAAAGCGTAGTGAACGATGAACAGCATCGAGCATAGCAGGAAACCCACGACGCGAGGAGGAGGAAGTGGCAATTTGTCAGACTTGGTGGTCCATTGATCGAGACTGGGCCAAATATCTCACGAAATAAGCGTCAAACGAAAAAACTACAAAGAACGCAACTTGTTTAGCTTGTAGGGTGGAAACCAGATGGCGCTATGGTTGGCCCGCTAGATGGCGCTACCATAGATCAAACGGATATGAACTGAGTCTATTTTAAACAGAAGCCTCATTTTTTGTTACATATTTGTCTAGTACGTAAAGAAATATGACCACTTTTTTCGCTTTGTGATAGGTGGCGCTGTAATAGTCACAAACATATGGCACACTATTTTAGACGAACAGTTGGTAACAGGTAGGTTTCTTAAATTAAAATACAGGACGTAGGTACGTTTGAACATTTTTTTCGGTTGTTCCAATGTGATACATGTACCTCTGTGAACTTATCATTTCTGAGAATGCATGCTGTTACAGCGTGATTACCTGTAAAAACCACATTAATGCAATAAATGCTCAAAATGATGTCCGTCAACCTCAATGCATTCGGCAATACGTGTAACGACATTCCTCTCAATGGCGAGTAGTTCGCCTTCCGTAATGTTCACACATACATTGACAATCTACTGACGCAGGTTGTCAGGCGATGTCGGTGGATAACGATAGCAAATATCCTTCAACTTTCCCCACATATACAAATCCGGGGACGTCAGATCCGGTGAACGTGCGGGCCATGGTATGGTGCTTCGACGACCAATCCACCTGTCATGAAATATGCCATTCAATACCGCTTCAATCGCCCGCGAGCTATGTGCCGGACATCAGAAATGTTGGAAGTACATCGCCATTCTGTCATGCAGTGAAACATCTAGTTGTAACATCATTAGAACATTACGTAGGAAATCAGCGCACATTGGACCATTTAGATCGCCATCGATAAAATGGGGGCCAATTATCCTTCCTCCCATAATGCCGCACCATACATTAACCCGCCAAGGTCGCTGATGTTCCACTTGTCGCAGCCATCGTGCATTTTCCGTTGCCCAATAGTGCATATTATGTCGGTTTACAACGACGTTATTGAGATTCCCGATTCTCGCGAAATTTTTCTGCTACTGATGTGCGGATTAGCCGCGACAGCAGCTAAAACACCTGCTTGGGCATCATCATTTGTTGCAGGTTGTGGTTGAAGTTTCACTTGTGACTGAACACTTCCTGTTTCCTTAAATAACGTAACTATCCGGCGAACGGTCCGGACACTTGGATGATGTCATCCAGGATACCGAGCAGCATACATAGCACACGCCCGTTGGGCATTTTGGTCAAAATAGCCATACATCAACACGATATAGACTCTTTCCGCAATTGGTAAACGGTCAATTTTAACACCGGTAATGTATCACGAAGCCAATACCGTTCGCACAAGCGGAATGTTGCGTGATACCACGTACTTATTCGTTTGTTACTATTACAGCGCCATCCATCACCAAGCGAAAAAAGTGGTCCAACTAAAACATTCATATTTCTTTACGCACTACACGATTATATAATAGGTTGCTATCTAAAAAAAAAAAAAGCAGTTGATATCCGTTTAACCTATGGCAGCGCCATCTAGCGGGCCAACCATAGAGCCATATTGTTTCTCCCTTCACGCTAAACGAGTTTCGTTCTTTGCAGTTTTTTCCTTTAATGCTTATTTCGCGAGGTATTTGGCCCGGACACTACCGATAGACCACGGACGGACGTCAGAATTGTACGGATTTTCACTTAGCTGAAAACGTGCCAAGGATGAACGAGCACTGCAGCGTTAATCTGAAGCACGCAAAATGTCGAAAATTGTGGAACACCATCAAAGCACGCCTCCGCTTGCTGTTACTAACGACACCAGTATACAGAAAACTCACCTCAGGAGATTGACAAATACCTGAGGCCGACAAAATGGATGAAGCTCTGTAACCGTTCTACAGAAGTACTGCAGACGAGATATGTGTGCCCAAATCGTCACAGAAAATCAGCGAACCGACAGAGGTTAACGCACTAGAGATCGAATTGAAACAGAGTTTTCCTGGTATATTTATCCATATACTTTCTCTTCCTGTTAATTATCTTTGATACCAGAAATATGTAAATTTGTGTATATGTAAGTTTTGTACGTGTATATTTTCTATTGAACAGTTGCTGTGCCCAGTGAGATTAATATCTGTGTAAATTGAGAGGAATGGGATGTTGAAAGAAGTTGGGAGAAGGGAAACAATCTCTGTAAGTCCATCTTTACACATTATGGCAGCGGGATCTCGGTTGTTCAGCACACAATTTCAAATCAAGTCACCTTCAGCCGCCTAAATTTGTAGTTTTATTTGTGCTATCAGTTTCTGCATTACTTTACGCCTCTTCAGGTCCCATGACCGAATTGCAGGAAGAATCCCACCTCTTGCACAATCGAAACAGGGGCCACCATACAGTCACTTGCATTCATAGACTTCTTCTTTACACGGCGATCCCTTCGACCATCACTTGCAGACTTAAGTACAAGTACAGATGTCTAAAGATGGCGTAATGTAACGCTGAAACTCGTCCCACAAATAAAATAAAATTGGAAATTTAGACAGCTGAAGGTGGTTTGATATGACATTTTGTTTTCTACGGAAAGAGGGATAGCTTGAAATTATCATGACATATGGAAAATGAAAACTCGAACGCCTCAAGCACTAACAGTTAGTGAAAAAGCTGTATAAGGTTAGAGTATAAAGTGTTTGATTGCAAGTGATTCAGATTTTGCAAGTGATTAAGAGCTGATGTGTAAGATATAAAAGACAGGATAATGTGGCTCTTTTCACAATTGCAGTCAGGAATGACTGTTTAAAAACCACACTTTTGTGAAGGCGTAAGACGTCTAACTGTTTTATGTGTCTTTTCTGTATCGCATCTACACAATCATACATCGGTCGTTGTGATCAACTATGAAGTGAGTAAACTGAACACATTAATCCCATATGAATATTCCTTCATATACTGTTCCTAATTTATGTCTACTGTTCAGCAAATTAATGTCATTCAAACCTTTATGTCACATAAGAATGACAGTATTTAGTCTGGTACGTATTCACTTAAAATCAAGGAAGGTGCCACTTCATCTTAGGAAGACTTGCGAAGGCAGAGACTGCATTTTCAGCTATCATCCAGGTAGGCCTACATCATCAGGTAGGATTGACATCATATACTAGAACGAGTCAAACAGAGCAATTTCATAAACCCCCGCTTTCATGACGAATCTCGCGTACTAGTAGAGCTGATTTTAATGATGCTCTTTATCTATTCGCTATTCGGTTTACCAGCAGCCTTTAGAGAAGGGAGGAGCCAGCCTATTCATTTATTTTGATTGTATAAATTCTTTCCTGTTCCCATGTATCATATAACTGATCATGATTGATTAAATATTTTAGTATCCGAAATTCAAATGTTTTTGCGGTTAGCATGGGTAAACTGTAGCCGCTACCTACCAATCTTTGTGGAAACGTTTAGCACAGAGAAAACGTTGAGATCACAGCCAGAAATAGACGTTAGGTTGTAACTTTGTCGGGAGGTAGTTGGTGAAACATAACGGGTCTCCTCTCCCCTCCACCTCTTCCACAAAGCAGCGTTTTCGGCCAGGTGCTATGTTCGTCATTCTGACGGCGTCCTGATAAGTGGACAGGCACGCGCTCCCGAGCTGTCTTGTGCGGATTTGTAGATACGTGTATCTCGGTGTAATAATTCAGTTTCCGGAAGTGTTAATCAACTCCATCAGAACATCATAAACACTTGGGAAATGTTTCGAGACCTAATACATATATTCTTTCGTTTATTTTTGTGAGTGAGAGTAATTTGACTGCCACTGCTTTTTCGTAATTGGCACCAACCCAACGTCTGTTTACACGGGGCATTCCAGTCCGGAAAATCTGTTTTCTGTCACGATCGCGTAAAGCTATGGACCCAGTACGGTCTCGCGATTCTTTGTGCATGACATCAGAGAGTTACCACTAACTCTGCTGTTACACATCTGGCCTACGTGATCTTCATCTCGTCTCTTATAGACGCCCGGGTAAGTCAAGGTCGTTGACATTCAACTACGACCGCCAACCAGTGGAGCAGCGTTCGGTATTTGTCTACGCAGCGGATACGTGGTGTAGAGGAAACCGCCGTTTGCTCTGCGAACGTCATCCACACATGTCGGCGCTTGTTATGTGGTTACGCGATAGTCATTCCGGAGAACACGGGCTAGAGAGAAACACGGACTGTCACGTGTTCATCGATTACCACACTGCGTTTACAACGCTGCGACGGGAGTAAGCTTTTTCTTTTATTTTTTTTTTTTTCGACTCATCATACGATAATTCCTACACGTGTAGTGTGTTGATATCACGACCAAATTGGATACTGACGCTGTTCTTTGAATTTGTAGGTCGTAGAGAAACGGTGTTGACTTCTGTTAACGTTGTCTACCTTGTCTATTGGCGTTAAAAAAACAAAAATGACTCAAAGGACAAGTCCTTCTACTGAAATGGAACACTAGTTTCATCACTTTATTGATTCTGGCATTCGTCAGGTGGAGGAAGCTTTTATTTAATTAAATGTTTCATAGATCATTTCAACGATTATTTAATCGATATGATGTGCTGTGCAACGAGTCATTTTACAGAATGTGTGTACATAATTGGTTGTTACCTTTATGAAGGCAGATATTTTTCCGTCTTGCTCAAGCAACTGAACTAAGAACTAGGTTTTCTGCATGCTACCAGCTTTTAAATAAATACTTTTCTGTGGAACAAAAGGTGTATAAGCTGTCTACAAAAAATTACTTATAAATGAATATAATGAATATTCTTTTTTCAAGAAATTTCTTGTAACTTGTGCTTCAGATATTTAACCGCGGAGCAATATGACCCTGTGTTCCGCGTGTGAACGGTGTCGTGAAATAAGACTTTAATCTAAAAGAAATGCTGAATTTGAAATTTTTAAAAAAATCTAATGAAATTCAAAAGTAAATAACAGTGTACTTAGTTGAAACTATTTACCTTTTACTCAGTACTGAGAAAAGTCACGAATGTTTCGTAATATGAAGAGCAAAATTTGGCTTGACACATCTAAGAAATCAAATACTCTTCAACTTCACGCAAAATGTCTGTTCTGTATTATCTACAGTGTTCACTGTGAATTAATCTGCTTTGTAAGTGCAATACCTAAAAATAATGACTATGTACTGTTTGCTCAGAAGAATGCAAAGTGAATTGTGCCCTGAAATAAAAATAACTTACCTCATGCTCACGATGTTTGTGTCTGGTATTCAGAAACTATTGAAACAAAAAAGAAATTAGCAGGTGTAGCATTAAATAAGTAAATTATTCACTACAAAATATGGTTTTTGTTTTCAAAAACAACCTTTTTCTTCGTGTGTTATAAGGTACAACGCACACACAACAGAAGATTCAAAACTTTTAGGAAGAATGATGGACGAGAGTTGTACTTTAAAAATGCCGTTCTTAAAAAACTAAATTCTGATTTTTCTCAAAAAAAATGTAAAACATAAGACGACTCTAAAAATGACAAAATTATCTCACTGGTAAAAATATTACAACCATTTATTTGTGACATAATGGAAACAAAGAGGTCAAATTAACATTATTCATAAATGTTACTAGTTATCTAAGAGAAGATTATTTCCTTCCTTTAATAGTTCTGACAAACTAAAGTTTCATTCCCACGTACATTGTTACCTTTAAATATTCCTTCAAAAATCTTCTCCATCCACGTTTATTCAAACTGGCTTTCATCTCCATAATAAAGCGTTTAAAATTACTCCCAAATTTACAAAATACCAAATACCTTTCTCTGAAAACTCAACTGTCCCCTAATACGACTCAAATAAGAATTCCCCAGCGATGTTCTCTGCACAACTGACAGGCGGGAAGAAACCACAAATGAACTTAAACACAATCAAGTATCTTATTCATTACTCATGCGACATGCTCCTTCATCTTTATCCAGTACAGTAATGCGGTGAATTATTTACAACGGTCGCAAACGTATGAAAACTTTGCATTATCCACTGACCCCCACCCCCCCCTTCCACATTCACACAAAAGATAAAATAGCTGCTTTGAGGCAAGGAGAATTAATTTTTTTAATTACAAAGAAGTGAGTACAATTAGCTACAGTTATAAATAAAATTACAAGTTTTAGGACTTTAGGTTACAAACATAGTGCTTTACATATGGAGCTTGTCTTTCCAAAGCCTGGGAGCACATACACTATTTTCTGATTTTTTTACATTGTAGATAAATATTTGATCACTTATAACCATCGAAGATTTGCTTTAATCCTGAGGCTAGTATGGGAATACAATTGAAGTTATCTTGTACACGAAAATGAATGCAACTAGCACAATATTGATGTTTTATCAGAGGTAGACACAGTAAGGCACAGTAGCTGAAAACGATCGCGAAAACACCGACGACCTGGCCATTAGCCTCGTGCGTGAGAAACTTGGCGTGCAGATCGACGTGGCCGATATTGACAGAAGCCACCGTGTTGGGCGCAGGACACCAGGTGCCATGAAACCCAGGCCCATAATAATTAAATTTGTGTCTTACCGGAAAAGAGCTGAAGTGTTTGCTCAGAAAAGAAAACTCGCCAAGAGTGGGGTTACCCTGAGGGAAGATCTGACGCGCGAAAGACTAAAAGTTTTGAACGCTGCGATCACACAGTTTGGCCTTCAAAATGTATGGACCCAGGATGGCAGGATCGTAATCAAGACGGAAGGAGGGAGGAAAACGGTGACAAACATGTTCGAACTGAAAGACTGAGCGAAATCTCGCGAGACACAAAGTCTCATATTGTAATCTGTCTAATATAAGTTAATTTTTTTATTCTTTCTTTTCATTTTTTTAGCTTAAATACTGCTCCGTTATTTCTTTAAGTACCATAAGTACTCTATTTAAAATCAGTCAATTGTTTCACAAAAATATTGTTTCTTTATTTGTCTATTATAAGTGCTCATGTATATTCATATTGTCAGTCAAATGGGAATTAACATCCTCCATTAACAGGAATCTCCTTACAACCGCCTTTCTATATCTGTTATTTCCATCTTCGCCACTACCACTACTACTACTACTATCTTTTTCGTAACTACTACTGCCACTTTCCATCTTTCTTTTCACTCCCTTCTTCGATACTTCCAGCGTGTTTTTCACCTTTAGTCCACAGACGCTTGAGTCAGTCACGACCTTGGACACACCTGTAAATATGTCTTGCCCCGCGAAATCCAGCTTTTGTCCCTCTTCCGGCCAACAGGTAAACGGAGCGCGCTCGGTCCTACAGGCGGCCACAATGGGACGGACCGGTTCCGGCGGCGGGCTCTTTGTGGCCCACGCGAACGCGCAGTCGCTAACGGCTCACTTCGACGAGTTCTGTGACCTGTTCTGCCAATCGCTGTTCCACATTATCCTCGTCTCGGAAACTTGGTTGAAACCAAACATTTCTTCCGACGCTATCCGAATCGCTGGTTACTCTCTCCTAAGGGCAGATCGTGAAACACGACGCGGGGGTGGTGTGGGTGCCTATGTTCGCTCTGATCTGACACCTACTGTGCTATGCACATCGGATGCAAAGGGCGAAGGAGAAGCAGAGTTCTTGTTTTTCGAAATAAATACATCAAATCAGAAACTGCTAATTGGAGTAATCTATAAACCTCCAAACGTCGGTGCCATGTCCTCCTTTCAGTCTGCCCTGTCCTCACTCGTGACACAGTATGAACACATAATCATTATGGGCGACACAAACATCGACTTACAGTTAAAATCTCCCTCTGCCGAAAAACTAAGGCGACTGTTCCACTCCAATGATATGAGTTTAACACCGCTGGACCCAACTCATCACACGCCACACAGCCACACAATCATAGATATAATAGCAACAAAGCGACCAGATAAAATAATCCGCGCCAATCAGACATCCGCTCCGGGACTCTCTGCTCATGACGTGATATTTTTAAATTACTCAATGCATACTACCAAAGAAAAATCTCACCTGGTAACCTACAGAAACTTAAAAAATGTTAACCATGACGCTCTTCAAAAGGATTGCTCAGACATCCCTTGGCATGATATAAACGATGAACCGACTTTAGACGAAAAAATTCGGCAATTATGTCGCAAAATTATTGCACTGTATGATAAACATGCTCCTCAACGCACTGTTAAGGTAAAGAGAGCTCCCGCTCCGTGGCTCACCACTGCATTACGTCAGTTAATGAATAAACGTGATGCTGCACATAGGGCCTTCAAGCGTAACCCAACTCCCGAGGCGTACGAAGCTTATAGGAAACTCCGAAACAGAACCAAGCAAAGCGTGAGGAATGCCAAAATCAGACATGCCCGCTCTGTCGTATGCGGCATATCAAAACCTGCTGCACTGTGGAAAAAGCTGCGCAGTTTCGGTATAGGGAAGCGAAGATCTGACGCTGTTTATCAAGCGTCTGCAGAAGAATTAAACGATTTCTTCTCAACAGCTGCAAACTGCCACGCAGCGACAAATTACCAGCCCCAAGATATCAATCTCTCGAGAGACAAGTTTTTCCTAAAACATGTCACTACCGGCACAGTACACAAGGCAATTATGAGAATCTCTTCCGAGGCAGTAGGAAGTGATGGAGTGAGCATTGGCATGATTAAGAACGTCGTAGACACTATTATTCCAGTTATCACAGACATCTTCAACCTGTCTCTTGTCAGTAGTACATATCCTACTGAGTGGAAGCAAAGTTTAATTAAGCCTATACCCAAGACTGACAACCCTAAGTCGCCAGGTGACTACAGGCCGATCAGCATACTACCTGCAATTTCTAAAGCCCTAGAGCACATCGTCCATGAACAACTGACGGATTACCTCAAAACTCATAACATCCATGACGAATATCAGTCAGGCTTTCGAAAGCACCATAGTACAGCAACCGCATTAATCAAAGTAACTGATGACATTAAACATGCTATGGACAGACGTGAAGCTACTATCCTAACACTGCTTGACTTTAGCAAGGCTTTTGACACAGTTGACTTCGATATATTACTAATTAAAATGAAACAGCTGAATTTCTCAAACAGCGCAATACAATGGTTCGACAGCTACCTCAAAAACAGAAGTCAACAAGTCATTTGTGGGTCGGAAAAGTCATCATGGAAAAGCGTGCGCTCTGGAGTTCCCCAAGGCTCCGTCCTTGGTCCACTACTCTTCTCACTGTACATTAATGATATTTCTTCAGTGATTCACTCCTGCAACTACCATCTTTATGCCGACGACATCCAACTGTACATAAGTGCAAGCCCCAAAAACATTGCTGGCGCAGTAGCGAGTATGAACGCAGATCTTTGTTTTGTTTCTCGATGGGCACAGAACCTAGGTCTGAAACTAAACCCCAAGAAATCCCAGGTCATACTTATATCTCATCCAAAGTTAATCAGCCGGTACTTTCGCGAAACGGTCCCTAAAATACTCCTCAATGGTACCCAACTACCATACCAAAAAACAGTAAAAGACCTTGGAATAATCTTGGATGAACACCTAAACTGGGAAGAACAAACAGTCACAGCTTGCCGGAAATCGCTCTCCTCCCTACATGCAATTCAAAAGTTTAGGAAAATATTTCCAACCCATGTTAAACAAAAATTAGTCCAAACACTAGTCTTGCCTAATCTTTACTACTGCGATGTAGTTCAACACGGCACAAATAGTGAAAATTCTAGATGCCTCGAGCTAGTGATGAATGCTTGCGTTAGATACGTGTGCAATATTCGGTTGTATGATCATATCAGTCCTTCATACTCCCAGCTAGGTTGGATACGCCCACATACGGCACGCGATCTCCACACGATGTGCTTACTTCATCGATTTCTTAGCCACTGGTGCCCCCAATACTTATCTTCTCACATTAAACACCTATCGTCATTCCACAATCGCAACACCAGATCGGATACGTCTATCATCTTGGCTGTACCTTTACATAACAAAAAATCTTTCTCCGTGTCATTCTCCATCTCACCCATACGACTATGGAACGCGCTCCCCTGTGATCTGCGTCTTATCCAGAACTACTCAACATTCAAGAGGGAACTCAAAGCTTACATATTAGGGACGGTATAACCACCATTCTTGTGCCCCTCCCATCTCTTTCTTTCTCCTCTCCATCACAGCTTCGAATTTTACCGTTCTATTTCTCTTCCTCTAACCTATCTACCTCTTATATATCTCTTTCACCCCATTCTATCGTCTTATGTCTCTGTTCGATGAGAATAACTCACAAGCTGGAAGAACATAACGAGAAAATTCCCAACTAACAATGGGACTGACATTCAGAAAAGAAAAGTATGTTTACTTTCATATACATAGTCATTATTATTATTATTATTACTATTATTATTATTATTACTATTATTATTATTATTATTATTATTATTATTATTATTATTGATTGTTATAATTATTTTTTATTGTTATAATTATCATTATACTATAATATCTATTTTTTTCTTTAACATCAATACAGCATCATAGGCTATATGTCCTTAATGTTAAGTAGAAACTGTAACTCGTTCAACCTGAGTATGCCTGGTTAGGTGTAAGAGAGGGCCTGAAGGCCCTAATCTTGCCAGGTAAAATAAATGCATAAATAAATAAATAAATAATAATAATTGTCCATCACTGACATCAGATTACAAAAAATAAACTGCACATGTAGTATTGTCTCTCTAAGAAATTAACAATAAATATGTATGTGAAATAACCAAAAAAGGTTTCATTTTTAATAAAAATATGGCATCATTACTAGCAAATATGTGACATGGTGCAAAAATGTTGCACGAAAATTTAAGACGAAGCTTATATACAAAGCATGAATATTCTTAGATTACTATAATCACTGTGACCAGAAAACATCGATATACATAAATAATTACGCAGTATTCTGTACGAGACATAAAGTTTAATCAATGGAGCATCTGACTAAACGTTAATATCTTCTAACGGTGACAAATTGCCATGAAAATATGCAGTGAAGTCTAGTGTGAAAATGAGATTGCTCTTCTGTCTCAGAAGTCAGAAAATATCTGGTTACACAGAAGAAACAGTGAAATGTAAAACGTAGGAATAATGGTAAAAAAAGCATACATACATGAAAACACACACACAATTCATAAGAGCAAGAAAGTGTATACAACAGAAATAAAAGACAAACAACAGATGTATCATAGCTCATGTAAAGGAAAAGGAAAGGGAATTGAGTACCCTTCGAAGTCAAAGTCTCAGTCAGTCCGTGTGATAATTTGTCATAATGCGATATACTACTGTAATATAGTGATCAACTGCCTGACTCCTGTACTGTATGCGTATTTCGTGCATTTATATGCCTGTTCTCATAATATACACTCCTGGAAATTGAAATAAGAATACCGTGAATTCATTGTCCCAGGAAGGGGAAACTTTATTGACACATTCCTGGGGTCAGATACATCACATGATCACACTGACAGAACCACAGGCACATAGACACAGGCAACAGAGCATGCACAATGTCGGCACTAGTACAGTGTATATCCACCTTTCGCAGCAATGCAGGCTGCTATTCTCCCATGGAGACGATCGTAGAGAGCTGGATGTAGTCCTGTGGAACGGCTTGCCATGCCATTTCCACCTGGCGCCTCAGTTGGACCAGCGTTCGTGCTGGACGTGCAGACCGCGTGAGACGACACTTCATCCAGTCCCAAACATGCTCAATGGGGGACAGATCTGGAGATCTTGCTGGCCAGGGTAGTTGACTTACACCTTCTAGAGCACGTTGGGTGGCACGGGATACATGCGGACGTGCATTGTCCTGTTGGAACAGCAAGTTCCCTTGCCGGTCTAGGAATGGTAGAACGATGGGTTCGATGACGGTTTGGATGTACCGTGCACTATTCAGTGTCCTCTCGACGATCACCAGAGGTGTACGGCCAGTGTAGGAGATCGCTCCCCACACCATGATGCCGGGTGTTGGCCCTGTGTGCCTCGGTCGTATGCAGTCCTGATTGTGGCGCTCCCCTGCACGGCGCCAAACACGCATACGACCATCATTGGCACCAAGGCAGAAGCGACTCTTATCGCTGAAGACGACACGTCTCCATTCGTCCCTCCATTCACGCCTGTCGCGACACCACTGGAGGCGGGCTGCACGATGTTGGGGCGTGAGCGGAAGACGGCCTAACGGTGTGCGGGACCGTAGCCCAGCTTCATGGAGACGGTTGCGAATGGTCCTCGCCGATACCCCAGGAGCAACAGTGTCCCTAATTTGCTGGGAAGTGGCGGTGCGGTCCCCTACGGCACTGCGTAGGATACTACGGTCTTGGCGTGCATCCGTGCGTCGCTGCGGTCCGGTCCCAGGTCGACGGGCACGTGCACCTTCCGCCGACCACTGGCGACAACATCGATGTACTGTGGAGACCTCACGCCCCACATGTTGAGCAATTCGGCGGTACGTCCACCCGGCCTCCCGCATGCCCACTATACGCCCTCGCTCAAAGTCCGTCAACTGCACATACGGTTCACGTCCACGCTGTCGCGGCATGCTACCAGTGTTAAAAGACTGCGATGGAGCTCCGTATGCCACGACAAACTGGCTGACACTGACGGCGGCGGTGCACAAATGCTGAGCAGCTAGCGCCATTCGACGGCCAACACCGCGGTTCCTGGTGTGTCCGTTGTGCCGTGCGTGTGATCATTGCTTGTACAGCCCTCTCGCAGTGTCCGGAGCAAGTATGGTGGGTCTGACACACCGGTGTCAATGTGTTCTTTTTTCCATTTCCAGGAGTGTATTATCTCAATTTATCTGTCAAAAACATGGTATTCATATTTTACTGAGTTTCATGTCCATTTTCTTGCCAAAACATCACATAAATTTACCTGTCAGAAACGTCATATTCAAATTTCCTTTAAATATTTCATTATGATATCATCATAACCACATAACCACACAACATTATTCAGATTGCCAATAATCGTATTTATTGACACATTGCAGTCAATGTACTTCATAAACCAAAGCGTATATGCAATTTAATGATATTCTACTTGTCTTCTCACATATTTTACTACTTCCATTTCTATCTACTCATTTCTGTCTAATTTATAAGTGCACTTGCTATATTCCCAATTTACTGAATTCTCACACCAAATTTTTCATAGATCTCTTGTTAGTCTAGACATTTACAAACCTCGAACAGTAAATGCTTATCCTCAGTGAGCTCTTATAAGACTATAGGTGCAACGACGTACATATATTCACAAAAATATATCATCACAAAAGCAAAGCAGCTGAATTCATTACAGCATACATACGAACATGACAAACATTTCACCAAAAACGCAATGCAGCAAAACATCTTACCTTACATATATGTAACAAAAATCATTATGGTAAGCCAGTAAACCGAATTTAATGTACATTCTTAAGCTAAGGCAAATGATGCACAAAAGTTTTATCATAGAAGCATTGCAGCAATTGAAGCAAAGCACGCCATCCCAAAAATGCAAGATATCAGTCTCATCACAAAATGCCAGTAAGAAGTCAGTGTTGAAAAGTATGTTGTTACAGCAATAATTTTCCAATACAAAACTTCACATAAGGCGGTAGCTACGTCAAGCAGTAGTCATAGTATGCAACAAAATCGTATACGTCTCACAACAGTAATAACAGCAGCCTAATCCATACCAAGAAAAATAATTAACACGTGCTAAATGCGTGAAAAACGGAAGAAATGAAGAAATAAGTACGGATTATGCTGTTCATTGAAACTCTCATTTTTACCACAAAATGCATCTGTATTTCAATTAATAGTCTTACATTCATGTTTCCCATCTCTGCGTAGTGTCATCACACAAGAATAAACAAAAAAAAAAAAAAAAAAAAAACGGTGCGTTTGCACGTGCTAATATGTCTCATAAATATGGAATATGTGCATAAGTTCAAATTTGTATTAATATGCAGGGTATTCAATTTAACTGAAGACAGTGAAATGTATCTGAAACTACACAGCGGATCAAATAAAAGTTGTAATTCTTATTTGTTTGTCTCAGAGGAAGACATCCAATGAAACACACTCAATTCTCCACCCCAACCCGTGCGTGAGTGTTGAGGGGCAACTTCGAAATTTCAATGGTAACTCCATGTTTTATTGCAGATTTTGATTCTATGGAAAAATCTACACACGTTTTGTCAGGAGAATTTTCTTCATTTCGCCACAGATGGTGGTGTAATCGTAGGAACAGAAGTGAGTACACAATCTTAATTTACTACATGCTAGTCAATGACCCCTGAACATCCAGTGACACGTGAGATGCCACCTCCTTGTTGCAAAGATAGGACAGGCCAGTGTTTCGTAACTTCTAATTGGAAACCCCATTCGCAACATTGTATTCCTGGAACATACTGAACACAGGGCTACTCGAAGCTCCACTGTGGCCGTGGCTCGAGGAAACAGCTACTCTACTTTCCCAAATAGAGTAAATGCTCAGTTGTAGTACCTCCAACTTCAATACATTTAGTGATGCGCTTTTCATATGACCTTACACAGTGCAGAAGCATATTTGCAAAACCAGCAGCATAGGCATTTCTGATGCGTTCGCTCATATCTTCACGGCTTGTTGGCACAGGCTGGCACACGTGATCCCTTAAATATCCCCACAGAAAGAATCCGTTGACCTTAAATCCGGCGATCTATCGGAGCAATTAATAGGGCCACCTCTGCGGATCCGCCGATCAGTGTAAACACGGTCTAATACTTCCCGTGCTTCAGTTGCGTAATACGCTGGGCAACCGTCATATTGAAACCACATACGTTGTCGAAAGTCCAGGGCAACATCCTGCAGTAGTTTCGGTGGTTGCTGTCCCAAAAACGTTCGATATATGTATCCATTCAACGTGCTGTCGATAAAATACAGACCAGTGGGTTTTTCCCCATGATGTCCCACCTTACGTTACCTGACCAAGGATGTAGATGGTCACCTTGCTTTAACAAGTGGGGATTGGCAACTCAAGTAATGCATGTTGTGCCGGTTAACAGAACCATGGTTTGTGACTCTAGACTCATCAGAAAATAGTACCTCAGCAAATAACGTGGGCTCGAATGCAGTTGTTGACATGCCCATTCACAAAACACCACCCGATTATGGAAATCGGTGCCACGAAATTCTTGACGCAGTGTCACGTGGTATGGATCATACTTACGACGGTTTAGTACTGTAACAATACTACCCATGGACATACTGGAACCGCATTGTAATTACCGGGCACTTATCCGTGGGCTGTGGTGCACTGCTGCTGGTACAGCTATTTCATTATCTTCTTCTGTAATACATTTGCTTCGTTTCCCTTTGCCGGCCTCTAAATTGCCAGCAGATATAAAGGCGTTCACAACTTTGTAACAGAACCAACACTCCCCTGTTCGATATGTCGGAGCATTACAACGCTGCGAATTGGGTTTCCAATTAAAAGTTATGAAATACTGACCTGTCCTACCCTAATAGCATGGAGGGGTCCCATGTGCAACGGGATATTCAAGGGTTATTGAATCACATGTCTTAAATTAAATTGTGTACCAGTTTCCATTCCTCCGATTACAGTGCTATCTGTAGCGAAACGAAGAAAATTCCCCTGACGAAACGTATGTAGATTTTTTTGTAGAATCTTAATCTGCAATAAAACGGTGTTTGCAGTTGAAGTTTTCAAAGTTACCCCTCCCCCCATCTCCGACACCTAAAGCACGGGGTGGAGTAGGGGGGAAAGAGTGTGGTGTCATTGGATGTCCCTCTCCGAGACAAACAAACTGAAATCACACGTTTTGTTGATCCGCTGTGTAGTTTTATAGATATGTCAATGTCTCCACTTAAACTGAACACTCTGTACATCTATATCATCATATCTGTCATAATTCGATCCAAAGACAATGGTGTAGTTGGTTACAAACGCAGCAGGATAATGCTCTCATGTGTCAAATACAGCAAAATAAAATAAAAACTATCGCAAAACATCATACAGAACATAACATGTCAGAAATATATGCCATATCAGGTACGATTCAAGGTAGTTTTCAACATGATCATATCTCAGTAAAACAAAACAATCACTGTTATGTGAATGGTTTGATATACTCAAATGTTACAAAATATAAAGCAATGCTTTGATTTTTTTTAGTATGTTTTATTTCCACTTCTACTGCGTGTCATGTGGTATCGGACAAACTCTGTAAGGACCATTGTACACCACGAGAAACTTGTAACTTAGTTTTATTTGTGTGATAAAGGATGGGATTTCACATGTATTTTCTGACCACTGACATTTGCCTAAGTGTGTTGCGACCTCTTCCTTCACTTTGCAGCTCCCTCGTTGTTACCATTTGCTCTATTACCTCATTGTTCAAATGGCTCTGAGCGCTATGGGACTTAACTTCTGAGGCCATCAGTCCCCTAGGACTAAGAACTACTTTAACCTAACTAACCTAAGGACATCACACACATCCATGCCCGAAGCAGGATTCGAACCTTGGACTGTAGCGGTCTCGCGGTTCCAGACTGTAGCGCCTAGAACCGCTCGGCCACCCCGGCCGGCTACCTCTTTGTGATATAGTTCGCGTGACCTAGGAAATAACACACATTCTCTGTTATGCCTGGTGGCTGTTGTACGGAAATGCGGTAAAAAATATTAAATCGTGCGAAAAGTAGGACACGAAACAAAGTAAAATGAAAACTGTAAAACTTTAAATTATTGAAAAAATCACGTGCAGACTCAGATAATGCGCGTGTAATTAACTGTCAGAACGGTAATTTGTAATGAAACGAAATGATAACGAAGCGAAAGACTATATAACACAACTGTATAGAAACTACGTAGCAATGTAATTGTTCTTTTACTCACTGGTGCAAGAAACCAAAAATGCCAGCGTTATTACACACATACTCTGTTCTATCTTTGAAGAAAACGCCCGCTACGGCGAACACCTCACATTGTAAGTTGTGAATTTTAAATAATATATGGTAATTTATGCTAATTCTGCTTTTTTGTTTCATATGTATAGTGACATAAATCCAGAAGTAAAAATATTATTTGTAAGGTTTCAATACGACCATTCGTGGCAGACATATGGCGTAGGAATCGACCATTCTTGTCAGACATATGGCGTAGGAATTATTTCATTATAATTTCCTTTGCGTTCCGTCAGCAACGGACGCTTTAAAAGACTCGCATCATAATTAGTAAGAAAAAGAAAGTGCATAAATTAATCTATTTCGTATTAGAGTGAAACCTATGAACATTCAGTTCAGTATAGACATTTGCCGCTTCTCGGCAAGACAAAGATTATTTCGTTTAAAAAAGGAAATACTTTCTTTAATTCAAAAGTTTCTTTTAATTAAATTTCGTTTCGGTAAAGGTATCCTGCAGCAATATTTTAGTGTGATAACACGAAAATAATCCCTGACATTATGTTTACGTTTTTTTCTCTATAAACGCTCCACGTAGACATAAATTTTAATAGATTCTAAAAGCACCTCACGCAGTACTACAGTAACAAGCCAGTGGGTCGCGTGCTGTTACATAATCAGATCTCAGAGAACTGTAAGTATAGATTCCTGTCCCCCATATTAACATCATACTTTCTTATGTCCTCTCCGCTCTTGCCGGGTGTAAATAACGTTAGGCGCTAAGTTTTTTTTTTTTTTTTACACTCTTTTCGTCACATTCGTTGAGGACACCTTAAGTATACTTATGACGGTATGCGGACTTGAACGGTAGCGGTACAGTGTTCATTCTTAAATAGAAGTAAGGAACCAATGAAGCAGAATCATTTGACAATTCGTTTAAAATGCTCTGACACATGTGTATGTGCCCATGTCAATTCTGATTTTATCTGTGACAGTACAATCTGCAAAGTTTATTGATTTCTCGCGTAAGCCGTTCAGGAGGTTTAACTTGTGGCCAATAGCAAGAGAGATGACATAACTACTTCTATAATTTCCGCCTGCTAACGTCGTAACGGTATCTAGCATCAGAGTCTTCAGTGGGATATTGAACTAATATTTCACTCATGGTGTGAAAGCCTATGTTAGCCTTTCTGAACACAATCTGACTACAGTCGTCCAAGAGAAAATATACGAGCACAATATTCGAGACAATTTGTTCTTATGCAAAAGTCATCATCAGTTTTGTCTGCGTCACGGAAGACCTGGGTGGGAGACTGGGCCCCAGTAATGCCGCGGCTAGTAATGGCAACTGAGGAGCTGCTTGGAAAAAAAATAACGGCTTCATGGTCGGCTAATGTTACCAATTATGTACCATGATCCTCATTTGGGGATCTGTCTTTGTAATGGAAATTCTGCAATTCTAATAATGCTGGTAGCGAATGCTACCATTTCCCACTGTTTTCCAGACCTTTGTCCAGTGTTGGCATTGAAGTTTCGTTAGTTGTTGTTAAACGAGTGCGTTGTATACTTTTTTTCTGTGAAGAAACTACGTTTTTCAGCATCACAGGAGTTGTACATTTTCAAAACAGTGTAAGTTATATTATTATGTAAATATCTTCCAGTATATATGTACAGGCATGTTCTGTAATGGATTGAGAAGATGTTTATGGATCATTTATTTCAAAGACCTGTTTCATTTCTGCATGACACCTGTCTCACCTTCGATCGCCATTTGAGGCTCATGGCAGTTTTCACATAAAACTTTACTTTGCTTTAATTTGCTCCTCAGACGCAATGAATCGATGTGAAGCACTTTCTATGAGGGAAATTGAAGAAATTGTAAATGACGCGAACTTCATGGCTTCTTTTGGTGATTATGATGATGTGAATGAGACCACAGAAATTGTCGACCTCCCTCCAGACCGTGTAGATGTGATGTCTGACTGTGAAGATATCGACGAAAATATATTTGAAAATATTGTTCCATCTGATGTGCCAGGTTCCCTGGAAATTCATGCCAATTGAGAAAAAGAAAATGAGGAACGTGCAGGCCAACGGAAGAAGAAAGTGAAAGCTATTATCACTTCTAATTGGACAACAGAAGATGCGACTTACTCTAAAACTTATCCTGATACAGTAGAAACTGAGCAGAGAAAATCGATTTTGGTATAGCAACAATAAAAGGAAAATCTGCTGTCGAGTGCTTTGATGAATAGGTATTGAATTTGATTGTCAACCAGAGTGTCTTATATGCGACACAGAACAATAATCACAGCCAATGGATACCATGCTCTTCCACAGGAAAAGCTAGACTGGAATAAAGATGAGGACTTTGATATAAGTTGTATGCGACAGTGTATGAGTCGCAACAGGTATCTGGAAACAAAGCGCCACCTTCTTTTCAATGACTACATACGTCTGAACACAATCCCACCCGACCTAAGCGATAAACTTTTTAAAATTCCTCTGTTGACGGATTTACTGAATAATAATTTCATGAAATTTCTTTTTATTTTTCCGACAGCCTGAGCATTGATGAGCTAATGGTAAGGTATTATGGACTTCATTACCTAAAACAGTACATTGGCGGGAAACTAGGGAGATTCGGATTCAAACAGTGGACCATTTGCTGCTCTCAAAGCGGTTCCTGTTGCCATATGTCAGTCTATGGTGGGACATGGAAGGATACAAGTGATGTTTCAGTTGTAGGACTTGGCGGATCAGTTGTGTCGAATATGAGTTCTTTCATGCAGACTTTTGAACTTCACAAAATATATTGTGATAACTTTTTCACGACTTTCCGTTTGATGAAAGAGCTCTCAGAAACGAGAATATGGGCAGGTGGAACTGCCCTGTATGAACCGAATAACTGTCCAATATAATATGAGAACAGCATGAAGAAGAAACGACTATAGATTTGATAAGAATACAGAGATAATGACAGTATTGTGGAAGAATAACAATTGTGTAAAGCTCTTCTAAGACCATGAGACAGTGTGTCCAATAAGCCATGTAAAGAGGTGGTGCAAAGCTGAGAACAAATAAGTGCAAGTTCCAGAGCCAAGAATGATTTCAGAATATAACAATCGTATGGGAGGTGTGGACAAACTGGACTGGAATGTGCAGAAATATCGTGTGAGATTTCGAGAGCGAAATGATACTAGCCGTTGTTCATCAATGCACTAGCTGTAGCTTTGGTCAACTTACAAGTCACGTACTGCCCCTCGAATGAAAATATTCAACTGCTTCAATTCCGGAGGATGGCGGCAAGGGCATACATTGTTCAGTCATCTGCTGGTTCCAATCCAGAAAGGGCATTACTTCCATCATATCCAAAATCATCCCTTTTACGTGTTCCCATCGAACTCAGGACTTCTGGAAACGGACATATGATTGAATGCACAAGACTGAGGAAACAAAGAAAGTGAGCTATTTGCATGAAAAATGTGAGGATGTGCGATGTGGGACTCCATATTGATTGTTTTTTTATCTGGCACAAAAATATAAAAGTAAATGTGAAAAGTGGGTGGCATGTGCCATGATCCCCATTTGGGGATGGATTAAAATAAATCATTTGTTGAAAAGTTATTGCATTTTTTAAATTTTAAATTCCTTTTCCACATTTCCATGTCAATCAGGCAACACAGGAATAAATGTAGATCGAAGAAAAAAGTTTGGCAATTAATGGGTTAACTATTTTTCACATTATTCAGTCACGTTTTTAAAACAATGTTGCTTTGAGACAACTCATTTCGCAAGCATGAAACGATCATCAGGTGTCCATCTATTACGTATTATTGTAATTCTTTACATTTATCAAAATGTGGTGCTTTTGTTGTTGCATGCACTGGTGATGATTCATGTGCGAAATTTCGTTGGTCTGCCCAGAACATTTCCTGTATTTTTGCAATACAGTACGTTGTATTTTTACATGTTTCATTAAGCGAAAAAGGAATCTAGTGGGATACAATATTTATAAACCAGAAGGAATTGCAGCTTCCTTATTGAGGGCAGTTCGTTCAAAGAATACGCTTAATCTCTAATTTTGACAATTTTATTCCTGATTGAAAGACTCAACAAAAGAATGACCTGTTCAAAACAATAACATTAAAAGCAACTAAAGCTCTCTTTCTTAGTTAATTGCTGAAAAAAGTATTGTGAAAAGAACTATAAATTTTTACAAGCTATGACATCGTCGCGAAAAATTACAGTGACCCGTATATGTAATAAGTTTCCTTTAATTTACGTCTATGGTCACAATCTTTTCTGTTTAACAGGTTACCGGTTTCAGTCTTTAATGAACAAGAATGTGCCTTTGGCCCTGTAGCATAGCCTGCTAAATCACCGGGATTAAAACCACTGGATTTTTCCCTCTAGCGGCATCTGAATAGCACTGTGTGTGCTGAACCATTTCCTGATGCGGAGACCCTTCAACAGCAAGCTCATGGTGCCTGTGACACTATTCGGAAAGAGGCCTGAACGTGCGAAAGAGTGCGGCAACACATGATGCGACGTGTGAACGCGTGCACTGCATTGCATGGAAGCCACTTTCAGCAGACACATGTTGTGACGCGGACGATACAGCTCTGTACTGTGTTCCGGGACGACTTGTTGACGTTGCACGCACACCGCCCATTTCCGGACACGCATTCGTAGGATCTTTTTTCCTCAATTTCCAGTCAGAAATCCGTCCTTGCAGTTTATCGGTTTTATAAATGGTCGCCCTGTATATTGTGAGTCTCAGAAGTGGAAACTGTAACTGAAACACTTGCATTACCACATGTTTGTCGTTAGAGAGAGTGGAGGGAACGTGCCTTAATCTAAAGACCAGCGGCACAGTCCTTTTGAAACTTCTTAAAAAGATAATTTTTACTTAAAATGAAATAACTGGGAAGATGAAACTTCTTAGTAAAGATTTTTTTTCATTTAAACTGCTGAATATTTACTCAGTGCTCTTAAGCTACTGAGGGAAACTGAACGTACTGAATCTATTGCCTCTTTGCTTCTCATCATGAGTTCATATCTGACCCCCCCCCCCCCCCCCCCCCCCCCTGGGACCTTGCGGTTGGTCGGGAGGCTTGCGTGCCTCAGCGATACAGATAGTCGTACCGTAGGTGCAACCACAACGGAGGGGTATCTGCTGAGAGGCCAGACAAACGTGTCGTTCGTGAAGAGGGGCAGCAGCCTTTAGCCTGAATGATTGACTAATCTGGCCTTGTAACACTAACCAAAACGGCCTTGCTGTGTTGGTCCTACGAACGGTTGAAACCAAGGGGAAACTACAGCCGTAATTTTTCCCGAGGTCATGCAGCTTTACTGTATCGTTAAATGGTGGCGGCGTCCTCTTGGGTAAAATATTCCGGAGGTAAAATAATCCCCCAATTGAGTCTCGGGCGGGGACTACTCAAGAAGACGTCGTTATCAGGAGAAAGAAAACTGGCGTTCTACCGATCGGAGCGTGGAATGTCAGATCGCTTAATTTGGCAGGTAGGTTAGAAAATTTAAAAAGGAAAATGGATAGGTTAAAGATATCGTGGGAATTAGTGAAGTTCGGTGGCAGGAGGAAGAAGACTTTTGGCCAAGTGAATACAGTATTATAAATACAAAATCAAGTAGGGGTAATGCAGGAGTAGGTTTAATAATGAATAAAAAAATAGGAGTGCGGGTAAGCTACTGTAAACAGCATAGTGAACACATTATTGTGGCCAAGATAGACACGAAGCCCACGCTTACTACAGTAGTACAAGTTTATATGCTAACTAGCTCTGCAGATGACGAAGAAATTGATGGAATGTATGGTGAGATAAAAGAAATTATTCAGATAGTGAATGGAGACGAAAATTTAATAGTCATGGATAATTGGAAATCGATAGTAGGGAAAGGAAGGAAACATAGCAGGTGAATATGGATTGGGGTAAGAAATGAAAGACGCCTGGTAGAATTTTGCACAGACATAACTTATCATAGCTAACACTTGGTCAAGAATCATGAAAGAAGGTTGTATACATGAAACAAGCCTGAAGATATTAGAAGGTATCATATAGATTATATAATGGTAAGATAGAGATTTACGAACCAGGTTTTAAATTGTAAGACATTTCCAGGGGCAATTGTCGACTCTGACCACATTCTACTGAAGAAGCTGCAAAAAGATGGGAATTTAAGGAGATGGGACCTGGATAAACTGAAAGAACCAGAGGTTGCACAGATTTTCAAGGAGAGCGTAAGGGAACAATTGACAGTAATGGGGGAATGGCATACAGTAGAAGAAGAATGGGTAGCTTTGAGGGATGAAATAGTGAAGGCAGCAGAAGATAAAGTAGGTAAAAAGACAAGGGCTAGTAGAAATACTTAGGTAACAGAAGAAATATTGAATTTAATTGATGAAAGGAGAAAATATAAAAACGAAGCAGGCAAAAAGAAATACAAACGTCTCAAAAATGAGATCGACAGGAAATGCAAAATGGCTATGCAGGGATGGCTAGAGGATAAATATAAGGATGTAGAGGCTTATCTCACTAGGGGTAAGATAGATACTGCTTACAGGAAAATTAAAGAGACCTTTAGAGAAAAGGGAACTACTTGTATGAATATCAAGAGCTCAGATGGAAACCCAGTTCTAAGCAAAGAAGGGAAAGCAGAAAGGTGGAAGGAGTATATAGAGTGTCTATACAAGGACGATGTACTTGAGGACAATGTTGTGGAAATGGTAGAGGATGTAGATGAAGATGAAATGGGTGATATGACACTGCGTGAAGAGTTTGACAGGGTACTGAAAGACCTGGGTCGAAACAAGGCCCCGGGAGTAGATAACATTCCATTAGAACTACTGACAGCCTTGGGAGAGACAGTCCTGACAAAACTCTACCACCTGGTGAGCAAGATGTATGAGACAGACAAAAAAACCCTCAGACTTCAAGAATAATATGATAATTCCAATCCCAGAAAAAGCAGGTGTTGACAGATGTGAAAATCAGCTTAGTAAGTTACGGCTGCAAAATACTAACGCGAATTCTTTACAGAGGAATGGAGAAAACGGTAGAAGCCGACCTCGGGGAAGATCAGTTTGGATTCCGTAGAAATATTGGAACACGTGAGGCAATACTGACCCTACGACGTGTCTTTGAAGATAGATTAAGGAAAGGCAAACCTACTTTTCTAGAATTTGTATACTTAGAGAAAGCTTTTAACAACGTTTACTGGAATACTCTCTTTCAAATTCTGAAGGTGTCAAGGGTAAAATACAGAGAGCGAAAGGCTATTTACAATTGTAGAGAAGCCAGATGGCAGTTATAATAGTCGTGGGACATGAAAGGGAAGCATTGATAAAAGTTATTGATGGCTATATACACTTATTTAGCATTTGACGCTGGATCCTCTGTTTCTGAATTTCTTATGTTTGTAAAGGGTAAGTTTTCTTAGATCTCAGCTAATCTCTTAGTCAACAGTTCACTGGAGTTGAGCCTTCACTTATTGTTGCTCGTACAAAAAAAATAACCATGTGTGTTTCTACACACTTTCGAGGGTGGTGATCCTTGCGGCTCTGATGAAACTTTCGGTAAAATCTGTCATCCCAGTCATCTCTTTCAGCTGTTCTGTTTCTTCCAGTTTTTTCCTTTTATGCATTCCATATTTCTTTTTGTGTAGCCTTTTACCTTCTTTACTAGCTATTCCATAATCTTCTGTAATCTTAGAGTGTGGTTTTCTAGTTACAGTCTGTTGTAGTAATCATTGAAAACAGTTGTTAATTGTTCATACGCTTCATCACACCAGTTGTTGTGTAACATTTGATTTACTCTCCCCCTACCTTCGTCAGCCGTTTTTTATGTGCGTCTTTTTGGTTGTCCCGTACTTCATCAATTCCGTCACTGCCGGGCAAGTGTGGCAGGTTTTCGTTTAGTAGTTTATTAAATCTTTGTGCAGTTTCGGGCTCCCTGAGCTTATTTTCTTGGGTGAGATTTGCGTACATGTCTTGCATTAGGTATTCGGCTTCAGTTTGTTGCCACTGCAGGATACTAAATTAGACAGAAGTCTTGCATTTATTAGGAGGTGATTAAAAGTATTTCCATCTCGAGATTTCCACGCCATTTTATGTTTATCTTTGTGGTCAGAAGTTGTGCTACCTACTACAGTATTTTTCGAGGAAGCAAAGAATACAACTCTGATCCCATTGTCATTTGAGTTATTATGTGTGCTGTATTTTCCAATACAAAATTATAATTCATCTTCTATCCCTATTTTATCATTCAAATCTCCAAAAATTATCCAACAGTCTCCTCTCGGACACTTACTATGTACTTCGTCTAACGCATCATGAAGCGCATTCTTATCTTCATCAGTCTTCTTTCTACTTGTGGCACAGGCACATATCAGGCTATAGATGAAGAATTTCCCTCTTTCACCTGAAAATCTGTGTTTTTGTCTGTCTACTTATAGCACAGCCAGTAACTAGCGTGTGATATTTGTTTTGGCAGCTATAAGGAAACATAATATGATACTTCTTCTTGATCACCACTCGAACAGAGGTAATATCCAGTCGACATCCATCTGATCAAGTAATTTCCTTAAAACTACAGAATAAAAACAGATACAGAATAAAAACAATTCATGATCCCAATTTCGAAATCTTTTAGACGTCTAACTGTTCATTTGTAAACCGGTCAGCCCGCTATTTCTTCATTAGATTCGTGTTCACAAATGAAGAATTCAAAAAAATTCAATATTATACATCCAAACATAGTGCATCATACGTGAAACAAGAGACTCATCGAAAACCATAATCCTCATATTCGTACAGTCTCCCACATACGAAGCAAGGTAAGATTTAAAGTAAATGACTTGCTAAGCCATCTAAAATGCCTCTTTGAGAAATTAGGTGCCAATCGAAAGTCTGCTTGCATTAGTCTACCAGTGCATTGAGAGGTTTTCGCCAACTAAAGTACAAGGCTCAGTGCTTTGATTAGCATCAACGATAACTTTTTCATCAAGTGGTAGGACTATATCAGTAGCAATTTCTTCTGTAGAACCGTTGAAGTTGCCCATCTTGGGTTATACAAGAGTGTAATTTTTCCACCCAGATATCTGCCACTGTTTTCTTTCTGCGACCATACTGAGCCACATAACCCACGGATTAAGACACTTTGTTGGAAAAAAACTTAAGCTGATAACAGTTTTGGTTTTGATTTTGCTTTAACCAGTTTCAACCTTGAGATTATCATCTGGCAGAAATTCTCAAATTCTTCATTGGGGCTTTTAAGCACAAAATGTTTTTGTGAAAGCTGTGAGACACGTTTTAAGAAGATTGCAAAGATTAAGGTTTTAGACTTGCTTTCTTTAGGGCAGGGTTGCATTGAAAAACGCCGTAAGTCATAGGCGAGTATGCTTGTGCATTCCCCTCTCTGTGCTCCGGCCCTAATGACCTCGTCATCGACGGGACGTGAAAGGTAATGCCCTTTTTTCCTTCTTTATTTTGAGTAATAGTTTTACTATTCAGTACGTTTAACACATGCCTACTAAGTGTGAACGTAGTTATTCAACCTTTCAGGGTTTTGTTCCCAGTTGCTGCTAGAATTATTTTTATCTACTGCAAAACTTTTGTTTGAGCCGCGCTTTTGAACACACGAAAAATTGCAGTCGTGCTCACTTTACATTTAATCCAGTGTAAATGGCAGAAACATCCGGGTCTCAGATGTAAGAAAAGCATAGGGATGTTATCTGCAATTAAAGTAAGTTTAAAAAATCAGTGTGATGAATAACTTCTGGATTGGTAACTCTCTGGCCCGCATGACGCTCAACGTAAGGTAGCTTCACTGTGCACCATGTCTGTGTGGCTGGGATCGGTGTGTGGCGCCTAACGCCTCTCTGCTGTGAAATCCGAGCCCTAGCCTCCTCGGGATGTGAGTCAGATCCAAATGGGCTGCCGTCTCGGAAAAATTAGCAGTTTTACTGGCCGTAACTGAGTGGACAGCGCTCCGGCTTGTCATGGTGGGGTTCGATTTCCGGCTGGGTTGGAGATTTTCTCCACTCAGGGATGGGTTTTTCTGTTGTCTTAACCATCATCGTTTCATCCTCATCGACGCGCAAGTCGCAGAAGTGACGTCACCTCAAAAGACCTACAGCAGGCGATCAGGCCTAAGCGCAGGGAGGTCCTCGCCATAGGACACTTCATTTCAATGACACGACTTAGTGACGTTTTATTTACCTCACAGAACTGCTTCATCTCAGCTATAAAATCGGATCTTGCGTAGTTGCATGTCTATAAACGTTGCAGGAAAGGCCTCCTTTACGGTGCTAAACGTAGCTGCGTGCCCTTTTCGCTTTTATTCGCTAATGCGAAGCTCCTTATACAGATTTCAATAGCCGTGTGCTGGATCTCACACGTTTGCTTGTGGTTACGAAAGCCGACTGAGGAACGAAAGGTACAGCGCTTCAAGCATTTTGCTGCCAGTAAGTGACCTCCCACCATTTATTCTAGGCACCGAATCGAGCGTGCGGCGTTACGCAACAGCCACACGTGCGCTATCCGAAAGGAACGAGTTAATTTCCTTTCCCCGTCGCTGCAGCGCAGGCTGATAGCATTAGTCATCCGGGCGTGAGGCGTCGCCGATCTCGATCTCGTCCTACACGAGCTGACTCCGGGTTGCCGGTAGCGGGGACCGCCGTGGTCTCGCTTTCACCGACTGACCAGCCGACAACTCGGGCGCCAACTTTGCAGCCGCTGCGTCAAGGGCGCAACGCCACGCATCGCTTCACGTATCAGGGGAAAGGCATCACAAGTATAGCAGAGTCTCACACGAACAACATCATCGCTAGCATGAATAGTACCGTAAGATTATTTGGGTAGTAGGTGGACAAACAAAACGGTGACTGACAGTGCACTCGTAGATCCTTTATGCTTATAAGAATTTCAGTTGGATTGATGTTGCCGTCAGGCGATATTCTTACACAGAATAACCTTCACCCCCCCTCACACCGCTACCAAGGTCACTCCTATTTACTCAAGAGATACTGTCACATGCCGGCAGGAGTGGCCGAGCGGTTCTAGGCGCTACAGTCTGGAGCCGCGCCACTGCTACGGTCGCAGATTCGAATCCTGCCTCGGACATTGATGTGTGTGATGCCCTTAGGTTAGTTAGGTTTAAATAGTTCTAAGTTCTAGGGCACTGATGACCTCAGAAGTTAAGTTCCATAGTGCTCAGAGCCACTTGAACAATTTCTGAACGCTGTCACATGTCTTGATATGCTGAGGGCCAATGATAAGTGAAGGCATCGTAATGTCATAGGGCAGCCACTTTCCACGACTTATATGTAAACTAAAACTAAATTAAACCCCACCCGAACAGGCCAGGAAAGCCCAACGGTACCGACCAGCCACCGTGTCATCCTCAGCCCATAGCCGTCACTGGACGCGGATATAGAAGGGAGTGTTATGAGACCATTGCTTTTCACAATGTATATAAATGACCTAATAGATTGTGTCGGAAGTTCCATGCGGCTTTTCGCGGATGATGCTGTAGTAAACAGAGAAGTTGTAGCATTAGAAAATTGCAGCGAAATGCTGGAAGATCTGCAGCGGATAGGCACTTGGTGCAGGGAGTGGCAACTGACCCTTAACATAAACAAATATAATGTATTGCGAATACATAGAAAGAAACATCCTTTATTGTATGATTATATGATAGCGGAACAAACACTGGTAGCAGTTACTTATGTAAAATGTATGGGAGTATGCGTACGGAATGATTTGTAGTGGAATGATCATTTAAAATTAATTGTTGCTAAGGTGGGTGTCAGGTTGAGATTCATTGGGAGAGTCCTTAGAAAAAGTAGTCCATCAACAAAGGAGGTGGCTTACAAAACACTCGTTCGACCTATGCTTGAGTATTGCTCATCAGTGTGGGATCCGTACCAGGTCGGGTTGACGGAGGAGATGGAAAAGATCCAAAAGAGGAGCGACGCGTTTCGTCACAGATTTATTTGGTAAACGTGATAGCGTTATGGAGATTTTTAGCAAACTCAAGTGGCAGACTCTGCAAGAGAGGTGCTCTGCATCGCGGTGTAGCTTGCTGTCCAGGTTTCGAGAGGGTGCGTTTCTGGATGAGGTATCGAATATATTGATTCCCCCTACTATTACCTCCCGATGAGATCACGAATGTAAAAGTAGAGAGATTCGAATGCACACGGAGGCTTTCCGCCAGTTGTTCTTTCCGCGAACCATACGCGACTGGAACAGGAAAGGGAGGTAATGACTGAGGCACGTAAAGTATTCTCCGCCACACACCGTTGGATGGCTTGCGGAGTATAAATGAAGATGTGGTCAGCAAACCGCTCTCCCAGCCGTATGTCAGTTTATGAGGCCAGAGCCGCTGCTTCTCAAAGATTTCCTCAGTTTGCCTCACAAGGGCTGAGTGGAACTCGCCAACAGCGCTCGGCAGACCGGATGGTCACCCACCCAAGTGCTGTCCCAGCCCGACAGCGCTTAACATCGGTGATCTGACGGGAACCACTGTCTCCGCTGGGGCAAGGCCGTTGGCACTTCACCACGTATCTACTAGAATCAAAATACCATTCCAGTAAACATAGGTCCGGTGTGGGCGATTTGTAATATAATTAAGAATGTGCCCTTTCCAGCCGCTTCTCACTACAGTTCGAAATATTATCCTAATTACCACAATCAATACAGTCGCTTTTGGAAAGGGCCTTATTTCATATTTTGCGAAACATAAATTAAGAACGGCAACGGAATCTATAACAATTGACACATCTTTACGCGTTAAAAGAGTCATTATTCCACACATTGTACATGCGTTTTCGATTTAGATACAACGACAGCACTGACATTATTTTTGAAAGAGCTTTACTCCTGGAATCGAATACCTAATTCACTAAGCGTTATATTTCACTTTTCGTTGTTCATCAGTTGTTATTGCTGAACAGGTTTGTGAAATACAAAATAGCGTCAGATATTGAGTTGGAAAGTACTGAAAGTACGAACAATCTTTTATTTCTGGAATTGTCTCTTGTTTTTAATTTTGTAAAGGCTGAAACTGGACTACTGGTTATTTACAAAAACAAATTGCAAGACGTAGAACGTTTACTTAATTACATTAACTATAAATACAGGTATTTCGATAGTAGTTTGATGAAATGGCTTGGGCATTAGTGCTGAAGATTACTGAAAGCATTTTATATGCAATTTGATTAGAGTCTCAATACTGTGAAAATGTTTGAGTAAAAAACGAATACCGTAGCTTGACCACGTGAATGAATTACTTCCTCAAGAAGACGGCCTTATTTCATGACTTTGGCCTTATTATTTTCAAATAGACTGAAAAATTTAGAAGCACCAGTAATGAAATTCTGTAGCTTAAACATTAGAAAGCCCGTCCTGTAACATTCCATATACTCACTCAAAAAATGTTTTCCTTGCTTACTAAAAACTTACGATTTTGTATTGCAGTAAGGTACTTCAACAATGAGTGTATCAAATGTGTTTTAAATAAATTTTTTATTGGGTCTCCACCTACTTAGAGTCAAATTTCACCCACGGCCAACCTTACCGAGAATTATACACTACTGGCATTAATATTTCTGCACCACGAAGATGACGCGCTACTGACGAGAAATTTAACCGACAGGGAGAAGATGCTGTGATATGCAAATGATTAGCTTTTCAGAGCATTCACACAAGGTTGGCATTTCTCATACACAAACAGCAGTTGACCAGCGTTGCCTGGTGAAACGTTGTTGTGAGAACTCGTGTAAGGAGGAGAAATGCGTACCATCACGTTTCCAACTTTGATAAAGGTCGGATCGTAGCCTATCGCGATTGCGTTATATCCTATCGCGACATTGCTGCTCGCGTTGGTTCAAATGGTTCAAATGGCTCTGAGCTCTACGGAACTTAACATCTGAGGTCATCAGTCCCCTAGAACTTAGAACTACTTAAACCTAACTAACCTAAGGACATCACACACATCCATGCCCGAGGCAGGATTAGAACCTGGGATCGTAGCAGTCTCGCGGTGCTCGCGTTGGTCGATATCCAATGACAGTTAGCAGAATATGGAATCGGTGGGTTCAGAAGGGTAATACTGAACGCCGTGTTTGATCCAAACGGCCTCGTATCACTAGCAGTCGAGATGACAGGCATCTTACCCGCGTGGCTGTGACGGATTGTGCAGCCACGTCTCGATCCCTGAGTCAACAGATGGGGACGTTTCCAAGACAACAACTATCTGCACGAACAGTTCGACTACGTTTCCAGCCCCATGGACTATCAGATCAGAGACCATGGCTGTGGTTTAACTTGACGTAGCATCACAGACAGGAGCGCCTGCGATGGTGTACTCAACACCGAACCTGAGTGCACGAATGGCAAAACGTCATTTTTTCGGATGAATCCAGGTTCTGTTTAGAGCATCAGGATGGTCGCATCAGTGTTTGGCGACATCGCGGTGAACTCACATTGGAAGTGTGTATTCGTCATCGCCATACTGGCGTATCACCCGGCGTGATGGTATGGGGTGCCATTGGTTACACGTCTCGGTCACCTCTTATTCGCATTGGCGGCACTTTGAATAGTGGACGTTACATTTCAGATGTGTTACGACCCGTGGCTCCACCCTTCATTCGATCTTTGCAAAACCCTACATTTCAGCAGGATAATGCACGACCGCATGTTACAGGTCCCGTACAGGCCTTTCTGAATACAGAAAGTGTTCGACTGCTGTCTTGGCCAGCACATTCTCCAGATCTCTCACCAGTTGGAAACGTCTGGTCAATGGTTGCCGAGCAACTGGCTCGTCACAATACGCCAGTCACTACTCTTGATGAACTGTTTTATCGTGTTAAAGCTGCATGGGCAGCTGTACTTGTACACGATATCCAAGCTCTGTTTGACACAATGCCCAGGCTTATCAAGGCCGTTATTACGGCCAGAGGTGGTTGTTTTGGGTATTGATTTCTCAGGATCTATGCACCGAAATTGGGTGAAAATTTAATCACATGTCGGTTCTAGTATAATATATTTGTCCAATGGATATCCGTTTATCATCTGCATTTCTTCTTGGTGTAGCAATTTTAATGGCCAGTAGTGTAAATTATTTTCTCGTCCAGGATAAGGAACATATTCGTGACACTTCCTCAACTTTGGTAATGGTTTTAAATAAAATCTCAACATCAGATTCATTATTTCTTTTTATTTGATACCACCACCGGCTTCGGTGTTCAAGACCATTATCTATTGGTATATATTGTATCAAATAGCAGAGTACAACAGTATTAGTCAAGCTGCACCAATAATGATTGTCAGCTGCAACTCAAATACGGTCAAATACATCCACTCCCGGGGCAGGATTCGAACCTGCGACCGTAGGGGTGGTGCGGTTCCAGACTAAAGCGCCTAGAACCGCTCGGCCAAACGGCCGGCTTGAAGTAAGTTGCTGTAGGTCCATCATAAGTTTCATTGAGAAGTATCTTTTTATTTCCTGATTGTGACAGATTTTGTACATAGGCTTTCGTCTGTATTGTTACTCTAAGGATAAAGATCATTTGAAAAAGGAGAAAGATGTCCGAAACTAGTCAAAACGATAGTTCTCAATGCAATTTACGAATAGCTACAGTCATTTATTTCAATTATAAAACAAGTTGAGGATCTGTTCTTGACCTACAGCATGCTGCAAGTTCGTATACAGGGTGAATCACCTAAAACTTGCACCACAAACAGTACTGAAATGGAAAACACTATTGATGTGCGCTTTTCACAGAATGGATTGGTGTTCAGGGACTGGTATTGTTAGCCGATCAACAGATTGTAGTAATACTTGAAAGTGTACTTTTTTGCAAACATACATTTTTAAATGGAAACATGCCTATTGACATCAACCGATTAAAAGCAGGGTACGTTAGAAGGTATGTGGTGTTTGTTGCATGATTATAGTAACAGTCGTTTACGAGATATCGTTTTTTGCCCAGTGTTTGCGGCAATATATGCTTCCAGTCTGGTATGGAACGACTGCTGCAAACGTGTTAGCATTTCAGTGCTAGCATTTCAGTGGAGATGTCCGAGCAGGCTGCAGTAATACATCGTTGTATATCACCTGATGTAGTTTCTTTCAGCTTCTTGCACAGAAAAAATGTATACAGGCGTAAAATGCGAGAAGTAGCCAGCCAGAGTACCAGTCCTCTGCGTCTAGTCCAATGATTGGGAAACAACTCGTAAAGAAGTGCTGTAGTACTTTGTGCACTATTGGCTGGACAGCCAGCACGTTGGTTCCAGAGGTTTCTCCTAGTCTGCAGAGAACCATATACTAGCATCAGTGGAAGATAGTTTGTTAGGAGGCTGCGATACTTGCTCACTTTCATTGTTTCGTCTATGTGAAACGGACTTATGAGCTGATGGTTTACTATCCCACACCACACGTTTATACTCCATGGGCGCTGATGTTTCTTCTGACGAAGCCAACGGGGATTGTCAACACCAGTAGTGCATATTTCGGCCGTTTACCTGCCCATAATTGGTAAATGTGGATTCATCACTAAACAAGATGCATGATATAATTGAAGTATTCTGTCTTAAAATTCATGTACAGAAGTTAACACGAATCTCATAATCGTTTCATGCAGCTCTTGATGAAGAAAGATGGGATAGGGATGGAACCTGTGTTCAAGGAGAATGAATCGTGCGATTGCGGGGGAGCTAATATGCGGATCAACTGCATCAGCAGCAAGAACATTAATCTCCTCTTCTTCTATAGTCACTAGTTTCCTTCTGTTACGTTTGTATGTGTTACACTCTCACTTGTACGTAACTGGTTGAAGAGTCTGATGAATAATTGGCGAAGATCTTGATTTCTGTTGGGGTATGTTGCCGCATGCACCGTACAAGAGCGAAGTGCATTCTTCTTACGCTCTCCATACACCATGAGCATATCGCCTTTTTCTACACTGGTAAATCCCATCATGTACTCAAGACCTACTCCTTGGACTGTCACACACTAATTGACTAGCTCGTCGCAATGGGATCAAGGAACATACTAGCACACTTTAAGCAAACATAACAACACGGTAACTAGCAAATACGCTGATCAATGGCACAAACAAGTGTCGGTGAGTAAACTTTTCAAAATACGACGTCTCGTAAAGGACACGCAGTAGAGTCCTATAACAAACGCCACTGACATTCTAATTGCCCTATTTTTACTGTTTTAAAGTCAATAGGTATTGTTACATTTAAGAACAGTATATATTTCCTCAAAAATACTCCTCTAGGTATTATTACAATCTAGTGGCTAACAATACGAGCTCCTGGATACCGATCCATTCTGTGAAAACCGCGCATCAATAGCACTTTCCATTTCCGTAACATCTGAGGTGGAAGTCTTAGGTGATTCGTCCTTCATATTAAAACCATGTTTACGTGCAGAGATATCCTTTCATGCTTCCGTTCGTTCACTATCTTTGGTTCCCAGATCATCATAGAGTCTCTGAGCGTCGCCTGCTGTGCTTTCTCAATTCGTAATAATACTTCTTACATGTCTTTTTATTATGGGTGCATACCAGTCGTTTAATTACAGTCTGTTTTTAATTTTGTTTAACTTTTAAAGCATTTTAACAGCTTTTATCTCATGATTACTCTGCCTCCTTACCTGCCTGCCACCTACAGGCCTCAGTTGTAACTTGCCTCTCCCTCTCAAAGTGCCACGTCTGGTACGCTTCAGCAGTTGTCTTGTGCCCTCTCACGATGCCTGACGTGTAAGTTCAGGAGACACATGTCCATTTCCTATACTGTAACCGTCTTCTTAAAATATTTTTGCTACTATGGCGTTTTTCCGGTATTTGTTGGTAAGTTGTTTCTCAATACAATTTAATTTATATATCAAACACTCAATGTAATAACATACGAGTTCGCACTACATTGTGTTAGGTTATTGCCTTCATGGAGTTTATGGACGAGATTCTTAGAACATTTATATATTTCAGTTGTTGTTGATAGTGTTTATTACTACCATTTGACTAATTCTGTTGTAATTTGCTTTTCGATGCCATGTAGATAACATTACGTAGTTAATAGGTTGGAGGCAGAATCCATCATGGTCTTAAATAACAATAGAGAGTGCAACTAGTGGGAATACTTTTTTAAGTGTATTGAAGTACTACTTGAAATTTATTGTGTAATCATTCCTGTTACAGGAAATGTTCGACGTATCGTCTTTACATTTTGGTTCAATAGTACACACGTCTCTCTAGTGAGTTGAAACTTCTTCAAGACTTCCATAGGTCACCTCATAATATTCGCTGCTCCGGTTCTTAAATCATATCAAACGGAGAGGCGTACCTTTCAATCCTGAAATGATTTAAGAGAGAAAAATTCAGAGAACAAAGTCAAGTTATTCTGGAGGCCAATCTACGGGCTGTGCTCGATGTACCCATCCGGGACAGTATTGTTTCGTTAGAGATCGTCCTACATGAGAAGCAAAATATCCATTCCACTACCTTGGTTCACCGGTGAACTCTGAGCCTAATTACACTCCTGGAAATTGAAATAAGAACACCGTGAATTCATTGTCCCAGGAAGGGGAAACTATATTGAGACATTCCTGGGGTCAGATACATCACATGATCGCACTGACAGACCCACAGGCACATAGACACAGGCAACAGAGCATGCACAATGTCGGCACTAGTACACTGTATATCCAGTGCTATTCTCCCATGGAGACGATCGTAGAGATGCTGGATGTAGTCCTGTGGAACGGCTTGCCATGCCATTTCCACCTGGCGCCTCAGTTGGACCAACGTTCGTGCTAGACGTGCAGACCGCGTGAGACGACGCTTCATCCAGTCCCAAACACGCTCAATGGGGGACAGATCCGGAGATCTTGCTGGCCAGGGTAGTTGACTTACACCTTCTAGAGCACGTTGGGTGGCACGGGATACATGCAGACGTGCATTGTCCTGTTGGAACAGCAAGTTCCCTTGCCGGTCTAGGAATGGTAGAACTATGGGTTCGATGACGGTTTGGATGTACCGTGCACTATTCAGTGTCCCCTCGACGATCACCAGAGGTGTACGGCCAGTGTAGGAGATCGCTCCCCACACCATGATGCCGGGTGTTGGCCCTGTGTGCCTCAGTCGTATGCAGTCCTGATTGTGGCGCTCACCTGCACGCCGCCAAACACGCATACGACCATCATTGGCACCAAGGCAGAAGCGACTCTCATCGCTGTAGACGACAAGTCTCCATTCGTCCCTCCATTCACACCTGTCGCGACACCACTGGAGGCGGGCTGCACGATGTTGGGGCGTGAGCGAAAGACGGCCTAACGGTGTGCGGGACCGTAGCCCAGCTTCATGGAGACGGTTGCGAATGGTCCTCGCCGATACCCCAGGAGCAACAGTATCCCTAATTTGCTGGTAAGTGGCGGTGCGGTCCCCTACGGTACTGCGTAGGATCCTACGGTCTTGGCGTGCATCCGTGCGTCGCTGCAGTCCGGTCCCAGGTCGACGGGCACGTGCACCTTCCGCCGACCACTGGCGACAACATCGACGTACTGTGGAGACCTCACGCCCCACGTGTTGAGCAATTCGGCGGTACGTCCACCCGGCCTCTCGCATGCCCACTATACGCCCTCGCTCGAAGTCCGTCAACTGCACATATGGTTCACGTCCACGCTGTCGCGGGATGCTACCAGTGTTAAAGACTGCGATGGAGCTCCGTATGCCACGACAAACTGGCTGACACTGACGGCAGCGGTGCACAAATGCTGCGCAGCTAGCGCCATTCGACGGCCAACACCGCGGTTCCTGGTGTGTCCGCTGTGCCGTGCGTGTGATCATTGCTTGTACAGCCCTCTCGCAGTGTCCGGTGCAAGTATGGTGGGTCTGACACACCGGTATCAATGTGTTCTTTTTTCCATTTCCAGGAGTGTATATGGTGACTTTCTCGAAAAGCTTACATTTAAAATAAGTTTGCACCAACTACGGCAGTCAGTAGTGACTAGTAACCCCACACTAGCAATTACGTCACCAACGGCTTCTGTGGAAGCAAGTTTACTGGAATGTTTATGCTTGTACGACTATAAAGTTTCTTTTGTGTCAGACTGTGTATGCCTTTTTTAGATGACCCTACGAATAATATCTGTATCGCTACGAGACAGGGAAGTGACATCGTAAAAAACTTTTGTTACAAATTGCAGAGATACCTACAGATGATTACTGCCTCGTGGAAAGATTCGCAGCTGGTCCTAATAATATTTAAGTAGGCCTACCTCTAAATAGAGGGAAAGATACGATATCGTTTGAATACGTGATCGGTAGGCAGTCAGTGGAATCATAACATCCAGGTTTTAGAGATTTACGTGTAGAGTAAAATAAAGTAGAAAAACCACAAAGATCTAGCTGTGTGAAAGGTAGGTGCCAGATCCAGAGAAGTAAAGAATCGAAAGGAAGTACACACTGCCTGATAAAAGTAGAGAAGCACCCGGAAGTCGTGGTGGAAACGATATGAAACTCCACAGGTTGAGACAGTATGTGAAGTTGTTTAAGTGCTTATAAAATCGAATCAAATTTACAAAGAAGTTCACAGTAAGAGCGCTCTTCTCAGTATGACTTTGCACGCCCTTTGGTGGCCTGGAAGCATGCAGAGAATCAGTCGGGAAGGATATCATAAAGCCGTTGTACCCTTTTCTGGCCCACAAAGCCCACTGGTACGTGATATCCTGGATACTGACACAGCGTAGGAATTGGCGTCTGAACTGGTGTCACACATGTGATAAGACGAATTGACTCAATGTTGTTGAAACTGCATACTGACAGTGTGATGGAGTTGAGATATTACCTGGTTCCACACAAGCTATATATCGCCGACAGATCTGGAGATCTTGCTGGCTACGGGAGTATCTTCACGTCACGCAGCCAGTTGATACAGACACGTGTCAAGTGTTAACGAGCATTGTTATGGTGCCACTATACCGTCGCTTGAGATGTAACACATGTGGACCCAGTATGTCCGTGATACGCCGTTGTGCCGGCAGAGTTCACCCAGTCTATACCAGCCGTGACCTGAAGTTATACGCGGTGGCCGCACGCCACGATGCCAGGAGCCACACAACTGTACTTCTCTTAAACGTTGGAAGAAAGTTACTTCTTCACAGGTGGCCGCCATATACGGCGCAGGGCAGTAAAGACCGCCATTCATCGCTGAAAACAATGCACCAGCATTAGTCAGTAGTGTATGCATCCTTGTCTCGGCACCACTCCAAAAGCTATTGTTTGAATTTCGGTGTTAACGGAGGGCTACGTATGGGGCAGTAATTTCGTTCTCTTCCTGCTGCTGATATTCGACCTTTAGTATGGTACGATACATAATGTTACAGAGAATCCATTGCCTGCTCTCGGATGGCAGGCACAGATGTGAAGGAGTTGCTATATGCCTGACGCACTACACGAGTATACACCTTTATGCGTCATTATACAGAGATTTAATCCAAAAGCTTACATTTCAAATGTGGTCGACCAGAACCTTGAGGACGAGTATGCCTGCTGTCACGTTCCCAGACAGTCCAATATGTGGCCACGATTCGACCATGCGGCCAAATGGAGACACAACACAAGGAAGGTTTTAAGTTCATTTCCTGAGATTCATGTATCACATTAGTACATATCCGGGTCTTTCATGGTGATCACTCACATCTGATGCTGAACACGCCCCTTAGACATCTTACTACGTCTGGTAACAATACTAAACTTGAGCAACACTAAGCAGATTGGTGGCTGTTCTGTCACAGAGAACTGCAACTCTCATTATTTACATACCCGCCGAAGCTGTGTACATTTACGAAGTTACAATGAGATCCAGATTAGTCTGCTGGGTGCTTAACTTTCTTGTCAGGCAGTGTAATTCACTCATCCAATTCCTGATAATCACCTAGTTCAGTTAATGGGATAGGAAAAATTGGCAGAAGTGCTCAGTAAACTGTAGTGGGATGACAAGGTAGACGCAGTGCATTGTGGAAAGCCTTACAAAATTCTGACAATATAAATTTCAGAACGAGCTCAGGAATCTAGTGTTTCTCCCATTGTGTAATCAGAGAAATTCGAGCTCGTACAGAAGGCTACCCAGAATCTTTCTTCCCATGGACAATTCACGAATGGAATAGGAAAGGAGAAATAGTACTGCTACACTATATATGGTGACTGGAAGATTACCGACGTAGATATAATGTGCTTAAGATTAAGCGTCTACAGCGCATATTATTGTGGTTCGATTAGAGTGGCTAACGACCGCATTGAACGAATTTTTTAATACGACTGTAATCGAGTAAGAAGCAGTGTAGACTGTATACTTGGCGAAATATTTACTCGTGGTATAATAGATATTTGCGCAGCAATAACTTTCTCTTGTATGTTGTCCCCAGACAAAGTAATACGCATTCGTAAGATCATCGGTATGACAAATAGTATATATTTTTAGTATATATTTCCTGCAGAGGAAGAAATATATAAGCGGAGTATTTTAAAGGGAGGTAATTAAATAAATATAAACAAAATTTGCACTAAAGTCAACATTAGTTTTCAGCTACCCGAGAGGGGATGACACATCAATTTTTAACGTATGATTCCAACGTTTGAAGAACCTTTTTGAATCAGCTGCCAGATTTTTATTTAGCTCATTATTTCTTGAATTTCTTATTGTGCTAAAACAATTATATCTGATACTTTTAGCACATACAATTTGCAACCATGTTAGCTTACGAAATACGTATTATTTTATAAATCTCTATTGCCACGTATGGGTCTTGTTGACATTAAGGTTTATATATTAACTTCCAATGCAGTCAGCTTGATACCTAGAGAGATATTTTGATTTAGTGGTTTATGTAAACATTTTCTACCGTATTTGATACAATGCCTATGTATGGAACTCATTACAGAGTTTTGTATTTCTTTTCCTGCACTACTTGCAAGAGACTTCATTTTCTTTTGCAGTTTACTGATCATTGTGTTTGGAAATCCATTTGCTATTGAAGTGCCCTTTATATTCCTCACTTCATTATGGAAACCGTGAGGAATGTTCTCTGGTATGGAGCGTCATTGTGACAATGAGAATGTTATGATGACAAGTTTATTCTCATTTTAGCTATTGTTTCATTTCTGTGAACAATGAAGATGGCTCTTTGATGTATGTAGGTCCAGAAAAATATACACTCCTGGAAATGGAAAAAAGAACACATTGACACCGGTGTGTCAGACCCACCATACTTGCTCCGGACACTGCGAGAGGGCTGTACAAGCAATGATCACACGCACGGCACAGCGGACACACCAGGAACCGCGGTGTTGGCCGTCGAATGGCGCTAGCTGCGCAGCATTTGTGCACCGCCGCCGTCAGTGTCAGCCAGTTTGCCGTGGCATACGTAGCTCCATCGCAGTCTTTAACACTGGTAGCATGCCGCGACAGCGTGGACGTGAATCGTATGTGCAGTTAGCGGACTTTGAGC
Source organism: Schistocerca gregaria (assembly GCF_023897955.1). Lineage (NCBI taxonomy): Eukaryota > Metazoa > Arthropoda > Insecta > Orthoptera > Acrididae > Schistocerca > Schistocerca gregaria. The sequence goes on from NC_064924.1 coordinate 435,294,425, forward strand.
GAGGGCGTATAGTGGGCATGCGGGAGGCCGGGTGGACGTACCGCCGAATTGCTCAACACGTGGGGCGTGAGGTCTCCACAGTACATCGATGTTGTCGCCAGTGGTCGGCGGAAGGTGCACGTGCCCGTCGACCTGGGACCGGACCGCAGCGACGCACGGATGCACGCCAAGACCGTAGGATCCTACGCAGTGCCGTAGAGGACCGCACCGCCACTTCCCAGCAAATTAGGGACACTGGTGCTCCTGGGGTATCGGCGAGGACCATTCGCAACCGTCTCTATGAAGCAGGGCTACGGTCCCGCACATCGTTAGCCCGTCTTCCGCTCACGCCCCAACATCGTGCAGCCCGCCTCCAGTGGTGGCGCGACAGGCGTGAATGGAGGGACGATGGAGACGTGTCGTCTTCAGCGATGAGAGTCGCTTCTGCCTTGGTGCCAATGATGGTCGTATGCGTGTTTGGCGGCGAGCAGGTGAGCGCCACAATCAGGATTGCATACGACCTAGGCACACAGGGCCAACACCCGGCATCATGGTGTGGGGAGCGATCTCCTACACTGGCCGTACACCTCTGGTGATCGTCGAGGGGACACTGAATAGTGCACGGTACATCCAAACCGTCATCGAACCCATCGTTCTACCATTCCTAGACCGGCAAGGGAACTTGCTGTTCCAACAGGACAATGCACGTTCGCATGTATCCCGTACCACCCAACGTGCTCTAGAAGGTGTAAGTCAACTACCCTGGCCAGCAAGATCTCCGGATCTGCCCCCATTGAGCGTGTTTGGATGAAGCGTCGTCTCACGCGGTCTGCACGTCCAGTACGAACGCTGGTCCAACTGAGGCGCCAGGTGGAAATGGCATGGCAAACCGTTCCACAGGACTACATACAGCATCTCTACGATCGTCTCCATGGGAGAATAGCAGCCTGCATTGCTGCGAAAGGTGGATATACACTGTACTAGTGCCGACATTGTGCATGGTCTGTTGCCTGTGTCTATGTGCCTGTGGTTCTGTCAGTGTGATCATGTGATGTATCTGACCCCAGGAATGTGTCAATAAAGTTTCCCCTTCCTGGGACAATGAATTCACGGTGTTCTTATTTCAATTTCCAGGAGTGTACTTTGTTACGGTTCTGAGCTCTATGTGACGGTTGTTTTGATTTGGAAGTTATTAAAAGCTTTATGATATCTGTGGTGATCCCAATATCTCCTCTTATCAAACTGAGGTTTGACATTCACATAACTCCAGATATAAAATATTTTCTACTACAACTTGTGTAACATCTACACTATATTTTAATGATGTTGCGAAACTAATACTTTTGTAAAGAAGGCTTCCAATACGAAGTTTTTTATTGTATTGACAGCATGTATTTACACTGAATTATTTTCGACAGGACTAAGCTGTAATCTTCAGTATATAACGGGAGCCATCCCAGACACTTGTGTTGGGTCTTGGTGTATCACAATTGTATTACTCTGTCTAGCCATGAAGACACAGCTATATGGCACAATATCGTTTCACAACCTATACCATGTAGATCTGAAGATGGCAACTCAGTACTGTAGAAAGTGGTAATCAAGCGTACATACACGCGGTCAAGTCAATAAAAACTTCATATTAGAAACTTTAATTATAATGTATTTTTAATCTCTCTCCAGCCGACAACATCAGGTACTTTCATTTTGTGCCATCTATGCAAATATTGATGTATTATAATTGTTATGAGTTTTTAAATGCATGTATTTCTTTCGTTCAGGAGTCCAAGGCCCTACACGGGCTATAGCCAATGGATAAGTAATTATGTGTTAAGTATTTCTTTTATTGGATGCTATTACAGGAGCTACTTCTTTTGTGTGACAAATATAAGAAATTCTCTAACTTGACAGATCCATTTATAGGAAATCGATATTTATAACTGTCTGAGAAATGTAGACACACCATGGGGAAAGATGGAGGGAAGCGAAGTTAGCGCGCCAACAGTAGAGTAGTAATCTTTAGTCAGCACACGGAAATCTGAAACCTGAGTTAGAAAGCGAGACAAAATTGTATGCTAATTATTTTAATGGAGGCTAGGCTAGAAATTTTATTTGTATGTGGCAACGTTGCGTAATATAGATAGTTCTAAATTATTTGGCGTCTGCGAGCAGTAATGCAATAGAACAAATTGTAAACTAGCTACTACTGCTTAATACTTTCCACCGCCGTCGCTGCAACATATCATTTCGACACCTCCATGTAAGGACAAACAAATTAGCATTGTGTCATTGACTGAATCAGTAACCTCATTGTAGTGAATTAATGTGTGTGTGAATTTTTAAGGAGGTGTGTAGAGGAGAACATACTTAACCTAAGTCACAAAACACGTGTTAGGGCCCTGTTGCTGATCCTGACGATTTCGGAGTGTCCATAAAAGTTAAAGCATTTATTTAAAATTTTGATTACATTAATTATTAAACCTTAAACCGGGAAATACTGGGCTTAAACTAACTTTGATTTGCTTAAATAAGTGTTACAAAATATAAGTTATACTTTATACATTTTTATGTATGAAGTTCTTGTGAAAGTGCTGTTGAATGTCATTACAGTTTTATGATCTCCATAATTTAAACATTGTTTTGGTCAGTAATTGATTTTAATTAAAGTGTTTTGCGTTTCTTAAACTGGTCAACTAATAAACGTTTTGGTGTGAAAGGTTTGTGCTTTATTAATGCTTAACGGTATGAAACTTCATACAGATAGTGAGTGACTCATGTTGTTAACAAGCTATCGCCAGATTTAATTTCATTTCTAAACATTTAAACTTCAAGGATACAAATGATTAACTGTTCAGTGTGAACCGTGGGCCGTTTTATTTCTGGGGCACATATTATTACTGCTGCCTGAGGAACCTACTTTCGAATCCCGTTTCCTGTTTCATTCTCTCTTTTTAATACAATGCTGTCTGTGGAAACCAAGTGCCTAGGTCGAGTGCTTTAACCAAATGGGTTAAAGTTCTCGGACTATGTGCTTCACAGCATTGTATTAAAAAGGGATCACGACAATTTAATTCTGCAGAAGTGATACTACTAATAATGCGTTATAATAAAAGGACAGCAGAGAGTGTTAAACATTTAGGAATACCTGCTGTTCAAAGTGGTTCAGAAATGTATCATCTAATGTATTAGAAATAGATAAGGGCCTTACCAGCATATTAGGTTGTTTATAAACCTTGTCATTGAATCGGAAATAACTGTTGCTTAAATTTAGCTTCGAAAATTTTACAAATTCTGTGGTCTCTAGGTTATTTGTGTTCCATCGAGCCGGTCGAAGTGGCCGAGAGGTTTTAGGCGCTACATTCTGGAACCATGCGACCGCTGTCCATCGAATTGTTCTGAATGATCCACTCACTCATTCTATCGGTATAATGTACTGCAAGCTTTTAATGTCCAGAGACTGGAACTGAACTATTAGGAACACTCGACTCCTCCAACTCGTGAATTAAAATAATACTGCATATTAAGAAGTAAATTTTTCAATACGCGTAGCGTTCAGAAAATGTTTGATTACGTTTATGAGAATGTTACCCATTGATCTGTAGGTTTTAAGATGCCATTTTAATTTTGACCTGAAGAGTTTTATTGGATGTTCATGCATCATTTTATCTGTTTTGATAAATGAAAAGCACCAGTTTGCTTTTGTTCTACAACATTACTTTTATTCCTAACCGATTTACTGAGTATTATAACCAAAGAAGTTAAACGTTAGCAGACAACATTAGAAGAGAAGTAACACATGTAGACTGAAGTAGAAACATACAGTAAGTAACATATTTGCAATGAAATAGTAAAAACTTGACAGTACATAAATAACAATGGGGTTGACAGGAAAACCTTTAGCACAAAATAGGATTAGCATGCCTACATAACAGTTTCTGTTAATAAACAAAACTAATAAAATAAAATAAAATTAGTACTAGACAAGGCTGCATCAAGAGGTATGAAACATGGAGAGTGATACACAACCAATTAAAAAAGGAAGAGACAGTTGTCAATGTAAATACAGAGTACATAAGGAACTTAAGCAATACCAATAAGATAAACAGAAAATAATCAATGCAGGAAAATGGAGGTGTCTGAGGGAACATACAGTTAGAGAGTGTGGTGGAACTGCATTTTAACATTAACATTATAATCAAAGCAGTCGCTGTGTACCAGTTTTCATTAAATAAATGAGGAAAGTAAAATATGAACAGTATTTGATGAGACAACTACAAGGGGAGTTAAACATGGACAGTACTACAAGTACAAGTTAAAAGGAAACCCTTAACTATTAAAATCACAGCCTATGAGGAATACAAAGACAACTGCAACAAATAAAACAACTTAATGAATACAGGAAAATGGGAATATGTAGGAAGAGAGAGTGTGGGAAGTAATGAACAACAAAGATGATTATATGAAGTTTAGGAGAGGGGAAGTGTTGAGTTGTGTCTGGTCACTTAGGATGAGATCTGGACTGTGAGCAAGATGTTTATTAATTTCCAGGACTTCCAGCAGGTTGAGTTTATGGCTTTTGTTTGCTAAGTGAAGTACATGGGACACTGGATGGTAGTTGTGACTCTCACTCAGTATATGCTCAGCAAATGCAGAGTCTGAATTCTGCAACCTCTAGCTGCGTTCATGTTCAGCCAGCCTAGCTGATATGTCTCTGGCTGACTGACCAATGTAAAATTTGTCACAATCAGAACAGGTGATTTTGTATACTGTTGGCTAATAAATGGATCTTGTCTTTCCTATTAAAAACAAACTGGGCTGTCGTGTTCCTGACATAGTAGGAAAGCCTATACGTGCAGGATTTCAGTGCATTGGCTACAATCTGTGATACCTGACCTATAAATGGTAGTGTACACCATTTCTTGCAGACAGTGGATGGGGAAGTTTTGGTTGTTAATACTGTAAGAGCTGTATTGCCAGGTCAAAAATGATCCCAGCACCAATGTTTGGAGACAAGCATGCTCCACTCCTAAAACGTTTTGTAGTAAAATCCTTCATTTATGGAGATTCGTAAATATTTTATATCTGAGCCAAGGGGAATGTGAACGGTTAAAAACCAGAAGGATGCTATCTTCACCTTTCAGTGAGAAACATTCATGCAACATTATTCCACAAGGAGAACTGTTACGGTTAAAACAGTGGGATGCTGTGATGACGTTACAGAGAAACGTGGAGAGCTTAACATCTGCGTGTTACTTAATGTAGCAGTGACTGTCTGTCGGACGTGGAATTTCCGTTCATAACGTCGAAATGCTCGTAGCAATCCGACAGACCGTTTAGGAAAGCGAGTCTGATCCGATAAACTGCCCGCCGCACTCGTGCCGAATGTTTCACCGCGATTTCTGGATACGCGAGCGGAGCACTAGAGCTGGAAATGGACGCCCGGCTGCGCCTGTCAGTGCGGCAGCCGCAGGTAATGCGCTGGAGCTGCAGCCCGCGGCGCGAAGCCGGTGGAGCGCACAGGCAAGCCACGCATAGCGGCGCGCCGGTCCGTGTGTCGGATCGGCGCGTCAGCGCCACACCGCACCCCGCTCTCTCATTCGATCGGCAGGCCTACCCTGGTAGTCTGGTAGCGAAAGCGACTGGTTGGTTGATTGGGGGAGGGGACCAAACAGAGAGGTCATCCGTCATATCATCTGCCAACCAGGAAGGAACTACACAACACACAGAGAAAGAGGAAACGGGCAGACAAAGACGTAAAAGGAAAATCTGGGTAGCAGGAAGCGTAAAGAACAGGAGAGGGGGTGGGGGGAAGGAGGACGCTAGGCTGATTTGGTACAAGCACCACTGCCGACACATCCTGATCTCCAGACAACACCATGACCACGACACAACGGGGACAGCACCAGGGAAAGAAGACACAAGGTAAAACAAAACGGCACAAAGACCAAAGAAAAGGTAATAAAGGGGAGGGGGCGGAGAAAATGCGGCCGGTATGGAGGCAAGGTCAAGGCCTCTATAACCATTGCCAACGACTACTGAGGAAATCCAATATCAGAAGGAAATTCAGGTACTTAAACGTGAGACGACAAACCATTTTCACACAGAAAATCGAGGACAGATGTACCCATGCGAGTGTCGTCCATTAACATCAGGGACAAGAAAGCAGGGAGGGCATATTTAGTGCGAAGTGCCAGAATGCAGGCCAATCCAACAAAATTACTGTTCATATTCCCCTTCTCCCAGCTAGATCTATATTTCGTTGACCCACACCTACAAATTGTTGGGGGTGGGGAGTTAATTCCAGGGTAAAAACTGTGGTTCACCCTAATATGGCCACAGGAAGACCCAAGAGGATGGTAGATTCCCGGGAAATGTGGAGGGAAGAATGCTAGGTGTTGGGAGTCTCCTTGATTGTTTATTAAAGACGGGGGTAGCAACACCCTCCCTCCTCTGCAAGAGTTGGCAAGATTTAATGCACATCCGCAAATCCGTGCTCAGGGAGGTCACGGAGAACGGGGGATAGGTGGCAGACCCCCCCCCCCCCCCCTCCACCCCGAGCAAGACAGTTGGCAACCACATAAATCAACTGAACAAGCAGCAGCGTCAAGATTGACAAGACGTTTGTGGGTGGCAGAGAGAAAGGGGTGGCGGGAGAAACACTGAGTTTGAGCCTCTTCACAAAAGACAAGTGATGGAGGACTATTCAATAAAGCAGAGGGTCCGATTAATGGTTATCATTACTTAGTAAACTCAGTCGTGGCCGCGTTTTTTCTTCTTCTTTTTTTAAAGGGTGGAGACCCTCCACGTCCACATCAACTTAGTGAAAATCACAGAAGATCTGCTATCAGCACTGCGTTTCTTAGTTACTAATCGAGGACTTCGCGGGATGCGGGCTTTGAGGTTATCCGTGCGTCTAGATAGGATTACCAACTAAGTCGCATCGAGAAGATAGACAGTGGACGAAAAGCGAACGACCACAGTCAAATAGTTCAAATGGAGCTGAGCACTATGGGACTTAACATCTGAGGTCATCAGTACCCTAGAACTTAGAACTACTTAAACCTAACTAATCTAAGGATATCACACACATCCTTACCGGAGGCAGCATTCGAACCTGCGACCGTAGCAGTGGCGCGGTTCCGGATTGAAGCGCCTAGAACCGCTAGGGCACCGCGGCTGGCCGACCGCAGTTGTGGTCACGTATAATTTGTAACTTTTTATTTGCGGGTGACCGGTTTCGACCTACTATTGAGATCATCATCAGATCTATTTTCCTTGGCTGTAGTGGGAACCGCTGGAGCGGAGCAGGCCAGTCCATGCGGGCGTTGAGAACAGCAGTGTTCCCAACACCAGGATGTCACCTGAGGCTAAGAGACAGCAGTTCAGCTGGCTTTGTACGCCTGAAAGTACTGGAATACGTGAAAAACGGTGTCAACGAATCACAGGTCTACATTTAAACTGCATACATCTTAGTTACTATAAAAAACGAGTTCCAGACTTCAAGACTTCTGGGTGATTCCACTACCTATACTGATTCGTTTTACGCAACCAGCACTACGTCTGTATTAGCAATGGTATCTAGGTAGGCGACAGCCAAGTAATCGATGTAAGTTCTCTTGCAGAGCCTTGGGCGACCATGATGTACATTACCTCTGCCGTTCTTATGTGTGTCTAATCCTTCTTTGTGTAATTAGCGGTGTAATCACACAGATTTTAGATGTCCCTGTAAGTTCATTCCGTTTCCAGTACTTAATTTTTCGTAAATGGTTCAGTAACGTTGACTTATAAAGTATATTTCGCTATTGGAAACAACAAAGTTGAGAGGAGATAACAAAATGGGAAGCATGGAAGTAACAGTTTTCCAGTATACAAACGCTGAAGCTCTTACAAGAGCCGGCCGGGGTGGCCAAGCGGTTCTAGGCGTTACAGTCTGGAACCGCGCGACCGCTACGGTCGCAAGTTCGAATCCTGCCTCGGGCATGGATGTGTGTGATGTCCTTAGGTTAGTTAGGTTTAAGTAGTTCTAAGTTCTAGGAGACTGATGACCTCAGAAGTTAAGTCCCATAGTGCTCAGAGCCATTTGAACCATTTTTTCCTTACAAGAGTTTAAGTACTAGGAATAAACTTACAGAGATGTCCAAATCCTGTTAGACTACACCAATAATTAGACAAAGAAAGATTGCTGACACTTCGGAAAGTCAGGTAGAAGTAAGATATATCTTGGTCCAAAAATACTGCTCATCGCCAATGCCCACTTTCATTTTTTATAGTACCATTCCTTTTCCCAGAAGTTGCCCAAAACTCTAAGAGGGAAGTTTACGTCGTTCACATGGCTGTTACCTGTCTGGATACCATTCACGATAGAGACGTAGTGTGCGTTGCAAAAAACGAATCGGTAGGATCAGCTGAATCAACCTGTATCAGCAAAGAGGGTCTTCCTCCAAGTAAGTCTTGTGGAAGGATTAACGCCAGTCAGGTCAATAATGATCACTGGGATGATTGTCGAAATATTGTGCATAAAATGGAATCAATAATTCGGCTGCATGTACTCCATTAAGACAGCTACTGCAAGAAATGAAGCTAAGAGAGCAGGTCGCGAGCCGTACCTGAATATTGAATTGTACAAGAAAGACACCACTTCAAATTAGATTCTCGATATGGTGCATGTTTTGAATTTACGATGAAGAGTCGCAACAGTTCACTCTGTGATACTAAATGAAAAACTCACTATCGATACATTTACAAGTGCCCCTTGGTGTGGCATTTTGTCTGCAAATACTGGGGACATTAAGACACAGATCTTAGAGATCAGAAACAAAGTGAGTACGATTCTAATGTTGAAAATGCATTCATCAGAAATCAAGGCGCCATTTTTACGCACGTACTACACTGAAAGTCCCTGGCAGATTAAAAGTGTGTACCGGACCGAGACTCGAACTCGGACTTCCACAGCTGTGGCTAAGCCATATCTCCGCAATATCCTTTCTTCCAAGAGTACTAGTTCTGCAAGTTTCGCAGAAAAGCTTCTGTGAAGTTTGGAAGGTAGGAGACGAGATACTGGCAGAATTCAAGCTGTGGGGACGGGTGTTGAGTTGTGCTTGGGTAGTTCAATTGGTAACGCACATGTCGCTGGAAGACAAAAGGTCCCGAGTTCGAGTCTCGGTAACGGCACACAGTTTTAATCTGCCAAGAAGTTTCATATCAGCGCACACTCCGCTGCAGAGTGAAAATTTCATTCTAGTACAACATTGGCTTCCTTCCTTCCCGCTACTGTTCCGCGAGCATGACATTTGTGACAATGGGGGCGCTGGGTCGTTTCTTACTCGTCGATTCGTTCCCTTTCACTGAACTGTGCGGGAGTGTGAGGCTAGTCGTGACAGTACGGAGCCGAATGCACGATCTTGCTGTCGTAAAGTAGTACTGACAGGGCGAAAATGATCGACTCTCGGGATAGGATGGTCCGTAATTAAGCTCCGTTTTGTTAGACTGTGGAGAGCGTAGGACAAACAATAAAGTGATGAAAAGCCTACAACTACGAATGTGCACCGTAAGACGAAGAGCGACCTCCGTAAAAAGTACTATGCTATAAACCATGCTTCACACGGAAAACATGCAAATTTTGAGCAGTGCAAACAAAATGGTAGTATTCTTTTTGATTCCACCTCAACTATGGGAAAACACATGTGCTCCGTCAAACGAAAAAGAGCACAGATCAATGTGACTGTTATGTCCGTATGACCAAAAGATCCTCTGTTTGTCTATTATTTTGAGCATGGAAACTGGCTTTAATGGGCTATAGCATGTTGCGTGGCTTATCAATCAGATCTGTAATTTTTTCGAATACTGTTGTAAATTTACATTGATGTTTATATCAACGATGTTGCTACACACTTTCCAAATATAGATTAAATATCGAAATAAGTTTACAGAGTCGTTGAGACTGGTGTGTGCAAAAATATACACACCTACATATACACACATCAAAAAAACTTTTGCATCACCGCAGTACCCAGATGAAGATAGAAGTTGACTTCGGATATTGTACCACCGACAATGTCCCTTTGACTGTTCAGAGATGTCACTAAACCCGAACAAAGATGTAAACAACCATGCATGAGCAGCGCCTATTAGACGGAGGGAATCCTACAGCCGATCAGTTCCAGTCATTCCACTAGGAAGGAGGTACACGGATCGTGTTGCCTGATGTTCAACCATACCTAGACGGTCAATATCACGGTTCGATCCCGTCCGCCTTGTTGCTTTGTGCCAGGAAGGGCTGTCAACAAGGGTAGAGTCCATGTGTCACGGAGTGAACCAAAGCGATGTTGTTGGGACATGGAGGAGATTCAGAGAGACAAGAACTGTCGATCACATGCCTCGCTCAGACCACCCAAGGGCTACTATTTCAGTGGATGACGCTACCTGCGGATTGTGGCTCGAAGGAACCCTGGCAGCAACGCTACCATTGTAAGCAGGCTGTTTAGGTTTTTTTTTTATTTGTAACACCACCTCTGTATGAAAATCACTGACTGTGTTGTGTGCAGTCTTTGGCTGGTTGGCATTGTTGAAATACTCGCCATTGTAGCGTTGGGCAGTTGGCTGTTAGCAGCGCGTAGCGTTGCGCAGATGGAGGCGAGCCGCAAGCAGTGGTGGATGTGAGGAGAGAAATGACGAAGTTTTGAAATTTGTGAGAATGGATGTCATGAACTGCTATTTATATTATGACTATTAAGGTAAATACATTGTTTGTTCTCTATTAAAATCTTTCATTCGCTAACTATGCCTATCAGTAGCTAGTGCCTTCCGTAGTTTGAATCTTTTATTTAGCTGGCAGTAGTGGCGCTCACTGTATTGCAGTAGTTCGAGTAACGAAGATTTTTGGTGAGGTAAGTGATTTGTGAAAGGTATAGATTAATGTTAGTCAGGGCCATTCTTTCGTAGGCATTTTTAAATGTCAGATTGCGTTGCGCTAAAAAATGTTGTGTGTCAGTCCAATTTTTCTAAGGGGACGTTTTACCATGTTGAGTAATGCTTTTCGTGCAGCCACAGGACGTCGTGTTACGACTCAAACTGTGCGCGATAGGCTCATGATGCGCTATTTCACTCCCGACGTCCATGGCGAGGTCAGTCTTTGCCGCCACGAGGCAGGCCGTTGTGGTCGAGCGGATCTAGGCACTTCAGTTCGGAACCACTCGTCTGTTACGGTCGCAGGTTCGAATCCTGTCTCGGGCATGGATGTGTGTGATGTCCTTAGGTTAGTTAGGTTTAAGTAGTTCTAAGTCTAGGGGACTGATGACCGCAGATGTTAAGTCCCATAGTGCTTAGTGCCATTTGAACCATTTGCAACCACTCAGGATTGGCATTATGTTCTCTTCACCGAGGAGTGTCGCATATGCCTCCAACCAGACAATCGTCGGAGACATGTTTGGAATCAAACTGGTTAAAGTGAAAGCCTTAGACACAATTTCAAGCGAGTGTATCAAGGTGGAGGTTCCCTGCTGTGTTGATGAAATATTATGTGGCGCTGACGTACGCCGCTAATGGTCATGGACCTCGCCGTAACGGCTGTTCAATACATAAAATCCATCCTCCGACCGACATTTGCAACCATATCGGCAGCATATTGCCGAGGAATTCGTCTTCATGGTCGACAATTCGCGCCCCCGTTTCGCAAATCAGGATATTGACATCGCTCGACTAGAGTGGCCAGCAGGTTCTCCAGACACGAATCCCATTAATCATGCCTGGGATAGATTGGAAAGTACTGTTTGTGGACGACGTTGAGGAGTGGGACAATCTGGACCAACAGTGCCTTGATGAACTTGTGGATAGTATGCCACGAGGAATACAGGCATGGATCAATGCAAGAGGACTTGCTACTGGGTATTAGAGGTACTGGTGTGTATAGCAATCTGGGCCACCACCTCTTAATGTCTTGCTGTGTGGTGGTACAAAATGCAATTTGTGGTTTTCATAATCAATAAAAAGGGCGTAAATGATGTTTCTGTTGATCTCTATTCCAGTTTTCTCTACACCTTCTCGGAATCGAGGTGAGGTAAAACATTTTTGATGTGTGTATGTCATATACAGGCATACTTACACACACATACATAAATGCGCATATACAGGTTATCACCCTCTCCCCCACCCCCTAAAAAAATATCCGACAAGCTGTGAGGACAGGTTCCTTACACTAAAATAAGAAAGAAATGACTAGGGCTCCATACCTTAAGAGTCATGAACACTTTTTCATCTTCGATCCTACGAAACAGATGTGTTCTACAGCAGTACTTCGCTTTCCATATTTTGGGAGGAGGTAGTATGCAGTAAACGTGTCTAACGCATATTTTTTTGCTATAAGGAATAGTTCATCATCACTAGTGTGAAACACCCTCTACTAATGAAAAAGTGCTCATAGCTTGGAAATTATTCATGTTATGGCAATGTTTACTACACTTTTTTTCTCGTTTTGGTATAAGGAACCTGTCTGTCAAACTTTCCGACTTCTTGTTGTTTTTTTTTTCTTTTTTTCGAGTGGGGGAGGTGGTAGAGGGGACACCTTGTATGCTTATAAACACATAGGGTATTTTCGGGAGAGGTGGACCACTGGGTGAGATTGTCTAGATCGTTAGATTCTAACTAAGCCGCTTGAAAGCGCCACTGGCGCTCTTGTAGCTTGGTGGCGGATAAGATACGAGGACCTAATATTTTTAACCTGTTTTTTCGCAAGTTTTCCAGTAATACACTGTGTAAATGTGGATTAAGGTACGTGAAAGTTTTCTCTGCACCTCCGATAAAGGTTTTCCACATCAGCATCACGTAGCCTTACTAACATCGAGTATTCGTTCAGACACGACCCTAGTTGTGAGGATAGAAGCGTCTGCTAGTAACAGGGCGTCTGCTAGTAACAGGGTCACCATGACGGCCTGGTCAATCTCTGCCGGAAACTCGAGAGATGTGGTCCACTAGGATGACCAAGCTGTTCAGAGGTGTTAAACAAAACTGTGGTTTTGAGCACCACATTTAACTATTATAATTTCAAAAATAAAAACTGCAGGGAACATAAGTAAAATTAGCCCTTTAATTTTTTTAAAAATAGTTTCTATTTAGTATTAGTCTTTAATATATTTTTAGTTGAATTACATGAAATAAACTTTTATTTTGAGGCTAGGCAGTTAATATAACTCATGATTTACCGTCTATAGTTTTGGTACATACTAGTATTTTAATATACAATCACTCTCCTGAACGTGTCATTGTAATTGCCTAAATGTAAATGCAGGTTTTTCCTAAATTTTTATGGTCTTCTGTGTGCAGGAAAATGCCGATACGCTATGAAAGAAAAGCAGTTTCCGTAAATGGGCTCCAGCAACACACACACACACACACACACACACACACACACACACACACACACACACACACACACACACGCATACGTAAAAGAATGATGGACTGAAGAAATTGTACAGAATACCTATAACGCTGTGAAAGGCCGCGCAGTGGGTGTCAATGCAGCTGTTATGCATTAGCAGTTACCATCAATCACATTAAAAAGAAGATTACAATCAGGCAATATGACGGAAGTTCGTCTTGAGCCACCAGCACTTCTGGGAAGATGCTGAGAAAAAAATGGTACGGCACAATAAATAAATTTGCTGTGGAGGGTTTTTCTGCTAATAGAGAGACGGCTCGAGTGATGGCTTTCACTTTAGCTGACAGCCTCGAAATTCCCCGTCATTTTAATGAGGTACGCCAGGCAGCAGGTTATGACGGCTTGAAAGTTTCTTAGCATGGAACCATGAGTTAGCAGTTACAAAAGTTGAAGGAATATCGTAAACACAGGTACGGAGATGAATAAGGGAGCAGTAGACAACTGTTTCACAATGCTGAAGAGAAGCCTCCCGGATGATTTAGTCGGGAAACCAGATCAGTTTTTAATGTAGATGAGAGTGGTTTACAGCCGAACAATAAACTCGGGCAAGTAATAGTGAAGAGAGGCTCAAGAAATTTAAACACTTTTACTAGTGTTGAAAAAGGCGAAAAAATTTCGGTTGTTGTTTGCTTCAGTGCTGAAGAGGTGTACATTCCTCTCTGCTACATTTTCAACGGGAAAAATACGAAACAAGAGTTAACTGACTGAATACCACCTGAATGAAAAGTTGAGAGAAGTCAGTCTATGTGACTTTTGTTATATTTTATGCTTGTCTCAGAGATCATTATCTTCTGAGGAAACCAGCTGGAAATGTCATCCTTATTTGGATAGGCATGCCTCGCATTTCTCAGTGGTTGAAAGTGTCGAAGGCTAATTGCATTAAACTGTTAAGTTTGCCAAGTCATACGACCCATTTCCTGCAGCCTATTCACCGCTGTTTTTCAAGTCATTGAAGACGTTTTACTACTCTTCTTGTAACAGTTACATGCACAATAGCCCTGGAAGACAAATACCAAGGCAGCAATACGGCAAATTGTTGGGATTTGCATGAGAAAAAGCAACAACAGTCGCCAACGCTTTGTATGGATTTAGGGCAACTGGGATCAAACCTTCCTACATGGCAGCTATTCCAGCTCGCCACCGAAGAATCAGCACAAACAACACTCGAAGATGTATCTTCTACCATCAGTGGAGAAACCAGAAGTGCTGGTTCAAGCAGTTTTTAAGACATCCCAGAGAAGTTAGCGGATCCAGAGGTAGTTCAGTCATCAACGAAAGTTCTAAATAAGATCTCAACGATCCTGGAGACGATAAAAGAAATCACTCCACGAGATGCTGCCACAGTGCTGCTAGAATTTTAAATTCTAGGGAAAACATTCAATCATAAACTGACAAAGCCAATAGCGCTAACAGAAAAACACAAGGTGAATAGGCAAAATGTGAAGAAGCCAAAAGTTCCACCAATGAAGGGAAAAGTAGGAGCGGCATCTCTAGTTCAGAAGACTCTGATCCCAACCTGGGTGACAGTGAAGACGAACGCTTTTGGGCGGGCCCTGGGGAAGACTACTACTGCACAACCACCAAAGATGGTTGGCTAAATGGTGTTAGCTGAAGCTGTCAGCTGCATGAAAGCTGCATAGAATTCGATAACACTTGTGACGTTTGTGGTAAATTTGACAAACGAATAAGGAGATAAGAATGAAATTTTCAATTTTGCCGTATTTAATAATTTTTAAATTTTCCCCGTTTGAACGCTGAGGGGCATTGGAAAGATTTTTTCGGCGACTAAACGCTAGTTTCTTTAATCTGGATGTTTCCTGCGATTTATTTCATGTTGCAATCAATAGAACATGCCTTACATTCACACTGTTACCTGGTGATCGCCGATCCATCTCACCCAGACGGTGCGCGCACGATGGACTATTAACGAACTTTTTATTTTATCTTACTTTCTTTACTCTCACGTCCTAGTTCACAATTTTCAGGAGTTTTTCCTATGCATGTTGCAAATATAATTAGTGTTAGACAGCCGCCTGCTGTGGCCGAGCGGTTCTAGGCACTTCGGTCCGGAACCGCGCTGCTGCTACTGTCGCAGGTTCGAATTCTGCCTCGGGCAAGGATGTTTGTGATGTTCTTAGGTTAGTTAGGTTTTCGTAGTTCCAAGACTAGGGGACTGATGACCTCAGATGTTAAGTCCCATTGTGCTTAGAGCCATTTGAACCATTCTTTGGTATTAGATTACCTTTTCATTATAAAATGACTTGATTGTCCCAGAGTTGCATTTTCATACATACATACGTACAAACACTGAAGAGCCAAAGACCCTGGTACCCCTACCAGTGTCGTGCAGGGCTCCCGCGAGCACATTGAAGTGCCGCAAGGTGACGTGGCATGGACTCGACTAATGTGTGAAATAGTGCTGGAGGGAAATGAATCCTGCAGGGTTATCCTTAAACCCGTGAGGGTACGATGGGGTGGAGATCTCGCCTGAACAGCACGTTGCAAGGCATCCCAAATATGCTCAATAATGTTCTTGTCTGAGGAGTTTGGTGGCTAGCGGAAGTTTTTAAACTCAGAGGAGTGTTCCTGAAGCCACTCTGTAGCAATTCTGGACGTGTGGGGTGTTGCAGTGTCCTGCTGGAATTGCCAAAGTCCGTCGGAATGCACAATGGACGTGAATGGATGCTGGTGATCAGACAGGACGCTTACGGACGCTCACCTGACAGAGTCGTATTTAGGCATATCAGCGGACCCATGACACTCCAGTTGCACTAACCGCACACCATTGCAGAGCCTCCACCAGCTTGAACAGTCCACTGATGACATGCAGCGCCCCAGTATTCATGATGTTGTCTCCATACCCGTGCACGTCCATCCACTCAGTACAATCTGAAACGAGACTCGTCCGACCAGGCAACATGTTTCCTGTCAACAACAGTCCAGTGTCGGTGCGGACGGGCCCAGGGGAGGCGTAAAGCTTTGTGTCGAGCAGTCATCAAGGGTACACGAGTGTGCCTTCGGCTCCGAAAGCTTATATCGACGATGTTTCGTTGATTGGTTCGCACGCCGTCACTTCTTGATGGCCCAGCATTGAAATCTGCAGCAATTTGCGTAACGGCTGCACTTCTCTCACGTTGAAAGATTCTCTTTAGTCGTCGTTCGTCCCGTTCTTGCAAGATATTTTTCCGGCTGCAGCGATATCGGAGATTTGATGTTTAATCGGATTCCTGATATTCAAGGTACACTCGCGCAATAGTCGTACGGGAAAATGCCCATTTCATCGCTACCTTAGAGATGTGGTGTCCCATCGCTCGTGCGCCGACTATAACAACACGTTCAAACGCACTCAAATCTTGATAACCTGCCTCTGTAGCAGCAGTAACCCATCTAACAACTGCGCCACACACTTGTCTTATACAGGCGTTTTCGACCGTAGCGCCGTATTCTGCCTGTTTACATATGTTTGTATTTGACTACAAATGCCTCTAACAGCTTCTTTTCGTTTCAGTATATATACATTTGACATAAGCGGATCCTACATATATGCACACGCACATACACTTCGAGGGGTTGCAGAAGACGTCTTGAGGAACAAATTCACGAAAGGGACCCACGTCTGGGAAGGTGATCCAAAGACACTACAGAGCTTCTATCTGTCGAAGTTATAGGCGCTATGCACCTGCCACTAATCCATCCCCTTCATCAGGAAACCTGACTTCGCCTGCAGTGTGCGGACCGTAGGGCGGTATGTCTCGAAGTGTTTTTAGTTATTCATTGATTGCCACAATCGCCAGCGGAGAAAACAGAATTAGTTACTGCATGGAATGGCCTTGTCTCCTATGGCTACGATGCTCTGTTTCCGCGGTGCATTGCTGTTACGGACAAAGGTTTCCATCTGCAGTTTATTTTTCTCCTGTACGCGTGTACCAAACAACACTGGAGACTTTAGAGGATTCAGGGACAAAAATAAACTGCACAGCCTGAAACAGTCATCCACCGAGGCGAAACAGCATCGCATTCATAGGAGGCCAGGCCTTTCTACGCAGAAGTTAGACCGATCTTTCTCCTATGGCGATCGTGACAATCAATTGTGATCACTGAATAGGAGCAGAGCCTTATCAGAGTCGTGATGAGACCTGCCAAAATCATTATTAGCTACCTCGTCAACATGATGAGTGTGATACGCAATCGTATTACGAGAATCTAGAGAAATTTAGATATACAGTGAAATAAAAAAACGAAAACAGATTACATTACGACCGAGGATGGCTATCACTCTGTGGTGAGACTTAAATGGTGTAGAATGAGTGTCATTGGGGACATGGAGCGGCGTTCTGTGTTGTTTAGCGATGAGTCTCGTTTCCACTAGTGACGACCAGATCGACGCCAGCTTGTCCATAGACGATTTTGTGAAAGGTCGCAGGATGCAGCGATACTCGAAACCCACACCTACAGCTTTCCCATTCCTGTAATCATCGTGTGGAAGCTATGGGAGAAAACAATGGGACTGGTCAACTGTTGAAGGGAAACTGAATGCTGGCACGTATGTGGATACAATGCTGTATTCTGTTGCGACAGCATTCGTATTTCATAATATATTCTCATGTTGCTGTAGGGTAGTTCTGCAAGTGATTTCAACTTTAATATCACCTCATTTTTGTTTTTCAAAGGATAAGTGAAGAAGGGAGACTGGTGTTTAAAATTCCATCAAAGTCGAGGTCGTCAGAGAGGCAACGAGAGTGAAAAAAATAAAATATGTACTTTTCGTGGCAAGCATATCGGAAATAGAATTAACTGATTTAAGGGAACCAGAAAAAATAAAAAAAAATACTTCTCGGATGGGGCTTTGAGTTCCGCTTCTCCCGATTGCGAGACTAGTGTGTTAACTTCTACGCTTCATCGATTGAATTCTAAATCAGCAAGTAAAGGTGTGAGGTAAAGGAAGAGAGGGAGAGACAGCGAGACATTGACAGCTCCGAGCTGTTTAAGCACTACGAGTCGAAAGAAGACAATATGTTCGAAGCTTGTACCGTCTTAAAAATACGATCCAGTTGACAGCGACGTAAGTAGACATTGTTTCTGATTTTAAAGTCTACTGTGGCATTCCTTATGTATGTTGTCTCCAGGCAATAATATGTTGTAGCGGAGATGCAACAATATTAAGAAAGACTTAATGGCATAAGAAAACGAGAGGTGTTGGTCACGTCACCCATTAACTACCTTACAAAGCCAACAGCGACTGCGTCAGTAGATTGCTGGCGCTAGTTGAACTAACCGTTATTGTGACGGCTGAATCACTATGTGTCAGGTTTAAATGAAATTAGCACTTACATCACGGTGTGAATATATCGGTGATGACCGAAAGACTGACGAGAAAGAGCAGCGTAACTGTTCGAAGAATTCCTGTTCTCCGTTACAGGAAAATTCTTGGCTTGTGATGCAGCCTACTTCAGCAAAAAGAGAAGAAAAGTGTAACGCTTGGTTGTTGGTACTAGTTAGAAACAGATACAAATAAGAGAAATTTAATGGGAGTCTCGGCCCTGCGTTTTATAGTAGGGTTGTAACTTAAATAGTGGCAACTATTTATTCACAACCGATACAAAAGAGTTACATGTTTGCACCTGTTACTGTCCTTCAAAGTAGTCACCAGCGTTGTGTAGAACCCGTTGCCAACAATGTGGAAGGCGTAGTGTACCATTAGCAGAGCCTGTTCTGTTGATTGTGCGAATGGAGCGGTATAATGCCTGTCGAATCTCTGGAACAGTTCTGTAACGAATGCCTCGAAGTGGTGCCTTCATCTTCGGAATAAAATCAAAGTCACAGTGACTTACGTCCAGGGAGTATGTTGGATGATACAGTACTTCCCAGTCCCATTGACCGAATAGCGCAGCCACAGCTTGCGCTGTATGCGCCCACGCATTGTGGTGTAAAATGATGGTTGGGTTGCGCAGAAAGTGTCGCCGCTTCTTTCGCAAAGCTGCTCACAGGTGATGCTCCAAAAGTGAAAACTAATACTGTGCATTGACGGTCTGCCGTGGAGGAACTTAATGCGTTAGGATAACACCATCAAGTCGTACACGAGAATTAGCATAACTTTCACCATGCTGGGGCTCTGGCGCACCTCGGCTTTCGCGGCGACCCATAATGACGCCATTCGTTGGACTGGCGTTTAGTTTTGGCTCGTATGATGTGGCCCATGATTCATCCAGTGTTCCGATACGGCGTAAGAAAGCCGCTCCTTCGCGCTCATAGCGCTCCAAGTACGTCTGAGCAGTGTCGTAACGCATCCATTTCTGCCAAGTCATGCGGAACCCATTGCAGTGCAATTTTTCGCATGCCCAGACGTTCCTTCAGGATGCGAAGCACAGTCATATACACTAATCTGGTTTCGTGGGTGATCTCACGAATCGTATGGTGTCGATCACTGCCCACTTACGCGGCAACAGCATGCACTTCTTCTTCAGAGACGCTAGGACGACCTGCCCGATGCATATTTGCCACAGTCTGCCGATCTTCGTTGAAGGATTTTACACACCGTGCCACTGTTCTGTACGGCAATCCCAATTCCACGCGTTTCTCTTGAAGACCTTGACGACACAGTCTTGCTGTACGACCTCTGGCACATTCAATCTTGATCCAACTCCTTTGTCCCTGTTTCGAAAACATAGACACACCGTTACGTTAGACCACTCGCTTGCAAGTGACTGTGTGTCCCTCGACTGTGTGCACGCCGGTGACGTGGGACGGGCGAGTCCATTTGCTCGGAGGTATGGTAGGTATGTCAACAACGTGTGCTCTCAGCGACATTAGTAGATTCCATTTTACAGTGTCTCCACTGCAGTATTGCCACTATTTCACTATTTGAGTTCCAACCTACTTATTAGATAGGTACTTTACAGGACCACATGATCTGGATGAGGCCGCGTTCGGTAGTACATCACTTTCAGAATGGGCCTTTAAAACCGTACCTATTCGCCAGTAACATAATATTTTTGTAAATCACTCAAATCGTATACTGTATTGTTATAACAAACCGTTACAGGTGTTACCCATGAAATGAACAATACATACGAGTGACAAACATAAATTTGGAATTCCAGTGAAGTTATAATTGTCGTAACGTAACGCCAGAATCTAAACCAAGTGAAAAAATCTCTACACCGGATCATGAGGAGAAATGATTGCCATACGCAAGAGATTAGAATTACAAGTGGTCTCCTGAACAATTGTCCCTGTAGCTAAGGGGACCAAAGAGGTAACAGAGGAATTTTTCAAAAAGCCTAGTACTACGTGAGAAAGAAATAGTGCAGGCTAGGTTCAAAATAGTCGACACACTGATGCGTAAAGCGGTACTTTTGTGCCTAACATGGTATCAAAATAGCACCAGATATCTGAAGAATGTGTTTGGAGGTAAAGGAACCCGTAGGATTAATTAAAAATCGATTCTGAAGGTTTTGCCTCATTCAACGCAAAATCACCGTTTTGTGACTTCGTTGCTTGGCAGTTCCAGTTCAGTAGGCACCTTAGGACACTGTGGATGAGATTTAACCTCTAGGGAAGATGATGGCAGTAACGAGATGTGCGAGGTATAAATCTGGAACGCGAGGAGAAATTTAAACCTAACTTTGTACACATATGGTTAAAAAATGGCTCTGAGCACTATGGGACTAACCTAAGGACATCACACACATCCATGTCCGAGGCAGGATTCGAACCTGCGATGTTGTACACATATGGCTCACTATATATATATATATAACAACGGCGTGGTCAGGGATTTTCTCTGCCTCGTGATGACTGGGTGTTGTGTGATGTCCTTAGGTTAGTTAGGTTTAAGTAGTTCTAAGTTCTAGGGGACTGATGACCATAGATGTTAAGTCCCATAGTGCTCAGAGCTATTTGAACCATTTGAATTTAAAAAGACAAGTGTGGAGGTAAGACACTCTTAGTACCGCCAATGGTAAGGTTATGTTTGTAAGAAAGTGTCTTACAAGAACAATCTTAATTTCAAGTTTTTCTAATCGCCTGGCTACAGTCTAAAAGACATTTCAGAGTCCGTTCGCTTTGGAAAGTGAGTGACATGTAAATAAACAAACTTCGGTTTTCCCTTTCGCTATGTGTTATGTGACTGAGATAAATACGTAACCGCATGACGCAGGTTAAAAGGTGAAGTTTGGTCTCAATAAAACTGTTCCAACGAATTGTAACGTGAATTCTCAAAGACGTCATATTATTCGCACTGATCCTGTACAGTTCCTAATGTCCTCTCTGTACACGGACATTAAGAAAGAGGAAAGAATGACCAGAAGAAATGCAATGATTCTCCGACACTCCGAGTTCTTTGCAGTCCGGAAATTTACATTTTACGGCTGTGATAGATCATCGTCAGCATAATCATCAGTGTAGTCTCATTGTGTCACTATTTTCTCCTGCTCCAAATATCCCATCGAATTTAACAAATCGATTCTTTTTACGAGACTACGACTGCTGTTCAGAAAGCTGGGAACCATCGGCCGCGAAATGGAACCCATAGTGAAAATCGAAAAGGCTTTATTTGCAGCAGTTGGCTACTTCTTCTATCTGCTTCTCTACATAGTCGACTTAGACATCAGCTGCTCCAACTTTTCAACACCCTCGTCATAGAACGCAGCCTCCTGTGCTTTCCAACAATTTTCTACGGTGGACTACAACTCGTTGTCTGTGCAAAGGAGTAGTCTTCATAGCTAGAGGTTCGATTCAGCAGAGATGAAAATCAGAGGGAGTCAAGTCCGGACTTTGCGGTGAGTGATCAAACACTTACAGTCAAAAACGGTGCAGTGACGTCCTCATTGCCCCTGCAGTGTGCGGCTGAAGACTGCCGTGAAGTTGGAACTGCATGACAGTTACATTTGCGGGGTTGCATGAAATCAGGCGAAATCTTTCGCCAGGCACCTGTACTTGGCGGGAGACACTACTTTCTAGGCATCTTTCCGGGCACAATGTGCGCTTAGGACTGAGAAGAGCAACATGGCGCTGTGTACAAGCATACAGAGTCTCTGCTCAACAAATATGTGCAAAGCTTTATCAGATTTTCAGATTGGTTTCCATTTCGTGACCGATCGTTCCTTACTTTCCGAATTCTACTTTCGTAATTTTTGAAAGTCAGTAGTGTGATAAGAGTTTAAAAAAGGGTAATCAATTTTTAACGTAAACTGTCAAAGACGTGATAGGTAAATCGACTTTGGAAGTAGAATTATTACTCCCAGTGATGGAGGCAGTCGAAAGCTGGCTGAGTGACTCGAGCATTCGGCTGCAACCGGTGGCGTGGTCATAGCGGGATTGTGTGGTGTGGATCTGTGACCTGAGGGTTGAGGCAGACAGCTACTATGGTACTGCTCCATCACAAGTTGCCACTCAGTCTCCACTCGGAGGCTGTTTTAACAAACAAACAACAAAATTTCTTTGCTCTCCTGTATGCCGTCGGTAGGTGTAGCCACTTTCTCTAGCTAGGACACACGTTACCAGAGGCAGTTGAGTGCCCAAAACCAAGAAGTGCCTTTTTGTGAGCCGAGGTTCCCTCCCCTATAACCTTCAATGACCTTTGTAATTAAGCTGAAGGTTCTGTCTGCAATTAACCTTTTCACACATACAACGAATGACCTCACATCACTGACACGTATTATTATATTTTAAGGAACGAACTTTAAAGTAATATTTAGGTACTTTCTTGTAAGTGTTCAATTTGCGTTTTAATGAAATTTGTTGAAGAAAGGCTAAATTTTGGTTCAGAGGAATCTCACTGGAACATCAGTGGTGAAATTACACAGAGAAACTACATACCGGTACTTCTTATTACTGAACTGAAACTGTGATTACTGCATATACTGTGTGATGTATTTTATTGCTGTGTCGTCTTGCTGTGTAGAACAAGCGCTGAGACTGGTCTATGACTCCACGGCGCTGAAAATAAAAAGTTGTACATTTCTATTCATCGTTTCTGACCTGATTGTAAAGGTACTAGGTGGTGAGGTACTAGGGGGTGGTCAGACTGAATCAGGTACTGAAATGACAGGAAATTAGCATTTTTGGTGTACATGAACGACATTTAATTGCTACTAGAGTATTATCGTGTCTGCCTGCAGTTTTGAAAACACTAACTGAAGCAAAAAACATCTTGTTTGGGTCTTTCAGAGTTATTTGCCCTTATTTGTATTTCCACGTAGATCCAATATAATTTTTTTTTTTTTTGCAATACATTTATTGTAAGTCGCAATTACGGCGAATAAGTTAAACAATAAGGCGTGTTGTTAGCCTCATTAGGCTACCTACCGTTTAACAGACCTATCTGAATTACTGTTTCGGCAAGTTTCTTGTAATCTGGACGTAGCCCCTTGTATTTTTTCCTCTTTTCTTTCTCGATCGATTGCTGTGGAGCTGGATACGCGTCTCGAATGTGGTGCTTAAATTCAGTGAGTTCAGTTGGTTACGCAATCCACGAGCAATAATTAAGCCCATTAAAGCTGTTGCACCGCAAACCATTTATTTGACAACTATTGTTGCAGAATGGCCAGTCCCTGTCACCGCCTACACACACTGATGTCGTTGTCGTATGTGTCCTTTTATCACGTGGTCCTGTCTTGGAATCCAGCAAATAGGTTTCTCGGTTCCAGCTGCCACTATCCACTGGCTACGTATGTTGCTCACACCCATTTCGTTTTCATTCCAATTACAAAGTTTCCTACTCGTGTCTGCAATATGATAACATTTCAGTGACAGCAAACACAATTTGCAGCATCAGCTAGCTGCTAAAATACAACACATGAACCAACCGCTAAGATTGGTTAAGGTAGGATTTATTTTATAGCACATGAAATATGTTGTACCGAGTCTAAATTAAGTGAGGTACAAATGAGGAATCAGTAGGTGAAACACACAGTACTGCGTAAATACAAAACCAGGATTTAAGTTAATGCCTGGACATTCACGAAACCCACACATCCGATTCACAGCACCGTACCAGCACGTCAGGATGACAGTTTCTGTAATATGTCTTATCACTTTTATGTGTATAGATCCCCATCAGAAGGCTGTAACCACCGCTAGTGCAGCCTGACACATCAGATCTAACCACTGTAATGCACGAAACGCGCCCCACCACTTTGTCGTAGGAAAGCCCTCAGTGAGAATACCGTTACACTGTTCGTCGCTTAGTGGTGTGGTTATGTATCTTTTCTCCTGGAGTATTTCAAACGGTGTACAGAGTCACAACAATGAGTATAACAAGAAAAGGCAAGATAACAGCTGTGAGATAGCGCAGTGAAACAGTTTTACAGAAGGATTGCGATGAAGCCACGTCCGTTGCTGCTCTAGATACAGTGCAGTGTGGAAAACGCGTTATTACAGGAAGAACGTCAGCAGTATTTCGGCTCTAGAAAGTTTACCCAGTTTAATGAAACAGAAATGGAGCGATAAGAGACCAGCATCCCAGAGGATACACTGTTGCCCTGTTTTACCACGAACAGCCATCTCTTGCAGAATGTAACGGTTTACATAAAAGATCCTTGTGACTTGCAAGTAGCACAGGACGCTGAATCTCTGCAGAATGAAGTAGTGGCATACGACAACTGAACTGCGCATGCTACGGAACGTCGATGGAGCCAGCCGCTCTGTACGAACGGGACAGTAAAACTGAACACTCTGGAATCTGGAGAGGGAGGATCTAAAACTATCAACACCATCAGTTTAACATTTCCTGCTCCATTTGTGAATGGTACATGTGGACAACGACTGTCAGTTATCCTACATAACAGCTCAAATTTCCTCTGTTTGCCCTCCATGTTCTATGAAATGCTAGTGGGATAAAATAATCCAAAGTGATAAGGGTCCCAGACTGCCGACCAATACGCTGGCTTTGGTTCAACGAGGGTTTTGTCACATTTCTTCCGTAGAGGTATTACATGTCGTTAGGATTGTTCCAATGAAACCACGTTTAGTATGTTTTGCGTAATTAACAATAAAAACGGGAGACGAAGAACTAGGTACATCTACATCTACATACATACTCCGCAATCCACCATACGGTGCGTGGCGGAGGGTACCTCGTACCACAACTACCATCTTCTCTCCCTGTTCCACTCCCAAACAGAACGAGGGCAAAATGACTGCCTATATGGCTCTGTACGAGCCCTAATCTCTCTTATCTTAAATTTCTGGTCTTCCCGCGAAATGTAAGTTGGCGGCAGTAAAATTGTACTGCAGTCAGCCTCAAATGGTCTCGCGGTTCTAGGCGCGCAGTCCGGAACCGTGCGGCTGCTACGGTCGCAGGTTCGAATCCTGCCTCGGGCATGGATGTGTGTGATGTCCTTAGGTTAGTTAGGTTTAAGTAGTTCTAAGTTCTAGGGGACTGACGACCTAAGCAGTTGAGTCCCATAGTGCTCACAGCCATTTGAACCAGCCTCAAATGCTGATTCTCTAAATTTCCTCAGTAGCGATTCACGAAAAGAACGCCTCCTTTCCTCTAGAGACTCCCACCCGGATTCCTGAAGCATTACCGTAACACTCGCGTGACGATCAAACCTACCAGTAACAATTCTAGCAGTCCGCCTCTGAAATGCTTCTATGTCCTCCCTCAATCCGACCTGATAGGGATCCCAAACGCTCGAGTAGTACTCAAGAATAGGTAGCACCAGCTTTCTATAAGCGGTCTCCTTTACAGATGAACCACATCTTCCCAAAATTCTACCAATGAACCGAAGACGACTATCCGCCTTCCCCACAACTGCCATTACATGCTTGTCAGACTTCATATCGCTCTGCAATGTTACGCCCAAACATTTAATCGACGTGACTGTGTCAAGCGTTACACTACTAATGGAGTATTCAAACATTACGGGATTCTTTTTTCTATTCATCTGCATTAATTTACATTTATCTATATTTAGAGTTAGCTGCCATTCTTTACACCAATCACACATTCTGTCAAAGTCTAGGTTTAAAAAGTATGTAAAACGGAGATACCATCTTCCTTGCCTATTGTTCAACCTATACATCGAAGAAGCAAGGAGAGAAATAAAAGAAAACTTCAAGAGTAGTATTACAGTTCAGGATGACATAAAATCAACGGTAAGATTTCTGACTAGATTGCTATCCTCAGAAAACGAAAGGAAGAACTGCAGGACCTGCTGTGTAGAATGAACAGTGTAATGAGCACACACAGTGGACACGGATTGGAATATGTCCAGCGAATATTTGAGGACGTTGGTTGCAAGTGCCACTTTGAGATGAAGAAGTTGGCACATAATTCGTGAACGGCCGCATCAGAACCGCCAGACTCAAAAATAAATAAATAGCACTTTAGGTTGGTCCGAATATCTGTCACCAGCGATTTCTCCCCAATAGTGTAACTGCACAATTATTTAACTTTTCGTCTATTATGTGAAATACAACTTCAAGCGTTCATAATTTGCAGGTCTGCCTGCAATTTGCTACAGTTTCCCGACTTTATAGCTTTTCTAAAAACTTCATTGTTTGACAGTAAAAACACACTTTTGATATTACTAGCCGGTCGTGGTGGCCGAGCGGTTGTAGGCGCTACAGTCTGGAACCGCACGATCGCTACGGTTGCAGGTTCGAATCCTGATGTGTGTGGATTTGTGTGATGTCCTTAGGTTAGTTAGGTTTAAATAGTTCTAAGTTCTAGGAGACTGATGACCTCAGAAGTTAAGTCCCATAGTGCTCAGAGCTATTTTTTTTATATTACTCGCTCACAAAGCCACAGCTCATTCATGAAAAACCTATAGTACCCCAAAGGTCGTCTTCTAGTGTGCTGTTGGACAATCCATTGGAATCGTTGGGCCACTTTTTTTAAAGAGATAAACAGGTGACCAGTAACTGTCAAGTGCGAGCCATAATTAACGTTATCTCTATTACATAGTTGCAGCGATATTGCAATCGAAATGCAATATGGTTTCAGTAAGACGATCACAGGGCCCATACACCTGCTCCTTTAGCCGCTGATTGTTCTCTTCTGGGTTATCCCAAAAGCAAATTTTTTCAGGGTGACTCAATCATGCTGAAGAGATGAAAGCCACACCCCGGGAAGAAATAGAGGCCAATCCTCAAGTAATGATTGAGATCGCAGTGAATAGCTTCCGTGAACGTCTTCAAGAACGCATTGCCAATGATGGAAACCATTTTTGTGATGTACTTTTCGAGAAATAAAATTGCGTTTGCGTTTTCAGCAATAGAAGTCCGTGTAGAACAGTCATCTAGAAGTTATACGGATCTAAATATACTGTAAACCTCATAATAGTTTGTGGAATCGCAAGCCTTCCCTGATTCGAGAATTTGCACAACATCTGACTAGTTTGGATTCCCGTGCTGCAATGTTTTAGAACGGCTTCCTTCACCAGGAACGTTATGAGCAATTTCGTCACGGAGAATTACATCAGCAAATGATTTTCCGTATGAAGACTGAAATTTGCAGTATCTAGTAAGACCACGTAGCTTAATGAGCCATTCCGTGTAGGTTTATTGTGTTCTCATTTCTGCTACTCCTCATTACATTTGTCTTTTTTCGATTTACTCTCAATCCAAATTCTGTTTTCATTAGACTGTTTATTACAATTAATACATTATGTAAAGACTCACTTTCACTGAGGATAGCAATGTCATCAGCAAATCTTATCATATCCGTTCACCTGGACTTTTAATTGCATTCTTGAACTCTCCGCCGGTCGCGGTGGTAGTGCGGTTCTGGCGCTGCAGTCCGGAACCGCGGGGCTGCTACGGTCGCAGGTTCGAATCCTGCCTCGGGCATGGGTGTGTATGATGTCCTTAGGTTAGTTAGGTTTAAGTAGTTCTAAGTTCTAGGGGACTTATGACCTAAGATGTTGAGTCCCATAGTGCTCAGAGCCATTTGAACCATTTTTTTGAACTCTCCTTTTATGTTCACCATGGCTCCTTCGATGTGTGGACTGAACAGTAGAGGCGAAATACAACATCCCTGCTTTACAACCTTTTTTATCCGACCACTTCGTACTTCATCTTCCACTCTTACAATTCCCTCTTGGTTCTTGTATATATTGTACATTACCCGTCACTGTCTATAGCTTACCTCTGTTTTTCTGGGGATTTCGAATATCTTGCACCATTTGACACTGTCGAAAGCTTTTATCGGGTAGCGAATCCCATAAGCTTGTCTTGACTTTTCCTCAGCCTTGCTTCCATCATCAACAGCTACATCAAAACTGCCTGTTTGGAGCTTTTCCCTTTCCTAAAGCGAAACTGATCTTCATCTAAGAGATCCTCAAATTTCTTTTCCATTCTTTTGTGTATTATTCTTATCAGCAGCCTGGGTGAATGAGATGTTAAGCTAATTGTGCGATAATTCCCACAAATGTCAGCTCTTTCAATCTTTGGAATTGTGTAAAAGAAGCTAGCGGGAGACTAGGTCTACAATCACTATACCGAGTGCCTTAAATTTCCACCAGCAAAAACCGTGCGTTGAAAAGATAGATAACATAGATGAATTGCGGTATGTTCAACCTGAAACATGTCCGAAATGACAAGTCATTTTTTTAACAAGTTCCGATTGGTAACTTGTTCAAAACAACATTCTTCAGTCGTTCAGAAAATCGGTTGTATTTCGGCACTTCCCTCACATAGTTGAATTCCTTCGTCTTCACCTTCTTCTGACATTAGATAAAACAGCAAAGCGCACTCATTCACCCTTTCTGTACAGAAGCAGGAGACGAACAACAATGTCCTACTGACGATCTATAGGAATCGCCAGCCGTGCGTCATCCGAACAACGTCAGACGCATATCGGTAGAGGCATGCGTCAGACGCTGCTTAGGAATTCGACCTTCAACATCATCGTTTACATCATCATCATGAATTTAATTATCTCCGGTTTCTTAACCCTGGAAGTACAGACCATTAGAAAAGGATTGATTTGATATGAGTGGACTAAATCTTCTCTATAAATGGAGATTGAAACTAATGGTTTTTTAAATTGCACGTTTGCCTACAAAGTTTCTGTGTTCAAGGAAAACATCTTATTTCAGTAACGTACACATTTCATACGCACATGTATGTTGTTACCTCATCTTTTTCTTTTTGCCTGTCCTTGCTTATTTTTCATTCTGAATTCTGTTCTGACATCTTTATCTCTCTTCCTACCAGGTAATGTCTAGCCAGCTACTGTTCTCAGAAGTAGTATCGCCGCAACTCCCTATCCTTTTGGTCTGGCGTTCAATAAGTGTCCTAAACGCATATGCACACAACAGTGTTTGTATTGTCGTTACTGTATATACACGGTGAAACACAGTTAAGAGGCCACTTAATCGAACCAGCGTAACTGTCACCCACTGCGACACAGAAGTTTTAAATTTTCCTCAAAGGTGCCTACAACCTTCTTCCGTAATGGTGCAAAAGCGTCGTGCCCTGCCCCGTCACCATCGGACTCGGCGACACACAGTAGAACATTTGTACCGAAATCATCGCCAAAATTATTTTTTATAGTTTAATCGTTTAAACCAATAACGTTCACTTTTAACTTAATTGTAAGTTTAAATAGTTTTAAACTACTTCACTGCAAACCTTAGAGAGGCGGCTGGGATAAATCAGTATGCATTTGTTAGTTTGACTGTCTGTCTCTCAGTTTGTATCATGGTAGTTTCCACAGTTTCGGGTCTTTCAGCTTGAGAATTTCAACAGAGTCTCATGCGATACCCTTTATTTTCTGTATAGATTTTGGTATCAAAATGATGGCAGAAATGGTTCTATTAAGATAGCCAAATGTCTTGTCACGTACATCATTGTTCCATAAGTCGATGATTTGACATAATTTCTGGCAGTAATGTTTTTAAACGTACTCTCGCAGACTTATTCAGTACTGGGAGTGCGCGAGACGCAATGCACCGTCGACGCCCTGTCTCACTGGGGTACCCGGCCGAGCCATGGTGTCAATACGGCTCGGTGCAACAGGGAAACGTGCAAGGGATACGTCCCTGCAGTCGCACTATCCTCTGTGCCTTCAATGGCTCAGATGGAGGCTGGCACGGTAGGTCAGCGTGTTCGGTCAGAGGGTTAGCGGCCATCTGTAACAACAACAAAAAACGGATGTCTTACGACGTCCGCCCCGAGCAGATGCAACGAACAGAAGTTAACAAATTGAGATGAAAAAAAAAATGGATAGAGCGTTTGCCTTGTAAGCAGGAGATCCAGGGTTCGAGTCCCGGTTGGGGCACACATTTTCAGTTGTCCCCATTCATGTATCTCAACAACACCTGTCGGCAGCCAAGGGTTTCGATTTAATTATCTTTTTATTCTAGAGAAGCTACGTGGTCATCAGTGGTATCTGTTCTTTCAGGAACAGATCCATCTTCATAATTTTATTATTTTTTGATTCGTAGTTGGAATATCGTCTGTAAATGTTTAGGCAATCACTTCGTAAATCCTACTTTTAAAAATTCTTCTCAATCTAATGTTCCTGGGTATTTTCCCACAAACAAGGTCTTTGTCGGTACAATTTTGTAAGTTTTTTGATGTGGTCAGTGAACCACTCCTTAGCTGCACTAGAAGAAACTCGAACTTTCTGTCATGTGAACATCACAAAGAAAAACTCAAGGGCTTTCTGAATGGGTCCTCTTCAACTGCTGCAGAAATAAGCACATGTGCGCCCAGAGTATGGACCCGGATCGTCTATTCCGTGAACTGCATCTGACGGCCTCAAGATAGTGCTCTCACTAATGCACAGGCAAAAAATGCTAGTGTTCCAGAAGCCGTCGGAAATGTCCATCTAATGCATCCTTATACAGACAGTTCATCGCAAGACACTGGAACCAGCCTCTATTGCGTTATCGTCTATTATATTATTATTATTATTATGTTAGACATACACTACTGGACATTAAAATTGCTACACCACGAAGATGACGTGCTGCAGACGAAAAATTTAACCGACAGGAAGAAGATGCTGTGATACGTAAATGATTAGCTTTTCACAGCATTCGCACAATGTTGGCGCCGGTGGCGACACCTACAACGTGCTGACATGAGGAAAGTTTCCAACCGATTTCTCATACACAAACAGCAGTTGACCGGCGTTGCTTGGTGAAACGTTGTTGTGATGCCTCGTGTAAGGAGGAGAAATGCATCACATTTCCGACTTTGATAAAGATCGGATTGTAGCCTATCGCGATTAAGGTTTACCGTATCGCGACAATGCTGCTCGCTTTGGTCGAGATCCGATGACTGGTAGCAGAATATGGAATCGGTCGGTTCAGGAGGATAATACGGAACGCCGTGCTGGATCCCAACGGCCTCGCATCACTAGCAATCGAGATGACAGTCATCTTATCCGCGTGGCTGTAACGGATCGTGTAGCCACGTCTCGATCTCTGAGTCAACAGATGAGGACGTTTGTAAGACAACAACCATCTGCACGAACAGTTCGATAACGTTTGCAGCACCATGGACTATCAGCTCGGGGACCATGGCTGCGGTTAGCCGGCCGCGGTGGTCTAGCTGTTCTAGGCGGTCAGTAAGGAACCGCGAGACCGCTACGGTCGCAGGTTCGAATCCTGCCTCGGACATGGATGTGTGTGATGTCCTTACGTTAGTTAGGGTTAAGTAGTTCTACGTTCTAGGGGACTGATGACCACAGATGTTAAGTCCCATAGTGCTCAGAGCCATTTTGGCTGCGGTTACTCTTGACGCTGCATCACAGACAGGAGCGCCTGCGATTGTGTACTCAACGACGAACCTGGGTGCACGAATGAATAAACGTAATTTTTTCGGATGAATCCAGGTTCTGTTTACAGCCTCATGATGATCGCATCCGTGTTTGGCGACATCGCGGTGAACGCACAATGGAAGCGTGTAATCGTCATCGCCATACTGGCGTATCACCCGGCGTGATGGTATGGGGTGCCATTGATTACACGTCTCGGTCACCTCTTGTTCGCAATGGCAGCACTTTGAACAGTGGACGTTACATTTCAGAGGTGTTACGACCCGTGGCTCTAGCCTTCATTTGATCCCTGCGAAACCCTACATTTTAACAGGATAGTGCACGACCGCATTTTGCAGGTCTTGTACGGGCCTTTCTGGATACAGAAAATGTTCGACTGCTGCCCTGGCCAGCGCATTCTCCATATCTGGTCAATGGTGGCCGAGCAACTGGCTCGTCACAATACGCCAGTCACTACTCTTGATGAACTGTGGTATCATGTTGAAGCTGCATGGGCAGTGGTACCTGTACACGCCACCCCAGCTCTATTTGATACAATGCCCAGGCGTATGAAGGCCGTTATTATGGCCAGAGTTGGTTGTTCTGGGTACTGATTTCTAAGGATCTATGCACACAAACTGCGTGAAAATGTAATCACATGTCAGTTCTACTATAATATATTTGTCCAATGAACACCCGTTTATCATCTGCATTTCTTCTTGGTGTAGCAATTTTAATGGTCAGTAGTGTAAATGTCAAACAGGATAATCCTTCAAACGTCCAATGATTATAAAAATATGTAGAGAAGAAAAAGAAGTATTCCTGAAACTGGCGGAGAGAACTGACACTCATCTGAGAAAATCAGGAGACAGCATGGTATGGTAAAATTTTGGATAGCTTGTATATACTCAAAATAAATCTGTAGGATTTGCACAGTGTAGTGACTGTTGTACGTTATTAGCTTTCCGTTACTGCCGTAACAGTACCCTATAGCGACAGTGGAATATCTGCATAGCTTTCTTAATACTTATATCAGTGGTAGTTGCAAAGTTGCACAGTCAGCAAAATCAACTGCCCCGGAGAGGTGTGTTACAATGTGCCCAAGAAACCTGCGGCCCTTTTGAAAAGTATCAGGAGAGAGTTTTCTAGATCTTGTACAGGTACTGCCAGAAATAGGAGCACAGTAAACCCACCGCAAGTGCAGGAGTCGTGCTTCCTCGCCCATCAACAATTTCACACCATTAAAGAGGGATAGAAGATGAATACGACGTGGCTAGAATCAGAACTGGATAAGAGGTCATATTTAAATTAGCCGGTATGCCTCAACATTGTCAAACATTTGAGAGGAAGAGCACTGCTGAAAGCAAGAGCTCGAAACCTCTTAAGTTGAAAAATGGAAACAGAGTTAGTTCATTTGCTTGCATTACCTACTTCTAGTACCACAGGCGCGTCGCCTAAAGTAACTATCGCGTAACTGATACGAAGCCCCTGGAGTGGGAGGTTGCAAAACGCCAATGATGCTTACTGCATTCGACGCCCCACATATTGTGTACCCCGCAGCCACAACATTGGCTGCTAATGGCCATAGTGTGCAACACTGGACGTATCCAGTGGTGAGCACAGCTTGAGGACACTGCTTAGTCTACGAGTAACTCACAACAGTGTTACAGCACTATTGGTGTTGATAAAAAGCACAGCAATGACAGCGATAAACAAAGAAAGCACTGCATTCTATTTCCAAAAGTTGCCCATGTTAACATTTCAGCAGAAAGAACCCGAGGGATTTCGCAGAGTGAGAAAGAAGCGGCACATGAAATATTAGCGTTTCTGCAAGAAGAGTCAGTGAAATCGGGGGTGTCGTATACGCTCGACTCTGCGGACAATGTACATGAGGAACACGATGATAGCGATACGTCCTTAACAAGTGAAAATGATAGTGAAACAGTCAAGCCAAGCAGTGCATCATCCTTGTCAGACAGGAAGCCACAAATCCCGTCTCCAGTGAAACGTCAAGACCAATCGTTGTCAAAGGGATGGGTACTGAACACAATTATATAAATGGAAGATCTTCCGCAGCATATTACAAAAAGTAAAAAGAAAAACAGATTTCTAATAAGTCCGCGTAAGATGGCAGAGTAGTGCATAAGAAAAGGTTCGGATATTCAAGGCAAAACAGGGTGCACTTCTTACGATAACTTGTGATGGCACGTTTGAGGATTGCTCGATACAATTTACAGGATGTGCATGATAGTGACCTACTACGTTACGCACATCAAATTGTACGCAACATAGATTAGACTGGTTTCACGGGAAGCAATGGATACCCATCCCATAACTTCAGCCAGAGCTGCAGATTTGGAAAACATAAGATAAGGTTATTTTAAACAAAGCATCAACTTGAGGGTGCACAGCAAACTACGGAATCGGCCCGAAAATTTGTAGGTGAGATAAACAAACTAACACCTTCGTTTAGTAAGGAATTTGTTTTCAGCTCTGAACAATCCGGGTTTGAAGAGGAAAGGCATATGAAAGGAACCATGGAAATTATAGGCACCATGAAAATTGTATCAAGATCAACTAACGTCAGAGCCTGAAGGCATTCTTATAAGCTTAAGTAGACTGTTAACCTGGATGATAAGCTGGCACGAAAGTCATTTATTGTGCTGCGAGAAGTTTGAGAAGCTCTGCTCCCTGTAATTCTTTCTCATGTGCGTGATTTTGCACCGGCAGTAGGAAATATTTACGTCACAGAAAGCAAGAGTGAAAACAATGGACATAAGAGAACTACAACTATGGTATGAGCACTGCTTTTGGCCAATAGCTGGTCAAAAGAACTTGCTCTTTCTTGATTCCTCGTCTGCGTTTGAAAATCATACTCCTTTAGAACAGACTAACCCTCCAAAAAACTGTGTGACATTGCCGTTCATACCACCTGGACCAATTCAGCCTCTGCATATTTGTTTCTTCCGTGCCTGTAAAAGATACTATCGCACTATCTAAGTCTACGCCTTAAAGAGCAGCCAGTTTCTCGATAAGGTCGACGACGGACTATTTTGCATTTGATTGCGTGCCAACACATTCTATTAGTTCTCATCACCCCGTTACGACAATATGATTCTATACGCATTCTTTAAGAGTGGATAACTAGCTGGACGTCGTGCACAGTTTGTAACTCCCAAGAAGTTCGCTTAGATCTTAATGGTGCCAAAGTCTGTAGTCACTGTAGCGCGTCATTATTCATTGGCAGTTCATGGTGCAAATCAAAGGTTTGCTTAGAACATTTCTTCAATGTCGACGAAGTACAATACGCACATCCCGTAGAAGATTGATATCTGCACCTCCCGGACGCACATTTCCTGTCGCCCTCCTGATGCACATGGTGAGTCATCAGTAGCTAATATTTTTTTCTGTCATTATTGTTAACACAGCACCTTTAAATGAGTCTTAAGATTTAATTTGCTATCTCGCACTCAAGGGGTTCCTACACTCAAGGGGTTCCTTGTGAGAGATATGAAGTTAATGCCACAGCACGTTCCTGATGTGCTAAACTTCAAGGTAAATGCGATGTTAATTAGGTGTTTA
Organism: Schistocerca gregaria; assembly: GCF_023897955.1. NCBI lineage: Eukaryota > Metazoa > Arthropoda > Insecta > Orthoptera > Acrididae > Schistocerca > Schistocerca gregaria. Next base: position 435,330,136 of record NC_064924.1, read on the forward strand.
TGGTAAGTAAATATATTATCAGTACTGAATTCCTCAATGGTTGATCATATAATAACGAAAAGACGTAAATTAATGTGCACAACGCACCAAATTTATTAGCACCTACGTGATCCAACGTGTTTGTCCTCAATGCAGGTATGTTGTACAGGAAACGAAACCTCCGCATCTACGCCTTCAAAACGAGCAAAAAGTGTCTTTGAATAGTGTCCAGTGGAAAAGAAAACTGATGATGAAGTTTTCACGTACTCTATGTGATCAGAAGTATCCCGCCACCTGGCTGAAAATGACTTACAAGTTCACGCCGCCCTCCATCGGTAGTGCTGGAATTCAGCATGGTGTTTGCCCACCCTTAGCCTTGTTAACAGCTTCCACTCTCGCGGGCATACGCTCAGTCAGGTGTTGGAAGGTTTCTTGGGGAATGGCAGACCATTCTTCACGGAGTGCAGCACTGACGAGAGGTATCGATGTCGGTCGGTGAGGCCTGGCACGAAGTCGGCGTTTTAAAACATCCCAAAGGTGTTCTATATGATTCAGGTCAGTGTGCAGGCCAGTCCATTACAGGGGTGTTACTGTCGTGTAACCACTCCGCCACGGCCCGTGCATTATTGACAAGTGCTCTACCGTGTTGAAAGATGCGATCGCCGTCCCCGAATTGCTCTTCAACAGTATAACAACAACGGGTTCTCGAACCTTCCATGAAAAACAAGAACACACCATAACTCCACCACCTCCGAATTTTACTGTTGGCACTACAAACGCTGGTAGATGACTTTCACCGGACATTCGCCATACCCACACCGTGCCATCGGATCGCCACACTATGTACCGCGATTCGTCACTCCACACAACGTTTTTCCACTGTTCAGTCGTCCAATGTTTGCGCTCCTTACATCGAGCGAGGCGTCGTTTCGCATTAACCGGCGTGATGTGTGGCTTATGAGCAGCCGCTCCACCATGAAATCCAAGTTTTCTCACCTTCCGCCTAACGCCACAGTACTTGCAGTGGACACTGCTATAGTCTGGAATTCCTGTGTGACGGTGTGGATAGAAGTCTGCCTATTACACATTACGACCCTCTTCAACTGCCGGCGGTCTCTGTCAGTCAACAGACAAGGTTGGCATGTACGTTTCTGTACTGTACGTTTCCCTTCACGTTTCCGCTTCACTATGACATCGGAAACAGTGGACTTAGGAATGTTTAGGAGTGTAGAAATCTCGCGTTCAGACGTATGACTTAAGTGACACCCACTCGCCTGACACGTTCAAAGTCCGTGAGTTCCGCAAAGCGGCCCGTTCTGCTCTCTCACGATGTCTAGCGACTACTGAGATCGCTGATGTGGAGTACGTGGTAGTAGGAAGCAGCACAATGCACGAAATATGAAAAACAAATGTTTTTGGGGTGTGCGGATACTTTTGACCAAATACTGTATCTGCTGGCAGGAAACCAGAAGAGGGACAGTCACCTTTAGATTGGTGGAGAAGTCACGATCAATACCTTATTTCAGACTATCGCTAGTGGTACGAGAAGTTGTATGTACACATGCCTCTAGGGCCTCTAGCGATATGGTATTTAATGAAGCTGGACTTGTCATTACAGATTGACGTAATGGAGAATTTACGGAAAGTGTGAATGACCTGCTTGGGGTGCACTACAGTACCACTTAAGTTTCGGATACATTTACAAAATATCCTACTTTCGTTATCGTAAATTTCTATCGTCTTCATTGCTTCTTTCAGGAATAAATTCATCCTGAAGATCGTTACGGTGTTACGAGATAAAGAATATTTCTTTATTTACTTGAAACAAGAAAGTTGTACCTAAACTTCATATTTGTACATTGTCTGCGGCTTGTGTTCTTTCATTATTTTACTTATAATTTTATCAAACATATTTGCGTCCATCAGGTAATTTAGTCGCTGTATTGTACGAGTTATATCAGACAGATATATTTGCAAGAATCCAAGAGCAGGGATTCCTAAACTTTTCCTCCCTGCATCCACCTTCGACAAAAATCTAATACATGCGAACTCGCGCCTCGTAAGAGAGAAAGACTTGCTGTAACATGAAAGACACTGAATTATAAGGTGAGAATCCTGCCTCGGGCATGGATGTGTGTGATGTTCTTAGGTTAGTTAGGTTTAAGTAGTTCTAAGTTCTAGGGGATTGATGATCTCAGAAGTTAAGTCCCATAGTGCTCAGAGCCATTTGAACCTTTTTTTTTTTAATTCCAAGGGTATTCTTTAATAGCCCTAGTGGTTTTATAATACCTTGTATTTCAATGATACCACATTACAAGGCCTAATGAAGGCTTTTGCACATTACTAGGTCTAGCATGCAGTATTAAGGTATTTTACACTTTTATGTTAAACTGTAAGTTTCATTATGGAATTCACTAGTTCAGAGTTCAATGAAATTCGGTGAAGAGTAACCACCTACTATGCATGTCGCGTAACACTGAAATCAGAAACCACAAAACTTAAAGGCAGTCCCAAATTATTTTCATGTAGAAGTTTTTTGTTTCTATATTTGTTTTTATGCAGGCCTAAGTGTTAGAAGAAAAAGTCTTTTTGCACAAATATGTGGCGGAGACCGAATTTGTTGCCGCTTCATTTGACAGTATTGAAACACTGCCTTTAGGTTCAATCAGAATTATATCAGTTCAAAAAAAAAAAAAAAAACGGTTCAAATGTCTCTGAGCACTCTGAGGTCATCAGTCCCCTAGAACTTAGAACTACTTAACCCTAACTAATCTAAGGGTATCACACACATCCACGTCCGAGGCAGGATTCGAACCTGCGACCGTAGCGGTCGCGTGGTTCCAGACTGTAGCGCCTAGAACCGCTCGGCCACCCCGGCTGGCGAATCTTACCGATGACAAAGATTTATTTTCTGTATCTTAAAGAAGTTAGAGGAAGTTTCGCATAACTCTTCATTTTAATTTAGACATCATTTTTAAAAAAAAATGTCTTCCAAATAAGACAGTCTAAAGCCAGATTTTGCCATGGATAATGTGTAGCTGGTGAGAAAAACATCAACTTCATACAATGTGAGAGGTGTTCTGCTGTTATATAGCCACCTAAATTAGGTATGTGTCAATAAAAACTTAGAAATACTTGCCTTTTCCTCAAACATTATCATTCGAAAATATGGAGGGCAGCCATTTTCTCTGCATCCTAAGATTCAGCATTTTTTCACATGCACGTAACAAAAAGTTGATTTACCAATTACAAGCAAGGGTGGAATTTTAAGAACCGTTATTTTAATGTGGCACCGGAAGTGACGTACTGTGTCGGTAAATATGCTTGAAAACGGGATACATGCATCTCGTTCGGCGTCCGTATCAGTGTGGTGCCTGGTGGGCGCGCAACTTGGGGCCCGTGTGGACTAGAGTTCTGATTGGGTACTGCTCGACCCGCCTGGAATCGGCGCGGCTCCACCGGCTGACCAGACAGCGCGAGTCAAGGCTCGCCCGGCGGTCATGACAGCGGTCCCGGGCGGACTACGAGGGCTCGATGCTCGCCTCTGATCGCACTGGTTATGATTTCACCACAAATCAGCCAAATGCCACCGTGGACGGTTACACGATGGGAATGTCGTCACATTCCCGTCTTACCCATATTTCACCACTTCTTTCGACACCCCATGATGGATGTCAGAACCTGAGCGCCTAGCATTGAAATCAAGCGTTTTTTTATATGGAAAGGGGGGGGGGGGTGGAGAGGAAGGAATACATTTCAGACACGCTGTCGTAATGAATCACTGAAACCACGCCTTGCCTTGGCGTGATTCCACCCATCTGGAGTGTAGTACATCCGCTTTTTTCCCTGGTTAGGGACCGTTCAACACCATTCCACGAAATTTTAACATGATCCGAAGCAGCAAAGTGTGTTTTGGTTTTTCAGTCCTCCGAGAAGGGGACAGAAACAGCCATTCAACGAATACTAGGCTGCGGTTTGACAGCATCTCTTAGATTTCGGATGCATCTACACTAAAGAGCCAAAGAAACTGGTACACCTGAATAGTGTCGTGTAGGGTCCCCGAGCACACAGAAGTGGCATGGTCTTGACTTATGTGTGAAGTAGCACTCGAGGCAATGGGTCCTGCAGTGCTGTCCATAAATCCGTAAGAGTCCGAGGGATGGAGCTCTCTTCTGAACAGAAAGTCGCAAGATATGATCAATAACGTTCATGTCTGAGGAGTTTGGTAGCCACCAGAAGTGTTTAAACTGATAAGAGTGTTCCTGAAGCCACACTGTTGCAGTTATGGACGTGTGTCCATTGTCCAGTTGGAATTGCCCAAGTCCATCGGAATGCGCACTGGAAATGACTGGATGCAAGTGTCACCTGTCAGAGTCGTATCTAGAGGTATCGGGGTCTCGTATCACTCCAACTTCTAACGCCCTGCCCATTACAGAGCCTTCAACACCTTGAAAACTCCCTTGCTGATATGCAGGGTCGATGGATTCATGAGATTGTCTCCATAGTCGTACATGTCCATCCGCTCGATACAATTTGAGACTCGTCCGGCCAGGCAGCATGTTTCCAGCCATCAAAACCAATGTCGGTGTTGAAAGGCCCAGGCCAGGCTTAAAGCTTTGTGTCATCAAGGGAACTGGAGTAGGCCTTCGGCTCCGAATGGTCATGTCGATAATGTTTCGTTAAATGGTTCGCACGCTGACACTTGGTGAGGGCTCAATACTGAAATCTGCCTCAGATTTCGGAAGGGCTCCACTTCTGTCATATTGAACGATTCTCTTCACTCGTCGTTGGTCCCTTTCTTGCGCTATCTTTTTCGGCCACAGATTTGATGTTTTACCGGATTTCTGATATTCACGGTACACTCGTGAAATGGCCGTACAGGAAAAAACCCACTTCGTAGCTACCTCGGATATGCTGCGTCCCACCGCTCGTGCGCTGACTACAACACCACGTTCAAACTCACTTCAATGTTGATAACCTGCCACTGTAGAAGCAGTAACCGATGTATCAACTGCGCCGTATTACGCTTGTTTACATATCTCTGTATTTGCATATACTTGCCTATACCAGTGTCTTGGGCACTTGAGTGTAAGATCCAGTATGTCCTTTTGTAAACTTCCCGTATGAAGTGAAAATGATAATTTTTTCTGTTCATATATCTTACCTCATGAAAACAGATAAATTTTGGTTGACGTAAGCAGCACTGCGCCATAGGGCTGTGAAAGCAATCTGAAAAGTTCTTACCTCATAATGGTGTCGCTGTCTATATATCTGCTCTTAAATGGCACAACTTAGTGCAATGCTGGCATACCTACTAATAGTGGAAAACATTTATCTGAGATCTGAATTATCAGAAAAACTGACTTTGCTTATTGACACAGCTGCACAGCTAGTAGTCTGATTACTAAAGAACACATGACTACGACCTGCGGTAATTTCTGGAATATTTAAATTTAAATAAATGACTCGATCGGAACTGGTAATGAATTAAGGCAAAATTATTCAAATGGTTCAAATGGCTCTGAGCACTATGGGACTTAACATCTATGGTCCTCAGTCCCCTAGAAATTAGAACTACTTAAACCTAACTGACCTAAGGACATCACACAACACCCAGTCATCACGAGGCAGAGAAAATGCCTGACCCCGACGGGAATCGAACACGGGAACCCGGGCGCTGGAAGCGACAACGCTACCGCACGACCACGAGCTGCGGACGGCAAAATTATTCCTTCCCTTTTTGTATATTGTTAAAAATGATATTCTGAAAATCAAATGTTCAAATGCGTGTGAAATCTTATGGGACTTAACTGCTAAGGTCACCAGTCCCTAAGCTTACACATTACTTTACCTAAATTATCCTAAGGACAAACACACACACACATGCCCGAGGGAGGACTCGAACCTCCGCCGGGACCAGCCGCACAGTCTACGACTGTATCACCCTAGACCGCTCGGCTATTCCCGCGCGGACTTCTGAAAATCCTTTACACTATTGATAAAGATCTGAAATCCATTATATGAAAAATTTAATGTTAGGAATCTGGTTCAACTGGTGCTGACGAATCACAAAAAGATTGAAACAAATTCATATTAACATCTCAGACAAGTGACTTAACTACGCACGTGCCAATAAAAATAATAAAATTTGCCTTGCAGTAAATGGCTATGAACTGCGTTGCACCAGCGACAGACTGCAACTGCACTGTAGCAGCGAGAGACTACCGCAACTGCCGAGACTGCTCTGACCTGCGATAGTTTCATGTCGCAGGCAGCGCATGAGCAATACATCGAAACTACATTTGCTCCAGCAGGGTGGTGAACCCCTTACACTGTACCTTGGCTGCATCTGTGCACAACACTAATTACTTCTCAGTTTCAGTCCCGCGTATTTGGAACAAACTGCCCAGTATGCTTCTGGACAGTTCCGTACATGCGGCTGCCGACCTGTCCCGCTGCACGCTCGGCCGGCCGCCGCCTGCCGCGTAGTTGCGTTGCGTTGCGTTACGTTACGCGGGGAAAGCAGGGGCGCGGCGGCACAGCCAGGCGTTGACGCCTCGTCCGTCCGCGTGTGCGGCTCGCCCGGTTGGGCAACGGCGCGGCGCGGCGCGGCCAGCTGACATTTCGCCGCCAGAGATTTGCCGAGATTGCGGGCGTCCTGCGTACGCCGAGGCGAGTCGAGCAAGCATTCTGTCGCAAGGCGCGTGCCGTGGCGTGGTACGGCGCGATCCTATGCGTGTGGCCGGCCAGTCGCCGGGACAGACGAAGAGACCGTCTTCAGCCAGAAGCAAGGGATTAACTCAGAGTATTTTCTGACAGTTGCGGTCAGTGCCTAATGCAAGACCACATCTCGAGGAAAGACACTGCATAAACTTCTAACATGTTGTGACATTGCATTCATATTTCCCTACGTTTGAGGAAAGCACAATGCTGGCTAACTATGGAGGAAGGTTGCAGTTTGCCTTAACAGGAAGTTAGTGAGCTGAGTGACCACTTAGCGGTTTCAGTGTGAACACGGAGGCCTGTTACGAAGCCTCTGGTGGAAAGAGTCCGGACTTACGAATGCTGCTTTTCCCAGAAGCGTCTGAACTACAGTGCAGTTGCAGTCTGTCGCTGGTGCAACGCAGTTTATAGCCATGTACTGCAAGGCAAATTTTATTATTTTTATTGGCACGTGCGTAGTTAAGTCACTTGTCTGAGATGTTAATATGAATTTGTTTCAATCTTTTTGTGATTCGTCAGCACCAGTTGAACCAGATTCCTAACATTAAATTTTTCATTTAATGGATTTCAGATCTTTATCAATAGTGTAAAGGATTTTCAGAAGTCCGCGCGGGAATAGCCGAGCGGTCTAGGGTGCTACAGTCGTGGACTGTGCGGCTGGTCCCGGCGGAGGTTCGAGTCCTCCCTCGGGCATGTGTGTGTGTGTTTGTCCTTAGGATAATTTAGGTTAAGTAATGTGTAAGCTTAGGGACTGGTGACCTTAGCAGTTAAGTCCCATAAGATTTCACACACATTTGAACATTTGATTTTACCGACTAGCTCCCGTATAACTGTCATGTGTGACGAGTTGCCGGCCGGGGTGGCCGTGCGTTTCTAGGCGCTACAGTCTGGAACCACGCGACCGCTACGGTCGCAGTTTCGAATCGTGCCTCGGGCATGGATGTGTGTGATTTCCTTAGGTTAGTTAGGTGTAAGTAGTTCTAGGTTCTAGGGGACTGATGACCTCAGAAGTTAAGTCCCATAGTGCTCAGAGTCATTCGAATCATTTTTGTGATGAATTCACCTTCTGGTACACAGAATGCAGTCGAGAATGATATGACGCCACTAGCTTACCTAGGGAAAACTGTTGCCTTCTCTCCAAAATATGGTTGTCCAATTATGTATATCTTTCCAGACACCGTGGTTTGGTGCGAAGAACTCGACCAACGTGTGGAACCTGGCTAGGATACAGTAGCAACCTTCTTCATACCAAAATGCATTGAGGCAAGAATGGTAAATTTGTGCAGGGTTCAATTCTATTTTAGAAAGAGAAACCGCATATCTCACTGGTATCTGTGGAAATGCCAGGTGATCCTCCCCTCCAGATGGAATTTTTCGGAATGTAGAAAGACGAGACGACGGTTCACTTTCGGGACCTATCATGGAGAAGGCTTCTAGATCTACATCTACATCCATACTCCGGAAGCCACCTGACAGTGTGTGGCGGAGGGTACCTTGAGTACCTCTATAGGTTCTCTCCTCTATACCAGTCTCGTACTGTTCATGGAAACAAGGATTGTCGGTATGCCTCTCTGTGGGCTCAAATATCTCTGATTTTATCCTCATGGTCTCTTCGCGAGATATACGTAGGAGGGAACAATATACTGTTTGACTCCTCGGTGAAGGTATGTTCTCGAAACTTCAACAAATGCCCGTACCAAGCTACTGAGCGTCTCTCCTGCAGAGTCTTCCACTGGATTTTATCTATCATCTCCGTAACGCTTTCGCGATTACTAAATGATCCTGTAACGAAGCGCGCTGCTCTCAGTTGGATATTCTCTATTTCTTCTGTCAACCCTATCTGATGAGCAGTATTCGAGCAGTGGGCGAACAAGCGTACTGTAACCTACTTCCTTCGTTTTCGGATTGCATTTCCTTAGGATTCTTCCAATGAATCTCAGTCTGTCATCTGCTTCACCAACGGTCAACTTTATATGACCTGTGCCGACAATGGTGGCAACTGTTCTCGGCCGCCACCTCAGCCATTTCGCAATCGGTGCTGACTTGTGCGTTGGAGCGCGCCTTCGCTACGTAAGTTTAGCATTTAGCTGTTAGTGTTGTACTTTATGTGAGCAACTCACAGTGTGCAGGATTTGCGGGGCAACTTGAGATGCGTGATTGCTTGTCTTCCTTCGTGAGTCTTGCACTCGACTGCTTTGCATTTGCGAGCTGTGCAGATTAAGAGAATTTGTTGCGGATCCCATTCCGTCTTCCGGTTAGGTTTGGACTGTCTTCCTGCGTGTTAGAGATACATTCAGGTACTAGTTTCTGGTGAGCTACTGTTTCCCTTTAAAATTCAGAGAACTAATTGTAATAAAATCTAAATAGTCATTTTCATTGGTTCATGTGCAACCTTGTTCATAATAAACCGATATTGTTCATGCATTCTTGTTTTGAGTTATAAACCCTATTGTTCTAGGCCTTATGCTAATGTCGGTCGTTGTTGCCGAGCAGTTCCAGGCACTTCAGTCCGGAGCCTCGCTGCTGCTACGGTCGCAGGTTCGAATCCTGCCTCAGGCATGAATGTGTCTGATGTCCTTTGATAAGTTAGGTTTAAGTAGTTCTAAGTGTAGATGACTGATGACCTCAGATGTTAAGTCCCATAGTGCTCAGAGCCATTTGAACAATTTTTGACTATACGATCCGTAAACAATAGATATAGTTTGTTACACGCGTATCTGAGTTGTTGCCTCACTATTACCAAATTTCCGTTGCAATGTAAGTCCGTTGTTTAAATTAGTGTATAACGAACATTGCACTTTCTCGTCTAGCATCTCAATGATGAAGTCGTAAGTGAGGCAAGCAGACAGCAATGACAACTGTCGAGCCCCAGCACAATTTCGGCGCTAACAGTTTCACACCGAAAAGGGTTAAATTTCAATATCTGGTTGTTTCTGGGCTGCTTCTCTAACACTACAGCACTTAGATGATGCAGGGGCTGGACGAAAATGTGGAAACACTAGAAACACATCACATTACCATGTCTAACAGTCTGAAGGAGACCTCTGGTCACTTAAAACAGCTTCCAGGCGTCTCGGATTGTGTACATGTTCTTCTTGGGAATTTTGTAACATTCTTCCTGCGTAATGATTGAGATCCATAGCGATCACACTCCTTTCTCTCCAAAGCAGACCGCAAAGCCTCAATAATATTGAAATCTCTGGTGATTGTCGTGTCCGCATATATGTGACAATTAATGCTCGCACTCACAAAGTCAGTTCTAGACTACGCGCGTTGTGTGGACAAGGGCCCAGGCGACTTGGAACACACAGTTGCCATTGGGGAACAAACATTATACCACGGATGGACTTGATTAGCCAGAGTGGTAACATAGTCCTTGAAAGTGACGCGGGCTTGCTTGGTACCCATGGCCCCCATGGGATACCACGATGTGGCTGTCCACATCGTCACCAAAGTCCCTCCATATTTCACTCGTGAGAGAAAGTCGCCCATCAGTTGGAAACTGTGTGAAACATGACTTATCTGACCAAATAACTTACTTCCACTGCTCCATAGTACAGATTTTAATCTTCCAGTACCACGTTTTCCTCTTATGGGCCTTCGCATCACTGATGAGTAGCATTGGTTAAAAACAGTCCTGGTTGCAATTTTAGTTTTTTTATTTTTCAACGGGAACAAGTTATGCAGATCTTGGTGTCACTCGCGTCCATCTAGGAAAGTTTTTACTGAGTTTAACGAAGGCGATGGTGGCCTGATATATTCGAAGATGTCCTTTGGGTACACTGACTAAATGATCCTTCTAAGAAATACCAAATTAAGATAACTTGAAGATGCCTAAATAAGGCGAAACTCGTAATTGAAAAATGAAAAACTAAAATTGCAACCAAGACTGTTTTTAACCAATACTGTTAAGCACTGGTTTGCTGTATGCCACATATGGAATTGAAGAATTTCTACTAAAGAGTAGTTTTGGAACTCCAACTTGTCCCTTAGTTTCCCGCTCATGCCTTTCCCTTGGTGTTTTTTTTTTTATGCTTGCAGTGTTCGCGAATGCGACTTTCTGTTTTGCAGTGACTTCTGCAGCTGTCGTCCTCTTATTTTTCATCACAGCTCTCTTCAATGACCGCCTGTCGCGATCACTCAACACACACTTTCCTCCGCATTGTGATTTAATGGATGATGCATTGCTTGTATATAGTAACGATTTTCGATACGTAGCCTTACGAGACTCCAAAGCCTTCGTCTACTTTAGTTACGCAAGCACCCACCATACGATCTCCAACATTTTTCTCTCATTCTTATTCTCTTAGCTCCAACATAATGCACTCATAACTACATAGAACACTATTGTGGCCACGACAGGCACTTGAAACGTATTGAGGATATTGCACAGGTGTCGTTCATGGTCAAATACAACAAACCAACCTATAGGCTTCTCCAGTATCTATTTTCAAATTCAAGGATGTATTTCTTGCAGGTTTTCCATACTGTTGTTCAACTCCTGCATTTTTTCCATTATTTTCTTAGTATGTTACAGCCTTTTACAAGCAAGAAGATATTCCTGTAACTTCGAAATTTCTTCTATAACTCAGACATTTCGAAGTGGTGCCTACCCGAATTTTGGAAGGGCACATCACGAACTACATAAAACTGTACACCTAAATGTAGAGACATTTTCCAAATGGTCACAGAAGAAACTTATTAAATAAAACCGAATAGCGTCTCGTGAAAAATACTATTTAGCCACAGTGAGATTAAGACATAAAAACGAATAATAAACAGCCTCTAAGGAAGATGGCCACGGAAACAAACATGTTAAAATACGTTTTTCGCATTTCATATGCATCTTATAAAACTATTTTAACAACATTTGTAGTTTTATGCATATTGTTACCACACTGGGCAAATGTTAATGAGGAAGTATTAGTGAAACTTAGGTGTTTTCATGTATATCACAGAGAAACCTATGATGGTAACAATGTTTCTGGGCGTACTCTTTAAAGACAGAATACGAGCGCTCGGCACTCCAGTACTAGTCACGACAGGGAGTGGATCCACGTACTTCGTAAGAGATGAGAAGTTGGTCAATATGAGCCCCAAGTTATATTTTGCGATACACAGTGGAAATTACGTATGTGGGCAGACGAATTAAGCTCCAAATAAAATCAAGAATCTGGCTCGAAATCGTTTGCAATTAACCGAAGTATTCTCCTAGTGACTGAAACTAATGGAGAATTGTCGCAGATGCCGACGCTGTCGTCCAGAAAGCCTCGACATCCTGTAACACTTTTCATATCTTCGGATCAGCTTAGAGACTTTGCAAAGGATAGCCAGGAAATATTATTAAGCTAGTCATGTAAAATTCTAACTATCCGATTAACCTCTGCATTGTTACCTAAACTAGCATCCTTCACCTTTCCTGTTACAGTACAAGCAACTCTCGTTAATTCGTCAAAGAAATCTTACAAAATTTATGGCAGTTTAGTTTAGCTGTAAAAATTAATGATTTAACTGTTCAGCAGTAGCGCCTCAATAATTCAGCCAGTTTGCCAGTATGAAAATTAGAGACAAAGTAGCTACTGTGATTTGAATGAAAATACTATTAAAATAATAGAAAAATAATTGAAATGTCCGCCTCTGGTAACTGAAAGGTCAGCGGACGGAATGTCTTGCCTAACGGTCCGGGTTCGATTCCCGGCTGGGTCGAAGATTTTCTCCGCTCAGGTACTTGGTGCTGTGTTGTCCTAATCATCCTGCAGGCAAGTGAACAAATTTGGCAACAGAAATAACAGACTTTTTTCGTACTGTTGCCTGGCTGAAAAGAATAAACGTTACAAATATTTCGCGGAGCTTCTTGGAGATCGCGAAATGGGATCAGCCGCCATACAACGTCAGTTGTAGGGATGATGTCATGTCTGGGACGGAGGTGGGGTTTCGAATTTATTTCTGAAGTCGGCGATCGGTCAACCTTTCTAGTAAATTAAATTGTTTCCCGAATACGGAGAGCCTGCAACAGTCTGAAAGTTCGTTATAATGTGCGGGCATTGAACTCTGTTAAGTCCTCTCTCTCTTTTCTGTGCTATTTACTTTTCTGTGGGATTTACTTAGCGAGAACACGTTTGACAGACAGGGTCTCATACGAGATTGTGTAGCCAGGAGATAGCGGGAGGTGTTGTTGGATGAAAATGACGGACTTGGCGAGCTGTAACTAATGCCAGTAAATTCCAGTTATCTCTGTCGAAATTTGGGGTGCCTTCACGTATCTTTGACTACTGACGAAGTCTATTCCTCCTTTATGGTAGTGGAAATTATCGTTAACGTCGGATGTTGTTAGGAGCCTCCTGAAGGCGATGTGTATACAATTTGCGGTGTACATTTTCCATTCAAGTGCTGAGAGCCCAGTATATCTCTCTGTATGTAGTTGCTCTGCTAAAGGGCATTTATTAGAGATAATTAGTGACAATTCTAACTCTTTCTCTGTGGTGAAATGAACATAATTGACACTGATTTTTATAACGTACGAGTCCATAAACCAAATTCAAGTCTTCCAGCAAACGTTTTCGAGTAAATCTGTACTGCAGTACACCTAATTTGTCTCTCGCACCGCACATCGTTAAGAATCATGGATTCTAGCAGTGGCCGTTAGTGGGGCTTGGCGCCCAAGTTCTGGAGCTCCGAGAAAGAAAGAACTTTCAAAACTAAGAGATGTTTTCAGTAAAATAGTTCTGCATATACGACCGCACAAACTACGAGCAATGGTGGCCCAAAAAAATGGTTCAAATGGCTCTGTGCACTATGGGACTTAACATCTGTGCTCATCAGTCCCCTAGAACTTAGAACTACTTAAACCTAACGAACCTAAGGACATCACGCACATCCATGACCGAGGCAGGATTCGAACCTGCGACCGTAGCAGTCGCGTGGTTCCGGACTGAGCGGCTAGAATCGCCAGACCACCGCAACCGGCAATGGTGGCCCAATCGTTCGTGTATAAAATAATATGATGACGGAGACACCTATCGGGAATCGTTGCATATTCTCTGCTGTCGGACGCCTGAACCTAGGCAAAGCATCTTAGGTTGACCTTCGGGTCACAGATGTGGTGGAAAGAACCTTGAGCTCCACGAAACCAGCGGAGGATTCAGAACACAACGGAGGATAACACCACCATGAAATCAAAGTCTCGTGCAGTATGTGTTTAAAGTAAACTAGTTTCGGCGAAGTGACGGATCCCATACATTAGGTGAGAGGAAGGTTCCTTCATGTCAAGGATATAAATATTATGGAAGTCTGCAAGCTTTCGTGTCTGTTGTCACTGAAGTTAAAATCTTCTGGGCTGCTAGGTCGCGTCATATTTCCTTCTAAAATAATCGACGTTTCGACCCCTCTGCTGGGATCTTCTTCTTCTAGCAACAGTAGACACCGAAACATCCTGAAAAAGATCCCAGAGAGGGCTCGAAACGTCGATTTTAGAAGGGAATATGAAGCTGTCTAACAACCCAGAAGATTTTTAACTTTAAACAAATATTACCAGTATTTAACATCAAATAACTTCCTAAGTGTGTAATTAAACTGCCATTGCCTGACAAAAAAAGGTGAAGTGTCTAGACAGGAGGGGAGGAGGACACAAAATGAGTTGATGTGTGATGTTGTTTTACTGACAACAAAATCGAGTCAAAATTGCAAAGAACTTGTCAGTGTGACGTTGCATCCTCTCTGGTCTGGGTACGTTTAGGAAGGATGTCATACAGTCGATGTGTCGTTTCCTGATGCTCTGAGACTGAGATTACGTCCGAGGTAAACACACATATATTCCATTTTAAACATATCTGGAGATCTTGCTTGCTTTAGCAGTGCCTCAAAATCTCGCAGACAGTTCACAGAGACGTGCGCCCTGCTCGAAAAACCATTGTCCTCTTGAATAATGGTGCCACAGTACAATCACATAAGAGGTAACACATGAAGGGGCACGATGTCCGTGATCTACCATAGTGACATCAAAGTCCCGTCAATTACTACCAGCCGGGTCCTGAAGTCGTCACGATGGGCCCATCCCACACGTGACTCCAGGAGTTACACTGCTACTCCTCTCAAAACGGTGGACGAATGGGATCTTAGGAGTTCACCGCAGTGCTTGCCGACGATGGTCATTCTCAGTGGTGCAGAACCGTGATTCATCGCAGATGACAATGCATCGACATTCGACAGCAGTCCACGCTTGTTGGTCACGTAACTACTCCAGATTCAGTCGGACGCATCGGACGGTAATTGCCAAGCTCCGATCAATGGTGTAGGATGACACATAATATAGCATGGAGTTCACATGCTTGGTTCACTGTGAGCGATCCTCCATTGTCGTCGACCGCGACCTTGACGGCGAGTATGTCTACCGCCACATTCGCAACCAGTCCAAATAAGAGCCACCGCCACATCCGAATGCCCCACAAATCTGGAAATTGAGAGTTTCGGCCAGCCAGCTAAAATGGAAGCCCACAATGACACCCCAATCACACTCTACCAGGAGCTGATAATGCTGTCTCACACGAGTACGCGATATTTCGTGCCCTTCATAGTGGTCACTTGCCAGCTGACACCGTTATAAACCCTACCAGGTCACACTAGTGCACTCTGGTGGCCGTCCTACCTGTCAGTGAGCTTTACAACTCTAGTTATTTATACACCCGCCGATAGCGTGCATGTGCACAAAGTTACACTGACATCCGACCTGGCCTTATGGGTATTTCTCCTTTTTCTTGTCACGCACTGTATTGTAAGTATTTCTCTCCAAGAAGCTTTCCTTTAACCGGGTTGACTACCACTGCTTTAACGTGATGACAGGGTGTCCGTGACATGATGGTAGTGGGGTTTGTGGAAACTAGTTGTCCACAAATAAACACACTTTACAGCGTTTTTTTTTTTTTTTTCCTTGGTGCCGTTCATCAGATACAATGAAGGTTTGGAGCACTGCTTACAGAAAATACAACGTAAGAGGTCGCAGGGTTTGACGTTTCCCGTCGTGAAAGGTCAAGACTCAGACGCATCCGAACGGTGCAAGCAAAATGTCGTCGGCACCTCTGGACGAAGCTCGGTTACTGTGAAAGCGCTGCACGTGAACATGGTACCAAGGAATAGACAGTGAGTCACATTATGGAGAACTCTCCACTGTTCTTAAATAACATGCATGTAGTTACGCTGAATGTTGCAGTCTACTTGTGAAACTTAAACATTAACTGCTAAACACATTATGTACCTTTCTCTGAAAGAGTTGTAATACCGTACGGTGAAATCAGTACTAACAATAACGCCCAGAAACGTTTTATCGGAAACATAACAGACATGTCTCTGACATTCTCCACAAGACAACATTAGCACTAATGAGAAAAGTAGTATGTGAGATTATGATTTAACGTCTCTTCCACTTAAACCGTAACTGACATTCATACAGAAACATTCAGCACATCTACATACGAGGGTACTACACGGTCACAATAGTTGCTATTTTTATGCAAAAGTTTGCAAGTTAGATGCAAAAAATGCACAGAATGATGTAAAAATTTGAATTGTTTAGAGAGTAATGTTATGAGAGCCGTGAGCTTGGAGATTGTTTCTTTTTTCTGAATGTACCTAGAATTTGTGATTCATATACGGAAGTTCGGCTCTGTGAGGTGTTATAATGCTCGAGATGACCCAAGGCGGCAGGCATTGATGTGAGCACTGAATATACAATATGCACTCCACATTCTACGAACTACGTCGAAACAGTTGGTCAGTTCTCATGGCATTAATTTTTTTGCTCAAATAAAACTGATTGCATACAAGTTTAACCGTGCTCAGGTTTTATCTTAGTTTTCTGAAAATGTAGAGTTTCTTTCAGATTAAATAAACGTAAGATTAAGAGTCTGTCTCAAAAAAGCGACTTCTGTTCGATATTAGTAGTATTTGCCAACCGATGTCCGTAAATGTGAGATATTTTGTTATAGATTCGAAGATCGTAGAAATTTATTGTAGTTTATTATACTCTTCTGACAGTGGAAACTGACTTAATATCTAGAAAAAAATCTCAATAACTCCTTTAAAAAATCCCAAGTACGGTACTCAATCCAATGTCGAATGCGAATAAAGATGAAATTTCTGAAGTCGGAGCTCTTTTAGGCTGAATTCTGTGAAGTCACACCAATATGATGCCAGCTGACATTATTTAGAAGATCACACGTCATATTAAAGGGAAATTAAAATAACTAAAGTGGTATCGAAGTGGTTTCGTTACAAGTCGAGGCAGTTACTGTCAATTTTACACTGAATTAAACAGCATGAGTAAGAACTACATTGCATGTTTCTAAGCTCATCACATAGCAATATGAGACTCTAGTTGATTAGAAGCGGTAACCCCAATCTTAAAGGGTAGTATTGTAAATATCCACGAAGTAGGAACAATGACTCGTTGTATAGCGTCTTAGGAACATCACGTACGCTACATATTATGGAGCGATCCTAACTCAATGTACCTATCTGTGTATTACGGTAATTACCAGCAAAGATTTCCTTACCTCAGAAACGATTTCTGTAACGTGTTTGGACTTAACGTAACAAGTAGACAAATGAACACTCGACCTTTCCTCCCACCCACCTCCCCTTTCCGTCACACAAATAACTCACACGCATACACGCACGCACACACACACACACACACACACACACACACACACACACACACACACACGCACACACAACACAACGAAACACAAAAAACATCATCGAAACGTCATACAATGCACAAAATATACGTATCAGTGATATTAAACTATAGTCCACCCAAGTCTTAGGATGTAAAGCACACGGAACATGTGGGATTGTGAAGCAATAGTAGTATGTGGTTTGCAGTGCTGTTTTTGTGACAATAATGGAATTTGTCGTGAAATCAAACTTGGACGCTGCTGAAGTATATATACCGCTTCAGTAGTGGGAAACGTGATCCCCGTCCATTTGTCACAACAGTCTCCACCTAATATGTGCGAAAGAACAGACACCATATTTATGTAAGTATATAGTTCTGGCAATACCATCCATGACCTTCTTCTTCTGTGCGGATGCACACATATTACCCGAAATCTTACGGGACTTGGTAAGAATGTCTTCCACGAGTAATGAGTGCGATGGGTAGGGACACTATAAATGTAGTGTGTGGACATACAAGGTGAGAATGTGGGTCTCGAGGCAAGCATGCGCGAGATAGTCCCTGCAGTCGCATTATCCTCTGTGCCCTCGGTGGCTCAGATGGATTGAGCGTCTGCCATGTAAGCAGGATATCCCGGGTTCGAGTCCCAGTCCGGCCACACATTTTCATCTGTCCCCGTTGATATATATCAACGCCTGTCAGCAGCTGAAGGTATTGGTACATAATTCTAATTTAGAACAATAATGTCTCCGCCAAGTACGAGGGCCTGGTGAGAAATTTCGCCTGAAGCTACGCAGCCAACATAACATAACTGCCATGTGCTGTCGTCTTCAAGTCAATCCCCAACCACATTCTGCAGGGGTAATGAAGATGCTCCTGCATCGTTTTCGATTGGAAATGTTTGATTACCCACAATAATGCCCGTAATAGTCCCCTCTGAGTTTCATCTCTGCTCATATGAGCAGCTGTCTACGAAGACAACATTTTGGCACAGACAGCGAGCTGTAGGCCAGTATAGAGAATTGGCGGAAAGCACTGGCGGCTGCCTTCTACAATGAGGGTATTCGAAAGTTGGTACAACGCTACGACAAGAGTCTAAGTCGGATCGGCGACTATGGAGATAAGTAGCTGGAAGTTGTGGCTAACTGTTGCAAATAGAATAGTTTTGATTGTCACTGTGGTTTCCATTTCACGATCTATTGTTCCTTACTTCCAGAATAGCCATCGTAGAATGCTGAATTCAAGATCTGCATGTACATTGTGGTGGAGGCTACGTAGGGTGGTTTTTGAGATTAGTTTCCAAAAAAAAAACTGCAAAAAGAAGACGCACACCATGCTACTGTTGTTGGTAACAAGCGAATGCGATGCAGGTTAGTCGGCTCGAAACAATCGATATGCACAGGTCCAACTTCGCGGCAGAGGGGCACGCCCAAGAACTCTGCAATACTCTATTATAAAAACAACATACAAACAGGAATCTTTGAACATAATAAACACTTAATTAATATTACCAGACTGAAGTATCATTTACAAATTATTTTACATGTTCCTACTACTTTAAACAGAACCGACCAGGTGCTGTACCAAATGTGCGATAGTAAAAGTATGTCTTCGATCACTCAAAATATTTTTATAAGCAGAAAAAGGACCGTTCTACACCAAGTGCGGTAAATGGGCATTATTTGAATTTGGATGATATGTTGGCACTTACTGTTTCGTACAAAAGTACAACCGTTCCATTAGTAAAACTATCAGTTTCTGATGAGGGTTAAAAGCCTGCGTTATTGTTCAAAATGTTTCAAATGTTTCTTTAAGTTTTCTCGGGGACGCCTCCGGCAATGAGGAATTCACTAGACTAATTTTATTTATTAACTGAATGGATTCATTCAACGCCAAACCTTGAGGTTCAAGCTATTTAATACTCACTGGTATAGGGGAAAAATAAGTGCCAGTCACAGCAATGTTTCTTTTATTTTTTTTAAATACTGAAATCATTAAATGCTTCCTTACACTGACAATCTCAGCTGCGAACGTAGTACCTATCAAATCTTGTGCATTTTGGAATAAATTTCAAAGCAGCCAGGAGATACCTTTTCTAGTTAAGGTGTACATTTCCTTCTGGGTGACGCAAGAGCTGAATTGGATGCACGTTATCAGACAGTACGGGCTGTAATTATTTTTGTTTATTTACAGACACAATCACATGTGTATGACACAGTCATAACCCGGTTTGTGCCATACAATGACCATCTTCAAATTCTAAAAGTGGCATTCACTGAACACAGGTTCATGTGTTTTGACAGCACATGAACCTGCGTTCAGTGTACGCCGCCTTTAGAGTCTGAAGATGGTCATTCTATGGCCAAAACCGGTTATTACTCTGTCATAAACATGTGATTCCGTCTATAAATAAACAAAAAAAATTTACAACATAATCAGTCACGAACTCCATAGACAAAATGTGGTATTTTCCAAAAGTACGGGGTGTTTCGATAAGAATGACCTGATTTTAAAAATTCAAATTTATTGATAAAAACATACTGCAAACATGGGATGGATTGCAAAATACAAAACATTAAAGTCTTAGCTGTGCTATTACAAATGGTCTATATGTCCACCACAGTAACATGAACATCATCTGCATGATAGCTTAACTCGTAATGAACTTTACAAAATATATTTGATTTCAAAGAATTTATGGCTGCTGTCATTGTGTCCTTCAGTTCTTCTATGTCACAAGGTGGAGAGGAGATGAACACAGCTTCCTTCTCATACCTACACAAGAAAAAATTGCATTGTGTCATGTCTGACGATCTTGGATGCCAAGAATGCAGGGCAGTCCCCAGGCGTTCCGTGCACCCTATACAGCTTTGATGAAGTACGTTGCTGTGCCAGTGTGATGAGGTCCATCCTGTTGAAAAATGAAGTCATTGGAGTCCTTCTGAAGTTGTGGAAAATTTAAGTTCAGCAGGATATGGAGACAGTGCAGATAGAGTACACGGGACTCCGAGACACTGCCGTTCATTCTTGGCTTCCAAGACGGTCAAACATGATCCCATGCGATTTTCTCTTGCGGGAATATATGAAGGAAAGTGTGTGCATCTCCCCTTTATCTCGTGACAGACAAGGAGTGAAAAATAGAATATCAGCCGCCATAGCTTTTACAAAAGCAGACACACTCTGTAAAGTTAATGACGAATTTAGCTGTCGTCTAGATATTATTCGTGCTGCTGTGGTAGACACATGAGCATTTGTAACAACATAGTTATAGCTTTAAAATTCTGTGAGTATTTCACAATTCATCCCATGTTTGTAGTATGTTTTTATCGGTAATACGGACATTTGAAATCAGGCCATTCTTCTTGAAACATCCTGTAGGTCATTGTACTTACAGTGATGAGAGACGATGCCAGACCATTGTCTAAAATCAGCAGTCGTGGAAACTACTCAGCGAAGAGCTAAGCATTGAGGCGTGCTACGGCTCGCGTTGGTGCTGTTTGTAGGTTTCCGCCCTCTGTCGGAGGCCAAACAGTATCGTTTATTTGGCATAGTTGCGGTTGTTTGTCTTCTTCTCGTGTTAACTGGCGCCACTCGGTTTCGCGAGCGTTGCCTGTCCGCTAGTGGCAGCAGCGACGGTTATCGATATGCAGTAACTGTTGCACTATCTTTGTGGCGATGTCGTTGTTTTTCCGGGTGGTTTGAGTGTGCCAGGAGGAGCCAGGTCCACGCAGTGCCAGAACTCGCAGGAACTGCTGGCGACACGCATGGACCGCCGGATGGAAGGGTCCTGAGGGTGTACGACCTCTTCGTAAACCGCATCCAGCAAGCCTTAAGAAGAGTGCATTTCAACCCAAGCAGAGAAACCCTCACCATTGTGATATCTCGCGATGATCGAGTGACTTGGGCTCGCATTGCTGTTCGTAGCGTCGCCGAGGCGAAGAGCAGAGAGTGGACTGCTTTCTTCTCTGGTGGTAGTGGTTCCTCGTTCTGGGCGCTCTAAACACAGTAGTCTGGAAACGTAATGCAGACAGCTGGTTCGGACTTTGGTGTATTGTTCCATCATTGCATTTGGTTTATCGGACGCCAGGTAGCTTCAGCAAGATTATCACTAGTCATTCGCTAACTGCCACTAGTCTGAGTTACCATCTTGTAAACTGAATGCAACTCTTGGCTTCCTATCTCATGGATCGCAAAAGTTTGTTGCTGACCTTGTCTGAGGTCGATTCCTGGAGCACCGTCTGTGGCCCCTTGTATTACAAAGTTTACCATCATTTTATTCCACCCGTTTGGTGCTCAGTTTATTGTTTTTTTTTAATTAATCTTTGCTATTGTATTTGCTCTTTTACAGCAGGTTTCTATTTTTTTATATATCTTATTGCCATTCCTGGCGTGTAAGGCCTTCGGCCGTGATTGTGGTCATTTGCCTTAAAAGGCAGTAAGCCTTAAAACGTTATTTACTGCCATTCCTGGAGTCTGATGCCTTCTGCTGTGTTTGTAGCGACTTGCCTTTAATATTTCAAAGATTGTAATTTGTAAGCTGCAGCCAGTTTCAAACAATTCTTAATTTGTTGCCATTCCTGGGGCGTAAGGCCTTCTGCCCAGATCACAATGGCTTGTTTTTAAAGCATTATTTGTTGTATGTGTATTTAATGGTGATTTGCTAAACTGTAGCTCTCCGAAAACACGATTATTTACATAGTTGTTTATTCCTTCATTAATAACGAGTGGTATTTTATTTATTGTTGAGTCTGCAATTATTAGTTTAAAATAACTGTCTTATTAGTATTAGTATTAGTATAACTGTATTATTAGTTTAAAATAACTGTAAAAGGCAACCAATAGTAACTGATTACGGTCCCGTCCACAATCGTAACCCAGTCCTGCCTTCCTTTGACTATCAGTTCTCAAGCACATCTAAAATTACGTAAGGGTTAATACCACGGTATTTTGTTTACGTGCCTGTTGTAGTTGACACGTTCGGTTTCACTCAGAGCTCGCTCGTGAGTTATTCAGGGGAAGGTGATGACGGGCGGCGTGTTCGCAGGCCATCTGATACGCCTGTTCTCTTCTCAAGGCCGCCTGTCGACCGCGCGGGTGTCAAACCGACGAGGCACTGGAAACAAAAGGACCAGTAAGGCACCGGGCTGGCCAATTATCTGATACAGTCGTGCCGATCTGCGCCGCTCGCCTCGCCGGCCGGACGTAATGGGCGCGGGGCTATTTTTCGCAGGTGGTCCGCCCCTGCGGGGACGAGGCCGGCGGAAATGCCTGCAGGCCGAATCCTTGCGGTCATCCCGAATTCCGGCGCCCGACCGCGGGAATGTCCCCGGGGCCCTCTCACAGGACGTGTAATCCAATCAGCGAGACGCAGGCGAAATTCCTCGCGACCGCCCGCGCCTTGCTGGCCCACCCGCGCCGACTACTTCCGTAAGACCCGCGAGCGATCCGTATGGCGTATCGTGTCGGTCGGATAGGGTTCCCCGTACGGTTTTGGCGAACAGCCAGCTGCTCGAGGGTTCGCTGGTTAGTGTTTCCTCATCCTCCTGAAGGTTCAGTAATAACTGGTAGTATTCAACTAGGGACGATCAAATATCATGCGTCTGACATCGACATTTCAGTGTCGATACTGATCTTTGAAACTTCCTGAAAACGATGTTGAAAATTCGAGCTTCAATGCTGTAAGAATATCGTGTGCATATTACCATTACATGAAATGTATTCGCATTTGCGATTATGAACAAGAGTCGGCTGTATAAGGGAATGACGGCTATGAAAATTTGCTTAATATCCTTGTAGATGCATCATCTAGGTTCAAACCTAGTTTTCTTGCTTACCGCGAGCGCTCGCCTTACCATTGTTTTTTTTTTCTCTTTGTCATTTTCCGTCGTTTTATAGCTGCCTGAACATGATGCATCTACAAGAATATTAAGCAAATTTTCATGTGATATATGGTAGTTGTTGAACGTCATAAACCCAATGTCGACTCCATTTTCGCCCCTCTTCTCACCCACATTACCAACAACAATTCTTGAGTATGACATAAGAGACATAGGCTCGCTTACTGGAACCAAGAAGTAGTGCACACTGTGATCCACACTATCTCCAGTGATAAGATTTGCAGAACTCACAGCATGTGCCCCACTAACACTTTGCAGTTTCAAAATCAGATGAATGAAGCTAAAATTCTTGTGATGTTTGGTCACAAGTTGTCGTCGCCCTTCAGAAGCAGCAGAGCTCTTCAGTTGCCACACATCCAGTAACCTTTTTGTTCAAGCAATCTTGTACACTCATAGATTCATGCATATACTTCTTATGTCTTTTGGCACTACAGTCACTAACTCTCAGTAAGACCGCGTGTTCTCATCGGTAAATTAAAGCAACTGAAGCACTATACTGGCCAAGTGCTCAAGTTAATACACTTATCTTCACATTGTGACGAAAATCCTTTGATTAGATGTTCTTAACTACAAATACCTGATAATGTTCATAGTTAATCTACGTTGTTCATCAGAACGGTGAGGGCTAGAAGAAGATTGGATCTGACTGCACTACACTCCAAATTCTTGCCTTTAGTTTAAGGACAGCATAATTATCCAAGAAAAATGTCAACTTGTCCCAATGAAAACTGGGTTGTTTTCGGTATACACTGAGTGGTCCCAAGACACTGAACGGCTTCTTATCGGAGATCATGGCGGTGCTATTTTCGTCTGCTAAACAGTGGCACTTGCTTGACGCTGTGCATCATTCGTTTCTTTTCGCACTAGATCATTGGACGTAAATAGAGAGACGCTAGATGCACTTCGATGATATTAGGCTATCCGAGCACGAATCGTGGCTTGACCCAAACTTACATACGTCGTCAACCATGCGTCTACAACCTGTACTCGTACATCCATTACTTATGTCCCTGTACATGGGAGACATTTTAATTGAAAGTCGCTTGCTCGGTGGCGGCTGATAAATACGTTTCTGCAGTATCTGTACTGTTCATAAATACGATACAGTACTCCTCTGCACATGCTTGCATTATCATCGTCATCATATTTTACGTCATTTAAACGAATCATTTCCTGAATACGTTTAACAACAGGAGTGACTTCAAGAACTAGGTTACTCATGTCTACATCTACATCTAGATATATATTCCGCAAGTCACCTGACGGTGTGTGTGACGGAGGGTACCTTGAGTACCTCTATCGGTTCTCCCTTCTATTCTAGTCTAGTATTGTTCGTGGAAAGAAAGTTTCTCGGTATGCCTCAGTGTGGGCTCTAATTTCTCTGATTTTATCCTCATGGTCGCTTCGCGAGATATACGTAGGAGAGAGCAATATACTGCTTGACTCCTCGGTTAAGGTATGTTCTCGAAACTTCAACAAAAGCCCGTACCGAGCTACTGAGCGTCTTTCTTGCATAGTCTTCCACTGGAGTTTATCTATCATCTCCGTAACGCTTTCGCGATTACTAAATGATCCTGTAACGAAGCGCGCTGCTCTCAGTTGGATATTCTCTACTTCTTCGATCAACCCTATCTGGTACGAATCCCACACCGCTGAGCAGTATTCAAGCAGTGGGCGAACAAGTGTACTGTAACCTACTTCCTTTGTTTCCGGACTGCACTTCCTTAGGATTCTTCCAATGAATCTCTGTGTGGCATCTGCTGTACCGACGATTAATTTTATATATTTTAAATCATTCCTGAAGCCTACTCCCAGAAAATTTATGAAATTAACTGGTTCCAGTTGCTGACCTGATATTTTTTTTTTTTTTTTTTGGTCATCAGTCTAATGACTGGTTTGATGCGGCCCGCCACGAATTCCTTTCTGTGCTAACCTCTTCATCTCAGAGTAGCACTTGCAACCTACGTCCTCAATTATTTGCTTGACGTATTCCAATCTCTGTCTTCCTCTACAGTTTTTGCCCTCTACAGCTCAATCTAGTGCCATGGAAGTCATTCCCTCATGTCTTAGCAGATGTCCTATCATCTTGTCCCTTCTCCTTATCAGTGTTTTCCACATATTCCTTTCCTCTCCGATTCTGCGTACAACCTCCTCATTCCTTACCTTATCTGTCCACCTAATTTTCGACATTCGTCCATAGCACCACATCTCAAATGCTTCGATTCTCTTCTGTTCCGGTTTTCCCACAGTCCATGTTTCACTACCATACAATGCTGTACTCCAGACGTACATCCTCAGAAATTTCTTCTTTAAATTAAGGCCGGTATTTGATATTAGTAGACTTCTCTTGGCCATAAATGCCTATTTTGCCCTAGAGAGTCTACTTTTGATGTCCGCCTTGCTCCGTCCGTCATTGGTTATTTTACTGCCTAGGTAGCAGAATTCCTTAACTTCATTGACTTCGTGACCATCAATCCTGGTGTTAAGTTTCTCGCTGTTCTCATTTCTACTACTTCTCATTACCTTCGCCTTCTTCCGATTTACTCTCAAACTATACTGTGTACTCATTAGACTGTTCATTCCGCTCAGCAGATCATTTAATTCTTCTTCACTTCCACTCAGGATAACAATGTCATCAGCGAATCGTATCATTGATATCCTTTCACATATGCTTTCACCTTGTATTTTAATTCCACTCCTGACCCTTTCTTTTATTTCCATCATTGCTTCCTCGATGTACAGATTGAAGAGCAGGGGAGAAAGGCTACAGCCTTGTCTTATATCCTTCTTAATACGAGCACTTCGTTCTTGATCGTCCACTCTTATTATTCCCTCTTGGTTGTTGTACATATTGTATATGACCCGTCTCTCCCTATAGCTTACCCCTATTTTTTTCAGAATCTCGAACAGCTTGCACCATTTTATATTGTCGAACGCTTTTTCCAGGTCGACAAATCCTATGAATGTGTCTTGATTTTTCTTTAGCCTTGTTTCCATTATTAGCGGTAACTTCAGAATTGCCTCTCTCGTGCCTGTACTTTTCCTAAAGCCAAACTCATCGTCACCTAGAGCATTCTCAATTTTCTTTTCCATTCTTCTGTATATTATTCTTGTAAGCAGCTTCGATGCATGAGCTGTTAAGCTGGTTGTGCGATAATTCTCGCACTTGTCAGCTCTTGCCGTCTTCGGAATTGTGTGGATGATGCTTTTCCGAAAGTCAGATGGTATGTCGCCAGACTCATATATTCTACACACCAACGTAAATAGTCGTTTTGTTGCCACTCCCCTAATGATTTTAGATATTCTGATGGAATGTTATCTATCCCTTCTGCCTTATTTGACCGTAAGTCATACAAAGCTCTTTTAAATTCCGATTCTAATACTGGGTCCCCTATCTCTTCTAAATCGACTCCTGTTTCTACTTCTATCACATCAGACAAATCTTCACCCTCATAGAGGCTTTCAATGTATTATTTCCACATATCTGCTCTCTCCTCTGCATTTAACAGTGGAATTCCCGTAGCACTCTTAATGTTACCACAGTTGCTTTTAATGTCAGCAAAGGTTGTTTTGACTTTCCTGTATGCTGAGTCTGTCCTTCCGACAATCATATCTTTTTCGATGTCTTCACATTATTCCTGTAGCCATTTCGTCTTAGCTTCCCTGCACTTCCTATTTATTTCATTCCTCAGCGACTTGTATTTCTGTATTCCTGATTGTTCCGGAACATGTTTGTACTTCCTCCTTTCATCAATCAACTGAAGTATTTCTTCTGTTACCCATGGTTTCTTCGCAGCTACCTTCTTTGTACCTATGTTTTCCTTCCCAACTTCTGTGATGGCCCTTTTTAGAGACGTCCATTCCTCTTCAACTGTGCTGCCTTCTGCGCTATTCCTTATTGCTGTGTCTGTAGCGTTAGAGAACTTCATACGTATCTCGTCATTCCTTAGAACTTCCGTATCCCACTTCTTTGCGTATTGATTCTTCCTGACTAATGTCTTGAACTTCAGCATACCCTTTATCACTACTATATTGTGATCTGAGTCTATATCTGCTCTGGGTACGCCTTACAATCCAGTATCGGATTTCGGAATCTCTGTCTGATCATGATGTAATCTACACTCCTGGAAATGGAAAAAAGAACACATTGACACCGGTGTGTCAGACCCACCATACTTGCTCCGGACACTGCGAGAGGGCTGTACAAGCAATGATCACACGCACGACACAGCGGACACACCAGGAACCGCGGTGTTGGCCGTCGAATGGCGCTAGCTGCGCAGCATTTGTGCACCGCCGTCGTCATTGTCAGCCAGTTTGCCGTGGCATACTGAGCTCCATCGCAGTCTTTAACACTGGTAGCATGCCGCGACAGCGTGAACGTGAACCGTATGTGCAGTTGACGGACTTTGAGCGAGGGCGTATAGTGGGCATGCGGGAGGCCGGGTGGACGTACCGCCGAATTTCTCAACACGAGGGGCGTGAGGTCTCCACAGTACATCGATGTTGTCGCCAATGGTCGGCGGAAGGTGCACGTGCCCGTCGACCTGGGACCGGACCGCAGCGACACACGGATGCACGCCAAGACCGTAGGATCCTACGCAGTGCCGTAGGGGACCGCACCGCCACTTCCCAGCAAATTAGGGACACTGTTGCTCCTGGGGTATCGCCGAGGACCATTCGCAACCGTCTCCATGAAGCTGGGCTACGGTCCCGCACACCGTTAGGCCGTCTTCCGCTCTCGCCCCAGCATCGTGCAGCCCGCCTCCAGTGGTGTCGCGACAGGCGTGAATGGAGGGACGAATGGAGACGTGTCGTCTTCAGCGATGAGAGTCGCTTCTGCCTTGGTGCCAATTATGGTCGTATGCGTGTTTGGCGCCGTGCAGGTGAGAGCCACAATCAGGACTGCATACGACCGAGGCACACAGGACCAACACCCGGCATCATGGTGTGGGGAGCGATCTCCTACACTGGCCGTACACCTCTGGTGATCGTCGAGGGCACACTGAATAGCGCACGGTACATCCAAACCGTCATCGAACCCATCGTTCTACCATTCCTAGACCGGCAAGGGAACTTGCTGTTCCAACAGGACAATGCACGTCCGCATGTATCCCGTGCCACCCAACGTGCTCTAGAAGGTGTAAGTCAACTACCCTGGCCAGCAAGATCTCCGGATCTGTCCCCCATTGAGCATGTTTGGGACTGGATGAAGCGTCGTCTCACGCGGTCTGCACGTCCAGCACGAACGCTGGTCCATCTGAGGCGCCAGGTGGAAATGGCATGGCAAGCCGTTCCACAGGACTACATCCAGCATCTCTACGATCGTCTCCATTGGAGAATAGCAGCCTGCATTGCTGCGAAAGGTGGATATACACTGTACTAGTACCGACATTGTGCATGCTCTGTTGCCTGTGTCTATGTGCCTGTTGTTCTGTCAGTGTGATCATGTGATGTATCTGACCCCAGGAACGTGTCAATAAAGTTTCCCCTTCCTGGGACAATGAATTCACGGTGTTCTTATTTCAATTTCCATGAGTGTAATTGAAATATTCCCGTATCTCCCGGCCTTTTCCAAGTATACCTCCTCCTCTTGTGATTCTTGAACAGGGTATTCGCTATTACTAGCTGAAACTTGTTACAGAATTCCATTAGTCTTTCTCCTCTTTCATTCCTTGTACCAAGCCCACATTCTCCTGTAACCTTTCCTTCTACTCCTTCCCCTACAACTGCCTTCCAGTCGCCCATGACTATTAGATTTTCGTCCGCCTTTTCATACTGCATTACCCTTTCTATATCCTCATACACTTTCTCTATCTGTTCATCTTCAGCTTGCGACGTCGGCATGCATACCTAAACTAGCGCTGTGGGTGTTGGTCTGCTGTCGATTCTGATTAGAACAACCCGGTCACTGAACTGTTCACAGTAACACACCCTCTGCCGTACCTTCCTATTCATAACGAATCCTACACCTGCTATACAATTTTCTGCTGCTGTTGATATTACCCGATACTCATCTGACCAGAAATCCTTGTCTTCCTTCCACTTCACTTCACTGACCCCTACTATATCTAGATTGAGCCTTTGCATTTCCCTTTTCAGATTATCTAGTTTCCCTACCACGTTCAAGCTTCTGACATTCCACACCCCGACTCGTAGAATATTATCCTTTCGTTGATTATTCAATCTTTTTCTCATGGTAACCTCATCCTTGGCAGTCCCCTCCCGGAGATCCGAATGGGGGACTATTCCGGAATCTTTTGTCAATGGAGAGATCTTCATGACACTTCCTCAACTACAGGCCACATGTCCTGTGGATACACGTTACGTGATTTAATGCAGTGGTTTCCATTGCCTTCTGCATCCTCATGCCTTTGATCATTGCTGGTTCTTCCACCTTTAAGGGCAATTTCATACCCCTAGGACAAGAGAGTGCCCTGAACCTCTATCCGCTCCTCCGCCCTCTTTGACAAGGCCGTTGGCAGAATGAGGCTGACTTCTTATGCCGGAAGTCTTCGGCCGCCCATGCTGATTATTTATCAAAATTTAGGCAGTGGCGGGGATCGAACCTGGGACTGAAGACGTTTTGATTACGAATCAAAGACGCCACCCCCCTTTTCTTTTTTTTTTTTACTCGTTTTGTTCGATATAGTTCGTTGCGTTTGGTCGGGGCGGACGTCACAAAACATCCGTTCAAATTGATCTCTGGCTCTTTGACTCAGTTTTTTTATTACAAAGAGCACGCAGCCCTCTGACTGAACACGCTGAGCTACCGTGCCGGCAAACCTAGACCACGGGTACCTGATATACTGTAGCAAAATGATAAAGAATCTTCCTTTCTATGTATTCGCAGCAGATCCTCCTGCATTTCAGTACAATTTTCCATTGTTACCATCTCTCGATATACTACAGCATCCTCCGCAAAAAGCCTCAGTGAACTTTCAATGTTATCCACAAGGTCATTAATATATATTTTGAATAGCAACGGGTGTTATGTTTCTTGTGATGTTTAGTCATAAATTGTTGTCGTCCTTCAGAAACCCCAGAGCTCTTCAATTGCCACACATCCAGAAACCTTGTTGTTCAAGCAATCTTGTATACTCCTTGACTCATGCATATACTTCTTATGTCTTTGGGCACTAAAGTCATTAACTGCTCTCAGGAAGGCCGTGTGTTCTCTTCGGTAAATTAAAGCAACTGAAGCACCATACTGACCAGGTGCTGAAGTTAATACATTTATGTTCGTATTGTTACAAAGATCCTTTGATGAGATTAAGTTCATAGCTACAGATACCTGGTAAGCTTCATAGTTAATCTCTGTCGTTGTTCATTAGAGCTGCGAGGGCTGAAGGAAGATTGGATCTGACTGCATCACACTCCAATTTCTAGCCTTTAGTTTAAGACTGCATAACTATCCATGAGAAGTCTTAATTTATCCCAATCAAAACTGGCTTGTTTTCGGTACACATTGAGTGCTCCCGAGACACTGAAAGGCTTTTTGTCGGAGATCATGGCGGAGCTATTTTCGTCTGCTAAACGTGGACGTTTGCTTTACGCTGTGCGTCATTCACTTCTTTTCGCTATAGATCGTTGGACGTAAACAGAGAGACCTCGATGACATTAGGCTATCCGGGCTCCACTCGTGGCTACACCAAAACTTCAATACGTCGTCAAACATGTGTCTACAGCCTGTGCTCGTTCATCCATAACTTATATCTCTGTACATGGGAGACATTTTAATTGAAAGTCGCTTTCTCGGTGGCGATGGATAAATACGGTACTGCAGTGCCTGTGCTGTTCATAAATACGATACAGTTTTCCTCTACACATGCATGCATTATCATTATCAACAGATTTTTCTACATTTAAATTAATCATTTCCTGAAAACGTCTAACGTCAGAACTGATTTCTAAAACTAGATTACGCATGTCGTCTCATACTAAGTTCATTGCGCAACAAGAGTGGTGCTTCGTCAGCAGAGACTTCACATTCTTGGTTTCCACAGTTTTCATGCGGCACGACAAACAGGTGCATCATTGCGTAAGAGTGAAATGACGCGGCAACGGGAAACGTACTGGAAGGCTGAAGTATGCAGGACAGTACGATTATTGCGAGAAAAAATGTCTAAACTGCACTCTGAGTCACCGTGGATTCTGGCGGAATCTGGGCCCAATGGCATGTCGCGTCCAGCGTTAGTGAAACGAAGCCAGCAGTTTGGCCAAGACCGCACACACTTGGGTGATGCAGATGAGGAATGAAGACGATCGACTTCGACCACAGAAAACAACGTCCAGGTAATCGAGGGACTGATTCACAGCAACTAGATTTTTTTGACGACGGAGAAGTTCACGCAGTGGTTATCAAATAGTTCTGTGACCAAGGAGCGAATTACTACTCTCGAAAAACTGAAGATTAGACAGAACGCTCCGGCTCTTTACTGAGACTTAGTTATTATGAGCAAAAATGGCAGTATTTCAGATAAATTGCCTAAAAATCCCTGTTCAGTTATAAATGAGATCGAATTTTCGAACTGTCTCAGACTTTGCTTGAGTAA
The DNA here is from genome assembly GCF_023897955.1 of Schistocerca gregaria. Lineage (NCBI taxonomy): Eukaryota > Metazoa > Arthropoda > Insecta > Orthoptera > Acrididae > Schistocerca > Schistocerca gregaria. The sequence continues at coordinate 435,361,965 of NC_064924.1, forward strand.
CTGCAACGAGAGATGTACGATTGGCTACAGCAGTTTGGTACATGATTCGCAAGTGTGTCTAACCTTTCCAAATTCCGCAAAATAAGTTGAGAGGTAATGCTCCTTTGCACAAAATATTACCGAGGAAACGTTCAAGAGGATGCTGCTAAACCCATTTCAACTTACTCAGAGTTACTTCAAAAATGATATTCAGGACGTGATTAGTTTAATTATCACGACAGACATTTTGATAGGCACAAGGCATTTTAGAAGTTTCCTGGAAACAATCGTCCGGATGCAGCTAAAACAACTACAAGCTACTCTGAGTTACTTCAAAAATGATATTCAGGACGTGATTAGTTTAATGATCACGACAGACATTTTGATTGACACAAGCCATTGTAGAAGTTTCTTGGAAACAATCGTCCATTATTGCGAGGGCGATGCAATGAAAACAGCTATTTTTTGTATCTATGACAGGAGCAAACGAAGATTAATGTATTTCGGGTTGGTTATTACTTACTTGAAAGGAATGACAAATGAAGACCTGAAAGGTCATTGTTGTGAGTGATGAAAGAGCAGCTATGGTAAGAGGAGTAGAAATAGCAGTTGGTAGAAGTTAACTACCGTATTTTGTTCACAAGCTCAGATAGGGAGCAAAAAGATTTATTGAAAAATCTTAGAAACTGCCTGAGTCGATTGCTCCATTGAAGATGACTGTAGTGTGGTTCAAATAAACTGTAGTACAAGGAACGAAGCAAGAAAAAAAGGAGTCCTCAGAGTAATTCAAGAAGTAGGTCTATCTGTCAGGCTGCTATGTCTGCAGCTGTTTTCATGGTGGGCTCGGAGTTCTACATGATTGAAATATTTTCACAGAAGCGCCCAGAGATTAATAATATCTTTAATTACCATGTTAGTACACCAACCAGACCAATAACAGTTGGTAATATAGTTCTGGGAGACGTCATATTTTGTTCAGCAGGTGACAGTGCGAAAATAAGTGCTACGGCTCTCGAAAGTTAAGGAAGACATCATAATTCCAGACGCCTCTAGGCACTCCTGAAGTTACCTGAGGTAGAGTTCGTTAGCCACCAGCAACGAAGGGTGAATCTTTGACAATGATAGCCACTTGGTCTGGCGTAACGTCAAAGAAACCACTGAACGTGCCCCGAGACGGGCCTCAAAGGGGTAACACGGCGAGTCAGTTGAGTTTCACGTGATCGCTTCTTGCGGGATCCACATTGATAACTACAGAGGAGATTTTGTGTTCTCCAAAATGCTCAGAATACTCGGGCGTGAAAACATATTGCATAACCCTACAACAGACTGATGTCAGCGAGATAGGCATACAGTTGTAGGCGTCTGTTCAACGACCCTTTTTGAGAACGGAAATGATCGACACCATTTTCTTATCGCTTGAAATGATTCGTTGAGCCACATACCTACGATTAACATACTGCTGTTTCGTATAATCATTACAGAATAGTGTATGCATATCTTCAGAACAGTTATGTTATGGAGCTATTTCAGTCGACTTTCTTGTCTAAAATCATTTGTCCCCACAAACGTTGTTTTGGCATTAATAACACATTCGAAAAAAAGAACTCTAGAGAAGTTTTCCTCTGTGAAGGAATTTCTGAGTACAGAAATCAGTATTTTAGCCTTGATGTTATCTTCCGTTTTGATACTTACATGGTCACTGCGTGACTGTAGTTGAATGTGATCCTCTCACTTCCGCATAAGACGAATGTTTCATAAATTTTTCGCCTTATCGCTAAGCAAAATTTTTCTTTCAAGTTTATGGAACGCTTCTCGTATTTTTATCCTTTCACACTGTTTGGCTTCGTATAGGCTTTGATTGCCAAAAAAGCTGTACTTGGTTTAAATTTGTGCTCAAGCGCTCTTTCCTTTCTGAAACACCTTTTAGATCCACACCAGGTATCCTTACGGTGGATTTACTTTTGACGTTATACACGAAATACGTATTGGTGATGGTCATCTTTCAGAAGGTAATTACTCCTCCTGATTAATAATGGCTGCCTTCTTGGACTTTCAGGACTACACAATTACTTTTAATATTGTCTTATAAACCTCTTTTATTTTCCTCAAAAGTCGCTATCGGGAATTTCAGTACAGTAGTCTTTTTCTTTATTTTAAATACGTCATTACGTTACAAAGATGCTGCGCAGTAGATCATTTGTAATCTATGAAGTTGGAATATTGTTTCACTACGTACTCATCTTCAGCGAGTAACAGACGTGTTAAGAAACTTATCATTATCCATGGCCATCTGGCTGTACAACTGTCCGACTGATTAGGAAGTGAATAATTAATCTGTCGTTTACGATTTGCATCGCAATAGCGTTCTTCTAATTTGTCTAAGCTGCAGAGCCGGAGATACCCGAAACCTTATTACTTTCCTTTCTGCTGTTGCATGTGACGTTTTGGTTTCCCAGTAAAAATGCTTAATTTTGACCTGTTTTCAAAAACTGTCACGTTCTTTCAGGAAACTTTTAGTAACAGTAGTGCGAGCGATTTTTTTATCTCTAAAATGGACACTTCTATAAGCAAACTTCTTGTAATCATTTTTGGCCGTGCGGTTCTAGGCGCTACAGTCTGGAGTCGAGCGACCGCTACGGTCGCAGGTTCGAATCCTGCCTCGGGCATGGATGTGTGTGATGTCCTTAGGTTAGTTAGGTTTAATTAGTTCTAAGTTCTAGGCGACTGATGACCTCAGAAGTTAAGTCGCATAGTGCTCAGAGCCATTTGAACCATTTTGTATTCATTTCCTTCTCTGACCCAGCAGGTTAATACTGGCGTAACGCGGAAAGCTAGCAATCAGCACGGGGAAACCACTTTTCGCGGAACGGAAAATGGCCGGTGGCCCGGCGCCCAGTTGGCTGGGCACGCCAATGTCACTGGGGACGAGCGTCAGGTCAGCTGACGCCAGCATAACGGAAATTCTCGTGACGTGCCCCGCGCAGGAGTTCTGACACTCGGCAGGCCTGCTGGCCGGCGCACGTCACGGCCACTGGGGTTGCGCCACGGCTCCCGCTCTTCGGAAGGCGGTGTGCTCGCCAAGCAGAAAACCTCGGGCTGGCGGTCGCTTTCTGACTAAGAGGAACGCCTTGCGGTAGCGCTGGTCCGCCAGGGACGCCTGACAGGATCACGCCACTTGCTGACGCTGCGTCACCCGGAGAAGACGCAACGACCCCCCGCGCCGGCAGACACCGAGGCGGCGGCGCGGCCTCTATGTAGCTGATGAAACCTCACAGGTCTGCCGCGTGACGTGGCACTGAGGTCCTGCTAACGCAGTTGCCGGTCATAGAGAGGGAAGACGTATCAGTCGACCATTCAGTCGGGCGGGTCGGAAATTTTAAGCGGCCGTGTATACTGAAGCGGCAGAAGTCGTGAGATACTTCCAAATACCATTTCCGACCTTCTTTTCGTCGCCTTAGTGAAGCAACTCGACGTTTCACGGTCTCAACAAGTCTTTTGAAGACCCTTGCAGAAATATTGAACCATGGTGCATCTACGACCGTCCATAATTGCGAAAGTGTTGCTGGTGCAAAGTCCTGACCACTTACTGGTCTCTCGATTATGTCCCTTTAATGTTGCATGGTGTTAATATAGGGCGGTCTGGGTGGCCACATCATTCGCTCTAATTGTCCAGGGTGTTCTTTAAACAAATCTCGAACAGTCGTGACCTGGTGACATTGTGCATTGTAACCCATAAAAATTTCATCGTAGCTTCGGAACAAGAAGTCCACCTGAAATCCGTGAATGGCTGCAAATGATTTCCAGAAAACCGAACATCAACTCTACTGGTCCAGAGGACCAGTTCCATTCCTTGTAAATTTAGCCCACACCATAATGGAGCCATCACCATATTGAACACAACATTGTTGCCAGTTTTGGTTCATGGCTTCGTGGGATCTTCGACACATTCGTATCCTACTATCAGCTCCAGAATGAGATTTTCACGCTGCAGCGGAGTGTGCTCTGATATGAAACTTCCTGGCAGATTAAAACTGTGTACCGGACCGAGATTCGAACTCGGGATCTTTGCCATTCGCGGGCAAGTACTCTACCAACTGAGCTACCCAAGCACGACTCACGCCCCGTCCTCACAGCAGAGACGGGTAATCTACAATATGTAGAAGAGCCAAGCGTGCATAATGAAGTGGACGACCAAGAAAGAAAATGATCGGATTAAGAAGGGTGTGAGATTGGGATGCAGTCTTTCGCTCCTAGTGTTCAATCTAGACATCGAAGAAGCAATAATGGAAATAGTGGAATTAAAATTCAAGATGAAAGGATATTAATGATACGATTCGCTGATAACATTGCTATCCTGAGTGATAGTGAAGAAGAATTACATGCTCTGCTGAATGGAATGGACAGTCTAATGGGTCCAGAATATGGACTGAGAGTAGATCGAAGAAAGTCGAAAGTAATGACAAGTAGCGGAAATGAGCATTGCGAGAAACTTAACATCAGGATTGATGCAGTTAAAGAATTCTGTTACCTAGGCAGCGAAATAACCAATGACGGACGGAGCAAGGAGGACATCAAAGGCAGACTAGCACTGGAAAAAATGGCATTCCTGGTAAAGAGAATATTAATAGTATCAAAAATAGGCCTTAATTTTAGGAAGAAATTTCTGAGAACGTACGTATGGAGCACAGCACTGTCTGGCAGTGAAACATGGACCGAGGGAAAACCGGAACAGAAGAGAATCGAAGCATTTGAGACAAATGCTGAAAACTAGGTGGACTGGTGAAGTACGGAATAAGGAGGTTCTGCGTAGAACCGGAGAGGAGACGAATGTGTGGAAAATACTGACAAGAAGGAGGAACAGGATGATAGGACTTCTGTTAAGCCATCAGGGAATGACTTCCGTGGTACTAGGGAGAGTCGTCAAGGGCAAATAGTGTAGAGGACGATAGAGATTGGAATATATCCAACAAATAATTGATGATGTAGGTTACAATTGCTGCTCTGAGATGAAGAGATAGGCAGAGGAGAAGAATTCGTGGCGAGCCGCACAAACTAGTCAGAAGACTGATGACTGAAAAATAAAAATTAATTGTTGGTGTGTAAAGTGGAGTAAAGGGATCGCCAACTGTTGAAGGCACAGTTGTAGTGTTTAAAAGGAAGTGCTGCAGAGCATGTTTATGGTTTGCTTCCGTTTTTGGAATGTGCTTTATTTAAGTGGGTGTATATGACAGTGTTAGTGTGTAGTTGTACTCCCACTTTCTGTATGTAAAACGTGTGAACTTATATGAATGAAACTGTTTCTATTAAAATTTAACGTCCATTACGTCTGGACATCCATAATTAACTTCTCTACATTTACTGGCATTCCATGCAACCCTGTGTTACAGCTTCATCATTTGGTTTGGCGACGTATTACATAGTATTCAAGAATACAGATTCAAAGATAGCAACATCATTCGCCGACTTTTCGCATCATGAGCTAGGCGTAAATCTCTTGCGTAAAATAAATGGTCAAAAGTATTAAACACCTATTACTGAACATGAACATAGAGAACGTCCCCCCATCGCCTTTATGACGACTTAACTTCTGCTGGGGATAATTTCAGTGAGGTGTCAGAATACCTGTAGAGGAATGCCAGCCCATTGTTCTCGAGGAGCAGAGCCAAGAGAAGAATGCTGGGATCTGGATCGAAATCGACGTTCTAAATCATTCCAGAGTTTTTACAGTGAGTTCAGTTCGGAGCTCTTGACAGGCTAGTCCACTTAAAGAATATTATCATCCACTAGTAATTGACTCACAGACGCTGCTTTACGACAGGGGGCATTGTCAAGCTATTACAAACAATGGTCTTCGCGGAACTGTTTCTCTACTGCATGCAGTACACAAAGCACCATAAGGAAACCACAGGCTAAACACGAAAAATGAACCCATACCGTAACAACACTCCCTCCGCATTTCGAAGTTGGCACTACACGTGGTACCAGGTAACGTTCTGTAGCCTCCGACAAACCGAAAGCTTTCCATCGGATTCCCACGCGGTATAGAGTGATTCATCGTTTCAATTTACTCGTTTCTAGTGGAGTTGTTCTTCTACACCACTTCGAGTGTCACTTCGCTCTGACTGCAGAAATGTGTGGCTTTTGACGAGCTGCACCACCACTGCGCCTTATTCTTTTTAACTTCCTGCTCGGAGTCATTGTTCTAGCTGTACTGCTGGTAGCACTTTGGAAATCACGAGCGGTTCCTTCTGCTGTTTTCGTGCGAATTTTTACCACCAGCGTCGATAATTCTCAACGGTCCCTATCTTCATAACGTTAGGTCTATCTGGTCTCGGGTTGGCTATAGTTGTTGCTTCACCTTTACACTCTTCAGTCATACGATCAATAGTTGACCTGTGCATCTTTAGAAAGGATGAAATGTCTCTGATAGATAGGCTTCTGAGAGGAGATCCAAAGACTGCTAACAGTCCACGTTCGAAGACACTAAACTTTCCTGACAGACCCATTCCGTCATTACAGCTTCCCTACTGGTAACACACTATTCCCTCTGGCGACGGAACAGGCGAGGAAAGCACATTACTGCGCAACAGGAGGAATGCCAGCAAGGAAAGAGTGCTGGTACTCCATATAACATGGCCAAAAGTCGGAGTTAAATGCTACACACTATAAGAGCTGGCTGTCCAAAGCGCCAATACAGCAGAATGACATCATAGGGAGAGAGGTATGGCATTATGTTCAACACGAAGCGTCGGGAAGGGTTTAGACCTTTTTTAGTCATTAGTCTTCTGAATGGTTTGATGCGTCCCGACACGAATTTCTCTCCTGTGCTAAACTTTTCATCTCAGAATAGCACTTGCAATCTTAAACCTCAACTGTTTGGTGGCTGTAGTCCAATCTCGGTCTTTCTCTACAATTTTTACCCTCTAGAGCTCCCTCTAGTACCATAGAAGTTTCTCAGGGATGTTTTAACAGCTGTCCCACCATCCTGTCTCTTCTTCTTGTCAATGTTTTCCATACACTCCTTTCCTCGCCGAGTCTTCGGAGATCCTCCTTGTTCCTTACGTTGTCAGTCCACCTAATTTTCAAAACCCTTCTGTAGCGCCACATCTAAAATGCTTCGATTCTCTTCTTTACCTGTGAGTAAGACACAAGAATGACTATTCAGTACACTGACCGCAAAATGTGCCCGACATCGCCCCTGAACTGGGAGATGGGTCACTGAAAGTGGGTGTTAGGACACCCTTCAGTAGCAAGCACGGCGACCATTGAGTGAACAAGAAACTCAGCCCAGGTGATGTCATTGTTGCCTCGCAGTTGCAAATCACATACTCAGGAGAAAGTGTTCCACAAATTGAGCAAATCGATAATGCATTGGTACACTTCTGGGCCTTAGACAAACAGTTATTCGGCTTGACATTGAAGGATTTTTTTGGTGACCTTCTGAGGGATATCGTACGAAATTCTGTCCAATTGTCGCGTTACACCGTCGTTGGACGACCCTGCCCATAATGTTTCCGGCCTTTCTCCTGTTGGAGACTACATGTAACTCGGCCGTGTGCGGAGCGCTTTGTCTTGTTGAATTGTAAGCCCAGGGTGGCTTGCCATGGAGGGCAACAAAAAGGGGCGTAGAGTATCGGTCGACGTACAGCTGTGCTTAAGTATGCCGCAGACGACAACCAAACGGATACTACTATGGAGTGAAATGCCACAAGCTTTAAGGCAGCGGACAATCATGTTGGTATCCTACTGCTATCAGGGGAGACTCTAGACACGTCTTCGCTGGTTATCGGGACTCATTTCGTAGAAGGACTCGTCACTGAAGATCAGTGTACATCAGTCAATGAGATTCCAGACCAAATGTGCCCAACACCACAACAAACGGTACAGAGGCCAATGGTAGTCAGCGGAAGGATCGCCGAGATCCCAGTGTCTTTTCTGTGAATCACCTGTTAAGTCCTTGTGGTCACTGAGGCCGCCAGATGGACACCGGACCGAAGATAATGACGAATCCGGGATTCTATGTGCCTGTCTGGCAATTGCTTTGTCCTTCTCTCTAGGTTGACGGCTTCTTGTTGACGGTGCGTTCATCCATTCCTACCTCTGAATGTCCAGCGATTCGCCAATTGTTTCAACCTGTTTCGTTGACTCCCAGGTATACGTCCTCTCTCAAATGCTGATATCTGTGTATGTATTTCACACGTCTGTCTGCAAGCCGTCGAAACTGTCCAACTCAGTACATGGAATCAGATTAGCAAAGCCTGATAGTGACATGACGCCTGTTTATTATCCTTGCTAGCTGAGCGGTGAAATTTCGCAGCAGCCTAACACATTCATCCATCGGCTCCCAAAGTTAACAATTTTGCATTTTCCCTCGATACCTCGATCAATATCAAATAGCGACCATTTTGCATAACTCCTTCGTGGTGCATAACATTTTCTGTATTAGAGTGCTGTTCGGTTGAAGGCCTACTCAGTTCGCAGTTGCCCACCCTGGAGGTTCGACCTATGGCGTTGTATATCCTGCTCGTCCAGCCACATACAGTCTCTGATGGAGCAGAAAGTTCCAGCAGGTGCAGTCAAGACTGATGTCGAGCTGTGGGCCCCGTCACCCAGCGACCCTTCTCATGGCCTAACCAGACGGTCCAGGGAGTAGATCCTCCTACTTTATGATTGCGAGCGTCACGATGACGTCGCTGGGCGCTGACGCCATTGCTCTCTGTGCCACCACCATCGAGACAGAGCGCCATACCCTGGTGTCCGAGCATTTCGCCATCTTCACCTCACCGCCGCTGCAACCAGTCCGAGATTCAATACAATATTCCTACAATACGTTACGAACTTCCAGAAAACTGAAGTTGTAGTGTTATTGAAGAATATTGTAATACACTACTGGCCATTAAAATTGCTACACCAAAAAGAAATGCAGATGATAAATGGGTATCCATTGGACAAATATATTACACATGAACTGACATGTGATTACATTTTCACGCAATTTGGGTGCATAGATCCTGAGATATCAGTATCCAGAAAAACCATCTTTGGTCGTAATAACGGCCCTGACATGCCTCGGCATTGCGTCGAACAGAGCTTGGATGGCGTGTACAGGTACAGCTGCCCATGCTGCTTCAACACGATACCACAGTTCATCAAGAGTAGTGACTGGCGTATTGTGACGAGCCAGTTGCTAGGCCACCATTTACTAAACGTTTTCAGTTGGTGAGAGATCTGGGGAATGTGCTGGCCAGGGCAGCAGTCGAACATTTTCTGTATCTAGAAAGGCCTGTACAGGACCTGCAACATTATCCTGCTGAAATGTAGGATTTCGCAGGAATCGAATGAAGGGTAGAGCCATGCGTCGTAACACATCTGAAATGTAACGTCTACTGTTCAAAGCGCCGTCAATTTGAACAAGAGGTGACCGAGACGTGTAACCAATGGCACCCCATACTATCACGCCGGGTGATACGCTAGTTTGGTGGTGACGAGTACACCCTTCCAATGGTCGTCCATCGCGATGTCACCAAACACGGATGCGACCATCATGGTGCTGTACACAGGACCTAGATTCATCCGAAAAAATGACGTTTTGCCATTCGCGCACCAAGGTTCGTCGTTGAGTACCCTATCGCAGGCGCTCCTATCTGTGTTGCAGCGTCAACGGTCATCGCAGCCATGGTCTCCGAGCTGATAGTCCATGCTGCTACAAACGTCGTCGAACTGTTGGTGCAGATGGTTGTTGTCTTGCAAAGGCCCCCATCTGTTGACTCAGGGATCGAGACGTGGCTGCACGATCCGTTACAGCCATGCGGATAAGATACCTGTCATCTCGACTGCTAGTGATACGAGGTCGTTGGGATCCAGCACGGTGTTCCGTATTACCCTCCTGAACCCACAGATTCCATATTCTGCTAACAGTCATTGGATCTTGACCAACGCGAGCAGCAATGTCGCGATACGGTAAACCGCGCTAGCGATAGGGTTCAATCCGACCTTTGTCAAAGTTGGAAATGTGATGGTACGCATCGCAACAACGTTTCACGAAGCAACGCCGGGCAACTGCTGTTTGTGTAAGAGAAATCGGTTGGAAAGTTTCCTCATGTCAGCGCGTTGTAGGTGTCGTGCCAACCTTTTGTGAATGCTCTGAAAAGCTAATCATTTGCATATCACAGCATCTTCTTCCGTCGGTTAAATTTCGCGTTTGTAGCACGTCATCTTCGTGGTGTAGCAATTTTTGTGGTCAGTAGTGTGTATAACTAGAGGAAAGAGAGTTGCTCCTCATACGAAAAGTAAAGAGACGCTTGGAGAAAACAAAAACTGCTGTATGAATATCAAAAGCTCAGGCGGAGGGAAAGATGAAAGGAGTATATCTGGGGGCTGCGCAAAGGTAATAAGCTTGAAGGCAGCTTGAGGAAAGAGGACGTAGATCTTGAGAAGATCGGAGGTAAGATATTGTGAGAAGAATATGACAGAGCACTGATTAGCGAAGTCGAATAATTTCTCTGGAGTAGATCACATTTCGTCAGAACTACTGACATCGTATGGAGTCAGTCATGTCAGAACTATTCTACCTGCTGTGCAAGATGTATGAGATAGATGAAACATACTCCAAGAAGAAAGTAGTAATTCCAGGTCCAAAAAGGTCAGGTACTGCCAGTTGTCAATGTTAACGAAATGTCAGTTGGGTAAGTCATGGTTTCAAAACGCTAACACGAATTACTTACAGAAGAGTGGAAAAACTGATAGAAGCCGATCTCTGGGAAGATCAGTTTGGATTCCAGAGAAAAGCAGGCACACGAGAAACAATACTCATTATACGACTCCTCTTTGAAGATATTTTATAGTAAGGCAATCGTTCCTTCATAGCATTTGTAGACTTACAGAATGCTTTATATAATATTGCCTGGAATACTGTCTTGAAATTGTGATGAGATCAGTTGTAAATCACGAGGAGGGAAAGGTTATATACAAGTTGTGCAGGAAACAGACAGCAGTTATAGGCGTCGAGGAGCATGAGAGGGAAGCAGTGGTTAAGAAGGGAATAGGACAGAGTTTTAAACTGTCTCCGATATTATTCATCCTGTGAGTCATCAAGCAGTAGAGGAAAGTAAAGAAAAAATTGGAGAAGAAACTAAAATTCAGGGGGAAGACAAGAAAAACCTTGAGGTTAGCGGATGACACTGGAATTCTGTCGGATGCAGCAGAGGACTTGGAACAGCAGTTGAAAGGAATGGCCAGAATCTCGAAAGGAGCATATGAGATGAACTTCAATAAAAACGCAAAAATTATGGAATATGGTCGACTCAAATCAGGCGACACTGAGGGCAGAGTTGTTCTAGGCGCTTCAGTCTGGATCCGCACTGCTCTGGAACCGCGCTGCTGCTACGGTCGCAGGTTTGAATCCTGCTCCTGGCGTGGATGTGTGTGATGTCCTTCGGTTAGTTAGATTTAAGTAGTTCTTAGTTCTAGAGGACTGATGACCTGAGCAGCTAAGTCCCATAGTGCTCAGAGCCATTTGAACCATCTTTTTCATCAGTCCCCTAGAACTTAGAACTACTTAAACGTAACTTAACCTAAGGACATCACACACATCCATGCCCGAGGCAGCATTCGAACCTGCGACCTTAGTGGTCGCGCGGTTCGAGACTGAAGCGCCTAGAACCGCTCGGCCACACCGGCTTGCTCGAAATATGGTGCTACAGAATATTAGGTGGGTGGATTATATAGTAAATGAGATGCTAGATAAAATTGGGGAGAATGGAAATTTGTGCCACAACTTGACTAAAAGGAGAGATTGGTTGATAGGACACATTCTGAGACTCAAGCGACCACACAAGTTTAACACTGGTGAGCGGTGAAATCGGAACAGTGTGACCAACAAAGCAGGTTCAATCGGAACGAGGTTGCAATAGGTATTCGAAGATGAAGTAGCTTGCACAGGACAGAGTAGCATGGAGAGCTGCTTCAAACCAGATTTCGGACTCAAAACCACAACCACAACAACAAAATCGACAAGAAAGGCTACAACATCAGGAACAGTAAAAAACCAATAATGGTGGACTGTGGATATTAGTGCTCGTTTGAGATTAAGAGATTGGCACAGAAGAGGAAATACTTACTGGCAGTCTACAACTTATATTCTGAATTTTTAGTATTCTCAGTCATTCCCTTCTTTACGTGTATCACTTATAGTTTTTAGTTTGCAATGTAATGACGTTGCCAACCATGGAAAATACACTCATGCTAATAAATTAAGGAGACCTGCAAAATGTGGTGTCACACAACGTGGAACTACACAAAACTGGCCGTAATGGCCTAGGCACATAGGTAACACACAGGACACAGATCTGTAAGTCCACGGTATTGGTTATAACTTGAGAAAACCGTCCCGAAACACATGTGCTATAAAACGCTACTGTTTCCTTTACATGTACCCCGATATCAATATGGGATATGATCCCCATGCACAAGTAGCAAGCCGCACAACGCATACTCTAGATCAGGTGGTCGATATGCTTCTGGGGTATAGCCTTCCATTCTTGCACCAGTGCCTGCCAGAGCTCCTGAAGCGTCCTAGGTGTTTAACGACGTCCAGCGATACGTCGACGAAGAGCATCCCAGACATGCTCGATGGGGCTTAGGTCTAGAGAACAGGTAGGCCACTCCATTCGCCTGATATCTTCTGTTTCAAGGTACTCTTCCACGATGGTAGCTCAGTGGGGCCGTGCGTTATCATGCATCAGGAGGAAGGTGGGACCCACTGCACTCCTTAAAGTAAAAGGACGAAGCGATACACCTGACCTATTACAGTTCCTCTGTCAAAGACATGCAGGTGTGTATGTTCACCAATCATAATCCCACCTCACAACATCGAACAACGACCTCCATACAAGTCCCTTTCAAGGACATTAAGGGGTTGGTATGTGGTTCCTGATTCACGCCAGATGAAAACGCGGCGAGAATAGCTGTTCAGACTACACTAGGACTTGTCAGTGAACATAACCTGGGACCACTGTTTCAATGACCATGTACCGTGTTCTTGACACCAGGCTTTACTGGCTCTTCTGTGACCAGGGGTCAGTAAAATGCACTTTGCAGGTCTCCTGGCGAATCAATCATTTCTGTTCAGTCGTCTGTAGACTGTTTGTGTGGAGACAACTGTTTCAGTGAATGCGGTAAGGTCCCGAGCAAGGCTACCTGCAGTACTCAGTGGCCGTCTGCGGGCACTGATGGTGAGGTATCGGTCTTCTTGTGGTGTTGTTCCCTGTGGACGTCCAGTACTGTAGCGCCTGGACACGTTTCCTGTCTGCTGGAATCGTTGCCAGAATCTTGAGATCACACTTTGTGGCGCACGGAGGGCCCATGTTACGACCTGCTGTGTTTGACCAGCCTCCAGTGCCCCTAGTATTCTAACCCTCATAGAGTAATCAATATGTGTTCTATGAGCCATTTTCAACACACAGTCACCATTAGCACGTCTGAAAGCGTCTGCACACTTACTCGCTGTACCGCACCCTGACATGCACCAACACACCTCTGCGTATGTGGACTGCTGCCAGTGCCACCGTGCGACGACCGCAGGTCAGATGCACCGCATGGTCATAGCCCGAGATGATTTAAACCCGCAAACCGCCCACCAGAGCGTTGTTCCATGATGTATCAGCATTATCCTTAATTTATGATCATGAGTGTAGTTCGAACACTATAGTTATCTACTTCGTAAAGCTAATGGTAAAATTCTCTTGTATGTTTATGTGCACTTTTCCTCGTATTTCAGATTTATGGCAATGAACCCGCCTCTAAGTATACTCTTTTTTCTCGTTAATAGATTTGAGGATGAGTGTAGGTTACAGCTGAAACCCGCATCTAAATGAAACCTGTGATTGTTGTACAGTTAAACAACTTAACACTCAATTACCTAACCACACTGTAAACTTTTACGGAACATTTCTCACAGCTCCTCTCTTTTTAACATAATCTTATTATGTAAACTGAAGGGGCGAGAGGGGAAAGGAAAGGTAAGGAACTAATGATGTCAGCTGCAGATTCAGCGGCGACGAGTGGACATGTGAGCTGGACCAGGATTCGGAGCCGGCATTTCTTGCTTAGTGGGAAGTTGTGTTAACCACTGCGCCATCTCGACACAGTGTTTACTGCAAATGCGCCGACTACCCCGTTCGGACATCACGCTTTCATATACACTCCTGGCCATTAAAATTGCTACACCAAGAAGAAATGCAGATAATAAACGGGTATTCATTGGACAAATATATTATACTTGAACGGATATGTGATTACATTGTCAACAATTTGGGTGCATAGATCCTGCGAAATCACTACCCAGAACAACCACTTCTGGCCGTGATAACGGCCTTGATACGCCTGGGCATTCAGTCAAGGATGGCGTGTACAGGTACAGCTGCCAATTCAGCTTCAACACGATACCACAGTTCATTAAGAGTAGGGACTGGCGTATGGTGATGAACCAGTTGCTCGGCCACTATTGACCAGACGTTTTCAGTTGGTGAGAGATCCGAAGAATGTTCTTGCAAGGGCAGCAGTCCAACATTTTCTGTATCCAGAAAGACCCCTACAGTACCTGCAACATGCGGTCGTGCATTATCCTGATGAAATGTAGGGTTTCGCATGGATCGAATGAAGGTTAGAGCCACAGGTCGTAACACATCTGAAATGTAACGTCCACTGTTCAAAGTGGCGTCGGTGCGAACAAGAGGTGACCGAGACGTGTAACCAATGGCACCCCATTCCATGACGCAGGGTGATACGCCAGTATGGCGATGACGAATAGACGCTTCCAATGTGCGTTCACCGCAATGTCGCCAAACACGGATGCGATCATCATGATGCTGTAAACAGAACATGGATTCATTGCAGGCGCTCCTGTCTGTGATGCAGCGTCAAGGGTAACAGCAGCCATGGCCCCCGAGCTGATAGTCCATGCTGCGGCAAACGTCGTCGAACTGTTCGTGCAGATGGTTGTTGTCTTGCAAACGTCCCCATCTGTTGACTCAGGGATCGAGATGTGGCTGCACGATCTCTTACAGCCATGCGGATAAGATGCCTGTCATCTCGACTGCTAGTGATACGAGGCCGTTGGGATCCAGCACGGCGTTCCGTATTACCCCCTAAACCCACCGATTCCATATTCTACTGTCATTGGATCTCGACCAACGCGAACAGCAATGTCGCGATTCGATAAACCGCAATCGCGATAGGGTACAATCCGACCTTTATCAAAGTCGGAAACGTGATGGTACGCATTTCTCCTCCTTACACGAGGCCTCACAACAACGTTTCACCAGGCAACGCTGGTCAACTGCTGTTTGTGTATGAGAAATGCGAACCTTGTGTGAATGCTCTGAAAAGCTAATCATTTGCATAGCACAGCATCTTATTCCTGTCGGTTAAATTTCGCGTCTGTAGCACATCGTCTTCGTGGTGTAGCAATTTTAATGGCCAGTAGTGCAGTTGATTCGCCTCGGTAGGCCATGAATTCACAATGTTCAGTTCGGATAAGCAACATCGTTCGATCTCCAATGGGAATCTAAAATTAGCGGGCATGGAGGTCATGGACTGCGGCTGTGGATAGATGTCGCTAGGTGAGAATGTGGGTCGGCCAGGGTGCGTGCCGAGATAATCTGAACATTTGCGTTAAACCCTATGTCCGTATGGTGCAGTGGTTGATACAGCTGCCCAGTAAGCAGGAGATTCCGGGTTCGATTCCTAGCTCGGCAGCCATTTTCACTCGTCGCCACTGATTTCACCCAAGTCCCGATTCAGCTGATTTTTTTTTATTAGTCTGATGAGTCTACTGACTGGTTTGATGCGGCCCGCCACGAATTCCTTTCCTGTGCTAACCTCTTCATCTCAGAGTAGCACTTGCATCCTACGTCCTTAATTATTTGCTTGACGTATTCCAATCTCTGTCTTCCTCTACAGTTTTTGCCCTCTACAGCTCCCTCTAGTACCAAGGAAGTCATTCCCTCATGTCTTAGCAGATGTCCTATCATCCTGTCCCTTCTCCTTATCAGTGTTTTCCACATATTCCTTTCCTCTCCGATTCTGCGTACAACCTCCTCATTCCTTACCGTATCTGTCCACCTAATTTTCGACATTCGTCCATAGCACCACATCTCAAATACTTCGATTCTCTTCTGTTCCGGTTTTCCCACAGTCCATGTTTCACTACCATACAATGCTGTACTCCAGACGTACATCCTCAGAAATTTCTTCCTCAAATTAAGGCCGGTATTTGAAATTAGTAGACTTCTCTTGGCCAGAAATGCCTTTTTTGCCATAGCGAGTCTGCTTTTGATGTCCTCCTTGCTCCGTCCGTCATTGCTTATTTTACTGCCTACGTAGCAGAATTCCTTAACTTCATTGACTTCGTGACCATCAATCCTGATGTTAAGTTTCTCGCTGTTCTCATTTCTACTACTTCTCATTACCTTCGTCTTTCTCCGATTTACTCTCAAACCATACTGTGTACTCATTAGGCTGTTCATTCCGATCAGCAGACCATTCAATTCTTCTTCACTTTCACTCAGGATAGCAGCTGATATCATTGATTAACTAATTTCCCTTTCCTTTTCCCCCTTCTACTTTCAATTTATATAATTTTAGAATTTTAGACGCCCGCTGGAGGTCTAACGTAAACGTGCATTCGCACTGGAGGTTGTGTATTCATTTCCCATGGAGGCGAATCGGTTATATGCATGTGTAGCCTCTTTTCTTTCAGACATGTCCAAAATATCGAAACCTTTTCCATCTTTTTCAACGCATGGTTTCTTCCATTGCTTAAATCAGTCCCAGAGTGTTTGTAAACTTCGTAAAGTGTAACTGCATAAACGCTACGAGTGTCGCTTTACTGCAGCTTCTGTGGAAATCTGCTTATTTCCTGCAGCCTTTATTTCCTCTTATCCAGCGCTTGATACCACTATACTTCCGTCTTGTTTCTCACACACCAGTTTGAAATGTCATTGGGACGATCTGATGCAACCATTCTGTTCTTGCAATCGAAGTTTTCTCGAGTACGGAGGAAGCATGTTTACGATAAGACAAAGGATGCCGAAGGTCTTGTTCTGTGATTCTGAATGCGACGCTTGTCTTCGGCAACTTACCCACGGCACTTTTCTGCGAATCGAGGTACGCCCATTACACATTGGCGTGTTTTCCCAATGGTGCAGGGACTCATCCCTGTAAGCTCACCCACAATCTGTACGTAATCAAATGTACTAACATTGTGCGTCTTGACGATCCTGCAGTCCACTGCTACAAGGACTGACGACATTGCGGTCACGCGACACATGCAGTTGTTAACTGTACTATACACGTCATTCACAACAGTCTTTTCATTCCAAAATAGCAAGGACGGGTCAAAATTAGATTTTGACTACCGCCGTGTTTGAGGTCAACAAGGGCTTTGGCAAAGCTGGGATCTGATAAGGTTGAAGAAGGAAATCGACCGTGACCTATTCAAAGAAGCTATCCAACATTTACCTAAAGCGATACAAGGAAACAAAACAGAATCTTGATCCTTGGTGCTCACAACTCCAAATCCATCGACGTAATAATTGCGCCACAACCCCGTACCTACGACTGGTTCAACTGTTTATAAGAACACATTAAGCACATGGAAACTGCAGTGAAGAAAAGAGGTGTGATTGATTTTCTACAAAATAATAGGCTTGTACTCATACTCATATCAACGGTTGTCAGAAATGACTACAACCAGACGTGTTTTGTGATGGTAGAATTTTTATATTTTATTTTACTGTTATTGGTTTCGAGTCTCCCGGCGACTCACCATCAGGTAGTTTACAGTTCTAAAAGTATGCTTCTTCAAATGGTTCAAATGGCTCTGAGCACTATGGGACTTGACATCTATGGTCATCAGTCCCCTAGAACTTAGAACTATTTAAACCGAACTAACCTAAGGACATCACACAACACCCAGTCATCACGACACAGAGAAAATCCCTGACCCCGCCAGGAATCGAAGCCGGGAACCCGGGCGCAGGAAGCTAGAACGCTACCGCACGACCACGAGCTGCGCACTATGTTTGTTCCATTGTGGCCGTCGATGTGTGGAATTATTGGCATCCATTCCGTTGATCTTGGTGCACAAATCACTTCGCCCCAGTTAAGATAATTATTTATCCCTATAACACACTTAACGGCTCCCACGCGCTTTACGTGTTGTTTGTTTGGTGCCAACGAACCATCCTCTGCGCAGCACGCTCAGTGTGGACCCGCCTTAACAGTGCATTCCCTATCAAAACAACCTAAGGTTTTCAGTAACGCATTCAGTTTCTAGCCAGGTAATCTTAAAGAAACATTAATTCATTATTACGGAACAGATAACTTGATTGTAATTGCTTTTGTTAAATCATTAACTGTCGGAATGTCCATATATTGTTTACAACGTTGATTCGCTACGATGTATTGCGTAAACTTGAAGTTTCACATTCCTAATACGCGTATAGAGAAGATGATGCCTCCAGAGTAAAATTTTTACTTTGCATGGGAGTGGGCGCATATATGAAACTTCTTGGGAGATTAAACTGTCGTGTGACTAGGGCCTCCCGTCGGGTAGACCGTTCGCCAGGTGCAAGTCTTTCCATTGGACGCCACTTCGGCGACTTGCGCGTCGATGGAGATAAAATGATTATGATTAGGCAACACAAAACCCAGTCCCTGAGCGAATAAAATCACCGACCCAGTCGGAAATCGAACCCGGGCCCTTAGGGTTGACATTCTGTCGCGCTGACCGTTTTTTCCCTTTTTTTTGCATTTTGTTCGTTATTGATCGTTGCGTCTGGTCGTTGCGGACGTCGCAAGACATTGTGTTCAAGTTCGGTGGTTGATCCTTCCACTCAGTTTTTTTTTTTTAAATTACGGAACCAACCGGCTCTCTGACCGAACACGCTGAGCTACCGTGTCGGCAATTCAGCTACCGGGCGCGGACATTAAAACTGTATGCAGGACCGAGACTCGAACTACGGACCGAGTTCGAGTCTTAGTCTGGCACACAGTTTTAATGTTCCAGGAAGTTTCAACAGAATGTCTGTTTTTAATAAATGTACATCTCTTGGGGATGGGGCTCAGACGCCACATATCTACCATTTGCAGGCACCCGACCTGCTTAAATACAGAAAAGCGAGCTTTTTAAATAAAACAAACGTTATTAACCTTCTATATCTTAATTCTTCATGTCTACACATTTGTAACCCTCTTCCGCTAGATGGCTCCGAATTGTAGTGTGTAACATGGCGGTAAGCAATATAACTACGTCGGTGAGTGAGAAACAGCGTTCTGTAATCAAGTTACTAATTCGAAGAGTTCGTCCATAAATGGAGCACCCTCTCCTTGAGCATGACAATGCTAGACCCCACACTAGCGCTACGGCATCTGCAACAATCCGACGCCTTGGATTCACTGTCATCGATCATCTTCCATAGAGTCCCCCCTTGACACCATCCGATTTTCACCTGTTTCCAAAACTTAATGAACACTTCGAGGGCTTCGCTTTGCTAGTGATTAAGCTGTACAGTCAGAGATGAGGCTGTGGTTCCGTCAAAAACATCAGACGTTCTACGGTAACGGTATCAACGAGGAGACTATGTTCAGTAATAAATTATTGGACATAAGGAATAAAGATGTGGCACGTTAACAATTTTTTTATTTGAAAAGCTTTAAGAGAGTTCCAATAAAAAATTCGGAGTTACTTCTTTTCAGCACACTCTAGTACTTTGGCGTTCTAACGCCATTTTCGCTTATTTCTCCATTTAAGTTAATTTAACCGCCTACAAATAAAGCTATACATCGCGTAGACAACGGATTGAGGTTCCCTCCAGTGTTGTATAAGCCCCTGATTATAAAATTTCCCGGCGGAGGTTCGAATCCTCCCTCGGCCATGGGTGTGTGTGTTTGTCCTTAGGATAATTTAGGTTATGTAGTGTGTAAGCTTAGGGACTAATGACCTTAGCTGTTAAGTCCCATAAGATTTCACACACATTTGAACATTTTTTGATAAAATTTCCCTTTGAAATGTCCACTCACGTCTGATTGCCGACCTCTGTAGTTCTGTGTTTACTGTTAATACATTAATTTGTTCTGTCATATAGAGTCCATAGATACCAAGAAAGTGCTTGCAAAATATTCGCAAATTATGCATGATGGTACACTTTCTGCGTAGGGAGAAGAATTCTCGACTGCGACTTTGACACCACTTCCAGTATGCTTATGCGTCAGTTCGATTTCAGTGAATTATGACTGCACAAATTCGACTCAAAAAACTCAGCACACGCCACACTTCCATGGATTTCACAACACTCTTTTTCTTCACACACACACACACACACACACACACACACACACACACACACACACACACACACATACATATACATACATACATACATGCACAAATGCACGCACTTGCGCACAATTTACTGGAATGTATACATAATATCCGAGCGTGCTTACGGCTGCTTGAGGGGCATGGGCGAGAGTGCGACAGAGAGATAGAACGCAGGGAGGAAACGGTGGAGGGGGAAATAACACGAAGAAGCAGTGAGTGTTGCATGGTACCTTTCCCGCGACCTTCTGAGACACACACGTTGGAATAAAACCGCAGGCTTATCGCAACAGTTTTCGCGGAACAGCTGATGGCCGTCGCAGAAGGCGTATCGCTTGTCTGCGGTCGGCGACAATTCCGGGAAGTTAAACTCCAGACCCAAGGAGATCTGGATGGTCTGCACAGTTTGTAAACATAGCGTAAAAGTCTCATGTGCTGGTCGGTCCTCAGTCTGTGAACTACCAAAATGGAAGCTTGCAGCGACACATTACATATTACTCAATTTTTCTAATTACAGTCAGTCAAATTACGCGCTTCTTTGTGTCTACTCCGTAACACAAATGGAAAGACACGAGCAGGAAATCGGTACACAAAATGGATTCTAGGAACTTCGTGCACATTCGTACGCCTATTTTACACTGCAACCCAGATGCAACAACAAATACCGCTATTGGTACTCAGTCGGTCGAACTAATTCCGTATCGAACATTGAGTCATAACCCCAACCTATCGCGTCAGAATGACTCTTTTTGTGTAATGCAATTGGAATTTATTAAAAAAAAGCTATTTTTCTTAATAACTAGCTAGAATAATATAGATTTTAATCACGCAAAGAAAGAAGTTGGTTTTACATGTCGATATACTACAAAGCAGCGTTTAGAGATCGTGACGAAATTATAGCATACAACAATGAATATGAATTATTAATTTGTTGCGTTTCAACGATTGTTGTGTAAACTTTCATTCAGTTTCAGTATAATCTTGCAGCCACTCTTGAGAAACTTGCTGTGATCCAACACACTTTCGCATAACTGCTACAGCTTCTATTACACTTCTTAAGGATGGCGAGGAATTTTTAATTGAAATGGTCGGTCAAGAAGAGACCATAACATCAAAACTATTCTTAGCTCTCCCAGAGGTGTTTCCAACATCCTCTAATGGGAGCAACGGAGAAGGAATATGTACTAATAGAATGAACTGCCTATGTTTTGTTGTTGACATTGTGCAGTTTGCCTCTAATGTAGGTAAATTTTAAGGTAGACATGAACGTGAATTACAATAATACTAAAATAATGCACAGCCAACACATCGAACAGAAAACATTACAGATCGACAGTGTGGTTGCAAGTAGGCTGTTTAGGTTTTTTTTATTGGTAACACCACGTAGCGCTCTGTATGAAAATCACTGACTGTGCTGTGTGCAGTCTGTGGCTTGTTCTTTATCAAAGTCTTTCATTTGCTAACTATCTTTAGAATCTTTTATTTAGCTGGGAGTAGTGGCTCTCGCTGTATTGCAGTAGTTCGAGTAACGAAGATTTTTGTGAGGTAAGTGATTCATGAAAGGTATAGGTTATTGTTAGTCAGGGCCATTCTTTTGTAGGGATTTTTGAAAGTCAGTGTCAGTTTAAGCACAGTCATTTATAATTTTTCTAAGGGGATGAATGAGTTGACGAGAATGTTTTTAAATGAAAGACTAGTTTTGTATTCAGTGCAACTGAAGGCAATGAATGGATGCACAGCGAAGGAAAGGCGTAGACTTAACTCCAAAACTATTCAAGAACTGAAGGTTGCTAAATTGTAAAAGGAGAGATGCATACTGTGTATTGCTAGCTACAGCAAAACAAATTCATTTTTTCATGACTCAGACAACAGGCGAAGATATGATTACGTCTGTAATGAAACTGGAACTAAGCGGCTAACGTAGCCAGGCGATAGCATGCTAGATAGACCAAGAAAGTTCTTCTTCAGGACTCTAAGAGATAACAAAATACCGAAACAACGACCTGTTGCAATGTGGATAGACGCATTATAAGACACGTAGGATCAATGTGGATCTGTATAAATGGAAGTCGTCCGGATCAGGTATAACAAATGAATAAAACTAAAACTCTGAGATGAAGTGTTGTGTGGAAAAATGTGGAGCAGGTCCTTATCCAGCAGTGGATGTCAAATGTCTAATGACGGTTTGTTTCTGCAAAATATTTGGCCATATTTCTTAAATTCACAAAACGTCAGCAACTCAAGAAGCGTAATTGTCCTCGCTGCCTTCACAGCCTTACCAGTAACTTTCTCTCGGAGAAGTCACGATTCTACGCTCATTCTGTCGCTGGCATTTGTTCGTAGTGGCGGACAGCCGCATCTGTGAAAGGAAGTTACGAATTACTGTCGTTAGTGAAAGCCAGTCGTGACTCGTTTTTGCTATACTTCATACGAATGATTTTCCTAGACAAAGATTTCTTCACAATAAAGGCTTCATCATTTATTATAAATATGAAGGAAGTCCCATAATACAACAGGTGGGAGTCCAATATTTCTGTTCAGGTAAAGGTTTCATCACCTTCTTTACAACGTTCATTGTCTAAGAGCACTTGTTGTTTCAGATGTGATAGATAACTTGGACGTATTCTCCGTAATTTGTTTAAAGCCACATATCAACAACTATGAGTATTCTGAAGTCTCTGAGCCTAGCCGGTACCCATAACAATTTTTAAGAACTGTGGCAAACTGAGATGATAAATTGACCAGTACAATAATAATTCCAATAAATAATTTAATAGGACAGTCATCCACCTACAGTTTGTTTTGAACACCACAGAGCTTTAATAGCGGTACTGCTAATGGAAGTCATACGATCTTGGCTTCCCCCTACCTGTTGACAAACTTACTCCATCGGTAGGAAATAAAAACGTCGCGTGCGCTATAAAGCGAAGAATAACGAGAAACCGGTGGCCTTTTCAGTCGTAATATAGTTTTTATGAAATGTTTTGAAATCTGATATTTTCGTCGTTTCCGGGTGGAAATGCTAAAAATCTGAAGGCAGTTTTTTAGTGTTATTGATAACTGAGAATTATGTAGTATAGAAATTGGATAGTGGCATTTTTTCTCAACACAGGTCTTTCGAGTCTCGGATAATGAACTGATATCAGATGACTAACTTAGACGAATATACTCCCCTTCCCACAAACATGTATTTTACACCTTTGAAGAAAAATTTGTATAAAAATCGACGAATTTCGATCTTCAGGGTGTAAGATCTTCGTAGTGCGCTAGTGTGAATACGAAAAGCATCCAATAGGGTACTTACGTTTCGAAAATATGTAAATGAAGACGATCCTGGTTAGTTTTGCTTCTGTCACCCGACAAGACGGGGAGGGGATCAGTACTTAACGTCCCATCGACTATGAGGTCATTACAGACGAGGCACAAGCTCGGATTAGATAAGGAAATCGGCCGTGCACTTTCAAAGGTACCATACCGGCATTTGCCTGAAGCGATGTAGGAAGCTGACGGGAAAACTGAATCAGGATCGCCGGACGCGGGTTTGATCCGCCGTCCTCCCTAATGCGAGTCCAGTGTGCTAACCACTGCGCCAGTGTATTTAGACTCAGCCTTTGCTTTTACATTTTCAGATTTCCTAACTTCCTTACAGTATTCAAACTTCCAAATCATAGTATGTTAGCATTTGGTTTGTTAGGCATTTCTCACTGTTACCTCCCCCTTGGCAGTCCTATTCTGGAGATTCGAAAGTAGAAATAAGTTGGACTCGATTCCCAATGGAGAGACGAGGGATCATCATGACACTTTTCCAGTTTCGCGCTACATTTCCTGTGAACACACATTATGTGTCTTTAACGCAGTGCTTACCATTGCTGTCTGCATCCTCCCGCTACTCTTCCACCTTTTAGGGACGGTTTGTCACTTCAAGGGCAAGAAGCTTGAATTTGTACTCTCCATTTTTTAGTATTCAATCTCAAATTCAGTTCTGTCTCGGTTTTTGGCGACAGCATTTATACATGAAATTTTTCTCGGAGTTGAGGCCGCGTCATCTTTCAACTGAAATAGATATTTAGAAAATATTCACCTTCCTCAACGTCAGGAGCTGACAGCAATGACTGATGGATGATGCTAGGCTTTCTGTTGGTAGATTCAGACAACGTAAAAGGTAATCCAAACCCAACTCCCAACAAAATAAGGCAGATCCTCAGTAAATATGGCACCAGACCACTGCTCTATCCGCAGTGGAGAATGGCAGAAATGCTGTGTTCGGTATCTAATGTTTGCTACACGCCGCGTTGGCGAACAAACCGCATCGTGTTCTAGCACTATACTGAGTATAAACATCACGCTAAGTTCTTAAACTTGAAAGAGTCAGTGACTGTGAAGTGTTGCTTTAGGACAGGTTATATGCTTTGACGATATGAGGATGTTATCTCGTGCTTTGTTTTACTGGAAATCTGTGGCAAAAGCTGTTCTGCGGAGTTGACAGCTCACGTCTGGCGAGTTGAGCACTTTATTTCTGGTTTTAGTATCTTTGGTTTCTATTTTTTGTAGGATGAAAAGAGTGAGGAACGGAGAAGGACGGTCGTAATGAAATGAGTTAAGGTAAAAAACTTGATTTCAACAGGAATCTGTGCTGATGGTGGCGGCTTCCGAGCGGTAATTCTTACCAAAGACAGCAAATGGAGAGAGGTTCGGGACTGTGCTCTTCTCATCGTCCATTTCTCCCATTCAAATACCTAAGTCCCAGCACATGTGACTTCAGTCTACCAATAGTAGCAACTACTACAAAAAGGTATTGGTCCCTACTGCCAGACATTTCTTGACGATGAAAACTGTGGATGCTACATAAATCCCTTATACACTACGTGATCAAAAGTATCCGGAACCCCCCCAAAACGAATGTTTTTCATATTAGGTGCCTAGGTGTGCTCCCACTTACTGCCAGGTATTCCATATCAGCGACCTCAATAGTCATTAGGCATGGTGAGAGAGCGGAACGGGCCGCTCCGCGGAGCTCACTGACTTCTAACGTCTTCAGGTGATTGGGTGTCACTTGTGTCATACGTCTGAACGCGAATTTTCCACACTTTTAACATTCCTAGGCCAACTGTTTCCCATGTGATTGCGAAGTGGGAACGTGATGGGACACGTAAAGCAAAAAAGCGTACAGGCCGACCTCGTCTCTTGACTGACAGAGACCGCCGTCGTAATGTGTAGCAGGCAGACATCTATCCAGATCATCACACAGGAATTCCAACCTGCATCAGGATCCACTACAAGTACTGGAGGTTAGAAAACTTGGATTTAATGGCCGAGCAGCTGCTCATAAGCCACACATCACGCCGATAAATGCCGAACAACCCCACGCTTTGTGTAAGGAGCGTAAACATTGGGCGATTGAACGGCGGAGAAACGTTGTGTGAAGTGTCGAGTCATGGTACACAATGCGGCGATCCGATGACAAGGTTTGGGTATGGCGAATGCCGGGTGAATATCTGCCAGCGTGGATAGTACCAAAATTAAAATTCGGAGGCGAGGGGTGTGGTCGTGTTTTTCATGGAGGGGGCTTGCACCCCTCGTTGTTTTGCTTGGCACAATCACAGTCCAGGCCTACATTGAAGTTTTAAGTACTTCTTGCTTCCCACTGTTGAAGAGCAATTCGGGGATGGCCATTGCATCTTTCAACGATGGAGCACCTGTTCATAATACGCGGCCTGTAGCGGTGTGGTTACACGACAATAACATCTCTCTAATGGACTGGCCTGCACAGAGTCCTGACCTGAATCCTATAGAACACCTTTGGGATGTTTTGCAATGCCGACTCCGTTCCAGGCCTCATCAACCCACATAGATACCTCTCCTCAGTGCAGCACTCCGTGAAGAAACCTTCCAGCACCTGATTGAACGTATGCCTGCTTGAGTGGAAGCTATCATCAAGGCTAAGGTTGGACCAACACCACACTGAATTCCAGCATTACCGATTGAGGGGCCCTGGAACTTGTAAGTCAAAATCAGCCAGGTGTCCGGATACTTTTGAACACATAGTATATGATGCGGCTTGAATACTGAGAATCTTTTGTGTTCAAATGTTCAAATGTGTGTGAATTCCTAAGGGACTAAACTGCTCAGGTCATCGGTCCCTAGACTTACAGCCTACTTAAACTAACTTATGCTGAGAACAACACACGCACCCATGCCCGAGGGAGGACTCGAACCTCTGGCGAGAGAGGCCGAGCAGTTCGTGACAACGAGGCCTCAAACGGCGAAGACACTCCGCGCGGCGAATCTTTTATACATCAAATTCAATAATTTTTTCAGAATGTGGCACCAAAGTCGTAATATATTTCTTTAAAGTCAGTACCGCCATTAGACCGTTTTAAATTTGCAGTGTTACATTTACACGATCATGATTTCGGGGTTAAATTGCCATTATCGAGTGCTTTAATGTTATACTGTGCCTAAGATGGCATACTGTCGTATTTAAAATACTAGACACATTGTCTAAGGGTCAATATTTCTGGTAAAAACGACTGCTATACTCAGTGATAAAACAAAGCAGCAGCTTTTACCAGAAATATTGACCCTTAGACGTCTTGAGCCAAGATGCTATACTCAGGGATAAAACAAAGCAGTAACCCGAAATCATGATCGTGTAAATGTAACACTGCAAATAAAAAACAGTCTAATGGCGCTACTGACTTTAAAGATACATCAAATTCAGTTTGTGTCTGAATGAAATATTTGTTTCATTTTCATTAGAATTCTGGAGCCTATATAACAACTGCACAGTGCCTGATAGATTTTTCGCATAGTTAAGTCTGTAACCATAATACAATCGTTATGTAATTTCTGTCACAAGTACCTTTTAATATGTTATTAATATTGTCACATAATTAAATATCAAATAACTATTTCAAATTCATCAAAAAAGAATATTGTAATTGGTGTGTCCCTGGTACTAACTTCCAAATACAATTGCCAAACGGAAAATCAGAAATAATTACGTCTTAGAAGATTTATTCTGAAAACAAGTTGGAACATCGAGTCCTGGTCTGTAGCCAAGGTTCATTTCCTGTAAACACTATGATAGTAATAGCATCGCGACTGAGGGAAGACCTGTTCTGTACTTCAGGAGGCTCACCAGACGACGCCGGCCGGTGTGGCCGTACGGTTCTAGGCGCTTCAGTCTGGAAGCGCTTGACCGCAACGGTCGCAGGTTCGAATCCTGCCTCGGGCATGGATGTGTGTGATGTCCTTAGGTTGGTTAGGTTTAAGTAGTTCTAAGTTCTAGGGGACTGATGACCACAGATGTTAAGTCCCATAGTACTCAGAGCCATTTTGCTGCGCCCCCACTGTGAGCACTCTGAAGGATGCCACGCTGCTGCCACTGGTGCTCGAGAAGGCGGTGGTCGCGTCTTACGTTCAGCGACCGCGCTGTATGAACGCACGGCACAACAATATGTACGATGTAGTGAAAATGCTAGCCTAGACAGGGATGTCCATTGTTGTATAGAGCCAAACAATACGTTTAAAGTAAGGAGAACTGTCACTGGGTGCGTAAGCGCCGATTAGGGCAGAAGTAGGAGGGGGGAGGGGAGTGGAGTTGATGGCGACAAGTGTTCTAGTACAGACCCTGTGTGCGGGAACGTGAGGAATGTATTACGAGATTTTTAATATATGGCCAGGCATATTATGTGATTGTAAATGGGACAGCACATTGTCATCACAATGAATTAATGTTCAAGAACAGCATTGTGGGCACAAACGTGTTACATGAAGCGACAATAAAGATGAGCCTCATGTCATACATTGTCGACGAATTATTCCACATATCGAACCAGCAACAACTCATCAGAGGAAGATCCGATTAGTTTCATCTTCAGATATTACAAGGCTAGCTAGAGTATTCGTTTTTCTTACATGAATAACAAAGCGTTTAGTGCAACAACTATTACAGTGTAAATGAACTTCAGCGCTATCATTAACCTAACAGGGCACTATCCTGTCACCATTATTGGTTGCGAGAACATAACCAGTGAAAAAATAGGAAAATACTGAAGGGGATGAGCTTATTTAATGCCGGTAATTAAGAAAAAGAAGTACTATTTACAAAACAGAACTATCCGAAATTGTCATTTAACAGCAGTGAACTTAGTTGTATGGTAGAATAACTAGTTAAAAAATAATGCCAAACACCAAAAGAGTAAACACATACTTTAAATCAACATTGACAAAATATTACTTCACAATAATACATTTCATGTTTTTTGTGTGCATTGCGAACTCCGTTCACATTTGCTAATTAGATAGTAATGTAGCGTAAAATTACTTATTCTTCGCTAAATGAAACATCACGAATTTTCTAGAAATTTCTTTCTTTCTTTGGGCCTGTGTTCAACGCCAACGTGGGGTCGGCCTGGTTATTACGGATTTTACAGTGTTAGTTGAGAAGGGTGGCTGGATGCCTTTCCTGCCGCCCCCCAAAACCCCCTGGGACGTAAGTAGTGTACCCCAACTATCGGCGTCTAGTGTAAGCCATGAAATAGTGCGAACGTTTTGCAAATGTCTGTGAGTCGTGTAACTGAGGCAACGTGGGTTCAAAAATGGTTTAATTGGCTCTGAGCACTATGCAACTTATCTTCTGAGGTCACGAGTCACCTAGAACTTAAAACTAATTAAACCTAACTAACCTATGGACATCATACACATCCATGCCCGAGGCAGGATTCGAACCTGCGACAGTAGCGGTCGCTCGGCTCCAGAGTGTAGCGCCTAGAACCGCACGGCCACTCCGGCCGACAGGTAACGTGGGGACCAGTCCGGTATTCACCTAGCACGATGTGGGAAACCGCCTGAAAACCACATTCACCCGGACCAGCAGACCGGCGTTTGTTGGTAATCCGCCAGGCGGATTCGATCCTGGGGCTGGCCCGCCTATCCGAGTCCAGGAAGCAGCGCATAAGCGCTCTCGGCTACCCTGAGCGTGTTGGAACTTTCTACAAACAATTTACTACAACAGAAAACAAGTATTTGTGAACATCTGCATTTCTAAAATCAACAATACTTGGCATTAAAACGAGTAACGCAAAGCTATTCATTACGCGAACTGTTTTGCAGACAATTAATATTTGCATACATGTGTTCAGTACAGATCATTCTGCTGGTTTTCTGATTGACTTTAAACTCACTGAATTTACTGGAATTTTTCATCTGCACTTGAGTCAGTGCCTCTGATTCCATTGTCACTTGATTACAATTCAATGAGTAGATAATAATTACAATTTATAAACAATTGATAATCGTACAGTAATTTTTGCTCACGCAGTGAGCTGGCGACCTTTTTTTAAGTAATTTGTGATCGAAAATTGTAACAGATCCAGTTCATTAATTCCAAATTTCACTAACTGTTTCTTACATTTACTTTTTTTTTTTTTTTTTTTTTGTAAAAATTTCTTTCGATCATTATCTTGCGAAAGTAGTCGCGCGGTAGCAATTCCGTTATAACTGTGTCTTCAGTTAATGAGATTTAATTATTCTTCGGAATATATGCCTCTACCAAACAACAGAAAATATTAGGTGCAGGCGTCATTTAAAAATCCTAATTAACCGGAAGTGTAGGTCGGTTACAAGACCACTGTACTGAACGTAACTCGCCAATACCGGCGACCAACCTCAGCCACAGGTACAAGAAACGAGAAGTGGAGGGTCCGGACAAAAAAGAGGTGGTACAGACCGAGAGAATGGGATTGAGGGGGGGGGGGGGGGTCGTGGAGGGGATGGGCGGAGAGCCGGCAACATACGTAAGCAGGCGTCCCATAGAGGGCGAGTGGCGCCGGCCGCAGGTAGCCCATTACATAGTCGAATCACAAAAACTGGAGAGGCCTTGGTAGCCGGCGCCGCTATCTCCGGCATACAAATTAGGTGCCTGGCGGCGGGTGCGCGGCACCGCGGTATCTGCTTCCTGCCGGCGGCGGCGGCGGCGACGGAGGCGCCGTGGCCGCACGCAACCCAGCGCAGCGCGGCGCGGTCCACACGCGTGCTGCTGTCCACGCCCCGCCGTAAATCTCCCTCTGTTTTCGTGCCATTTACCCGACCCTGTTGTGGCCGTCTCCCTCGGCCATTCCGTCACAATTTCAGTACCGTTACGATTGTCACCATTTTTAACAGGTTTTTATTAAGGTAATTCTCATTTATTGCACCGTCTCCGTTGCATTTTTTTTTTTTTTTTTTCGTTAGATTACATGTTTCGATCACTCTGGATCATCTACAGATCTAAGTAGTTACGTCAACTACTCGACGCAACTACTTAGATCTGAAGATTATCCAGAGTGATCGATGAACGATCCTGAATGTACAGGTGGAGGTCAGAAGCAATCAGCACACTCTTAAAAGTAGTACCAAACTGTCTTGGGCACCCCAACATAGACTTTTAGTAGTAAAACATGTTGTCCATTCAGGGTACTGCCGGCCGGAGCGGCCGTACGGTTCTAAGCGCTACAGTCTGGAGCCGAGCGACCTCTATGGTCGCAGGTTCGAATCCTGCCTCGGGCATGGATGTGTGTGATGTCCTTAGGTTAGTTACGTTTAATAAGTTCTAAGTTCTAGGCGACTGATGACCTCAGAACTTAAGTCGCATAGTGCACAGAGCCATTTGAACCATTTTTAAGAGTACTCCCGTTATTTTGATAGGTTGAGGTAATGGAAGCATCTTCCACCGTGTGAAAATACAGTTGACTCTCCAACAATCCACAGTTGGCCAGCAATGTGAATGCTATCTCCTGATGCCGGTTTGTAACTACCGCAATTTCTAGAAACTCAGGCTGAACTAGTCTTTTTGAAGAATATTTTCTAAGTTCGGTTGGGGAAAAAGTTATCGTGAGCTGCTGTTTAGCCCACTTGTGGTACACCTGTTATGCCGGCCGGAGTGACCGAGCGGTTCTAGGCGCTTCAGTCTGGAAC
The DNA here is from genome assembly GCF_023897955.1 of Schistocerca gregaria. Lineage (NCBI taxonomy): Eukaryota > Metazoa > Arthropoda > Insecta > Orthoptera > Acrididae > Schistocerca > Schistocerca gregaria. The sequence goes on from NC_064924.1 coordinate 435,393,283, forward strand.
CGCGTGACCGCTACCATCTCAGGTTCAAATCCTGCCTCGAGCATCGATGTGTGTGATGCCCTTAGGTTATTTAGGTTTAAGTAGTTCTAAGGATTCGTTATGAATAGGAAGGTAGGGCAGAGAGTGTGTTACTGTGAACAGTTCAGTGACCGGGTTGTTCTAATCAGAATCGACAGCAGACCAACACCGACAACGATAGTTCAGGTATACATGCCGATGTCGCAAGCTGAAGATGAACAGATAGAGAAAGTGTATGAGGATATTGAAAGGGTAATGCAGTATGTAAAGGGGGACGAAAATCTAATAGTCATGGGCAACTGGAATGCAGTTGTAGGGGAAGGAGTAGAAGAAAAGGTTTACAGGAGAATATAGGCTTGGGGCAACGAATGAAAGAGGAGAAAGACTAATCGAGTTCTGTAACAAGTTTCAGCTAGTAATAGCGAATACCCTGTTCAAGAATCACAAAGGAGGAGGTATACCTGGAAAAGGCCGGGAGATACGGGAAGATTTCAGTTAGATTACATCATGGTCAGGCAGAGATTCCGAAATCAGATACTGGATTGTAAGGCGTACCCAGAGCAGATATAGACTCAGATCACAATATAGTAGTGATGAAGAGTATGCTGAAGTTCAAGGCATTAGTCAGGAAGAATCAATACACAAAGAAGTGGGATACGGAAGTTCTAAGGAATGACGAGATACGTTTGAAGTTCTCTAACGCTACAGATACAGCAATAAGGAATAGCGCAGAAGGCAGCACAGTTGAAGAGGAATGGACATCTCTAAAAAGGGCCATCACAGAAGTTGGGAAGGAAAACATAGGTACAAAGAAGGTAGCTGCGAAGAAACCATGGGTAACAGAAGAAATACTTCAGTTGATTGATGAAAGGAGGAAGTACAAACATGTTCCGGGAAAATCAGGAATATAGAAATACAAGTCGCTGAGGAATGAAATAAATAGGAAGTGCAGGGAAGCTAAGACGAAATGGCTGCAGGAAAAATGTGAAGACATCGATAAAGATATGATTGTCTGAAGGACAGACTCAGCATACAGGAAAGTCAAATCAACCTTTGGTGACATAAAAAAAATGGAGGTAACATTAAGAGTGCAACGGGAATTCCACTGTTAAATGCAGAGGAGAGAGGAGACAGGTGGAAAGAATGCATTGAAAGCCTCTATGAGGGTGAAGATTTGTCTGATGTGATAGAAGGAGAAACAGGAGTCGATTTAGAAGAGATTGGGGATGCAGTATTAGAATCGGAATTTAAAAGAGCTTTGTATGACTTACGGTCAAATAAGGCAGAAGGGATAGATAACATTCCATCAGAATTTCTAAAATCATTAGGGGAAGTGGCAACAAAACGACTATTCACGTTGGTGTGTAGAATATATCAGTCTTGCGACATCCCATCTGACTTTCGGAAAAGCATCATCCACACAATTCCGAAGATGGCAAGAGCTGACAAGTGCGAGAATTATCGCACAATCAGCGTAGTAGCTCATGCATAGAAGCTGCTTACAAGAATAATATACAGAAGAATGGAAAAGAAAATTGAGAATGCGCTAGGTGACGATCAGTTTGGCTTTAGGAAAAGCAAAGGCACGAGAGAGGCAATTCTGACGTTACGGCTAATAATGGAAGCAAGGCTAAAGAAAAATCAAGACACATTCATAGGATTTGTCGACCTGGAAAAAGCGTTCGACAATATAAAATGGTGCAAGCTGTTCAAGATTCAGAAAAAAATAGGGATAAGCTATAGGGAGAGACGGGTCATATACAATATGTACAACAACCAAGAGGGAATAATAAGAGTGGACGATCAAGAACGAAGTGCTCGTATTAAGAAGGGAGTAAGACAAGGCTGTAGCCTCTCGCCTGTACTCTTCAATCAGTACATCTGTAAGTAGGATGTTTAGGTTTTTTTATTGGTAACGCCGCCGCCACGTAGCGCTCTGTATGAAAATCACTGGCTGTGCCTTTTGCAGTCTGTGGCTGGTTTCCATTGTTGTCTGCCATTGTAGTGTTGGGCAACGGCAGCTGGATGCCAACAGCGCGTAGCGTTGCGCAGTTGGAGGTGAGCCACCAGCAATGGTGGACATGGGGAAATAGATGGCGGAGTTTTGAAATTTGTAAGAATGGATGTCATAAACTGATATATATATATATATATATATATATATATATATATATATATATATATATATATATATATTATGACTATTAAGGTAAATACATTGTTTGTTCTCTATTAAAATCTTTCATTTTCTAACTGTGCCTATCAGTAGTTAGTGACTTCCGTAGTTTGAATCTTCTTATTTAGCTGACAGTAGTGGCGCTCGCTGTATTGCAGTAGCTTGAGTAACGAAGATTTTTGTGAGGTAAGTGATTTGTGAAACGTATAGGTTAATGTTAGTCAGGACCATTCTTTCGTAGGGATTTTTGGAAGTCAGATTCCGTTGCGCTAAAAATATTGTGTGTCAGTTTAAGCACAGTCTTGTATAATTTTTCTAAGGGGACGTTTCATATGTTGACCCTTAGCCGAGGATACCTCACTGGAATCTTCTGATTTTTACTCGTAGTTTGTGTAGTTAGTGTAACCTTTGTTTATTGCTAGCGCGTAATTGTAGAGAGAATTTCCTCTGTAGTTGTAGTTTTTCATTGTTGTACAGTAAAACAGTTGTGGCATGCATGTAGGTTTGCACCAAGTATTTCGCAGCTGCGCTTGCAATTAACTAGATATTCTTTTCAGTGCTATGTTAATGTGTTCTCTTATTATTTTTGTTCTTCAAATTGTGTTTTTCTGTGTTGTCATGTGAAATATTGTGACAATAATGGCGTGTGAAAAACGTAATACTAGGCTCCAAAGTAAACTGAGAAATGACAGTGAAGACGAAAGCAGTTTGTTAGCGCCACCATGTAATGAATTCACTAATGTTCAATGTAGTAATTTGGTAATAGTGAATAGGGAAATGGAGCGGGCTGCAAATAATCGTGTAGGCAGTGAAACAATTAGTGAACAGGGAAGCATTATCGATCGATCGGCCGGCAACAGCTCGCCTCATGATTCCGAAATGACAGGACACAATCTTGCAAATACTGTAGATTCAGATTTTGCGTTCTCACCGTTTTCTCAAATAAATCAAGACACATTTTCTGCTTTTCAAAATGCGAATATTGCCGGTTCAAATGCACTGCCGAAAAGCACTGAGGAACATGTTTCAGACACCAGTGCACTGTTATTACAGTTAATGCAACAAATGGGACAAAGGCTACAAAAGTTAGACACAAGGCTTGAACAAAATCAGAAACAAATGGGACAAAATCTTCAAAAGTTAGACACAATGGAACAAAATCAGAGACAAACACAACAAAAGCTTCAAAAGTTGGACACAATGGAACAAAATCTTCAAAAGTTGGACACAATGGAACAACACCAGAGCCAAACACAGCAAAAGCTTCAAAAGTTAGACACCACACTTGAACAAACACGTGAAGATTTAACTGCTAAGTTACATAACATTGAATCGAAATGCCAAAAAATCTGTAATGAGGTAAAAACACAAACTTGTGAGCATTTTCAACCTATTTCTTCGCGGCATGAAAATGCATTACAGAATCATGAAGCACCCATAAAAGAACTGCAAACTATTGTTCGTGAAAATCACGACACCTTGCAAGCTAAAATGGACTCAGTTGCATCCCCGATTCGGTTACGCAACCTGAAAGTACTCAGGAAAACTTAAAGGACCCAGTAGATTCGATTTAAACACAAATGAACACTCTGAAACTTGGCTCAGAAAAACACACTGAGGAAATGTGTTCACTATCGGAGAAAGTAGCCGAATTTTCAGATCAGTTCACTAACTTATCTACAAAGGTAGATGATGATCTGAATGATACAGAAGAGTGCGAACAAATTAGGAAATTCAAACAAAATCAGAATCAAATTAATACGCAACACCAAAGAGAAATCCGGGAAGTACAATCTCAGCTGACACAGGTAATACAAGAATTACGTATTTCGGAGGACACTCGCGCTCCAACACGGGAAGAGGGACTTAGAAATACGTAAAAGCCACAAAATAATAACTCAGGGCATTTCGAAAATCATGAAAGAAATTGGCAAGATGCACCGAATTTTGGGATGGAACCGCCGACACGACTTAACAATGACCGATATGCTACTCGCCCACACGATGATTTTGACTATAAGCTGTTCATTACTGCACGTAAATTCAAAACATTTAAGAATTCTGGCAACGACATTCATCCACAAGCGTGGCTTCATCAATTCTCTCATTGTTCCCCCCCCCCCCCCCCCCCAACTGGTCATTAGAGCACAGATTAGAATTTATGTGTGGCTACTTAGAGAATGAACCAGCTGTAAGAATGCGATCGGCCATTCACGATTGCCACAGTGAAGGAGAATTTTACCATGCCTTCCTCTCAGCATATTGGTCTCAAGCCACACAAGACCGAGTAAAACATGGCATCATAATGATGAAACATTTCGAACAATCTGAATATTCCAGTCTTGTCAAATATTTTTAAGACATGTTACATAAGAATCAGTATCTTTCAAACCCATACAGCCACTCAGAACTCATCCGCATTTGCTTAATCAAATTACCTGAACATTTACGACAGATTATTTTAGCAGGACGACGCAAAGACGACATTGAAGCTTTTCAGGGACTGTTACAAGAACTGGAAATTAACACTGACAATCGCGGAACGCGAAAACAGGAGCACAACAATTACAGGTCACACCTGTCACAATTCCGCGATGACAGAAATAATACACGACAAGGCTATTCGTACAACGTAAATCGTGACCAAAACAGACACCACCCGTATGACAACCACTGACAGAGTAATAGTTACAGAGAAAGATCGCATTTCCGTAGTAATGAATATAACAGAGACAATCATAGAAACAGACAATATGGCAACCAGAACTATTATTATCAGGGGAGGCAGAATAATTTCAGACAAAAGGGTCCACCGCGCAGTTACGATTCAGAGAGAAATTCTCCACCACTTAACCGACAAGAAAGAAACTACAGGAACTACCGACATGACGACAGACGATATAATCATAACGACAGACCGGAATTTCATCAGAACTGGCGGGATTCAAACAGAGCTGGGCCCTCTCGGCAAGGTGAATTTGTAGAAGTTAGGTCTCCTAATCCCAATAACGACGCACGCCAACAAAGAGATAGCAGACAATGACTCGCACCGCAGGCAGCCACGTGAGCTGGCTGGCTCAGAGAAAAATAACATAGGCGCTAACCTTGAGAAAAACTCAAGTAATCTTTACCGACATATATCGCATGATAATTGCGTTCAAGTTGAAAGTCTGAGTACTATGAAGAGCAGAGGATTTCACTATATTTCACATGTAAAACCGTTTACTGAGAGATAATCTGCTTTTTAACTTAGTCTTTGCCATAAAATTTTTCACTTCACGCTGCTAGTACAATTTGTCACACTGAGAAATTGTTAACATGTAACAATGTTTGAAGTTAAATACCCAGTCAAGAACCAAGAGAACTTATTTTAACAGAAATTACGAATGCATTGTTATAGTGAACAGACGTTACAGTGTTATTGTGTGTGTACATTTTTGCTTGATAGTTGCACGATTACTAACGACTATAAGGCTTACATACTTAGGACATATACTGGTACTGCTAATGAGATTTTAATGCAACATTTTGGTTTACTTGAAAATACAATCTTTATTTGAAGTACATTCGGTGAGATTAAAGATGACTTAGCATTTGGTTTCTCTGATAGCTACACGATTATATCACGACGCTACTAATATGTGACACAACTTACAGTGTTGCTTTTGCGGTGTATCTGTTTTATATCTGCACAGTTTTTCTGAATTCTTCTGGAAAGGAAAACATGTTTTAGTAGTAACTTTGTGGTATAGCTACAATGAAACAGCTTTTTTCTGTAGCACAACAATGCGTTACAGCGCAGTACATTCTACATCACGGCAATAAACGTAATAACTACGATATCTATACGGAAAGCATTTCACTTTCGTTTATGATGAGGTAAGTACACTGACTTCAGCAGAACTTTGCTTACAGAGGATGATAACTACGACAGTTCCACAGAATTATCTTACAGCAAAATGCACATTTAGCACTACAGGGCACGCATTTGAGTTATTAATTTGGTACTTAAAGCATTTATTTATCAAGATTGTTGAATTACAAAGAAAGTTTTTCGTGATACATTTCATTCCATTGCTGTAATGTGTAACACCTGAGGGTATAATTACATTAGTCCTCTGGGGGGTACACACTTACTTTGTGTACCATGTGTATGGCAAGCACAAGGAGCCTTAGCTAATATGGTATTTGCTATATACAACTTTACACATCGGTACCATATTTCTCTAACACGTTAATTACACAGCTACCTGATCATTTAACTGAAAGAGACAAATATTTATTTTACTACATCAGTGGAAGATGTTTACGTAATTACACTGTTGGATAACTTCAGACATATGTAATTGTATTTTGTCTGTACTTTTTGAAATGTTCATATTTTTTCGGAACCGTGTGATACTATGAGAGCTTTGGATGATGTATTTGGTATGAGATCATGATTTTTAAAGTACGTTTGAGGTAGATGACACCTTTGACATGAGCAGAGAATTTTTTTTTTAGATTTTGAAATTATTGCAGAAATCTATGACGTTTTTGAGATTTGACTGAGGTGTTATGATGTTATTATTACGACGACGATGTGAATTATGCTGCTGAGGTATGTTTAAGCTGATGCTATATGAGTTATTTGGTTATGCTACGTATCTGTTATGATGAAATATTGAAGAAGTGCCGACGAATAAGGTAAGGAATAATGAGTAGTGGTTAGGTACTCTGGTTTGTGAAAAAGGTTCTTGGAAACCAAGAATCGTACTTTAAGAGTTATGAAATGTACATAAATGCGTGAATGTATTACAACGCCGACGAAAATTTTTTGGACAATGTTATATCAATAGGATTTTGTTTCTACAGATGTGTAACGTAAATTCTTGACCTGTGAAATTTTTAATATGGGACTGCCACTGTAGCGGAAACTGGTGTCGTAAATATTTCGGTAAGACAGTTAAGTGACCACCTGCATGTAATGCGTGGTGGGCACCCAGCTGCGCGACAGCCACCTGGAAACAAGTCATTAGTGTGTACCTTTCAGAGGCACAGGAAAAAAAGACCATTATCCTCGCTATTGACAGTCCTTTGTAGAAAGCATCGCAAATACGACACCCTCAAACTTGAAACATATGATTACACTGTGGAGCTCTTAATTTATCATATTTACTAACATGCCTAATGAAATGAAGAGAAACATTTTACATCTATTGTCTTTCTAGTTGAGAGAATTTTTTTGCCTTTGGAGACGCCATTTCCCTAGTGAATGACGTTTCATATGTTGCTTTATATTTGCTTATTTTGTTTAATATCTAGTTTCTTGCTGCACTGCAGCATTGGTTAAAGTAAAATTTAATACACGTACTAATATAAATATTTTCTGTCTACAGACCCAGTAAGGAATAATTTTATGATGTACTTTCGTAAAAAAGGAGGAACACAAATAGACATTTCCCCTCACAGAAAATGTATAGCTAATTTTTAACGATTTGGTAACTTCTCTGCTAGCGTATGTTTTCGTGAGGCATCACACTAGTGTTCAGATGTGACATAGGTCTTAAACATTTTTACTGTAATATTTTTTCTGCTTCAGCTTTGTTATGTTTAGGTATAAGTTATTACATTTATTGCTGCTTGCTATGCTTACTTGCATTTTTTAGTCATTGCTGTTTGTGTTAATTGTTTTGTGCTGTTGCATTGTGTCGTCCCTTAGTTTAGCATCTGAGCTCAGTAGATTTTAAGTTAGCTTAAGATGGGGTAGACTATATAAGAAACTAACTATGAGGAATTGGAAGAAATGCATTGAGAAGCTATAAGAAAATGATTTGGCGAAAAAAGTAGTGTACAGTGGAGGAAAACTATTTTTGAAAGAGGATGTGAACAAAATACAGAAGGCATCCTTGGATAGGATATTTTTGGTGGGAACAAATGTTGAGATAAGACGAAAGATCTACAGAATGACGTTTTGGGTTGGACTGCAGTACCAAATGTAATACTGAAAACAAACCCTGTCCTTTCCCTTTCTGTTATTCCGCTTTGTGTTTGTGTACTCTTGTATATTTGTGTTCTTCCTGTCTTTATGTGTTTATCTGATGAGAGTTACATTATAGAATTTTTCTGATAATATGTTATTTACTTTGTAAAGATGCTTAGACATTATTTATTCTGTTTTATTTTAATGCTCATGTGTGAAGTTGTCGTAAATTTTTTTAACACTGATGTATTTACTATTTCGATTCTTTTGTAAAGCCTGTATTACTGCAAATGTTATCTGTACTATTATGTTCTTTAATGATATATTTTCTACCTTTGTTATTGTATTCTCATGTTATAAAATTGTAATTGACACCTGTTCATCAAATTAAGTAACTTGTAAGTTACATTTCACTGCACACATTTCTGTTGGTCATAGTATATGGACAATACGTGAGAAGTAGGGACTGATAGTGTTTTCAAGTGTGTTGATAATTCAGCAAGGGACTGGTTAACAGCATTGCTGGTTCTAAGGACAATTCCAAAAACTTTGTGAGTGGACAAGTCGTAGGTTATGGACTTGCTATATTATCCACAAGACCCTTCAATGGTGATTGTGCGCCTGCACAGTCAAACAGATGGCTGCTGGCCATCTCTACAAGGACTACAGTGGGTCTACACCTTTGATGACTCACCAATACCATTATTTATACAAGGACTGCCGTGGGTATGCACCTCTGGTGGCCCACCAATACCGTAATCTCTACCAGGACTACAATGGGTCTACTCTGTGACGACCTACCTACCAATATTCTTTAAAACTTCGACTAACTCTGCTATGGGTTTGCTCTGTTGTGGCCCATTACCTGTCTGCATGTCAAGAGTCAGCACTGTCTTTCCGTTGGAACGACAACACTACTTCTTCAAGACTGCATGGAAATCCACTACTTCCGTGTGCATTTTCTTTTCCTACTCAGACTTTGAGAAAAACACTGCAATTTTAATTTGATGAATGATCAGGACTGTCTTTATGGACTGTGAGAAAATTTTAGCTTTTGACTAACATTGTATCGATAAGTGTGTGCATTTCATTTCTTTGTTATTGTAATTATGGAAAAAATTTTCAAATCTGTATTGGCCACTGCCCAAAACAATTTGTAAATTTTTTTGTGGGGAGCATGGGGGCAATGTAAGTAGGATATTTAGGTATTTTTATTAGTAACGCTACTGCCACGTAGTGCTCTGTATGAAAATCACTGGCTGTACCATTTGCAATCTGGTTTGCATTGTTGTCTGCCATTCTAGTGTTGGGCAACGGCAGCTGGATGATAACAGCGAGTAGCGTTGCGCAGTTGAAGGTGAGCCGACAGCAGTGGTGGACGTGGGGAAATAGAAGGCGGAGTTTTGAAATTTGTAAGAATGGATGTCATAAACTGATATATATATATTATGACTATTAAGGTAAATACATTGTTTGTTCTCTATTAAAATCTTTCATTTCCTAACTGTGCCTATCAGTAGTTAGTGACTTCCGTAGTTTGAATCTTCTTATTTAGCTGACAGTAGTGGCGCTCACTGTATTGCAGTAGCTTGAGTAACGAAGATTTTTGTGAGGTAAGTGATTTGTGAAACGTATAGGTTAATGTTAGTCAGGGCCATTCTTTCGTAGGGATTTTTGGAAGTCAGATTCCGTTGCGCTAAAAATATTGTGTGTCAGTTTAAGCACAGTCTTGTATAATTTTTCTAAGGGGACGGTTCACATCGAGGAAGCAATGATGGAAATAAAAGAAAGGTTCAGGAATAGAATTAAAATACAAGGTGAAAGGATATCAATGATATGATTCACTGATGACATTGCTATCCTGAGTGAAAGTGAAGAAGAATTAAATGATCTGCTGAACGGAATGAACAGTCTAATGAGTACACAGTATGGTTTGAGAGTAAATCGGAGAAAGACGAAGGTAATGAGAAGTAGTAGAAATGAGAACAGCGAGAAACTTAACGTCAGGATTGATGGTCACGAAGTCGATGAAGTTAAGGAATTCTGCTACCTAGGCAGTAAAATAACCAATGACAGACGGAGCAAGGAGGACATCAAAAGCAGACTCGCTATGGCAAAATAGGCATTTCTGGCCAAGAGAAGTCTACTAATTTCAAATACCAGCCTTAATTTGAGGAAGAAATTTCTGAGGATGTACGTCTGGAGTTCAGCATTCTATGGTAGTGAAACATGGACTGTGGGAAAACCAGAACAGAAGGGAATCGAAGCATTTGAGATGTGGTGCTATAGACGAATGTTGAAAATTAGGTGGACTGATAAGGTAAGGAATGAGGAGGTTCTACGCAGAATCGGAGAGGAAAGGAATATGTGGAAAACACTGATAAGGAGAAGGGACAGGATGATAGGATATCTGCTAAGACATGAGGGAATGACTTCCATGGTACTAGAGGGAGCTGTAGAGGGCAAAAACTGTAGTGGAAGACAGAGATTGGAATACGTCAAGCAAATAATTGAGGACGTAGGTTGCAAGTGCTACTCTGAGATGAAGAGCCACAAACGAGTTCAAATATTTTTATTCAGTCACAATTGAGTAAAGACCTGTGACCATAAGGCTGGTCTAGCATATACGATTAGTGGTGCAGAAAGAAATCTTTAAAAATGTACGAAAATACATTTGCTGACCAGGCCTGAAGGGAGTCAGACACCTAGTTAACTAAATAGTTGACAACAAACATTCAGTTCACAGCAGGGTAAATGTGAAGAATCATTAACACAATCTTAGGAGTAATGTGTGATGCAAGTTAAATATCTGAGTGACATACAACGTACAAGACAGAGAGAATGGAAGCAACAAGCCGTGGATAAATACTAAATTCGGAAGTTAATACAAAATTCGTTGTTGTCCTTTAAGTCTTCTGAAAGGACACAGGCTGAAAACTAGTTAGTACGACATTTGCTAATGGATTCTGTGTGTTGCAAAGTAGCTTGCTACAGTCACTTAATGAATCAAAATCAGCCATTAATAGTGAAATATGACACCCTGACACTGGGTTCCGAGAGTGGAGGCCAGAGAATTGTAGAGGCAAATGCATGCAGTTTACAGTCTTTATTTCACACAATATTTAGCCTCTATAGGTCAGTAACAAGTAAACGTATATAGACGAGGGGCACCCAAAAAGTAATGCAACAGTTTTTTTTTATTGGTCACCTTCGGTTGAAAAAATGTTTGTTGCTGCTCATCGTGGAATATTCCAGCTTTAGCCCCTGTAGTTCGAGGAAGTTCCGATAGGTGGCGGTGCCATATCTAGCGTTCGGAATGGCGTCTGTAATGGAATTCGGTCCAAGCAAAGGGCTGTCTGTGAACACTGGCAATATTCATAGGAACTTGCAGAATGCCTACGGTGACCTGGTAGTGAACTAAAGCACTGTGAAAGGGAGAGGCGTCTGTCATCATCGCAACAAGGTCGCGCAAACCTGCCTGCCGCTCGTACACAGCTGAGTCACCTGCAATGTTGGAACGTGCGGACACTCTCATTCGAGGTGCTCGACGGATCATAGTAGTCAACATCTCACTGCTGAACTGAATGTCTCTGTAGATAGTGCTGACACATTCGCCGCCAAGTTGGAGTACTCAAAGGTATGTGCCCGCTGGATTACTCGCCGCTTAACAGAAGACTGTAGAGAGCAACGAAGGGCAATATGTGCCGAATTTCTTGCGCTGTAAGAGGCCGTCAGTAACAGTTGCTTATGTCGAACATTTGCACAAGCGATGAAAGGTGGGTTCATCACCTCTAATAGGAAACAAAGCTGCAGTCTATGGAGTGGCACCACACCTCCTATCCCCCGAAGAAAATCATCAAAGATGTCACCCGGAAACAAAACGGCATTCCACGGAGTAGCTCCAAACCACCACTTCTCCACTCTCAGTTGATAAGTTCATGAGGACGGCCTTCTGGGACTCTGAAGGGCTGATGTCCTCCCTTATGGTGCAACGATAAACTCTGAAGTGCATTGTGCAGCCTTCAGGAAACTGAAGAAACGCCTTTAGCGTGTTCGTCGCCACAAAAAGGCAAACAAACTTCTCCGTGATAACGTAAAGCCTCATACACATTCATTGCACTGCTCTTCCTCATCCACCCTACAGCCCAGATGTCGCGCCTTAAGGCCGTATCTTTGAACGGAGATACAGGTAATTTGTAGCCAAAAGAGCGTGGAATAATGTGGTGCACCGGTATACTGAATAAAACCATCCTGCTTTCAGAAATAATTTTTTTGCATTATTTATTGAACGCCAAGTCCGTAGTTAGAATTTACATGAAAGGAAAGTTCGAATTAAAAAACTATTTAAAATAAGAATGTATTAAGAAAATATCAAACCTTAAAATTAATTTCTCTTAAAAACACTTTTATAAAATACACAAGGAAAAACTCACATTCATCAGGAAATGTCAGAACCAGCTACATGACCGCCAAATCAAGGAATCTTTTAATACGAGGAACCCGTTTGAACAATCTCACAACACATATAAACAATACCAGATATATACCGGCCTACCAAGAGGCACATACGACCAGGACCCAGGTAGCCCCATCTTACGTTTCCACAAGGCGTTCATTGAACATACAGCCAGTCACACCAACAAACAGGGTGCGTCGCAAGAGCAAAAATATAACTTCATAAAGCAGAAAAAATCTGTCTGTAGCTCTCTGAGAAAATTCCAAATACAACAGAAGCACATTACAAGAAACACTTTACAAATCATGAGACAACTTTATGCCTCACAGGAGTGAAAGGTGTTGCTCAATTTAATTTAATCACGGCAGACACCTCGCGTTTTAAAAACATGACCACTAACTTGAAACGGCAGTTATTCGGTGCACCGATAAGAAAGGCTGCACAGTCTGATCAGCAGTTCCTTGCCTTTCTTCTAAAAAAAGTCCCTTTAAAAAAATAAGTATCACACCCAAAAGTTTACTGCACAGTTAAATTTCTAGCAGTTACACACCTTGTCCTTTAATTACGCTTAAACATTACTCAGGCAAACGAATGGAGTTATTCTGACACCGATGAGAAGTGCTGCATCATTATATTTGCTCAGAAAATAACGATAGTGAACGGGCGTAGTGAGGGAACCACATTTAGAAGCCACAAAAACAAATGAGCCGCATTGGCTTCTAACCCTGGCTTAGTACAATTTTAACTCTAGGCAAGGACACGACGACGACCCTTTAGCACGATGGATCACTAACACTTGCAATTACTAGTAATCAAGATACCACAATGTCAAGGAAACCGGAGCACAAAATGGAAGAAAGATGCTCATAGTTTTCAAAACTGACACCCATATATATAGAAGCGCACCAACTGACAAGCAAAAGGAAGCAGACAGTCAATGTCATACTGGCACCAGCGCACCACGAGAGACTAGGATCAGCGACAACCTTCGTGCGGTTCTCTTTCATATCTTCCCCATATACCGAACAGCAGGCCTCTCTCCATACGTCACTCTGTACTGCCTCTCGCCCTCTCGTTGCCGCCCGTCCACTGTTGTCTGTTATCGTTCATAACAGCAGTCTCAATGGCGTGCCGGCACTGGCCCTTTACTTCCCTCACCACACCAGCGCTCAAGACACCCTCCTGTCACGGAACCGGAACTCAGCGCCGCGTAAAGACAAAATCTGGACGCGAGTATCGGTACGGAAGTATCATATGCCACAAAGAAAGGAAGATCATAAAGTGAAATTATAGTGAAATCCAAATTCCAAAAAACACTATATCATTTTTGTCGCGTTACTGACAGAAGTGTTATAGAAACCCAACTCGTGGTAATAGAGATGTAAGGAAAAGAGGAAGTGGCACAACCGGAATCTAAGTGTAACAGAAGTAATTCAGTAGAAAGGGAGATGTTTTAGGTCCCATCAACGTTGGTGTCATTAGAGAAGAAGTGTTGTTTCGTATTGGGCTGAGACAGAATAATATCCTACACCTTTTCAAAGGACAGGTCTTGTAATATACCAGAAGCAATTCAGAGGTCCCACAGTGAACAATAGTATCCCTGTTGACTGGAAGAAGATTGGAACCCAGGTAATTCAGATTGCTAATGGCCATACTTAGCCATTCTGGCACCCCGTGCTATCCAGTGTATGAAGGTAGGCCACTGAACCTGATGAAGCGCTTATTGTTGTCTGAATTGTTTGGTCGTGAAATTTTAAGTTTTTAGTTTACGTAAACACTTGTTTGCTGAACATCGCACACGCTCTATTCTGTTTTATTCATCTTCGCTATTTTTATTCCATATATTGTCTGAGGGAAATATGTACTGAGCTGGAGTTTGAAGTATACGAGGCCTATTTGGAAAATTAGGTCCGATCGGTCGCAAAATAGAAGCTACTGTGAAAATCAGAAATGTTTTATTCGCAACAGTTAGTTACACCTTCCAGCTACTGTACATGATAGTCGCTCCGATTTAGCGCCTTAGTGTTGTACTAACTTTCCAATTCCCTCATCATAGAAGAAAGCTGCCTGTGCTTCCTGATAATTCTCTACGCTGGACTATAGCTCCTTGTTAGTGCCTTAACGTTGTCTTCATACCTAGCGGTTCATGTGAGCAGAGATGAAATTAGGAAGAGTCAATTATGGGCTCTATTGTGAGTGATCAAACATTTCCCACCGAAAACACTGCTGGAGCATCTTCATTGCTCCTACAGAGTGCGGTCGAGAATTGTCGTGCAGAAGGAAACGTATAACAGTTATGTTATGTGGGTTGCATGACATCAGGAGAAATCTCACACCAGGCCCTCGTACTTGGCGTGAGACACTATTGTTCTAAGCATCTTTCCGTGCTCACTGTGCACTCAGAATTCACAAGAGCGACGTGACGCGATCTTCGGGCAAACTAGAGACACTGCCCAACACAACTGTCTAAAGTTTCACTGGACATTCACTGTGGTTTCCATTTCGAACCCATCGGATCTTACTTTCCGAATAGCCCTCGTAACAGCGTCTCTTGCCGGTTGAAGTCCGGTTGTTTTCTACCAAGTTCTGTTCTCTTAATTGCACAGCAGCAACTTCGTGGTAAGTACTTATTTGTACAACCAGATACAGATCTGGCATCGTTCTCAGCAGAAAGAGAACATAATAAAGAAAGGGCTAGTCTCTTTTCTAGGAGAAAATTAAATGTAAGTGTATTGAGTTGAAATACCGCAAGAATCCTTATAAAACAGCCAGGTCACGCAAGACAAAGGTCTAGACGCTCCGAGAATATACGAGCGAGTTCCACACAATTTAATACTAAAGACGCCATAAGATGTCGACTTAGATCGTAAAAAGCGCAACGTACTAGCGAGAAACGTCCATTCTGTCCAAAGTTTCTTATTAGTAGCACATAATAATCGCGACGGCTCAGAACACTAAAGTGTGACAAGGAAAATACTTCTATTGATGTGTGTCCTTGGAACTGTTTACGAACTAAGGCTCCCTTTGTTCCCACAACGCTTCGGACATTCGTCGCTGCCTGACTGAATTAAAGCTGTTTGTGTCCCGTCTAAGCCCGCAGAAAAATTAGTACAAGACTACTTGGCCTTTCGAGAGACTAAGGACAATGAGTTGCTCACTTGAAAAATGGGATACACTGTGTCATAAAAATAAAAGGGTGGATGGACGCCGGTGTAATGTTTGTGGTATTTTCGCAATGAATTTAATCCTGGTGAGTGGATGTTTCGGTAATTGCAGAGGCGGACGATAAGTGAGAAGCGGTTCTTTCAAAGTGCGGTTTATTACGGCACAGTGTTACTAGCGAGTGCTTTGTTTCCTGAGATGAGATTTGGCTTTATGGACGCATGAGACATGGATAAGAGTTTTCTGTTCTCATCAGTGGCATGGAATTGCTTTGTTGTGTGTAAATTGATTCTTTCATAAAAGTCGAATATTGCTTTCTTTAAAAATATGTGACTCCATTTAATCACTCTCTGGTAGTATACTGCTTTTAATAAATCAACAAAAAACAACAGAATCACTGAATACCATATTCCAAACGTTATGTGCTCATGTGTGGGGTACATGACACTGCATAAACAAAATGTAAAATAATGCTTTTAGCCGAAAGATTTTTTATTCGAAACCTGAGCACTTTTGAATGATAAGATTGTCTCTGAGCACTATGCGACTTAACTTCTGAGGTCATCAGTTGCAAAGAACTTAGAACTAACACATCCTTGTCCGAGGCAGGACTCGAATCTGCAACCGTAGCGGTCGCTCGGTTCCAGACTGTAGCGCCTAGAACCGCACGGCCACTCCGGTCAGCTGAATGATAAGAAATGGATCTCTCAGTTTGATAATCATTATACAAACTTTTGTACGGAGTATGATAATTCCTAAATCAAAACAACAGTTACAGTGACGTGTGTTGTTCGTAGTAACGACAACTTTTGATTCCACAGGAATTTCGGTCTCATCCCAGAACTGCTCTCAGCACAAGAAGTATCTTAGCAGTAAGGTTTCGTACTATAAAACACCTATGAAGATAATCCATGGCATGTTAGTTGGATGGCAAAATTTTTTGCTGTTGATGATGTTCATCCACAGACGAAGCTCGTTTGGCATACTGTCGACGTCTTGCGAAATGAGATCATCACTAACTAGATACAGACGATCGATTATTGCCCTGTGCAGTTATTGTTCCACGCACCAAGTTTACGCGTCCACCTTAAGACATCCCTTCACACAGCACTGTTCGGCGTCTGAAATCCGTTTCAGGGTTGCTTACAGGTGTTGATGTTGATACTCGCCAGATCAAAAGGTATAGAGTAGCTTGTCAGGCGAATATAGCACACATGTTTTCACTGACAAGGACACTGCACGTGACCTTTTTAAAAAATTGGGTATCGGCAACTATTTGCTGGTGCTTTCGTGTGTTTTAGGCGTCATTACTTGTGTATTTAACATCTTCTAAATCGACACCTTATAATTTTTTTCCAGATCCTGACCACAGTGGTTTCCTACTGGGAGATTTGTGTGCGTAGCCTCTATGTGTTCAACGCCATATTTTGACAGCCAGTCTGAAGATACCCTGTGTAAGGCAAAACGCATTATTGAAGGGTAAATAAAATAAAAAATCCAGTTTTGCAACCTAGACCGTTTGTTCTTTCGTATTGTCACCACTGGTTGCTGTATCACACAGTGTAAGGTGTCAGGCAAATCCAACACCAACCATGAAAACCCTGACATGATAAGCAAATCCAGTAGTATGTCACATAGCTCCGACTAAATCGTGACATTAAATTAACCAAAGTAATACGAATAACGAGTGAGCAAATGGAATACCACAGACTAATACAAGAATGCCCAAATGCATGTCATACCTTCCCACCGTGAGACAGACGCAGTTCCGAGGGGAGAAACGAGAACAGATGCCGAGAGCAGAACCGTGTTAAGCTAGAAGGCCTTACGATAAGGAACGGACTGGACACCCACGTCGCCAGCTAACCACTGGGACAACGCCAGCTGCAAGTTTTAGCGTGAGACTTTTTCGCATCTCTGTTACGTCAAGGACCACCCCCTCCCCCCAGCCCATGTTAAAAGCTAGAGCCCTCCAGAAAAACACTATAGATCTTACGATAACACAAAAAGGGCCGCACCACCCGCAAGTTGTAGCATGAGACTCTTTCGCGTCTCAGGTACGTCAAGGACCACCCCCCAGCCCATGTTAAAAGATAGAGCCCTCCAGAAGAACAGTATAGATCTTACAATAACGATAAAAGGACAGCACCAGCTGCAAGTTTTAGCGTGAGACTTTCTCGCGTCTCTGTTGCGTTGCAAACTTTAAAAACATTGCCCCACCACGAAAAGTATAACATTTCTCATTGGATAGACAGAATTTTTGAAGGCGGAGCTTAACGTTAACAATGAGACGCTGATTGGTCAGATAAAAACACAGACAGATAGTTTTTTTTAAACCAACTTCGGTAAAGGGTAGTAAGGAGAACTTAGGAGAAGTTGGTTAGTTCTGAGACGGCGAGCTGGATGGCTGCTGCGCCGGCCACTGCCGCCCTGACGCTGCCTAAACACCGACAAGGTAATGAACGCACGCGATGCCGCATTTTTGAGCGCATAAAGCTTCACTCAGAACTGCAGAAGTCTCATCTGTTACACCCCCTTTTTGCGTAATACTAGTGTCGATCGTTAATTAAAACTCATCGTGTTCACTTTTGCCACTTGAAGTAAAGATCTGAAACGCGATGATTTTTCTGTTATATAGTTATTGAGAAGCCACATCAGCCAATGTATTTTACGACAAGTTAGATAAGTAATTAAAGATAATTGAGGGTCACTGTAGACTATTTTGATAGATTTCTCTTTTGTGAAACTTAATTTAAACCTAGATTATAGACGTGATATGGCATAGGTCATCCTTCGATCCATTGTAGAACTTGGAAACCATTTCTGGGAATATTCGTTCACATTTTTGTTGAACGCATTTGGTTTTTACCATCCTGTATTAAAACACTTCCTTTTAACAATAGTGAAATTTATAAACAATTTTTTGTGAGTAGAATAAAATTTCAATGGTAAACTTAACTGCTTCTTCGACTTTATTTTACCAGCTAACTAAAAATAGGAAAGCCTTGAACCCCTACCACTAAATTTAGCTGGTATTAAGATTCTTTTAAAGGGAGTGCAGTGGAGCTGACGCTGAAATAATTTAGTATTTGGTTATATCATCGCTAGTCTCACTGAACTCTTCTGAATTCTACATGTCATGTGTGGTCTGGCGTCTCCTTACCAGGATCAGGTCCCAGGTTCAAACTAGTCAATTCCCTAAAAAACACCCTCAGATCGTCGTTGCGCGAAAGTGGTAGGGAGACACGATATAGAACAAACAGACACCACCATGAATGATTTAGAACAGCCATAGGTTGTCAGTAGGAAGACAATTTTCTTGTTGTTCTATAGTTCGCAGTTGTGTATTCCGTATCAAAGTTTTGATGAAAACCTTTTTTTTTAATAAATTGAATCTTTTTACAAAATAAGCAATATTATGTTATTATTTTATTTGTTAAGGAAGAAATAATGAACAACAACGAAACTCATATTTCAGTTTCATTATTTCAACTACATTCTCTGTTATTGTAAATTTCCTAGAACACATGTATACTCACGGAATTTGGGAACGCAATTTATTTTTGCGTCGTCAGTCTTGTGGCTAGTTCGATGCCATCCACCATAACAGAATCAACTCTGATTCAGTTTTTTTGTGATTAAATAATTTAACACAAGGAAAACGAAGTTTTGTGAAAACTATACATACTGTGTGTGAACTTCAGTTCTGGCTTTTAATCCTCATAACATTCGAAAAATTGTATTATTTGTTTGATTGATGTCATTGTCTTAAATTCTGAGCATCTACATCATTTACGTGTCGGCCCCTTCACTGGGGTCTTCTTCAGGATCTTTTGGTTAAAAACCAGACACGCATTCATTTATGAAAGTAAGTTTTCCAACGCTTGGTCTGAATAAGGTGGGTTAATGGGTAAAATTGTTCCCGATGCTGTTAGCGCTCCGTTGTCGTTGAATAGAAAGCGAAACATGCAGGACTAGAGAGGGATGCATTATTGTCGCGACGCAAATGTGGCTTTCTGGTTGTTGTTTGTATTCCCCGGGCACTGTATTAACAAAACCTTTTACGTCCTTACGATGTGTACGAAAATGTATCCGGCAAAATGAAGAGAGAATTTGCCCATAAAGATTCACTAATCACTAATTAATGTTAAAGATAATATCAACTACAAGCGGAAAATTCTTGTGCCTATAACACGTAGGTAGCCATGTGCGCATGCTGGAACAGGTACACGGGAGACTTCCTGGTTCGCGATGAAAATACGCCGCGGATACGCAAAGAAAAAGTACGCCGCTTTCACTGCACGTCTTTCTAAATGTACTGTATATGTGCCTGGCGATGTACTGTATATGTGACGGTTAAGCTCATGGGAATACAGTGTTTCTGAAGTTGCAATTCTTTGCTTTAAATTACTTCTATAGCTTCCTTGGGTTTTCCGATCAACGTGCTTAGTGTGGACGAAGTAGGTCCACGAAATCTCTGATGTCTGATTATTTCACGTACAAATTATTTAGATTTATTGTCTTCCAACTTGGCGTTTGTGAGCTACAGAAAACTGAGATAGCTCCGTAAATATTGGCTATGTAAAAAATTCGGATAATTATAGCATTATCTATTCATCATTTGTGAACAGAATAACCAAATGCCGTATAGATAATGCTGGAATGATTCGAAATTATGTATCTATCAAATGTTGTATTATAAGTAATTCCAAAAACTGATTCAGATGAAATTGTACGGTAGTACGTGTAGAAACGTTCTAGTGTATCTGGATCCGCAGACAAGCTGTATTTCTGGTTTTGAGTCACCGCTGATTTCAGTACCAAATGTGGCCCTAGGTAGTACTGATCTCCTCTCTGATTGGGGGTCCAAGTGCATCAGCTACTCTGTACCATTTGAAAATGGCCAAAACACGGGGAGTGTGGTTGTAAAAACAGAATTAAGTTGTAGACAGAAAGTTACAGCCCCCATAGAAAAAGATGTTTTAATCTTTATCATTTCCATAGCGGCTGTGAAATGGAAAGTAAAGAAATTCGTCATTTGTGATGTTCAACACCTGCCAACAGACCTATTCTGCAAAGAGGAGACACCGGAGGATAACTCGTATTTTGGAAGGTAAGCTGCTCCCTAAACTAAAAGTGTTATTTCTACACACTTTCAATAATGCAAATCATCAGTTGGGTCCGGATTTTTTAATAGCCTAAAAACAGTGAAATATACAATAATTTAGGCTTAAAACTTCAATAAGTATGACCTTGAGAAATAAAATATGACTTTGTATTACCAAATCCACTTCTGAGCAAATTATGGCTACAGTACTTACTTTTGCAGTTTTTGAAACTAACTAGCAGTGCCAGATTAAGCCAGCGCGTGGTCCGTTGCAGATGCTAAGGTAAGGGGCTCTTGGTTTGCTTTAGGCCTCAAAGTTTAGGATACAAAATCAACAACACTTTACTTTGGTCCCAAAACGATATCTGCACATTCTTCGATGTATTTATATTTTCTCATGGCCTGAAAAGAATTTTAAATGTTTAGATGAGGATGAAATGTTTAAAATTCTTTTCACACCGTGAGAAATTGTAAACACTACCGTCCCGTGGTCACATTTTTATACAATCTTAGTTCATTAAATTTGTGTAAAATAGTAAAGCTAATACAGTGACTGAAATGAGGCATTCAAGGATCAGAAAAATAAGTTTAAGGAAAGAGGTACATTCAAAACCAAACTAAACGAATAAAAATGAACTCCAGAATCACTTCCAAAAGGATTTTTTAAAGAAAGTATGATGCTACCATAACTCGACGCACGTGAGCATCCCTTAGTGGTTTGCCTTTTATGTATTCTGTCTCACAAATTTTGTGACTAAAGCTTTATCGCTTGATTTTTAATGTAATATGTGACATGTCAATTTGAGAGTTTTATTTCTGATGAAGGCACTCATAGCAGTGCCAAAACCTGGGTCAAAAGACTCCTTTTTGACCCGGAAGCCAATGACCATGTCCTGGGCGTCAACTAAATCGCTCCGTTGCCGCATTACGACAACGACTGCACTGTTTTCCGCGTCCCTCAAATACGCTTTTTATAAACCTTTCACCTGCCGTCTGTCAGTGGTTATTGCACCCTGACATTGAACATAGGCGGTGGTCACGATAATGTGACTTAACGGTGTAATCTTAACTACTGATAGAAGATAATACGAAACTGGAGTTGTGGATTCAGTCACAGCTGCGTTTATTGTTCTTCACGTAGTTTCGTAATACTACATTAAATGAATGATAATAAATAAGAACGAATGGCATATGTGTAAATTAGAGGCCCAGGATGCCAGGTGTTTTATGACGATCGAAAATGTCTTCCGTAGAGCGAGACAAAACTGAGGATGGAACAAATATGATATGGGAAGACGTACTGGGTCATCAAAGAGTCAGTACAAATTTGAAGACTTAGTCAACCACGGAATAATGTAGATAGAGAGGTAAAAATTGACACCAATGCTTGGAATGACATGAGGTTTTGTAAGAAAAAAGAAAAAAAACAAAGTTCAAAAAATGTCCTACAGATGGCACTGGACAGCAAAACTGCTACAGTGATGGGTGAGAGGTACGCCGATATGTTACAGAATCCCATCATCCCCAGCCTGGCTGGTAAACACTTGCTGGAAAGTACGTTGTTTATGCAGGATGGCCCTCCACCCCATATTGCTAGATGCGTGAAAGATCTCTTGAGCGCATCGTTTGGTGGTGATCGTGTGCTCGGCCGCCACTTTCGTCATGCTTGGCCTCCCAGGTCCCCACACCTCAGTCCGTGCGATTATTGGCTTTGGGGTTACCGGAAGTCGCAAGTATATCGTGATCGACCGACATCTTTAGGGATGCTGAAAGACAACATCCGACGCCAGTGCCTCACCATAACTCCGGACATGCTTTACAGTGCTGTTCACAACATTATTCCTCCACTACAGCTATTTTTGAGGAGTGATGGTGGACATATTGAGCATTTCCTGTAAAGAACATCATCTTTGCTTTGACTTACTTTGTTATGCTAATTATTGCTATTCTGATCAGATGAAGCGCCATCTGTCGGACATTTTTTGAACGTTTGTATTTTATCGATTCTAGTAAAGCCCCATGCAATTCCAAGCATGTGTGTCAATTTGTACCTCTCTATCTACATTATTCCGTGATTTATTCAGTTTTCAAAATTATACTGACTTTTGGTCACCCGGTATATGGGAATATACACGATATGTAACTGGGGAAGTTTGATGTAGATACTATGCTGTGATGAAGAGAAAAGAGGAAATGGTGGCGCTGTCCACGCCTGTCCTTAAGAAGCGTAAGACTAAAATATTTTGAAAATGCTTATAGATATCAGAAATTCGCATTTGCATAGTATCGACCGGTATCTCTCTATTTTGTGTACGAGCGTATTTAGGAATTGCGAGTTATAGGGACAGTGATGTAACAGCGGCTAAGAGGCGTTTGCTGCGCTGTGGAGAAAGGCACCAGCCCATCGGAACCGCACAGGAGGCAGCGCGCGCCGCTGTGCCGATGGAGGCCCGGCACGCGTGGGCGGCGTGGGCGGCGGGTCGGGGGTCAGAGCTTAACGAGCAGGTGCGCCGCGCGGGGCCGCGCCTCGCCTCGCCTCGCCTCGCCCAGGGCGACGCGCCTCCGCCCCCACCTGCCGCTACTGACGGCACGGGACAGGCACCAGCATCACACAACCAGCACCGGGCACGCGGTCGTCCTGACCGCGGAATATTCCGCTCCGCCGTCCAGCAGGATTTGTGACACCTTAGAAAGCCAGAATTGTAGCTCACTCCCAGAGCACTTCCACAGGCACGCAGCCGGCCGCTGTGGCCGAGCGGTTCTAGGTGCTTCAGTCCGGAACCGCGCTGCTGGTACGGTACCTGCCTCGGATATGGATGTGTGTGACGTCCTTAGGTTATATTATGAAATGTTATGTTACGTTAACTGGTGACCTAGAAACGACGGAGAGGCTCCGTCCCCGCCACAGCCGCAGTGGTCTACAACCCCACGACGACTACCGCATTTCACCCCTCGGCGGCCCCATCCGAAACCAGGGATATTGTGCGGTTCGGGCTCCGGTGGACCCCCCGGGAACGTCTCACACCAGACGAGTGTAACCCTTATGTTTGCGTGGTAGAGTAATGGTGGTGTACGCGTAGGTGGAGAACTTGTTTGCGCAGCAATCGCAGACATAGTGTAGCTGAGGTGGAATAAGGGGAACCAGCCCGCATTCGTCGAGGCAGATGGAAAACCGCCTAAAAACCATCCACAGTCTGGCCGGCTCACCGGACCTCAGCACAAATCCGCCGGACGGATTCGTGCCGGGGACCGGCGCTCCTTCCCGCCCGGAAAGTCGTGCATTAGACTGCACGACCAACTGGGTGGGAGGTCCTTAGGTTAGTTGGGTTTAAGTAGTTCTAAGTCTAGGGGACTGATGACCTCAGATGTTAAGTGCCATACTACTTAGAGCCATATTTGAACAGGTACGGAGCAGTGGTTTCCAGCATGGGACTGTTGGGCCCCTCGAACGCAACATTAACTCATATGGAATTACTACAATGACAGATATTTTTCAATATATAACTATACCTAAAATTATATGTTATGTACAGTGCCTGGATGGGAAAAAAAAGTGAATCACCCAGAAGACATGGCCGTGTGTCAGTGTAACCCTGCGCACACACATGCCATCGGCAGGAACGTAAACAATTACAGCTGCAATTGTCTGTGACAGGTTGAACGACCACCAGGGTGTACACTGAGGTGATAAAAAGTCATAGGATAGTGATATGCACATCTGCAGATGGCTTTGTATAGCTTACACAAGGTATAAAACAGCAGTGCATTGATACAGCTGGCATTTGTACTCAGGTGATTTATGTGGAAAGGTTTCTAACGTGATTATAGCTACATTTCGGAAATCGTTAGGAATATCTATATCCCGAGATCCACAGTGTCAATAGTGTGCCGAGAACACCACCTTTCAGTCATTACGTCTGAGCACTCCGCAGCTCGTGTTCGTGCCTTTTATTGCTTGGCATCTTATCATTGCTGTTATGGCATCTCGTCTCATATTCGGTTTACTGGCGTCACTAAGTTGCTGGTTTGCCTACCCGTGAGTGGCAGCAGCTGCGCTTATCAATACGAGTACTGTGATATTATCTTTGGAGCGACCGCTAGTGTTTCTTGGTCGTGTTGTGTGGAGTGGGGGTTGGGAAAGGAGATCAGTTCAGTTGGGGCGCAGCAGCTAACAGGTGCGTGCTGCGCGTGGACAAGCTGGGGATGCTGGCGGCGTGTTGCCACTGCTGGATCGAGGAGGCGTAGCTGCGAGAGCGACGACTTCGTTGCACACCGTCCCCTGGACATGTAAGTTGAGTGAAGAGTTAACTGCTAATGCAACCTCGACTAATCTGAGATCTCGCCTTTGGGCGGCGGGTTGTTGCTCCCAGGGCTGCTGACCCTGGCGGTGTTTCGAGGCGGTGAAATATTGCAGCCGTCTTTCTCTATTTGTTATTCATCATTGAATTTAGTATTATTATTATTAGTGGAGTGCAACCAGCGGTATTTTCTGCCTTGTGGCCGCTATCGCCCCAGTTACCTGCTCTGCACGTTAGCGTAATTTTCCGGCAGTGTACCTTTCCTTGTCGTGTTGATGCTGTCCGACACGGCTTGTACTTCGACTGCCTGTTTTATTGTACTGAGAATTTTTTTGAGGTCTGCCTTGGCTCTAGTGTTTCCTTTGGCCTTGGGTGTTTTCTGAAGACGTAGTGCTGGCTGTCTCTTCTCCCTTGCCTAAACATTTTCCATCGTTGTACCTGTGATCGGACGTTATGTGCTGAGTGGTTAGTCGGTC
This sequence comes from Schistocerca gregaria, assembly GCF_023897955.1. NCBI lineage: Eukaryota > Metazoa > Arthropoda > Insecta > Orthoptera > Acrididae > Schistocerca > Schistocerca gregaria. Next base: position 435,418,938 of record NC_064924.1, read on the forward strand.
AGTCGGACTTTAAGCTGCCCCTAGTTTGAGTTGTCATCCTGTTACGTGTGTATAACTCTTGGGTGCCTGTTTCACCTTACCTTATGTTTGAGATACCTTCTCAGGCCGACCCTATGAACACTTGCTGAGAACCGCTTGTAATGATATCTTATATTGTGACATTTGTTTTAAGGATATTTGTAATTTTCTAATTATTGTGTGTGTGGTCTTCAGCAAATCAATAATTTCACTTCTTTTATAATAAGACCTTCAGCGGTGTTACAATAAGGTTTTTTTTAAAGCAAAACTTGTTTGAAGATGTAGAGTCATGCTGAGGACAGAGAAACTTTCGAAAAAAGTCTTAGACGTTTCGAGAAAACTGAGAGCTGGGTCCGCCTTGAGTGTATCAAAACGTAGCATCAAGCTGAACACCATAAAACTACCATCATTTAACAGTGATGTAATGCAGTTCCAGCATTTTCACGAAATATTTGAATGTCTCGTTGTAAACAATGAGGAACTACAGGACATTGCTAAGTAGCATCATTTGGTGAGTTCATTAACAGGTGATGCACACAATGAAATTGACCATCTCTCTGTGACTAATACGAAGGTAGACTTGATTTTGTCTGTAATAGATACAATAATCCTCGACTGATTGCAGCAGCACACTTCAAGAAACTGCTAACGCTACCGGCAATGACAAAGCCCTGTTCAAGTGAAATGGTTCAAATGGCTCTGAGCACTATGAGACTTAACAGCTGTGGTCATCAGTCCCCTAGAGCGTAGAACTACTTAAACCTAACTAACCTAAGGACATCACACACATCCATGCCCGAGGCAGGATTCGAACCTGCGACCGAAGCAGTCGCGCGGTTCCGGACTGAGCGCCTAGAACCGCTAGACCACCGCGGCCGGCTGTTCAAGTGAACTTCGTGCACTACTAAACGAAGCTTTCAGCAATGTGCATGCTCTGATGGCTTCACAACTAGATGTCTCTATGTGAGGCATACTTACGTCTCAGCTCCTTATAGAAAAGGTTGAACATTTTACAAAAACCGAGTTTGAAGCCAGTTTGAGTTCGAGTAGGTTTTCAATATTTGAAGAAACTTGTGCCTTTCTCGAGAATATCTGTAAATCTTTAGAAATAACCAAGACTATAGCACCACAACGTCAAGCACAACTGCTAATAAACACCAGAATGCGACCAACACCAAGCAGTTTGGGCATTCGAAACGGACATACGTTGCTACTGGTACTGCTCGTCTCATATGCTGCCAGGCTCACCAGCTGCACAAGTGCAGCAAATTCAAATAAACCACGTGTAGTGAACGCAAGACTGTTGTGCTGCACAACAACTTGTGTTACAACTGTCTGTAGAATGATCACAGGGCTACTCGATGAAACTCCATTACCTGCCACACCTGTGGAAAACGACACCACACCTTATTACATGCAGAATCACAACGGACACAAGATGCACCAAGGAAGAATTGCACAGGTGAGAAGCAACACGAACACAATGCCAAACAGTCAACTACATCGAGGTATTGTTCACTGAAGATCAGTACGGGCAAACGAGTTCTCCTTGCGACAGTGAGAATAAAGTTGCAAGGTATCAATGGAAAATGGAAGCTTTTCGTGCTGTATTAGATTCTGGGTCGCAGTCATGCATCGGAAACATGTTCACAACGTCTCAGACTTCAAAGGTGGCACAGCACAATACTGATGCAAGGAACAGGTGCAACCCACTAGGAAACAAAAGACCGTGTCTCTGTACTAGGGGGCTCCTGTGTAAGCAACTTTATGTCATCTGTCGAATGCTTAGTTTTGCCAAAGATAACTGACACTTTGCCTGAACAAATAATTGACCTCAGTACGTGGCACTTGCCAAATGTACAACTCACTGATCCAGGGTTTTGGTCACCTGGAAAGATCGACGTGTTGCTAGGAGCAGAATGTTGGCAATACATTCACAAAGCAGGGACTATCTCCGAGGGAACTGATCATCCTATGCTTCAAGAGACAGAACTAGGTTGGGTCATATCTGGTCAGTATCAAACGGTGGAGCACAAAATTTTGTCTCGGCGGCTGGTCATGTCGTGCTTTGTACAAACGAACACTGATGTTCACACTGTTGAAGAAATTCTAGGAGATAGAAGAATTAAATCGTGATGTAATGACGAAAGAAGAGAAGCAATGTGAATCACACTTCGTGCAACACACAACGAAAGATTCCACAGGCAGATTCGTTGTCCATCGTCCGTTTCGCGAAGTGCCAAATACATCAGGCGAATCTATCAACGCTGCAGCAAAACGCTTCTCTCAGATTGAACAGAAACTGGCGAGACACCCGAAGCTTAAAGAAAGCTACACACATTTTATGAGGGAATATATGGACTTAGGACATTTGGAACCAATAACGGAACACGCTACCATCTCATACTGCATGCCTAGCCATGTAGTTCTTAAGGAAGCCAGCTCGACTACCAAAACAATAGTAGTTTTTGATTGTTCAGCCAAAACGAGCTCTAATTTGTCGCTAAACAGTTAGTTGGTCGTAACAACGATTCAACAAGATTTGTGCCCCATAATATTACGCTTCCGCATGCATCGCATTGCCTTCACAGCGGATATAGAGAAGATGTATCGACAAATTCTGGAAGCGGATGAAGATCGCACCTACCAACGAATACTGTGGCGAAGGGACAGATCTGCACCACTGCAGGAATATCAGTTACAGACAGTCACATACGGTATCACCTGTGCACCTTTTCTTGCGGTACGAAGTCTGTTACAGATGTAACAAGGCAGCAAATCTTCTTGATAATGACTTCTATGTGGACGATTGTGTCTCAGGTTGCGACACTATAGAGGCTGCAATCAAAGTCCAGCAAGGTCTCACGAAGCTTATGAAGAATGGTAAATTATCAGCGAGGAAGTGGTCCAATAACAATGTGGAATTCCTCGAAATATCCCCTCAGAGTTAAGAATGACATAGTACCCTTAAGGCTTCATTACGTCGAGGATATTAAAACTTCAGATTTACTCTGGTACCCAGCTGCTTGTCAGATCAAAATTGTGAGTAACGTCAAGCCTACACGTTAAGCCTGCAGCTTCATGAAACGCATTCTACTGGCTGTCACGTCATCCATTTTTGATCCTCTGGGACTAATCACTCCCACTGTTATCACATTCAATAGCTTTTTGCAACGTCTGTGGCAGCTTTAGTTAACATGGGACGAGCCTTTGCATCAAGAGTTGAATTGCGTGTGGCAGACACTATACAGAGGGGTTCGTGTGATAGATAATATTCCTGTTGATCGTAGAATCATTACAGAAGGAAAACTTGTCAGCATTCAACTTCACAAATCTTGCGATGCTTCAGAAAAGGCCTACGGGTGTTATATGTATGTACGATCAACTAATCATCATATAATCAGATATTTCAAATAATTAAGCTCCAAAACACGAGTATATTCATTGAAAAGTTTGTCCTTACTTCGCCTGAAACTCTGAGGTGCTTTCTTGCTGTCGTGACTACTACAGAATGTTGTTCACTCGCTGGGTTTAGACATAGAACGAACTTACTTGTGGACTGACTCATCCATCCTACTGGCATGGCTCGCGTCTCTACTCACGCGGTGGAAGACATTTTTGGGGAACCGTGTTGCTGAGATACAGGGAAAACAGCAGCTGCGGTGTGGAACCATATATCTACAATGGAAAACGCAGCTGATTTGACTTCACGAGCAGTGTCTCCTGTAGACCTGCAAGAAAAAAAAACTTGTGGTGGGAAGGACCAGTTTCGCTTAAGGAAACATCACTTTATGGCCTGGATAGACACGTCTAGTGATTCTGCAGCTCAGGAGCTGCCAGAAGAAAGGGTTAAGTCATCTGTCACATCAGCAGAGCAAATGAGACGATATCATCTGTCGAGTCTCAAAGTTGTCACGATTACAGTGGATAATAGCATACTGTCTTAGAATCATTACTAACTGCAAGACTGAAAAGGAAACGAGAGTAACTGCTGAATAGTCTCGCAATGAACTGTAGTACGCTTTGCTACAGTGTGTCAGGGTTTTGCAGCATATACTGTATTCAAACATTATGAATCACCTCGAAGGGAACGATCTATTGATACGTAATCAGCATGGTTTCAGAAAACATCGTTCTTGTGTAACGCAGCTAGCTCTTTATTGGCACGAAGTAACGTCCGCTATTGACAGGGTATCTCAAGTTGATTCCGCATTTCTAGATTTCCGAAAAGCTTGTGACACCGTTCCTCACAAGCGACTTCTAATCAAGCTGAGAGCCTATGGGGTATCGTCTCAGTTGTGCGACTGGATTCGTGATTTCCTGTCGGGAAGGTGGCAGTTTGTAGTAATAGACGACAAATCATCGAGTAAAACTGAAATGATATCAGGTGTTCCCCAGGGAAGCGTCCTGGGACCTCTGCTGTTCCTGATCTATATAAATGACCTGAGTGACAATCTGAGCAGTTCTCTTAGTTTGTTCGCAGATGATGCTGTAATTTATCGTCTGGTAAGTTCATCTTAAGACCAGTATCAGTTGCAAATCGATTTAGAAAAGATTGCTGTATGGTGTGGCAGGTGGCAGTTGACGCTAAATAAAGAACAGTGTGAGGTGATCCACATGAGTTCCAAAAGAAATCCGTTGGAATTCGATTACTCGATAAATAGTACAATTCTCAAGGCTGTCAATTCAGCTAAGTACCTGGGTGTTAAAATTACGAACAACTTCAGTTGGAGAGACCACATAGATAATATTGTGGAGAGGGCGAGCCAAAGGTTGCGGTTCATTGGCAGGGCACTTAGAAGATGCAACAAGTCCACTAAAGAGACAACTTACACTACACTCGTTTGTCCTCTGTTAGAATATTGCTGCGCGGTGTGAGATCCTTACCAGGTGGGATTGACGGAGGACATCGAAAGGGTGCAAAAAAGGGCAGCTCGTTTTGTATTACCACGTAATAGGGGAGAGAGTGTGGCAGATATGATACGCGAATTGGGATTGAAGTCATTAAAGCAAAGACGCTTTTCGTCGCGGCAAAATCTATTTACGAAATTTCAGTCACCAACTTTCTCTTCCGAATGCGAAAATATTTTGTTGAGCCCAACCTACATAGGTAGGAATGATCATCAAAATAAAATAAGAGAAATCAGAGCTCGAACAGAAAGGTTTAGGTGTTCGCTTTTCCCACGTGTTGTTCGTGAGTGGAACTGTAGGGAGATACTATGATTGAGGTTCGATGAACCCTCTGCCAAGCACTTAAATGTGAATGGCAGAGTAATCATGTTGATGTAGATGTAGATGTAGCAGAAGAAGCTACATACGCAACAGAAATATAAGAGTTTGTAAGGTGTCAGGCAAATCCAACACCTTCCATGAAAACCCTGACATGGTAAGCAAATCCAGTAGTATGTCACATAGCTCCGAATAAATCGTGACATTAAATTAACCAAAGTAATACGAGTAACGAGTGAGCAAATGGAGTACCACAGACTAACACAAGAATGCCTAAATGCATGTCGTACCTTCCCACCGTGAGACAGTCGCAGTTCCGAGGGGAGAAACAAGAACAGAAGCCGAGAGCAGAATCGTGTTAAGCTAGAAGGCCCTACGATAAGGGACGGACTGGACACCCACGTCGCCAGCTAACCACTAGGACAACGCCAGCTGCAAGTTTTAGCGTGAGACTTTTTCGCCTCTGTTACGTCAAGCCCCCCCCCCCCCCCCCCCACCACCCAGTCCATGTTAAAATATAGAGCCCTCCAGAAGAACAGTATAGATCTTACGATAACGCTAAAAGGACCACACCAACTACAAGTTTTAGCGTGAGACATTTTCGCGTCTCTGTTACGTTGCAAACTTTAAAAACATTGCCCCACCACGAAAAGTATAACGTTTCTCATTGGATAGACAGAATTTTTGTAGGTGGAGCTTAAGGTTAACATTGAGACCCTAATTGGTCGTTGCGCGAAAGTGGTAGGGAGACATGATATAGAACAAACGTACACCACCATGAATGTTCGAAGTTGAAGACCATAAAGCTACTGGATAAAAATAGAAAGCTTATATCACTGCATCCTATCCTCAATGAAATGAGAGTGCTACAGGTTGCAGGCAGGCTAAAAATGCTGATTTCTCATATGAGGAGAAGCATCAACTCGTACTGCCACCTAAGCATCATCTCACACGACTAATAGCGGAAAAAGAACATCGTAGTCTTTCCCACGCTGTGTGTCAAATGTTGTGTACGTCTCTCAGAAAGCAATAGCGGATACCTAACGGACAAAATACAAGCTGGCGTGCTTGATTTGTCAGCGATTAAAGGTGAATCCTGCACAACATCTCATGGGATATGTGCCATGCCCACGTGTAGAAAGTGTGAGGCCTTTCTGCAGTGAGCAGTCATTATCAGCAGACAGAGGTGAGAAGCTTTATACACGAAGAAAGCACCGCCTGCACTTCATTCCTCCTGCGTCACCACACTTTGGAGGAGTATGGGAAGCTCAAGTCCTTCAAGCGCCACCTGCGGCAAACGATCGGAACCATATGTCCAACTTTCGTAGAGTGTACAACCCTGACTTGCCATATTGAGGCTTGCTTGAACTCTCGTGCTATCCTATTGATCCCCAAGCCCTCACCCGAGGTCACTTCCGGATTGGAACCGCAATCACAAGCATCCCTTAGCCAGATGTAGGTACAGCCAACCTGCGCTTGCTCACAAGGTGGGTACTGCAGCAAAGCTTCCAGATCTTTTGGTGGTGGTGGTCATCTGACTACCGGCATCATCTGCAGCAGCGTACCAAGTCAGACCCTAGTCAGAATGTGCAACTTGGTGCATTGGTCATAGTACGAGAAGATAACCTGTCATCCTCATGTTGTAAGCTGGCCGTCATTGATGGAGTACACCCCGGGAGTGATGCAATGGTGCGAGTGGCCACTATTCGCACACCGCAAGGGGTTTTAAAGAGACTAATCTGCAAGCTATGTCCTTTACCGAGTGATGCGTATTTGTGTTTTTTATTTGTGTGTTTTTCTCCTTTTGTTAGTTTTTGTCAGAAGTTACTTCATTGCATTTTAGCGTTCTCAGTTACGACTGGTCACACGAAACCGTCCATAAGATGAAGGCAAATTCTAGGTAACTATTAATATGGTCCAACAGAGCATTAACATACCACATAGGCTGTAAGAGTCCTGACAGATTTCTCTCGGGCACACGCAGAGTTATATGTCATGTAAATCGTCTCGTACACTGCACGTCGCTAAAGCCGCCCTCTCAAGGGACGTGAAGACAAACGTGGACGAGGAGCTGGTGACGTCACAGCGTGGAGTTCAATGTTCCACTAAACTGTGAAGGGCGAAATGAAGAATGTGCCGTGTCAGACTTTTGGCCGTCGCGAGGAACCTGGCCAATGGGAGGTGACGTGGTTTCTACATTACAAACAGAACTTAAGAGCCGCCATATTATATAGAGTTAAATTTTATATTTGATTTTTTTCTTAATGTTATAGAGTACGCGGTAAGAATGTAAGCTATTTCAAAGCAACGCCAAATTGAGGATCTCTCGAAATCGATTCATTTTAGATACGACTTATTATAATAAAACGACTGGAAACTGAATGACGGTAGTTGAAGGGTTCCCTTATTTGATGCTTTTGGTGTTATTATTTGTAGGCTATGAATGTATACCCCCCCTTCCCCCCCATGAACCATGGACCTTGCCGTTGGTGGGGAGGCTTGCATGCCTCAGCGATACAGATAGCCGTACCGTAGGTACAACCACAACGGAGGGGTATCTGTTGAGAGGCCAGACAAACGTGTGGTTCCTGAAGAGGGGCAGCAGCCTTTTCAGTCGTTGCAAGGGCAACAGTCTGCAGGGCTGACTGATCTGTCCTTGTAACACTAACCAAAACGGCCTTGCTGTGCTGGTACTGCGAACGGCTGAAAGCAAGGGGAAACTACGGCCGTAATTTTTCCCGAGGGCATCCAGCTTTACTGTATGAATAAATGATGATGGCATCCTCTTGGGTAAAATATTCCGGAGGTAAAGTAGTCCCCCATTCAGATCTCCGGGCGGGGAGAAAGAAAACTGGTGTTCTACGGATCGGAGCGTGGAATGTCAGATCCCTTAATCGGGCAGGTAGGTTAGAAAATTCAAAAAGGGTAATGGATAGGTTAAAGTTAGATATAGTGGGAATTAGTGAAGTTCGGTGGCAGGAGGAACAAGACTTCTGGTCAGGGGACTACTGGGTTATAAACACAAAATCAAATAGGGGTAATGCAGGAGTAGGTTTAATAATGAATAGGAAAATAGGAATGCGGGTAATCTCTTACAAACAGCATAGTGAACGCATTATTGTGGCCAAGATAGATACGAAGCCCACACCTACTACAGTAGTACAAGTTTATATGCCAACTAGCTCTGCAGATGACGAAGAAATTGAAGAAATGTGTGATGAAATAAAAGAAATTATTCAGATAGTGAAGGGTGGCCAAAATTTAATAGCCATGGGTGACTGGAATTCGATTGTAGGAAAAGGGAGAGAAGGAAACGTAGTAGGTAAATATGGATTGGGGCTAAGAAATGAAAGAGGAAGCCGCCTGGCAGCAGAGGATCAAGTAGGTAAAAATACGAGGGCTAGTAGAAATCCTTGGGTAACAGAAGAAATATTGAATTTAATTGATGAAAGGAGAAAATATAAAATGCAATAAATGAAGAAGGCAAAAAGGAATACAAACGTCTCAAAAACGTGATCGACAGGAAATGCAAAGTGGCTAAGCAGGGATGGCTAGAGGGCAAATGTAAGGATGTAGAGGCTTATCTCACTAGGGGTAAGATAGATACTGCCTACAGGAAAATTAAAGAGACCTTTGGAGATAAGAGAACCACTTGTATGAACATCAAGAGCTGAGATGGAAACCCAGTTATAAGCAAAGAAGGGAAAGCAGAAAGGTGGAACGAGTATATAGACGGCCTATACAAGGGTGATGTACTTGAGGACAATATTATGGAAATGGAAGAGGATGTAGATGAAGATGAAGTGGGAAATACGATACTGCGTGAAGAGTGTGACAGAGCACTGAAAGACCTGAGTCGAAACAAGGCCGCCGGAGTAGACAACATTCCATTAGAACTTCTGACGGCCTTGGGAGAGCCAGTCATGACAAAATTCTGCCATGTGGTGAGGAAGATGTACGAGACAGGCTAAGTACCCTCAGACTTCAAGAGGAATATAATAATTCCAATCCCAAAGAAAACAGGTGTTGACAGATATGAAAATTACAGAACTATCAGTTTAATAAGTCACAGCTGCAAAATACTAACGCTAATTCTTTACAGACGAATGGAAAAACTGATAGAAGCCGACCTTGGGGAAGATCAGTTTGGATTCTGTAGAAATGTTGGAACACATGAGGCAATACTGACCCTACGACTTATCTTAGAAGCTAGATTAAGGAAGGGCAAACCTACGTTTCTAGCATTTGTAGACTTAGAGAAAGCTTTTGACAATGTTGACTGGAATATTCTCTTTCAAATTATGAAGGTGGCAGGGGTAAAATACAGGGAGCGAATAGCTATTTACAATTTGTACAGAAAGCAGATGGCAGTTACAAGAGTCGAGGGACATGAAAGGGAAGCAGTGGTTGGGAAGGGAGTGAGACAGGGTTGCAGCCTCTCCCCGATGTTACTCAATCTGTATATTGAGCAAGCAGTGAAGGAAACAAAAGAAAAATTCGGAGTAGGTATTAAAATCCATAGAAAAGAAATAAAAACTTTGAGGTTCGCCGATGACATTGTAATTCTGTCAGAGACAGCAAAGGACTTGGAAGAGCAGTTGAACGGAATGGACAGTGTCTTGAGAGGAGTATATAAGATGAACATCAACAAAAGCAAAACGAGGATAATGGAATGTCGTAGAATTAAGTCGGGTAATGCTGAGGGTATTAGATTAGGAAATGAGACACTTAAAGTAGTAAAGGAGTTTTGCTACTTGGGGAGCAAAATAACTGATGATGGTCGAAGTAGAGAGGATATAAAATGTAGACTGGCAATGGCAAGGAAAGCGTTTCTGAAGAAGAGAAATTTGTTAACATCGAGTATAGATTTAAGTGTCAGGAAGTCATTTCTGAAAGTATTTGTGAGGAGTGTAGCCATGTATGGAAGTGAACATGGACAATAAATAGTTTGGACAAGAAGAGAATAGAAGCTTTCGAAATGTGGTGCTACAGAAGAATGCTGAAGATTAGATGGGTAGATCAGATAACTAATGAGGAAGTATTGAATAGGATTGGGGAAAAGAGAAGTTTGTGGCTCAACCTGACCAGAAGAAGGGATCGGTTGATAGGACATGTTCTGAGACATCAAGGGATCACCAATTTAGTATTGGAGGGCAGCGTGGAGGGTAAAAATCGTAGAGGGAGACCAAGAGATGAATACACTAAGCAGATTCAGAAGGATGTAGGTTGCACTAGGTACTGGGAGATGAAGAAGCTTGCACAGAATAGAGTAGCATGGAGAGCTGCATCAAACCAGTCTCAGAACTGAAGACCACAACAACAACAACATGAAGGTATTCCGTTACAATGTTACGGCACAACGATAATCTACTAAAAGCGCATAGTTTCGGAACAGTTTGTTTCAAATAGAGGTGATGACATTTGTAGATACAGCCTTTACACACTGTATACCATCCGAGGAGGTGCTGTAGTGTAGGTGACAGCGTCGTGAGTTATAAAGGGAAAAGAAAAGTAGCTGGTTCGCCTCAAGCTTCTTCACGTTTTGTTTTCTAAAAGATTGTGGGACTTTCATAGATTTAATAGAAATATTGTATGCAGTAGTCAACGTTATTTATTATTTATAACATATCTGCTGCAATTCTTGTTATATAGTTGACAGTTTCCCCAACGGCCTTATAACCTTAACGTGTCTGCTACACCAAGAGGAAATGCAGATGATAAACGGGTATTCTTTGGACAAATATATTATACTAGAACTGACATGTGATTACATTTTTACGCAATTTGGGTGCATAGATCCTGAGAAATCAGTACCCAGGACAACCGCCTCTGGCCGTAATAAAGGCCTTGGTATTCCTGGGCACTGAGTCAAACACAGCTTGGATGGCGTGTACAGGTGCACCTGCCCATGCAGCTTCAACACGATACCACAGTTCATCAAGAGTAGTTACTGGCGTATTGTGACGAGCCAGTTGTTCGGCCACAATTGACCAGACGTTTTCAGTGGGTGAGAGATCTTGATAATGTGCTGGCCAGGGTAGCAATCGAACGTTTTCTGTATCCAGAAAGGCCGGTGCAGGTCCTGCAACATGCGGTCGTGCGGTCCTTCTGAAATGTAGAGTTTCGCAGGGATCGAATGAAGGGTAGAGCCACGTGTCCTAACACATGTGAAATGTAAGGTCCACAGTTTAAAGTGCCGTCAGTGCGAACAAGAGGTGACCTAGACGTGTAACCAGTGCCACCCCATACCATCACGCAGGGTGATACGCAGTATGGCGATGACGAATACACGCTTCCAATGTGCGTTCTCCGCGATATCGCCAAACACGGATGCGACCATCATTATACTATAAACAGAACCTGGATTCATCCGAAAAAATGACGTTTTGTCATTCGTGCACCCAGGTTCGTCGTTGAGTACACCATCGCAGGCCCTCCTGTCTGTAATGGAGCGTCCAGGGTAACCGCAGCCATGGTCTCTGAGCTGATAGTCCATGCTGCTGCAAACGTCGTCCAACTGTTCGTCCAGATGGTTGTTGTCTTGCAAACGTCCGCATCTGCTGACTCAGGGAACGAGACGTGGCTGCACGATCCGTTGCAGCCATGCGGATAAAATGCCTGTCATCTCGACTGCTAGTGAAACGACGCCAATGGGATCCAGCACGGCGTTCCGTATTAACCTCCTGAACCCACCGATTCCATATTCTGCTAACAGTCATTGGATCTCGACCAACGCGAGCAGCAATGTTGCGATAAGATAAACCGCAATCGAGATAGGCTACAATTCGTCCTATATCAAAGGCGGAAACGTGATGGTACGCATTTCTCCTCCTTACACGAGGCATCCCAACAACGTTTCACGAAGCAACGCCGGGTAACTGCTATTTTTGTATGAGAAATCAGTTGGAAACTTTCCTCATGTCAGCACATCGCAGGTGTCACCACCGGCGGCAACCTTGTGTGAATGCTCTGAAAAGGTAATCATTTGCATATCACAGCATCTTCTTCGTGTCGGTTAAATCTCGCGTCTGTAGCACGTAATCATCGTGGTGTAGCAGTTTTAATGGCCAGTAGTGTATAAGTATACTGAATTTAAAACCGAATATGGGATGGAGATTCAACGGAGTTAAAGAGTAACTTATGCTAGTGTGTATCTCAGACGGTTGTGCAACATTATGAACTGACGTTCTGGCAAATTAAAACTTTGTGCGGGGCCGAGACTCGAACTCGGGATACGTAGCTTTCGCAGACAAGTGCTCTATCGACAGTGATCTACCAAAGCCATGACTCACTTCCGGCAGTACCCCGTCTCTTACCCTACAAACTTTACAGAAGCTCTGCTGCGAAACTTTCTGAACTAGCACTCCTGGAAGACAGGATTTTACGCAGACATGGCTTAGCCACAGGATGGGGGATGTTTCCAGAGTGAAATTTTCACTCTGCAGTGGCGTGTGTGCTCATATGAAACTTCCTGTCGGATTAAAACTGTGTGCCTAATCGAGACTCGAACTCAGAACCTTTGCCTTTCGAAGGCAAGTGCTCTACAGACTGTTTCTCTACCAGCAATTCGCTGTTCAAGCCATCGACGAGCCCAGAGACTTCTTCGCAGTTTTCTCCGCTCTTCTTCCATAGTCGCTAACAGAATTAGCTTTATGAGCGTCCATTTTTGTAAAGAAACTGTGATTTACGAGCAAGATGCCGCCGCGAACTGCCCTGGGGAGCACCGCACTCACAAATCGCGCCGACATGGTAGCTCAGGATGTTCGTTCAGAGGGCTGCGTGCTCTCTGAAAAAAAAAAACTGATTGAAGGAATCAACGATCAGCTTAAACGGATGTCTTGTGACGTCCGCCCAGACCGAACGCAGTGAACTATATCGAACAAACAAACAAACAAGCAAACAAAAAATCACGACGAGGAGCAGGCCGTTTCAGAGTACGCATGAAGCTCTACAGACAGTAGTTACGGCGTACTTCGGGAAGAGAAACGCGCCTCACCTGTGATGTGCTTCGGGAAGAGAACCATGGCTCTTGTGAAGACGGCTTAAGAATGTGTGTACTCTGGTTGCGCCGCGAGAGGGACTTGCGCGACGCCACAGAAGCCCTGAGGACAGACGAAGGGAACGTTTCAGGATTTCTGTAAGCTGCTTAAGGTTAACTCGTGGAAGGTTCCCTAGAAAAGGCAGATTTCTGTCTGCAGTCTTCTGCAGTCCGAGATCGTACTCTGTATCTAATTACCCCATCGTCGACGGCACGTTAAACCCTAATCTTCCTTCCCAGTAACCAGCTTGGTGGTCAGGCGACAGTCGTTAGCCTGATTACTGTGAACGGCGACGTTAGAACGGAAACAAGCGTTCGCAGTTGCACCACCTACGCGGAGGCGACCAGAGAGAGGCTGCTGCCAACGTGTGCGAGGCTCGCACGGTCGCCGCCGGCCGGCCACCGTCAGCTGCCGTTCCTCGAATCGTGACCCTGTGCTTAGCGCAGCAGTGCCCTGTGACGTTTAGTGCCGCGGGCGGTCATGCGCGACTCGTCACGTCGTTTATCTCCTCGATCCGAGTCCAATGCGCGGCGCCGCTCCTCTGATCTTCACACGCATTCTTTTTCTCCGCCGTCGAGTTACGACTCGTCCGCCATTAACATCTGTATTTACGGCTGACCAATGAACGGGTTACACAACTCTTTCTGAAGGATTCGTAATACAGTTATCACGAAAGTGAAGGGTACAAATTTCAGTGTCAGCTCCTACTCTTTGACCGAGGCCTTCACCTGTTCTCTGCTTTCACACGTGTCACACTGGTTAGTTCGTGTACCCCTCCAGACAACTGATACGTGGCCGCCTCGTGTCGAGGACAAACAGAAAAAATTAATAAATATAATATTATATAAATAAAGAAAATTTCGAGGTTTTGAACATGGCTGCGCTTCAGCAACTGACTGCGCAAGAACTTCAATGTATTACAAATGGCAAGTTGAAAAGTACAGACTTATTAAACTGTGATGGTTTTAGAACACTCTTCTTCAGAAGATGTAGTACACAGAATCACCTTATCTACTGCCAGTGCGGGAATTGCTGACTCTGTTTAGTGCATGCCATCTAATCAGCATTTAAAATACATTATATACGAATAGCAGCCACCCACTGTAGGGCTTCTTAAAATATCACACATGGCGCTGGATACAACAAGACATATAGTATGAAACTTGAAAGATTTGTATATGCAGGACATTTAAGAATAAAACGTGGTATCGGATCCTGTGGAGTGTAAATATCTCACGTTCAGAGCTAGTGACAAGCGCCAACTAGTAGAACAATAGAGGCACACGCACATTACCTTCTGAAAAAGACAGTTTTGAAACCGTCGAATCCTAGCCAAGGCTTATGAAATTTGTGCTTTGCAACTTGACGGCGCCTGCCGGTGTGGCCAAGTGGTTCTAGGCGCTTCAGTGTGGAACCGCGCTACCGCTACGGTGGCAGGTTCCAATCCTGCCTCGGGCATGGATGTGTGATGTCCTTAGGTTAGTTAGGTTTAAGTAGTTCTAAGTTCTAGGGGACTGATGACCTCAGAAGTTAAATCGCATAGTGCTCAGAGCCAATCTTATCATTCAAAAGTGCTCAAGTTTCGAATAAAAAATCTTTCGGCTAAAAGCATTATTTTACATTTTATTTATGCAGTCTCATGTAACCCACCCATAAGCACATAACGTTTGCCACGGTAACGACAGTGAGCTTGCATTTTGGTTCAGTTTACTTACCGATCAAGCAGACTTATATTGATGACGATTTCCCTAAATCACTTAGGGCAGATACCACATCCTTCCATGTTATAGTCCTTTCGGCACTTATAGGTGTTATCTATGGATTTAACTCGGTAAATCTATCTTGTTATAGATCATGGGAAGACAACTGTAACTATATGAAGACCTCAGCCGTAAAGAGTTGTACGGAACAGTCGATGAGAAACAGAAATATTGCGTGTAAAACACGGTAAATGGCGTGCTTTATTCAATTAGGTCACAGTTCCACGATAAACCGAGTAATGGCAGTTCTGTATCTGATTTCAGATTCTCGCTAATGTCAACCTTTTCAGGATGTGCGCATGTAAGCAGTGGTAAGTGCCGAAAACATGGCTGCCGTAGCAGTAACCTGCGCATTGTTAGTGACAGGAAAAACGAAACTGAAATTGACGTGGTTAACTCCGACTCAGATAAGATTCTGATTATATTCCAAAACGCAAATGCGCTTCAAAAGATGTTGCTAATTAGATAAATCAGTTTCTTCAAGCAAATAAACAACGTTAATAGCATCTATTAGCATCGTTAACGTGAATTTAAATAGGGTGATGGTAGAAATGTCGAGCGTGATTCTTAACACAGATTACGTGTTAATTTTACATGCTGAATTAAGGTTCAAGTTTTGAGGCTGTCGTACTTCATTCTTACAAATATTGTTAATGCAAATCTTAATATAAAAAACTATTCAATTCGAACCTTTTCAATTTGTGTTTCTGAGAGGTTTCGCAGTAATGTACCCATAATGTGCCCAGCATGTAAACAGCCGCGCGGAGTGGTCGCGTGGTCCTGGGCGTCCTGTCACGGATTGCGCGGGTCCTCGCGCTGGAGGTTCGGGTCCTCCCTCGGGCATGGGTGTGTGTGTTGTTCTTAGCATAAGTTTAAGTAGTGTCTAAATCTAGGGACAGATAATATCAGCAGTTTGGTTCATTAGGGCTTGACACATTTGAACATCAATTCTAAGCAATGTTAATTGCACGCTGTTTGCAAATAAACAACATGAACTACCGATCGACGAAGTTTTAAGAATAAAATTTTAGGTCAAATTTATTATTTTAAAAATATGTGTTTACTGTAAATAGGGTAAGGTAACGCGATTTCGCAGTACAGATAATTTTGCAGTATTGTGTTATAAGCTAGTTGCGATGATCCCATGCAATGCAGTGTTTCCTGGTTTCGCCAACAGATGGCATTACAATGTATCCTCGTGAATTACAAGTTACTGTTGTGTGGCACATTTCGTGGTGGACATACTTATGAATCAATTTTAGGTCTGCAATAAGCAATCAATGTACAAGTTATTTATACATGACAGGTATTTTGATATCTATCATCAACCAGTTACCCTGGTGTGGTGCAGAAGCGCTCACTATCCCCCTATGGGTGTGGTCCACGTGCTCCCTCTGTCCTCCTATATCACCTTTTCCAGGACAATTTGCCATTTGTGCCCTCTCTCCTTCACATCTGGTCTTATAGTCTCTATCAGCGTTGTCTTGGTCTTCCCTGTGCTGTTCTTCCAACGAGGTAAGGTTGAAATACTTTTTGGCAGGTCTTTAGCTGTTCGTGCTTATTATGTGCCCATACCGTTGAAGCTTGCGTTTATTTATAACACCGGCAACGGGAGCTTCAATAATAGCTGCTTTCTATGTACCTCATTCCTGGTCTTGTACTTTCTAGTTGTCTGATGCATAGTTCTAATGAATTTAATTTCGTTGCCCTGAATTCTCCTGTGATCTTTGTTTAATAGGGTACATGGTCGCTTTTGCTTTTCGTGGCATTTTATTGTCCGACAGGAGATTTCTGATTTGACAGTAGTAATTGGTTTCTTTTTGTGTCCTGCATAATGGTGTTTTCTTTCGAGGCCATGTTGCCTAATTACCTGAAATGAGAAACAGATTCTATTTTGACTTCTTCTAGAAATATATTTGCGGTTGTTCCCTGCCTGTTGATGCTCATTTCTAGTGTCTTTGTTTTACTAATTTTTATTCTGTAATTTTTGAGTGTATTGTTCCTGTCATCAAGTTTCTTCTGTGCTTCAGCTCTTCCCATATAATCAAATCATAAGCAAGTGCATTTGGTTCGCTGTCTACTTTCTTGATAGATTTTACAATCTTGTCCATTACTATTACAAACAGGAGTGGCAATAGGGTACTTCCTTGATGACACCTCTGTTTGTTTCCAACCATTCTGATCGGCCGTTGCCTATCTGCACACAGCTGTAACATTTTTGGTGCACCGTCTTGACCTTATCCATTAGATATCACAAGATTTCTTCCATATTCCTAGAACTTTCCTGTCAGCATTCTTACAGCAAAAATAAGGTCCATAGTACCTTGGACGTTCCTGAATCGATGTTGTTCTTCCTCAGGCAAAGGTTCTACTATATTTATAAGTCTCATTTCTATGGTCTTCTTCATTGTCTATATATTCCAAATTCTCGTCGATTGTCCTTTTTGAATAGAGGGAATACGACTCCTTTACTCCTATCTTCTGGGATACTGTTTTCTCCTAAACAACTGATAACACTCTATACAGCCAATTTAAGCCCAATATTCCTGCTGCCTTTATCATGTCTGAGCTGAGATCATCAACTGCCGACTTCCGCTTACTCTTTAGTGCTGTTTCTACCTCACGCGGTGTTAATGGGTGTCCGTTCGTTTGGACTTCATTAATTGCTTTGCAGTCGTTGATGGTTGTATTGTACCCATCTCCGTTTTGTAGCAAGTTGAATTACTTTTTCATCTCTGATCCCTTCCTCTGTTCGTATTAAATAGCCGTCATCTGTTTCCAGTGCATGAATAGTCAGCTAATTTCATTTACTCTTAAGTACTTCGTATAGTAATTTCTTACTTCTCTGCCAGTCTTCCTCTAGACTTTTCCTTTTCTTTCTGTATCAGTCTCTTTCCAGATAGTTCCTTTCTCTGCTATTTCTCTGCTAGATGTTCAATTGTTCATTCATTTAGTCTATAAACTGTTTCATGTCTTTCATCGTGTAACTTTCTTTTCAGTACGTTCCTATCTTTTACTGCTGTTTTCACCCGATCTTTCCATCAAAGTGTTTCTTTCTCTTTTGGTGTGGCACTCGTTTCTCCATATATGTCCGTGGCTTCTTTAACAAGGGATTCTTTGAATAAAAACTATTCTTTTTCCAGTCCCCTTTTTTCAGTTTTTGGTAATTTGGCTGTTACTCATGCTTCA
Organism: Schistocerca gregaria; assembly: GCF_023897955.1. Taxonomy (NCBI): domain Eukaryota; kingdom Metazoa; phylum Arthropoda; class Insecta; order Orthoptera; family Acrididae; genus Schistocerca; species Schistocerca gregaria. The sequence continues at coordinate 435,437,173 of NC_064924.1, forward strand.
TAATTTCTTTTCTTTTCCATGTCCTTCAGCAGGCGATTCTTAATGTTTGGTATTCTCTTTTGTTTAAATTTTGGCACTTGAACAGCGTCTAGGTCAGCAAGTAATAATAGCCAATGGTCGCTATCTAGGCACTCATTGAGTATGACTAACATCGTATCAATTGAAGACATAAAGTCTGAAAATGAGTCCGTTATCATATTTTTGGCACGCCCTCTTCTGATACCACGTGTTCTGTATGGTTGTGTCGCAGACAGGACTCAATTAGGTTTTCTCCTTTCGGATTTCTGTTTTAATAACGATGAGGACTGATGATGTTTCCACATCCTAATCTTTCTTTATCAACTTGAGCATTCATATTGTCTATAATGATGGTGCTCTCCTATGTTATTTGTTCTTTAAATTCATTGAGGAAATGCTCTTTCTCCTCGGTGGTACATTCTGTCTGTGGTGCATACACTTTCAAAACAGTATGCTGTGTATTATCAGTCCTAAGTCTCATTTAGATGATCTTTATGGAGAACGAGGCCAACTCCATTTTCGGATTCGCTACTGTTACCACTTCAGTATAGCACTTATCCATTTCTCAGTGATTTCTTCCCACAACTATTCCACTCTCACTCAGATCCGATATCCTATGCTTATGCCTATCCATGAGATCTACTATTTCTTCATATTTGTTGGTCATAGTGAGAATACTGAGTGTACCAATTTTCAGTCGTTCCTTTTTCGGAGGGTTCTGTGTCTTGCGTTATCTTCGAAGGGCATCAGGCATTTGCCCGTCATTAATTCAACCGGTACGCTTGGTTTAGGTTTGAAAGCTGTGTATGTTTGCTCACCTGCTGACTTGCTACGCCTAACACAGATGAGGACTCTCTTTCAGGGTTCATTCCCACAGCCCTTGAAGACCCCTCTTCTCCACAGGACACTGGTGTTCTAATTATCCCCATAAATGACGAGTTGCGTCATCCGACATCTCTTCCATTCCGAAGGTCTCCTTCTCTGTCGAAGGAGCCAAAAAGAGCCGACTAAGAAAGCTGCCTACATGTGTGACAGTTATTGTGCCTGTTCAAGTTCTGAAGATGACTGGTGCAGCAGGGCGAACGAAACTTAATGCTGCGAAGTTACAACTGCTGCAGAATAATATTACCTATGACAAAATTATCTTCTTGTGTACGGTTCAAGGTTATGTACAGTACCAATAATAAGAAGGCTTAATACGTTTATAAAGTGTGGCTCATATATGTAGTTACTGAACATAATTAATTACAATATTTTTTTTGTTATTTTGCTCTAATAAAACAATACATTTATTTGGAAATACTAACAATTTATCTTACTTTAATCTATATCTGCCAACGGCCTTGCCTCTGTGGTAACACCGGTTCCCGTCAGAACAACGAAGTTAAGCGCTGTCGGGCTGGGCTAACACTTGGATGGGTGACCATCCGGTCTACCGAGCGCTGTTTTCAAACGGGGTGCACTCAGGACTTGTGAGGCAAACTGAGGCACTAATTAATTGAGAAGTAGCGGCTCCGGTCTCGTAAACTTGAAATACGGAAGGCAGAGCGGTGTGCTGACCACATGCCCCTTCACATCCGCATCTGGTGACGCCTGTGGGCTGAGGATGAGAAGGCGCCCGGTCGGTACCGTTAGGCCTTCTCAGGCCTATTCGGACGGATAGTTTTTAACGTATATCGGAAAACAGCTCCTTATCTGTACAGAAATTTCACATTGCACATACGCGTAATGTCTCACGTATGAGACTTTATTGAAACTTTACTGCGCAATTTCTCAAAGAATCCAGCTGGTCCGCTACAGTGTTTTACAATCAAGATCTTAGTACGTAGTGGAGAAGATATCTTCAACTGTGTTTATAGGTCTTATTTTATTTGCAGCCGATTTCAGTGTTACATCACTTCATCACAGAGGAACCTGCAGTTGGTTAGCTTAATCGATTGCAAATAATATAAGATCCTTAAAAGCAGGTGAAAGTGTCATCCCTACTACATAAAGATATTGATCATAATGTCCACGACGCATTCGACATGTGTTTTCTTCTCCTCTTTTTATTGCAAGAGGTGTTGATTGTCATGTGCTAATAAGCCACTCCCTATCTGTTACAGGAAGCACTAATGCTGTGCTGCCTATCTACGCCTCCTACTTCCCTTTGGTCTTTCAACGCACGTTTGGTCCACTGGATCTAACAGCCCGTTTTGCAGCTCCGTTGCTTAAAATCTTGTCTGAACGAATGTCAAGATGGCTGCACCTTGAGAAGAGCTTGAAATTATATAAAATTCACAGCACACTCAAGTAGACATCATACTTTTAATAGGGTTTTTGCATCTTATACAACCTCAGCCTCCCTTCTACCTCTCTACCCTCTCCTCCAGTCAGTTCCACACTACCCCTTTCTCTCTCTCTGATAATGATTCACCTGTCTCCACCCGAAACATACAAAACCCGCTCCGCGTTATTGTGTGAATGAGAAAATACTGGAACTATTGAATACAGACAGATTATTTCCTAATACACATATGTTTGGCAGCATGTAATAAGTAATTTCGATGCTTTAATTAATCCTGTAACAGGTAGTGGAAGACAATATTTTCACATAGCAAATTTAAGCATAGACTTCTGCTAACGTGTCTAAGAATTTATTGTTCCTAGTCTAATACGCAAATTGTTTGGTCATGCTTAAACGACAGCTATATCCCTTTGATTACGATTCTCCTCTACCAGCACTGGCCACCGTCTCGTACCATTAATTGTTGTATTCATGTTTGCGTATAATATACAATCATCTCTGCTTATTACATAGTACTTCTGCATGTAACGGGTGTGGCAGAATTATTCGCATGAGACAGTCTATTGTTTTTTACTGTATTTCTGCGAACAAGACATTGCTTAGCTGGTTACAGCATTTTCCTCCCGAAAATACAATGTAATATTATCCCGAGAATCAAAAGCGTACGAATATTACTTACTTTCATAATGTAACATGCGTGCCGAGGAAATATGGAAACATAAATAAAAGTTACAAAATATCGCAAAGGTTAGAAATGTGAATCACTGGAGTTGAATGTCTGCACTGAAGTTATCAGTCAATTTCGCAGTGTTACCGACTTAGACGAATGGAGATAGTGCTCGGCCTATGAGTTTCAGTGTTTGAAACGGAAGTTTAACGGGATCGTATAACGATGCGTTCAGAACTGATAATTCGTCACATAGGAAGTATTCCGGTATAGCTAAATGGTTTCTGTTATTTTTGTAATCTGTTGTGCTAAACGTAATATGGATCGTTTTACAATGTATTATCAAATTATTCCTCAGATCTCCGCAATTTATGACATAACGGGACAATTTCATGGCGTCAAAGCGAGAACGAAAACATTTTTAGTTTACGCTGCATTTTCGCTGTTATCATCCTACGAGCTGCATTTACGAAGCAAATAAAGTCACCTTGCATCAGTTAAATAACAGATTTGTTCTGAATCGAGAGAAGCAATATGACGGTCAGTGACAGCGCTGCTGTAGCAAGTAGACTGTTCCTTGAACGCTTTGGAGAAGTGATTTCGACGAACCGTCCTGTCCCTGCTGGCTAACTGGAGCGATTGCCACAACCCGTTCTCTGTCTGGAGCTAATGTTGCGTGACGAACGAGATGAAAATGTCTGTTCTCAGATAAGATTTTATGGGAGAAACAATCTCACGCTAATAAACAGAAATACTTTCAAAGCAGCCATTATGTGGTGTGAAGTACTGCTCATTTCCGTTCGGAGAACCGAAACGTAGTGAGTTTAGTCGAGCTGACGTACCAAGAGTGAGAATGGCTCCTGACAAGTATTTCTGAGATCAGTTTGCATGACTGGAATAAATGGATTAGAATAAAGTAGTTTCTGGCTAACACGTTTACAAGCTCGTTTTGAAAGGCCCAACGGAATAGACCTAGCGAGGTGGCGCCGTGTTTAAGGCACTGGATACGCATTCTGTAGGACGATGGTTCAGACCTCCAGAGGTAGGTTTTCCGTAGTTTCTCGAAATCACTTGACGAAAATACAGGACTGGTTCCTCTGAAAGGAGGCTGCCTGTTTCCTTTACAATCTTCTTGTAACAGGAGTTTGGGAGATTATGCTCCGTCTTTGATGACCTTGTCTTCGAACGGACAATGAAGCCTACTCTTACGTCGCTCCTAACCCACGGGATACATTAGTTGATATGCTGTGCTCAGAACAGATACAGAAAAGCTTATTTACGCTCGAAAATATGTAACTTTCAACCTTTTGTTCACTTTGATTTGCAAACTCTTTTTCGTATAACGTCAGTGATGATCATTTGGAGGAAATAAGTTGAAAAGATTATTAGTGGTACAGAAAGAAAAATATTAGAATCAATGTAGAGCAGACGAGACGTTTGATCAACGACACAGTGCTACAATTGGCCGCTACTAATTTTAGGAGAATCATGAATTACCCTTTGTAAAGTTTCTCATTTGCAAAAACAAATTCAAACCACAATAATAACACTAGAAAAATATTAAACGTTATTAGATAAAGATGGCTGCTGAGATTCATCTGTGAATGACCTCAATGATAAATGTAACAAAAAGTGAATATATGTGGAGTTGGACTACACAGACATGATCTGCAACACATACCTCATATACCACTCATCTTATTGGTGGAGTACTAAAGGCTAACCGCAGTTTCATCTAGGAAATTACTGATTTTCTGCGAGAATTTCCGACAGCGTCAGTTTGTATGGTTTGCCGTACAGAACGTCAATTACTGATCTGCCACTAAGAAATATAATTGTTAATTACGGAAGAAAACAATGGGCACTCTGCAATGAAAGCCCATTATAACACAGTTGCTCTTATTCGTGGTAGTAGTTTGTAATTAGCACGACACATGGCGACCAATTAAACAATGGTGAGTTTCATGGTACTTAGTGTCACCAGCAGTAACCGCAGATATTGCCTGTACTTGGCTCAGGGCATTGCTGAAAACACTGACCGTAATTACGAGTAGTTTCATTAAATGCTGACAATTTTCGCAAAGTTCTCATAGTTTGTTAAAAAAGGAAGAATTTAACATTGTTCACATACGTCACACTATCTTTGAAAATCAGTTTATGATTCTGTAGCTTTTCAATAGGTGGCGGCTATGTCATTTAATATTATTCACAAATAATGTTTTTATGTACAATTGATAGTTGATGAATTTTTGCTTACCTTGTCAACTGATGGTACACGACATTTCTTGTGTATTACCGACACTGACGCAGAACGATAGTCAGGTTCTACCGAAACAGGGAATGTCAACAGTTATTGGGTTGTTAAGAACACGTAATTCGTTTTCACGTAAACAATGAACGAAGTACAACCAGATGCTTGCTCTTTTACAACATTACCATAACGAAGGTCGTGGTAGTAAAGAAAAGCTAACATAGTACAAATTCAAAAAATCACCACGTGATTCGTTGTACATTCACTACAATTAACTGTTTCCTCTTTTTGCAATAATACCATAACGAAGATTATTATTATTATTATTTTACTTTTGTACAACAGTAACGTAACGAAAATGAAGCGCACATTACTTTGTTACCTCTTACATTAGTACTACTATAAGTGTTCAAAATGCCCGTCATTCGAATCGACATGTAGTTCATTACGGCGAACCCAGCTTCATCGCACTCATTCACACACACACACGCACACACACACACACACACACACACACACACACACACACACACACACACGTACAGTTGCCTTTATGGTACTGGCAGCATCGACAATCCTCTGTGTAGTTCGTCCACATTATGTACTTGCTGGGTACAAACAAGTTCTTTCATACGGCCCCACAAATAGAACTCCGGTGGATTTAAATCAAGACTGCATGCTGGCCATCGATGTGGACCAGAACGTTGTATCCATCGTCCTGGAAATCGTCTATACAAACATCTTCGTACTCTGTGACCACAGTGGGGTGGAACACCATCGTGGAGGAACCAAATGTTATGCGTTACGGCTAACGGAATACCTTCTAATAAAGTCGGTAGCAATCTTTCCTCTCGAAAAGTTCTGTAGTTATTACCAGTCACTCGTTCGGGGAAAACATAACACCCAATGTTGCAACTATCGATTACACCCGCCTATACATTTACGGAAAAGCGGCGCTGAAAACGTGTTGCCACTACACAACTGCTCATTAAAATGGCTACACCACGAAGATGACGTGCTACAGACGCAATATTTAACCGACAGGAAGAAGATACTATGATATGCATTCACACAAGGTTGGCGCCAGTGGTGACACCTACTTACTACGTGCTGACACGAGGAAAGTTTCCAACCGATTTCTCATACACAAACAGCAGAAGACCAGCGTTGCCTGGTGAAACGTTGTTGTGATGCCTCGTGTAAGGAGGAGAATTGCGTACCATCCCGTTTCCGACTTTGATAGAGGTCGGATTGTAGCCTATCGTGATTGCAGTTTTTCGTATCGCGACATTGCTGCTCGCGTTGGTCGAGATCCAAAAACTGTTAGCAGAATATGGAATCGGTGGGTTCAGGAGAGTAATACGGAACCCCGTGCTGGATGCCAATGGCCTCAGATCACTAGCAACGGAGATGACAGGCATCTTATCCACATGGCTGTTACGGGTCGTGCAGCCACGTATCGATCCCTGAGTCAACAGATAGGGACATTTTAAAGACCACAACCATCTGCACCAACAGTTCGACGACGTTTGAGGCAGCATGGGTTCAAAAATGGCTCTGACCACTATGCGACTTAACTGCTGAGGTCATCAGTCACCTAGAACTCAGAACTAATTAAACCTAACTAATATAAGGACATCACACACATCCATGCCCGAAGCAGCATTCGAACCTGCGACCGTCAGCTCGGAGACCATGGCTGCGGTTACCCTTGGATCTTGCATCACAGACAGGAGCACCTGCGATGATGTACTCAACGACGAACCTTGGTGCACGAATGGCGAAACGTCCTTTATACGGATGAATTCAGTTTCTGTTTACTGCATCATGATGGTCGCAACCGTGTTTGACGACATCGCGGTGAACGCACATTGGAAGCGTGCATTCGTCATCGCCATACTGGCGTATCACGCTGCGCGATGGTATGGAGTGCCATTGGTTACACGTCTCGGTCACCTCTTGTTCACAATGGCGGTACTTTGAACAGTGGACGTTACATTTCAGATGTGTTACGACCCGTGGCTCTACCCTTCATTCGATCCCTGCGAAACCCTACATTTCCGCAGGATAATGTACGACCGCATGTTGCAGGTACTGTACGGGCCTTTCTGGATACCGAAAATGTTCGACTGCTGCCCTGGCCAGCACATTCTCCAGACCTCTCACCAACTGAATACGTCTCGTCAATGGTGCCCGCGCAACAGGCACGTCACATTACACCCGTGGTACTGTGCTGTGGTATCACGTTGAAGCCTCATTGGCAGCTGTACCTGTACACGCCATCCAAGCTCTGTTTGATTCAATGCCCAGGCGTATCAAGACCTTTATTACGGCCAGACGTGGTTGTTTTGGGTACGGATTTCTCAGGATCTATGCACCCAAATTGTGTGAAAATGTAATTACATGTCATTACGAGTATAATATATCTGTCCAATGAATACCCGTTTATCATCTGCATTTCTTCTTGGTGTAGCAATTTCAATGGCCATTAGTGTACTTGGCGCTAATTGTGTACACTCCACGCGTTCATGTTATGGAAATTAGTTATTCCGTCGTGAGTCTACAAGCTTCATCTGAACGATCATTTTGTTTACGAAATCATACTGCGCATTTTGTAACAAAATCCACTCTGAGAATTCTTGCTGCGGAGGGAAATGTTGCTCTTCCAATGCTGTATGTCGCAGACACACCTCTTAGGAAGTGCGATGAACGACACTGTGCGATACACCCACTTGGCTTGCGATGACTCTGGTACTCTGAGAACGTTATTCGTGGATGCGGTCCAAAATTTGCTCCTCAGCTGCCAATGGACGTTCTTTGCGATGCGGGACTCCACCTTCTGTGCTGTGCAGTAAAGGGACAGTATCTCTCAGATATGCGAATTAGATACGTACTCTGAAGTCGTATTCTCTCATTACTTATTTAATAATAAGATGGAACCATATCAGAAGAGACATTACATTTCCCAAACAGAATTAAATGGAAAGAGGTAAAGATAACTACTCTGCTTCGGTTTGCCTCTCCGCAAATTAAATGCACATCGCATAGCTCAGTGTCGGTAAATCAACTTTCCATCCTAAAGTTTAACATAGTTGCAATAACGTCTGCACAGGTAACACGAAGACTGTGGGCGATCGGCGTACTACAAGACTCTAGCACGCAGGTTGTAGTTGCCTATTTGTTTGCTACTCAAGTTCGCGGTGTCAATACGCGCAGCTGTAAATGACACAAACCGATTGCTTACGTACGAGCACTTGTGTTGGGGGCGGGGGGAAGGGGGGGAGCAGACAGCCTGTAGTGCTTTGATCCTGTTCAATGAATTCTCGTGGTCTATTGTGCATATTGCTTACACAAATCATCTCTAACCCGGGTGTGCTGTCCAGTGTCTACTTGTCCAAAAACATTGCCTGAAGATGAACCTTTCCTGTGGGGGAAATGGATGTACGTCCTAATCTCAATCTCCCCCTTTTTTCTGCCCATCGCTTCCTCCCTCTTTTCTGACCATCAACTCCTCCCTTCACTCTCTTTTCGCCTTCTCCACACCCCCTCCCTCAACCTCTCTCTACAACTCCTCAACCCCCCTCCCCTCACCCAACGTTTCCTCCAACGGCTCTCCGACCATGAGCCTTGTTTACTATTATTGTAAACTCTAATTCTGTAGTAGCAATCCAGTCATTCGTCAGTTAGTCATAAAACAACCTTTCTTTTGTCTGGAAAAGTCTGTGTGAATGTAAATGGGAGAAACAATTTGGTTCAAAAGGCTCTGGGCACTATGGGACTTAACTTCTGGGGCCACCAGTCCCCTAGATCTTAGAACTACTTAAATCTAACTAACCTAAGGACATCACACACATCCATGTCCGAGGCATGATTCGACCCTGCGCCCGTAGCGACTGAAGCGCTTAGAACCGCACGGCCGGAAAACGAAACCGCACTTTTACGGCAGAGCACAACACAGTACTTCCTTTCTCGCAATCTGTTTCAAGAGAAAGCTTGTGAGCAATTATTGGAACAGCGTAAAAATGTGAAGTAACTCGTCAAGTATTATTCAAGATTTTCGGTATTATTGCAAAAATAGGAAACAGTTAATTGTAGTGAATGTACAACGAATCACGTGGTGATTTTTTGAATTTGTACTATGGGAATACGTTTTATTTGATGTTAGCTTTTCTTTACTACCACGACCTTCGCTATGGTAATGTTGTAAAAGAGAAAGCATCTGGTTGTACTTCATTCATTGTTTACGTGAAAACGAATTACGTGTTCTTAACAACCCAATAACTGTTGACATTCCCTGTTTCGGTAGAACCTGACTATCGTTCTGCATCAGTGTCGGTAATACGCAAGAAATGTCGTGTACCATCAGTATGAATAAAAAATACTTACTTACTTCGTAAATTTTGATTTGCTAAAACTAAAACTCTCACTCTCTCCCCATAGGTTGGGGTTTGAGAGAGAGGAATTAGAGTTGACCCAGATATTTGGGTAAACATCTGTAAAACTCTAATTCCTCTCTCTCAAACACTAGCCTATGGGGAGAGAGTGAGAGTTTTAGCTTTAGCGAATGAAAATTTACGAAATAAATAAGAATTTTTTATGTATCCGTAACCATTTTCCACGCAAAAATGAGAACAGATTCTCTTGAATTACAGAGCCAACTACTAAGAAGCAAAACAAATGTTTAAGACAAAATGTACGTAGTTTTTTTATGTAGAATCTGATCCTACAATAAAAAAATTGGGGTTCCCATTTGAAATTTTAAAGCTGCCTACCGCCCCAACCGCAGGGGCCTGGGTTAGCGGGCTAATTTTAGTACCAGCAGATGTCCCCGTCGAAAATAATCAACTTTGGATTCTATACATTTTTTCGTGTGAAGCTTATTTTTCGAGTTATTCTGGTTTGTAAACTTAAAATTTACACCCTGTATACTTATGTATTATATAGTGTGCAAATATATAGGCCATGTCCGTCCGAATGTTCATTAGAATATTGTGTAAAAATCTGAAGAAAATCGATCAAGTACTTTTTGAGATTTACGGTAACAACCTTAAACAACGAATTGTCTATGTAGTGGATTGTCTTCATGTACTGGCATAGAGATATTCACTGTTCTCAGTGAAAGTGCATTACATCACGTGATTCATTGTGATATAGACGATCACTATTATGCTGATATGGATTTCGATAAACTTGTTTCAGCTATATTTTAGTGAAAAACTTTAATCACTAAAATATTGCAGGTACAACAGCTATATTTTAGTGAAAAACTTTAATCACTAAAATATTGCAGGTACAAAATTGTTTTAAGTACCGAAACACTGAGTTTCAGAAATAATGCATTGATTTTCTTTCACAAATGAAACGAGATCAGTTGTTTTAACCTATGTATTTGACGAAAACGTTCCATTCATTGTACTCTCACTTTCTGAGTCCATACCAATCCGCATTTTTCCTCCCTATGGTTAGAAAATTTCCTCATGCCGTTTTCCGTCAGGTTCTGCAGGCATTCCGCCGTTTTTCCTTCATGTGGAGTATAATAACGGGCCTGTATGAACATGTCTGTCTGAGCTGTCATAAACTGCCCCTCACTTTCACTTGTCACTGTCGTAATTAATTTGGAAAAAACTTAGCATATTTCACAGTATAAAAATTTTCTCGTTCTCATACTCTATAATTAATGCTGGTAGTGCCGAAATAGTGGGTAACGTTAATGTGTTTGTGTCTTTTTCTTTTTTTTTTTAAACTAAATGTTATCCGAACTACGTGATAGTAGCAAAAGAGAGAATATTAACTAAAAACAGCCCCAGCTGCTATAGAGAAGTTTATTGAGTCCACTTTCGATTTCGGCGTTTATATTGAGCGTTTTTCAAGTGGTTCTGAAAACTGTCATTAACGTGATCGATATATAAACGTTGTATGTAACAGAAAACGAGAAAACAATTTTATGCATTTATTAAAACAAGAAAGCAATTTCAGTCTTTTATTTGCAAAGCACATAATCTGAAACTTAGAATATGTCACATCCACTTCAACCCAAAGAATACTAGTAAGTAACAAATTACACAGTCTATATAATCTTGACACGCCCTTTACATGACTACGTAGGCTTCTGTCACCTGTGTTGTGACGATAAAAATTGCTCTGGGTGTTTCTCCACTTGACTGTATAAAATACTTTAATTCTAAACGTGAAACCATCGTTTCGACCATGTTACAAGGACATTTCTCAGCGTAAGACTGCTCTGCAGTTTTAGGTTTGTGACTAAAGTATTTTATACAATGACACGGTGCAACAGCCAGAACGATTTTGATCGTCCTGACGCACCACTCACGATGTCTTTGAGCATGTGGCATTTTAAATCCATCTGGTTTTTACTTTTGTTGTTTGAATGTTGTTTTCTCTGTAGCATATATTTTGTACTCAGTCTGTACTTATACAGATGTAAGCCTTGTTCTTTCCTGTTAGATAAGGTGGTCAGAAACACCCCAAAAAGCTGTAAGGGTGTCGCAGGATAGATTGTGCTGATAAGTGATTCTTAAGAAAAAATATATTTACGTTGCGCCGTTTCCTAGCTAATTATCATTTACGTTAGCCAGTTAGGTCGTTGCCCTCCAGTTCGATCACTTGCACGCGTTGGTGTGCGGCAACGCACAGGCATGTTGGATCCATGAGTTACTACCTGTTCAAAAGCTCATTACCAGTTAAAACGTGCCTTTTGTGGAAGTCATAAATTTAAGCTAAATGAGCAAAAGCTATGTTTGTTCAGGTTGAATAAACTAAACGAAAAACACCTTTGGTGACATTTTCCCTACCAGGCAGCTTGAATAATTTGCGCGCGCAACGACCTGATCATCTAACTTAAATGCTAACTGACTCGGAAACGGCACAACATGTCGAACTTTTTCCTTAATAATCATTTTTCAGCACAATCTATCCTGCAACACCTATACAAGCTTTTTAGACTGTTTCTGACCACTTTATGTATCCATGACATACATTGCAATTTTCGGAACAACATGAAAAATCGGTAGTGGACTCAGTAACGCTCCCAACAGCAACAGGAGCAGTTTTTCGTTAAATCGACAAACAGGTGCGGAATGAGCACATGGAGAAACTGGTAAAAGCAAATGTATTTCAGTGTACATTGCCCTATGGAGGAATACTTTCCAAGAACACTTATTTTGTAGTTACTGTAACCAACTCACGTTTCTATTTGCATTGTGTTAATGACACGTTTTTCTAATTTTTAGCAATTCCATTGTTTCGAAGACCCGTTATTCTGTTCTTTTGCTTGAATACCCAAGTGGAGTACTAAGCGATTTGTTATCTAACCTCATATGTGTATATCTCTCTCTCTCTCTCTCTCTCTATTTATGTATGTATGTGTGTGTGTGTGTGTGTGTGTGTGTGTGTGTGTGTGTATGTGTGTGAATCCTACATAATGGATATGCTATTGGGTACAAAGTGTAAATTTTTTACCCGAGATAGATTAGGCTTACTTAATTCATGAGTAATGTTGTAAAGTTAAACGTACGGGGAATTATAAGGCAGCGAGCAATGGAGAGCTGAAATTTAAGAATTACTACGAGAGACAGGAAATCAAGTCATCTGTCAAAGATCAGACTGGAATAGAAAACGTAATTAAAACTACATTGAAAATGAAGTGTATGTAGGAGAGAAATGTAGACAGGGTGAATTGATAGCTGACATACAAAGCAAGAAGTAAATCTTTTATGGGTTTTGAAAAGAAAAGAGGAAAGGAAGACGTGTAGAAGAAAGGAAGCTTACGTTGTAATGACCCGTAAACTACGTTGTCATTAGATAGGTGCGCAGTTGGGGATGAATAGACTGGACATGTAACAGTAACACGGATGCATACAACTGGCTACAAAAATCAGCGAGAAAGTCTAGAGGAAACTCAGCAAAATGGGTGATGTTATCATTTCTCTTTAGGAAAAATTTAAAACTGAGGAACGTATTGTGTAGAAGAGTAGTCACCGACCACTGCATGCGCTAAAAATGTCATTGCCGTAGCGCAGAAGTCATGTTGGCGTACCACGCGCCGGTTATCAAAGAGTTCTATCGTTCCATTGTTGTGGGCGCTATCGACGGCACGTGCTGGGTGTTAGTCGATTGTGTGTACGTGTGATTGAGTACTCTGCAGGTGCGTGTGTGTCAGTTCGAGTTGTGGGAGGGGAGGATGGGGATATGGTGGCCTTGGACCGTGACCACGGCATTGTTCTGGAGCTCAAAACTAAATCACTTCCGAGTCGTGTGCATCACGTGGAACGTGAGACGATGCCGTCAGAGCTATGTAACCCACTGCCGTACTCACAGATGCATCGTCTCGGATGTTGTTGTGTACCACTTTGTAATCTTTTTAGCCATTGTATTACAAATCACCAACACGAAATAAAAAGAGTTGATAATGGATACGTTTTAAATCGAAACATGTAGAGGGGTAGGAAAAATATGTTATTGATAGAGTTAGAGACATCGAATTGAATCTAATGAGTTGAGTCGTTACATTTTCATGGGTTGTAATAGCATCGTTGTGTAGCTGCGGCCATAAACGGAAGCTATTAACGAGCGCGGAAATGTGTACGTTCGGCTAGAAGTAACAGCTATCGCGCAAAAGGGCGCATTTGCTAATTAAATAGGTCAGGGGCAATTTTTTAACTTGAATGGTCAAAACCGTGCGAAATTTAAACATCGCTCCATGGCTGGTTCCATTACTAGCGATTTTGCAGGAGTATTTCGTTTGGTAAGGCTTGACTAAGATCAACTGCTCTGATAGTTACCGTAATGTTATTATTTTTTTAAGTCTGTAAGCTACAATGCAGCAACAGCAGTGTTTCGTAATGAAAAATGTTAGAATTTTATATTTTTTATTTTACTAGGCCAGCAACAGTTATTGTACACGTAGCCCAGTAACTGTAACAAATGAGCTACTCAAAAACAAAACAGAAATGCGATTAATAAAATATGTTTCTTTACCATAGGAGCTCGAAATTTCTGTCTCTGACACTGCTACAAGACTGACAGCTTACAAGTGGTGATTGCGTCTCCCTATTTCGTTGAATGGCTACCTCTTCGCGGCCGTGCTCAACTACAGTTCAATTTTTACCTCTGCGAATTTTGCTCACTCCGATACTTCCTAACCTTTGTGTCATTATGACTTTTTCATTGTACCTTGGATGTATCAGAGACGTAATAACGGAGCCGACCGATGTAACCGAGCGGTTCTAGGCGCTTCAGACCGGAATCGCGTTGCAGCTACAGTCGTAGGTTCGAATCCTGCCTCGGGCATGGATGTGTGTGATGCTCTTAGGTTAGTTAGGTTTAAGTAGTTTTAAGTCTAGGGGACTGATGACCTCAGATGTTAAGTCCCAAAGTGCTTAGAGCCATTTGAACCATTTAATTACGGTGGTCAACAGCGAAGACAGAAATAATGCCTCCGATTTTCATATTTATGCAGTACTAAAACTGAAAAAAATGCAAATTTAGAGAAGATGCTTTTGAACCGGTATTTTGTACTGCAGATATGGATAAAATCCAAGTTGCCATATGATAACATACGTTAGTTTGGAAATATACTGAAGATACGAGCCAGCCCTCTTTTAATCAATTATCTCGGGATCGTTCTTGTGGATCGCTTACATTGATATATCACAGTGCATCTGAACCGGTAGCCAACGCGTGAACATAACCGGCCGCAGAACTTTACCAGAAGAACGGTTAGAATACTGGGACATAGATACGGCATTCAAGAATAGTTGCCGCAACGACTGGAGAAGCAGTGAACTGACAATATGAGAAACGTATTATAGAGGATGCCGTGTGTAGTGCGGGCAACACTGCTGTGCAGGAGATTGCACAGAATAACCTGTTGAGACACTGGACTAAAAAGAAAAAAATACTTCTGCCTCGAAGGCCGTAACTTTGAGTACTGTTTTGCAGCGTTTACTGTTGTATGTTTTGAGTGTATACTGTAGCTCGATGTCTCAGTGGGAAAGCGCCAGACCATAAATCGGAAAGACTAGCTTTCGATCCCCAATTAGTTCAAAAAATGGTTCAATTGGCTCTGAGCAGTATGGGACTTAACTTCTGAGGTCATCAGTCCCCTTGAACTACTTAAACCTAACTAACCTAAGGACATCACACACATCCATGCACGAGGCAGGATTCGAACCTGCGACTGTACCAGTCGCGCCGTTCTACACTGTAGCGCCTAGAACCGCTCGGCCACTCCGGCCGGCCCCAATTAGTCCTAGGATTTGAAGTTCTTTCACTTCCTCCACCTCTGGAAATGTTTATTAATGTGAAATACGCACCGCGGTTCGAAATAGGTATAAACAATATGTTCTTCTATAAATGGTTGAGTAATTTCTAAGGAAACGGCATAAAATCTCCTACACCACTGTGGCGTTCAAACCGACCTTCGAGTTGATGATAGCTTTACTTTTTTTGTACAGTAAATTGATTGAATTTGTAAAATAAGGGCCGGCTGGTGTGGCCGAGCGGTTCTAGACGCTTCAGTCTGGAACCGCGCGACCGCTACGGTCGCAGGTTCGAATCCTGCCTCAGGCATGGATGAGTGTGATGTCCTTAGCTTTGTTAGGTTTATATGGTTCTAAGTCCTGGGGGACTGATGACTCAGAAGTTAAGTCCGATAGTGCTCAGAGCCATTAGAACTATTTTTTTATAGTATTTATCTATTTTTTTGTGTAAAATGAGTTTGTTTTTTCATAAACCAAGAACTGATGAAAGTCTCATCATACCGTGAAGCAGCAAGAAGATAATAATACCTCTGAAGACCACACGCACTTAGTCGGATAAGAAAGTTTGTGGATGGAAGCAGAAGCAGGTATGGATATAATTAACATACATGAAACGCGGTCGCTGACACGGGGAAATAAAAGTTGCAGCCCTGCGGCTTTAAGCGACAATTAAAAGACAGACGAGAGCGGTTAGTCAGCGTTTTGGCTTTTTCCTCTTGTTTGCCGGCGCTCTTTCCGGCGGCAGTTTGGCGAAACGGGCCGCAGCGGCCCCGGGGCCTGTGCCAAGCGGCGCTTTTATGGCCGCCACAAGCGCTGCGTTTACCGCCGCGACGCCCGCGCCTCCTGGCCGACCGACGCACCAGCCCGCCGGGACGGCGTCCCCGAGTCTAGCTCGCCGCCGTCACAAAACTGTTACTCGTCTCTCGCGGAATTTCTCTGCCAAGTTACGATTCTGACTTTATTTAACTCTCTCGGTGACACAAATGTACACGCTGGAAATTAAACTTGCAGTACCACGGTCGTGCCATCCAACAGATTCCAAGTTGGTTTCAACTGTTCTACACGCCCGGACACGTAAAAGATTAGCATTTCGGCACAGTCAGTTAAAGTAAGAGTAAGTTCAACTAATTAAATTCTTTACTATCACACAGCTGGTTTTTCCCATTTGAATGTGTGTTATTTTAGGGAAAATAGTATTACGTCTCGTGTAAGAATGTAAGGCAGTTGCCCTCCATTTCAGGCGGTGGCGCCGCTGTGGCAATCGCAGTTTTGGTGTCTCCCTCTGTGAGAAAGGGGAAAGGTTGCCTGTTCACGTGATTTTAAGGTGCGCTATGAGCTCACCAGTAGTTAGTCTGGGTCAGTCTCTCGTCACGAGCTTGATAGTCTGTCTCTCTTCCACATTTGTTATGCAGTTAGTGTCTGTCGTTCGGACCTACCTTTAAGGCCGGCAAAATGAGAGTCTTTCCATTCCGCCAGTAAGAGAACTCAGTGAGTGGTAGCCCGGTCGGGGCTTAGTTCCTGCATCTGAGTCTGAGCGTTAGGCCGCCAGTCTGCTAGAGTTTGCTCAGGCAGTGGTCATTGGCGGTTGATTCGATCAGTTTGTCGGTTGCGCACTGAGACACAAGACGACTTATCCGTCTTGAACGTCGGTGCATGTGAGGTCGCGACGTGAGTCCAGTGGGCCGCGGATGTAACGAGGGGTAGTGACTTCGTGGTCGACACGAGAGCAACAGGAGTCAACCCACGACATCAGTCTGGCCGGGGCGAGCTGCGACGCCGTGAGACGCGAAATCGGCGAGCCTTCCTGCGTCCGCTGAAGCGGCTGGCAGCGGACGGTTTGGGAGAGCGATTTGGGGGTGCTGCGCCAGGTCTTCTAGAGAAATCGCTGTTTATGAGAAGTTAAGTGATTGGTGATATGTTACGTGATTTACTCTTGTTAAATTGTACCTGTTTTCTTGGTCAGTCTATCTTCCCCAGCTTGTTCGCCTGTCCCTCGTCCGCATTTCTTAGGCAGTTAGTGTCTGTCTGTCGTTCGGAGCTGCCTCTGTTATGACTGTCGGATTTGGTGTGTTAAGGAATTTATTGCTTTGAGTGTAACGGCCTAATTCCTGAAATATGTTTTGATCTTGCCTATCACCTTGAGAGGCGGTATCTGTGCACTGTAGAGCATCTTAACTTGTTTGGCCAACCTTGTAGAATTTTTTATAAGATTGCATTTTGTGGGCTTTTATTTGAATGATCATTTTAGTATATAAAGTCTCCACCCTTTCACCGTAAGACTTTTCTTAGAAGTTAAAATCAAGTTGCACCTTTGGTGGCAAAATTAATATTTCAATTTTTAGTGTTTTGTTCTATTTCCATCCCTCCAATGGGGGTGCATAATTCGTGTGCTTGTGTAAATTGTTAAAACTTTTAGTTTAAAGTAATCTGGTGTGTTGCAGATTTGCACCAGTGTAGTCTTTCAGAGGCTGTTGTGAGCGGTCGTAACTACGGCCGTGTCAAAAGGGAGCGGGAAGTTTCTCTACCTGAAAGCTCATACAGTCAAAACTGGTTTCTTTCTGCCTCTGAATAAATTGTAACTTGATATTTAGAGGGTGCTTTCTGATTATAATTTTAAATCTGCTTCTTTTAAAAATGCTTTTAGGTGCTATTAAAGTGAAAAAAATCCCATTTGTCAAAAGGAATTTGCTTATAATTTCATCAGTTACTCCGTGGCAACTACTTCCATGCTTACATAGTGTGATTAAATGTGTTAATGTTCTTGATGAATCGCTAGTAAATAAAATAAATTCCTAAGAATATTCTCTGAACAAAAAAATCATTTTTTAGCTTCCTGTAAACGAGACATCATTTTGATGCACACGCAATTCCGACAACCGTAGGAACTGCGTTCCACTTTCGTTAGCGTTCGATGTGGACCTCTTTTGCTTGTGTAACATCTCACGCATGTCGCTAGCGGCGGCCGGAAGCACCATTGGTTTTCAGGTCGTGTGACATGATTGTTACCGCGAAATATTGCTCATCGTTTCACCCGTAGCACTGTAGGCTATCCTAGGCTCCTGCCTAGCCACACGCCCGAAAATCGCCACATATTTGGAAATAAAGAGCCAAATATTTGTCGGAAGGAAGAATGTGAAATTTATTGTTGGTCGTTTCAGTTGCAACAATTAAGGCTGTCTTCTTACGTCCAAACCTAACGACAAACTCGGAAACCACTACACACTCGGAAATAAAAAGGCAAATATGTATTTCATTATCTGTTCTCTAATCAGGAGGGGATGTCAAGTAATATCGAATATTGCAGACAGAGCATACATTCATAAGAAATTCCCAGAATATGTTAATAACATGAAGATTATATGTATGCTAGCAAATTGTGGGATGTGAACCTACATCCTTCATCTCCGTATGTCAAGGCATTATCCATCATACTAGAGTTTATTCATGCTATATTTGTTTCAAGTCTTGGGTATCTCTCGATGGCATATATCGGTAATGCTTTATTAACTGATATTTAACGGTAAGGGTGATGTGTTTGTGATACCAATGCGCCTATGCCTTTAAACGGCGTGCTGCAAGTACACTAAAATAAATATTGCGCCTGCCGCACAGATTGTCGGTATTGCCTGCGACGTCAAAATGACGCAACGATTGCAGAAAATATTGTGAGAGGCGTGTTACTCTCCCTGCTGCTTGATTCCGTCTTTGGAGAAAATGTTGAAACTAAAAAAATAATCCAAAAAACCACTTTACTTTCGAGTTAACTTCTATTCTGTAGGCATGTTTTGCCTACGAGCATATATGATTTGATATTTACGCCAAGCAAAGGCTACAAACACATTGCAACGCCGAGTACTGTGAAATGTTTTCCCACTAAGTAACAACAAATAGAACAAAATTAATTCTTTGTGTTTGGTTACATGATCGTATAAAACATTTACGACTGGGTTCGTCAACGACTAAATGTGACTGAGAAACATGACGGAAGATTTTATAATGTACTGTACACTCCATACTATCTGATGACATTGACATTCACAGTAACTTGTAACTACCAGTCTCTTTGGTAAAACCTAACGTGAACATTAGTGAAGAAGTCTCACTTCACTGATTCATTAGCTACAGGAGAATGAAGTAGTTCAAAGAATTATCACCAGGAAGTAAAAGATGGGTGGTCCATTATAGATAGACATTTTTCCGCTGGGCTAGGTGGGATTGTATAGCCTCATTGTACTCGTGAGGCAAGTAATCGCTGTCGCTCTTGGTTCTACACAATACAAAGCCACTACTCACTATACGTACACTCAGTCTTATGCGCAACAACACCTGCTGCGTTAAAGAATATATGATCAGGTGGAGAACCGATGCACTGTATAAATACGGCATATTCTGTATTACCCATATTACGATAATTCTGAAATGTTTCAATACATTCAAGACAATTAACTATATAGTCCCTTGAGTGCAGCTAATAATGCTGTACAGATGTCCAAGCTAAGTATTCCCTTGGATGGACTTAAATTAATTGCTTAAATAAGAAAATTAAATTTGTAAAACCAGTTAACTGTATTGCTCATATAACAGAGAACTAATGCTAATACCTCTGACTATACCTATCAATATTATGCAATACTTTTCTGAAACAAAACATCCGAATTTACCATTAATAAATGTTTATGTGACTGACCTAAATTGATTAAACTAAACCATATCGTTACTTACTTATTATCCTTCTATGTAAATTTAGACATTCACTATCCGTCTTTTGTCATAAGATGTATTCTGTCAAAAGCAAAGGTTTCGTCTAACTGCGAAGTCAGAGATGTAGTATTAGTTCGGCTTTGAACTGCATACATACGTATGACGCACAGAAAATTTATTTACATTTCCTTTTCTCTTCCTTTAGTTTTTGTTTTCAGATTGATTTTACTATATTATTTTTACCAGGAACAAACCTGGGCACATTCAGTAAATTTTCATTCCTCAAAATACTGAATGCACGACAGCATAAAATATATACTATTCTTTCATGTAGTCAGACCTTGTCTTTGAAACTACTCTTTATGTAAACCAATAACACTTGTCTTCAGGTTTTTTCGTTTCTTTAAAGAATTATATTACAAGAAAAAGCACTCTCTCAGTACATTTCGTTCCTTTGAAAGCTGATGACGAGTTTTATTTCCTTAAAATCGTAATAACTTGGTCGTAAATTAAAATCTACATAATAACAAGCCCAGATTTCTTTTTGTTTTCACTTTACCGCAGGTAGAGTTATTGTTTACTAATAATGTTAGTTAGACGTTTCTGTAAAATGGTACTACTTGAGCCATACCTCAAACAGAAGCAGCTCTGCCACCGCTACTTTTTGCCTAACATTTAATCCGTCAAGCAAAGCTTAACCGTTCCAGGTGTTGGCAGGCTAACTATCGCTGTACCCCGTGTCACAGTATTTGTTGGGTACTCGATACAGCTTCCCAACAAGTGAATATTATTGCTGTACGCCGCTCATGTTAATGGTTCCTCATGCAAAATAATAAAACATGGAATTTGAGTTAATTAATTCTACCACTTTCATCGCAAAGAGAACGTGCTAACAAATCTGCAGTTACGATAAAATTTATTTAGTGAACTGTACCATTATATTTAGCACCTGAGTCATACTCACGAACTCCAACCAATATAACCTACAATACACAACACTCAACCAACAACCACTCTTTCCTGAGAGAAATCTGTGGAGGACCACTAGTATATACCGAAATGAAATCGAAACTAACGCAAGTTCCAAATAATCTTAAAGCACTATTAAAATGCAGTTGATCTTTTAGCATCCAGTAATCTGGTTAATATCCCTTACGGAAACGTCAATCTATTTCGGCGCCTTACGTATCCTACGACTGAGCAAGAACTCAATTCTATTTCGGTAGTGAATGGTAGTGGAACCGTATGTAAATACACAGTGCACTGAACGCCCCTAACGAAGGGCCTCCGCAGCCGACGACCCACGCAGATGCCAATTTGAACACCACGATATCGGCAACTACCTCTGAAATAGGTACGTGACCATTAGCACTGGACATTGACACAGTGGCAAAGCGTTGCATGGTCTGGTGACCCCGATGTCTTCTTCAGCATGCCGATAAGAAATCGTGAATCCCTCGTTTTCCAAGGGAACAGCTCATTGACGCTTGTACCACTGGAGATAAGCTGGTGGCTGTTCCATTATACTCTGGGAAAGATTCACGTGTGCAGCTATAGGATCTAATGGAGATCGTGCAAGCCTGCATGGCGGCCAAGGTACACTGGTTGCCGACCACGTACAAAACTTCATGATGACCATGTTTCGCGATTGCAGTGACAGTTTCAACAAGATAATGTGTCATGCCACAAGGGCAGGAGTGTGATGGAACGGTTCGAGATACACAGTGGCTAATTTCAATTGATGTGCTGGCCCCTCAGCTCGCCGGATTTGCACCCGATCGATCGCTGACCTTTTCGGAATGTACGGGAATTAGGTGAATTGTGGGCAAACTCCCTCCAGTGACCTAGGTACCAAGACCTCTTTTCGTCCCTACCACGACGCGTCGCCCCTCTTATCCGTGCCAAAGGGCTATTAGATAAGTGGTCATAAATTCTTTCTATAATAGTAGTAATTTCAACAATGGAACTGATTTCAACTTCAACCTTTATTTTATTGTACTAAATTTGGCTGAACAGTGTATATACATGGGTCTGTCCTAAGAGCTGTCAGGAACAGTTTCCCAGGTTTTTCGGGAAAAGACATTTGCCATTTAGTTTTTGTTTATTCTGTAGCTAATTCAGTCCAGAAAAATGTTGTTTATCACATGTTTCGTGCGAAGCCGAGTGACAATGAAAAGTGCCGATTTGTTTCCAGTTACTAACAAAATCATATTTAAACCAGAATTTTACGTGCCCATCCTTCATAGCTGTCCCAAATTAGATTAGTGCGATATTCATTCCAGCGATATGTAATAAGAGCGACAGTAAAACAGGAAGAAGAACAGTAGTGAATGAAGTGAAACCTGCAGAGGATCGACCCCTGCTGCAGGGTACGTATAAAGATCTTTTATTGTATGATTACAGGATTGCAGAACTATCACTGGAAGTGCTTACTTCCGTGAAGTATGTAGGAGTTAAAGTGTACTGACCACGTAAAACTAATCGCTGGAAAGGCAGATGCCACACTGAGATTCCTTGGAAGAACCCTCAGGAAACGTAGTCTGCCAGAAAAGAAGGTAGCTTACAAAACATTCGTTCACCCTAAACTTGAATATTGCTTGTCACTGTGGAATACGTACCAGATAGCAACGCTGGAGAAACACAGAAGATCCAAAGAAGAGGAGCGCGTTCTGTTACAGGTTCATTTAGCGAGCGCCAATGCGTTATGGAGATGATCAACCAACTCTAGTGGCAAATGCTGTAACAGAGGCACACCGTATCACGGTGTGGTTTACTGTTACAGTTCCGAGAGCGTGCGTTCCAGTAACCGTCAAAAAGTATATGACTTTCTGCTCTCGAAAGAAGTCAATGAGGATAAACCACAAAAAGATGTGAGTCCACACGGAGACTTACCAGCAGTCGTTCTTCCCACGAACCACTCCCGACTGGAACAGGGCGAAGTGACACACAAAGTACCCTCCGCCACCCACCGCAAGATGACTTTTAGAGTATAGATGTAGATGCAGGCATGCCCGAGGGAACATGGTATCGTTCTCCTTAAGAACGCAGCCTGTGCAATATCGTATTTAGCCGCCGACACAGGGCAGCGACTTTCAGTTAATATGTCCTCCCCTATACGGGCATTACACCATATGCGTACGACGACAGGTCGAGAGGCAGGAACGACGGTATGCAGAAATTTGGGTCTGGCTGTGAGCCTTGCAAGGAGAGCCAAAGCGATTGAGGCGAACGCTCGCGTAAAGCGGGAAGGGAAGTTCGAGTCCCGGCCCGGAACAACGTTTTACTGTCGTCATGACATTATAAAGCTGATAGTTGTTCGTATTCGCAACTACGAATACATTTCATGTATTTCAAGACGGCTGTAGTCGCCGCAGTGCCACACTTGTCCGAAGGAATACTTCGTCGTTCTTCTTAACACAGACACTGCAATATCGTATCAGCATTGTTTTAATGATTGCCACCCCAAAATGTGTACCACATCCGTGACACTATCTCCCCTACTTCGCGATCGTAGAAGACAAGCTGCGCTTCTTTGAACTTTTCGATGTCCTCCGTCAATCCTGTATGGTAAGGATCCCATCCAGCACAGCAGTACTCCAGCTGAGAAGGAACACGCATAGTGTAGGCAATTTATCGAGTGTTTGTTGCATTTTCCATTTGTTGTGCCCATAAAACTAGGTCTTTGCTCTCTCTTTCTCACAATATTATCTATATGATTGTGCCAATATAAGTTTTTCGTAATTGTAATCCTTAGGTATTTAGTTGAGATGAAAGCCTTTACACTTGTGTAACTTACCGTGTAACCGCAATTTAACAGATCCCGTTTAGTCCTCATATGGGCGACGTGACAGTTTTCATTATTTAGAGCCAATTGGTACTTTTGCCACCACAAAATGGTTCAAATGGCTCTGAGCACTACGGGGCTTAACTTCTGAGGTCTTCAGTCCCCTAGAACTTAGAACTACTTAAACCTAACTAACCTAAGGACATCACACACATCCATGTCCGGGGCAGGATTCGAACCTGCGACCGTAACGGTCTCGCGGTTCCAGACTGAAGCGGCTAGAACCGCTCGGCCACACCGGTCGGCCAGACGGGTGGTATCTCATGCTTCAGTTATAAGTAATTTTCGCTGCATTATATCCAATGTCGGAGTACCCTCAAACTTTTTTTTTAGAAAAAAAACGCACTGTTTTGTGACGCCGGTGCGTGACATATGGAAGGGTCTGGCCGGAGTCGTGCATGGATAGCCAAAGCGGATAAGGTGACTGCTCGTGTAAAGTGGGAAATCTGGGCTCTAATCCCGAATTGCAACAATTTTCGCTTTCGTCATTCCGTAATACAGATGATGGTAACTCGTATACGTAGCTGCGAGTACGTTTCATGTATTCCCGTTGCAGTTCTGTTTACGTAACTAGTCTGAACTGCGTTGACTGGCAACATCATAGAACACTTCTAGCAGAGCTGCACAGGAAATCTATGTAGAGTCTGTATGCGGAAAGGCTTTCTCCTAGGAAGTAATGCAGGAAATGTGCGTCGTTAGCACAGGCCGCGATTAGGCCGATTCCGCGGACGTGACGCGCCGTTCGCTGCTCTGACTGCGCCGGGACGGAGTGCGCTGATTGATTGCCGCGGCGGAGAGCTGACCCGGCCCTGCGAGCCCGCCTATCGCAGGAAACCGGCGCCCGTTGAGCGCGCGCTCAACTCGTGACCTCGGAAGAAAGCGGCGCCGCAGCAGGCCGTACCAACGGCGACGCCTGCTCGGGGCGGACGGGTGGCCCCGGCCACGGCCTCGGTCAATGGCGCGCGCCATTAGTCACGCCGGCGGCGAAGAAAGGGCCGAGTGAGAAATGTTTGTGACACGTCACGGTAACTCTACCATTAGTTCCTTTTGTTGATCCTTTTCTTCCTGCGAGGTGTCAGCACGTCAGCTGCCAAGGAGCCGTTATAAGAAACGTATCCTTTGTCAAGAGCGACGTTGACACCGTCGTGACCGACGCAGTGACGTCATTCTTTTGCCTACATCCAATTTCTGATCTTTGTCAAGCCAACAACTGAGATTCTCGCGATTTTAAAGAGGATTTGTCAGGCTCTAGAACGGCTGTACGATGTTACAGGATTTAAATTCCTGTAGATTTGAATTTTTTTTCCTCCATTTTCTACCGATTAAGCAGTAATACTACTTGTAATGGTTATTTTGTTTTTTACATATCGATGCCGCCATTTACGTTGTGATCAACTTCATTTCAGCTCTCCATTGAAAGTTCCTTTATGTAGTGAGCCTTTGCTAACGCAACTTTGGAAATTGATTTATGAGGTGACGCAGTGCATTAGTCAGCGTGAGAAACAAAATTTATGTATTAGGAATGATGATCTCTTATCCCACGTTAAAAATGCAGTTACCACAAATTTTTCCTTTTGAAATTTCGTTAACCCTGGCGATACCTGTCAAGCACATAGACGGTGTGTCAGAGAAATAGTCAGTATTTAGGGATGTAACACTATAATTCGAAGTAAAAATGTGTATGTGATCAGAGGCTTTCCCGGCGAATGTGCTGTATCCAAGGTTCTCGGGTGTCCAGCCGGATCCGATCGTCGAAGTTCCACGATATTTCGGTCAACAACCGTTCCGTCATCTCAGCTGGTGCTGATACTAAAAATATGTAGTCAACATGTGCTCTAAAATGCATACCTTAAGAGCTATTAGCACTTATTCACCTTGATACTCTTTCCTTCTGTATTTTTAGAGGCGATACTATGCACCAAGATAAGAAAGAAAAAGGTCCAGTAAACGTAGGCTCGAAAGAGAATAACTCTAGAGCAACGAGTGCTTTTTCATCTCTGCTCACGTCTCTTCTACTGAACACGTCTCTTATCCTGAACAGTTTCTCGCAGCTCTTAAACGTATGCTTGCTCACGTTCTCAGCACTTTTTTTGCTTCGAACAATCATTCCTGTCGTATTCCTAAATAGTGACCGTTCCTCCTACGACATCCTGTATATATGACGCAATCAGCGTGTTAGTTGTTGAAGCACAAAAATATTGTGTTTTGAGAATAGAGCTGTAGTCCACTCTGCATTGCGGCATTAGCCGCGCGGGATTAGCCTAGCGGTCTCAGGCGCTACAGTCATGGACTGTGCGGCTTGTCCCGGCGGAGGTTCGAGTCCTCCCTCGGGCATGGGTGTATGTGTTTGTCCTTAGGATAATTTAGGTTAAGTAGTGTGAAAGCTTAGGGACTGATGGCCTTAGCAATTAAGTCCCATAAGTTTTCACACACATTGCGGCATCTTTTCCTCATACTTGCGAATTAAGTCCCTAGTCGAGCTGTGGGATGCCAGGTGGCAGGACTTTACTTGTCAATTGAAACAGCCGTTTATTATTTCAGACGACATGTGAAGCAGATCCACACTGCATGATGTAGCTCAAAGTCCTACATCAAATAATTATTAATATACACTGAGACGACTGTTCTGAAGAAAGCGAAGATAAACTAACATAATTCAAAACGATTATTAATATACACTGAGACGACTGTTCTGAAGAAAGCGAAGATAAACTAACATAATTCAAAACGTACTGCGAAACATAGGCCGAGATCACGTTTTTATAGCGTGTACCATTTGTGCACATGTTTTGATAACAACATAACCTGTTTTGAAACAGGTAATGCAATTATCTGTTATAGGGCTAAGAGAGGGATTCGTATAGTAAGTGACCATTAGAGCAGAGAGGAAGGAAACGTATACGAAATGCGGAGACCTGGAAGACCAACAAAAGGAAAACTCTCCAAACTACTGGAAAAGAATATACAACCAGAAAAGAACAGTTGATTAAAGGAAAATCTTTACCAGCATAATCTTCACATGTCAGTTAAAATGCTGTGCAAGAACAACTGAAGAGCAGTCCAGGAAATTGATTGTTTCTGGAACCCAGTTGACTATTCACAACAAAACATTTATCTTCGGGAAACAGTGCATTAATTCAGTGCTCAAAGGAGACAGCCACGAAATGACTCAGTATTTCCTAGAAGTGTAAAATCAAAGATTCCAGGGTTGTAAAGCATTTTTTCTGATCACGTTATGGATGTCCAATGGACGACTGTAACATTTCATATCGAAGTCTGACGTTTGTGCTGTAGTTGACTCTTGTGGCAAGAAGACTAATTATTTCCAGAGTGTCACACTAAAGCACACAACAATCATATGCATACATCAAAAAATTTTTGCTCCACCTTGGTTCCGAGAGTTCCGGAACATGTACAGAAAATTGGAACACAGGTCAACATAAACATCATTTCTGCCTTTTCTATTGCTCATGAAAACCACACATTGCATGTTGGACCACCACACAGCGAGACACTCAAAGGTGGTGGTCCAGACTGCTGTACATACCAGTACTTCTAACACCCAGTAGCACGACCTCTTGCACTGATGCATGCCTGAATTCGTTGTGGCATACTATCCACAAGTTAGTCAAAGTACTCTTGGTCCAGTTTGTAACACTCCTAAACGGCGATTCGGCGTGGATACCTCAGAGTAGTTGGTGGATCACGCCATCCATAAAAAGCCCTTTTCAATCTATCGCAGGCCTGTTCGATAAGTTTCATGGCTAGAGAACATGCTGGCCACTCTAGTCAAGCGATGTCGTTATCCCGAAGGAAGTCATTCACAAGATTTGCACCAAGGGGGCTCGAATTGTCGACCATGAAGATTAATGCCTCGCCAATATGCTGCCGATATGGTTGCACCATCGGTCGGAGGATGGCATTCCTGTATCATATAGTCGTTACGGCCCCTTCCATGCCCAGCAGCGGCGTACGTAGGCACCACATAATGCCACCTCACAACAGCAGTGAACCTCGAACTTGTTGCACTCGCTGGACAGTGTGTGTAAGACGTTCAGCCTGACCGGGTTCCCTCCAAACACGTCTCCGAGGATTGTCTGGATAAAGCCATATCAGACACTCATCTTTGAAAAGAACATGATGCCAATCCTGAGCGGTGCATTGGGCATGTTGTTGGGCCCATCTCTATCGCGCTGCATGGTGTTGTGGTTGCAAGGATGACCTCGCTATGAACGTCGGGAGTGAAGCCGCCCCAAGCAGCCTATTGCGCACTGTTTGAGTCTTAACACAAAGTCCTGTGGCAGCACGAAAAGCATTAGCCAACGTGGTGTCGTTGCTGTCAGGGTTCCTCCGAGCCATGATCCGTACGTAGTTGTCATCCATTGCAGTAGTAGCCCTTGGGCGGCTTGAGCGAGGCATGTCAACGACGCCTGAACGCTTCCTTTGTTGAGAGCCCTACCTGGCACAAAGTAACAATGCGGACAGGATCTAACCACGATATTGACCGTCTAGGCGCGGTTGAACTACAGACAACAGGAGCCGTTTACTTCTTTCCTTTCGTCGGACCCATGCATGTTTGTTTATATCTTGGGTAGGTTTAGTGAAATATCAGGTCAAAGGGACCCTGTCAGTGACACAACATGCACAGTCAACGTCTGTCTTCAGGAGTTCTGTGAGCCGGGGTGATACAAACCTTTTTTCTGATGTGTATATAATATAGAATATGAGGTTAAGAAACAATCATACTGCAGTAGATCGGTCTGACTAAAAGTCTCGCCGTCAACAACCGAATGAGAAGAAACTGACAATCTTGTCGCTTTCGTGGTGCTGAATACTGGGGACTTAATTTGGGATTTACTTTGTTATGGAAAAGAAAGTCTACTCTCATACTAATTTTCAAGTTAAATAAATCAAATAACGCATACAACGAACACAGTTCAATTGAAAACTCTCGAAGCCTTTTACGGCTTCTATGTCAATCACGCAGGCACATTTATCGCAGTTTACAAGTATATCATTTCGATAGCATTGCATAAGTGTATGCACCACTTCTGCAGCTATACCGAAGGGCCTGAGGATGAAACTGTAAAATGTACTAAAGTCGGACAGAAATAAAATAAATAATAAACATAACTGAATGGAAAAATAATATTAAAATACCTTGCGTGCTGTGAAACAGAATAGAAGACACTGCGCTAAACGTTTTCTGCTGTCTGAAACTGATCCTGTGGTTAGAAACCAGCAAACGGCTCTACTTTATCCAAAAAACAGTACTGTAGGTTAATGTAACTATTTTCTAGTCAATCATCTACATCACTTCAATGTGCGACAGAAGACATAGCTACATAATTTTAAAAACTACGTAATATAAATACGAACATCAGAAACAGAGACTGTCGAGGCAGAACATTACAAACATGTATTGTGCGGAGTAACGGATACCGTGAACAACGGCTTCAGAACAAGCAACTACCCTACGAACACTAACACTGTGCGGCACAACTCGTAAATAGAAAATAAGAAAAATGGTCGATGACTGCAGCGCGCTTTGCGTGTCCAAATGAAAGTCGCTTACCTTGGCTGTGCCCACACATGTAGCACATAAAGTTATACCCTGTGTTTCAGGTATGCTACAAAACACGACGGCGTTGTTTACAGCTCGTGTCACAAAATTCTGCTGGAGGTTTCTGCTGAACTCGCAGCTTCGGATAGCCGGGTCTGTATTTCCAAGGACGGTGGAGTGCATAATGGCCTAATGCCGAAGCGAGTGAATATGAGTTACCTCGATGTGTCGTTGGAAGCTCCACAGTATTTACTCAACCCGGTCTTTCCAAGCTGTAAAAAAATTCCTTTTACTGTATCGTCGAGTTGCATAGCGAGTCTCGAGCACTGTATGTCGTGAACAATGGGCAGTCAGCAGAAGAAAGTTCGTTCTCAGATACGATCACAAGAACGAACTAGTTTACGGCTAAGGTAGCGATCTGTTTCGAAATAACATCATTCAGCTTCCAGAAGCGAGTTTGCTTTATTGTGAGCTCTAATTTATCACAATCTGCTACACGAGGGAAATCAATTTGTGTGTTTTTAGACTTTTATTGGTTTAAGCAACTCTACTGTCTTCTATGCCACTGTAAAATCGATACGAAACAGAGTAATTTCTGTGGAATGTTGCTTTCTTCTTCATACAAAAGAACACTGTGTAAGTAGGGTGTTTAGATTTTTATATTGGTAACACCAAGAAGCGCTCTGTATGAAAACCACTGGCTGTGCTGTGTGCAGTCTGTGTCTGGTTTGCATTGTTGAAAAATTCTCGATTGTAGTGGGCAGTTAGATGTGAACAGCGCGTAGCGTTGCGTAGTTGGAGGTGAGTCGCCAGCAGTGGTGGATGTGGGAAGAGAGACGGCGGAGTTTTGAGAGCGGATGATCAGCACGTGTGTCCATCAGAGACAGTAAATTTGTAAGACTGGATGTCATGAACTTATATATAACTTTTTAACACTATTAAGGTAAATACATTGTTTGTTCTTTATCAAAATCTTTCATTTGCTAACTGTGCCTATCAGTAGTTAGTGACTTCAGTAGTTAGAATCTTTTATTAGCGCTCGCTGTATTGCAGTAGTTTGAGTAGCGAAGATTTTTGTGAGGGAAGTGATTCATGAAAGGTATAGGTTATTGTTAGTCAGAGCATTTCTTTTGTAGGGGTTATTAAAAGTCAGATTGCGTTGCGCTAAAAATATTGTGTGTCAATTTAGTGATGATTCGAATAAGTAAAGTGAGAAATGTCTGAGTACGTTCAGTTCTACTTAGCTGTTTGAAAATCAAATAACGTAACAGGTTTATCAGCACAGTTATTCATTAATGTTTCTAAGGGGACGTTTCAACTAGACAAGGGAAAAGACATGTTACTCACGGCGTACAGCACATCTCCGTGTGGCAGAAAGATGGATAGCGACTGGCAACGTCAAAATTATCCGCTTTCGTCTCCGTTAGGTATCTGTCGCTGGTCAGAGGATACACGTTTCTGATTTGTAGTAACTGGGAATATTGCCATATTTCACCTTCTATATCTAAAAGAATGTTAGTTTTTCTGCAGTTCATGCAGGGCGTGTCGCCCATTCCTATAGGCCGGAAAGCCGCCCGCGGTGACCGAGCGGTTCTTGGCGCTTCTGTCTGGAACCTTAGGTTAGTTAGGTTTAAATATTTGTAAGTTCTAGTGGACTGATGACCTCAGATGTTAAGTACCATAGTACTCAGAGCCATTTGAACCACACAGAGCGGAAACACCCCCTCATCCAGGAAAGAAATCTTTTAGAAGAAAACTGCGTATTAGGCGGTGCATGACAACAGTAATGTGATCCATCCTCTCTCTCTCTCTCTCTCTCTCTCTCTCTCTCTCTCTCTCTCTCTCTCTCTCTCTCTCGCCCCCCCCCCTCTTCATTATTCCATGAGAACAATGTTTCAGTGTTCAACCGTTTGTTCTTCAGCTTCGAAAGTTAGGCTCACGCCACTGAACAGCCAGTTTCGCAAGATTCCATCTGGCAGAGGTAGCGACGTGGAAAAGTGGTCAGTGGAGAAGAAAGTAGTTTACCAGTCAATAGGGAGCACTGCAAGTGCTGAAGGACTTATCAAGAATTCAGTACCGGAGAACGACACATGCAGAAGAGTGTACTCTGATCGCTATTCAGAAGATGCGTGGATTCCTTAGTACATTGTGTGAATTGATTCCTTCACAAAGGAAACTTGTAAGTAGGCGGTCCTCTAAGATTTTCGAGCGGTTCACAATGTAGAACTTAATTTGCGAATAGATCAAGTGTAACCACAACCACCTGTACAGCTTGCTCGCTTTAACAGCGGCTGCTTGGAAGCTGGGTTGCGGAAGAAATACGAGTAGTAGTATACATCAGTCGCAATGAGAGGCGCTGCTCCTTTGTCTCATTTTCCCCATAAGCTCGGCCGCTATATGCAATTTATAACTCAGGTGGCCTGATACATCAAAACATGTGTCTTAACAATAAAAGCAAGCGACTCTGAAGACGGTCTTTCTGTTCGTTTGTCTTGTGATGTACAGTTTCTTTCAAAACATAAGTTGTCCTATTATATCATGCTCTTGAGCACGGAAAAGTATAGTACGGATCTTAGTCCAATAGACGTCTCGTACTGTCTTGGACAGTTCCAGCCACTGGTGGCTGCTGTAGGACGGTACACATCTCAGTTTGTCTGGGAGGTGGTTACCAGTTCCGACAATTGCCTTAGATTTGTTTTTGGATGCCATTACAAATCATTGCCTGTGCATGTTTGTGCTGTTATTTTCTGTTTAATTTTTTCTTGAGACGATATGATTTACTGTGCCGTAGCGCAAGTGAAGAGGTATCCTCTAGTGCGTGACTGCACTGCGGTAAAGGATTATGTTTTATCCCATAGAGCACCGATTTAATAGGACGAATACAAAAATATCGCCGGTTTGTCGTCCCAGTTTCTAAATATGAAGGCCGGCCGTTGTGGACGAGCGGTTCTAGGCGATTCAGTCCGGAACCGTGCTGCTACTACGTTCGCAGGTTCGAATCCTGCCTCGGGCATGGATGTGTGTGATCTCCTTATGTTAGTTAGGTTTAAGTAGTTATAAGTCTAGGGGACTGATGGCCTCAGATGTTAAGTCCCATAGTGCGCAGAGCCATTTGAACCATCTAAATTTTTATTTCCTTAAGTTTTCCTTACATACACTATTCGGTCAACAGTATCCGGGCACCTGAAAGTGGGAATATATATGTGATGAGTCCACCCTTCACCTTTATGACGCCCTGGACTCTTGTGGGTCATTTTCAGTGAGGCGTCTTAATGCCTGTGGAGGAATGGGAGCCCATTCTACATCAAGATCCGAAAAACAGTGAAGGTAATTATGTTGGACGCTGAGGTATGATGCGAAATGCGCTTTCTAATTCCTTCCGAACATATTCCACTGGTTTCAGGTCGCGACTCTGGGTAGCTTAAGAAATGTTATTGTCCGCACACCATTTCCTCACAGACAGTACTTCAGGGGGGGTTTCTCATGCTGATACGGGGCACAAGCGATCATCGTCTCCGAATTGTTCCTCTACCGCACACAGTATACAGTACTGTAAAATGGTCCATGTCCTTACGAATTTAGCGTTTTATTGAACTCCGTAATGGGACCACACTGTAACCATGGAACCCCCCCCCCCCTCCCCCCCCCCCCACACACACACAGTAAAACCACCCCCTACGTCGATCACTGTGGTCAGAATGACGGCAGGTACCGTTCTCCAGAAATTCACGAAACCCATGCCGTTTTCACCTACTACCACAGCCCCAAATCACTGTCCAATGTCCAGTGGCGTCGCTCATCCGTCGTTTAGCATGACTACAGAAATGTATGGTTTATGAGTAGCTGCTCGATCATGATGACCCATTCCCTATGTGTCTCTACACACCGTCATGATTCTAGCTTGGCTGCTGGTAGCACTTTTGGAACTCATGAGTGAATCCTTCCGCTGAAGTGCGATTTTCTACAAGCACATTCCCCAACGCCCGACGGTCCCTGTTCGTTAGTACACGGGGTCTGCTTCGTCTTGATTTGTCACTGGTGCTTACTTCGGGTTTCTACTACACAGTCACATGCCAACGGCAGACTTATTTTATTTTATTTATTTGTTTTGTGTCGTTACTCTTCTAACTCGTTTGACGCCGTCCGCCAAATTCCGCAACTGAGCCAGCCCCTTCATCTCAGAGTAGCACTTGCAATCTACGTCTACAATTATTTGCTGGATATCTTCCTATACAGCTATTATCCAATACAGCTCCCTCTAATACCATGGAAGTCAGTCCCTGACGTCATAACATTTGTGCTATCGTCCTGTCCCTTCTCGTTGTCAGTGTTTTCCACATACTGATTTCCCCTTCGATTCTGTAGAGAACCTCCTCATTCCTTACCGTATCAGTCCAACTGCTTTCGTCTGTAGCACCACATCTCAAATGCTTCTATTCTCTTCTTTTCCGGTTTTCCTTCAGTTCATGTTTCACTACCATACGATGCTGTGCTGTACAAGTACATTGTCAGAATTTTTTTTTTCCAAATTAAAATCTGTGTTCGATATTAGTAGACTTCTCTTGGTGAGGAATGCCTTTTTTGCTAGTGCTAGTTTACTTTTTATGTCCTCCTTGCTCCGACCGTGGTTGATTATTTTGCTGCCTAGGTAGCAGAATCCTTTAACTTCATCTGATTCGTGATTACCCAGTCGTTAAGCTTGTCCCTGTCTCATTGCTGCTACTTCTCATTCTTTTCGATTTACTCTCAGTCAATATTTTGCACTCATTGGATTGCTCTTCCATTCAGCAGCTCCTGTAATTCTTATTGGATTTCACTGAGGATAGCAATAGCAATATTCTTTCATGTTTTATTTCTATCATTGCTTCTTGGATGTGTAGATTGAATAGCGGGGGTGAAATTCTACATCCTTCTCTTACAGCCTTTTTATCTGAGCACTTCGCTCTTAATGTTCCACGCTCTTGGCTCTTCTACATGTTGCATGTTACCCGTCTTTCCCTATAACCTACCTCTATTTCTCTCAGAATTTCGATCGTCTGGCACCATTTTACGCTAACGAGCGCACTTTCAAGATCGACAAATCAGACGAACGTGTTTTAAGTTTTCTTTAGTCTTGTTTCTATTATCAATCGCAACGTCAGAACTGCCTTTGTGGTGCTTTACCTTTCCTAAACCCAAACTGATTGCCATCCAACAGATCTCCGTTCTTCTGTACATTATTTTTGTCAGCAATTTGGATGTACGAGCTGTTAAGTTAACTGTCGGCTCTTGCAGTCTTTGGCATTGCATGAATGATGTTTTCCCGAATGCTGGATGGTACATCGCCAGAGTCATACATTCTACACACGTTTGAGAAGTCTCATACATTCTACACACGTTTGAGAAGTCGTTTTGTTGCATACCCAAATGATTTCAGAAATTATGATGGGTGTTGTCTGCCCTTTCTGCCTTATGTGACCTTAAGTGTTTGCAAGGCTCTTTTAAATTCTAATCCTAATCCTCGATTCCATATCGCTTCTATAACGACTCCTGTTTCCTCTGTGACGTCATCAGAGAAGTCTAGAAAGGTTTCATGTCCTGACGGATTTATTACTCAGGTGATATTCAGTGACTAGCCTACATTCGGAGTCACCGAGTTCCTCTGACAATTCCACTATTACTGCTTCTGTACTCATCATCCATCATCATTATCATCATCATGTCTGCCTCCGTAGCGTAGCGCTAACGTTATCGCTTACCACGCAGGGGGCCCGGGTTCGATTGGGTGTTGTGTGTCCATCATCATTTTCATCATTATTGACTCGCTAGTCGCCGATGTGGCGTCACCTTAAAAGGACTTTCAATTCGGCGGCCGAACTCCCCCGAATGGGGCCTCCCGGCCAACAATGTCATACGACCATTTCATTTCATCATCATCATCATCATCATCATCATCATCATCATAATCATCATAATCATCATCATCATCATCATAATCATCATCATAATCATCATCATCATCATCATCATCATCATAATCATCATAATCATCATAATCATCATAATCATCATCATCATAATCATCATCATCATCATCATCATCATCATCACCATTATCTCATTAACAACACAATATTCCCTGACTGATTTTATGCTGGTGCATTCCCCTCTCCTGGCATCTAATTGGCAGTTACACAGAGATGCCTGGACACGTTGACCAGATGGTGTAGATCGTGGGGCACAGTCACTCTTCCAAGCAGCGCAAGGCCCTTTCTGAGTGCCCCTCGCGTCCTGTGTTGCGTGGCGTGCCTGATAGGCATTCGCGAGTCTTATCTGCGTCCAGAGTCAGCCCTAGAACGTGGAAGAAGGTCGTCGCGCCCATGTGTTCGCCTTAGGGGGCCTGTCCCGCCCGCGCTGGCTGCCGCGTGAGTCAGGCTGTGCCGCCGCCGGCGCGCTGTTTGCGCAGCACTCTCGTTTTAACGGTGCAGGCCGGGCCGCTTGTTAGCGTAGGTCGTCGCCTCCTGGCGCGGGACGCCGCCGCCGCCGCCGCCGCCACTGTCGCTCGTGCAGCCTAGTGTGTGGACGCCGGGCGGCGGGCGAACGTGTGCGGAAACGCGCTGCATCCACTGTGCAGCGTTCAGCACGCGACGCGACAGCGGCGGGGATATGACGTCTACTTCTTAGTACTGAGTTTCGTTCCACCGCAGGCCAGCAGCGAGCCGTTACTTGCCAGTCAACTGATGTTAATTATATTGTCCGATTATTTAAACACCGCCATACACGGAAGAGCCAAAGAAACAGGTATAAGCACACGTATTCAAATACAGAGATTTGTAAACGAGCACAATACGGGGCTGCGGCCGGTAACGCATGTATACAAGCGTCTGGGCAGTTGATACGTCGGCTACTGCTGCTAAAGCGGCAGACTATCGAGATTTAAATGAGTTTCAGCGTGGTTAGAGTTGGCGCACGAGCGATGGAACACAGCATCTCCGAGGTATACCGTGACATCAGGAATCTGGTAAAACGTCAAATCTCCGCCATCGCTGCGGCCAGAAAAGAACGGGGCTAACGATGACTGAAGAGAATCATTCAACGTGACAGAAGTGCAACGCGTCCGCACATTTCTGCAGATTTCAATGATGGGCCATCAACAAGTGTCAGCGCGCGGACCAGTCAACGAATCATCATCGATATGCGCTTTGGGAGTCGAAGACCCACTTGTGTACCCCCCGATGACTGCACGTACAAAGCTTTATGCCTCGCCTTGGCCAGGCGACACCGACATTGGACAGTTGATGATTGTAAACATGCTGCCTGGTCGGACGAGTCTCGTTTGAAATTGTATCGTGCTGACGGACGTGTACGGGTATGGAAACAACCTCACTAATCCCTGCACCCTGTATGTCAGCAGCGGACTGTTCAAGCTGGTGGAGGCTCCGTAATGGTGTAGGACCCCTGATACGTCTAGATACGACTGTGACAGGTGACGCGTTCGTAAGCATCCTGTCCCATCACCTGCATCCATTCATGTCCATTGTGCATTCCGATGGACTTCGGAAATTCCACCTGAACAATGTGACACCCCAGACATCCAGAAATGCTACAGAGTGGCTCCAGGAACACTCTTCTGAATTTAAACACTTCTGCTCTCCATCAAACTCCCTAGACATGAACATTATTGTGCATATCTGGGATACCTTGCAACGTGCTGTTCAGAAGAGATGTCCACCCCATCGTACTCTTACTGATTTATTGACATCCCTGCAAGATTCATTGTGTCAGTTCCCTCCAGGACTATTTCAGACATTAGTCGAGTCCATGTCACGTCGTGTTGCGCCAGTTCTGCGTGCTCGCAGGGGTGCTATACGATATTAGGCGGTTGTACCAGTTCCTTTGGCTCATCAGTGTATACTGACCTATCGGTTTGATTACTGGTTTGTATTTTGGATGTCTTAGCAACGCAGGAGCCACAGTTCCACGCTCTTGACAGCAATACTTAGGGAAATATTAGCGTTTTATCGAAATTTGATGGTGACTGAGACTTGTTATAGATTAAAAACTACAAATTAGACGTGATATACGCTAAACGTATTCGCAGTTGTGACGATGGACAACCATCAGCTGTAGAATGTAATGACGATAAAACTTGTGCCGAACAGGGACTTGAGCCCGAATTTCCCACTTAACGGGAGCGGTCGCTATACAACTTGGCTATCCGTGCGCGATTCATGGCCAGAACCAGACCTACAGCGTCTTCAACCGTGTGTTTACAACTTGTACTTGTACATGCATTGTATAAGTTTCAGTACAGGTGGGACATTTTACTTGAAAGTTGGCGGATGAATACTACATTGCAGTGCCTGTGTTGTTAAGAAGAATTATGCAACGTTCCTTTCGATATTCAATCATGTCTGAAGCAACACTGCGTCGTACTTTTTAACATCACACGGACTGCAATTTAGTGTTTATCCGCCAATACTAGAGAGCGATTTTCTATTAAAACGTCCTCCCCCTATATGGGAACAACGCAGTGTGTAAGAGTGCAGGCTGTGACGAACGAACGAAAAAATAAATGAGAGTTTGTGTCCGGCCGTGAGTCGTTCACTGATAGGGAAAACCGTTAAGGCAACCGCTCGTGAGAAGTGAGAAATCCGAGTTGCAGGCCTGGTCCGGCACAAATTTTTACTATCGTCAATCCATTATACATCTCATGGTCGTCCGTACTCGCAACGTATATCGTGACTGCTGTAGTCGCTACAGCGCGGTTCATGCGGACACACATGCATTTCCGAAGGAGCATTACATTGTACTTCTTGACAACACACGCACTCCGCTCGTACCAAGCAGCGACATTCAGTTACAATGTCCCCCTCCTTTACGGAAATTACATAACGTATATGAGTGTAGGTTGTGACGAATGAAGAACGCCATACGGAAATTTGGTCTAGCCAACCGGTACATGTCAGAAGGCTCATTGCATCGTTCTACAGAACAAGACAGCCATTACAGCATCGATATCTCGCAGCGACTTTCAATTAGGATGTCCTCCTCTTCACAGAAGTTACATGCTATCTCTACGTGTATTGGATGTGATGCATGAACGACAACATATGGAAGTTTGGGCCTGGCGGTGAGTCGTGCACGGGTTGCCGAAGTTGTTAAGGTGACTGCTCATGTTACAGGGGAAATCGAGATGGGAGTTCCTGTCCGGTAGAAATTTTACCCTTGTATACCTGATGGTTGTTCGCATTTGCTACTGCGAATTCATTTCTTATATTATGAATCACCCTCACATTGAAACTCGCACACTCCTAACTTCCGAAGGAGTACCTAAACAATTAATTCTATGTTAAATACGTCTATTACATATGAATGTGGTTGCAAATTTCGTCGGCTTTCCAGTGCTCAGTGCTGATCATGGTTTTCATGAAGCTTTAATGTTTATTTATTTATTTTACAAACAGTGCATTTGTTCATATGGACACTATGTATTTTGTTAATCATCAGTAAATAAATATTAAACAGTTAAACTACTTACACTCATGCTTCCGCAATTAACAGCTATTTATCAATGCTGCCGCTGCTTTCACTATGACGTATTTTATTTACGAGGAAATTCACCCTTGTTTATGTGTGTAATACACGTTCCAGCCTGCTCTTTAAAATGTTGCATGAATTGCAGACCTATCCATTAATACTGCATTTGCACGAATCGCATGAGGCATTAGGCCTTTTTTTCTAATACATTTAACCCTAAATACCTTGAAAACTAAACCTCGCAGTGAGGCATGTCTCTACTCATGTAATTTTTGTATTTAAAACCATGTGACTGACTTTTCTGCACTGGTTTTCTTTAGCTCTTATTTCATATTAATATTTTCTATATTTTCTATACTGAGTGAATGCAGGCATGGCGGCTAGTGTCCGATGTTGACACAAACGGTCGGGTTTTATCCTACTGCGTGGCCAGAGCCTCAGGCTGCCAGACTGGCCATCGGGGGTTCATACTTTGACGCTTGCCAATGAGCATGCCTTAAAAGCGCTGCCATCTACTGATGTCGCTGCAAAGCTCGTCCTGTCCTGCATGACCCCCCCCCCCCCCCCCAACAGCTGTCAAGAAGTTCTCCCTTGCAGTCACAACAATTACCGATTCAGCTGCTAGAGTTACAATACGACGTGTGTTCTCAGCCGCGTCTTTTGTTAAGTTTTTGGTAGCCTTGTCAGGGATGTATGTCTCAGTCATCTCCATTGGGGCTAGTCCTTTATTGAAGATAGTAGCTCGCTTCAAATTTGGTCTAGCTACGTAAACTCTTGCGCTTTAATGGCAACTTCAACGGTAAACGAAATGAATGTCATAGTATTGCCTACAATTTCTCCTTGTTACCCCGAATATTGAATTTTTCATTTATTTATAACAATCTTTTTTTCGGAATCACAGGTTCATTGCGTTAATCGATGACTCCTTCAAGGGGCATGACTGGCCAGAGAAGATGAGGCGGGTGGTTTTAACAAGTTTCAATATGAGACATTGGCTGCGAACGAGTATTGATTTAAATGAATGCAGAAAGGAGAGAATGTGTTCAGAAATCTACACTGATTGATCAGAAAGAAAATGTAACTATTGCATGTGGAATGAAAAATAACATACACTCCTGGAAATTGAAATAAGAACACCGTGAATTCATTGTCCCAGGAAGGGGAAACTTTATTGACACATTCCTGGGGTCAGATACATCACATGATCACACTGACAGAACCACAGGCACATACACACAGGCAACAGAGCATGCACATTGTCGGCACTAGTACAGTGTATATCCACCTTTCGCAGCAATGCAGGCTGCTACTCTCCCATGGAGACGATCGTAGAGATGCTGGATGTAGTCCTGTGGAACGGCTTGCCATGCCATTTCCACCTGGCGCCTCAGTTGGACCAGCGTTCGTGCTGGACGTGCAGACCGCGTGAGACGACGCTTCATCCAGTCCCAAACATGCTCAATGTGGGACAGATCCGGAGATCTTGCTGGCCAGGGTAGTTGACTTACACCTTCTAGAGCACGTTGGGTGGCACGGGATACATGCGGACGTGCATTGTCCTGTTGGAACAGAAAGTTCCCTTGCCAGTCTAGGAATGGTAGAACGATGGGTTCGATGACTGTTTGGATGTACCGTGCACTATTCAGTGTCCCCTCGACGATCACCAGAGGTGTACGGCCAGTGTAGGAGATCGCTCCCCACACCATGATGCCGGGTGTTGGCCCTGTGTGCCTCGGTCGTATGCAGTCCTGATTGTGGCGCTCACCTGCACGGCGCAAAACACGCATACGACCATCATTGGCACCAAGGCAGAAGCGACTCTCATCGCTGAAGACGACACGTCTCCATTCGTCCCTCCATTCACGCCTGTCGCGACACCACTGGAGGCGGGCTGCACGATGTTGGGACGTGAGCGGAAGACGGCCTAACGGTGTGCGGGACCGTAGCCCAGCTTCATGGAGACGGTTGCGAATGGTCCTCGGCGATACCCCAGGAGCAACAGTGTCCCTAATTTGCTGGGAAGTGGCGGTGCGGCCCCCTACGGCACTGCGTAGGATCCTACGGTCTTGGCGTGCATCCGTGCGTCGCTGCGGTCCGGTCCCAGGTCGACGGGCACGTGCACCTTCCGCCGACCACTGGCGACAACATCGATGTACTGTGGAGACCTCACGCCCCACGTGTTGAGCAATTCAGCGATACGTCCACCCGGCCTCCCGCATGCCCACTATACGCCCTCGCTCAAAGTCCGTCAACTGCACATACGGTTCACGTCCACGCTGTCGCGGCATGCTACCAGTGTTAAAGACTGCGATGGAGCTCCGTATGCCGCGGCAAACTGGCTGACACTGACGGCGGTGGTGCACAAATGCTGCGCAGCTAGCGCCATTCGACGGCCAACACCGCGGTTCCTTGTGTGTCCGCTGTGCCGTGCGTGTGATCATTGCTTGTACAGCCATCTCGCAGTGTCCGGAGCAAGTATGGTTGGTCTGACACATCGGTGTCAATGTGTTCTTTTTTCCATTTCCAGGAGTGTATTAAATGTGAACTGTAGTATTTAACTGTTTTGGAGTACTATATACAAATCTTCAGAAAAAAATTTACGCTTATGTAATTAACCACTGTAAATATGTCTTGCAAATTATTGTATATAAAAGACAGATAACTTTCTAAATAAGTCAACAAAAATTAGCTTTGAAAATTATTGTATGTAAGAAAAACATAGCTTTGTGAATAAGTCACGAAATAATAATTGTTAATAAGAAGATGAAAAATATTATTAAGAAACTGCATTGGAAAAAAGTTGTTAATAATGAACTATTTGATAATTTACTATACCATTGTTATTATTTCCAAACTCTTTCACTACGGAATTATTGTTTCCAGAATAAGATTTTCATTCTGCAGCGGAGTGTGCGCTGATGTGGAACTTCCCGGCGGGTTACAACTCTATACCGGACCGAGACTCGAACTCGGGGCCTACTGACTGAGTTACCAAAGTACTAGCCGCTACACCTCCTCACAGATTCAATTCTGACAGTACCTCGTCTCCTACCTTCCACATTTCCCGGAATGTCTCCTGCAGAACTAGCACTCCTGAAAGAAAGGATATTGCGGAGCCATAGCTTAGCCACAGCCTGGTGCATGTTCACAGCTTCTGTGACGTTTGGAAGGTAGGAGACGAGATACTGCCAGACGTTAAGCAGTGAGGAGCGGTCGTGAGTCGCGCATCGGTAGCTCTGCCAATAGAGCATTTGCCCGCGAAAGGCAACAGCCCGAGTTCGGGTCTCAGTCATTCTTTTTTTTTTTTTTTTGTCTACTGACTGGTTTGATGCGGTCCGCCACGAATTCCTTTTGTGTGCTAATCTCTTCATCTCAGAGTAGCACTTGCAACCTACGTCCTCAATTATTTGCTTGACGAATTCCAATCTCTGTCTTCCTCTACAGTTTTTGCCCTCTACAGCTCCCTCTAGTACCATGGAAGTCATTCCCTCATGTCTTAGCAGATGTCCTATCATCCTGTCCCTTCTCCTTATCAGTGTTTTCCACATAGTCCTTTCCTCTCCGTTTGTGCGTAGAACCTCCTCATTCCTTACCTTATCAGTCCACCTAATTTTCAACATTCGTCTATAGCACCACACCTCAAATGCTTCGATTCTCTTCTGTTCCGGTTTTCCCACAGTCCATGTTTCACTACCATACAATGCTGTACTCCAGACGTACATCCTCAGAAATTTCTTCCTCAAATTAAGGCCGGTATTTGATATTAGTAGACTTCTCTTGGCCAGAAATGCCTTTTTTGCCATAGCGAGTCTGCTTTTGATGTCCTCCTTGCTCCGTCCGTCATTGGTTATTTTACTGCCTAGGTAGCAGAAGTCCTTAACTTCATTGACTTCGTGACCATCAATCCTGATGTTAAGTTTCTCGCTGTTCTCATTTCTACTACTTCTGATTACCTTCGTCTCTCTCCGATTTACTCTCAAACCAAACTGTGTACTCATTAGACTGTTCATTCCGTTCAGCAGATCATTTAATTCTTCTTCACTTTCACTCAGGATAGCTATGTCATCAGCGAATCGAATCATTGATATCCTTTCATCTTGTATTTTAATTCCACTCCTGAACCTTTCTTTTATATCCATCATTTCTTCCTCGATGTACAGATTGAAGTGGCGAAAGGCTACAGTCTTGTCTTACTCCCTTCGTAATAGGAGCACTTCGTTCGTGATCGTCCACTCTTATTACTCCCTCTTGGTTGTTGTACATATTGTATATGACCCGTCTCTCCCTGTAGCTTACCCCAACTTTTTCAGGATCTTGAACAGCTTGCACCATTTTATATTGTCTAACGCTTTTTCCAGGTCGACAAATCCTATGAACGTATCTTTACTTTTCCTAAAGCCAAACTGATCGTCACCTAGCGCATTCTCAATTTTCTTTTCCATTCTTCTGTATATTATTCTTGTAAGCAGCTTCGATGCATGAGCTGTTAAGCTGATTGTGCGATGATTCTCGCACTTGTCAGCTCTTGCCGTCTTCGGAATTGTGTGGGTGATGCTTTTCCGAAAGTCAGATGGTATGTCGCCAGACTCATATATTCTACATACCAACGAGAATAGTCGTTTTTTTTGCCTCTTCCCCTAATGATTTTAGAAATTCTGATGGAATGTTATCTATCCCTTCTGCCTTATTTGACCGTAAGTCCTCCAAAGCTCTTTTACATTCCGATTCTTATACTGAATCCCCTATCTCTTCTAAATCAACTCCTGTTTCTTCCTCTATCACATCAGACAAATCTTCACCCTCATAGAGGCTTTCAATGTATGCTTTCCACCTATCTGCTCTCTCCTCTGCATTTAACAGTGGAATTCCCGTTGCACTCTTAATGTTACCACCGTTGCTTTTAATGTCACCAGAGGTTGTTTTGACTTTCCTGTATGCTGAGTCTATCCTTCCGACAATTATATCTTTTTCGATGTCTTCACATTTTTCCTGCAGCCATTTCGTCTTCGCTTCCCTGCACTTCCTATTTATTTCATTCCTCAGCGACTTGTATTTCTGTATTCGTGATTTTCCCGGAACATGTTTGCACTTCCTCCTCTCATCAATCAACTGAAGTATTTCTTCTGTTACCCATGGTTTCTTCGCAGCTACCTTCTTTGTACCTCTGTTTTCCTTCTCCACTTCTGTGATGGCCCTTTTTAGAGACGTCCATTCCTCTTCAACTGTGTTGCCTACTGCACTATTCCTTATTGCTGTATCTATAGCGTTAGAGAACTTCAAACGTATCTCGTCATTCCTTAGAACTTCCGTATCCCACTTCTTAGCGTATTGATTCTTCTTGACTATTGTCTTGAACTTCAGCCTACTCTTCATCACTACTATATTGTGATATGAGTCTATATCTGCTCCTGGGTACGCCTTACAATCCTGTATCTGATTTCGGAATCTCTGTCTGACCAGGATGTAATCTAATTGAAGTCTTCCCGTATCTCCCGGCCTTTTCCAAGTAT
Organism: Schistocerca gregaria; assembly: GCF_023897955.1. Lineage (NCBI taxonomy): Eukaryota > Metazoa > Arthropoda > Insecta > Orthoptera > Acrididae > Schistocerca > Schistocerca gregaria. Next base: position 435,481,813 of record NC_064924.1, read on the forward strand.
ACCTCCTCCTCTTGTGATTCTTGAACAGGGTATTACTAGCTGAAAGTTGTTACAGAACTCAATTAGTCTTTCTCCTCTTTCATTCCTTGTCCCAAGCCTATATTCTCCTGCAACCTTGTCTTCTACTCCTTCATCTACAACTGCATTCCAGTCGCCCATGACTATTAGATTTTCGTCCCCCTTTACATACTGCATTACCCTTTCAATATCCTCATACTCTTTCTCTATCTGTTCATCTTCAGCTTCCGACGTCGGCATGTATACCTGAACTATCGTTGTCGATGTTGGTCTGCTGTCGATTCTGATTAGAGCAACCCGGTCACTGAACTGTTCACAGTAACACACCCTCTGCCCTACCTTCCTATTCATAATGAATCCTACACCTGTTATACCATTTTCTGCTGCTGTTGATATTACCCGATACTCATCTGACCAGAAATCCTTGTCTTCCTTCCACTTCACTTCACTGACCCCCTAATATATCTAGATTGAGCCTTTGCATTTCCCTTTTCAGATTTTCTAGTTTCCCTACCACGTTCAACCTTCTGACATTCCACACCCCCGACCCTTAGAACATTATCCTTTCGTTGATTATTCGATCTTTTTCTCATGGTAACCTTCCCCTTGGCAGTCCCCTCCCGGAGATCCGTACACTGGTTTATTCTGTCAGGAAGTTTTAGAATTGTTAATCATTTGTGTAAACAAACCTGAACTTCTCCCTATGGTGCACTGTCCTGGAATGAAGAGGCCTACAAAACTGGTCGTAAAGGATGATTAAGAGGAAAGGGAACTTGTATCTTACCTGCTTACCGGTCCACTTTAATATCTTCCCATTAGCTGATATACAGGGGGGGGGGGGGGGGGGCGGAGTTCCTGTCAATTTTTCATCACATAATATCATGTGAGAGGTAGTGATTTTTTCATTATGACCTTGAATATATCTAGTCCTTTTGCCTAAGGTGTGTGGGTAGGACAGGAGGCCCCACTCAATGACCTTGATCAGTTGTCGGTGGTTGCTCCCGGAGAGTTGAGTGAGGGTGATCTTGAATATAATAAAGGCCAAATAAACCTGACAACGGAAGTTCTTATCAGTGACCCTGTGGTAAGGAAGAGGTATTAACAATATTGTGGGTGCTTTGCTCATGCTTGTCTACTGTCACTTTAAATCCTACCCAATTACGTCGGTTCCATTTAAGTCTCGTTGAGATAATTGTCCTTTTAAATCTAGAACCGGCGCTACAGACCTATTAATGTTACGAAGAAACTTGTCATTACGTTGGAAAATACTTATGTGAATGATGAATTAACTTGCATCTCAAGCATTATGTATAATGTGGGCTTAAATAAGTCTCAAATGTCTTTCATTAGGATACAAAGTAGTTAATACTAGGTAGAATAAAATGTTACTTATACTTCCACGTAGATAATGTTTCGAGAAATGCTCTCCGATGACTGCATATATCCTACAGAGACTGCATACACAACGTTTGTCCCTCTTCTTCTAGACAGCTGCTGCGCTGCATGGGACCTTAAGCAGTGGCGTCTGACGGAGGATACCGACGAAGTTCAAAGATGGTCTGTTCGTTTTGTATTATCACTAAATAGGTGAAAGAGTGTCTCGGACATTATGTACGAGTTGGGGTGGAAATCATAAGAACAAAAATTATTATCGTTGCGACGATTATCTGTTCGCAAAATTATAATCAACAACTTTCTTCTCCGCGCCAAAAGGTTTTATTGATCTACATGGGGAGAAATGACTATCGTATTAAAATAAGAGAAATCATATCAAGCATAGATTTAGATCTTCATTATTTTCACGTGCTATTCGAGAGAGGAACGATCGAGAAATAGTCTGAAAGTATTACTGTGAACCCTCTGCCAAAGACATAACAATAAATTGCAGAGTATTAACGTGGATGTATCAGAGAGCTGGAAACAAGGGTGCAAGGCAAGGGGAGACGTGTTCTGTTCAAACTGACATCCTTATGATTCTAATGTAGGAGGCTACCTACTCCCGATCCACTGTTCATCTAAGTTCATCCCCTTTTTTCGTGATCACCAGTTCCTTGCATGGCACAAACAACACACATGGCTGGACTCAGTCTTTACCAACGCTGTTTGAAACTAAAGTCGTGGGGATGCAGCTAGGCGCGTTCCTTCTACCCTTTAATATTTCGTGTTAAGCTTTCTTATCATTAAATGTTTCTTATTCAGTATCCTAGTAGCAGAAAGAGACAAAGACTTTATGCTAACGAGTCGACGACGGCGTTACTCTAACGAACTTGATTGCTGACATACTTATGGTCCGGATAGAAACTAGTCTTACCTCTCCCTCCTCCCCGCCCCACCCCCGCTCACCCCCGCCCCCCTCCATCTGTCCACCGCTACCCCCTCTCTCAACTCTCTGTGGTTAGAGCGTGCGCGTACCAGTTACGTTTCACTTCTCGACCTTTGTCTTGCTATTCAAACTTCCGTCACACTTTTTCTCAAAGAACTATCTAAATCGTGAAAAGCATTTTGTGTTGGAAGCGAAAGGTGAAATCTCACCGATACGAAAGCATCGCATTGGTGTCTTTACAAGATTTCTGGCGTGTGCGTCATGTTTCACGATCCGTGTTAACGGTACTAAGTACTTCTAGACAGTGTTCTAATGTTCATATCCGTATCCAAGTACCTTTGTACCTTGTTTGTTACACACACCAGTACTTGATCTTGATTGTGCTACTGTGCCTTGCACACAACTGGAATAATATGTTACTACAATTGCGACCAAGACGACAAGCTGTCAATCTGTGCTTGATGTCAAGGAAATTTTGTCTTACTGTGTTGGTACATATTTCGGAATCATTTAAATAAAAGTTCAATATGCTGTTCAGCCTAACACACATTTATATTTCACAGAAATGGGCAAGACACATAACTGCATACATTTACACAGGAAGAATTATAGATATTAAAATAAAAACGACTTAATAAGTACGAGAAATGTGCAGTAAATCACCCACTAGCTTAATACATACACAGACCATGTCGTAGAAAAATGCAAGAAGCAGATTTCTTCCAGACACTTAAGATGCCTTCCAAGTACATAATTTAAAAGATGAGTAAGTTGCAGAAGATACATACCATGAGATAAGAACAGAACTAAGCGTTGTAACAAATACAGATGTAAATAAAGAATTCGGTGATATCACACCAAGAGAATGGAACATAGCGGACTAGTATGTTAGTTACATGTTATATTGATCGTTCAAACGATTATTTCACTGAAATGACGTGGAAATACTCAGTTAACAGGTACATATGATTAGTGTTAACATTAATGAAGACACTTTGTCTGTACTGTAAAATTGGGGAACAAAAGATGTACATTTGAAAATTTTGCGAGAAGTCCAGTTGCAAACTTTATTTAATGTGGCATTTGGATGAGACGCCAATTCCTAATCACGTTAACCGCTGGTCGATTATAAACCACGAAGATTCGCTATTTTTAAAAAAACGAAAAATCACATTTTCCGAAGATACTAGTTTCGATTTTATCCTTGTAAGACGGTTGTCCAGAAAGTAAGTTCCGATCTGTCACGAAATGGAAGCCACTATAAAAATCTGAAATGTTTGATTTGAAACAGTTAGCTACACCTTCCACCTGCTTCTCTACATATTCGCTGCTTCAACTTTCACACTGTCATTGAGTTGTACCTGTTTTCCAATACCCTCGTCATAGAAGGTAGCAGCTTCTGCTTTCCACCAATTCTCTTTGCAGATTTGAGCTTGTTTCTGTGCTAAAATTTTGTCTTCATAGCAAGCGATTCATGTGAGGGGAGACGAAAATCAGAGGGAGCAACTTCCGGCCTGTATAGTAGGTGATCAAACATTTCCCACAGAAACCGATGCAAGGGCGTCTTTATTGCCCCTGCAAAATGCGGCCTAGAATTGCCATGAAAAAAGAAATGTGTGGCAATTACTTGGCGATGGGTTTCACGAAATCAAGAGAAATCTCTCGGAAACATACTATTTCAAAGGCATTTTGGTTCTCACTGTGTTCTCAGAGCTGCAAAGTCCAACGTGATGCGATCAACAGGCGTACTAGAGACTGTGGTTTCCTTTTTGTGACCGATTACAACTTATTTTCTGAACCCTCCCCCCCCCCCCCCCCCCCCCCCCCGCCACTCACACGCACACACACACACACACACACACACACACACACACACACACACACACAAAAGCAGTTCAGACAAAAGACAACATAAGTTTTTGAAATGTGGCGTTGCAGAGAAATACTGAAGATTAGATCGCTAGATCCAATAATTAATGAGCAGATGCTGAATCAAATAGAGGAAGAATTTGTGGAGCAGTTTGAGTAAAAGAAGGGATTTACTAATAGAACACATCCTGAGACATTACGGAATTGTCGATTTTGATATAAAGGGAAGTGTGGAAGGTATAAAATGGATTTAATACGTCATTTCACACGAATTTCACGAAATGACGAAAGTTTGTTAACTCACACATAGGATTACCGGCGCTCACTCTTATCAAACACGATTCGTGAATGGAAGAAGAAAGACAGAAGACGATGGTGATTCCAGAATTATTTTTCGACACAAAATTTGCGGTGGGTCAAAAAGTGCAGATGTAAGGGTAATTGGCAATTTACTTCATTTATTTCCGAGCACAAATATTTCTGAACATATTAAGGAGTATGTATTGTTATTGTTGGTGATGAGTACTGGGTAATGATAATTTTTTAAATTAACTGTAAACGATAATAATTACGGATGTAAATGCTGTCTGTAAACAGAAAATGCTCTCTTTCCAAAATAATATTCAGTTTTATTATGAAATGATTCATAAAGGAGTTATCCATTATAATGCTCTCTGAACCACAGTGCTTCTCATTTTAATGCTAATTACCGAGTACGAAGTCAAACTATCTCCATGAAATTAGCTCATGTGTCGCAGTAATACACTACTCCACCGCTAAACACAACGTCTTGCGTTTCGGAAGCGTTCTGGCAGCTCTCTAGTTCCCGCGAAATTCCATCCCTCCATCTCGGTATAAACGCAAAGCCGGCTCATGAATATGCACGGGCGCTGTCCTCTTCGGCTTCTGCCACCGCGCTCGGGTGGCCCTTTAGGGCTAGCAAGGGCAGAATATTCCGCGACGCTGGACCACAATGCCCGACCAGAAGGGTTATTTCTGACAGAGTGCTGGGGATGGACGGGTTTTGATCTCCATTCGCTTACTGCAGACGTGTCGTTCTTTAAAATACATCAGCGGACGCAGCATCTGATTCCATAGTCTTATCGCTGTGTATTATCTCCTATTTTGCTTTAGGGAGAACCTTAGCCACTCGCGCATTGGACCTGTTGTCCTTTAGTATCTTGACGTGCAAAGCACTGTGATCCTGCGGATAATTCTACATCATAATCTGTATTTGACTAAGTTGATTCGCCGGCCGCTGTGGCCGAGCGGTTGTAGGCGCTTCAGTCTAGAGGCAAGCACCTACTACGGTATCAGGTTCGAATCCTGCGTGGGGCATTGATTAGTTAGGTTTAAGTAGTTCTACGTCTAGGGTACTGATGACCTCAGATGTTAAGTCTCATAGTGCTTAGAGCCATTTGAACCATTTGAACTTATGTGACTCAATCCTTCGAGGGCTATTAGATGATAGTGGAAGCTCATGTCGGATGAAACAGGAGAAGTACGCTTTCGTGCAATATCTTTGTGACGTTCGTTTTTTCAATCATAAGCTCCTGCTTGAAAAGAATTAACACAAGCGTGTGCAGAAAGGCGAGAGACTGTCATACACACTGTTTTCTCTATCGTCTGATCATTGAACTCACTTTGCTCTCAAACAGTATATCAGAAATACTTGTTCTCAGTAAAGCAAAATCCTCCCTACCCTATAGCAAGAAGACAGTGATCTTCTCGTACAATTTTCTGTTTACGACTTTGGAAGATGCTTTCTCAAAGTTTCAGAGACATTTCACTCCTACACGAATACTTATTACGATATGTATCCCTTCCATATTCTTATCTGCGGGTCCCTTTATTTAACCATCCTCTCACCTTTCCCTGCACCTTGTAAGAAGAGTCATCTGTTGCAACTTCGTAAAAGTCAGAATGATTTCACTCTTCTTTTCAGTAACCCTCTTATTTCTAATTATATTAAACATAGTTACGAAAGAGCTAAACTAATTAAAAATAAAATAAAAGTAAATAAGCATTACAGGAAGGTTGGTGAGTTGCGATAGATCTGAATCGGGAAGAAGCCTGTTTTAAATCTCCAGATGGAAGAAGTTTCGATCAATGGGATTTGTAAATCTAAAAAACGACGGAATTTGTTTTGTACTATTAGAAGCTGTTATAAAGAGAATGGATTATCTTTTTATGTACAGTTTATGAATAGCTTTTTTTACCTGAAGGACTTTAACTTGCCACAACTTACGATTACTCACATCTGAGGATGATTTGAATGAAAATCCGGGAATAAAGATTAAGAAAGAAAGCTATGGAGAAAGAGCGAGAAAATTTCGGAGAAGTGAAGTGAACAGCAATACTAACGTTCGCAATTAACGCGGCCCTTCTCGTCGCCTACGAAGAAGGCTTAAAAGACTGTTGAAACGAATAAACAGCTTACATAGTACAGAATATAGCTGCAGTATGAACAAAGTAAATAGGAAGGTGATGAGGACAAGAAAACCCAACGCCTTGCTTAAAATCAAAACTGACAGGGACGCATTAGTGGAAAAGGTGAGAGAATTCCCTTATATGGGACGCAAAAATCCGCAGTATTCCAGATGTAAGGAAGATATCAGAAGTAGACTGACACAGTGAAGAAAACATTCTTCTGTTTTTGAGCTTTGTTGGTAACAGACGTTGGTCTGGAAGGAGGAAAGCGTACGTCGGGAGTACAGAACTTCGTGGAAGTGACACGTGGAACATTGCGAATTTCGATAAGTAGAAACCAGATTCAATTCGAAGCAGCGTGCTATGCTTCTTTCTTCATCACTTTCACCTTTGCTTTATTTACCCTTAAGCCACATACTCACAGTTATAAAAATTGTCACTAGCAATAAGGGTGTGAGGGTAATAGAGGTATTTCCAGGTACAACAATAAAATGAAATATGTCCTGGATTACCTCTTAATGAATTCAGAGTGGACACATAAAAGGATGAAGTTTCGGCTATTAAACTATTGATAATCTGTACATGCTAATAAAATCTCCGACAGATGTGTTTTCAAATGTAGATTAAAGATGTTTCTACTTACCAACTCCTTCCATATTGGAGAGGATCTCTTGAACAGAACTAATTTATCATTTGTACTGAAAACTATCTAAATGGCCAGCATGTAGCCATATAAACATTTTCTTTTTAGTTGAACACCAGCATACGATAAGGTTTTATCGTGATTATGATTTGTGGAATACGTAAACAACTGTGAGATGTGTATACCTTTCAGCTGGCGTTCTTAGTCTTTCTTATTTTGTTAGGCTATGTTTTCTGCAATAACAGTACCTCCCACACTGATTGTAGCCTAGGAAGCGAGTGCACAGATCACAACACCAGTACCTGACGAAGAGGTCTACATTGGTCTACAAAAATAAACCTTAAAAAATAATTTAGAAAAAGGCAGACGTGTATGGAATCCTACTAGGTCCTACATTAAAGGCTACTACCGCTGACTACAGATTATCCAGGTCTTTCTCATTTCCTGTGTCAGTCATCGTAGCCCACTTTTCCCGACTCAGCGGAGAAACACGTCTGCAGTGGCCTCTTCTCTACTGTCAATGGCTTCATAGATTTTGATCGAACTTAATAATAACACGGTACAAACTCGAGAAATTGTCGCACTGGTGTGTCACAAAATTACTACCATACAAATACGAGCTGCTTCGCTTTTTGTTCTCGTCTTATCTAATCAAAAATGGAATCGAAACTTTGCTGGGCTTAAGAAATATAACGTCCCACAATCACTACAGAAGAAACGCTGGTGATAACCAAATTTCATTAGAGAAAATAAACTTCTTTGACATTTCGATAACTGTTATAATCTTCATTCTAGAGAGATGATTTTTTTCTATATAGAAAATAATTGTTTTACCATTGTTGCCTTGTTTTCAATATAGAAAACAATGGTAATATACGGTATCAGGTAAGACAGAAATAACTAGAAATCTAGCAAACCTCGATGGATAGGTTATTGCATACTTCTTAAAATATGCAGTAAAGGTCTCTTCCCCATATAGTAGACAGGTACGTAACAGAGTACAAGACTGATGGATCGGCATGTCAAAATTAAAACAGCTATATACACAGCTATTCACCACACACTGTCTCATGCCACTCACAACAGAATGCATCATTAAAGCCGGGCGCGACTAGACTGGAAAGCGGTGGCGAGTAAAAGGATAGTCGTTGACAACTGGATCGACAGGGGTTGCTAGTGGAACCTGTATATTCTTTCCTAATCTACTGTTGTGATTGCATTACAGTGCGCTAGCTAAAACGTGAACGAAAATAAATGTAAACTCATCTTTACAAAATTATAGTCAATAGTTAAGGCTGACTCTAAAAAATTTTTCTTATAGTGTTAATTACGCAATGAAACTATGTAAGAGATGGACTTATATTTGCTGCACTTACCGCAAACTGATATACAATACATTATTTAACACAGGATTTAACAATTTACGAAAATGGTTCAAATGGCTCTGTGCACTATGGGACTTAACATCTATGGTCATCAGTCGCTTAGAACTTAGAACTACTTAAACCTAACTAACCTAAGGACATCACACAACACCCAGTCATCACGAGGCAGAGAAAATCCCTGACCCCGCTGGGAATCGAACCCGGGAACCAGGGCGTGGGAAGCGAGAACGCTACCGCACGACCACGAGCTGCGGACAATTTACGAAAACCAGAGGCACACTTACAAGGTAAAAAATTACAGATGTTAGAAAGCAGGAATAAAAATTACAATCTAGGCTTTAATAGTATCATTAAAGTAACAGTGTAAGAAGTGGTTACATTAAAAGTAACGTCAATGCACTCAAAAAATTTCATAGTAAAAAAGTTTATTATAAAAAAACGGAAATACAATTGTCAGCAGGGCTTTCGCAAAGTCATTTGAATAATCTGGGCTTCTGGTTATTTTTTTTCTTTTATATTATACTTGATGCCGTGTATTGCACTTGTTTCGTATACAGGGTGGTCAGAAAATGTATGAAATACTTGTAGGGATGTTACAGGGCAGTTTGTACTGAGGCATAAGTGTTAAGAAAAAAATTCGATACGTTGCTCCGTTTCCGAGTTATTTAGCATTGAAGTTAGCCAACCAGATCGTCGTGTGCTTAAATTCAAGTTTCAGCTAACGAGACACAGCACCCGTTTGGCAACACCGCCCCTGACAGGCCGCTTGAGTGTGAGCGCGCGACGCCCCGATCGGCTAACTTCAATGCTAAATAACTCGGAGCAACGTATCGATTTTTTTTAACATTTATGCCTGAGTACAAAATGCCCTGTATCATCCCTACAAGCATTTTACACATTTTCTGACCATCCTGTATAGTCTCTCTCTTTCCAAACATTGATCCGACTTGCGGGGTCTTCTGTTATGGTTAACCAGGTTTGGCGTGTTAATTTGAAGGGGTGACCAGATCCCCCCCCCCCCCCTCCCCCAGGGGTGAGAAAGTGTGTGAATAGTGCGAACGTGTTTCAGATGTCTGCGAGTCGTGTAACTGAGGCAGAACGTGGGGACCAGCCCAGTATATACCTAGCACGATGTGGAAAACTGCCTAAAAACCACATCCCGGCTGGCCGGCACCAGCTCTCGTCGTCAGTCCGCCGGGCGGGTTAGATCCGGCGCCGGCACACTCTTCCAAGTCCGGGAAGCAACACGTGAGCGCTCTCGGCTACCCTGGCGGGTCACTTGTTTCGTATATAGTCTCAGTATATACATGGTTTCCAGATATGAAGATGGCAACACGACTGCCGAAACCCGTTATCGAGAATAAATGTTATTATTAGCGACCTTGGCAAAGAAGAGATTACCTGTTGTGGCTCAAAATGAGTTAATTAGAGTAAACTAAAAGTAAATAGCCTGGCTGCGCCAAACTTCGCCTGCTATGATTTTTGTCAACAGGAAAATTTAAACCAGAATATAATATTTTCGATAGACAGTGCCTCAATGTTTGTTACGTAAATTATGGAACTAACATTGGGAAACACTCCGACAGCTGCTGAATAATATTCTAACGGTATTAGCTGTTTCGATGTAAGGGATCGTCACATAACACTGCTTATCATTTGTATGTACAGTCCGTTAAGATTTCGATAATTATCATTATGTCCCAACTTAAAGACATTTGCAATGAAGACTGATTCTTAAGCTCTGCCTCTGAAAATTAAGAGTCACATTTCTTTTGGTATGGCCAGAAACATCACGTTCCCCTCGAATGTATACACCTTCCATCACGATTTCGTTAATGATTAATCTGTCTCAAATTTGGAAAATAGATCAGATCTGCTTCTAAATTTCAGTGAGGAATCATATTTGAATAAAATCGCAAGTTTCGTCTTTGAAACTTATTGAAATTTATTAGCAGACGGGATTTATTTTTAGACCTGAGGCTCACTGATTTAACGAAGGCGTAATGAATTATACAGCATACACATACGAGGAGAAGCTGAAGTTTCTGGACGTATATCGATTCCGAAATCATCGGCCGTGCAAAATCCCTTTCTCGCATTCCTCAAATGACACCTTGAAAGGAGTTGATCGAGGAAGTCTAGTAGATGCAGTATTACTTTACTTACAAAACGCATTTGTTTTAGGGTCAAACGAACTCTTATTAACGTTTATCACTGGTTTTTGTGACTGAACTGAAAACTTATTAGTAGGGAGGCCGCAGCATATTATCTTGGATGAGTAACTTTAGGCATGATCGAAAGAAATGTGTTGGGACCCTTGATCTTCATTTTGAATCTTAACGACGTGAGAGACAATTTTAATAGTAACCACAGATACCCTGAAGATGGTTCTGAAGTCCACAATGAAATAAAATTGAGAAATGCTGCTCAAATGTTTAGTTACATAACAATAAGATTCCAGAATGGAGGAAACATTGAGAACTTTTTCTAAATGTTCAATAACTTGATGTTCTGTACTTCACAGAAAGCTTAAGTGCAGCATCGTAAGACGTCAACGTCAGTTGATCACAATCTGAATTTCTCAACTCATATAAATAACTGGGTGTAGCTGATTCTGGAGATATGAAACGAAATGGTCACAAAGGTTCAATCGCAGGTAGGACAGGTGGTTATCTTTAACTGATTTGTAGAATAATGAGAAAATGGAATTGGTCTCCAAAGCATATAGCCTACAAAAAACATGTACGAGGGTCGGTCAAAAAGTAATGCCTCCCATTTTTTTTCTACTTAAAAAAATTAAGTTAAGTGAAAAATTTGAATTTGGCGCCATTCCTCAAACCTTCTTCTGCAATCCACTGCAGTAGTAACTTTCTGTGTCAACAGGTGGCAGCACAGAAGAAGTTTGTAACATGGCCGACATCGATGTTCGTTTGAGACAGCGTTGTGTGATTGAATTCTTGAATGCAGAAGGTGAAACGCCCATACGCATTCATGAAAGACTGAAGAAGGTGTATGGTGTTGTGACAGTGGATGTCAGCACTGTTAGACGATGGGTTCGTCGTTGTAAGGAACCTGAAGGGCAAACACCGTTGACTGACGAAAAGCGGAGCGGCAGGCCGGTGAGTGCAGTGACTCCACACAACATTCAGCAAGTTGATGACATCATTCGTGGTGACCGTCGGGTGACTGCAGATGAAGTGTGTCGCATTATTTCTCTTAGTAAAGGCAGTGTGATCACGATTATTAAACAATTGGGGTACTCAAAAGTTTGTGCACGGTGGGTTCCAAGAATGTTAACCGATCAGAATAAAGAGGCAAGGAAAACAATAGCCTCCCAGCACTTGCAGCGCTTCCGTTTGGAGGGAGATGAGTTTCTGAAAAAAATTGTGACCGGGGACGAAACATGGGTGCATTTTTTTGAACCCGAATCAAAGAGGCAGTCAATGGAGTGGCGTCACACAAGCTCGCCGAGGAAGAAAAAATTCAAAACTGTGCGATCGGCAGGGAAAGTTATGGCAACAGTTTTCTGGGATACAGAGGGTGTGATTCTGGTTGATTTTTTGGAGCAGTGATGCCCAATAAATTCTGTTCAATACGTCACAACCCTCAAAAAACTTAAAGCACGTCTTCAGCGAGTTCGCCCAACAAAATCAATGGCAGATGTTCTTCTTTGCATGACAATGCAAGACCACACACCAGTCGTCACACCTCTGACGAGATTGTCAAAATTGGATGGGAAGTTTTGCCTCATCCCCCATACAGCCCTGACCTGGCACCATCAGACTTCCATCTGTTCGGGCCACTAAAAGAAGCTCATCGTGGGATTCATTTTGAAGATAAGGAGGCCGTCAAAACATCCGTGCGTCAATGGCTTAGGAAGCAGAGCTGTGATTTTTACCGTGCTGGGATACATGCCCTTGTTCAAAGACGGACCAAAACTGTAGAGATGGGCGGAGATTACATTGAAAAATGACAAAATGATCCTCAATGTTGTGGTTTTCAACCTATTTAATTGCATTTAAATTTCCTGACAATTAAACGTAGGGAATAAAGTCTGAAGGCGAATCGTTAGTCACGGCATGATAGCTCAGTCGGTAGAGCACTTACCTAAGAGAGGCAAAGGTCCTTGATTCGCGTCCCGGTCCGATGCACAGTTTTAATCTGCCTGCGTGTTTCAGATCATTGCGCACTCGCTGCAGAGAGAAAATTCATTCTGGTAACTAGGGATGTTGAATGTGTAGATCAAAGGACAGCACAAATAGCGTGGATTGGTCTGACTTACGTAAATGCTGAAAACCTCAAAGATGCTTGAAGCTGGCAGCTGTACCGCGAAAATCTATGCACACAGCTTCAAGAAAAGTGTTTCAAAAGTGTTCAAATGTGTGCGAATTCCTAAGGGACCAAACTGCTGAGATCGTCGGTCCCTAGACTTACACACAACTCTAACTACTTTAAACTAACTTATAGTAACAACAACACACACACCCATGGCCGAGGGAGGACTCGAACATTCGATGGGAGGTCCCGCATAACCCGTGACACGGCGCCTTAAACCGCGCCCCCCCCCCCCCCCCCCCCCCTCGCCAACCGGTGATTTGTCATGGATCAAGAGGTATGGTACAGCCTGCTACTTATCTCTCTCGTAGGAACAACGAAGACAATAGCAGATTAATTATGATATGCGAAGACATATTTAAGGGTTTAACGGCTATTAGTGTTTGGCAGAGCTTGGGATGAAATGCAACCAATCAAGACAGGAAGGATAGATAACTGCACTTATGAATTTCTGAAGTCATTGTGGAAAGTGGCAAGCTAACGAGTGGACAAGTTAATGACCATCATCTATAAGACTGGAGACATACCATCGAAATTGTGGAAGGGTATCACCCTCACAACCAGGAAGACTGCAAGGGTAGACAGACGCAAGAACGCACTTGAAATCAGCTAAAGAGAAGAATCATCCAAGTTGCTGTTAAGAGTAATACGTAGAGCATTAAAAAGACAATTGTGGATCAATCAGCTGTTGACGATTTTGGCATTAAGAAAAACAGACGCCCCAAGGAGGTATGCCATAAGTTACGCTTGATGATGGAAACGAGAAGAAAATCTAAGAATCCTGAGACGTACAATGGGATCTACCCTATGCCTCACACCTGACAGTGATTTGCGAGGTGTAGATGTAGATGTACATTACTACCGTCTGCCAAGCGAGCACCCTGATCTTCGGATACTACAGTCCTTTATGCACATGATGAACAGCGGTCCATTCCCAGATGTCCATCTTACAAGGAGAAGGTACGACCGTGGCGTCCGGGATGGTGAAAGAGGATCCCTAACACCTCACGTTTCTTAAATATTAGGACGCACTACTCGGAAAACCCCGAGAAAAATCGATCCAAAGTTTGTTAGGTGCGTATGAGTATAAAACGTTAGACCATTGCCGAGCCGCTGTCTGGCCTACATGGTTAGCGGTCGGACCCTTACGCCAGAGGTCTCGGGTTCGACTCCTCCTTCGGCACTTTCTTTTTTTCTTCTGATGCTTGCAAAATTGCAGCGCATTGTTACAGGAGAATCGAGAAATTAATTCCCGGGAAGACTGTATAAAAATTCATTATATTCACTATCAGTTATCGTCACCAATATTCTTAGACATGATTCAATATGCCTGGTTTGCCTCAAAATTATCAGAAACTCCAAACGTTTTCCTAAATGTTAATGGGGCATATTTTTCTACAGATTTATTGCAAACGCCCTGTGAGTGTAAAAAATTCGCTTTTATATGTTGCGCAAAAATTATTGCTTTGTTTGTTTTTACGATAATTACCACTGCGGTTCTTGTTTATTATTATTATATGTATAAAAATTGAATGTTTTCCAATGGAATTTGTTATTCTGATTAAAATCCCAATGATTCTTCTCATATACTCTACAATGAAAAATGGAAAACCCACCGCCATGAATTGTGTTGTTGGACAAAATGAAAAAAATTTTTATTCAATAATGTAACTAATTTGTTAAAGATAATGTAGGATTGGGAAACTTTCTGAATAATTGGTGGAATAACAAAAGAAAATGAAACAGAAGAAAAAAAAGTGTCAGAGGAGGAATAGAACCCGAGGCTTCTGGCGTAAGGGTTCGACCGCAAACCATGTAGGCCAGACGGCGGCTCGGCAGTGGACAAAACATTTTTTTCTCATAAGGCTCCTAAGAAACTTTGGATCGATTTTTCCCGGGATTTTCCTGGTAGTGCGTCCTAATATTTTAACCACGTGAGGTGTTAGGGGTCCTCTTTCATCACACAAAATTTCGGACAAATCCCCGACCCCACGCTCGTGCCGTCTCCTTGTTAGATATTGCAGCCGTGTGATGCAGGCGTTAAATCGCTCAACGACGTATTCTTACGCTTCCTACGTGTGTGTGTGTGTGTATGTGTGTGTGTGTGTGTATGTGTGTGTGTGTGTGTGTGTGTGTGTGTGTGCTTGTATGTGTATCTTTGTGGTTTATGGGCGCTCAACGTCGAGGTTATCGACGCTTGCGCTTTCCGTGCGCGCAGTTGTATAGTAGCGAGAGTCAGCGCTCCGACTCGGCATCTCGGAAAGCAATTGCGCAAGTGTTTTGGCTAGCGCAGCAGAGCCTTGTGGTAGGTCAGGCAACCGCGGCCCACGCTACCAGCGACGCGGATGCTTTATTTATGTCGACGCTGGGCGTCGTCGCTGTCCCCGGGCGCCGACAGCCTGCCACGCCCGTATAATATACTGTACCAATGCGTTGCACTGTTCAAACGCCACCGAAAGCTGCAGACGAATATCCTGGACACATTCTCTGGATGTAGTAGTCGCAACAAGGAGATAAAAGTAAGTTTCCTCCACTTGCTTCCTGCCACCGTGACCGAGCGGTTCTAGGCGCTTCAGTCCGCAACCGCGCTGCTGCTACTGTCGCAGGTTCGAATCCTGCCCCGGGCATGGATGTGTGTGATGTCCTTAGACTAGATAGGTTTAAGTACTTATAAGTTCTAGGCGACTGATGACCTCAGATGCTAAGTCCCACAGTGCGTCCAGCTATTTGAACCATCCACTTGCTCACCTACGTCATCCTCTCAAATGACAGTTTCTTCAGTGTCTTCTTTTGTCGACTGCAAAGTCGTTTAGGATATTACAGTAATTTCCTGTTACGTCTTCCTTCGCACGCAGTGTGGTTCTAAAGTGGAGGAACAAATCCCATTCGTCAACAGAGAATTTAGATATTAAATTATTCTACTCAGAAGAGCCAAAGAAACTGGTATAGGCATGTAAATACATAGATATATAATAAGGCGCTGCGATCGGCAACACCCATATAAAACAAAAACTGTCTGGCGTAGTTGTTAGATGGGTAACTGCTGCTACAATGGCAGGTTGTCAAGACGTAAGTGAGTTTGAACGTGGTGTTGTAGTTGACGAGCGAGCGATAGGACAGAGCATCTCCAAGGTAGCGATGAAGTGGGGACTGGCCGTGTGGTGCAGCAGTGCGGTTTGAGACGTCTTGTCACGGTTCGTGCGGCTCCCCCGTTGGAGGTTCGAGTCCTGCCCCGGGCATGGGTGTGTATGTTGTTCTTAGTGTAAGTTAGTTTCAGTTAGTTTAATTAACGTGTAAGTCTAGACAACCGATGACCTCAGCAGTTTTGTCCTATAGTTTTTTACCACAAATTTCCAAATTCTGAAGTGGGGATTTACCCTTATTACTACTTCAGGAGTGTACTGTGAATATCGGGAATCTGGTATAAGATCAAATCTCCGACATTTCTGCGCCCGGGAAAAGACCCTGCGTGAAAGGAACCAACGACGATTGATGAGAGTTGTTCAACGTGACAGAAGTGCAACCAGTCCGAAAATTGTTGCAGATTTCAATGGTGGGCCATCAACAAGTCTCACTGTGCGAGCCGTGCAACGAAACATAAACAATATGGGCTTTCTACGCCGAAAGACCACTCGTGTACCCTTGATGATTGCACGGCACTAAGCTTTACGCCTCGCCTGGGCCCGTCAATACCGACACTGAACTTTTGATGACTGGAAACATGATGCCTGTTCGGACGAGTCTCCTATCAAATTATATCGAGCGGATGGACGTGTACGGGTATGGAGACAACTACAGAATCCATAGACCCTGTATGTCAGCAGGGTACTGTTCAAGGTGATGGAGGCTCTGTAATGGTGTGCGGCATGTGCAGATGGACTGATGTGGGTCCCCTGATACGTCTAGATACGGCTCTGTCAGGTGAAAAGTACATAAGCATGCTGTCTGGTCACCAGCAACCATTCATTTCCATTGAGCATTCTTACGGATTTGCGCAACTCCAGCAGGACAATGCGATGTCCCACACGTCCAGAATGGCTACAGTGTGGCTCCAGGAACACTCTCCTGAGTTTAAACACTTCCGCTGGCTACCAAACTCCTCAGACATGAATATTATCGAGCATATCTGGGATGCCTTACAACGTGGTGTTCAGAAGAGATCTTCAAATGGTTCAGATGGTTCTGAGCACTATGGGACTTTAAATCTGTGGTCATCAGTCCCCTAGAACTTAGAACTACTTAAACCTAACTAACCTAAGGACATCACACATCAATGCCCGAGGCGGGATTCGAACCTGCGACCGTAGCAGTCCCGCGGTTCCGGACTGACCGCCTAGAACCGCTAGACGACCGCGGCCGGCCTGACCGTAGTCGTCGAGTGGTTAAAGACTGAAGCTCCTAGAACCGTTCGGCCACAGCGGCCGGCTCAGAAGATATTTGCACTCCTTGGTACTCTTACGGATTTATGGACAGACCTGCAGTATTCATGGTGTCAGTTCCATCCAGCACTACTTCAAACATTAGTCCCATGCCACGTCGTGTTGCGGCACTTCTGCGTGCTCTTGGGGGCCCTACGCGACATTAGACAAGTGTACCAGTTTCCTCAGCTCTTCAGTGTACAACTAACATCAAATAGTAAAAATAATAAATTTGTTGCACCGTCAGTTGCAAAAAGTAGACTTGAATGTGGAAATATATTCAGACACGAGAGATCCATAAATCTGTCACCCTCCAATACAATCTCTACTTAGAAGGTGTCGAACTCTGGCTGCTGCGAAAGTCTTTAAATGTTATATAGCTGGAAAACACATAAGAAAGTGTCAGTGCACAGTTCGAAATTAAGTGCACTCTTTTCTGAAGCTCCAGAGAGGGGATGCTTGCAATTAATTGGCAGCGGTGTAATCGTTCGTGGAAGCACGCTCTTGCCGCGGTGGCGTCTATAGGAAAAGTGAAAGCGTAACTGGCGGCTCACATGTTTGAACGTGCGACCGACCGATATCGGCCTATACCGCAGTTCCTGAATCTGACAATGTTTGTAAACCAAAGTGTATCTTTCCTACTCGACTGGTGTGGACATAGTGTGTGTGTGTGTGTGTGTGTGTGAGTTTGCAAAGTGCACATTAGCAGGATGAACCTGTTATGATATCAAGAGGCAGTTTTAATGGTTCTGTATTTACCTACTACTCACAAAGTAATAATGTTTTAAATATTTCTGCTATACGGAATGTGTAATACTAAAAAGTCTGCGTAGCCTCTTGAATGTCTGAGTACCCTCCTTAAGGAATGAGTTTACCTAACAAGTTTTAAAGGATTCCTACATTGCTTGAATGTTCATAGTCACCGTAATCCGAAACAGAACTGAGCTGGAACGTTGCAGCTCTTTTCTGCTTTGCACTGCTGATGTTTCCTGAAACGCTCAGTATATAGCTTCGCTGCAGACAGACATCTACGGGGTAGGCGCAGCAGTACAGTTCCATGACTCCTGTATGCTGGCCTCAAAATGGAGGCAAATTACTGGTAAAATTAAAACAATTCCGATGAAAGGAGACCTACTCCGATGGAATAGGACTGTGCGCAGACTCCAACCGGAACTCAATCATCAAGGCTTGAAATGGATATGGCTCTGAGCACTATGGGACTGAACATCTGAGGTCATCAGTCCCCTAGAACTTAGAACTACTTCAACCTAACTAACCTAAGGACACCACACACATCCATGCCCCCGCCAGGATTCGAACATACGACCGTAGCAGTCGCGCGGTTCCGGACTGTAGCGCCTAGAACCGCGAGACCACCGCGGCCGGCAATCATCAAGGGAGACGACTGTCTATACGCGTACATGCGAACACTTACACATTCCAGTAGAGTTGGTTGTGAATGAAAAATAGCTCACCTTTTCACAAACTTTTATTTATTTAACGTCTCTGTGGCCTTTACTAACATTTAATTACATTTAAGTTTAATTTTATACACCTTAGCGCTTATATAAACGTGTATCTTTTAAAATATCACAATAGCCGCTCTTCAGAAATAGGAAATATTCCGCATACCCCTTGACGTCTATTCGCGCCTTCAGATGAAGGCATCTCTTTTCCTTGTCCACATAACTTCGGAAAGGTTCTTTCTTGCAGTTGATAGTGTTTCTCTGCCAGCTACGCAGTGTAATCACCATGACCATAGTGTCTAGCTGCACATGATCTAGATATTATTCCTGTAGCATCTGCATCTCATGAAGACAATGCAGTGGCTTGAACACTAGTTAATGGTACAGTAAATAGTACCAGGTTTCAACAAAGGGAGTAGTAGAAGATGGTTACCAAAATGGGTTTAGTGTAATTATGCGAACTTCTTCCATACCAAAAGAACTGGCACTAAGCGAGGGCACTATTTAAAAATATAGTATTTATATTTCAAGTAGCACTAATAAATTATATACACAAACAGTACAGCAACGATCTCACGAAAACCCTAAAAGTAGTTCCCGAGATCAGGCATCACATGTAGACGTCAAAAAACGCCGGAAGGCTTTTAATCATCATAGTTCAGCCAGTTTGCACGAAGTATTTACAAATTATAAGCACAAACTTTTTTCATGGATTAGTCTGTCAGGGAGAACCGCATTAAAATCGCTACAGTAGTTGTTGAGATTAGCCGTCACATACAGACAGAAAAACGCTGCGGGGGACTTAATTTATAATATGAATAGATCGGCCTTCAGCCAGCAATAATATAATTTAAACTATATTTTGTCCTTCTCAGTGTTGTCTTGAAGCAGAACATTTCAGTCAGAAACGCAGTTCTTGCTGAATTCTCATGAACCAGACAGTTGTCTAGTAGAGCCATATTCAGAAATTTTGTGGCTGGCTACACGTTAGACTTGTTAGGAAGTAAGCAATAGTGATATTCCTTTCTTCATAGAGTAAACGCGTAACAGTTTATCTATTTTTTGTAATTAATGTAATGTCATCAACACAAACCAGCAACTTCCAGATAATGAACCTTTGAAATTACCACCCTGTAACGTGCAGTGGAGCACGAAAATAACTATTTGTAACTACTGTGCAGACAGACAACCTTGCACTTCGGTTTCTGACTTGTGCTTAAATGTGCCAGAAGTGTTAAAAGATCATGTGTCGTTTGTAGTTATTCGGAGAAAAGTCGGAATATCTGACTACTGATGAGAAAACAGCCAGTAAATTAATATTTGTCTGCCACAGCTGCACATTTGATTGCCAAATAAGTCCCTGATATAGACAGAGCTGTGTAGAAAGATTCGTTTGTTAATTGCACTAAGGCAAAAATTCGGAGAATCATTGCACGACTCGTTACTGATTTGTTTAGTTAAGTTCAGGGCTTCAGTCATACTCAACAAACGTCTGTGGGAAATTTTAGTCTGGTCACTTGCATGTTGCATAAGTCATAACTGCGATGTGTAAAGAGTTAGTTTTCCAGTCGTTTTATACATTCTCAACGAAAAATATGTCAACATGCTGACAGTATTTTTTTTTCATACAATGACTTATACTTAACTGTTCTCTCTCTCTCTCTCTCTCTAACACGCACACACACACACACACACACACACACACACACACAAACACACACACACGCGCGCGCGCGCGCGCGCGCGCGCGCGCACACACACACACACACACATACACAAACGCACACATTTTAACACACACACTGTGTTATTATGCAGTCTAAACTTCTTCTCTTAAGTGAAAGTACTTCTGGACAGATGTGATTTCAGCGTGTGTGTGAAATTTATTATAGCCCCTATTAAATTCTTTATATCTCGAGGCAAGTAGGCAAACATTTAAGGGCTGACTGCCTCACTCCTATTTGTGCCACCGTAATACTAAGTGAACCGTAGTGGAAGTCATTATTGCTTCTAGGACTAGATTTATGATTCACTGTTGACAATAAATCTCATAAAGAAGTAAATGTATCGTATGGCTGTTGTCAGTTGCATTTCCCAGTGTTTATCGAGTGAAGACCACCTATTATCCTCATTATACGCTTACGTCCTGCAGAAGCAATGTTCTTCACTGAGAAATAACCCCAGAATATTGTATCATATATTCTGTCGTTTGTAGAAAATGCGGGATATATGACTAACACTGAGAAAATAGTCCAGTGATTTAATATTTCTTTTCTGCCAAAGTTGCACAGTGGACTACCAAGTAATTCCCTGATGTCGACAGAACTGTGTACAAACACTCGTTTGTTAATTGCACTACGAAAAAAATTCGGAGATTCAGCGCACAACTCGTCAGAGGTTTGTTTAGTCAAGTGACAAACTTCTGTGGGAGATTGTAGTTTAGTCACTTGCTTGGTCCATATATAAGTGATTGAAATTACAAAAAGTAAGTCAACTACGTGACATTTTTAGCTAAAATGTCTATAGTCCTATTTTACAACACTATTGCGCGGTGTGGGATGCTTACCAGTGACGACTAATGGAGTACATCGAAAAAGTTAAAAAAAAGGCAACAAGTTTTTTATTAAAGCGAAGTAGGGGAGCAAGTGTCATTGAAATGAAACATGATTTGATGTGAACATCATTAAAACAAATGCGTTTTTCGTTGCGGCGGAATCTTCTCATGAAATTTCAATCGCCAACTTTCTCCTCCAAATGCGAAAATAGTTTCTTGACGCCGACCCACATAGGGAGAAACGATTATCATAAAAAAAATAAGGGAAATCAGAGCTCGCATGGAAAGATATAGGTGTTCGTTTCTCCGCGCTATACGAGACTGGAATAATAGAAAATTGGTGAGGTGGCTCGACAAACCCTCTGCCAGGCACTAAAATGCGATTTGCAGCGTATCCATGTAGGTGTAGATTATCTGTATCACAAAAATGGAATTTTAATCATAGATCTAGCAAGAGGTGTCGGTAAACGGCTTAAAACAAATGCAGCGATCGTTTCTTTGGAAAGGGAAGCCCCCTGCGTTCTGCATCCCTGATTTACTTCAGATCTTGTCTACTGAACCTTCTCCAGTCTCGGAGAATTTTCTCATGATGACTAAAATCCGCTCCAATTTTGTTTGGCAAATCCTTTATTTGGGTAAAATCGTATACACGACACGGGTTTCAGGATGTAAATTCCATCTTCAGGGGCTAAAAAAAATAAATAAATAAAAATAAAAAAGGAACTAAAACAGATTCATCATAAAATTAATTATCATTAATAGGGCCCATAGAAATGTGGACTAGATTATACCTTGGTTACATGCGAGAAAATCGTACCAGTAGCGTAAAAAATCCAGTAAATTTGTCAAGTAGCGTACGAGGTCCCATGTAGATGAGGCATGAAAAATGTTCTCTGAGTCAACCAGGTAAATGAGTCCTAATATAGACGTAATTGAAAATAAGCACACGTTGCCAGCTAACGTAACCTGTGAACCAAACGCGAACTACTAGATATGTGACATGCTTTCCTGAAATTAAAATGAAGACATAAAAGCCGTAGAACGCCAATTAGGAAGCATCAAAAGTAGCTGACCATATACATGTCCAGCCCGCCCCATATAGTTGAAGACTGATCAACAGCAGCAGCACCAACCGCACTGACACTTATACATATACGTCACATACATATACGTCAGACTGTGGCCGCCACCGGAACTAATACTGAGGGCAGGAGGTACCACCTAAGAAATCATAGCTAACAACACAGCCGCACCTCATATTTTCTTCCAAAAGCCACCCGCTACCAATAGCGTTAATACCGTTTTACCTATGCTTGGCATTGCTTTCCGACAAGAGCAATCCCCACATTCTGGCGCTGAGAGGCAAATCCGGATCGATCGATAGCCGTGTTGTTCTCTTCCAAAGGCCTCAGTGGATTCGCCATGGAGGATTGTTCCGGACACCGCTGTTTCTGACTTCGTCGCCTTTCTTGAGCAAGGAGCTGTTATTTCTATCCAAGTAGTTCCTCAGTTGGCATCACGGAAGTGAGTGCACCACGTTACATATCACATAAAAAAAAACCTCTGAGGATACCGGAGATCGATCCCAGATCGTACCCCAAAGGTGTTAAATACGATGATCATTTTTTTGTTGAATTTGTTTTGATCTGTTCCTTCGCCGTTTTTTCGTCAGTGGGTCTGTGCCGATGTCGCGTGGTGTCTTTTAAATTCCATAGGTGAGAACGTCACTCAGTTCTTCTTTATCACAAATTGTGGCCAGTCCCCTGACCGAAACGCTGTGCTACTGTATCGGCATTACTAACCTCCGAAGGTGGATTTTGCTTGCTACAAGAACATTAATATGAGAATATTATACCTCGTCCTATAAGGTTTCTCTCAAAAGTTTTAAGTATAATCCTTATAAAAATGTTGAACCCTGAAATAACCAATTAAAGGATTCATACTTCGCTGGGATATTAGAGGATTTCACAAACGTCAAACCCATCGCACAGGATCTCATTAGCGTGTTGTAAGCCCATGAATGATGAAACACAATGGTAACTGGCACCGTAAGAAATCGTAGCCTACGCTTGCCATGCATTTTTATTGACGTTGGCGTCGAATCGTTTATCTCTGAAATTCCCAGTATGGGTCCGTAGAAGCACATGCTCATTGTCGCCACTAAGAATCTTCAGTGAAGATGATTTGCAGTCATTTCGCCTACCTCGTTTAAGTCGCCATTAGAGCCCGCGGCATGCATTTTATTCTGGTTAGTATGACGAATGACAGTACCGTAATGTCACGTGAAATGCCTCATCAATATCATCAGTATTTCATTAGATGTTCGTGATTCGTGATTCTTCTTGAACTACGTGTATTACTTCCTCTATAAATTTACGAACCAGTAAGAAATGAAAATGTCTGTTCGGCTGCTGAAACGGACCTTTAGGTGCGATGGCCACCTATTTTCCCACGGAATGAGGCTGGATACCTCTCTATCAAATGCAGTAGGTGTAATTACTGTCAAACTTCTTTACGAGGAATGTTTGACTATTCAGTTATGTAGGCGACACAGTAATAGACGTTGTAACGAAGATGGCGGGTACTGTGATGCTTATACACTTTTTTTTTTTAAATTGAGTTTTGTGTGTGAGTGTGTGTGAGTGTGTGTGTGTGTGTGTGTGTGTGTGTGTGTGTGTGTGTGTGTGTTTTGAAAGGGCCCTTTAGCCACCTTTCATTAGTCCGATAGCCCATTTTTACTGGCATTTCTCTTTCTTCTCCTTGTTTCTCTTAACTCTTATAGTGATGTGATTGAATGAATGTGGTTGTGTGTCACGTTGCTAGACGGTGGCGTAGTCTGCTGCAGAAAGCCTGCGATAGTCGTACAGATTCAGCAGCAGTTGTACAGAATAGCCATCTCTCGTAGTGGTCAAGTAGGCAGAGAAGTTTGCGCTACTTGTGAGAAAGCCACCCGCGTTACGTTGGTGGCGGAAATGGCATCTTTGGGTTTTTTGGGCCACGCGGAGCATGGAAGAGGCTGGAGATGAAAAAGGGAGGCAGTCTGCCGCCCGTACGGGAAGCGTCCACAGCTGTGCTCCAGTCGAAGAAGGGTGAGTCAGACTGAACGCGTGGCGCGTTGTTACTTGGCGAGAGGAGAGCTGTTAGCTTTTGGTCTCCCTTTTCAACTATGAAAGATTGCTTTGCCTTGTCGCAGCAAGGAATGCAAAACTTCGGCAGATTTTTCTTTTAGTAAATATATATAGCAGATTTGGATCCGCCGGAAGAGCGCCACACAAAGGTGTCGATAAGAAGTGAGCACTCGCTTCTGTATGAATGTCTGTTTACCTTCAGCTGTGCCTGTATCAGCTTTCATTTTTCTAAATATTAATAGCTTTGCCTAAATTTCCCTTGCTTTATGTATCCTTCGTCCGTGGGGCGCCAACCACGTGGTTGAACATTAGAGTTTGTTGGGCTACCGTCATCACTAACTGTCCTGTCTCATGTTTGTTTTTAAAGAATGTTAACTGTTCATGATTGCGTGATGTGATATTGTTGTAACTTATCTACGATACCTAGAAATCGCGTCTCCACAAACCACGTGGACACGTGGGTGTACTGCGAAACGTGTACTGTTTCATGAGTAATTGCGATCAGTTATCAGACAACAGCAGTTGTATTAATGATTCACACCAGTGCTTATAGGTGTAGATTGTAACGTTGAATGTATCGATGCTTTTCTTTAATGTTTTAGGAATTAATGTTATGAGGAGTTGTGTACATGACTCACATCCATAGCTCAGGAATAAATGATTTTATCCACAATTTGCTCTTGTACTCCTAGGTTACGTTTTTGCACCTAGCCACTCAGCTCATAGCTTACCCGGTCAGCACATCCAACGCGTTTCCTTAAGCACAGGTCCAGTGATTAGTTTTCCCTTTTATTTTAAAACAAATGCTTTAGACTAAGTTTTATTTTCATGTGTGTTGCTGGGAGCTGATCTTATGCATTTTCTATTTTATTTTAAATATTTGATTCTCGTGAACAGTGCACGGGCAATACTATTAATTACATCACATCCCCTATGAGCGACATCACAACATATGCATTTTCATGATTTTTTGGTCTATGATCAGATTAATTTATTTTCCGACTCGCCCAAACCTTTGATTAGTTGTATGGTTAGAGTCGGTGGCAACCCTAATCTTAATGTAATAACCCGTAGAAACAGGTTAGTTACAGTGTGTGTGTTTGTGTGTGTTTGTCTGTGTGTCTGTCTGTGTGGTGTGTCGGCGAGGGGGGAGCGCAGGTGTGGGGGTTTTGGTGGGTGGGTGTGTGCGAAGGGGGAGGGGGGGTGGAGGAGAGTTATATCATAGTGGTAACGCCAACAGCTACACTGTGATATTTATTTATCTGTGAACATCTTCCAATTAACAATTTTCAAGCCGTGTTCACAGAAAATGGTTCAAATGGCTCTGAGAACTATTGGACTTAACATCTTAGGTCAATAGTCCCCTAGAACTTAGCACTACTTAAACCTAACTAACCTAAGGACATTACACACATCCATGCCCGAGACAGGATTCGAACATGCGACCGTAGCAGTCCCGCGGTTCCGGACTGAAGATCGTAGAACCGCACGGCCACCGCGGCCGGCTGTTCACAGAAGATAAATAAACAGGTATTACTTTACAACTAAAGGTATTTGCTATGACGAATACCGAAGAATTATTATAGGTAAATGGCATGACAAATACTAAAAATTTGTCTTGTGCAGCACGTAAATAGAAGCGATAGCTCCTTCTTATAGGACACGGTGCTCGTATTACTGACTCTGAACAAAACCTGCCTCATTCGCATTTGTGATTCTGTATTATGTGAAACTCTTGTGATCAGGGGAGTGAGCCAGAGAGGATGTCTAGGAATCCACTTCCCATCAGGCAGTGCAGTGCGGCACACGATGGTTTTGGTAGATTCTGTTCCTCTTCGTTTCTTCCCCAAACTGTACGAATTAACAATTCTTGCATTCCATGTAGTGTTAACGCATTTAATCGAAAATAAAGGGTCCGGAGCCGCGTATCAGATAGTGTCGATTGATGTCTGCCTGGGCAACGTCTCTAAGAAACTCGGTCCGAACAGGCCTTGGAAGGCCCAATGATACCGACCGGCCGCCTTGTCATCCTCCGACCACAGTTGTCATTGGAAGCGAATATAGAGGGGCATGTAGTCAGCACACCACTCTACCGGCAGTATGTCAGTTTACGAGACCGGAGCCGCTACTTCTCCATCAAGTAGCTCCTCAGTTATGCTCACAAGGGCTAAGTGCACCCCGCTTGCCAACTGCGTTCGACAGACCGGATTGCCACGCATCCAAGTGTTAGCCCAGCCCGACAGCGCTTAACTTCTGTGATCTGACTGGAACCGGCGTTACCACTGCAGCAAGACCGTTGGCCTGGCCAACTTCTGCACTCCTAGAACGTGCTGGCACTCCATGAGTGCAGTCTAGTCTGCTAAGTGCTGGGGCTTACCTCACCACAGTGCTATCACGAGCAGCTGTGAGCGAGGCGGCAAGTATGCTGAAGGCTACAAGCGCGGGATCTAAGAAGAAGCGTTTGCAACGCAGTGCAGCTACTTAGGAATACTGAAGTATACTTTTATAGGCATGCGTTTATCGTATGTGTCTATTTTTCACTTTGTGTTTTTCTGACAGAGCAATTTCTTTTATTCTCGATTAAGTAAATACATTAAATAGTGCTACTGTGGTGAGCAGAACTACGAAAAGCGTTATAAACAGCCATCTGACATTGTATTGTGATGTTTATGAACTTCATTTTAGTTTTAGAATATATAATCATTCTGAAACTGTGGTTCGTGATACAGTCAGACACTTGGAATTACGCTGATTATTATCTGTTAAACCTGAATGTTGGTGGGATTTCGTCAACTTCATAAGAAAAGACGTTCACACTCAGTGTTGAACCAAGCACTGAAATAACTTTAGCAGCTCGTCTGTGCAGTCGAGCACATTGATCCCGGGGTAATATTTATAAAAGACTTTAGAATTCAGGACTAGACAAACAGGTCGTTGAACTGGATGCTCCACTGTACATCCCTCACTTCAAGTCGCGGGTAATGAGGTAGATTATCAGCGGAAAGTGAAATCGAAATGTCTTGCAATGCAATTTCTTTAAGAACTCAAGATGAAATGTATTTAGTCATGTCTGGTCCACAAACGCTTTGAATTTTGGGAAAGTCATATGAACCTGAAGCTGAGTTTTCTACAGGATTAAGTTTTGCTTGATAGCGTCAGTCTTGCCCTCACGTCTGCTATGGAATGATTCTCCCTTTCCATTAAGCCACTTAAAAATATTCTTAATAATTTGTCATGCCAAAATTAAAGATTTTGTCACCAATCTGCTAGTGGTTAACTGAGTTTTTCTCCCTGTATGGCCACCTTCAGTTCAGCCAGAATTCACCCTCGCTCATCATCAGAAAACTGCCTGGCACCTGACAAAGCCACAGTTCAGCTCTAGCGGCGTCCGGCTGCAGCCCTCATTGTCCTCTTCCTCGTCGCCCCACGGCCACACCCACCCACCCACCACAGTGGTCGGAGCGCTAGGCGCTTGCGCTGCCGGAGCGCTCGAGGAGTACTGCTTGGCCAGTCCTGCTCTAACGTATTTGAATGTTGTTGTTTGCAACAAGTATTATGGCGTCCCGCTGCCCGGTGCACCGCGTGCCGGGTTCATTGTCCTAGTGCATACGGCCACAAGCGTAGAGGCTGTGGCGTGCCACCCTGTTCAGAATGGTGCGCTGAAGGTGATGCACTTCTGAACTGCATTTGAGGAGATCTCAGCCAGGCTAGTAACGGATGGAGGCCAGCTCGGTCTAAGAAGCCAATGGTTGTTTACTTTATAGGCTGCACCGTTAATGGAGCACTGAATCTGATGAGAAGCGCTTTAAAACACTTGCTTCCAGCAGTCCCGTGTTCACAGTGGAGGGACTTCATAGCGCAAACATTAGTTAACTCATTTCCAATTAGAAGCTTCATTGGCTTCTTTTGTGTCGTGGCAGTGCAGTCTGCCATTGGGTTCAAGGCGTGTTTTCTATATGTCTATGCATCCCAGGGGTAATTACGTTTTGGTATCAGCATTGATTACTGCCTGACCTATGGTTCTTAGATGTTGTCTTTTACTTTGTAAACCCCTGTGGTGTTTGTAACATATAGCATATGTATGTTCGGTGACCTAATTTTGAATCCACAATGCAATTCTCGTGCCTACAAATGATTAAGGTTACCTTGCATTGACAAACTATACGCATGGTTTTTCATGAAACGAATTAATCATCGTGTTGTAGTTTTACATCACTTTAGCATATGAAACGGATCATTCCTTCTGGATGCTACTAGAATGGATCACAATATGGATACCGTAAATGATTTAGTTTCAAAGAGCACGTAGAGTGCAAAAGATAGTAGAAATGTGAAGTACACAATGCCAGATTCGACCCAAAATGTTACTTCTACATTGGCAGAACATACATTTGACTTACTGTTAGGCAGTTCCAACCCCCCCCCCCCCCCTACTCCCCCCGCCACTGTCCAATATTAGATAGACACAAGTTGGCTGATACTGATTAGCAGCGTGAAACAGAGATCTTACACCTTGGCTGGCACTTTCAGAAAATGTTCAGTGGGCAAGAAAATGGAACGCAACACATATACTGTGATTGTTTCACTCTGCAAAACAGAGTGTGTATATCACCTATGGAAGTAACGGGAGTAGGGTATTGGCCACCGTCAGATGACGTATGTGGTGTACCTGCCGTTTTCTGCCTACCCAATTGACACATTATGCGATACGAAAATACCTAGGGCTGAAATTACTGCCGTACAGGACAGAACACGGGTCAATATTTCTGTTTGCACACTATCTAGGAACACGAATTCGACTCTAGTACTCTCTCGTATACAAGCTAATCAACGTGTATCAGATTCCACGGAGAGCCATGTAGCTGGTAGTCGAGTAAACAGAATAACAACTGTGTCACACGTGCTGCCCTTGCTGAAGGCAACTCTTCACACGATTTAACCTGCAGGTTCTTCACTGTAATTTTCACTAGCGGAGTCCCTAGGTCGATCCACAAAGAGAAATGTTTTCGATCGATCCTGGCTGGGAAATTCCCTCTATCGATGCCTCGAAGGACTTGTCCTCAATTGATTTCCTAGGGAAGTATTTTCTCTACACCATAACCCACTCCCACCTGGATATGTAGTGTCTAAGTTTGCCCTCAGCTGGCGAACCGCAGTGGCTTTTACAAAAATATTATCTCAAACTACTTTGGTCATGACTCTGCTTAACAGCCACCTGAAGCTCATACTTCTTTCAGAAGATTTTCTTTGGTTCTCCTACATCCTTAGCAGCTTCTTTTCTTCGGGAAGAAAGCTCCAGCGCTTTTCATGATAAGATTCCTCGGAAGTCAGCTCGCGGCCATTGTTTGAGAAGCCGGCCGCGGTGGTCTAGCGGTTCTAGGCACGCAGTCCGGAACCGCGCGACTGCTACGGTCGCAGGTTCGAATCCTGCCTCGGGCATGGGTGTGTGTGATGTCCTTAGGTTAGTTAGGTTTAAGTAGTTCTAAGTTCTAGGGGACTGATGACCACAGATGTTAAGTCCCATAGTGCTCAGAGCCATTTGAACCATTGTTTGAGACGAACACATTCCTTTGCACTAGAATGATATATTCTCACCTTGTTCCGCCCCCGATTATCTTTCTCCAGGTTCGGTGTTCCAGAATTTCTTCTGTCCCACCAGAGAGTAACCTCCTGCCCACTTTGTTTCCTCTGGGGGAATTTTGCGACATCCAGCGTTGTAAACAGCCACCTCCATGCTCTGTTCTATCTCAGGTTAGTAAATCTCTCGTCCTGCAGATCTCAATAAGCCTCTTCTCAGCTCCTCTTTAGCCGATAGTGGTTTCTGAGGAATGCGTGGCCCACTTCACCCTTACTGTCAGTGCTCATGTCTAATTAATTTCAAGTGGTTCAGATGGCTCTGAGCACTACCGCAGTTCCTTAATCTGACAATGTTTGTAAACCAAAGTGTATCTTCCCTTGTCGACTAGAGTGGACATTGTGCGTGCGCGCGCGCGTGTGTGTGTGTGTGTGTGTGTGTGTGTGTGTGTGTGTGTGTGTGAGTTTGCAAAGTGCACATTAGCAGGATGAACTTGTTATGATATCAAGAGGCAGTTTTAATGGTTCTGTATTTATCTACTACTCACAAAGTAATAATGTTTTAAATATTTCTGCTATACGGAATGTGTAATACTAAAAAGTCTGCGTAGCCTCTTGAATGTCTGAGTACCCTCCTTAAGGACAGAGTTTAACTAATAAGTTTTAAAGGATTCCTACATTGCTTGAATGTTCATAGTCACTGTAATCTGAAACAGAACTGAGCTGGAACGTTGCAGCTCTTTTCTGCTTTGCACTGCTGGTGTTGCTAGACTCCGTCGTTTCCTGAAACGTTCTGTATATAGCTTCGCTGCAGACAGACATCTATGGGGTAGGCGCAGTAGTACAGTCCCATGACTCCTGAATGCTGGCCTCAAAATGGAGGGAAATTACTGATGAAATTAAAACAATTCCGATGAAAGGAGACCTACTCCGATGGAACAGGACTGTGCGCAGACACCAACCGGAACTCAATCATCAAGGGTTGAAATGGATATGGCTCTGAGCACTATGGGACTTAACATCTGAGGTCATCAGTCCTCTAAAACTTAGAGCTACTTCAACCTAACTAACCTAAGGACATCACACACACTCATGGATTCGAACATACGACCGTAGCAGTCGCGCGGTTCCGGACTGAAGGGCCTAGAACCGCTCGGCCACAGCTGCCGTCTGCAATTAAGTTCCAGACCTGAAGTACTACAGAAATTGTTAGTATGTGGTGCTTGTCAGTATCAGCCAAAGAAATGATTAATAATACGATTCTGTACTTTAAACAGTAATCTTATCCAAATAAAAATCTAAACTAATATTAAACGCATGATGGCAAAATCTTGCCACCTTACTACTTAATGTTATCAGATTTTCGTAAGTATTCATTCAGAGCTCTGAAGGTCTTGGATTTTTCGTGCTCTTTGTGAAATCGGAAATTGTCTGTTTTTATATTTTTGGTATTGTGCATCTTTTATTCACTTTCATATTTAATAAGAAATTTTTATTGTTGTGGTTACAATGAAGAAACTGTAGTACGATTAATAAAGAACGAGCTGCGATAAG
Organism: Schistocerca gregaria; assembly: GCF_023897955.1. NCBI lineage: Eukaryota > Metazoa > Arthropoda > Insecta > Orthoptera > Acrididae > Schistocerca > Schistocerca gregaria. The sequence goes on from NC_064924.1 coordinate 435,513,510, forward strand.
GGCAATTAACTCTGTTCTTTAGAACAAATATATAAGAAGAAAAACAAAGAAGAGAATGTATAATACTAAAGTAGTTCTGTACAGAGCAGAATCCTAGGGTTTTAAAAATGTTGTATGCCACTGAGATGGATTACTTAAGACGAAGCTCAAGCTGTACTAGGATGGATGCGATGCAGACTGACGACAAAGGATGAAGACAAAAACAGCTCATGTTGTTTGACCAAGTGAATAGGATGAATGAAAACACGATACCAGGTAGGATACTACGACGGATACCATCCCAGCAGAAGAGAAGGGGTCGTCCACGACGCAACTGGCAAGATAATGTGGAGAAAGCAATGGAAGCAAAGGATGTGAACATTGAAGAAAGTAAACACAGATGATAGCGACTGGTGGGGCGGTGAAGTGGCTCCAGACGTAGATAATCCGCAAGAAGAATAAGAAGGTCTGATACACTGAGAGGGGTTTTTACGCGCCTCCCTATACTTCTGGAGAAATGCCGTACATGTTTCTCATCTCCTGCTCAGAGACACAACACGCAGACAGTCCGAATAGTGAAACATATAGAATATCCAGCCGTTTGTTGTCACAGCAGAAGACTCGGAGGAAGGGAAGGTAACATTACATCTAGAAGACTGTTGCTAACAGACACTAATGGCCAGTCTCGCATTTCAGCTTGCTCACTGACACCGCGTCGGACTGGGCGTACGCTGTACACATCAGAAGGAGAAATATTAGTCAGTTAAATCCACGGGGAGATGTGTATCAGCAAGTACAAAAAAGTTACCTTAGCGCACTGGCAGGCTTCCAGGCGCGTGTTCTCCCGATATTGGGCCAGCGATGTTCTCCCAACATATCATCAGATCGCACCCCCCGTATATCTTCCGCGTAGCCCTGGCCGCCGGCCAGGCGGTATTAAAGGACGCGAAAGAAATCGTTCCCTCCGCCCGTGCACTTACGGTTCGCCTGCGGACGTCCGATATATTACGGCCTGCAGCGGAGCAGATTTAAGCTCAAATATGCAAGAAACCCTCATGAAGTTTACATGAAAAAGTTTTACGACCGGCTGAGCAGTTATTTCCGGGGCTATATGAATATGCGGACACTTGCCGGCGAGTAGCGGAACAGATCTATTTAACTTTATTTTCAATATCAGAATCTGCTCAAGCGCATTACACTTCTGAGGCCACTCGCTGCTTTATTGTATTTGAAATCACGGTTTCAGCTATGCCACTATGAAATAGGGACCTTCTGAGTTTCATTTCACAGTTTCCTCTCTTTACTTAGTTTTTACAAAAAACACAATTTTCTGCTTCAGTCACTTCAGTCATGTTTTAATATCAGTTTTCTGTCGATGCTTTTCGGATCCCAAACATTGAAAATACATTATTTTATATGATTTCGTTTCCCAGTAAGTGCGACTCATTTATTGTTACTAGGCATACCAGTAAGATAAGGTAGTAAGATGTCGTTAGTTTTTAGCTGTATTATGTGTCATATTAATTCAAATAAACGACAGCTTACGTCTGGGGTGACTATACACTCCATTTCTGGGACATACAACACTAAGCAAAATAAAAGTTCATACTGGAATGGCTGGAACTGTCAGAGATATTTGCTATGCTTGATAATGGATACTGTACACATAAATTACATTATAAGAGGTTTTAATACAGCGTACACTTTTCTTACAAAAATCATAGGGGAATTATATCTTATTTATAAAGATTAACTTTTATTACAGAAATATCCTGAGAAATTACCAAATTGATATGTTGCTACTCAGACACAAATTCTGTCGTAAGTAACCTTTAACAAAAAATTTCCCATTTTTGCTTTCCAATTTATTAGTGCCAGCCTGCTTGGATGTTTGTGAAGATCTCGAATTCTGCACTTAAACTCATTTGATACCCCTTGTCCACTTAACATCTTGGAACGGATCCTCATTGCCATTAATGCCACTTGGTACTGTTGTTTCAAATAGCACAGAATACAGGGCGAGTCACTAACTATAGCCACCAAGAATAACACCGATAACATGATGGAAGCTGAAAAGCATGTAGAACAAAAGTTACTTGGGACAACAGAGGCCATAATATGATGTTGATTTTTTTGTAACTAGGTAGGGCTGCGTCAGAGCTATGAAGGTCAACTTTGTTTTTTTAAATGGGATGCTATAGTTTGGTACTTTTTTTCTGATAGCGGCTATCGAGACGAATCCCACGATGTGTAACAGTAAGGTCTTCTAAGATCAACGACGGTCACAAAGGTGGCATGAACGTCCATTTACAGAGGGTGTTCGAAGTGATGACTATTGGTCTCAACGCAGTGCTGCAAACTTCTTATCATGGATTGAGTGGTATGCTTTATCACATCGACACTGATCGAAGCATATGCTCTGACAATTCTTTGTCGCATATCTTCAGATGTAGTTGGAACGTCTTTATAAACAATGCCTTCTACGAATCCCCATAAGAAAAAATTCAGATGCGTCAAGTCTGCGAACGAGCCGGCCACGATACATCTCCTTCGGGCCCAATCTAACGATTTGGGAATTGTCTCTGCAACTCATTTCTAGCCGTCAGCGAAAAATGTACCGGACACTCATTGTGTTGGTATCACTTTATGTTCCTTGTTCCTAAAGGTATTTCTTGGAATAATAGACTTAATGTTTCTTGCAGGAATGTGGTATACTTTCTACCATTAAGATTTCCATCGATGAAATTGGGGCCTATAAAGTAAGATTTCCTTAAGATTTGACGCGAACTAGCACAAAGACCTCGAACTACAATGGCAAGAGTACCAGTTTTTGTTTCCTCGTTAGTAACTTTCCTTTGCCGTATATGTTTCCGATTCGTTAAAGATCCAGTTGTTCTCAGTTTATCATAGACATATTGAAATGTACGATGTATAGAGTGAGTACGTTGAGGATATCTTCCAGCGTATAAGTCTCTAGCTGCCACTGAATATCGTTGGCATTCTCCGTAAAAGAGAAGCATATCTATTTTTTCTTCGAAGGAATACATCATTCATATTTGCCGCAATCGACGATACTAGTCTTACCGTTCCTATTAGTGTTGTGTTGGGAAACCGTCGAATGGTGTTTACATGTCAATGGCACGTCAGATGAATACGCCGTTCAAAAATGGCTCTGAGCATTATGGGACTTAACATCTGAGGTCATCAGCCACCTAGACTTCGAACTGCTTAAATCTTACTAACCTAAGGACATCATACACATCCATGCCAAAGGCAGGATTCGAACCGGCGACCGTAGCAGCAGCGCGGTTCCGGATTGAAACATCTAATACCGCTCGGCCACAGCGGCCGGAATAATCCGTATTCAGTAAATATTTACTATTTACACGATATAAGAGAGAGAATTGTCAGGGCATGTGCTTGGATAAGTGCCGAAGTGATAAGGAATACCACTAAGACCATAATAAGAAGATTGCATCACTGCATTGATACCAATGGTCATCACTTCGAACACCTCTAAATGGACGTTCATGCCACCTTCTTCATCTTCGTTGACCTTCAAAGACCTTAATGTTACACATCATTTGATTCTTCTCGATAGACGCTATCGGAAAATAATTACCAAACTATAGCACCCCATTTAAATAAACAAAATTGACCTACATATCTCTGACGCAACTCCCCCCCCCCCCCCCCCCCCCCCCCTAGCAACAAAAAACCAACGTCGTGCTATGGCCCCCGTTGTCCCATGCCACCTTTTTCCCACAAAAGTTTCAGCCACTATCATACTTTTGGAGTTATTATAGGTGGCAATAGTTAGTGACTCGCACTGTATAGTATCTATCGACGTCTTCACTGCATCGTTTTCGAAAATATCTCCCAGTTTTCTTTATACACATAGCATTATAAATCATTTGGTCATAAGCATCCGGACAGCCCTGTGTAATGTAGATTTGACTACAATATGCGGCAAGAGACGGACCAGTTTAGAAGGAAACGAAGGAAGCGGGGAGTGTTCTCAGCAGAGACGCAGTAACAGCAGAATGGGTTGGTCAACAGAGCTCAGAGTCGAGGCGTAGACATTCGATACCATTTATTTATTTTATTTATTTACATGTCAAGTTCCGTAGGACCAAATTGAGGAGCAAATCTCCAAGGTCATGGAATGTGTCAGTACATGAACTTACAACATAAGAGTAATAACAGATAAAAATATATGTTCATGAACCTGAAAGAAAATCAGTCCATAAGTTTAAGCAAACGCTATCAGCAATACTATGAGAATCAGTTTAATTTTTCAAGGAACTCCTCGACAGAATAGAAGGACTGACCCATGAGGAAACTCTTCAGTTTCGATTTGAAAGCGCGTGGATTACTGCTCAGATTTTTGAATTCGAGTGGCAGCTTATTGAAAATGGATGCAGCAGTATACTGCACACCTTTTTGCACAAGAGTTAAGGAAGTCCGATCCAAATGGAGGTTTGATTTCTGCCGAGTATTAACCGAGTGAAAGCTGCTTATTGTGGGAAATAAACTAATATTGGTAACAAGAAACGACAATAAGGAATATACATATTGAGAGGCCAATGTCAAATACCCAGACTCTTGAACAGAAGTCATGCGTGAGAAAGCCATCAGGGGCATTTCAACGCTTCTAAAGATGCCCAAGTCCCCTGTTGGTAATTTGGCTGTGAAGGAACTACCGCAGCTCAACCAAGACTAGCAGACCACATGTACCGCCAGGCAGGTACCCTCTAACATGTTGGATGTAAAAAATCGTATGAGACAACAGAAGGAATCACTCGTGATTTTCAAACTGCTACAGGCAGGCTAGCCAGCACGATGAATATGTAAAGGCTTATAATAACATTCTTCTGGTATGAGTATGATGTTGCTTGCGTGTACACTACAGCTTCAGGAAAAACAATAGAAGGTACATTTCGCTAGCATTAACATACTCAGACCCAATTCTAATTGATCAGCATGTAACGCGGATTTAATTGAAACGAGCAAGTATTGCGATATGCAATCTGTAAATTACGGTCGGAGATAATTGTCCGTTCAGATAGTAAAAACTACAACTAAGCTTTTAACTCAGCTACTTCCTGCCACTATTGATTCAAGCATTACGTAGATCCTACTTTACGGTCGTTAAGAGTTACTTATTTAAAATTAAATGATTATTTTTTTAAAAAAATGAGGGCAGCTCCAGAGCAAAAGCCACTATGAGCATGTTTTCTGACCAGACATTGTGCTTACAGAAATTTAATGAAGAGTCAAATTGAGTTGAGAGCGATCACTAAGCGTCAGCTCATCTATTGTTATTATTTTGTGAATGACGTCTTTTATTCTCTCAGTAGTCTTCAGTGAGTGAAGGGTCAAATTATTCACTGTCACGTGCATTTGGTTTCAGTAGAGGGAGTGTTATCTTTACTTCTCCAACGAAAATGTAAACTGACACTTAAAGCAACTGTCAGTTAGCCAGTTTATTCCAGTGGTTCAGTAGTTTCGTCTAGTTGTTTTGAAGGTAAGCAAAATTGTAAAATCAGACTGCGTAGGGTCAATTAGTATTACTGAAATGAAGGCAGTGCATGAAGCAGGGAGTGGCAGGTGATGGGTCATAAAATATAAAATTCTTCAACAAATTTTATTTGCTTCCCAGAGGTATAACCTTAACCAAATTGGTTAAATATTAACGAATATATTTCTAGTTATGTAGCACCAGTATTGCAATGCGAGATTCAGGCAGAGAAAAAACAATTTTTAGTCTTGAAAAAATTTGAAGACTGTAGTTTCAAAGTTGTTGGTGCGATGTTCAGTCCAGAGACTGATTGGTGCAGCTCGCCACGTTACTCTATTCTGTGCAAGCTAATTCATCTCCAAGTACCTACTGCAACCTACATCCTTCTGAATCTGCTTGATGTATTCATCTCTTGGTCTCCCTCTACGATTTTTACCCTCCACGCTGCCGTCCAGTACTAAATTGGTGATCCCTTGAGGCCTCAGAACATGTCCTACCAATCGATCCCATCCTATAGTCAAGGTGTGCCACAAATTTCCCTTCTCCCTAAATCTATTCAATACCTCCTCATTAGTTATGTGATCTACCCATCTAATCGTCAGCGTTCTTCTGTAGCACAACATTTCCAAAGCTTCTATTCTCTTCTTGTCCAAACTATTTATCGTCCATGTTTCACTTCCATACATGGCCACACTCCATAAAAATACTTCCAGTAACGACTTCCTGACACTTAAATCTATATTCGATGTTAACAAATTTGTCTTCTTCAGAAACGCTTTCGTTGCCACTCTGCATTTTACATCCTGTCTACTTCTACCATCATCAGTTATTTTGCTCCCCAAATAGCAAAACTCATTTACTACTTTAAGCTTCTCATTTCCTAATCTAATAACCTCAGCGTCACACGATTTCATTTGACTACATTCCATTATCCTCGTTCTGCTTTTGTTGATGTTCATCTCATATCCTCCTTTCAAGACACTGTACATTCCGTTCAACTGCTCTCCCAGATCGTTTGCTATCTCTGACAGAATTACAATGTCATCATTAAACCTGAAAGTTTTTTTTTTCTTCTCCGTGGATTTTAATACCAACTCCAAATTTTTCTTTTGTTTCCTTCACTGCTTGCTCAATATACAGATCGAAAAACATCGGGGATAGGCTACAACCCTACCTTACTCTCTTCTCAGCCACTGCTTCCATTTCGTGCCCCTCGACTCTTTTAACTGCCCTCTGGTTTCTGTAAAAATTGTAAATAGCCTTTCGCACCTTGTATTTTATCCCTGCCACTTTCAGAATTTGTAAGAGAGTATTGCAGTCAATATTGTAAAAAGTTTTCTCTAAGTCTACAAATGCTAGAAACGTAGGTTTGCCTCTTCTTAATCTACCTTCTATGATAAGTCATAGGGTCAGTGCTGCGTCACGTGTTCCAAACTGATCTTCCCATAGGTCGGCTTCTATCAGTTTTTCCATTCGTCTGTTAAGAATTCGTGTTAGTGTTTCGCAGCTGTGACTGATTAAACTGATAGTTCGGGATTGGAATTATTATATAATATATTATTATATATTATATATTATTATTATATTCTTCTTGAAGTCAGAGGGTACTTGGAATGTCTCATACATATTGCTCACCAGATGGTGGAGTACACATCTATAAGTATTTACAGTTGACAAATAAAAGAAAATTTCAGTCGTTGCAGGGAAGTCTGGTTTCCTTGAATAAATACATTGATTCAGTGGGTTGTGGAAGCAAACCATGCTAATAGCCTCAATTACCGCAACTTAAGAGAGCAAAGTTGTGGATACGCATAGTAAATTCCTATCAAAAAGGAACACAAACGCTTATTGGTAATGGCAAGAAAAACAGTCACAATATCCAAGTTACACCAGCTATCGGCACACAATGGCGGCGCACTCTTACTCGCCTGCATAATCCATAATCAGCACACAGCTGGACATTTAAGCTCATGCGCTTCTAAAGAAGCAGAGCTTGAAACAACTTACATAAAATCACTAGATTAGTCAGACAACATCAAATGCAGCAGACGTGTAAATGGGACCTAGCACTAGTACTCTCAAAATTCGAATTTTAATTGGCAATGAGCCACATGGGATTACTGCATACATGTTGTCGGCCTAACGACAACATTCACTTCGTTCTATTTTTCAACCTCCCAAAGCTCGGACACGCACATTACAAGGAAGCGCGTCTTTGCCAAGGCAATCACGACAAGTTCAAATATAATAAACTTCAGGTTCACAAGATTCAGTACCATTACAGTGTGTTGGTGAAATTCATATAATGCCTTCTGCGAAAATAAATGCACTGCACCAATCACCGTATGACATGTTGAGTCCTAAAAGCATGTCTCTGTCACTCTAGCATCTTGTCGTTGGGAACCGGTACACGAATCGATTATATTCCAGATTTCGTGTAATGTGCCTTGCAAAACTTACAAGCTAAACTATCGAAGTCGCGAGGTTCTTCTACTTTCACTCCACAGTGTTGGCTTTTTCATAAGTTTCCTTTGACCATGCGTATGAAATCGGCGGAAGGATCAGCAGTGGTCAACAGTATGAGGCTGCAGAAGGCAATGGAAAGCACTGCATTAAAGACACATAAGTACACTCCTGGAAATGGTGTGTCAGACCCACCATACTTGCTCCGGACACTGCGAGAGGGCTCTACAAGCAATGATCACACGCACGGCACAGCGGACACACCAGGAACCGCGGTGTTCGCCGTCGAATGGCGCTAGCTGCGCAGCATTTGTGCACCGCCGCCGTCAGTGTCAGCCAGTTTGCCGTGGCATACGGAGCTCCATCGCAGTCTTTAACACTGGTAGCATGCCACGACAGCGTGGACGTGAACCGTATGTGCAGTTGACGGACTTTGAGCGAGGGTGTATAGTGGGCATGCGGGAGGCCGGGTGGACGTACCGCCGAATTGCTCAACACGTGGGGCGTGAGGTCTCCACAGTACATCGATGTTGTCGCCAGTGGTCGGCGGAAGGTGCACGTGCCCGTCGACCTGGGACCGGACCGCAGCGACGCACGGATGCACGCCAAGACCGTAGGATCCTACGCAGTGCCGTAGGGGACCGCACCGCCACTTCCCAGCAAATTAGGGACACTGTTGCTCCTGGGGTATGGGCGAGGACCATTCGCAACCGTCTCCATGAAGCTGGGCTACGGTCCCGCACACCGTTAGGCCGTCTTCCGCTCACGCCCCAACATCGTGCAGCCCGCCTCCAGTGGTGTCGCGACAGGCGTGAATGGAGGGACGAATGGAGACTTGTCGTCTTCAGCGATGAGAGTCGCTTCTGCCTTGGTGCCAATGATGGTCGTATGCGTGTTTGGAGCCGTGCAGGTGAGCGCCACAATCAGGACTGCATACGGCCGAGGCACACAGGGCCAACACCCGGCATCATGGTGTGGGGAGCGATCTCCTACACTGGCCGTACACCTCTGGTGATCGTCGAGGGGACACTGAATAGTGCACGGTACATCCAAACCGTCATCGAACCCATCGTTCTACCATTCCTAGACTGGCAAGGGAACTTGCTGTTCCAACAGGACAATGCACGTCCGCATGTATCCCGTGCCACCCAACGTGGTCTAGAAGGTGTAAGTCAACTACCCTGGCCAGCAAGATCTCCGGATCTGTCCCCCATTGAGCATGTTTGGGACTGGATGAAGCGTCGTCTCACGCGGTCTGCACGTCCAGCACGATCGCTGGTCCAACTGAGGCGCCAGGTGGAAATGGCATGGCAAGCCCTTCCACAGGACTACATCCAGCATCTCTACGATCGTCTCCATGGGAGAATAGCAGCCTGCATTGCTGCGAAAGGTGGTTATACACTGTACTAGTGCCGACATTGTGCATGCTCTGTTGCCTGTGTCTGTGTGCCTGTGGTTCTTTCAGTGTGATCATGTGATGTATCTGACCCCAGGATTGTGTCAATAAAGTTTCCCCTTCCTGGGACAATGAATTCACGATGTTCTTATTTTAATTTCCAGGAGTGTATATCCATATGACATGGGGCCTATAGTCGGAAAAAGACGTCATGATGATCTCTCCATTGGCAAAAGATTACAGAATAGTCTTTCCTTCGGATGTTCTGAAGGGAACTGCCAAGTGGAAAGTGACATGAGAAAAAGATTGAATGACAAACGGAACGATAACTTTTTGCGAGTCGCGGCATGCAATGTCAGAAGATTGAACGTGCTAGGGCAGCTAGAAAATCTGAAAAAGGAAGTGCTAACGCTCAATCGACGTATAGTGGCGGTCTTTAGGGGAAGGCTTGGAAGAAAGTGTTAGGCGAGAATATAGGCTTGGTAGTGGGTATGAGAGAGTAAAACGATTAAATGAATTCTGTAATAAATTTCTGATAGTAATAGTTAATACTCTTTTCAAGAATCACAAGAAGAAGAGATATACTCGGAAAGGCCTGGAGATACGGGAAGATTTCAGGTAGATTTCAATGTGGTCAGACAGAGATTCTGAAATCAGATAATGGATTGTACGGTGTACACAGGTGTAGGTATAGACTCAGATCACAATGTAATAGGGGTGAAAACTGAAATTTAAAAGATTAGCCAGGAAGATTCAATACCCGAATAAGTGGGATAAGGAGGTACTAAGGAATGAAGAGATACGCTTGACGTTATCTAAAGCTCTAGATATTGCAATAAGGAAGAGCTCTTTAGGAATTAAAAATGAAAAGGAACAGACATTTATAAAAAGTGCAACCACAGAAGTTGGAAAGAAAGAAACTGGTAACAAGAGGGTAGATACGAAGAAACCTGGAAAACTGAAGAAATACTTCATTTGATCGATGATAGAAGAAAGCACATAAATGTTCAGGGAAAATCAGGAATGCAGAAATACAAGTCGCTGAGGAATGAAATAAATAGGAAGTGCAGGGAAGCTAAGACGAAATGGCTGCATGAAAAACACGAAGAAATCTAAAAAGAAATTATTATCGGAAGGACTGATTCGCCATACAGAAAAGAAAAGAATAACGTTCGGTGAAATTAAAAGCAACGGTGATAACATTAAGAGTGCAATGGGAATTCCACTGTTAAATGCAGAGGAGAGAGCGGATAGGTGGAAAGAGTAGCATGAAGAACTCCTTGATGGGGACCTTTTTGTCTCAAGCGATAGAAGAAGAAACGGGTGTCGCTTTAAAATAGATGTGGGATCCAGTAACAGAATCAGAATTTAAGAGAGCTTTGGAGCACTTACGACAAAAAAAAGTCAGAAGGGATGGATGAAATTCTATCAGAATTTCTAAAATTATTAGGACATCGGCTACAAAACGACTATTCACGTTGGTGTGTAGAATGTATGAGTCTGGCGATAAACCATCTGACCTACGAAAAAATATCATCTAAGCAGTTCCGAAGGCGGCAAGAGCTGACAAGTGCGACAATTATCGCATAATCAGCTTAACAACATATGCATCCAAGCTGCTGACAAGAATAACATACAGAAGAGTGGACAAGAAAGTTGAGATTTGGCTTTAGGAAAGGTAAAGACACCAGAGAGGTAATTCTGAGGTTGCGGTTCATAATGGAAGCAAGACTAAAGGAAAATCGAGACACTTTCCTGAGATTTCTCGACCTGGAGAAATCGTCAGAAAATGTAAAATGTTCGAAGCTTTGAGGAAAATAGGGATAAGTTACAGGGAGAGATGGACTGGTAATATGTAATGTGTTGAAAAGCTAGGAGCGAATAATAAGACTGGAAGACCAACAACGAAGTGCTAGGATTAAAAAGAGTGTAACACATGGATGTTGCCTTCACCGCTAATATTCAATATGTACAACGAAGAAGCAACGATTGAAATAAAAGAAAACTTCAGAAGTGGAATTAAAACTCAAGGTGAAAGGTTATTAAATGATACGATTCGCTGATGGCATTGTTATCCTCTGTGAAAGTAAAGAAAAGTTACAGTATCTTTTGGGTGAGATGAACAGTTTAATGAGTACAGAATATGGATTGACGGTAAATCGAAGAAATACAAAAGTAATGAGAAGTAGCAGAAAAGAGAACAGAGAGAAACTAAACATCGGGATTGATGCTCACGAAATAGATGAAATTAAGGAATTGTACTACCTTGGTAGCAGAATAAACAATGACGGACGGCGCAAAGAAGACATAAAAAGCAAACTAAAAGTGTCAAAAAGGACATTCCTGGCGAAGAGAAATCTTACTAGTGTCGAAAATGGTCCTTAAATTGAGAAAGAAATTTCTGAGAATGTACGTATGGTAGTGAAACATGGACTGTGAAAAAACAGGAACAGAAGAGCTCAAAGCATTTGAGATGTTGAAAATTATGTGGACTGATAAGATGCGGAATGAGGAGGTGCTGAGCGGAATCTGTGAGGAAAACACTGTTAAGAAGAATGGATAGGATTATAGGACATCTGTTAACACATTGTGGAATGACTTCCATGGTGCAAGAGGAAGCTGTAAAGGGAAAAATCTGTAGAGGAAGACAGAGATTGGAACGCATCCAACAAATAACTGAGGACGTAGGTTGGAAGTGCTTCTTTGAGGTAAAGAGATTGGCGTAAGATAAGAATTCGTGGTGGGCAGCGTGTTTATTTAATATAACATAAGTGGTTGCACGCAATATTTTAGTGCTCTGAATTTTTAAAACGTCTACCAAGTTTTATTTGCTGCCTCTTACTAGGTTTTACGTAGCATCTGTATACGCTACAGATATTTTCCTTTGTTTCTCTCCCTTTACATAGTAATGATGTTATTTTTATTTGTCCGTTTGCTTTACACTTAGATCATGGCTTATTGCCTTTTTTTAAGCATTTAACACGGTTTTTAAAGTTTAATGGCTAAAAAATGGTTCAAATGGCTCTGAGCACTATGGGACTTAACATCTGAGGTCATCAGTCCCCTAGACTTAGAACTACTTAAACCTAACTAGCCTAAGGACATCACACACATCCATGGCCGAGGCCATAAAGTTTAATACATGCTTTTGGTTTAACTGTTGCAGAATTTATTGCTGTTCATAAGCATATTAGTGCGCCCACTCTGAATAAAGGCGTGCTCAGTGCCCTTCGTGTCATCAATGTGTTGGTTGGCCTTCGTCGCACTTGTTTGCTACTCATTGCACATAGAAGTACAATACGTTTCTAGCGATGTCACTTTTTTTATATTCTGTAGCCAAGGTATGTTGTGGCTCTTAAGTTTAAATATTTTAGATATGATTTAACATTCCTTTTTTACTTGTGCATTTCAGTCTTTGCACATTTGTTTAAACATACTTGCTTTAAATGTCTATCTTATTCTGACACTGGCGTGCCAATGGTTTAAGCCTATTTCACTTCTCAAGATGACGGTTTAAACTGGCGAAACGGTAAATTGGACCAAATAATGGTTTTCTTGTGCTACTGACGACCGGTTTTTTTGTCTTTGTCGAAATATTCTGTAGCTGCTGAACTACCACTATGAACTAAATCTTTCTCGATGAACTACGCAAATACGTTTATTGAGAAAGGTCTGAAATCGTGAAATAGGCAATAAATGGCGATGATAATATCTTCTAATCCACACTCCGCAGCTCATGGTTTAGTGGCTAGCGTTGCCTCTGGATCACGGAATCCCGCGTTTGATTCCCAGCCGGGTTGGGGATTTTTCTCTGCCGGAGATGGGTGTTTGTGTTGTCTACATCTACATCTAGATCTACATTCATACTCCGCAATCCACCATACGATGCGTGGCGGAGGGTACCTCGTACCACAACTAGCGTCTTCTCTCCCTATTCCACTCCCAAACAGAACGAGGGGCAAATGACTGTCTATATGCCTCTGAACGAGCCCTAATCTCTCTTATCTTATCTTTGTGGTCTTTCCGCGAAATGTAAGTTGGCGGCAGTAAAATTGTACTGCAGTCAGCCTCAAATGCTGGTTCTCTAAATTTCCTCAGTAGCGATTCACGAAAAGAACGCCTCCTTTCCTATAGAGACTCCAACCCGAGTTCCTGAAGCATTTCCGTAACACTGGCGTGATGGTCAAACCTGCCAGTAACAAATATAGCAGCCCGCCTCTGAATTGCTTCTATGTCCTCCCTCAATCCGACCTGACAGGGATCTCAAACGCTCAAGCAGTACTCAAGAATAAGTCGCATTAGTGTTTTATAAGCGGTCTCCTTTACAGATGAACCACATCTTCCCAAAATTATACCAATGAACCAAAGACGACTATCCGCCTTCCCCACAACTGTCATTGTCCTCATCATTTCACCATCATCCGTGAACGTGACGAGATTGGACTTTGTAACGATTGGGACTTTACAGGGGCGCTCATTTCCGAGCAGTTGAGCGCCGCACAAACCAAACATCATCATCATCATCATCATTCTAATCCACAACCAATGTGCTTTGAATCAAAGGGAGGCTGTACCCGGGTGCATCTGTCACGTAACACCTTTACTGTACAGCATAAAGGGCGAAGGCAGTTAAGCATAAATCCTATGGTCTCAGGGGAGACATTGGCTGCTGAAGTTCCAACTCTCAGTTGGCGGTGCTGGCCACTGACACCAGCGAAACATGAGGCAATCAGAAATATACACATCGGCCGAAAAAGAAACATGGAAAATTATCCTGCGAGTAACAGTTCCAGACCGAAACCTGTAGTATCAATCTTTGGCGTCGCGCCTGGATAGCGCGATTAATCGCAGTGGCATCTGCCTACAGCGTCGTCGTGAATCACTGGCCAGAGACGGAGGGCGTTCTGTTCAGAACTGGTTTAGCGGAACAGGTGTGGAACGGTGCCAGCGTGCCAGGTGCGGCCCGCATCCTGCGGGAACTGTTGTGTATTTTAGAGCCTCGAATCACGCTACGCCCGCTGCCAGCTTCAGTAAGATTCCCTCCAAGTCGGGTTGTCGACCCTAGTCAGGTAATCGAAGTTCTTAGACACATGTCGAGCAGAGTTTCACAACACATGTTGTAACTTTTCCTATACTTTGGCTGTATTCTTGTTTATTCCACCTCCACCACTAGAAAACATATGTGCTGCGTCAAACGAAAACTGCGCACAGAGCAACGTCATTGTTACAACACTGTTACAAAATGTTCAAATGTGTGTGAAATCTTATGGGACTTAACTGCTAAGGTCATCAGTCCCTAACTTTACACACTACTTAACCTAAATTATCCTAAAGACACGCGTGCCCGAGGGAGGACTCGAACCTCAGCCGGGATCAGTCGCATAGTCCATGACTGCAGCGCCTGAGACCGCTCGGCTAATCCCGCGCGGCACTGTTACAAAAGAGGGTACTATTTTGGTGTTTATTAGGTCATGGCAACTTATGTTTATGGGCTGTTGGCGAGTTATGTAGCTTATAATTCATTTCTGTAATTTATTTTATTAATTAATCGACATTTAGAGATTCCACTTCATGCTCATGTCATGTTTTCTGGTATTGTCGCTACATACTCGGTAATGTTTCCGAAAGTACCTGCATGTCGACGTAATTGTCAGAGATTTTCTGAAAAAATATTTAATATTAAAATAAATTTCGAAAAAAGTTTTACCCATATTAATGTATGTGCAATCAAAACAATACTCACTGCTATTCTAACAGCCAATCGTCGTAGTCGTATATAACTTTCTTCTGTCATTTAGGCAGTTCGCACATTTGTCGACATTTCAACTTGCACTTGAGGACGGCTGTGTAGCCGAAATAATAGTTGTGTGAAATAAGTGATTACTAATTTGCAGTTCACTGGCGGAAATTTCTTTCAAAACGGTTGCGTACATAGCGGGAATGCCGTGAATCGGTAGTTATATTTGCGAACTGGCGTACTCGCTCTCTTTTTCCGAGCGAGTCGAGTGCACTTGTACCCGATAACAGACTCACGTGATGAATGGGTTGCGGCAGAGACACGGTGAGTTCGGAAATGACGTCAGAGGACCATGGCGAGTCTAAAGCGAGTATACGGAGCTCATTTCTGAAATATAGAAGCTACTAAAAGGAAATTGCAGCTGCTCGGCGCGCAGCCATTTTAGAGACAAGTGGAAGGGATGTGTCGCCCTTAACAGTACGCAACCTTCCCGCCATGATCTCCTTGGCCTCAACGCATCAATTACGTTATTGTCGTGTAACCACTCCGCCACAGCCGTGCATTATGAACAGATGCAATAGCTATTCTCGAATTGCTGTTCACTGGTGGGAACTAACAAGGTGCCTAAGATATCATCTAACCACCCCCCCCCCCCCCCCCCCACGAAAAACACTATCACACCATAACACCACAGCCTCAGAATTTTACTCTTGGCACTACACAGGCTGGAAGATGATGTTCACCGGGCATTCTCCATACCCACACCAAGCCATCGGATCGCCACATTGTGTACGGTGCTTCGTCACTCCACACAACCTTTTTCCGATGTTCAGATGTTCAATGTTTGCGCTCCTTACACCAAACAAGGCGTCGTTTGGCATTTAACGCTTGATGTTTGGCTTATGAGCAGCGGCTCGACCATGAAATCCAAGTTTTCTGACCTGCCACCTAACTGTCATAGTACTTGCAGTGCATTCTGATGAATTTTGTATTTCCTGTGTGATGTTCTGGATAGGCTGTCTATTACACGTTACGACCAAGTCTCAGAGGTCTCTTGTCAGTCAACAGACGAGGTCCGCCTGTACGCTTTTGTGCTGTACGTATCCCTCCACATTTCCACTTCACTATCACATCAAAAACAGTGGACCTAGGCATGTTTAGGAGTTTGGAAATCTCTCGTACGGACGTACGAGAGATTTGACCTGGCCACTTTCGAAATCCGTGAGTTCCGCGGAGCGCTCCATTCTGCTCTCTCACGAAGCCTAATGACAACGAAGGTCGCTGATACGAAGTACCTGGAGGTAGGTGGCAGCACAATGCACCTGAGAAACGTATGTTTTGGGGGGTGTCCGGATACTTTTGATAACATAGTGTAATTATTTTTTTCATACTGTTGAACCGAGAGAAGTGTATTGGACGGCATTTTTATTTTCTCAGTAGTTTTGCTTTCAATGTGTTACGAACTAATATTTACTGACAATTCGCAAAGACATTCTGCAATTCCGACCACCTTCCATGGTCAGACCCAAACTATCTGTCTACAACCTGCGCTTTTACATCGATTACCTGTATTCCTGTACAGGGAAGGCCCTTTTAATTGGATGTCGATTGCCCATTGTCGGCGAATAAATACGATATTGCAATGCTTGTGTTGTCCAGAGCTACGATTCAGTGTTCTTTCGGTCATGATTGCAAGAACAGAAGAACAAGCTAAGTGAATGTAGTGCAAGTATTTCTATGAAATTTAAAAGTAAAATTATCTGATAGGAATCTCTGTTTCTGTGATAGGTTCTGTGTGATTGGAGACTGTGCTCCTCTGAAATTTTTTACCATTGCTTTTGTTGGAAAATTCAGTAGTTGTTTGAGATGGAATATTTATTCCCTTTACAATTGTTTTGAAAACAGGAAGCTATAGACACAAAACTGTTAACATGTAGGTGAAATGTGATTTATTTGATAGTCTACAGAAATACTTTTCATTAACACTAATGTAAGATGCAATTTTATCAACAAGGATCTCCAAATGCTAGCTTTGTTTGACTGAGTACTTAATTAATGCCATCAACTAAAACTATTGGTGTGAAAATAATAATAACCAAATGGAAAAGACACATTTTATAAATGTTTATAAAGAGTTTAAATGGTTCAAATGGCTTTGAGCACTATGGGACTTAACATCTGAGGTCATCAGTCCCCTAGAACTTAGAACTACTTAAACCTAACAAACCTAAGGATATCACACACATCCATGCCCGAGGTGGGATTCGAACCTGCGATGGTAGCAGCAGCGCGGTTCTGGACTGAAGCGCCTAGAACCGCTCGGCCACAGCAGCTGGCTATAAAGAGTCATAAAATTAATTTTTAAACGATTTTTACAACTATTTTTATGTTGCTAATATCGTAGTTAAGTGTCTTCAGTATGGTTCTTTCGTTGTTTTTACTGTTGTGTCAGTCTGTTCTCTCTGAACACTAATAGAATTTTTAATTTTGTCTTACACTTCAATGTTAGTTATATGATGGGCAGTAATCATCTGCTTCAAAATTTTGCTCTCATATCACTCATATCAAAATCTTGCAGATTATTATGTCAGTATTTATTACAGTAGTATTATTTATTCCGGTAGTATTACGGTATTTATTACATATGTAGTCAGTACTATGAATTATTACTGTAGTGTTACAGTATTTTTTACATATGTGGTCAGAGACAAATTTTACACCGTGCTTGTATAGTGATTGCATTCTGTAGCTGGCAGATGTGATGGCCAGCAGCAGCGCGTAGTTGTCGTGCGGTCTAGGCGTCATGTTACGGATTGCGCGGCCACTTCCGCCAGTGGTTCGATTCCTCCCTCGGGCATGGGTGTGTGTGTGTTGTTCTTAGCATAAGTTAGTTTAAGTAGTGTGTAAGTATAGGGACCGATGACCTCAGCAGTTTCGTCCCTTGGGAATTCACAAACATTTGAACATCCTTGATATTGAGGAAGGAGCGCCGGAAGGAGCGCTGAAAACAAGGAGCGGGGACTCTCCGATTTGTAGCTATGAGGACAACGTCTCTTGTATATATCGTCACCCATGAATTCAATGAATGTGCTCAGTGCAAATGGAACTTTGAAACGTCCCCTTAGAAAAAGTTATGAATTACTGGGCTGATAAACTACTTACATTATTTGATTTTCAAACAGCTGAGCAGAATTGTAGGTACTCAGACATTTCGCTCTTTACTTATTCTGATAAACACTAAACTGACACACAATATTTTTAGCGCAACGAAATCTGACTTTCAATAATGTCTACAAAAGAATGACCCTGACTAACAATAACGTATACCTTTCACGAATTACTTACCTCACAAAAATCTTCTTTACTCGGACTATCGAACTACTGCAATACAGCGAGCGCCAATACTGCCAGCTAAATAAAAAATCCCAGCTACTGAAGGCACTAACTACTGATAGGCATAGTTAGCAAATGAAAGATTTTGATATAGAACAAACAAAGTATTTACCTTAATAGTGTTCAAAAGTTATATATATATATATATATATATATATATATATATATATATATATATATATATATATATCACTACAATAGCGAATATTCCAACAATGCCAACCAGCCGCAGACTGCACAGCAATGCCAGTGATATACAGAGCGCTACGTGACGTTACCAACATTAAAACCTAAACAGCCTACTTACAACTTTGAATTAAATCACTCACTACTAATATTCAAATATTCAACAATTAGTGTTATTTTAAAAACTGTACTAGGACTTAATATGTGACTGATGTATATCAAAAGATTGGATTTGGTTAGAGAATTAAAATCTGGGACCAGATATTGTGAAAACAAAGCATTTTGAATGTTACTGATAATTTCTATTGACCTTTTAATGAAGAAATGTTAATTAACACATCATCTTTTGCGTGAATCGAGGTATTTTCACAAAGCATTTCAACCGAGGTACCTCAGTAGCTCTGAAATGCCTTTTTAAAGAAAGCAATAAAAAGCAAGTTGAGCATGTTCTTGTAACAGACGAGGCTGAATTAAAATTTTTCAATCGTTGTTCATAGAAATAACAGCAGTCTTTACAGCTAAAATAATTTATCTTATGTGGTAAGTAGTTGATTTTCACGTCTTCCCAGAGTGGGCCCTTCTCTGTGGCATTGTCTCCAACCGTCATCATGAAGTCACTGGTCTGAAAATGATATCACATAGATCCAAACCATTCACCTCTTAAGATAAATTATTTTGGTGGTCAAGACCGTTTTTATAATTACAAAATTTGTTGGAATTAGCCACCCCCAGAAAACCTATCATGACACTGTGAGTAGGAAGTTTTCTAATTCAATAAATGTTCATAATGCCGGGCATAATGCCTAGAAGGAACACCGAAAACGAAAATTGACTCACATGAGCAGAACAGGTAAATATAAGTAAAAAGAGTGATAGGAAAAGAGACGATATTTTAAAGCAATTTATTAATAGACTACAATGTCTGTTAAGTTACATCAGAATAAACTCTATGTGAAAATTTAGATTGCGAAAAACAAAATTCTCATCAGTCGTTTAAATATTCATCAAATGAGTGCAATAGATTTTAAATCTACAAATAAGTAGAGAATTCAACAGAACTATACCACAGAGCGCAGGATAGTCTGATTCTAGGTCAGCCAGCTAGGTAACAATGCTAGTATAAGGCATGCAGTTCCACTCGTTCAGTGAGGAAGTGAGTCAGTGATGTGTAAATTCTTGTGTGTTACTCTCCTTTGCTGAATTGTTGATTTAAAAAAGAAAAAAAAGTTCATATGTGTTTGAAATCTTATGGGACTTAACTGCTAAGGTCATCAGTCCCTAAGCTTACACACTACTTAACTTAAACTATCCTGAGGACTAACACACACATCCATGCCCGAGGGAGGACACGAACCTCCGCCGGGACCAGCCGCACAATCCATGACTGCAGCGCCTGAGACCGCTCGGCTCATCCCGCGCGGCGAACTGTCGATTCTACGTGAATACTGATCAACGGCACCAGTGGCGTGCTTCAGGTGACTCCTCGGGAAATTAGTCAATCACTTGTCACCCAACCGAATATGGCAAGAAAGTTAGCGGAAAACCCTGCATAATCGACCATTCATTCCGAAAGAACACACGAGAAAGACCTAAACTACATATTCCGGAAAAATCTCCGATCTCGTATTAAGACACGTGTTTGCAAATACTTTGAAAACGTAGCTACTTACTCTTCTTCACGTAGGAAACAGGTGTCCAGCAACCAAAAGTTTACATACAGGTGGTATCCAGAAAGGGCAGAAACTTTTCCACCAACGAATACCGTAACTTGGCTCCGCGCACCTCTTTCATACCGCAACTTCCTGTCGCCTGGTGCGGACACAGTAATTTCGCGGTGCGACTAGCTGCCGCTCTCCGCCGCATAATCACTGCCTTTGCCCCCGTGAGAGGATCCTCAACGACTTGAAGATTACTCCGCCGCTCCCTGCAGTAAATGCGCCCATTTCGCCAGTCATTTCGGCAATTAAGCCGAGTATGACGTCGTCGTTCATTTGTTATGAGTTTCCGTAGTTCCTCATAAACGCTGCACACGTAGCTGTAAACCTCTACTGAAGTCGCTGACCTCCGAGTCACAACACAGGAAAGTTATTACTGCATCCCATGTGAGCCATCTGCTACAACAGAACAGCTTATAGAAAATATATAAATAAAATTCAGCTTGTCCATAGTATGTTAATTTTCAGTGGAATCTTTGACAGTAGGTGTTTGTTTTGTTCGTCTGAGCGTACAGCAGTTTAAACGTGTTTAACAACAACAGAAGTGTTTGGTTTTTTTCGCAAACCATCACCAGTGGTCGTTGAGTATATACAGTGCATAATATGTTTCTACGTGTCGCTATTTGCAGATTAAAAACAGTTTTTCTATATGAAGTTCGTTCACGATTTACTGATGCTGGTTATGGCTCCTTTTTTTCTTTTCGTTTTTTACATGTCCTGAAGTCGACAGACTTGGTCCCACTTCGCTACGGGACGTTACGCAGACGTCGCCTAGTCACGGGTCCGAAACCGTCTTTCGTGCCTTATTTCACAGAGAGCTTCTTCCTTCATAAATTTAGACAACATTGTCTACGGAGTGCAGCGATCTGTTGCTAACTTTGACTAAAACAACAGTCGTGATCGCAATAAAATTTGTTTATTATTACCGATTTCGGCTTATGTTACTGTGGTATCACTTGAACAACGAGGAGCTTCTAGCACCAGCCACCCTCCTCCCGAACAGGCAATGAAGGACAAAGAGTACCGACCGGCCGCCGTGTCATCCTCAGACCATAGGCGTCACTGAATGCGGATGTGGAGGGGCATGTGGTCAGCACCGGAGCCGCTATTTCTCCGTCGAGTAGCTCCTCAGTTTGTCTCACAAGGGCTTAGTGCAACCCACTTGCCAACAGCACTCGGCCGACCGGGTAGTCACCCATCCAAGTGCTAGCCCAGCCCGACAGCGCTGAACTTCCGTGATCTGACGGGAACCAGCACCAGCCGTTGGGGGCCTAAAAACTCTAGGATGACTTTAAAATAAGCCGAAACCGATAATAATAAAAAAAATGTTTTAACCAGCTACTTCCTTGTTGACAATAAGAGCTGCACTCTTTTTCTTGCTGCATTATTGGTAATGTCTTCGTACGCCTGGAGAAATACAAGTTGCGTGTGTTATGTTAACTTATTCGCTAATCTTTTCTGCTACCGTCCAACTTTCCTATGACGATAGTCGCCACACCACTCTGTAACCCATCTCTCCTCACCTTTATGTCAAAGTAGTAAGTAATTTGTATCCCATTTAGTTGCATGACCGCATTCTATGCCTACGCTCTCACGTTAATGCTATAAAAGGAAGGGTAATTTCATGATGATCATTAAAAACTTTCAAGGGAAATGCATCAATCTGAGGTAAGCAATGTTTGTCTGGAAATGATTGTGTCGAAAGATGTGAGCTAATGAGACGAATTCATTGGTCTGCTAACGATATTTAAAATACAATAACACAAGTTGTTCTGATAATTATGTTTATCTCCAAAATTTAATCAAGATGACAAATTAGTTTATTTATCTGGTGAACTTGAACAGTTTATCAAAGTGATGTCCCCCAGCTTCTGTTAGGGCATATCATAGCAGCACAAGGCTATGTCGTAGTCATTCTCATATTGTCATGAATTGCGAACGTTCCTTTTAGGATACTTGCTGGTCTCGAGAAGTGTCTTTTATTACTTCCCACACGGTCACACAAGAAGAAATCAAGTGGGGTCAGATCAGGTCGACGAGGTGGCCATAGAGAACAATACTTGCTCTTTCTACCGACGTTTGAAGAAGTTGTCTATGTGAAAAGTGAGCATGGTTTCCAACATGTTGGAACAACGTACGAGAGCGAAGGCTGTTATTTGCAAAGGTTTAGTGGAGTTTCTTGCCCTGCAGTTCTCATGATGTACATCCATTTTGGCCTGTTCTACCTGCCATACAACAGCAGTAGGTCCTTGATTTCCAGTTTTCACTCAGCAGGCTGAGTGCACCACATTTCAGTCCTACTTCCAAGGAAAGATTTCCGCCGGAACCGGGAACTCCGCAGTATAGTCAGACGCGTTGACCTCTCACCTGCGAAGGCGGAAAACCAACGGATCTATGCAGCCGATAACATTTTAGTCTCAACGTTTGATTCCTTTTACACGTAAGGACCTATATTGTTTAACCGACGTGTGTCTAATGTATGTGTTAGTGCAAGGCTGTAAGTATCATTTTACTGGTGCATTTAAACTGATTCCGCTATTCGTGCATTTTGCTACACAACAGTTAGCGGCGATAGTGACAGGAACTTTGTGTGAAGTGCTAATATTAAGGCCTTCCAAAGTAAACTTTGGATTGTGAAGAGACAGCTTCTACTTGTCTAAAAGTAACTGCATAGGGACAGTGACTGTAGTGTGGTTGCAGAACTTAGAACTGAGCAGAGAAACTGTGATTTGCTCACTGTAGCGAATATGTTTTCTGGTACGTTATATTTAAGTGCATATATGTTTCTTCTCTTGCTGAAATGTGGGGAAGAATTCCGGGTCTGAAATGTATATTTAGTTCTGTTTTCAGTACGCAATGAAGATGAGCAAGAAAAATAATCATGCAGTCTTCGGGTACATTATTAGTGGCGCCATTGCCACGTGGGTAAATACCCAGGCGTAACGTTGCAAAGAGACTTGATGAAATGTTTAACCTCAATTTGTGATCACTGTTGTGAGTCTGACGTATTGCGGCTCCACAGTGGAGAGTGTGATCTGATTACCACACTTACGTACTCAACAGACAAACGACATGCAGGTTGGTGTAAGCGTTATATCTCCTTAACCTAGCAAATTGATAATCACAGTAATTGAAAATGCTCTCTGATCTCAACACTCTATAAACTGTAAATGAGGGCCATTCTTATTAACAATTTGTTATGAAAATGGGTTAAACTTCCTACCACACATATGCTGGTCCACGTAGGGTCACCTTATTTATAACGGAACGGCGTCACAGTAAGAGCACAATGCTGCAATGCAGAAGAAATCGGTCACGTATAGTATTTAATAGGGGACTTCTGATCTGAAATGTTGTAGAATAACAAAAAAGGGGGCAAACATATCAGTTCTTTTAAACACTGGATTCATTTTCTTTAAATTTCTTCGCAACTAAATGAATATTTTCCCATAACTGAGCCAATCACGACTATTTGCTTGAAGCTCAATGAAAGACAAATCTCTGAAAAAGTCTAACAAATTGTATTCCTCAACGGAATGCATGCTGATGTGCTCAAAAGTACAGTAAATGATAGCTTATAGCTTGAGAGAAGCTCACTTGGGACAAATTTTTCTGATAACAGGTGGCGGAAACCTCTAATTCAACAGAAGATATCTATGGAACCGCGATTAGCTTTCCAAAATTCGTGCAGCTTGCAAATGCAATTTAAAACCGGACCAGAAATGAAAAATAAGTAAAATTGCCGAAGAAACTACACAATTTGCAGAAATGACATCACAAACTCAAGAAACTGTTCGCTTCACCACATTCACCAGAAGATAGCCGTCCACTGAGTCAAAATGAAGCTGATACAAATTGCAACGCTAAGACGAGTGTGTGCCGAGTGCGAAGTCCCAGGACTGCTTTCCAAAATGTATGCAGATGGCAAATGCGAGTTAAAATGGTTTAAATGGCTCTGAGCACTATGGGACTTAACTGCTGAAGTTATCAGTCCCCTAGAACTTAGAACTACTTAAACCTAACTAACCTAAGGACATCACACACATCCATGCCCGAGACGGGATTCGAACCTGCGACCATAGCGGTCGCGCGGTTCCAGACTGAAGCGCATAGAACCGCTCGGCCACAGTGGCCGGCTGAATTAAAACCGGATCGAAGAAACAAAATAACAAAAAATACTGAAAAACAACACCTCCAACGATTGAAAGAAAACTGGGCCAGGCTTTGACCAGGTGACTCTCTCTCGATGTGACCTCCCGTCTCTCTTTCTTACAGGCTTTCCTCTCTGGTCCCATAAAGCACGACTTCGAGAAGTGGCCTTCCAACTTCCGCAACAGAGACGATCAAGAATTACTCTGAACACGCTAAAATGCAGGGAAGGACTGTCCTAATTTCTCCACTATGGCTTACTGCAAATCCGTTAACTGACCAGAGGTACTCTGTATATGATGTGTGACTACTAACTGGATCAGACATTAACGCTAAAGCGCCTCTGCTGATAACTGATTGGCTGACACCGTCCAGACAGTTAGATTCTGGAATTTTCACACACTGAAAATGGCAAAATGCTAGTGACTCGTATTTTTCTCCGTCGACAGGAAATGCAGATTGGTCACACCAGAAATTCTCAAGGGACCTGCGGTTTTTCTGCTCTAACTTCTAATGGCCGTGCAGCCTTGCAGACAACGGAAATCGGCCAGTTTGTGACTCAACAGTTTTGCGGATCAGCAGCCCAATAGGTGGTCTTGAGATGTCCTGTATTTAAAGCGTTGAGACCACCAATATCTCTCACCATCTTCTTGGCTTGTCTCAAGGAAGAGATATTGACGAATATTACTCCAGAAGCCTCAAACTAAGTATTTCCCTCCAGGACAGATATGCGCATTAAGGCGCCAATTTTATTTCTTACTGCAAAGTGATATGTGACATCTCTCTCACAATGAAATGGATGCAGCTGGTAAGGTCAGTCGAAGGTAAGTGAATGGTCGACTTGGTTTGATTGATTATTGTAGGAAAATGGAGCTCATCCATAAAGAAGACTGGGAATCATGGAGTGTTTGGGATACCCATTAGGTCGGATTAACGGAATGCATGAAAGCAATTCAGAGGCGTGCTGTTAGATTATTTTACCAGTAGTTTCGATCGACACGTAGTACAGAATTGCTCTGTGTGAGGTAAGGGGCGAATTGCGGCGCCCTGAAAATATTCTAAGTTAGGAGTTGGCGTGGCCGCACGGGCCGCTCGGCGGGCGCGGGCCGTTCGGCATTCCGACCACGTGGCTCCGGATGTTGGCCGAAGCAAAAGGGGTCCAGCCCGATCGCGTGGCTGGGAATTCCATGTTGACGCTATAGCGAGGACGGTGCTTTGTGTTGATGAAGGAGAAGTATACTGGGTGTTAAAAAGGTATGGCCGAACTTTCGGGAAACATTCGTCACACACAAAGAAAGAAAATACACTCCTGGAAATTGAAATAAGAACACCATGAATTCATTGTCCCAGGAAGGGGAAACTTTATTGACACATTCCTGGGGTCAGATACATCACATGATCACACTGACAGAACCACAGGCACATAGACACAGGCAACAGAGCATGCACAATGTCGGCACTAGAACAGTGTATATCCACCTTTCGCAGCAATGCAAGCTGCTATTCTCCCATGGAGACGATCGTAGAGATGCTGGATGTAGTCCTGTGGAACGGCTTGCCATGCCATTTCCACCTGGCGCCTCAGTTGGACCAGCGTTCGTGCTGGACGTGCAGACCGCGTGAGACGACGCTTCATCCAGTCCCAAACATGCTCAATGGGGGACAGATCCGGAGATCTTGCTGGCCAGGGTAGTTGACTTACACCTTCTAGACCACGTTGGGTGGCACGGGATACATGCGGACGTGCATTGTCCTGTTGGAACAGCAAGTTCCCTTGCCAGTCTAGGAATGGTAGAACGATGGGTTCGATGACGGTTTGGATGTACCGTGCACTATTCAGTGTCCCCTCGACGATCACCAGAGGTGTACGGCCAGTGTAGGAGATCGCTCCCCACACCATGATGCCGGGTGTTGGCCCTGTGTGCCTCGGTCGTATGCAGTCCTGATTGTGGCGCTTACCTGCACGGCGCCAAACACGCATACGACCATCATTGGCACCAAGGCAGAAGCGACTCTCATCGCTGAAGACGACACGTCTCCATTCGTCCCTCCATTCACGCCTGTCGCGACACCACTGGAGGCGGGCTGCACGATGTTGGGGCGCGAGCAGAAGACGGCCTAACGGTGTGCGGGACCGTAGCCCAGCTTCATGGAGACGGTTGCGAATGGTCCTCGCCGATACTCCAGGAGCAACAGTGTCCCTAATTTGCTGGGAAGTGGCGGTGCGGTCCCCTACGGCACTGCGTAGGATCCTACGGTCTTGGCGTGCATCCGTGCGTCGCTGCGGTCCGGTCCCAGGTCGACGGGCACGTGCACCTTCCGCCGACCACTGGCGACAACATCGATGTACTGTGGAGACCTCACGCCCCACGTGTTGAGCAATTCGGCGGTACGTCCACCCGGCCTCCCGCATGCCCACTATACACCCTCGCTCAAAGTCCGTCAACTGCACATACGGTTCACGTCCACGCTGTCGTGGCATGCTACCAGTGTTAAAGACTGCGATGGAGCTCCGTATGCCACGGCAAACTGGCTGACACTGACGGCGGCGGTGCACAAATGCTGCGCAGCTAGCGCCATTCGACGGCGAACACCGCGGTTCCTGGTGTGTCCGCTGTGCCGTGCGTGTGATCATTGCTTGTACAGCACTCTCGCAGTGTCCGGAGCAAGTATGGTGGGTGTAACACACCGGTGTCAATGTGTTCTTTTTTCCATTTCCAGGAGTGTATGTTATGTGGACATGTGTCCAGAAACACTTAATTTCCATGTTAGAGCTCATTTTAGTTTAGTCAATATGTACTGTACTTCCTCGATTCACCACCAGTAGGCCCAATTGAAGGAAGGTAATGTTGACTTCGGTGCTTGTGTTGGCATGCGACTCATTGCTCTACAGTAGTAGCATCAAGCACATCAGTACGTAGCATCAACAGGCTAGTGTTCATCACGAACGTGGTTTTGCAGTCAGTGCAACGTTTACAAATGCGGAATTGGCAGATGCCCATTTGATGTATGGATTAGCACGAGGAAATAACCGTGGCGCGGTACGTTTGTATCGAGACAGATTTCCAGAACGAAGGTGTCCCGACAGGAAGACGTTCGAAGCAATCGATAGTCTTCTTAGGGAGCACGGAACATTCCAGCCTTTGACTCGCGACTGGGGAAGACCTAGAACGACGAGGACACCTGTAATGGACGAGGCCATTCTTCGTGAAGTTGACGATAACCCCAATGTCAGCGTCAGAGAAGTTGTTGCTGTACAAGGTAACGTTGAGCACGTCACTGTATGGAGAGTGCTACGGGAGAACCAGTTGTTTCCGTACCACGTTCAGCGTGTGCAGGCACTATCAGCAGCTAATTGGTCTCCACGGGTACACTTCTGCGAATACTTCATCCAACAATGTGTCAATCCTCATTTCAGTGCAAATGTTCTCTTTACGGATGAGGCTTCATTCCAACGTGATCAAATTGTAAATTTTCACTATCAACATGTGTGGGCTGACGAGAATCCGCACGCAATTGTGCAATCACGTCATCAACACAGATTTTCTGTGAACGTTTGGGCAGGCATAGTTGGTGATGTCTTGATTGGGCCCCATGTTCTCCCACCTACGCTCAATGGAGCACGTTATCATGATTTCATACGGGATTCTCTACCTGTGGTGCTAGCAAATGTGCCTTTACAAGTACGACACAACATGTGGTTCATGCACGATGAAGCTCCTGCACATTTCTGTCGAAGTGTTCGTACGCTTCTCAACAACAGAGTCGGTGACCGATGGATTGGTAGAGGCGGAGCAATTCCATGAGCTCCACGCTCTCCTGATCTCAACCCTCTTGACTTTCATTTATGGGGGCATTTGAAAGATCTTGTCTACGCAACCCCGGTACAAAATGTAGAGACTCTTCGTGCTCGTATTGTGGACGGCTGTGATACCATACGCCATTCTCCAGGGCTGCATCAGCGCATCAGGGATGCCATGCGACGGAGGGTGGATACATGTATCCTCGCTAACGGAGGACATTTGGACATTTCCTGTAACTAAAATGAGCTCTAACATGGAAAGTAAGCGTTTCCGGACACATGTGCACATAACATATTTTCTTTCTTTGTGTGTGAGGAATGTTTTCTGAAAGTTTGGCCGTACCTTTTATAACACCCTGTATGCCCGGAGTGCCAAATATGGCGGATTTTCTGAAACCGTAGTAGCAGACATTTCACAGTTTGTATAGAAATAAATAGTAGCCAGATTAATCATGATACCTCAAAAAGAAACATGTACATTACCATTATTTACACGACGATTCTGTTGGTGTAATCAGATTTTCAACATTTTTATTTGTTTGAAGTTTAGTATTTGACTGTTAATTATACAAGTACCATGCAGTAACGAATTTCCAAAATCTAAGCGGTTCATCCGATTTCTTCGATCTATGCGTCTCTAGAAAGCTATTAGTATAAACCTAAACTGGTATGAATTACAGGCATGTAAGTTGAATAGTACTACTAATCGCGTCAGGCGATAAGCACGCCACAGTAACACGAAAAAACGCTTGCAGCATGCTTATAAATATATTTCTTGATCTATGTCTTTGTTTATACGCTATATATGCTATTCATGAAGAAATTGATCTTTTTTTTACTGTGTTTTAGAAGTAATGTGAAAGAGTTGTTAATAAAAATTGCATATGACTGCGTATTTAACTGAACAGAACTTTATCTGACTGCATGAAAATATTGTTGGAAAATTAATACTCACAATACACATCTCATTGCATGAAAGTTTAGTGGTAAAAATAAATGAAAGTCACCAACCTGCATCTGACTGCGTCTGTGGACTTAGCTCGTGCACTCCTTCCCGTTTAGCCGATAATAAAACATATATTCAACCCAGCCGTAGTGAAATGGCATAAAATTGTCATTCTAGATAACTTTATTCATTTTGGCCCTGTTTAATAATTATTATAAATTCTGTCCTGATCTGAATAACTTGCCAACTGTGCAATGGCATATTTTACTCTGATAAATGAAATTATTAGCTCTACTCATGGGAACTTTACTGTAATGTACCTTTTGGTTCAATGCAAGCACAGGATGTGGAGAACGACATAAGGTGTGACATGAAACTCTAATTTTATCTAAAAAAATATTTATTGTTCAAACTTTTAAGGCACATGTGAAAAACTAAAAAAAACTTCTATAGTATGGATTTACGAGAAAGTTTCACAAAACGCTTATTGCATTAACAATGGGATTTCTATCTAGCTTTTAGCCATTATTTAACCAAATAAAACCTATTTTATTATTTATTCTTTCTAGTTTCCCCAGGTATGTGCCGAGTTTCGCTCAATGTATAGCTTATTATGTGCGTAGCGCCAATTCTTACTTTGATGCTGTCACGACCCTGATGCCTCCTGCAGGCATCTAACCCCGCCTCTAAACACGTCTGCTGTCTCTGTGCATCTCCTCACCACTACTCAAACTTTTACCGTTTGCACCTAGCTTTGTTGGCTGTCAAAGATCTTACTACTCGAAGATGTACCACTCGTCCACTCTTGCGGTTGGTAACTATCGACATTTTTCACTTGCTCTACCCTGATCGAATCTCAGCACGTAACTTTCAAATGCAGCAATCCACTCGACGGGTTTAGAAATCTCATTTTCAGAACCTCCCTGACGTTGGGAAGAAGTTCGTTTATTCCCCTGCCTGTGCCTTAAGTGTCCCACACATTTTTCCACAGTTGTGATACGCGATCTAAGGAGCCTTCACACTTCCATTTGAATACCAAGAGGAAGCATAACTCGCCATGTCGACAGAAACGCACACTAGTTAACCCATGACCGATTCGAAACAGGGGGACGTGGAATTCCAGCAGGGCATAATAGGATACCAAAATTGCGTTTGAGGAGACTAGTAATTTTCTGTGAGACGGTGGTGTAATAAGTCGATAACCTGTAAGCAGTGAGAGTTGGCAATACTCTTTTAGGATTTAACCCTAGCATTACCAACGTATTTTTTGTTACATGTAATACCAACAGGGGGGCCTCAAAGGCCCATAAAGAATACCACAATTTATTTTATCATAAATCAAGTTTATTTACTTCTGATACCTCTAATAACAATTCAAAATGCTTAGACATTGTTTTTGTATACTGGATAATAAAAGATGTTATTATAATAGGAATAAAATGAACAAATCACGAGATTCAGTTTATATATTTTTTTGGAGTAATGTTTCAAAATAGTGTTTTCTTATAAAAACGACTTTTTAATTCGATACACTACATGAAGCAAACAAAATTTACTGTCTCATTCTGCAACGCATTTTTCACACAACACTGTCTTCCTGCAGTGTTTCCCACAGACGTGTTTGTGGCACTGAGAGCAGGTAACAATTGACTTTCCGAGATTGTTGTACTTGATCTTTTTAGATGCAGCTTCTTGGCAGCATAGGTGGCACCGTCCACGTGTTCCTGGTTCTGCTGTTGACGATGATGGTTCTACAGAGCAGCTGAGCTTCCGTTGTGTGATGCTTTCCATTGCCATTATTACTGGCTTCTGAAGTCCATACAAATTTTGTGCCCGTTTATCTACTTGAGATCTTATTAGTTCGAGACCTAAGTTAGTGATAAAAACCCTTCTGCGGTTTAGCAAATTATTTTTCCAATCCGGAAAGTTGAGGAGGAAGAGTGAATATGCATTTATTGCTGCTATGTCAATGACTGTGTAGAAGAGGGACAAAGGCCATCTTCTTGTCCTCTCTTTGTGCTGTAGTGTCTTGCCATCTGGTCTATGGTGTCCATGCCTCCCTTTGTAGAATTATAAAAAAAAGATTTATGTTAATCTTTTTTGAGTCTTCATTCAACACCCCTTCTGAGTGATAACTTGAAAGCATCAACAGCAGTCGCTTTGGCTTCTCGCGGACTAGCGTTGATGCAAGAGTAACTGGTGGCCTCTGTGTCTGAGGGTCAGTATAAGCAAAGATGGAAGAGTGTAAACTGCGGCCAGTTGCAGTCTTCAGCTCTTCAGGTATGTGTCGTCTGTTAGACTGTAGGGTGCCAACAAGTG
This sequence comes from Schistocerca gregaria, assembly GCF_023897955.1. NCBI lineage: Eukaryota > Metazoa > Arthropoda > Insecta > Orthoptera > Acrididae > Schistocerca > Schistocerca gregaria. The sequence continues at coordinate 435,545,116 of NC_064924.1, forward strand.
TGAGGTGAAAATCATTCCATAGAGTCTCAGCAAGCTCCACTGAAGTATAGTACCGATCTGTGGTAACATTACGGCCTGATTTTTCAATAGGTTTTATTAGTCTCTTTACAATTTCCATCGGTCCATTTGAATGCTGTGTATTTCCTGACTTGCCTGTATAGATGTCCATGCTGATCACATATCTAGTCTCAGAATCAGACAGCATTCGAATTAGAATGCCGTATTTTCCAGGTTTTTCTTTTAGAAACACCTTGAATGGACAGCGACCACGGAACAAAGACAACATCTCATCCACTGTTGTATGTAGACCAGGAATGAAATACAATGGAAGTGAAGAATTGAAGCTTTCAAAAATTTCCCTCATTGGAGCAAACTTGTCAGTCTGGCGACGAATTTCTCTTGTGTTCTTATCATCAAACCTCAATATTTTAGTCAATTCGAAAAATCTGGTCCGACTCATTGATCCATAGTACACTTGTCGGCTCTGAAGCAAAGACCATAATCTTGGACAGGTATCTTATTGTCATGATTTGAACCCATGATTAGCAAGAGTCCAATATAACAAAATAACTCATCTTCATCTGTGTGCTGAATACCTAGTCGAGAAGCCTCTTCATTTGAGTGTAGTTTTATTAGATTCATAATTTGAGGTGTCAAAAAGAGCTCTATAGCCTCTTTCGGAGACGCAATTCTTCCTTGTTGTCCTAGCCCCATTCTTTCTCGCACTATATTTTGTACAGAACGCAGCAGCAGAAACACTGAAAATAACAATGGTCCGCTTCATAATAATATGTCTGAAGGCAACAATGCCAAAATTAGTTTCATGGTAAGAATTTGAAACGAAAGACTCAACCTCGTAAATCTTTCCTTGCTATTACCAACAGGTGGGCTTCTAAGGCCCACAGAGAATTAAATCAAGTAAATGAATTTTAATTACATTTTTATTCCGAAATTCTGTAATGACTCAATAGTACAATCAATAACGAACAATTACCTTTGCTTTCAAGTTCATATATCAAAGGGTGTGGATACAACATAGAAAAACTGAGTCAGTGGGCCTACGAGGCCCCCCGTTGGTAATGCTAGGGTTAAAGGTTGGCTAAAGCGCGGATACACAAGCTCTGGAATCTAATATATTGTTGTCGCGCTTCGCAGCGCACGGATTAACTAGTGGCTGTTTGGAAGCCAGTGTAGGTGCCTGCCTGCTGTGGTGCGCACGTGTGCTGGGCGAGGGGTCGTCGCCGAGCTGCTGTACTGCCGTGTCCGCCAGCAGCGACACAGGATTTGGTATTAAGCTGATATTTTTTTTATAATTTGTAGCGCGTTTATTAATTTAAAGAAAAGGGCTTGTGTATGTGCGTAGCAGCAGATGGTAATTTTGATAATGATAGGAGTTGAATTCTTAAGGGAAACTATTGTTAGGCGAATAGATTAAGTATTGATTTTTGTCATTGATTTCTTTTGTAATTGTCAGGAAATTGTTTCACTATGTATTCAATTGAGAAGTATTTCAGTCTGTCTCAAGAGTTTGATTAATTTGTAATATTGATTTAATGCCACTGGAGGCAGATTTACATACGAACCGATCCTTCAAAGAGCTTCTAGCGTTTTGTTAATTGAATGAGAAAGAATCACCTCCAGAATATAGTTTTTGGAAAAAAGGAATTACTTCTTTGGGTTATCATGTATCGAGTCTAGATTTGACCAGGCCCTTTCTCTTGAATTATGTGTAGTTGTAGTAAGCAGCAGCAGCCGCAGCAACAGCAGGAGCCGCCATACAGAACATGCATTGCAATCAGCATGTATAATAGTTTTTGTATGTTTTTTTTTTTTAAATAATGGAATGCAGAAGATCAAGCAGTGGTAGCAGAAAGACCAACTAAGTTATTTGTTGCGCTCAGGACCAATTAAAAAAAAAGTTTAGGCGATCTCTGTAATAGTATAGTTGAAAAGAGTAAGAGCACGAGATTTTCAGTAGAAAACACGAGATAAGGTAGAGCTCGCGACTTTCAGCAGTACGCAAATATTATTGGATTGTTTGCTTTTAATCATAACACGGGAATCGGTTTACGGAGAAGTGACAGAATAACGCATAAAGATGATACATTTGCCGTTTTTCCTGAACATCTGTGTTGTCATTCCTGAATTTCCCTGTATGAGTGACAGACTTGTTCTAACCGGCCGTTTAATGAGTGCTGTGAGCACGTGAGGTAACTCTGCGCCAATGTTAGCGCCATTACAAAAGGTGTAATGTAGACCAGACTCGCACGAGGCTATCGGGACAGATCCGATGAACACACACACACACACACACACACACACAAGAACACACATACTATGAAGTCACGCTTGTCTGGCTGAATAACCATCCCCTGTAACTCAGCGCCTCTGCTATCGGGCCAGGCGCATCTACCGAGCTGTGAATGCAAATACGACATTCTTTCTAATTCGCGAGTAATATAATTTCCGGCCCGCGGGTCGCTTATCTTAACGTATGGTGTTGGTCCGCCGGCCGTGTTTATAAATAAGGCAGTTGGGAACAATAGTGCGGTGGCAGCGGCAGCAGCTGCGCTGCGGCATAAATACGCGCGAGGGCGGGCATAGAGCGGCGCGCAGAAATAGCCGGCAGCGTTATTCCCAGAGCGCAGTGCGGGGGCATTATTCAGGGGCACGGCCTCCATCCACTCCCACCCATCCCTCACATCGACTTCAGCACAACATTCAGGATTACACAAAGTTCTTTCAAGTTTCTTGTTGCTGTTGCTGACGAGTCTCCCAGGCTGTAAGGCCATGGTTGAAGAAACATCGTGGTCCCTTCCGTTTCGTCTAGATCTGAGCTCCACGTCATCAGAAGTGCTCCTGGCGACGCTGAGTCTTGCTGACTGACGAGTCGGGAGCATCGGACTGGCTGGGTTTTGATCCATTTGTCATCCTGAGAAACTCTGCCTTCCGCTTAAGTAACCTGTGGTTTCAAAACTGGCGAGAATATGTGCAGTGGCTTCAGGGTCCTGTCCCCGGATTTATGTTTGCACTGATAAAGGTGAATTTCTGATGGTTGTGAGACTTTTACTGACATGCTAAACGATGATGTTGTTGCCTGTTGTCTCTGAATTGACGATGAACGGTGGTGATGAATATCTTGCGATGGGAATGTTCTTCTTCTTCAAACGAATTGATGAGATGAAATTGTGAGTTACGGCATTTGTTATAGAATAAGGAATTTCTGTATAATCAAGTGATAATTGGTGGGGTGTTCCCGCACGATGCGAATGTGCTGGTTGCTTGGTGCATCTGAGATGATGCGAAGTGGCCTCTTCTGGACTCTTTCGATTTCAAACACATTTTATTTCTTATTATAGAAGCTTTTTCACCTAGATCGCGTAGAAATACGCAATTATTACTAGTTTCAGTGAAATTAAATCGCCATCTTCAGAATATTCGTATCATTATAGTCTCTATAAGCTGTTCTACTTAATATATACAGTCGCCGAAATGGATTAGCTGCATAAGCTTCTCTAATAAGAAGAACAACCGTGTTTTGATTCTGTGATCGCCTCCACTACAGCACAAAATTCAAGTAATTTTGTCGATTTTGTACCGGTAGGTGTTTGCCGCCATGCACTGTACTTCTGAGGTGTGTAGCAGCACTAGTAGGATGGCCGTTTGTCAGATACATGTTTTAGCCCTTGTAGATAGTGTGTACCCAGAAGCAGATATAGACTCAGACCACAATATAGTAGTGATGAAGAGTAGGCTGAAGTTCAAGACATTAGTCAGGAAGAATCAATGCGCAAGGAAGTGGGATATGTTTGAAGTTCTCTAACGCTATAGATACAGCAATAAGGAATAGCGCAGTAGGCAGTACAGTTGAAGACGAATGGACATCTCTAAAAAGGGCCATCACAGAAGTTGGGAAGGAAAACATAGGTACAAAGAAGGTAGCTGCGAAGAAACCATGGGTAACAGAAGAAATACTTCAGTTGATCGCTGAGCAGAGGAAGTACAAACACGTTATGGGAAAATCACGAATACAGAAATACAAGTCACTGAGGAATGAAATAAATAGGAAGTGCAGGGAAGCTAAGACGAAATGGCTGCAGGAAAAATGTGAAGACATCGAAAAAGATATGATTGTCGGAAGGACAGACTCAGCATACAGGAAAGTCAAAACAACCTTTGGTGACATTAAAAGCAACGGTGGTAACATTAAGAGCGCAACGGGAATTCCACTGTTAAATGCAGAGTAGAGAGCAGATAGGTGGAAAGAATACATTGAAAGCCTCTTTGAGGGTGAAGATTTATCTGATGTGATAGAAGAAGAAACAGGAGTCGATTTACAAGAGATAGGAGATCTAGTATGAGAATCGGAATTTAAAAGAGCTTTAGAGGACTTACGGTCAAATAAGGCGGAAGGGATAGATAACATTCCGTCAGAACTTCTAAAATCATTAGGGGAAGTGGCAACAAAACGACTATTCACGTTGGTGTGTAGAATATATGAGTCTGGTGACATACCATCTGACTTTCGGAGCCGGCCGCGGTGGTCTCGCGTTTCTAGGCGCGCAGTCCAGAACCGTGCGACTGCTACGGTCGCAGGTTCGAATCCTGCCTCGGGCATGGATGTGTGTCATGTCCTTAGGTTAGTTAGGTTTAAGTAGTCCTAAGTTCTAGGGGAATTATGACCACAGCAGTTGAGTCCCATAGCGCTCAGAGCCTTTTTTTTTCGGAAAAGCATCTATGAAGCGTCCCCTTAGAAAAATTTATACACGACTGTGCTTAAACTGAAGCACAATATTTTTGGCGCAACGCAATCTGACTTCCAAAAATCCCTACGAAAGAATGGCCCTGACTAACATTAACCTATACGTTTCACAAATCACTTACCTCACAAAAATCTTCGTTACTCAAGCTACTGCAATACAGCGAGCGCCACTACTGCCAGCTAAAAGATTCAAACTACTGAAGGCACTAACTACTGATAGGCATAGTTAGCAAATGAAAGATTTTAATAGAGAACAAACAATGTATTTACCTCACTAGTCATAATATATATAGCAGTTCATGACACCAATTCTTACAAATTTCAAAACTCCGCCATCTCTCTCCCCACGTCCACCACTGCTGGCGGCTCACCTCCAACTGCGCAACGCTACGAGCTGTTAGCATCCCGCTGCCGCTGCTCAACACTACAATGGCAGACAACAATGAAAACTAAACACAGACTGCACACGGCACAGCCAGTGATTTTTCATACCGAGCGCTAAGCGGCGTTACCAATAAGAAAACCTAAACAGCCTACTTACACATCATCCACACAATTCCGAAGACGGCAAGAGCTGACAAGTGCGAGGATTATCGCACAATCAGCTCAACAGCTCATGCATCGAAGCTGCTTACAAGAATAATATATAGAAGAATGGAAAAGAAAATTGAAAATGCGCTAGGTGACGATCAGTTTGGCTTTAGGAAAAGTAAAGGCACGAGAGAGGCAATTCTGACGTTACGGCTAATAATGGAAGCAAGGCTAAAGAAAAATCAAGACTCGTTTTTAGGATTTGTCGACCTGGAAAAAGCGTTCGACAATATAAAATGGTGCAAGCTGTTCCAGATACTGAAAAAAAGTAGGGGTAAGCTATAGGAAGAGACGGGTCGTATATAATATGTACAACAACCAAGAGGGAATAATAAGAGTGGACGATCAAGAACGAAGTGCTCGTATTAAGAAGGGTATAAGACAAGGCTGTAGCCTTTCGCCCCTACTCTTCAATCTGTACATGGAGGGAGCAATGATGGAAATAAAAGAGAGGTTCAGGAGTGGAATTAAAATACAAGGTAAAAGGATATCAATGATACGATTCGCTGATGACATTGCTATCCTGAGTGAAAGTGAAGAAGAATTAAATGATCTGCTGAACGCAATGAACAGTCTAATGAGTACACAGTATGGTTTGAGATAAATCGGAGAAAGACGAAGGTAATCAGAAATAGTAGAAATGAGAATAGCGAGAAACTTAACATCAGAATTGATGGCCACGAAGTCAATGAAGTTAAGGAATTCTGCTACCTAGGCAGTAAAATAACCAATGACGAATGGAGCAAGGAAGACATCAAAAGCAGACTTTCTATGGAAAAAAAGGCATTTCAGGCCAAAAGAAGCCTACTAATATCAAATACCGGCCTTAATTTGAGGAAGAAATTTCTGAGGATGTACGAGGGTCGGTCAAAAAGTAATGCCTCCCATTTTTTTTCTACTTAAAAAAATTAAGTTAAGTGAAAAATTTGAATTTGGCGCCATTCCTCAAACCTTCTTCTACAATCCACTGCAGTAGTAACTTTCTGTGTCAACAGGTGGCAGCACAGCAGAAGTTTGTAAGATGGCCGACATCGATGTTCGTTTGAGACAGCGTTGTGTGATTGAATTCTTGAATGCAGAAGGTGAAACGCCCATACGCATTCATGAAAGACTGAAGAAGGTGTATGGTGTTGTGACAGTGGATGTCAGCACTGTTAGACGATGGGTTCGTCGTTGTAAGGAAGCTGAAGGGCAAACACCGTTGACTGACGAAAAGCGGAGCGGCAGGCCGGTGAGTGCAGTGACTCCACACAACATTCAGCAAGTTGATGACATCATTCGTGGTGACCGTCGGGTGACTGCAGATGAAGTGTGTCGCATTATTTCTCTTAGTAAAGGCAGTGTGATCACGATTATTAAACAATGGGGGTACTCAAAAGTTTGTACACGGTGGTTTCCAAGAATGTTAACCGATCAGAATAAAGAGGCAAGGAAAACAATAGCCTCCCAACACATGCAGCGCTTCCGTTTGGAAGGAGATGAGTTTCTGAAAAAAATTGTGACCGGGGACGAAACATGGGTGCATTTTTTTGAACCCGAATCAAAGAGGCAGTCAATGGAGTGGCGTCACACAAGCTCGCCGAGGAAGAAAAAATTCAAAACTGTGCGATCGGCAGGGAAAGTTATGGCAACAGTTTTCTGGGATACAGTGGGTGTGATTCTGGTTGATTTTTTGGAGCAGGGATGCACAATAAATTCTGTTCAATACGTCACAACCCTCAAAAAACTTAAAGCACGTCTTCAGCGAGTTCGCCCAACAAAATCAATGGCAGATGTTCTTCTTTTGCATGACAATGCAAGACCACACACCAGTCGTCACACCTCTGACGAGATTGTCAAAATTGGATGGGAAGTTTTGCCTCATCCCCCATACAGCCCTGACCTGGCACCTTCAGACTTCCATCTGTTCGGGCCACTAAAAGAAGCTCATCGTGGGATTCATTTTGAAGATGAGGAGGCCATCAAAACATCCGTGCGTCAATGGCTTAGGAAGCAGAGCTGTGATTTTTACCGTGCTGGGATACATGCCCTTGTTCAAAGATGGACCAAAACTGTAGAGATGGGCGGAGATTACATTGAAAAATTACAAAATGATCCTCAATGTTGTGGTTTTCAACCTATGTAATTGCATTTAAATTTCCTGACAATTAAACGAAGAAAAAAAAATAGGAGGCATTACTTTTTGACTGACCCTCGTACGTCTGGAGTACAGCATTGCATGGTAGTGAAACATGGACTGTGGGAAAACCGGAACAGAAGAGAATCGAAGCATTTGAGATGTGGTGCTATAGACGAATGTTGAAAATTAGGTGGACTAATAAGGTAAGGAATGAGGAGGTTCTACGCAGAATCGGAGAGGAAAGGAATATGTGGAAAACACTGATAAGGAGGAGGGACATGATGATGGGACATCTGCTAAGACATGAGGGAATGTCTTCCATGGTGCTAGAGGGAACTGTAGAGGGTAATAACTGTAGAGGAAATCAGAGATTGGAATACGTCAAGCAAATAATTGAGGACGTAGGTTGCAAGTGCTACTCTGAGATGAAGAGGTTAGCACAGGAAAGGAATTCGTGGCGGGCTGCCTCAAACCAGTCAGTAGACTGATGACAAAAAAAAAAAGATAGTGCGTGTAGCTGATAAAGCCTGACATGTGCTTTGTAGGAAGCCTCTGAGATGTTTGTCCGAAGGTTAGTGCCTTACAAGTTTTGGTTCTATTTTCCATGGCAGGTCCTGATCGCTTATATGCATATTTCTGATTGGCGACTGCCTCTTTGTGGTGAAGAGTATTTCGTGGAATTTCTCTGCGCTTATTTCTGAATCGGACGTCTCCTTTATAGAGGAGCTACACTTTCCTAGAGCCCTCCTAATAAAACGACAAATCCAGTGAACATGGCTCTGTTTTTCTTCAGTCTTGTTTCCTTTGTCAATCGCAACGTCACAGTACTCCACTGGTGACGTTACCTCTCCCAAAGCCAAACTGATCGTTGCCTAACATATGCTCAATTTTCTTTTCTATTCTTCTTTACGTCATTCCTGTCAGAAACTGGGATGCTTGAGCTGTTAAGCAGATTGTGCGATAGTTCTGGTATATACCGGCCCCAGATACGTTCGGAATAATGTGGATGATGTTTTCTCCGGATGTCTGATGGCATATAGCTAGCATCAAAAACCAATGTAAGTAGTCGTTTGTTGCCATTTGCACCAAATATTTTAGAAATTACTTATCCCTTTTGCCTTATTTGACCTCAAGTCTTGAATAGCTCTTCTAAATTCTGATTTTTAATACTCGATCACTTATTCCTTTCCTGCTGATTCTTGTTTCTTCTTGTGCCACGTTATCAGACAAATCGTTCCTCTCAAAGAGGGCTTCAGTGTACTCTATCCACCCAACCGCTCTCTCCTCCGCTTTTAACAGTGGAATTCTCATTTCAGACTTAGGGTTACCACCTTTGCTTTCAGGTTCACCGAAAGTTGTTTTGACTTTTCTATACGCTGAGTCATGCCCTACAACACTTTTTCGATTTCTTCACTTTCTCATGCAGGCATTTCGTCTTAGCTTTTCGGCACTTCCTACCTATTTCATTCCTCAGCGACTTGTATTTCTGTATTCCTGAATTCTTCTCTCATCAATCAACCGAAGTATTTCATCTGTTACCCATAATTTTATTGCAGTTAACTTCCTTGTACCTATGCTCTTCTTTCCAACTTGTGTGATAGTCCTTTTCAGAGATGTCCATTCCTCTTCAGATGAACTACCTACCGAGCTTCTCATTATCGCAGTGTCTTCTGCCTCAGAGTACTTCAAATGTATCTCTTCATTGTTTAGTATCTCTGTATTCCATATCTTTGCGTATTGATTCTTCCTGACTAGTCTCTTAAACTTCACTCTACTCTTTATCATTACTAAATTGTGATCTGAGGCTATATTTTTTGGTTTACAGTTTTTATCCGCCACAGCAACCCTTAGTACCATGGAAGTTATTCCGTGATGTCTTGACAGATGTCCTACCATCCCGCCCATTTTTCCCTTCAGTGTTTTCCTCACCGATTCTCTGGAGAACCTCCTCATTCCTTATCATTTAACTCAATTTTCAACATTCGTCTGTAGCACCACATCTAAAATGATCCCCCCCTCTCCCTTCGATTTTAATCCCCCATACTATTACATTACCCGTTCAATATCCTCATATACTTTTTGCATCTCTCCATCTGCAGCATACGACTTCGACATGTAAACCCGTAAACGACTACTTTTTGGTGTTGTTTTGCTGTCGATTCTGATGAGAACAACCCTATCACTGAACTGTTCGTAGTAACTCATTCTCGGCTATACTTTTAATTTCATAAGGCATCCTATTCCTACTATAACATTTCCTGCTGTTGCTGCTGCTTCTGTTGATAGTACCCCATACTCGACTGACCAGAAATCCTTGTATTCTTTCCATTCCACTTCATTGAACTGCGCTGTATCTATATTGAACCTTAGGATGTCCCTTTCAGTTTGCAGCATCCCTGCCACGTTCAATCTTCTGACATTCCATGATCAGTCTCGTAGAATGTTACCCTTTGATTGTTTATTCCATCTTTTTCTAATGGTCACTTCCATTTTGACAGTTCCCTCACAGATATCCGAATGGGGACTAGTCCGGAATCTTCTGCCGATTGAGAGATCATCACGGCGCCTTTTCAGTCACAGCCCAAATGTCCTGTGCTTACGGATTATGCATCTTTAATTCAGTGGTTTCCATCACCTTTTGCATACTCATGCCAGAGGCGTAACGTACGAATTTCGCTCTACAGTGGTGAACCTTTGGAGGAGCCGTTGCGAGAACAGCGCGGCAGTTAGGTTTATATTTAAAACTGCACTAGGCCTCGTGTGGTTCGTACTATTTTAACAGACAGGCTTACTTCGAGCAGACTGCGGCTGTGTTAGAATGGAGAGCATCTGCCGTAATACTCGTTTCACGAAGTTATTCTATTTGATCCATTCATTCCACGAGTCTGTATCATCCTGTTTTCCAGTTTGTTGTATTGCGGTTCGCTAGTAGCCCACTGAGGATTCAACACAATATAAGCCATACATGGCACAAAGTATAGTATTAAATAATACTGTATGTGTTCTGCGACCTTGCAAGTAAGAAATCTTTGTCATTTGTTGAACGTTGCTGAGCAATCTTGTCCCAAGTGACGGCTGAGTGCTTTTGGCATCCACTGAACAATTCGAGGTTGGGAACCTGGGATCGGAGAAGCCTGCTTAAGGAGATAGTGGTCCATGGGGCGAACAGCCCTATCGAGATTGGTACTACATATTTTCAATCGGGCGAGTTTGGTGGCCAGAGGAGTGAGGTAAGTGCATCCTGACGCTCTTTCAACTGCACACGTCACTGCGAGCTGACTGACATGTTGCACTGCCTTGCTGGTAGGTGCCAACGTATCAACGAAAACGAATCGTACTTAGGGATGGACATGGTTCCTAAGGATAGATGCTTACTTTTGTTCCTTTCAGAATGTCGACATCACCCAAGGAAGCCACGAAAGCAGTCCCCAAAGTGTAACGCTTGCTCTTCCGGACTGGACAGCCCCTGTGATTGTTGGACGGTTTGCTTTCAGTCCGATGGAGCATAGAAGGTGATCCATCAGGAAAGGCCATCTGGCGCTACTCAGTGAAGTCCCAGTTACTGTACTGCTGTACTTACAGCCCTTGCCGCCAACGAATAGCAGTCAGGATTAGAACACGAACGAGGCGCCTTCTGCGGTGGCTCACATGGAGCGACGTTCATCAACAGCCATAGAAGAGGGATTTTTGGTAGCCCCTTGGTTCATCTGGACGATTAGCTTCTCAACAGTCGCACGTCTGTTCTTCGGTAAACACTTTCGCAGTCGTCTTTCACCTCTATGTCCCAGCACGTTACAAACTTAGCCGTTTCGAAAATGTTTCCACCCTTGCCCGGCAGGCCAATGGTCAAGAGGCCTTTTGGACGTCAGATGGATCGCTCCGCTACCGCCATAAGGTGACGACTGCACTGTTTTCCGCGTGTCCCCCCCCCCCACCCCCCCCCCCCTCCACCCCCTTACACACATTTGTCACTGCTCGTGCTGCCAATTGTCGTCTGTGAGTGGTTATTGCAAGCTGACGTCGAACACAGGCTGTGGTCACATTAATGTGGTTGGACCGTCTACTATTGACACCGTGTATTTGTTTGCGTCATAAGATCAGTTAATTTCGAAGGCTAAGCCTTACCACATACTGTACTTACGCCTAGGTCTCCCTCTGTAATTTACGGTACCTCCACCCTAGTATCTTACTTCCCTTCTCCATCAGATTAGCTATTCCTTGGTGCCTAAAGATATGTAATTATTAAATTGTTTGTGGTCTTGACAAACATAAAATGAAACGATTTAATTTCATCTATGACATCTGCAGCCCATTTTTTCTTCACGCAATAAGTTTAATGTCTATTTTCCACTCTAGATAAATGCTTACAGAAAAGATTTCTTAAACATGAATGTTATTTTCGATAGTATCACATTATAGTTTGTAGGAAATGTTTTCTTTTTGTTTTCATTTCGTGTTTAATAACTTATTTACTTGTGCCGTCGTCAGTCCTCATTTTGCCGAAATAGCAAACTTCTCGCATATCATTTCCTGACTTATATTGTATGTTAACCGGGGACCTAGAAACGACGGAGAGGCTAAGTCTCCACCGCAGCCGCAGTGGTCCACAACCCCACGACGACTACAGCAGTCCATCCCTCCGCTGCTCCACATCGAACCCAAGGTTATTGTGCGGATCGGCGCCCGGTGGACCCACTCACGGAACGTCTCACACCAGACGAGTGTAACCCCTATGTTTGCGTGGTAGAGTAATAGTTGTGTACGGGTACGTGGAGGCCTTGTTTGCGCAACAATCGCCGACGTAGTGTAGCTGTAGCGGAATAAGGGGAACGAGCCGACATTCGCCGAGGCAGATGAAAAACCGCCTAAAAACCATCCACCGACTGGCTGGCTCACCGGACCCTGACATAAGTCCGCCGGGCGGATTCGTGTCGGAGACCAGGCGCTCCTTCCCAGTCCGAAAAGCCGTGCGTTAGATCGCACGGCTAGCCGGGCGGGCTTTCCTGACTTACTCGACTCCACTCTGCCACCTTTCAAATCCTTGCGCCAAAGTACCTTAACACATCGAAAGAGGAGCCAGAGCTAAACTGCGCAGCTGTTTGATAACTTTGAGTGAATGGAATCGGTGGGAATACGTATTTGTGGTGTATCTAAACTGAAAGAAAGGATGGGTTGATAAGAGATATCTTTAGACATCTGGTTGTTAATTAGGTGATTAAGGGAAGAGTGGTGAATGGGAGGGGGGGGGGGGGCGTTGAAATTATTCAAATGACTCTGAGCATTATGGGACTTAACATCTGAGGTCATCAGTCCCCTAGAACTTAGAACTACTTAAATCTAACTAACCTAAGGACATCACAGGCATCCACGCCCAGGCAGGACTCCCGCGCCCGTGTTCCCGGGTTCGATTCCCGGCGGGGTCAGGGGTTTTCTCTGCCTCGTGATGACTGAGTGTTGTGTAATGTCCTTAGGTTGGTTGGTTTTAAGTAGTTCTAAGTTCTAGGGGAATGATGATCATAGATGTTAAGTCCCATAGTGCTCAGAGCAATTTGACCGCATTTGAACCCGAGGCAGGGTTCGAACCTGCGGTTCTGGACTGAAGCGCTTAGAACCGCTCGGCCACCGCTGCCGGCTGCGGGGGGGGGGGGGGGGGAGGGTAAATATATATATAGAGGAAGAGTAAGCCTTAACTGCGGTAAGAGACTTCACGTGCATATAGGTGGCAGCAGTAAGGCAGGGATAAGGGGGGCTTGTGTGGATTCGCAAAACTGAAGTGCGATATCTACACTTTCCTGTTTCACCACACGCGGTAAGTAACAGAAATGTTTTACGAGGGTCGGTCAAAAGTAATGCCTCCCATTTTTTTTCTACTTAAAAAAATTAAGTTAAGTGAAAAATTTGAATTTGGCACCATTCCTCAAACCTTCTTCTGCAATCCACTGCAGTAGCAACTTTCTGTGTCAACAGGTGGCAGCACAGCAGAAGTTTGTAAGATGGCCGACATCGATGTTCGTTTGAGACAGCGTTGTGTGATTGAATTCTTGAATGCAGAAGGTGAAACGCCCATACGCATTCATGAAAGACTGAAGAAGGTGTATGGTGTTGTGACAGTGGATGTCAGCACTGTTAGAGGATGGGTTCGTCGTTGTAAGGAAGCTGAAGGGCAAACACCGTTGACTGACGAAAAGCGGAGCGGCAGGCCGGTGAGTGCAGTGACTCCACACAACATTCAGCAAGTTGATGACATCATCCGTGGTGACCGTCGGGTGACTGCAGATGAAGTGTGTCGCATTATTTCTCTTAGTAAAGGCAGTGTGATCACGATTATTAAACAATTGGGGTACTCAAAAGTTTGTGCACGGTGGGTTCCAAGAATGTTAACCGATCAGAATAAAGAGGGAAGGAAAACAATAGCCTCCCAACACTTGCAGCGCTTCCGTTTGGAGGGAGATGAGTTTCTGAAAAAAATTGTGACCGGGGACGAAACATGGGTGCATTTTTTTGAACCCGAATCAAAGAGGCAGTCAATGGAGTGGCGTCACACAAGCTCGCCGAGGAAGAAAAAATTCAAAACTGTGCGATCGGCAGGGAAAGTTATGGCAACAGTTTTCTGGGATACAGTGGGTGTGATTCTGGTTGATTTTTTGGAGCAGGGATGCACAATAAATTCTGTTCAATACGTCACAACCCTCAAAAAACTTAAAGCACGTCTTCAGCGAGTTCGCCCAACAAAATCAATGGCAGATGTTCTTCTTTTGCATGACAATGCAAGACCACACACCTCTGACGAGATTGTCAAAATTGGATGGGAAGTTTTGCCTCATCCCCCATACAGCCCTGACCTGGCACCATCAGACTTCCATCTGTTCGGTACACTAAAAGAAGCTCATCGTGGGATTCATTTTGAAGATGAGGAGGCCGTCAAAACATCCGTGCGTCAATGGCTTAGGAAGCAGAGCTGTGATTTTTACCGTGCTGGGATACATGCCCTTGTTCAAAGATGGACCAAAACTGTAGAGATGGGCGGAGATTACATTGAAAAATGGCAAAATGATCCTCAATGTTGTGGTTTTCAACCTATGTAATTGCATTTAAATTTCCTGACAATTAAACGTAGAAAAAAAATAGGAGGCATTACTTTTTGACTGACCCTCGTATTTGTGCTTATACTAATATCTGCATATGGTCTGAGTTCTTATGCTACGTTCTCTGTTCCATTTTCACCGCACGAGACGACAACCTGCTGACATCCGGGCGGAGCGACCTGTAGCCAGTCCATAGAGCTGGTCGTCAGTAGTTAGGAATGAAACATAAAATTAATATTTCTTTAAAATATATTTTGTTACAGTAGAGTAGCTCTTAATCATATTAGCGAAATGGTGCCTCGTAAAACTGCATGTATTAGAAGTGTGTGGCCTTGAGGAAACGTTTCGAAAAGTCTGTTTCAAAATGGTTCAAATGGCTCTGAGCACTATGAGACTTAACACTTGAGGTCATCAGTCCCCTAGAACTTACAACTGCTTAAACCTAACTAACCTAGGGACATCACACACATCCATGCCGGAGGCAGGATTCGAACCTGCAACCACAGCGGTCGCTCGGTTCCAGACCGAAGCGCCTAGAATCGCTCGGCCACCCCAGCCGGCAAAAGTCTGGCTTAGACTGATAAATCGCCCTCTGATCTAGAAGCTGGCATGTTTTGATGTAATGTATTTATTTATTAATCTACTCTTTCACACATTTCTGGAGGTAATAAGCCCCAACAGTGCAGGTGCGTCTTCCAAGCAGGTCCACTGCAGCGGGAAGTACCTGCGATAGCGATAGCGCAGCGCCGGGCTCCTTCAGAGGCTGTTAGCGCGCGTGACAGCCAGCCGCCGCTCTCGAAACTTGAGCGGATACCCTCCAGGCCGTGGCGAGGCCCGGCGTAGTCGGCAGAAGTTGGTAATTTCTCCTCCCCTGGGCAGAGCCAGCCACTCGTCCGATGCTTATCGAGCGCAGCGCCCGCGGTGGGGCAATAGCTCGTCTATCTCGCCGCGCCTGGTCGCACTTATCTGCTCGGCTTGCGACACTCGGACGGCCTGTCCCCGCGGGAACAGAGCAACTACTGTCAAGTACCGCACCCGTCTGTCGTAACGCGCCGTGTGTTCCGGAAATAAAGGTGATCTTCGTTCTAATGTAAGTTCTGCCTGTCACCTAGTGGCGGAACTCTCGTTTACATATCTGGGTGTACAGTTGCAAAACAATGTGGAAAGGAACGAGCCTGTGGGGATTGTGATGGGAAGGAGGAAAGGTCGCCTTGAGTTTATTGGGAGAAATCTAGGAAAGTGTGGTTCATCTGTGAAGAAGACTACATAAAGGTCGGTATTTCGACCTATTTTCGAGTACAGCTCGAGTGTTTGTGGTCCGTAGCAGATCGGATTAAAGAAAGACATCGAAGCAATTCAGAAGTAGGCGTCTAGAGTTGTTACTAGTAGGTTCGAACAGCACGCAAATATTGCAGAGATGCTTCAGGAACTCATATTGGAATCTCTGCAAGGATTCCTTTCGAGCAACAATAGTGAGAATGTTGAGAGAACCGGCATTTGAAGTTGACTGCAGAACGATTTTACTGCATCCAACATACATTGCACAAGGACAATAAGAGAACATACGAGTAATTAGGGCTCATGATGAGGCAAACAGAAAGTCGTTTTCCCTCGCTCTCTTTGCGAGTGGAACAGGAAAGGACGTGACTAGTTGTGGTACTGCATACCTTCCGTTACGCACCACCCTGTGGATTTCGTATTCTCTATGTAGATGTTAATGTACGAGTAGACAAAATTCGTCTACCTCCAAGACGCGTCATGTAGTAAGGGCATCCACACTTTCGGAGGCACATACATCTACAGTCTGTTAATAAGATCGTTGTGGGGATAATCAGTAGAAAAATGTATCTGACAACAAACTAAAACATATACATACATTATAACTGAACAGAGATAAAAAAAATACAATTAAAACGTGCACTCAGCGGCAGCGTCGATAATTGCTTGATATCTCCGAGGCTTGCTTGAAACCAAGTTTCCCGCATATTGTGTGGAAGACACCTCCAAATGCGTGGAATCTGCGTTGATAGTTCAAATGCGTGCAATATGTGTTGACAGCTGTTACAAAGTGGATTTAGCTTGCGCTTGGCGCAGTGTTAAGAATGGGTTTCCCAAAAATGTTAATTAATCATTTCTTCCACTTTCGGAGTCATTTTACTGATTGAGTCACATTCGTCACGCACACACATTTTGAACAAATTAAAACCGTATTACCAACTTTCGTACAAATGACTTCGGTTTCCCCATATATTTAGACACCACCACATGACTCTTTTTCGAACCTTCTTTGTGGCTATTGAGAAATACAGTCACAAACTCGACGAATAAGCAGCATTCGTATCTCTTCTTGTGTGCCGGGCGAAGGTGACCGAGCGGGACTAGGGGCTACAGTCTGGAACCGCGGGACCGCTACGGTCACAGGTTCGAATCCTGCCTCGGGCACGGATGTGTGTGATGTCCTTAGGTTAGTTAGGTTCAAGTAGATTTAAGTTCTAGGGGAATGATGACCTCAGAAGTTAAGTCCTATAGTGCCCAGAGCCATTTTAATCTTCTTGTGTATCTCAGTCAAGAATTCAAAGAAGTCAAAAATTCATAAAACTATCGTTTTATGGACAGTGCATTAAGGAAAAGGCTTCCCTCTATTATTATGTGAAAGTACTAAAGCGGTATCTCTTGTCATCTCTGTGTTATGCCAACTACTCTCTGACTTAACAGACTGTATGTTTCTTATTGAGGCCTGCATCTTTACCAGTCCAACAGGGGTGTCACGTCTAAACAGCTTCCTTGTCACAACCTTCGATTGCACGTCCTGTTACGAGATAAAGGGATGTTCTCGTGCGATGGATTGTACCCAGCACTGACGGGTTGAGGCAAGCATCTTCCACCGAATACACTCGTTCTTTGACAAATATCGGCCTAAGAAGCGCTTGGAATAGCGGTGGAAAATATTTTCGCAAGGTTATTGCGCCAGTTACAGCTCTGGAGTGGTATACCTGTATCAGCTGCTGGGAGGCTGTTGTACAATCACACAGTATCAGTTGATTTCATCCTTGCAATACTGATGTTAGGCGTTTGCACAGTCCTGCGTAAAATAGCCACAGGTATTTCCTATAGCTGCGAGTTGCATTATATTGCTCACATGACGATCCAAAACATTATGATCACTGTGAAATGCGACGAGGAATGGCATGTGGTGCCGTCGCAGGAGTATGGCATGGATAGGAACGTGTATAGATTGAGCAGAGACAAATAGAGAATCATCTTAGAGACGGTAAGAAATCTAGCCCACTAGTGAAAGAGCGTTGTGCACCTTTGTCACATTCCCCATCCTCCCCTCCATAATGACATAATCAACGATGCCACGCAACCCTCGTTCTGCCCTCAGACCTCAAGTCCCATGTATAATCCTACATGAAATTAAATATATGTATACTGCTTTTTTTTTTGTAAAAAGCATTTACGTCTAATAGTGTTAAGAGATCCCACGATTACACCTCAGATCTGTAGAAACCGTTAATAGTAACAAAAATAATTACTAGCGGTCTTGGCAAACATTCTTCGAGAGCAATATAATTAGAAAATGCGGAAAATACAATATATCACAATGATACAAAGTGTAAAATGGCGAGACATCAAAAAATCCCACATGGGTCGCCTAGTCCAATTGTCCTAACCGTTACATCCGAGATGGGGGACCAGAGGTCAGCCTCCAACTCAAGCAACTACGCTTTCGGTGCGAAATTAAAGAAAGCAAAGATGGGGAACTGGGCGATACAGGTGCAAGATGCATTGTTGTCATGTCAGTTGTGCTAAGAATCCAGTTGCCCTGTTTAAAATGGCGGGAAATTCAAACGTGTAAAGAATTTCCCTCATCCTTCTGATGACACAGTTCACTGACACAGCTTGAGGAGTAAAATAGTATTTAACGTAGCTGCCTATTTTCCGAAAAATTAGTGCCCTATGATCCCTGATGAGGACGAAGCACACCACACATTATTTTTTGTGGAAAAGAGACGTTGCTGATGCTCCTGTCTAGGATTGATGTCACGCCAAACTATAAAGTTCTGTTTGTTGATGTAATCGAACATATGGACTCATCCATAACTAGTTTACAATGTCTTTTTCTTCATGAAATACATTCAAAATTTCTTCCCTGAACTACCTTCGACTCACGTAATTTGTTTCTTTAAGAGCCTGAATTATTTGTATCTCGCGAGAATGACAGTACACATCGTTTTGTAAAACATATCTAACCGTTTTGATGGAAATCCTTAATGTACTGACATGCCGGCGAGCAGAGTGACGTGGGTATCCTTCGATAGTAGCTCACACGCCCTCGATGTTTTCAGATGCACTCACTGTTTTTGGTATCCTAGGCTTTTTTATCGTCGTCGGTGAAGTCTCTTCAAAGCTTTTAACCTACCCATTGGTAGCAAATGCGAATGGCGTTGTTCAATTCAGATTAATTTTAATATGGGTGCAAAAAGCATGATGCACCTGCTGATGAGAACCATTATTTTAGTGCATGTGCTATAGGAGATATTCTATGCTCCATTTTCTCTAAATGCTGACGTGTCAGGAACACGGCCGGTAGCATTCTCAAACCTTCCATCAGCATTCCATCTCTCTTTACTCTGCTCCATCCTTCTACATCTACATCTACATCCATACTCCGCAAGCCACCTGGCGGTGTGTGGCGGAGGGTACCCTGAGTACCTCTATCGGTTCTCCCTTCTATTCCAGTCTCGTATTGTACGAGGAAAGAAGGATTGTCGGTATGCTTCTGTGTGGGCTCTAATCTCTCTGATTTTATCCTCATGGTCTCTTCGCGAGATATACGTAGGAGGGAGCAATATACTGCTTGACTCTTCGGTGAAGGTATGTTCCCGAAACTTTAACAAAAGCCCGTACCGAGCTACTGAGCGTCGCTCCTGCAGAGTCTTGCACTGGAGTTTATCTATCATCTCCGTAACGCTTTCGCAATTACTAAATGATCCTGTAACGAAGCGCGCTGCTCTCCGTTGGATCTTCTCTATCTCTTCTATCAACCCTACCTGGTGCGGATCCCACACTGCTGAGCAGTATTCAAGCATTGGGCGAACAAGCGTACTGTAACCTACTTCCTTTGTTGTCGGATTGCATTTCCTTAGGATTCTTCCAATGAATCTCAGTCTGGCATCTGCTTTACTGACGATCAACTTTATATGATCATTCCATTTTAAATCACTCCTAATGAGTACTCCCATATAATTTATGGAATTAACTGCTTCCAGTTGCTGACCTGCTATTTTGCAGCTAAATGATAAGGGACCTATCTTTCTATGTATTCGCATCACATTACACTTGTCTACATTGAGATTCAATTGCCATTCCGTGCACCATGCGTCAATTCGCTGCAGATCCTCCTGCATTTCAGTACAGTTTTCCGTTGTTACAACCTCTCGATACACCACAGCATCATCTGCAAAAAGCCTCAGTGAACTTCCCATGTCATCCACCAGGTCATTTATGTATATTGTGAATAGCAACGGTCCTATGACACTCCCCTGCGGCACACCTGAAATCACTCTTACTTCGGAAGATTTCTCTCCATTGAGAATGACATGCTGCGTTCTGTTATCTAGGAACTCCTCAATCCAATCACACAATTGATCTGATAGTCCGTATGCTCTTACTTTGTTCATTAAACGACTCTGGGGAACTGTGTCAAACGCCTTGCGGAAGTCAAGAAACACGGCGTCTACCTGTGAACCCGTGTCTAAGGCCCTCTGAGTCTCGTGGACGAATAGCGTGAGCTGGGTTTCACACGACCGTCTTTTTCGAAACCCATGCTGATTCCTAAAGAGTAGATTTCTAGTCTCCAGAAAAGACATTATACTCGAACATAATACGTGTTCCAAAATTCTACAACTGATCGACATTAGAGATATAGGTCTATAGTTCTGCACATCTGTTCGACGTCCCTTCTTGAAAACGGGGATGACCTGTGCCCTTTTCCAATCCTTTGGAACGCTTCGCTCTTCTAGAGACCTACGGTACACCGCTGCAAGAAGGGGGGCAAGTTCCTTCGCGTACTCTGTGTAAAATCGAACTGGTATTCCATCAGGACCAGCAGCCTTTCCTCTTTTGAGCGATTTTAATTGTTTCTCTGTCCCTCTATCGTCTACTTCGATATCTACCATTTTGTCAATTGTGCGACAATCTAGAGAAGGAATCACAGTGCAGTCTTCCTCTGTGAAACAGCTTTGGAAGAAGACATTTAGTAATTCGGCCTTTAGTCTGTCATCCTCTGTTTCAGTACCATTTTGGTCACAGAGTGTCTGGACATTTTGTTTTGATCCACCTACCGCTTTGACATAGGACCAAAATTTCTTAGGATTTTCTGCCAAGTCAGTACATAGAACTTTACTTTCGAATTCATTGAAAGCCTCTCGCATAGCCCTCCTCACACAGCATTTCGCTTCGCGTAATTTTTGTTTGTCTGCAAGGCTTTGGCTATGTTTATGTTTGCTGTGAAGTTCCCTTTGCTTCCGCAGCAGTTTTCTAACTCGGTTGTTGTACCACGGTGGCTCTTTCCCGTCTCTTACGATCTTGCTTGGCACATACTCATGTAACGCATATTGTACCATGGTTTTGAACTTTGTCCACTGATCGTCAACACTATCTGCACTTGAGACAAAACTTTTGTGTTGAGCCGTCAGGTACTCTGTAATCTGCTTTTTGTCACTTTTGCTAAACAGAAAAATCTTCCTAACTTTTTCAATATTTCTATTTACGGCTGAAATCATCGATGCAGTAACCGCTTTATGATCGCTGATTCCCTGTTCTGCATTAACTGATTCAAATAGTTCGGGTCTGTTTGTCACCAGAAGGTCTACTATGTTATCGCCACGAGTCGGTTTTCTGTTTAACTGCTCAAGGTAGTTTTCAGATAAAGCACTTAAAAATGTTTCACTGGATTCTTTGTCCCTGCCACCCGTTATGAACGTTTGAGTCTCCCAGTCTATATCCGGCAAATTAAAATCTCCACCCAGAACTATAACATGGTGGGGAAATCTACTCGAAATATTTTCCAAATTATTCTTCAGGTGCTGAGCCATGTATGCTGAGGGAAGGAACAATTATGGTTAGAAATAAGGACTTCTGGCGATACGAAATCTTGTACGAGCTACGCGAGTGAGAAATGACTTCATGAATAGCATTTCATGACAAAATATCTATTACTGCATAGAGATTGGTACGTTACCATGGAAAAGAAAACACATCTACTTATGATACGTTCACAGTACAGTTTACGATTCATGAATAGTTGCCGAAAATGGTGCACTGTTCGCTGTAACAGGCTACAGTAACTAGAAAAGTAAACAAATGTAAGCAGACAAGGTTCGGGACAGGCATAGACTTAATTGGAAGAAGTTTATCGCTGTAAATAGAGACGAAAAACTTCAAATGGTTCAAATGGCTTTGAGCACTATGGGACTTAACATCTGAGGTCATCAGTCCCCTAGAACTTACAACTACTTAAACGTAACTAACCTAAGGAAATCACACACATCCATGCCCTAGGCAGGATTCGAACCTGAGACCTGGTTCGCTCAAATTGCAGAGGGCTCGTCACAGATCTTGGCAAAAAAGTGTTCACACAGTATAGATGAGGAGGTCGTCTGCCGAGATTACCGTAACTTGAGTACAGAAACGGAAAATCACACCAGAATCTTAAACAATATTTGCATGCAACGTGGTGAAATGATTTTGAAGTAGGACTTCAGTTCCTGTAAGAGGATTTTGCAGATCACCACAGAGTGTTCAGTTTAGGCTGATACTTTTGTTTCTCTTCAGTAGAGACAGATCGAGCTGTTCTAGATTTCACCCATTGCAGAATCAGTCCAGAGTTGGTGTTGGGGAAGAGGAAGTTCCGGTGTTTAGGAGGGGACTTCCAGTTGCGGCACTTCTCTGACGACCAAGGAAAACCTCTAGAAAGCTTTGGACAGAACCTGGGCTTTGGGAACTACTTTTTGTACATACACAAGTAATGATGGCAACATACTCGTCGTGTGCAGTGTGTCTCAGTCGCTGCCAATCACCACTCTACCTTTTGGGGTAAAGATTAAAAAAGAAAAAGTAACTCATCGTCGGCTCGGAGCGCTGATAGCTGGCGGCTGTCTGTGGAACCTGCGAACACCTGCTGCGCCGGCGACATCTGCAGCCGTTGACACTGGCGCCTCGTCTCTCTCCAGTCGCACAAAGCCGGCTCAGTGCTGGCCTCTCTTCCGGCCTCTCGCACCGCTGCCAGCCGTTCATAGTAGAGGTGGGTCGAACTCGTTCATTCCCGCGAACTACTTCATTCATTTCACTCATATGCCATGAAGCGCTCAAATGAAGTAGTTCATTCATGAAGTACTGAAGCCTGGCGAAGTTGTCCAGTTCGCCGCTCAGCCGCGGCTACGCTCGCTTCGCCTCGCTCGTACAATAAAGCTTCGTAATACATCATAATTTTACTAACAGATGGCCAAACTATGCAGTAACGTGAACTCTTACAGCGTATGAGTTAAACAGAGCATGGCCGAAGGGGGCCAAAGGAAAGACAAACAAAGAGGCCTGTCACATATAAAGATGGTATTACATTTAATCTTGCTCGACATTTTCTCATGAAGCGCCGAAAAAAGTCTTTATCTGCCAAATGCAACATTATTTGTTGTATTAATGGACTGAAGACTAGAGCTACCAATGAAATGCAGTCCAATTTTATGTTGTTGTTGTTGTGGTCTTCAGTCCTGAGACTGGTTTGATGCAGCTCTCCATGCTACTCTATCCTGTGCAAGCTTCTTCATCTCCCAGTACCTACTGCAATCTGCATCCTTCTGAATCTAGTTAGTGTATTCATCTCTTAGTCTCCCTCTACGATTTTTACCCTCCACGCTGCACTCCAGTACTAAATTGGTGATCCCTTGATGCTTCAGAACATGTCCTACTAACCGATCCCTTCTTCTGGTCAAGTTGTGCTACAAACTTCTCTTATCCCCAATCCTATTCAATACTTCCTCATTAGTTATGTGATCTACCCATCTAACCTTCAGCATTCTTCTGTAGCACCACATTTCGAAAGCTCCTATTCTCTTTCTGTCCAAATATTTATCGTCCATGTTTCACTTCCATACATGGCTACACTCAATACAAATACTTTCAGAAACGAATTCCTGACACTTAAATCTATACTCGATGTTAACAAATTTCTCTTCTTCAGAAACGCTTTCCTTGCCATTGCCAGTCTACATTTTATATCCTCTCTACTTCGACCATCATCAGTTATTTTGCTGCCCAAATGGCAAAACTCCTTTACTACTTTAAGAGTCTCATTTCCTAATCTAATTTCCTCAGCATCACCTGACTTAATTCGACTACATTCCATTATCCTCGTTTTGCTTTTGTTGATGTTCATCTTATATCCTCCATTCAAGACACTATCCATTCCGTTCAACTGCTCTTCCAAGTCCTTTGCTGTCTCTGACAGAATTACGATGTCATCGGCGAACCTCAAAGTTTTTATTTCTTCTCCCTGTATTTTAATACCTACTCCGAATTTTTCTTTTGTTTCCTTCACTGCTTGCTCAATATACAGATTGAATAACATCGGGGAGAGACTACAGCCCTCTCTCACTCCCTTCCCAACCACTGCTTCCCTTTCATGTCACTCGACTCTTATAACTGCCATCTGGTTTCTGTACAAATTGTAAATAGCCTTTCTCTCCCTCTATTTTACCCCTGCCACCTTCAGAATTTAAAAGAGAGTATTCCAAACATTGTCAAAAGCTTTTCTAAGTCTACAGGTGCTAGAAACGTAGGTTTGCCCTTCCTTAATCTAGCTTCTAAGATACGTCGTAGGGTCAGTATTGTCTCACGTGTTCCAGTATTTCTACGGAATCCAAACTGATCTTCCCCGAGGTCAGATTCTACTAGTTTTTCCATTCGTCAGTAAAGAATTCGCGTTAGTATTTTACAGCTGTGACATATTAAACTGATAGTTCGGTAATTTTCACATCTGTCAGTACCTGCTTTCTTTGGGATTGGAATTATTATATTCTTCTTGAAGCCTGAGGGCATTTCACCTGTCTCATACATCTTGCTCACCAAATGGTAGAGTTTTGTCAGGACTGGCTCTCCCAAGACCGTCAGTAGTTCCAATGGAATGTTATCTACTCCGGGGGCCTTGTTTCGACTCAGGTCTTTCAGTGCTCTGTCAAACTCCCTTTTCATCTTCGTATCCATCCTCTTTCATTTCCACAATATTGTCCTAAAGTACATCGCCCTGGTATAGGCCCTCTATATACTCCTTCCACCTTTATGCTTTCCCTTCTTTGCTTAGAACTGGGTTTCCATCTGAGTTCTTGATGTTCATACAAATGGTTCTCTTATCTCCAAGGGTGTCTTTAATTTACCTGTAGGCAGTATCTATCTTACCCCTAGTGAGGTAAGCCTCTACATCCTTAAATTTGTCCTCTAGCCATCCCTGCTTAGCCATTTTGCACTTCCTGTCGATATCATTTTTGAGACGTTTATATTCCTTTTTGTCTGCTTCATTCACGCGCATCAAACACTGCGCGATTCGTCGACAGGTAGTAGAGGGAGGACTGAAGTAAGGGAGGATGAGTGACGTAGCGCCGATGTAGTGGGAGAGGGAGAGGGGAAGAGAGTGAGAGAACTAGAGAAAAGTGTGGAGTGTGCTATCTGTGAAGAGTTTGAAGTACCAGTTCATTGAAATTGAGTGGTTAGTTCACACTTCACTGGAGTGAAGCGTTCATTTGAAGGCATCATTCACGAGCTCCCCATCACTAGTTCATAGCGTCGCGACGCCTGCAGAGTCCGAGCAGGTGCGTGGCGCGCCTCCCTCCTGTAGCTATCATCCGCCTTCACGTTGGCTTCATCAGTGGCATCAGCAATCCAGTCTCACGCCTCACCTACTGCAGGCACCATACACCACGTCTCACTTGGTTGAAAAGTGACAGTATAGCCAAACGTATAGCACGTGCAAAATAAAACTGGCCCACACAACACATCGTACCCCTTACGGTCGGCAACCCAACTTTATCTCTGCCTCGGATGCGAAAGATGTAATCTGGGTTGCCTGTCTTAAAGGGGATGAAATATTTCATTGGGCAGTGATGTTGATCCCATACTGTACAAGGACTTCCATAATTAATGTTACACTCTTGCAGAGTCTCCAGAGGGGCTTTAGAAGATCAACTTTTACATAGGAGTCCAACTCCGAAAATGGCATCCAAAGACGCTACAGAACGTCAGATTTGTAGGTGCCGAGGACTGTAGATATGTGTATTATAAGGTAATTCCGTGACGATGTTACAGACTTCCTAGGCTGATGGAGAAGGATAAATGTTTCAGTTAGATGTAAAGGTCCCTGTGCCAAAAGCGGACGAGGCGAAAGCTATAAACTGTTCTGATACCTATGACAATGGAGTACATGCACTGCCACTGTCGTTGCTAAGATTTTACGGTAGTCTACTTTCAGAGTTGGAAGTATGGACCGAAACAAGGGAAAAATGTCTGGTGAACATGGTCTCTAAAAAGCATACCTGAGGAACTATGAGCACTTGTTCGTCTTTGCTGTTGTGAAATACATCTCTTCTGTAGATGACATGCTCGTAACTCTTAACGCGTGCAATTTAGAGCACATGGTTACTAGACATTTTTTCTTGTTTTGGGCCACACTACCACCTCTGAACATTGTCTACGCTACAATGTTATTAACAATAGTAGCAGTACATGTACTGGTATTCCGCTGTCAGAAGTGTCAGAAAGGTTTTCGATTATCTTTCGACTTTTTCGTTTCCGTTACAGAACACTCTTACGTGGAATGGATACATTTACGCTTCTCCGTCATCCTAGGAAGTTGTAACATCATTACGGGATCACCCGGTATATACAGACAACTACAGACGCCGGCGCCTATAAAGTGGACTCTCTGAAGCGTCGCTGGATGACGTTTCCGGATATGGATTCCTGTATAAAATATGATCTACCAGGTCCCCTCTACAACACATACAAGTTTGTGTCATGACTTGTAAAACATACTGTATATATCGTGAAAACGACAGATGGTTGTCGTCATCTATTTGATGTGTTACGAATGAGGAACAGTACTGCATGTGAATAACTAAGGTGAAAGGAATGGAAAGGAAGGTGGATGGAAAAGAGGCAGGAAGTAAATAATTACGTTCAGCCACACAGAGCCCTGCGGCAATGCAACGGCGAAAGTTTAAAATTAGTGACGGACAGTGACTTGAAACCGGATGCGTCACTATTGTAAAACGGTTGCCTTAAACGCTTTTTTTTTAAAGGAGGTAGGAGAAACAGAAACCTTTATTATTATCAAAACCTTATAATATTGTAACTTTCTTAGCAGGAACCTCGCTGCCTTCTTACCATGCAACATAAAACAGCAAGAAAGTAGAAGTGGGCCCACCTCCGGCACTCTTAATAAAGTCTTCACAGATATTGAAACAAAATTAAAAGAAACGTTCCATTGGTAACTCTGCAAGTGTTAGTTCTTACTGGGTCACATAATCACGTAGTTTTTCTCAGCTGATCACTTTACTTGGACTGTTCCACGACGACAGCACCGCCGCTCATCTCTGCGCACCCTGCACACCCCAAATATATGACGGGTCCGCAAAAACCGTTCCTAGGAAATTTGCATACCAGTCTTTGTACTTTCGTAGCCGTAACAGTTTTGTGTGTCCATCTTGCAAGTATTGCCAGTTATCTAGCATTTTCAGACGTGTATCTCTATAAATGTAATGGACCGTCATACCTGTGATCCATGCCACCGCGTTCGTCTTATGACGCGGAAAATACGTTTCCTCTGGAAAAAATACAATGTCGGAAGATACTGCTGTATATAGACTGCGCTGCATGAAAGCTATTATCTTCCTTGCTAGAGACCAGACAGCCAACGCCTTGCCGCACACCAGCAGCTGGTCGTTCGTGTCGCATATCCATTGACCGTAGGGCGTTTAGTCGTAGAGACGTGCGGGCTCTGAGCAACAGCCATCGTTAGTTGTCCGTAGCCGTCTCTCCCGTCCCCTTATGAAAAGTGATAACCTAACATCGGAGGCTTTGCACCAAAGGTGAAGGTTCTTCCGTTCCTGATTATAGACCAGGCCCTACATGCATGAATTATGATTTTCGGAAGTTGACCTCGCTGCGAGCTGCCATCCCATACCTCTGTAGCCAATCCGGTGCTGATCGAGTCTTTCCCTCATTCCGGACGAGGAACACAATGTCATCCTCATATGCTCTGCATCTGAATGACAGATGCCGCATGGAGATCCCAGTAAGTCGGCGGCGAAGGCCTTAGAGGCACGGTTCTAAGGCTATCGTTTATAGGAGGATCGACAGGGGGTAACCCCGTCTGACTTAGCTCAAGATCTTACAATAGTCTGTTATCCCTCCATTGATCACCATCGCTGATCTGGCACCTTGCAACAGCCACATTACTACAGTGCTCAATATGGCAAGACACCCTTGCTGTTGGAGGTCCTCGTGAATTCGCTTACTTCAGCTCCTAAACGTAATTACAGATAACACGTCCGCTTTCCTGTTCACACTCGTCACGTCTTAGACCTCTTCAAGGAAGTTCCCCAGCTCCCTCTGACCATCCTCTCGATCGCACAGAATCTACTAAAATGATCCGTAAACGCCTATGCTATGCCCCTTTGTGCTGAAAACTGACGGCCATAGCCGAGATCTATCTCATGGATTAAGGTCCTTCGTATTCTTCTTCTTTCATTTATCACATAATGCATCGAGAGAGCTTCATTTGGCAGAGAGCCCTGCGACCTCGAGCGTATCATCGTACCCGACATACTTAGCTTCGGTAGTTGTAGCAGCTCCGTCTTGAGTCGGTGGACGGCCGTCTGGCGCTCTGGTGCAGGTTCCCGAAGAGCCGTGAAATAAACGTCAGATGTCGTGCGCTGCCATCGAGAAACCTCCTTCCCATAACCCCAACATCCTCCATAAAACTGGCTTCGCCCACTTGGTCCACCATTGTAGGACAGAACCATGTCCTCCACCATGCGCCGGCATTCTGCATGACACAAGTTGGAGACGCTCATTTCCTAATTACCCCTCCGTCTCCATACCTGCTGTGTAACAAGAGTAACCTTACAAAGATGTGCCTCATGATTTGTAATCGCGGTCGGACAGATTTCTGCGTCCACCGACGACATCGCTAACTCCCTTGAAACATAGATCCGATCATAACGGCTCGCGGAATGTCTTGTAACAAATATATATTTTGGTTGGTTACGATACTTCAGGTCCCATATATCGACTAATTCGATCCCGTTGACTATTTCCGAAGTACTTGGCTAGGAGTGTAGTTAGGTTGTTGGTCCTTCCTGTCGAGCACACAATTGAAATCTCCGCCGAATATGCAAGCATCGTATCACCCTGGAACAACGGTTTAAATTTAAGGGCGTAAAAATCTGATCGTTCCCTAGTTTTATCAGAGCATGAGGCACGTATATGTTGATCAAACATTCTCCACATATGGTCACGGCCATAGAGCGGGCCGAAGACAAATACTCCGTCTGCATGTATCTCTTCCTTCATTAGTATATCAGTGCCAAAGCCCTCTCGTCACACAGGGAACAGTGAATATCGTAACCGTAAAATTCCGAGAGGGAGAAGCATCCGAACTTACTGTATCAGCGCTATGTATAAGTCTGCAGTCACTGAGCATCTTGATTTTCTTACTGGCGTCCCAATGCTATTGATGTTAACAGACGATATCCCGATATCCGATAAACTTGTTGCATGGCTGCCAAAGTAGATATGGCACCTTGCGGTCGCTAATTTTTTCGTAGATAAGCTGCTTTCTTTCTAACGTCCCCTGCCCCCCCCCCCCCTCATGTGGTCTGCGTTATTCCGTGCGCTCTTCCGGTCTTACACGGGGAGAGTGTGTGGGAGCAGTTCGTCTAGCATCATCTGTTTTCCATGGCGGGGTGGGTCTTGGGACCAGTCCCCTAGTGTCCCATCATTGTCGTGCGTTGTAGGCGCCGTAGACTCCACAGTAGCGTTTTGCCTTCGATCGGTCCTCCGCTGTTTCTGGAGCATCGTCATCGAAAGCCGTGTCGCCGGCCCGCTGGCCACCCCTGCATCCACGCTAGGCTGTTCTTTTGTATCCATGGTCGTCTACTCTGTGCCCGAAAACTCCTCAGTACGGCCTGCAAGATCTGGTTGGTCATTCTCCATGGTGAGGCAGCGTTTCTTCCGGTGTTTTGGTGACCGCCGTTTTAATTGCCGAGCTCGGAATGAGAGGTCAGTATGAATGTTCGTGGGCAACGTTGGAATTATCTGAAGGGGCCACAAGCGACACCAAAGGGAGAGTATCCTGCGACTGGTGCAGGTGGTCAAGTGTAATGCTGTCTTTCCATGGCTCGCCAGGATCTGCCTATATCGGTAAGTTCCGGTACGTTTCTGTTGTGCGGCCTGGGAAGCACAGTTGTTCTGGGACAAAGAGAGTTCTCCCACACTCTCCATTCTTGACAGATGTATCCAAATTGGCGGCGATGATGTCATCCAAGATGACGGTGTGTAGACTTAGCAACAGCGCATGACGCCATCCAATAAGGCGGCTGTGTCAGCAGCTGATGACAGAAGTACCATTATCCGGGAAAGTGCCATGACCCCTGCCACGATCCCCTGGCGGGAACTTCAAATTCCATCACGACAATGCAAACTCTACTAACCTAAGAAAATGGCAGGAAAGAAAGGAAAGTTGGGGTACCTCCACTAACCCAAATCATCCAACCGCCACCTGTTCCTAGGGATTGGTAAGAAGTTGGACTTTTTGCGGTAAAGAAAGGTCGCTTGGGCTATCTCTAATAATCTAAGAAAATGGCAGGAAAGAAACAGTACTTAGGATACCTCCACCAACCTAAGTCATCCGACCGACACCTCTTCCTAGAGAATGGTGGGAAAAGGACTTGACCTGTGCTGGACATAAGTCTTTATTATTTTGCATGCACCAGTCTTTATTTAAGCAATTAGAGGCACTACCACCATCCAACGTGTTCGCCATGAGGCCAACTGACCTAGTACACAGTACTGCCAACAGAGGTGAATATCATCTGTGACATAATCCAAGATGGCTACCATGACATCAGCTGATGATGCAAGTACCATTATCCAAGATGGCGGGAAAGAACATGTTCGTCATGAGGTCCAGGCCCAGTACACAGTACCACCAATGGAGAGCGGTGTCATCCCTCAAAGCTGTTCAAACACTTTCTCTCTCTCGCGATTCTAACACAATTCATCTGCCATGTATAGCCTGCACGCTCGTGCACACTGACATCACAATGTCTAGCCCGCATGCACATTCTGACGTCCCAGATCGTGTTCTAGAAATCGGCTGGTGATTCTAACGGAACACGTGTGACAAGTAGCTGACATATTGCGCATCTAACAATGTTTTCAAGTCACATCACTATGTAAAAATAAGAACCATGTCGAACTCTCGCAAATTCTATAGTGGCCCACAAATACCTAAAGTTCGCTTTCGTGCTGTTTCCACAGAAAAATTCCTGCCGCAAGACAACTCAGCTTCTAGAAAACATGTTGAAACAAAAAGTCGGTACTTCAGAGTTCAAAATGGTTCAAATGGCTCTGAGCACTATGGGACTTAACATCTGTGGTCATCAATCCCCTAGAACTGAGAAATACTTAAACCTAACTAACCTAAGGACATCACACACATCCATGCCCGAGGCAGGATTCGAACCTGCGACGGTAGCAGTCGCGCGGTTACGGACTGAGCGCCTTAAACGCGAGACCACCGCGGCCGGCTACTTCTGAGTGAACATAGGTCAATCTTCTAGTATTTCCTAATCAGTAAACAATGTCCTCCCACAGGGATCAGTGTTGGCTGCCCTTCTCTTCAACCTATACACGAGTGACATGCCAGCAACTAAACCGCAAAAATTACGAAGTGTAGGCGACCTCTAAGACGGTTTACCCCAGGCCGAGGTCCGTGAAGATGTAACGGCAAACAGTCTACATACTAGGCGACTGAACTACAATGAATTTCTCTCACAGTCAAGATACTCTACAGATGAAAATGAAAAAGAAAAAGGTAATGGTTCTTATCAGAACCACGATACAAGTGATATCGGAACTTGTGTCCGTATCTCACAACTAAGTGTTGAAGGCTTAAGCTGAGACAAATGTGAACAATTGAGTAGGACAGCTAAAGGTAACCACATAGACGTTATAGCACTGCAAGAGACACATACCGCAGATGAACTCACAACTGGAGCGGGAATATATGGCTACAAAATTGTAGGAAATCTTCCGTCTGACGTTTACGGATCTATGGTATATATACGTAATGGCATCCAAAACTACGAAGTGCTCGACTGTGCAGTGCGGGAAGGCGTGGAATCCATGATAATAGAAGTCTCTGGAATAATAATAACCACAGTCTACAAACCTCCTAATGTTACACGGCCCAACCCTCCCCTACAAACTATTGGACATCCTGGAGTCTATGTCGGTGATTTTGGTTCAAATGGCTCTGAGCAGTATGGGACTTAACTTCTGAGTTCATCAGTCCCCTAGAACTTAGAACTACTTAAACCTAACAAACCTAAGGACATCGCACACATCCACGCCCGAGGCAGGACTCGAACCTGCGACCGTAGCGGTCGCGCGTTTCCAGACTGTAGCGCCTAGAACCGCTCGGCCAGCGCGGCCGGCTGGGTGATTTTAATTCCCACCATATGCAACAGGGGGTACTCAACAAACAACGAAAATGGAGAGATCTTATCTGAGTAGTTTGAGTACCTAGGGCTTCACCTGGCCTATGATGCTAAAGACCTGAAAATATTCCTATCTGCCAGTTGGAAAAGTGAAACTAATCCAGATCTACGCCTCATAACAACTGATCAAATGACGAATCCACTACTACAAACTAAAAGGGTAGTACCTGGTTTCCCCCGCACACAACACCGCCCAGTATTATTGAGCCTTGGAGTGCAACTCCCCATAATTAGATCCACACAGAAACCAAGATGGAATTTCAGAAAGCAGACTGGACAACTTATGCCAAGGAAGTGGACTCACACCTGCGATGGGTCCCACCCTCTGCAAAGAACTAGACACGGTTTGTAGGTGTCCTTACTGCAGCAGCAAAATGTAACATCCCTCGTGGCTTTAGGAAAGAATACATCCCTTGTTGGAATCGAGAAGCTGAAATGCTTTATAACGAATTCCAAAGAACTGGAAATCCTGACATAGGAAACCGAATACTAAACGCCATAAATGAAGGCAGAAGGGAAAGATGGGAACATACAACAAAAAACCTGGAAATCACCCGATCTAGCAGGAAGGTATGGTCTGTCTTAAATCAGTTGGGAACAGCAACACACCTGATCAACAACAACCATAAAATAACTCCTTTGCAGGTAGCACTAGAGATAAAACGATGGGTGGATATGTCAGAGTAGATTATATATTCTAGAAAGAGATTAAAGCAGAGATTCAAACTATCGACAGCCAATTCGAAAAAATACGGATTTTTCTATTCCGTTCACAGATTTAGGAATGAATAACGCGACAAAATCTCTTAAACTGAGGAAAGCCGCCGGTCTAGATGGAATATTCCCTGAGTTCATCAGACACCTGGGCCCCTCCACTCATGCATGACTTAGACAATTCTTCTGTGACATCATGAACATCACCTTGGTTCCCTATCACTTCAAGATAACCAAAATCCTCTCAATCTTAAAACGGAAAAGACGCAGTATGACCCAGCTAGCTATCAATAGCCCTATTGAGCATTTGCTATTAGGAAGACTGCTGTACAACAGAATATATGACTCCATAGACGAATTCCCGCAGACCAGGCAGGATTTAGGAATAAACAGAGCTGCTGTGTACAATTCGTTGCCTTAACCCCATACATTGCATCAGGCTTTGGAAGGGCCCAAAAACCCTGTGTGGCTTTTGTAGACCTCTCGGCCGCCTATGATACCATCTGGCTCGACGGACTGCTGAAAAAAGCGATCCCCTGCCGCAAGACAACTAAGCCTCTCGAAAATATGTTGAAAAATCGCTACTTCAGAGTGGACGTAGGTTAATTTACGAGTAAATCCTACTCAACAAACAATGGTCTCCCACAGGGATCAATGTTGGCTCCCCTTCTCTTCAACTTACACACGAGCGACATGCCAGCAACTAAATCACGAAAATTGTGCTATGTGGATGACATTGCAATAGCCACTCAGAGCAAGATATTCGAAGAGGGGGATGATGCTCTGTCAACGGACCTTCAACTTCTTAACCAGTATTATACGAAGTGGAGGCTCTGCCCAAATACAAATAAAACTGAGGTAAGTGTATTCCACCTGAACAATCATGAGGAAAGACCAGAGTTACAAGTAACATTCTGCAATGAGCGATTGATGCACAACAGCCATCCCAAATATCTAGGAATCACTCTTGACCGGTCCCTAATCTATAAAAAACACCTAGAAATAACCAGTCAAAAGATAAAAATCGGAATAATATATTAAGAAAGCTGACTGTAACCTCCTGGGGAGCTCAAGCTAACACCCTACGCACCGCAGCACAATCTCTTGTTTACTCGACGGCAGAATGCTGCGGCCCAGTCTGCTACAAGAGCACACACACGAAGAAAATAAATGTCCTGCTTAATACCACCATGAGGATTGTCTCAGGAACTCTGCAATCAACTCCACTTCCCTGGCTTCATGCCCTTTGCAATACAACTCCTCCCTCCCTCTGAAGGCAAGAGGCAGCTATCCAAGAATGAAAGAAAATTAATGACCCCTCTGTCTCTGAAGATATACATATCCGAAAAATATTGGACCATCTACCAACTACCCGCCTAAAATCTACTAAACCTATATGGGAAGACGAAGTCCTCAAATTTCCAGAAAGGTACGACATAGCAAGGGAATGGAGGCAATACTGGTCGCGTAATAATCATCATCCTCTCGTCACTTATTTTGATCCTTTGACACCGGTGGAAGGAATGCAAATGCCCAGAAGAATTTGGTACAGACTTAATCATGTCAGGACTAACTACAGCAAGTGTACGGCAATTCTCCACAAATGGAAACTCACTGATGACCCACGATGCGACTGTGGTGCACGAGAACAAACAATTTCTTACCTGATATTTGAATGTCCCATGAGGAGGTTTGAAGAAGAATGGAGGGATATCATGAATGCTACTCCACGTGCTGTTCAGTGGGTGACCTGCTTAGATGTGGACTTGTAGTAGGTGCAGTGGCTGTCTCCCTAATCTTTCGCATATTGTTGTTTGCAATGAATCAAAATGGTTCATATTGCTCTGAGCACTATGGGACTTAACTTCTGAGGTTATCAGTCCCCTAGAACTTCGAACTACTTAAACCTAACGAACCTAAGGACATCAAACACATCCATGCCCAAGGCAGGATTCGAACCTGTGACCATAGCGGTTGTGCGGTTCGAGACTGAAGCGCGCACAAGTGCTCGGCCACCATGGCCGGCTGCACTTAATCATTTAATAATATATTTATAATTCGTTTATTACATTAATTAATAGTATGTGTGCAGTTTTACTCTATAGATGCATTACACTAAATAAAATAAATATAAGAAAAATTCTTGCTCTAACAGAAGCTGTTTACCATTCTTCTTTGTCACCCATCTCCTTAAACTATTGTTGCTGCCGCTGCTGCTCCTGACCCAACACCACCCCGGCCGCAGCTGCCACAGCATTGCTCTGGCATCCATGGGCTGCACTCCCTCAAGCTAGCAGGTTAGGCCTGTAGCAACCAGGCTGCTCGCTGTGGCCCAATTCTGCTGGGTCTCCTCCTCCCCCGACACATTCTCGCTGATCACGCGAGGTAAAGTACACACCCCTGTCCACTTCACAGCAGAACTCCAAAGCACGCTCACACTGATCCCATACGCGAAACGCCTCTGGGCAGCACTTGTGTTTTCCATTGCTGACACTATACCTCTGGATACTGACATCACAGAACATGCTTTAGAAATCTGTACCAGAATAGGACAGGCTGATTTATCTGTAGCGATCCTAAAGGGACATACTAGCTGCATGCAGCCGAGCTTACCTGCCCCAGTGTGAATGACGCATTGCTGTGAAACATCTGCATGGAAACTCACCAACTGAAAGGTTCTCAGTATTATACTGACGTCACATGTCTGTGTAAAATAAGAACCGAGTCGACCTCCCGGAAATTGTATATTGTCCCAGAAATAGTTAACAGTCGCTTTTGTATGAGATTTTATGATGCTTCTGCTTATCTGTATGGAAATTCTTGTCCTAACAGAACCTATTTATGAAAACAGCTCAGAATAACCTGGAATACATTCTTCCTTACAGTCCTAACGTGGCACTCCATCCATCATGTAGTACCCTTCCTGCCTTCAACATATGCAAACAGTCTCACTGCTTTGTAGATACTCCTATATACCAGCACAAATGATGTTGTGTGAATGAATGGGGGAGTATGATTGGCTCTTATCGAATTTACTCTCCAAATTACTGATGCACCGTCAGCCTTTTCTGCAGATGAGACATTCAGTGGCAAAAGAACTATTTTACACAGATAGCTATACTGCACCGACAATTAAACCCTACAGAGTGCCCTACAAGTTGTCAAATTGGGAAAGATTCTTACTCAAATACTCTGCTCTTTCACTGACAGGAGATTGAATATTAGAGCATGAAACCGTTCTCCAACCCAGCAATCTATCACCGCACACTGTGTTGATGTAGTAAACATACGTTTCTTATCCTGTGCCATATAAAATCTTCCCCTCTACA
Organism: Schistocerca gregaria; assembly: GCF_023897955.1. Taxonomy (NCBI): domain Eukaryota; kingdom Metazoa; phylum Arthropoda; class Insecta; order Orthoptera; family Acrididae; genus Schistocerca; species Schistocerca gregaria. The sequence continues at coordinate 435,581,553 of NC_064924.1, forward strand.
TCATTCGTACATATACTGCAAAGACAGACAGCACTGTATATAATCCTCACAGCACTAGATATCTCCATGCAAGGTCGGGGGTCATCCACCCCCACCAGGTGACCAGAGTGCCCTCAGAGGGCCAAAGTAAATCTCAGATCTGTTCTACAAATTGGCACAAATGCGTTACTGTTTCTGATCAGGACCTGCTTGCTTTTTCGCTTTTCTACACCCATCTCCAGAGTCGGAGATTACAAGAACACATGTATTTTTGCATGGTTTGACATAATATTATACCACTTTCGCTGTACTACTAGATATCAAGCACATGGCTGTATCCTACTGATCACTCGTGCAACGTAATTCCCAAGATATAGACTGGAAATTATTTCTCTACAAACCCCAAACTTTAGCATGGTGGAGTGTGCTCTTGACCACTAAGTGATTAGAAACTTGCCCCATCTGCGAAGAACTTTATGTGATAACTTGAAACAAATAGAGGAAAATGATATTTCCGCTCGCGAATACCGAAGTCGGTGAAGTAACAGATTCCAAATCATACCTATAATTTACAAAGTCAAATAAAGGTATTTCTCATGTCTGGAGGACTGGCAAAAGTGTCTTTCATCTGCTAGATGCACACACCATAATTGGTGTTCCGTCAACTAAATAAAGGCGCGAAAATGTCACCTGCTAGATGCACACACCACCATCCATGTTCCTCAACTAAATAAAGGCAAGAAATGTGCAGAAGCAGTCAACTGAACAATCTACATGGGAGGCAAACACGGTCCGGCGCAAACACATGTCCCTTTTCAATCTTCTCAAATTTCCACGCGATCACGAAAGCTGCCAAACACATACTAAGTATTTGTTTGCTATTCTGCCGTCTAGAGGGCGACACCGTTAACTCAGCTACATTTATACATTTCAACAGACCTTTGCATTCAGACGGCTTCTGCTGTTAATGGGAAACTTGAATCAGGCCCACCACACATAGACAGAATCATCCTATAAAATCGTTCACATGTGTACACTATCCCTGTACTTACAACTAAATATTATGATCGCGGTCTCAGTTGAACGACATTCGCAATGAGCACAGTATTGGAAATACACCCTATTGACAGCTGTGGCTTTGGAAATAGAAATATCAATACCATTCTTGTGACTTGACATACTCTTTCCTTTGCTATCACAGTACTCGACAGCAAATCCATACCATCCTTACGATGGACACAGTCATTTGCTTTGCACGTGTCAAGACACAAACACATACTTCATAAGCCTCATGCTCAAGGCGAACCTATCTCGCACCCTGTACTGCTAACTATAATATTTTGTCAATAAATGATTCCAGACGGTACAAAATATTACTCTGATGGGTGAGCGTGTCTCATAAGTTTTTCCTGCGAGTGCTACCACCGTGTCTTAGAAAGAGAGGTTTAATCGTCATACAAACAGACAATGTTAACAAACTCGATCCCAACAACTACTGCATGTTACTGCCACAAACGGTCTTGGTACCACATGTGCACACAAGTATCTTGCAAACCACTTCCGGTAGAGCAGAGAAATTCGAGCTAAAAAGGGGCCTACCGACTTTCATTATTCATGGGCACCATTCGCGAATGGAACAGGAGAGAAAGGGGGAGGGGGGAGGGGAGGATGAGAAGGAGCTGTGGTGTTCTCCGTTACAAACTATAATATGACTAGTGGAGTGTAGATGCAGATAACTTTTCTGTGTTAAGAGTCAACGAAGTCGCTTGATGTAGATGGTTATTGCAGCTGCACACTATTTTATGGAATGAAAGGTTCGGTTAGCAAAAAGAACTGTCTGGTATTAACTGTCCCGTATAGTTCCCTGGCAATTACAAGAACATATTGCATCATTGCCTTATCGTGTAATGCGTGATACACATCAGCTCTGGCATTGCCAATGTTTATATCCTCATCTCCTGCGTGGGCTGACTAGTGCTCGATTAACGGCCATGAGTTATCTCTTTCTCTCTCACGCACAGGCTCTTGAAAATGCTTGAGAGGCCGCAGGTGGTATTGTGCCACAGCCTCTGTATATTGTCGACAGTGGGTAGTTGCGTACGAAGGGCTGTTAGATGGCCATCAAGTATCACATGCTCATTATAAAACACGTCATAACCAGTTGCTATGTCCGGCCTTGCGGTCTAGTGCTGCAATGGGTGCCTGCAAACCGGAAAGCAGTAGGGTCGAACCCCGCTCGGATTATGAAAAGTTTTCAATCTCCCTTTCACCCGGCCTTCAGCTCTCAATGAAGTGAAATTTCGCAATGAACGACGCATGGTTGGGATTCTGCATTAACCTGTAAGTCTCCTTTCGTCAAGAGGATGACTGGCATACGCTGGTGACACGAAAGACATCAAACTTTCGTGCAACAGAAAGAATTTCGCCGGGCACTTGAGCCACACAAAATTATTAGTTCCTGTGTTTCTACAAGGGCTGTTCGACAAATATACAACTGGACTAGCTTCCTGTATTACATAACTTACATGCATTTGTGAGAATTAGAAATCAGTTATCTAGAAGATGACTGAAAGACAGCCTTTTGTGCCCATTCATTGTTTGATTTTATTTTCCGCAGTTATGAATCAAGTGACTGGCTGGATGCCATCCTTATTTCTTAGCATTCTTTTCTGCTCTTTCCTCAGGTTCGACATACAACGTAGTCGACAGCTCCAGTGATGAATGTTGGTAAACTGTGAGAACATTATCGTGCTTACAGTAGCCAGGCGTTGCTCCTTCTAATAGTTTTCCATAAAAGTAATTCCTATAGTTATATTCTTCATACTTTCTCATTTCGAACTTCGTTTTTCCACCTACCTTCTAAAATCCTGTAATATTATGATATTTCCAAGAGTCTCTAGATCTCTACCGACCCTTTCATTTCAGAGTATCAGTTGCAACCTTTCTGTCTCAATTATTTGCTCCATTTATTCCAAACTGTGTCTTCTACAGTTTTTACTCTCCGCACCTCCCTCCAGTACCACGGAAGTCATTCCCTGACGTCTTAACAGATGTCCTATAACCGTGTCCCTTCTTCTCATCAGTTTTCCCCGTATACTCCTTTTCTCTCCGATTCTGAGCAGAATCTCCTCATTCCCTGTCTTATCAGTCCACCTAATTTTGAGCGTTTGAATGTAGCATTACACCTCAAATGCCTCAATTATCTTCTGTTCGAGTTATCCCACAGTGCATGTTTTGCTGCCATACAACGGTGTGCTGCAAGCGTACATTCTCAGAAATTTCTGTTTGATGCTAATAGTCTTCTCTTGGCGAGGAATGCCCTTGTTGCCAGTGTTTGTCCGCTTTTTAAGTCCTACTTGCTCCGGCCTCCGTGGGTTATTGGATAGCAGAATTTCTTAACTTCGTCTCATATGTGATTATCAGTCGTGATGTTAAGTCTCTCGGTGTTCTTATTCCTGCTTCTTCTCATTACCATCATCTTTCTTCGGTTTACTCTCAGCCCATGTTCTCCACTCATTAGACTGTTCATACCATTCAGCTGATCCAGTAACTCTTCTTTACTTTCACTGACGACAGCACTGTCATCAGAAAACCTTATCATTGGTGTCCTTGAATTTTAATTTCACTTGTGAAACTTTCTTTGATTTCCGTTATTGCTTCTTCGATGTAGAGGTTGAATAGTAAGGGCGAAAGACTACATCACTGTTTTACACGTTTTTTTAAATCCGAGTCATTCGTTCTTGATCTTCCACTCGTATTATTCCCTCTTGTATATCGTTTATAATGTATATTACTCCTCTCTCACTATAGCATAGCCCATTTTTCCCAAATCTTCGAACACATGCACCATTTAACATTGTCGAACTCTTTTTCGAGATTGGCAAAACCTATGAACGTGTCTTGATTATTCTTTAGTCTTGCTTCCATTATTAACCGCAACATCAGAACTCCCCTCTGGTGCAGCTTAATTTTTACTTAACCCGAACTAATCGTCGTCTAATACACGCACAATTTTTTCCGATACTTCTGTACATTATTCTTCTCAACAACTTGGGTGCAAGAGCACTTTTCGGCTGTTTGTATATTCTGAACTTCGTGGATGATATTTTTCCGAAAGTAAGACGTTTTATAGCCAGACTCATACATTCTACAAACCAACGTGAATAATCGTTTTGTTGCCACTTTCCACATGATTTTAAAAATTCTAATGGAAAGTTATCGATCGCTTCTACCTTACTTGATCTTAAGTCTTGTAAAACTTTCTTAAATTATAATTCTAGTATTAAATCCCCTCTTGCCTCTGTATCGACTCCAGTTTCTTCTTCAATCACACTAGACAAATCTTTCTGTCCGTAGAGGCCTTCAGTGTAGTCTGTCATCCTATCCGCTCTCTCCCCTGCATTTAATAGTGAAATTCCCATTGCTTAATGTTACCACCCTTGCTTTCATTGTCACCGAAGGGTGTTATGACCTTTCTACATGCTGAGTCAGTCCTTCGTCAATCATTTATTTTTTCTCGAAGATTTCTTCATATCTCTCACGCAGCCATTTCGTCTTAGCTTCCCCGCACTTTCTGTTTATTTCATTCCTCAGCGACTTTTATTTATCTTTTCAGAAATTTCTCTGAAAAATTTTGTACTTCTGTCTTTCATCGATCATTTGAAGTATTAAATCTGTTAGCCAAGGTTTCTTCGCAGTTACCTTCTTTTTACCTATGTTTCATTTTCCGTCTTTTGTGATTTCTCGTTTTGATATGTCCATTTCTTTTCAGTCGAAGTGCGTACTAAGCTGTTCGTTATAGCTGTATCTATAGTCTCAGAAAACTTCAAGCGCATTTCTTCATTCCTTAGTACTGGCGTATTCCGTTGCTGACTAGTCTTGAAAGGAGTCTACTGGGGCACATTTGTATGTGGCACCCGAATTTCATAAACGATGTATGGCTGTGATAGGCTTTATAATGGGGATTGCTGACTGTGCACGATCGCAGAGCCGAAGATACTGCTTCTACTCTGAGACTGTAGTGCAGGTGTAAGAAAGCGGTAGGCGCATAGTTGTAGGTAGTAGGCGCATAGTTGTAGGTAGTTGTCTGTGAGGGAAAGACGATGGAGTAGGGAGTTTTTGTGGTGTGCTGTGTGAAGCCACCAAATGATAGATTAATTTAGGTATGTCACTATTGTTGAACTTCCAAGCAGAAGTCTTCATGCAAGCAAGGTAAAAATGTTAAATAATTATGATGTTTGTTTTTGCCAGCGAGTTAGTATAGACGAGTTGGCTGATAATTGGTAATTGTTGAGTAACCACAGAAAGTACGTAAACGGTTTTGATTAAAAGGCTAGTTAGATATTTCACTTTTGTAATGCTTCTAAGGTTTGTTAACAGTAATATGTAATTTTATGATTTGCATTTATGATCTATTAGTGGAGTTAGATAATACTTGCTGTTTAAATCTCTTTGTTTGTGGATCAGTTGTGAGTAATGTATCTTCAATAGTCAGATTTTTTTGAAAAGACAAACTTAACGTGCAATATAAATTTGCTAAAAAAATCTGTGTTAGTAATTCACCTCAGTAAGTACCGCCTCTCTATCCAGGTCGTATGTTTTTCAAAGAAGTTGGATTTTCATAAATGTTTTATCAGTCAAAACAATTTCATGTGCATTTCAAGTATTACAGTCAGCACTGCACATCGCAGAGTATGTAGCTAGCATATTTATATGTTCTTTTATTTGTCATGTGCACAGGGACCAAAGTTATTAGTTTTGAATAGGGCCATAGGATTCAGTGCCTAAGGTGCTGAATGTATCTTGCCGTACCCGTATTTCTTTATTGATATAGGTAGTCGCCTTGCCCAAAATAAAGTAATAACAACGCAGAGTAAGCACACCACTTTCAGTTACAACAAGCTACACGATAACTCTAGTTTTGTATCCGTTCCGCAGTTTCAGACATTTAATGAACGTAATCTAAAAAAAAAAATTATAAAAGATCGTTACAGTCTCTTGAATCTCTGCCTACTCTTCACCACTACCACATTGTGATGTGACTCTATATCTGCTCCTGGGTACGACTTAACTGTCCAATATCTGATTTAGAAATCTCTGCCTGACCATGATGTAATGCAACTGAAATATTCCCAAGTCTCCAGGCCTTTTTCAAGTACATCTCCGCCTCGTATGATTCTTGAAAAAAAGTATTCGCTGTTACTAGCTGAAATTTATTACAGAACTCAATTTGTCTTTTCCTCTCTCATTCTGAGTAGCAAAGCCATGTCCTTCCGTACCTTTTTCTTCTGTTGATTCCCCTACAACCAAATGTCAGTTCCCATGATTATTAGATTTTCATCTCCCTTTACGTACTAAATTACCCATTCAGTGTCCTCACGTACTTTCTCTGTATCTTCATTTTCAGCTTGCAACATCGGCAACTAAACTTGAACTACCGTTGTCGGCGCTAGTTTTCTGTCAATTTTGATGAGAACAACCTTACGACTGAACCGTTTTCAGTTACTAACTCTCTGCCCTACCTTCCTATTCATAACGAATCCTACTCCCATTATACCATTTTCTGCTGCTCTTGATAACTTATCTGACTACTAATCCTTGTCTTCTTTCCATTGAACTTCACTGACCCCCACTATATCTAGACTGAGCCTTTGCATTTCACTTTCCAGATTTTCCAGCTTCCCTAACACGTTCTAACTTCTGATATTCCATGCCCAGACACTTAAAACGTTATCCTTTCGTTGGCTATTCAGTATTTCTTTCATGGTCACCTGCCCCTTCGCAGCTCCTTCCACGAGATCCGAACGGGGGCCTATATCGGAATCTTTTGCCAATGGAGAGATCGTCATAACACTTCTGTGGATACCCATTATTTGTCTTTAATGCAGTGGTTTCCTTTGCCTTCTGCAACCGTCTACCGTTGATCATTGCTGATTCTTCCGCCTTTAGGATCAGTTTCCCACCTCAAGGGCAAGAGACTACCCTGATTCACTGTCAGTTCCTCAGCCCTGTCTGATAAGGTCGTTGGGGTGACTTGTTCGGCAGCCACTGCTGATGATTTTTTATTCACAATCTAATAGGTATTGGGGTCGAACCCTTTGTTCACCAAAAAATCTGAAAGATTATTTATTGCTGCATGAGACCAAAATGGGAAAAATTTCTTTCTGTCTGGTGGAGAAATGCAGAGACACATTAATGATGAACAAATGCAAACATTTTCTTTGTTTTCTGTTTCCGCCATCAACGTATGAATTACAGATGTGAGCTGTAAGGTACAAATGTTTATAATTTTTAATTTTGTAAATAACAGATGTCAAAAATTTGATGAAATTTATTACTTTCTCTGTAATTTTGTAGACAAATTTTGACTCTTATTTCCATGAAAATCAGAGCCTACTTTGCAGCGCTCAAGTTCTTACGGAGTTCCGTTTTAGTATCTTACACAAATTCCTAAATCCTTCTATTAACTTTTCCTTTCGTTGATGTACTGATTTTTCTATTTCTGCAGTCTTTACTTTTGTTTCCGTTCCTATTTGTGCAGCGCTGTTATCTTGCGACCCCATGTGCGTTGCCTTTAACTATTTCAAGTGCCTCTCTCTTTCTTGCCTGTATTTTTCAGTTTCTTCTTGTCCGTCTCCTATGGCCTGTTTGAACCTGTGTGCTTTTGGCTTCCTCCGTTCTGAAACCTTCTCTGCAGTTCTTTTTTCAGTTTTCACGAGCTGGTGGTGAATTCGGTGTCTAGGCCACTGGTACCAGAAATATTTTATTTCCGTATAAAGCTGCGCTGGAAAGTGTGTCTCAGAAATGATCTTTTTCGAGCATGCTGACAATATCAGATACTACTACAGTCCGTCGGATGAGAAAAGTTTCCTTCACTTGTGCATGTCTACTCTCAGAGTATTATCTGATTTACCGAGTGAGTGCCACCTTTTAACAGAAAACTTTCAAATATTCTACTGCGATTTCTACTTTCTGTCCTTTAGTATTCACCAGATTTCTTTCTACTCTCCCAGTTCCATATATAGCAGTTCTCGAAATAATTCTTTGGGGCAGAAATCATCCTTGAAGAACAATGCCAAAAAATTGGGTATTGGAAATCCGTATTCCATAATATCCGTAGATCGCATCCAAAGAGCTTTGTTACGAACAGCAATCCATGAGATATGACCTTTCCTGATAAATAAGAATTCAAATATATAGTTTTCTTCATATAACATAGCGACATGGAGCAGCTCGGTGTAATAATTGCTTCTTCAGTTTCCTTGCCAATACGTTATTAAGGCACATTAAACCGTATGCACTCGATTTGTGGGTTCTTAAAAGACTTCTTCAGGGACTTTCTACAGACTGCACACAACTGAGCATGCAAACACGTTGGTAATCAAGATCGCAAACCAAAAGCCAGTACCCAACAAATCAGTTCACTTGCTAATTGAGTCTGAACTTAGTTTTCTGGAAGCATTAGCATCCCCGGACTTTTAAAATGGAAAAAAATTACCTCTCTCACATATCGTGTGACATTGCATATTTTTTGCAACGACACCCATAATTTATTGTCTTCTCAATCGTTGCACTCCCTCTTATTTATCTTCACTGCTGTCTGTACAACACAGCAGAAATAAAATTTCTCAACAAAGGAAAATCCTCTGTGTACCATCACGTAACATTATTAGATCTCTGACTCATTTTCTGTATCAGGAACCCTGCTCTGGAACAACTTTCCTCAAAAAATCGAAGAAATTAATTTCCTTCCAAACTTCAAAAGACAGTTAGTGGTCCACCTACCACAATAGCCTTCTCTCTTGTATACCAGTTTGCGGCCCGCTCTTGTTAATCACCCCGCCCTCACAGCTCTTACCTCCTCGATGCAGACACAGTTCTTTGTTTAAATTCCTTTCTTTCCTGACAGGCATTGTCGCTGTCATTTCCTTTTTAATTTTATCCGTATTTTGTTGCTACAAACGTGTCTGTATTCAGCACACTGGAAGTGTCAATTAAAATGACTCCAGTCAAAAATTTTCATGTTTTATAAACTACATTACGCATTTCGGACTCTGTGCGTCCATCGTCAGGCGTATGTTCTCTTAATACATGATTTACTTTTGTTCTTGCCTAAGGTGTAATGCATGTTTCTATCATAAAAAGGTCTGATGTTAGGTTATGAATTTCGTGAGCTAAATGTGGAATGTATGTGTGAAGCAGTGGAAAAAATTGACAGTGTATATTTTCCACATAATTCAAGAAAAGCGTTTTTAACTTTTTAACACCATCATACATTGGTTCCTCCATCCTGTTCATGCTTATCACTACATTCGCATACACATTTTTGTAAAGGTTTCACATATGTTGTTGTAACTGGTGTGATCAAAATGTGTATGCAAATGTTGCTCTTGAGTGAAGTGGTAAGCGTGATCAGGATGCAGGAATCATACTTCCACAGTCATTTCCATCTTCTCCTCTTTCGTTCTCACATTTCTGTGATATTAAACGTGTATTCAGCTGATCTATATCATTATTAATGCCGTTAACTATTATCATCTTTATTAGCGTCAACTATTATTTTTATAATCATTATTATTACTTGTTATTATCATTATTAGTGTCCGTTTTTTTACAATCGTATTGACCAAATAGGATCCGTTAACAACTTCAGTTCCTCTTCTTCCTTTGTTGTTGTTTCCTATTTTTCCAGTATTCCCTCATTTTCTCCCCATGAAGTCTCTTCATTTCTTCTGCCCATGTTGTTCCCGATTTTTTATTTCTTCTGCTTTTAAAGCATTACAAATTTAGTATTTTGTTTCTAAAACTGTTTCTTTCTGCTATTTCTCTTTCTTTCATGTTATTTCTTTCAAGATCTTTTCTTACTTCTGTAATCCATTTAACTGTCGATTTCTTCTTCCAGAAATATAGGAGTATTTGTTTTATTAGTCTATTTCCATCCATTCAGTAGAGATGTCGAAAAAAGGTGAATCTTCGTTTGGCCATTAATTCAGATATTTTCTCTATATTCTTTGTAGATCTCCTCATTACTTCTTATTTTCCAGCCATCTGCAGTTTTCATTGCACCCATTATTATTTTTCTAATAATCCTTCTTTCCAGTACCTGTAGTTTGTCCATCTTATAGTTCGTCATTAGGCATTCAGATCCATATAAACATTCTGGTCGTACCACTGTGGTGTAGTGTTTCAGTTTTGTTTTTCTAGCTATACATTTCTTGTTGTAAATATTTTTTGTCAAACCATATGCTCTTTCCATTTTGTTAATTCTTACATCTATTGCAGATTTTTCCTGTCCATTTTGTTCTATAGTTTCTCCAAGTTATTTAAATTTATTTCTCGCTCTCTTCTACCTATTTGTGTTTCTATGTATTTTGGTGTCTTTTTTATATTTGTCATGAATTTTGTTTTTGCAGCTGAAATTTTGAGGCCAATACTGTTTGCTAATTTTTCCAGAATGTTTATTTGAGTAACTGCTTCTGTCAGGTTTTCTGAAAGTATTGCGAAATCATCCGCAAAAGCCAAGCAGTTTACCTTAATTCCATTTGTTTTCCTTCCCGGAGTTATTGGTTCAATGTTCTATTGCTATTTTTATTTTTATTATTGTTATTGTTCTTGTGAATACTTTTTGAAGGACTTTGATATGTGGTTTTTGTGTGTCTCTTTGATCTACTGATGGAAGCTGTGCGCCCGATATTATTACTCATGCCAGACTTTTCAATTGGTGAGACACGAGACAAAGACTTGTCTGCCTACCGGGTCTCCCTTCTTGTAAGTATGTAGGTGGAACCACACGGGCTCTTAGGTAAGTCTGCCATTATTTCTGCTTACTTGCGTCAGGCTCATCTGTTTTTCTTTCTACCGGCCGCCCTTGCTCAACTCTTGCTTTTTCGACCCCAAATATAATCTTTTGAGGACTGATGGTGTCTTTCATTATTCTTTTCCATCTCTGACGTCGGACGCGGCTGAGAAGGACTTTTGTACGGCCTCGAGAGAGAAAATTGTAGAGTCTGTTCTCAGAGAGGCGACTACATACAACAGTCTGACTCGTAATGAGCGGCTGAATTTGGCTGCCCAAACATCTGTCTGAGCATAAATGAACGAGCTGCTACCATATTATTCTTTTCCAGGCGACAAATGTCATGGCTCTCTTTGTAAAACAGTCCGAAGGCAAAATTTCACGTCGATCGGATCTCAGGATGGGAATTACATCAAGATCAAATACAGAACCGTTGGAGAAGAATGAAGGAAAGAGGAAATGAAGTTGGAAGAGGTAACAAATTGTAGGAGTTGGACCGTGGAATGTGTTCAAAATATTGCAGTCTGGAAAGCTCGAAAATACCAAACAAGATGTTATAAATAATAGTCTGGATGTATTAGGTACATGTGAAGTAAGATGGGGGACTAAGGGAGAACAGGATAGTGGAGAGAACAAATTTGTTTACTAAGGGAGGGTGAAGAGTGGGAGCTGTGTATGGTAGCTGTGATAGGAAAATAGGTGATGAAAAACTACTGAAAATAGAGTTCATAGATGAAAGACTGATGGTGATAAGATAAAGAGGTGAGAAGAAGGATGTCGTTTTGACACAAATATAAATGAGGACAAGTCAACACACTGATGAGGAAGTAGAGGAATATTATGAAAGACTGAAGAAATTATGGGTAAAACAAAAAGAAATGCCTGCATCATTGTAACGGGGCATTTGAACGCAGTGGTAGGAGAGGGAAAAGAATGGGGAGTGGTTGAAAGATTTGGAAATAAGAATGAGAGGGGTGAAAGGATGGTTAATTTATGTAGAAATAATTCTCTTGTGATTGGAACGCTAGAGAAGATGAAGATATGTAAACAGATATCTAAGCTGAACGACGACAGCTACCAAATTGATTGTATAACAATTCAGAAAACGTACAAAAGTGCCTAAAGTATGCCAGAGCATATCCTGCAGTAGATATCAATTTGACCAACAACTTGATGGTGGCAGACTTGCAAATCAGGTTGAAAAGAGTGAGAGGAGGAAAACCAAGAGAGAGTTTTGACATAGAAAGACTAAAGAACTAAGGTAACGATGCTGAGTTAGAAAATACGACATAAAGGGCCCAATGAATAGACAGCAAACGAGAAAACTAAGGGGATGAGAGAAAACGTAAAGCAATCTGCAGAAGAAGTTGTACAGTTGAGGAAGTTCGAAAGAATAGAGAAAGAATGAGTAACAAAGGCAATGTTGGTAAGATGGATAAAAGAAGGGAATGGAAGACGGAAGAAACTGAGGAAGAAAAAAGAGTGTACAGAAATCCGATAATCAATTAAGGAAAGAAACAAACAATGATGGGGGACGTGGATAAAAGAGATACGTACAGAAATAAAGAAATTAGAAAAGGAGGGAAAAATATGAAATGCCGTCACGTTAGTTGTTGACCTGACCTTTGAAGCAAGGTCCAATAGTTGTTACACTGGAGGAAGCGCTGGAGTGGTGGCAAGAAATTGTAGAGTGCTTGCAAACTGTAGAGCCAAATACACTGGTACAGCTGCCTAATATCCTGTAGAGTCCCCGCGAGCACTCAGAAGTGCAGCAACACGACGTGGCAAGGAGTCGACTAATGTCTGAAGTAGTGCTGGAGGGAGACTTCAACATCGCAGCGGGTCAGCAATGTATTAAAAAAACTAGAAACCCGCCGCGATTGCAAAAAAAAAAAAAAAAAAAAAAAAAAAAATCACCTAGTGTTAACCTAGGTTTCGGCGTAGATAACTACACCTTCTTCAGAACAATAAAACCCAGAAGTTCCTAAGAAGACATTTGTCAATTATTAAAAGAACACTGTAGCTATACATTTATAAATGAAAAAAAGGAAAACACAAACAGTACATACGCACAAAGTCTAAACCGTTACTTAACTTAATGGTGTGACCTCCACCTCACGCCGGTCTATGTTCGATGGGCCATGACCCGCCATTGGAAGGCGAAGCACAAAGGGCTTTAAGCGAGATGAAGAATAATAAAGGTATTGGAACCGATGGATTGCCAGCAGAGTTGATTAAGACCCTTTGGAGTAGTTGAGGGAAAGAGTTAACTTATCTATGTAATAAGATATATGAAAAAGGTGAGTGGCCATATGGCTTTCTCTAGGCAGTAATGATAATGATTGAAAAGCAATGCCAAGAAATGTGAGGATTTTAGAATCATGTTTTATTTCTCGTGCAGTTAAAGTATTGACTGGAAAAAGGAATTGCAGGGGAACAGTATGGATTTAGAAGAGGGAAAAGTGCAAGACATGCAGTTGGACTGTTAAGAGTTATAGGTGAGAGAAACAATGAAGGAACAAGAGATATTCATACTGTTTTCATTGCCGTGAAGAAAACCTTTGATAGAGTACAGTGGAATAAATTTATGGACACTCTAAGAAAGAGCAAAGGAGGAACAGAAGGCTGATAAAGATACTGTATCTACAAAAGAAGAGTACAGATTGGTAACGAGATGACAGAGGAAAAAACACAATATTGAGTTATACATATCTGGAGCGTATTGTTCAGAAATGTCTGAAACGAAAAAGTGGAGTGCGATTGGCAGAATGAATTGAATTCACTGACTATGCAGTGTTAGTGGCAGAGAGTAGAAGGGCTACGACTGGATAACAGAATTAAATAAGATCTCTGAGGAAATCGGAACGAGGATTGATAAGAACAAAATTTGTGGTGGTAAGTACAAGAAAAGTAACAACTGTAAGGTTAGGACATGAAAAATACACTCCTGGAAATTGAAATAAGAACACCGTGAATTCATTGTCCCAGGAAGGGGAAACTTTATTGACACATTCTTGGGGTCAGATACATCACATGATCACACTGACAGAACCACAGGCACATAGACACAGGCAACAGAGCATGCACAATGTCGGCACTAGTACAGTGTATATCCACCTTTCGCAGCAATGCAGGCTGCTATTCTCCCATGGAGACGATCGTAGAGATGCTGGATGTAGTCCTGTGGAACGGCTTGCCATGTCATTTCCACCTGGCGCCTTAGTTGGACCAGCGTTCGTGCTGGACGTGCAGACCGCGTGAGACGATGCTTCATCCAGTCCCAAACATGCTCAATGGGGGACAGATCCGGAGATCCTGCTGGCCAGGGTAGTTGACTTACACCTTCTAGAGCACGTTGGGTGGCACGGGATACATGCGGACGTGCATTGTCCTGTTGGAACAGCAAGTTCCCTTGCCGGTCTGGGAATGGTAGAACGATGGGTTCGATGACGGTTTGGATGTACCGTGCACTATTCAGTGTCCCCTCGACGATCACCAGAGGTGTACGGCCAGTGTAGGAGATCGCTCCCCACACCATGATGCCGGGTGTTGGCCCTGTGTGCCTCGTTCGTATGCAGTCCTGATTGTGGCGCTCACCTGCACGGCGCCAAACACGCATACGACCATCATTGGCACCAACGCAGAAGCGACTCTCATCGCTGAAGACGACACGTCTCCATTCGTCCCTCCATTCACGCCTGTCGCGACACCACTGGAGGCGGGCTGCACGATGTTGGGGCGTGAGCGGAAGACGGCCCAACGGTGTGCGGGACCGTAGCCCAGCTTCATGGAGACGGTTGCGAATAGTCCTCGCCGATACCCCAGGAGCAACAGTGTCCCTAATCTGCTGGGAAATGGCGGTGGGGTCCCCTACGGCACTGCGTAGGATCCTACGGTCTTGGCGTGCATCCGTGCGTCGCTGCGGTCCGGTCCCAGGTCGACGGGCACGTGCACCTTCCGCCGACCACTGGCGACAACATCGATGTTCTGTGGAGACCTCACGCCCCACGTGTTGAGCAATTCGGCGGTACGTCCACCCGGCCTCCCGCATGCCCACTATACGCCCTCGCTCAAAGTCCGTCAACTGCACATCCGGTTCACGTCCACGCTGTCGCGGCATGCTACCAGTGTTAAAGACTGCGATGGAGCTCCGTATGCCACGGCAAACTGGCTGACACTGACGGCGGCGGTGCACAAATGCTGCGCAGCTAGCGCCATTCGACGTCCAACACCGCGGTTCCTGGTGTGTCCGCTGTGCCGTGCGTGTGATCATTGCTTGTACAGCCCTCTCGCAGTGTCCGGAGCAAGTATGGTGGGTGTGACACACCGGTGTCAATGTGTTCTTTTTTCCATTTCCAGGAGTGTAGAATAAGTTCGTGCCTTCACATATCTGGGAAGAATAATTACAGAACACGTGAGATGCAATTAAGAGGTAAAACGTGTACATCAACAACCAAAGAGTCATTTAATAAGAAGAGGGGCTTTCTGTGTGGGTGCAAGGACGGGAACCTGAGTCACAGACTGGCTTAGTACTTTGTATGGAGTGTAAATTTTACATATAATTCGGAAGAGAGAATACAGTTATCTTTGACATTGGATGAGATTGTTTAGTGATGGATGCTATGAAGATCACAATGAATGGTAGAAAAAGACAGTGCAGAAGATTCCAGATGGTGGATAGTATAAGGACAGGAGAAAATTATGAGAAAACGAAGAGTGTAGCAAATTATAAGGCTTCATGAAGAGCTAGACGTGAAGACCTGCCATAGGGCTGAACGCTGATGATAATCATGATGTTGATGGTATGTGGTGTTCCTGGTCAGATGTAAGAGAAGGCCTTATGGTTATACTCTGTATAATCTGGTCAGTCTAAATAAGTAATAAATAAATAAATTTGTCTCTTGCGCACTGAGTAATTAACATTTTTTCAGCGAATATTAACTGTCGTTAACAGTTCAAGATGCTCTGCAACACAAACAAATATCTGAACTGTACATCACTAGATTTACGCGTATATCATTTTCAAATGACGAACAATCAGCTTTAAGTAAGTTTCCTTCCACGATGATACGGTATTCACTGTGTTTTTGTTGTTGTGGTCTTCAGTCCTGAGACTGGTTTGATGCAGCTGTCCATGCTACTATATCCTGTGCAAGCTTCTTCATCTCCCAGTACCTACTGCAACCTACATCCTTCTGAATCTGATTAGTGTATACATCTCTTGGTCTCCTTCTACGATTTTTACCCTCCACGCTGCCCTCCAATACTAAATTGATGATCCCTTGATGCCTCAGAACATGTCCTATCGACCGATCCCTTCTTCTAGTTAAGTTGTGCCACAAACGTCTCTTCTACCCAATCGTATTCAATACCTCCTCATAAGTTAGATGGTCTATCCATCTAATCTTCAGCATTCTTCTGTAGCACCACATTTCGAAAGCTTCTATTCTCTTCTTGCCCATGCTAGTTATCGTCCATGTTCCACTTCCATGCACGGCTACGCTCCATACAAATACTTTCAGAAACGACTTCCTGACACTTAAATCAATACTGATGTTAACAAATTTCTGTTCTTCAGAAACGCTTCCCTTGCCATTGCCAGTCTACATTTGATATCCTCCCTACTTCGACCATCATCAGTTATTTTGCTCCCCAAATAGCAAAACTCCTTTACTACTTAAAGAGTCTCATTTCCTAATCTAATTTCCTCAGCATCACCTGACTTAATTCGACCACATTCCATTATCCTCGTTTTGCTTTTGATGATATTCATCTTATACTCTCGTTTCATGACACTGTCCATTCCGTTCAACTGCTCTTCCTAGTCCTTTGCTGTCTCTGACAGAATTACAATGTCATCGGCGAACCTCAAAGTTTTTGTTTCTTTATATGGATTTTAATACCTACTCCGAATTTTTCTTTTGTTTCCTTCACTGCTTGCTCAATATACAGATTGAATGATTCACTACATTCTTTTATTTTGTAGATCACATTATCCTTAGTAGACGAGATCACTGTTGAAATACAGACACTCGAAGTAGCCTGTGATCAGTGTCTCGTCCACGTGCATACACTTCTCAGTGGCACCGTTATCAAACAGTCAGTTCAAAGCAACAGTTCCATGACCAAATGAATCGTGTGAGTTATCATTCTCACTCATTTATATTTCGAATGAATTATTCCAGATCACTATTTTCAGCACTGTGAAGCTCCGATACGGATCATTAACAACAACAACTGCGGTGCAATTCAGTGCAGATAATGTTATGCATCCGTTTATGGGCAAATTGTGCTTGATTAAAAAGTATTGTCAATGAAAACAACTAATGGTAATGTGTACCTAGCGAAAGTATGAAAAGTGCTTTATTGTAGGGTGTCAAGTGAGTGTAATAATTTTATCTCGTGTAAACAGTGGCGTCGGGAGCCGCTTCCGCACCCGTTATTGTGTTTATTACGAGGCGATATCACGGGCCGTTGAGCATATTCATTTGCGAGAATCACCGATCATATTTGGCCGCAGGGTTGCACGGTGAGCTTGCATTGTGGAATTTGAAACATCGCTCGGCCTGACAGTGGTTGCGCAGATAAACAAAAACACGGGGAATTTGGCTGTGAAATAAGCAGGCAGCCAGAAATATGTATTTATGGGAACGATAGGTTTTGAAAAATGAAAGAATGAAACCCATTGTCTGTATTCTTCATGCGTTTTAATGAAAACGTTAATATAAGTTTAAGACCTGGCTCGGAAATATTTGAAAAATATCCGAACAAAATCGAGAACTGTAAACAGTAACTACTGAGTTCAATCGTGAACCGCTGTGTTATTACAGCTCTTTATTACGAAAGCCTCTAACTTCAGTCAATACCTACTTTTGAACAAAATCTACATAACTAATCATACGGAATCGGAGAGAGGTCTCACACATTTGGAAAGAGTTCGATACCATAACCATGACAACTTTGTTCGTAAACCCACAGAAAGTTGATTTTTGGTGATTTGTGATAACAACGAAACAAACTGGAATAAAATACTGCTATGACTTCTCTTCGTTCTCACATGTTATTAATGTTTGTCCATCACACAAGAGAAACATTGTACATAGACTAGCCATGCGCTCCGGGTTTCATAGGGGTAGTAATAGCAGGATAGCTTGTCCACCGTATTAGCAGTAATTGTATACCCAAGCCTTCCTGGTGAATTAGTGTGCCTATAAGTAAAACCGTACGACAAATTCTTACAGTTGTCCTTCGGATTAGGCTTCGTGGACAGACCAGCAGAACGCTACTGGGGACTTCAATTCGTCATAGCCTCAGCCGATGTAGTTGTATGCACAAACCTTCCACCTTATCAGTGAAAGCCATACCATAGTTCATATAATGGTTCCTCATATTAGCCTTCACACACAGATGGAAAAACGCGGCGAATGACTTTAATTTACACTACGTATAGGGCCTAGGGATAGCTGTGAAGGCAATAACAGTTTCGATAGCGCTTAGTCGTGAAGGTCTATAAAAGAAGTTTAACAACAGCTTATTCCGTTTCTGATGAATTTTGGGGATAACGTGGACAGAAAGAGCATCTAGGGACGTTTCAGGATGTGCGTCTCGTAACGCCGGTAAACGGCTCTCAGATGTGCTGGATCCCTGGATCATCTCCGATATCTAGGGAAAAAAATGATGAAATTCCGTATCGCCCGAATTGGCTTTATGACAGGTCGGAATTATTTATCATACCGCCACTACATAAACTTAGTTCTGCTTCAACAGCCATGATGTACTTATTAACAGGAAACGAGTTCAGTTGTATTGCCTCAGCGACCAGAACGCAGTTTCTCAAGAATGCTGTTTTCACTTTCCCTCTCGACACTTCTCTTAAGTGATTTTTCATGGCATAAAAAGGTAAACCAAGAGCGTTCGGGAAACGGAAACAAGTGTACAACAAGAGAATTATTATGAGTACTGAGAACGTCAAACATGTAGTCATAATAGCGTAACAGTTGAGTGAATGTAAAAATGAGGAAGCTGTAAAATAATTACCAAAATAGATAAAAAATAAAAAAAGGATGCTGAAAGTTCCATTTGCTACACAAAGCTGGAAAAGAAAGAATTTCAGTTCGTAAATAGTACTGCGTTTAGCGCTCCGATTATACTGTTTTATAATACAGTAACAAAAGATTCTTGCAAAAGTAACAGTGAAAATTTTCTATTTGGGAAATTTCACTATGAAAGACACTACTCCATGTAGAAAAAAGACGCAGAACAATTAAGTCAACTGCTACTTGAAGGAACACGACCAGCCGTTACTTACCTAACATTATTTATGCTAAGATGCTTCTCGGGCTGTCACCATTCTTCAGTTAGTGCAATATAGTTACATCTTCATCATTGCTAAGTGAATGTCGACTACATTTTGAACGCTGCAGCTCACTTCCATTGTCTGTCTTGTAAGTCTTTGTTTCGAGTTTATATACGTAACACATACATTTTTAGATTCACTAATACATTGATGTTGTGCAGCTTTTGCAGTATGGATGACTTTGTGTATGTTTACATCGAGAAATACAACTAAAGCAAAGCTACAAACGTCATTTAATCGCAGAAAATTTTCCTGAAGCACCTGTGTTTGTAGACTAAATTTTGGTATTGTATTGGTCGTATTAGAAATAGTAGCGTCAGGAAGGGCACCCATCCGCTACAACTAACACAGCCACATCTGAAATAACACACGACTCCTAGGAGATACGAGAAGAAGAAGAATAATGAAATAAGCATTAAGACGACTTTCTTTAGGTAAACGTTGGGAAGAAGAATAGAAAATTATTTTGTTGTTATTTTTATTACTTTTATTATTATTACTTTTCCCAGGACTATATTTGAGGCATAGGTAATATAATTTTATTAAATCTCTTAGGAACTTTTTGTTATGCAACTTTTATAGCACGGTTCTTAGGAAAGCGGTTAGTGGGAATAAATTTTGAGTACTTCTAACAGTTTCAATCTCTCTTGAACGCTAAGAGCAGCCATGTGTTCACAGAATAGCATATTGAAATTTACTCCTGATTGGGCTAGGTGTGTCTTTGAATATGCACTGTAATGTTCTACATTTCTGATTGTTTGTATGGCTTGCTGTTGTTTTTGATGATGTGGGTGAGTTCATCTAGTTACACTGTGCTTGTAAAAGCTTATTCTGATACATGTTAATCAGAGAAGTTTTGCTACGTCACATTTTTCTGCTAGCTGTGACGTGGTGCTATGTAATGTTTGTCTTTGTTATTGGCTAGGTGGAAATTTATTTTAACACTTTACTGATCTATTAATTTTGTAATATAGCCACTACTGTGAGCAACTGCCTAAGTGGTGTTGAGTGCTTGAGTTTCTTCAGCTGGTTCCATTGAAATTTTTTTTATTCATTTGAACATTGCTCTGCAGTAATTACTTGTGCACTTTTCCAGCTAGCACTAAGTTTTGCTGATTGAGACATCTGGCAGTTTCTTTGTTTTGTGTATTTGCGCGCTATGTTAAGCGTTGGAGCTTGTGATTTGAGACTGACGAAACCGACTGATGGCCAATAGTGAAGATAACATTTCAACATTTTATATTCATTTTTATACAAACAAGATTAATATGTCTTTAACACCTATTTTAAAATACATTACTTTACTAAGCCCCCAAGGGTTATTTCTAAAATAGGCGTCGTTAACATAAATATCAGGAAGTAAGTTGGCAAAGACAGGTGTCCCAGATGATCAATATTTATGAAGAGACATTTCATTCTTAAATAAAGCAACTGTTAGGGCATTTCCAAGAACTTCATGATAATAACTTAAGGGATTAATTTCGCTTTAATCAAGCAGAAAAACTAATGACGTGTGGGCAAGTTGCAAATTGTACTCTGCACTGCTGCACAAAGTAATGTAGAAATACTCTTCTGTGAAGTTCTTGTAGGGACGCAGCCCGTCGTAGCGTTGAGGAATTTCCCAGGACAGCATGATAACAGCGCTACAAGCTTCCCCACTCAAGTTTACAATGGATTTCACGACGCGCCAACCACATAAATCCCCTTAACGGCCGTCCCCAGGCATCATCTTGTAAGAGACCTCGCCGAGGGCCTAACGAACAGGTAGCGCTGCTTGTCCCTCGGTCAGAACCACTCTGACGAACAAGCGAGACTCACCTACCTTATCCTAATCTGAGGATCCACTGCGTTTTACTTACTGGTGGCACACAAACATCTTTAGAGATTTCGAATACAGTCACCTTGTACCGATCAGTCGCTTATTCGTATTTCCTTCCGTTACGAAAGAATTAAATGTCTATACTTACAGCTCAACAAAAGGTCGACAATTGTTGCTATAAAACTGTTAAGGCTTTCATGGATTCTTGTTGATAAACTACCTGTTGACTTCTGTTACAGGTTCTTCGGCCGACGTTTGTTCGATGGTTTTTCTGACGTTTCGCCAGCACGAGTGGCTGCTGTTGTCAAAGCTTCACCCTCCATTGCAGGAGGTGGACTAGGGTGAAAGTTTTGTTTTTGTTATATAGGTTGAGCCCCTCCACTCCCACACCGGTATGATGGCCAACACAAAAGGTCTACTGCCATCTCTGCATATTGGTTACTTTTCATGAAGTGAGGTTTCGCAAGATGTGGGCACTGCGATGTTTGCGTACGTCTGGTATTACATTCTCATGTGGAGATAGATTGGGTTGAAAGTAGAACGAAGGGCAGAGGAGAAAAAGAGCCAAGGAGAAAATCACCTCAGTTATAATTGGGTCGGGTTGTAAGAGCAGTAGCGGTGTTAGTAGGCGGCTGCAACTGGGTACTGGTGTTGGCTTCTAGGTCAGCATCATCATGCCTGTAACAGTTGTGTTCATCATCGTTTCATCATTATATAGGGTAGTCTTGGCGGTTTGTTTGTACGTTAGTGTGGAAGCTTGTCGGCCTCTCTGCTGTAGCCTTTTGGTCGGCTTTAACAGCAGCTGGCCTATTCAGTCAATGTTGCTGATTTCCAGGGGCTTGCCGATGTTGTCGCTTGTGAGTGTATGTTAGATTGCCATAGGTGGTTATGTCCTAGGTAGCAGTGTCTTTGAATGCTTATACTTCCACCTGTGGTTGTGACCATAGTTTCCAAGAGTAAGGATGAAAGGGTTGTTCGAGTGTCTCGAGTTCCTGTACAGTCGTGTGGCGAGTTTCTTTTATACTTCTTTGAAGGTTTCAAGGCGGTTTTCGTTGTGAAGATCCACGATACGGGTATAGCGTGGAGTGCGTAGCACTTTGTTCTTTTGATGCTCAGGAGTGTAGGAGCTGTGTATCCCCAAGCGGGAGCTGCCGAATTCATCAGAAGTCTAATCAGTGTCATATATATAGATCTTTACACCCTACTATTCAATGCACTTACCCAGTTGAGCATTGGTTAGAGTTGTTTGAGCCTCACGTGTGCTCTGTTGGCAACATATTCAATGTGGGGCCTCCACGTAATTTTCCAGTCCAGCCAGCCACCGAGGTATCTGCCTTTCGTGCATGTAGCATTACGTGTCCACAGTGTTGATGTTTGCGCAGTAACTTTGGTCTGCGTATGAAGCCTGTGTTCTTGAATCTATGGTCGACGGTTTCCGGTCTTGCGCAAGGATGGTTGTGTCATCCGTGCCGGTTCTCCTCCTGCTGCCTGTTGTGCGTTGTGTGGTGCCTTTCTCTACAGGATCAGTTCACCTTCAGACTTTCTTCTTTCTTGTTGGAGCTGTTCTCGTGATTGTGTATTTCTATAGCTTCTCTGAACAAGCGGGTGTGATAGCTCTTCTCTGCAATCAGAGTTTCCGTGTCGGCGAATTTTACATGTGGTCGGCCTCGCACAGCGCTTGTTCTGCCACGGCTGATCATCAAAAAAACGTCTGCCGAAGAACCCGAGACAGAAGCCAAGAGGCAGTTTTGTCAGTTGTTATCTAGTTACTGATTCCACGCAAATGTTAGTGCTGAAGCTCTTCATAACTTTTCTCTAAGCGACTTCGTAAGGTACGTGTGAGATTTTTATGTTTCTTGTAGTGATATGTGTAAGGTCTGTCTGTGTTTTGCGCTGTAAGAGCACAGAGTTCTCTGAATTATACGTACATTCTACTAGTGTAGCTCAAGCATAAAAGAAGAAAAGTTAAAATACTGTTATGATCAATCTCAGTCTGTTTCGACGCTGTTGGCATGCTATTGACTATCAGTTGAAACTATAGATACTGTAGGCAGTCACAATGTATCTGATTTCAACTGTCGGTGACACGTTAAACCCTGGTCGTCAAATAGATTTATGTTAACAAGAAATGTATGTATTTATGCATGACTTTTGGGCAACATGTGACACTGTCTCCATTAGTCGCAGACTCCTTTCCCTATCGTGTTTAGAACATCTAAAATATTAACATTAACAGTTAATGCAGTTCGCTGTAGCGAGGACCATATGACAACCGTCTTGTGCAGTCTTAACATCAACGAGGTAAGTTTTAAGT
Organism: Schistocerca gregaria; assembly: GCF_023897955.1. Taxonomy (NCBI): domain Eukaryota; kingdom Metazoa; phylum Arthropoda; class Insecta; order Orthoptera; family Acrididae; genus Schistocerca; species Schistocerca gregaria. Next base: position 435,604,816 of record NC_064924.1, read on the forward strand.
TTGTTTTGCGTTATTCGTGTATAAAATTATAAATATTATTGTGAATGAAAATGGTAAGTTGTGTTATGGTAACTGGCGTAGAATACTTTTTACATTTTATGAGCCTTTCAGATTCGTCTTTTTTACAAACTATATCTGTAATAGAATTTGAAGCCATTTTGATTATTTTTCGACCGTTATTGTCTCAAAAAATATGTAAAGGTTTTTTAAAGTACCACTACCAGTCACTTACTTATTTAGTGACATGTTTCGATGGTTAAACCTCATCTTCAGGCTAAATGGAATTATAAAAACAACTTAACAGTAAGGTCATATTGATACTAAATGGTCTTTTCGTAAATACAGTAGTCATCTTTGATCTTCTGGCGTGGCAGTCTCGTTGTGAAGTGTTGCGGTGTATCCATTTCCGTGGCTTTCTTGGTCACTGTTCACAAATTTTCACTAATATAGCAGTAACTTGGAAACATGATCATAAACAGTTCTGTAGTGCAGTGGACAAGACGGCGATCGAAATACAGCTGGTTTCGATTTTACTCTCGATTTGCTGATCTATGTGGTGTACGATGTTTACATGTCGTCTGCACCTCTTGTTACCGTATTACAGATGTAGATTGACGAAATGAATTAAAAGCTGAGCACCTGTAACAATATTATGGAACACATCATGATATAAACTATTTACTTTTACGTATTTCTAAGCTATTGCTGGAGCTAGAGTCAGAAGATTTTCATGTTGAGTATCTTTTATTCTAGGAGTACTCTAGGGAAATTGGAAAAGATATGTGAATTTTTGAAGTCTGTCATTTCATTCAGGATCTCGTTACTCTCCATGTGTCCATTGATGAGTATTTTCATTTCTTCCAAGATGTCCATTTTCCAGCTCTTTTCTAAATTATGTAGTACTTTGAGATCGTAGTCTATTGTAACTGTGCTGATTCATTTATATGTTTCGCTATAGCTGAATTATTCGGTTTTTCCAAGTCTAAAACAGTCAATGTGTTCTTTGAAGCGAGTTTTAAAATTTCTTCACTTTTGGCCAATGTAATATTTGTTGCAATAACAGCATGTCATTTTATAAATTCCTCATTTGTTAAGTTTCTATGTGGGATGTGAGATGTCATGTAACAGTTTCTTTTTTAAGTTGTTGTTGGTTTAACCCTCGAAACATGTCGCTAAATAAAGAATACAATAGTTGACAATATTTGTGACTGGTAGCGGTAATTTAAAAAGAACCTTTAAATATATCTGTAATATTTTACTTGAATTTTAATCATTAATTCAAGAACCTATAATACTGAAATGTGAATCGCATCCCGAATAGCTCTATACATGTGCAATGAAAGAAGCAAGATTCTAAACAGTAAGCCGAGAACAAGTGGCTTACAACTTCTTACTTTCCAGTAGCATGAATTATTTTTTCTTCTTATATGTCTTTGCCTGACGTATTGTTGTAGTAACTGTTCACTTTCTTCTTACCGCTGATTACGGTACCGCTACATTAACTTTCTCTTGTAGTACATTGGCAATAAAGCACATCTGTCGCAACTAAAATCTCTTTACTAACACAACTGATTTCGTGATGTACTGTTACAGCCCCAAACTGTGTTGCGTATGACGTTAAATGTCTAACGCAATAGACGGAATAAGACATCATGATACCCGTTGCGTTGTTCAAGACATTTGAGTTGCTGTAGAGACGGCTTATTAACAATATATTACAAGTGATTGTCTCTTAGTAACATTGTGAAAACACAGCCCAAGTTTCAACCTGTATAAGGATGGAACAAGTATTAGAAACAACAGGAAGCACTTTCCTCACTGAGTGATGTGACGCATTGTTTGCATACACTGGGCACGCCTTCAGAAGGACAACGGTCTATTTCCCACGTCTGGCCATCTAGAACGAGTCTCTCAGTGATTTCCACAAACCACTTAAATGAGGAGGCGTTCCCTTTCTTTTGGGCACGGGAGAATGTTTACTGTATCTTAGAGACGGTGTTCCAATGGTCAGGCCGACGATCGACGACACGTTAAGTCTACCTTAATTTACCCGGACTCGTCGACCATGACTATCCCTATTTACAGAACAGAATGATAAATGTTTACGTATTCGACACAAGACGACCTAATAGTAGAGAGCTTCTTTCACCCACCTACTTTCTCTTAGATGTGATGATCTCAGTCGCCACACTGTCCAATACAGCGCCTCGTCCTTGTGATTAGTTACTTGAATAGCAATAAACTATGAAAACTGAGACCTATTGAAACACTATGAATCGTTCTGTTACTGAGCTCTGTAAGATGGTTTTGAGATGACAGTCCTAAGGCTTCCTCACCAATGCATTACACACACTTCGATGACGAAAAGTTGCAGTACATACATGAGATAGAGACATGCACATATCCAGATGGCGACAGTACGACGTACACAAGTTACAGAAGGGTAATGCATTGGTGGAGCTATCATCTGCAGTCAGGTGATTCTTGGGAAAACGTTTCCCACATTATTATGGATGCACGACGGGTATAAACATACTTTGAACGCGAAATCGGAGTAGAGACAGACTCATGGGACATTCCATTATGGAAATCGAAAGAGAGTTCTAAATTCCGACATCCACAGTGTCAAGAGTCTGCCGAGAATAGTAAATTTCACGCATTGTTTCTCACCACGGAAATCGCAGAGGCAGACAGCCTTCACGTAACAGCAAAGAGCAGCGGCGTTTGCGTACAGTTTTCATTGCTAACGGACAAGCAAAACTGAACGAAATAAGCGAAGAAATTAATGTCGAATACACGACGACCATATTCGTTGAGACAGTACGGCGAAATTAGTCGTTTATGGGCTGTGATAGCATCGATGCGATACCAGTTCGATTTTACACAGAGTACGCGAAGAAACTTGCCCCCCTTCTTGCAGCGGTGTACCGTAGGTCTCTAGAAGAGCGAAGCGTTCCAAAGGATTGGAAAAGGGCACAGGTCATCCCCGTTTTCAAGAAGGGACGTCGAACAGATGTGCAGAACTATAGACCTATATCTCTAACGTCGATCAGTTGTAGAATTTTGGAACACGTATTATGTTCGAGTATAATGTCTTTTCTGGAGACTAGAAATCTACTCTGTAGGAATCAGCATGGGTTTCGAAAAAGACGGTCGTGTGAAACCCAGCTCGCGCTATTCGTCCACGAGACTCAGAGGGCCTTAGACACGGGTTCACAGGTAGACGCCGTGTTTCTTGACTTCCGCAAGGCGTTTGACACAGTTCCCCAGAGTCGTTTAATGAACAAAGTAAGAGCATACGGACTAGCAGATCAATTGTGTGATTGGATTGAGGAGTTCCTAGATAACAGAACGCTGCATGTCATTCTCAATGGAGAGAAATCTTCCGAAGTAAGAGTGATTTCAGGTGTGCCGCAGGGGAGTGTCATAGGACCGTTGCTATTCACAATATACATAAATGACCTGGTGGATGACATCGGAAGTTCACTGAGGCTTTTTGCAGATGATGCTGTGGTGTATCGAGAGGTTGCAACAATGGAAAATTGTACTGAAATGCAGGAGGATCTGCAGCGAATTGACGCATGGTGCACGGAATGGCAATTAAATCTCAATGTAGACAAGTGTAATGTGATGCGAATACATAGAAAGATAGGTCCCTTATCATTTAGCTACAAAATAGCAGGTCAGCGACTGGAAGCAGTTAATTCCATAAATTATCTGGGAGTACGCATTAGGAGTGATTTAAAATGGAATGATCATATAAAGTTGATAGTCGGTAAAGCAGATGCCAGACTGAGATTCATTGGAAGAATCCTAAGGAAATGCAATCCGACAACAAAGGAAGTAGGTTACAGTACGCTTGTTCGCCCACTGCTTGAATACTGCTCAGTAGTGTGGGATCCGCACCAGTTAGGGTTGATAGAAGAGATAGAGAAGATCCAACGGAGAGCAGCGCACTTCGTTACAGGATCATTTAGTAATCGCGAAAGCGTTACGGAGATGATAGATAAACTCCAGTGGAAGACTGTGCAGGAGAGACGCACAGTAACTCGGTACGGGCTTTTGTTAAAGTTTCGAGAACATACCTTCACCGAAGAGTCGAGCAGTATATTGCTCCCTCCTACGTATATCTCGCGAAGAGACCATGAGGATAAAATCAGAGAGATTAGAGCCCACACAGAAGCATACCGACAATCCTCCTTTACACGTACAATACGAGACTGGAATAGAAGGGAGAACCGGTAGAGGTACTCAGGGTACCCTCCGCCACACACCGTCAGGTGGCTTGCGGAGTATGGATGTAGATGTAGATGTAGATGTACACCGATGCGAATGCCTTTGCTAACAGCAGTGCACATCCTGTACCGCCTCTCCTGGGCTCGTGACCATATCGACTGTACACCTTTTCTTGCGTCATCAGTCTACTGACTGGTTTGATGGGGCCCGCCACGAACTCCTCTCCTGTGCCAACCTTTTCATCTCAGAGTAGCACTTGCAACCTACATGCACAATGACAAGGGATGTTCAATAAGTAATGTAGGACATTGTTCGCGGCCAATTTAGATTGAAAATAACAGCAAATTTTCTTCTGGCACATCGTGGTATATTCCCGCTTCAGCCCCTATAGCTCGAACAGATTTCCGATAGGTGGCGGCGCTATATGTAACCTCCCAAAATGGCGCTTGTTACAGAAGCACGTTCCAAGCAGAGACCTGTCATTGAGTTTCTTACATTGGCACTTGAAGGATGTCTATGGCTACCGGGCAGCTAACAAAAGCACAATGAGTCGTAGAGCGTTGCATTTGTCACCACTTCAATTAGGTCACATAAACCTCTCCGATCTACCGCGTGTCTGCCATCCGCACTCAGCTGTGCTACCATCAGTGAATTGAAGAAACGACCTTAGCCTGTTCGTCGCCACAAAAATGCAAGCGAACTTCTCCTTCATCTTCAGAACGTAAGTTGTCACACTAGTCTGCACACAGGGGACGAGCTCACAAAACTTCACTACACTGTTGTTCCTCATCCACCCTACAGCCCGAAATTCGCACCTTCCGACTCCCATCTCTTTGGCCCAAAGAACGATACACTCCTCGGGAGGCAGGACATGAATGATGGTGATACACTCATGCAACAAAACATTGGCTCCGTCGTCGACCCCTGGAGTGATACCATGCGGGCACACAGGCCCTCTCAGTATCGTGGCGTAAGGTTCTCGAATTGAACGGAGATTATGATAAAAACGGGCTTTTGTAGCCAAAAGAGGGAGGAATAAGACGATGTGTTGGAATCCTGAAAAAACTCAACCTGATTTCAGAAAAACATACACTCCTGGAAATTGAAATAAGAACACCGTGAATTCATTGTCCCAGGAAGGGGAAACTTTATTGACACATTCCTGGGGTCAGATACATCACATGATCACACTGACAGAACCACAGGCACATAGACACAGGCAAAAGAGCATGCACAATGTCGGCACTAGTACAGTGTATTTCCACCTTTCGCAGCAATGCAGGCTGCTATTCTCCCATGGAGACGATCGTAGAGGTGCTGGATGTAGTCCTGTGGAACGGCTTGCCATGCCATTTCCAACTGGCGCCTCAGTTGGACCAGCGTTCGTGCTGGACGTGCAGACCGCGTGAGACGACGCTTCATCCAGTCCCAAACATGCTCGATGGGGGACAGATCCGGAGATCTTGCTGGCCAGGGTAGTTGACTTACACCTTCTAGAGCACGTTGGGTGGCACGGGATACATGCGGACGTGCATTGTCCTGTTGGAACAGCAAGTTCCCTTGCCGGTCTAGGAATGGTAGAACGATGGGTTCGATGACGGTTTGGATGTACCGTGCACTATTCAGTGTCATCTCGACGATCACCAGTGGTGTACGGCCAGTGTAGGAGATCGCTCCCCACACCATGATGTCGGGTGTTGGCCCTGTGTGCCTCGGTCGTATGCAGTCCTGATTGTGGCGCTCACCTGCACGGCGCCAAACACGCATACGACCATCATTGGCACCAAGGCAAATGCGACTCTCATCGCTGAAGACGACACGTCTCCATTCGTCCCTCCATTCACGCCTGTCGCGACACCACTGGAGGCGGGCTGCACGATGTTGGGCCGTGAGCGGAAGACGGCCTAACGGTGTGCGGGACCGTAGCCCAGCTTCATGAAGACGTTTGCGAATGGTCCTCGCTGATACCCCAGGAGCAACAGTGTCCCTAATTTGCTGGGAAGTGGCGGTGCGGTCCCCTACGGCACTGCGTAGGATCCTACGGTCTTGGCGTGCATCCGTGCGTCGCTGCGGTCCGGTCCCAGGTCGACGGGCACGTGCACCTTCCGCCGACCACTGGCGACAACATCGATGTACTGTGGAGACCTCACGCCCCACGTGTTGAGCAATTCGGCGGTACGTCCACCCGGCCTCCCGCATGCCCACTATACGCCCTCGCTCAAAGTCCGTCAACTGCACATACGGTTCACGTCCATTCTGTCGCGGCATGCTACCAGTGTTAAAGACTGCGATGGAGCTCCGTATGCCACGGCAAACTGGCTGACACTGACGGCGGCGGTGCACAAATGCTGCGCAGCTAGCGCCATTCGACGGCCACCACCGCGGTTCCTGGTGTGTCCGCTGTGCCGTGCGTGTGATCATTGCTTGTACAGCCCTCTCGCAGTGTCCGGAGCAAGTATGGTGGGTCTGACACACCGGTGTCAATTTGTTCTTTTTTCCATTTCCAGGAGTGTATGTTGCATTACTTATTCAAGGCACCTCGCATTTGTTGAACGTATCCCGATCCCAATCTTTGTCTACAGCTTTTACCTTTTACAACTCTCCCTAGTATCTTTGAAGTAATTTCCTGATGTCTTAACAAATACCATATTATCATGTCTGTTCTTCTTGTTTCTATTTTATCCATACTCTTTTGGTAGTCGTTTCTGTGGAAAACCTCCTCACTCCCTACCTTATCAGTCCACCTGGACCCTAGACGACATGGTTGGATGGGAACCGATCTCTGTTCGTAAGAGCTGCTGGTAGAGTTCGAATGTGGCGCAGATCCCACAGAGTCATGGACCTAAGTTGTCAACAAGGCACTGTGGAAGCTTGTGATGCCCTCATAAAAATGGTTATGTTCAGCTACTTGAGGACCATTTGCATCCATTCAACGACGTAATTTTTATGCATGACATTGCGGCGTGTCATGGGATCACAGTTATTCGCAATTGGTGTGAAGAACATTCCGAAGAATTCGAACAAATCATTTGGCCACCCAGTTCACCTGACATGAACCTCATCGAACATTTATAGGACTTAAGAGAGATGAAAATTCGTGCACGATATCCTGCATCGTGATTATATACGGCTAGAGGGGTAGATTGACTCAATCTTTCTGCAGGGTACTTACAACGACTCGTTGAGTCCTTGTAATGTCAAGTTGCTGCACTACAGCGCTCACATTAGGAGGTATCCCATGAGTTTTTTCACCTAAGTGTGTATATACTCCTATTGTATTAGAGGTGCCTACTTAGAAGCGAGTAGCACCACGTTCCTCTTTGATGGTGGGGACGACGTGTTTTGGAATGGACTTCACTGCGTCGGTAAATAATAACTGCGTGTGCCTCAATGGAAAGATTGATAGAACGCCACATCGACCGCTTGGGAGTTGAGCCGTCTCGATCTGTGAGCGTTCAACTGTCCTCCAAACACACAGAGATGTCTTACGCAACCGATTGGCAGCCAAGAAATCTCCAGTAGGTCGGATCACGTAAGAGGGCTCAGAAGCATTCTGTTGTACATGCCGTGTTCTTCAGACCATTCCGACAATCGCCTTCAGAGAAGCACTCGCGGCAGTCTGTTACTCCTCACGAATACGGAGAAGGTAATAGTCGAATGCTTGAGGTTTTACTCGAAGCTGACCCTCCAAAAAGACCTGAAATGTTTCATATAAGGATAGTGTCAGGAAAACCGACGATCCAGAGAACTTTTAGTGCATTAGGAAGTCCCCATTAATGTCTGCATAGATGTGATCCTATTGCTATTCAGTCTTCCCAATACTTGCATTTAACTGGAATAATAGAGTAATAATGAAAATTTGGAGTCATTCTCCGGTCCAGTGGACATGCAATTTTCGGTATCCATATCTACTCTTCGTTATTAGCTGCTTTTGTAATTTCCTAGCAAACTGAAGTAGCAGGCTCTTTTAGTTTCCTTTCTTTCCGTTTTATAGTTTATACTTACTTTCTACCAAGAACAAGTGTGAGCTTATCTGCGAGATCAGTGGAGGCTTGACAGTAGATAAAAACGCTGTGTCTTATGCTACTCATCCTATTTATTTTATCGCTCACAGCATATATTCTTTTATTCTGCGTAAGATAAGTAAGCAAAGTTCTGTGGATGCTTACCAGTGACGCTGCTAATTACAATTTTTGATATCAGTTAATTAAAATTCCTTTAAGTCATCATTCTGTGTCGAGTTCGTAATTATAAACAAGGCTCACATTTTTAATTGTTTTTCTTGATGCAAATTGAGTTTCTGGCGGTGGATCGATCTTCTTTGCGAACATAACACAGCAATATCTGCTTAAGTGAAGCCTAAAATTATTAGTTTCAGCGCCACGCTTTATTTTTTCCAGTAGGTCTATATTACTTTCGATGGAGCTTCAATTTAACTGTAAAATGGAATAAAATGCAACAGTTGCCGTAACATGCCTCCATTGTAGCTGCATGAGAACAGACTCAGCAAAACGCATTTATGTTACCAGCTCATGAAAAGATGAAAAATTTTCCTTGCTGGATTAGCAAGTACACTCCTGGAAATGGAAAAAAGAACACATTGACACCGGTGTGTCAGACCCATCATACTTGCTCCGGACACTGCTGTACAAGCAATGATCACAGGCACGGCACAGCGGACACACCAGGAACCTCGGTGGACGTACCGCCGAATTGCTCAACACGTGGGGCGTGAGGTCTCCACAGTACATCGATGTTGTCGTCAGTGGTCGGCGGAAGGTGCACGTACCCGTCGACCTGGGACCGGACCGCAGCGACGCACGGATGCACGCGAAGACCGTAGGATCCTACGCAGTGCCGTAGGGGACCGCACCGCCACTTCCCAGCAAATTAGGGACACTGTTGCTCCTGGGGTATCGGCGAGGACCATTCGCAACCGTCTCCATGAAGCTGGGCTACGGTCCCGCACACCGTTAGGCCGTCTTCCGCTCACGGCCCAACATCGTGCAGCCCACCTCCAGTGGTGTCGCGACAGGCGTGAATGGAGGGACGAATGGAGACGTGTCGTCTTCAGCGATGTGAGTCGCTTCTGCCTTGGTGCCAATGATGGTCGTATGCGTGTTTGGCGCCGTGCAGGTGAGCGCCACAATCAGGACTGCATACGACCGAGGCACACAGGGCCAACACCCGGCTTCATGGTGTGGGGAGCGATCTCCTACACTGGCCGTACACCTCTGGTGATCGTCGAGGGGACACTGAATAGTGCACGGTACATCCAAACCGTCATCGAACCCATCGTTCTACCATTCCTAGACCGGCAAGGGAACTTGCTGTTCCAACAGGACAATGCACGTCCGCATGTATCCCTTGCCACCCAACGTGCTCTAGAAGGTGTAAGTCAACTACCCTGGCCAGCAAGATCTCCGGATCTGTCCCCCATTGAGCATGTTTGGGACTGGATGAAGCGTCGTCTCATGCGGTCTGCACGTACAGCACGAAAGCTGGTCCAACTGAGGTGCCAGATGGAAATGACATGGCAAGCCGTTCCACAGAACTACATCCAGCATCTCTACGATCGTCTCCATGGGAGAATAGCAGCCTGCATTGCTGCGAAAGGTGGATATACACTGTACTAGTGCCGACATTGTGCATGCTCTGTTGCCTGTGTCTTTGTGCCTGTGGTTCTGTCAGTGTGATCATGTGATGTATCTGACCCCAGGAATGTGTCATAAAGTTTCCCCTTCCTGGGACAATGAATTCATGGTGTTCTTATTTCAATTTCCAGGAGTGTATTATAATGCAGCTACGTGAAGAACTTGAAAACAAACAAAAAAAAAGAAAAATACACAGCATGAACATTAATAAAAACGCCGAACTGCGAGGATGGATTCTTGACTGAAAATGAAAGAAGAAATGCAATAAAATGGAACACCTATAGTCGTCCTTACTACATTATTTATTATATGGCTACCAGTCTCGGTGCTTCATTACACCATCTTCAGACCTCAACTGGCGCTGAAGGGGTTAATTCGAATCGTATACACGATTCATCAGTGGCCAACATCTACGAATTGTTTTTCGCAGACTACCTGTGGCAATGATTTGTGTCTCTAACCATAAACTATTAGCTAATAGATGGTTTCCAATGCTGAATCGTGTATACGATTGGAGTTATCCTCAGCGTTAGTTAAGGTCTGAAGATGGTGTACTGAAGCACCGAAACTGGCGGCCATAAAATAACATAAAATAAACAACATCGTAAGGACGGCTCTAAGTGTAAATGAACGGCCAGAGTCCCTCAAAGCGTGAAAGGAGTCTACAGGAGTACACTTGTATTTGGGCCCCGAATATGATAATAATGCTAATGTAAACTAAAATGAAACTATCGTATTATAAACGATGTATGTCTGTGATAGGCTTTATAAAGCGGATCGCTGACTGTGCACGACCGCAGACCCAGAGATACTGCATCTGGTCTGAAATTGTAATGCGGGAGTAAGAGAACGCTTGGCTCACAACAATGGGCAGCTAGGTATGAGTGAAAGAGGATGTAGCTATCTATGAGTGATATAGGCAGTTTTTGTGGTATGCTCTGTGAAGCCAACAAGTATTAGAGCATAATGTAGGAATTACGAGTTCATGTATTATTGGAAACAGAAAAAACGTAGAAGCAGAGTTCTTCTCGCAAGCAAGGTAAAGATCTTAAATATTTATGACATTCGTTTTGCTAGCGCGTTAGTGGAGATGAGTTGGCTTATAATTTGTAATTATTGAGTATCCCCAGAGCCGACCGCTGTGGCCGAGTGGTTTAAGGAGCTTCAGTCCGGAACCACGTTGCTGCTACGGTCGCAGGTTCGAATCCTGCCTCGCACATGGTTGTGTGTGCTGCCCTTAGGTTAGGTTTAAGTAGTTCTAAGACTAGGTGACTGATGACCTCGGATGTTAAGTCCTATAGTGCTTAGAGCCATTTGAACCAAGTATCCCCAGAATGTACGTAAACATATTTAATGTAAAGGCTAGTTAGATGTTCCCCTTTTGTAATGTTTCTAAGATTTGTTAAAACAGGTATATGTGATTTGATCATTTGTATTTATGCTCTTTTAGTGAGATTAGATAATTCTTGCTGTGTAAACCTCATTGTTGTGACTCAATTACTACAATGGATATAATATCAGTTGTTATGTTTTGGAAAGCCAAGCTTAACTTCGGATACAATTTCATTATTGAAATTCACCCAAATCAGTACCGTCTCCCTGTCCAGGCCATATTTTTTTTTCGAAGACATTAAATTTTTCTTAAATGTTTTCGTTTATCAGCAAAAAGAATTTCATGTACCTTTCAAAGTATTACGAGCAGCACTGCACACCACAGAGCCTGTAGCTAGTATATTTTATTCTCATTCATGAGAGACCAGAATATATCGTGATCCTACGTTACTGCTTCAGACATAAGACAATTTTGTTAATTTATTTGTTATGTGCACAAGACCAAAGTTATCAGTTTCGAACAGGGCCAGAGGATTCAGTGCGTAAAGGGGTGAATGTTTCTTGCAGTGACTGTATTTCTTTATTCAGATTGGAAGTTGCAGTGCCCATTCAGTACTTATAAAGTTTTTGTTAACAATAACGCACAGTAAACACACCTCTTGCAGTTACAACACGCTACACGATAACTCCAGTTTTCTGTCCATTCCTCAGTCACACATATCTCTCAAAAGTTATTTTTAAGAACTTTAGAACCTCTCGTCACAGAGATGGGCATACAAAAGCTGGAGGAAAAGAGGTCCTATGAACATGTGTCCGGAAATGCATCGTTGCGACATTAGATGGTGCTGACAAATGACAGTTCGTCTAACCACATGCCATGTGTTCCTTATGCGTTGCAGGTGATACGGATAGTAGCGGTTATCATGCAAGATATACATTATCATCGGCTTGCACCACGTTGGCGAGCCACTTGTCTGGAGCTTCTGTTAGAGTTCGTCTCAATACGTTGTAGAACCCGGTCCTCCGAACCTGGTGTACGCACAATCCGACGCTTCCCTGCACGTTCGTCTGTCTGAAAAGACCCACCGTCACACAGACGACCAAAAAGGGCTTGAAAATAGCGTAGTGTTGTTTCTGTCTGTGAGGGTACTTGTTTTGGTATAGCTGGGCTGTGTCTCGACCGTTTCCATCTCCTTATCGGTACACAAACACCATCTCGGCTTGTTCCCGACATTAATATCGGACAATACCGTTTCTAACTTTATTCTTCCACATCCGGCAAGGAATCCATCCCTGCAGTTTGGTTTTACAGTTATTAACTAGCTCTCTGCAAATAGACTGTCACTGAAGTTAGACAAAACACAATGAATTCACTTCTGTCCTGCAAAAGCGCTGGCTGCACGCCTATATACATTAGTTAGTGGAAAAATCAAGCAACTGAGTAGAATGTTGGACGTTATCGAGCGTTTACATTTATGTCAGCAGGAACCGCATAAGATCTGACACTTCTGCTGTACACGTAATTGGAAACTCTGAAAATAATGTAAAACAGTTGACTGACTTTTCCTATTTCCGCTGTTAAGTATCCTATGACATCTCCATTGAAGCAGAAAGTGTTCATCACACAGGTGTCCCTGCAGGAGAAGAAGCTTCTCTCAATCAAGAGTAAAGACTCAATAAAAACTACTGGTACGCAATACGGCTCTATTTTCTTCACACACGATATCTTACAAGTATTAAATGCTGATGAACTGTTGCAGCACGCCACCCTGGTTTCCCAAAAGGCGCACAGAATTGTATTCCATTGTCGATTGTATACATAAATACCGCCAAATTTCTTTACAGATATTTGACTCATTGACCCAAGGAAATTTAATGGGAAAACTATTGTTCTCAGTCCGCATTAACAGTTAATAAAGAAAAGTCGTAATGCGACGTATCTTGCCTTAATCGGACCCTTCATGCATTTTCCAATTGGAATTTTTCAGCATTACTTAGATTCCGACATTACAATACATTCCTGGTCAGTAGATCATAGAGCTACAGAACTATAGTGTGTGTGGGGGGGGGGGGGGGACCTTGAGCAGCGTATATAACTTGAATTTGCTGCTTATAGAAGCCCGGTCGTAAGATGTGCGGCTTGATGCGTCAGAAAATATCTGGTAATCCGACATGTAGATCGGTGACCAACCAAACAATAGGCGACAAATAGTCATAACTATAGCTATAAAGACTGAAAGCAGTTATTAAACCCTGACGTAGATATTGTCAGAGGAAGTTGATCTGTTATACGATATAATTTTGGCATTTCTTCAGAAGATCTAGACGTGCTAGATCTCTATATATTGGCTTCGTTACTGATCCAACAGCTTCAGAGATGGTGTTCCTATCGGTATGTTCGGTTCCTACTGCCACAGCTTTGCGGTGTATACAACAATCAATTGAACACAACTTCTGTAGTTGCTGGTCATCTCTGACGCCTTGGAAAAACGTTGCCCGTACTGCTATTCTCATTCCTTCCAGATTGTACTCTTCCTAATGGCTTCGTCATAGTATTCACTTAGCTGATTGATTGTTTTGTCAGTCAAACGCCTAGATTTTTGCTACAAAAGTTCTACCTGATTTTGCTCAAGTGAGTATCTATTCGTTTCTGCGTGTGGCAGACATATTCTAACACTTGAGGTGTTAGGTCATCATAGAGCCTCCTGTCAGTTATTGATTTGAATGAACTGGAATCACCAGCATCGATCAATTTAGCATTACAAACACAGCATTTGATTAAACATTGTTTTTAGACACTTCAACTAATAACACTGGCACTGGTTTCACTGTACAGTTCATTTCTGTTCACCACCTTCTTCCTGGATGCACTTGGTTGGGAACTTTGTTCATCCATTGTTGCATGCCCTAACCTCATTCTCTGAATATAAAGTTCCTACAGGACACGTTCTGTAGAATATATTTTCCTTATTTCCTCTCTTCTTAAACATTCCCTTTGTGGAGTCATACTAAAGAGAGAAATAACTCCAAACACACACAACAAAAGGTGTAATGCACCTTAAAAAACGTGGATGATACCAAGCATTATACCACAAACAGGAAGTAATATAACAGCAACCAAAGTAGCCAATCTATGCAACGGGATGTCCACAATAAATTAACATAAATCAGCGCCTTCCAGAGCAAGTAGTTCCTGATATATTTTGTCGTAAGCGAATAAGTGCACCAGAAACCCGTAGTAATTATTTGTGCAGTAAATTATTTCAAAATAAATTAAAAATACTTACAGTCATCCAAAATCAGCAAAACATATATACATTAAACAGAAAAATCCGAACCACAAGTTTCCATAAAAACAAAAATCGACATTTTTGTATCCACACCATCTTTTATATTCTCCTTGAGCTTTTATGGAATGCATAGTTCATCAAATGAATGGTGTAGTTCTGATTTAAGAAACAGATTGGAGGAAGGTACCTTAGACAATTCGACTAATACACAGAGGAACACATCAACTGTATCCCGAGAGATTTCAGTGGCACTTCCACAGTGAAGCTTGTAGCTTCTCCAGACTACAGAAAACGATTAATTCATCTTAGTTTTTCGATGTTCATGTAGCCAAAGAGTCACACGTAATAAAATATTTGAAACCGTCCTGTTCACTGAATCAACACACCGAACGCTTCAGAACCGGAATTAGATCAAGGTATGTCATTATTGAGTCAAGGATGAATCCAGAGGGGAGGTCCGGGCAGTCCGGACCCCCGTATCACCCAAATGAAATTATTGACAGCCTAGCTGCAGAGTAGTGAAACTGGAACATGTTTCGATTTTTTAACTATGCGACGAAGGAAGGGCCACACAATATCGACAACCAACAAGGCCATCGATAGATGTATACTATCACCACATGGATAGCACTGTCGGCCATACAGCGATGATTACATTTCTAAAAAGAAAAAAAATCTCAAAATTCTATCACAATTATCTCAAAGTATCGTCCATCAGGTCAACTGAGCAGTACTCAAACATAAACCATTCCGATACGGAAGAGTGGGGAGGCGTCCATAGAGAGCAGCAGGGGTATGTGAGATATTCTGTAGCTCGTTCGGTTTTAGGAATTATTTTCTGCAGGCTGCTTGAATTTGTCCGAGCCGACTGTTGAGCATAAATGTCGTACTTCTTAAAGAAAAGATATTCTTGCTTGACTTTATAGACCAAACGCTATTTGTATTAAGGATTTTGGAAAGAAAATTATGCACATAATATTTAAAAAATCATAAATATGTTTTCAGAATAAACGCACATATTGAGTCTTTCTAGGGTCATCGATAACAAATCGCCCCCCCCCCCCTCCCCACAACCCCACCCTCTTCTAACAAAAACATGGCTACCTCCTATATTGATTCAGTACTGTCAACCTTTTAAATATTAGTCACGGTATTTTCTACAACATTCAAGTTCTTAGTGTTACCAATTTCCACCTCTCTGAGTCAGTATCTGTATGGAGACTTCACTGTAGCGTTGAACAAATTGTAGTGATACCATCTAGATTGTTACTTGTTTTATCCTCGACATTATACCACCATTTCAATCTGAATTTAAATAATCAGATAAAGCAATATGGCTTTTAGTGGGAAACACAAAGGCTAAACAGTAGCTTTCAAACCTAGAATGCATTACGTAATATAAGACCAAGATCCATTTTCTGGTCTTTCTGGTAAATTTTGTATTGTCTATTGATTAAGATCTGGATATTAGTGTAGGTACAGAGTTCAGTGATGTCGTTCGTGGAGCAATCTGCTACAAAAATTTCTTATGATTATTTTTGCGTACTTTCAATTCTCTTTACGTTGTCGGTAGAGAACAAAGGTATCCTTTATTTATTACGCTGTAGTTTAGCAACCTACACCCGAGCACTGTCTGTATTTCTTTCGAACGGCGTTTGTCTTCACTGAATCGAAGCAGCCTATTTGCATGTGGAGTGCAGCGCGGCTAATGAGTACCTTAAAGGGCGACTGGGCGGAGACGGCGTGCCGTGCTTTCCGTAGGTCCTGTTTACAGAATGCGTGTCCCCCCTCTAAGGCGTTGCTATCAAAATAGTAGGTCTGCTGAAAACGCCTGCATAATGTATGCTGGTCGCCACCGGAGTGCGTCTGAAGAAGACCGCAAGGCATTTGTAGCCGGAATTCGTCGCAGATTCGATTAATCCCTTGCACGATAGTGGAACACACGGTTGACGGCATGTTAAGCATCTATGATATTTTAATTATTTGCTTATAAGTATAAACGCGGTTTAAATGTGTCCAAAACTCGAGATAGATCACGCAGTTCCTGTAGTACCTGACTCGCAGCAAGAAGATCGATAATTCCCATTGTAAGTAGGCTGTTTAGGTTTTCTTATTGATAACGCCGCTTAGCGCTCGGTATGAAAAATCACTGGGTGTGCTGTGCGCAGTCTGTGTTTAGTTTGCATTGTTGTCTACCATTGTAGTGTTGAGCAGCGGCAGCTGGATGCTAACAGCGCGTAGCGTTGTGCAGTTGGAGGTGAGCCGCCAGCAGTGGTGGACGTGGGGAGAGAGATGGCGGAGTTTTGAAATTTGTAAGAATTGGTGTCATGAACTGCTATATATATTATGACTAGTGAGGTAAATACATTGTTTGTTCTCTATTAAAATCTTTCATTTGCTAACTATGCCTATCAGTAGTTAGTGCCTTCAGTAGTTTGAATCTTTTATTTAGCTGGCAGTAGTGGCGCTCGCTGTATTGCAGTAGCTTGAGCAACGAAGATTTTTGTGAGGTAAGTGATTTGTGAAACGTATAGGTTAATGATAGTCAGGGCCATTCTTTCGTAGGGATTTTTTGAAGTCAGATTGCGTTGCGCTAAAGATATTGTGTGTCAGTTTAAGCACATTCGTGTATAATCGTTCAAAGAGGACGTTTCACATAGACCAGTCTTGTATAATTTTTCTAAGGGGACGTTTCACCATCTCCGTCAATTCATCCAGACTTTTGGTTTCCATGGTTTCCCTAAGCAAAGCGACGATTTCTTTGAGGAAGACTGTCAGTTTTCTTTCTCATCCCTGTCGTGTCCGAGTTTATACTCAAATGTCTTAATTGTAGACTAACAATGACCAAAATTAAAGGTTAATGCAGTTGCTGAAAGTGCTTGAGTTCCATTGTCTACACGTAGGTTGGAAGCTGGCTCTAATAAGCTCAAGCGCCAATTCTTGCTACCCGAGACCCTTATGCAACAAAATGGGGTTAGTTTCACTTTTCATGTCGGAGGATACTCTTAATAGTTCTCTGTCATTTAGAATCCGTATGCTAAGGAATCGTCCGAACTTCGACAGTGAATTTATATAAATATGCAACTCAAAATCGTACGGAAGTGATATTTAATCACTTGAAGCCTGGAAAATGCCGTTTGGATACCCAAGTCAATTTAAAAGTCACGCTTCAATAGGTAAACAAACCCCAAAAAATAAAACTTACTATAATTCCATGAATTCCTTCGTAAAATTTGTCAAGCAGTTTATTATACTGCCCAAATATTATTGCAGAATTAAGCAAGCCTACTTACGCTTTCGAGGACGTTGCAATACGTTTCTGTCAACGCACTCATATCAGATTTAAAATTCACTGTTTACTTAGAAATAGCACCAGTGAGAAATTCTGACTTGTGGGAGCCAGAGCCATAAAGGTGGAATCTACAACTAGCGCATATTTCGCAACTACAACATATATAAACCAGTAACATTCCCTAACAACATCACAGAATACACCTACAAAGGAGCACATCCCTCAAAATGCACACAAAACCCATTCAGTGCCAAACAAAAACAAAAAAGGTGTCGGGAAGAGATGTGTGCTAATAACAAGGACTGCACAATAAATGCGCCAAGGAAATCTAATTCTCTTTTGGAAGTAGCGTGGCCTGACGATGGCGGCAATGTGCCGCCGAAACTAGTCGTTTGAGACAAAAGAGGCGTTCTCAAGATACGGCTGTGGTGGTATTTTTTCTCATATACTTCATCAGCTGAAGTCCGTCGTCCATGCAATACCATGGACATCCATAAATTAAAATTGGTAAAGTTTGAAATCATATACATCTATTAATAATACCAGAGTACATAATATTTGTTGAGACTCGCTGAAACAGAATTTGAATCATACCGAACTTATCACTGTACATACAATATGAAAAGTTTTCTCAAACTGGATTGCTTAAAATAAAATTACGTAATCTTAATTCAAACTGGAGCGTTTAAAGTTTGGTAGTATGAAATGATTTGGCTAACAATGAATACAGGATACTTGAGTTTAGCTACTATGGAAAAACATATTTTGAAAAGCACATATCAGATGAACCCAGGAAAATTAAAGTCACGTTAGAAATTATTTGAACTACATTCAGATGCATTGTGAAGAGACAGCTTTATGGCGATAATAAACTGATCTGATTGAAGGAATCAAAACATTCAGTTGTTTACTGAAATTAGTTGTGTTAAAGTAAGCATCAGAAACAATTTGCCAGATTCAAAGTGCCTTTGAAGGATACTCGAAATCTTGTACAAATGAAGTGTGTCAAATGTTTGTCTAATCATTTTTATATCTTATATGTGTTTTTTCAGTTTCTTCATTTGCTAGTTTTCTTCAGAAATTAAGAAACATTATATATTCAAATATTAAGTGGTATTCTGTTGCTATTAAGAGTATATAGATCAATAACAAGTAGAAACATTGGTTGTGCAGTAGTTTGGTATGAAAGAAAGAATTCAAGAATTTCTACAATAACGTAACCTATGCACAAAATAGGTAGGTCTTAAGAAGATAAACTTTTTTGACACTGTTTACACTGGCTGAAGCTTCTGTTCATGAAATATATCGATATTAACTCAAATCACAAATTATGTTTATCTTAATTATTCTCTTTACCATCAAGCAGTTAAACGTTTTTGCCAAAGAAGACCTCAGTTTGGTCAATTTCCCATTCTTCATTTGGCTTCGAAAACTCGGGCAAATGTTTTCCTCAAATTTAATTTATTTTGATTACGCTGATTTATTTCAAATGATTACATCTTTCCTTCCAAAACTGTATCTCACGCTGGTCATTTTGAAATCCCATTCGTCCATTTCTCACACTTTGTTTGGTTACGAAATCCGGACAGAAATCCGTTGGGTAATTCCTAGAGACTTGTTTTCATTTCACAAACATTTGACCACAAAAGTGAAGAGTCCAAAAGTAGATGAGGAAACGAAATGAAACTACATGAGACCTGAGAGTATTTGATGTTCTGTAAGTAATTACAAAACCGAGATAGATAAACGTTTAGCCATATGAGCCTACTATTCATGATAATATGCCCCTTCCAGTGGCATGAATGCACGGTTTGATTCGATTAAGAACGATGTCATAGAGGTGTTAAACTCTCCTGAGGCAAGCAGGCCCAAAACTGCAACTGGTCCATGATATCCTGGATACTGACACTGTGACGGAAATTGTGTTGGACTGGTATGACAAATGTTCTATATGGGGCAGCTCTTTGGATCTTGCTGGCCGTGGGAGTTCCTCAACCTCATGCAGACAATAGAAGCACTTGCCGTCTCTGGACTAGTATTGTCCTGTTGACAAATGGCACAATGATGCTGTCGCGTGAGAGGTAACTCAAGAGGACGGGTGATGTCTGGGACTTATTGTTGTGCCACCAAAGTCCTTCCGTTACTACCAACAATGATCTGAAGGTGTGCTGGCAGCACAACACGACACCAGGAGTAACACGGCTGAGCCACTCAGAACACTGTAAGAACGGGAAATCCCGCCAGCAACGGTCATGATAGGTGGGGCAGAACTATGAGTCATTGCTGTAGACAATGCGACCTCATTGATCAACATTACATGCTTCCTAGTCTCGGCACCACTTCAAACGCAGAGTTAGTATTGTAGTTTAACCAGCAGCCAACACATGAGACGCTGATCCTCTAGTCCGGTTGCTGCTAGTCTGTAACCAATTGTGCAGGATGACACATATTGTTGTGGGGATTTCTTTACTTATTCTCGAAAGGTAGGCGAACATGTGAAGGGTTACCTTGTTACTAGTAGACAGTACGTTGGTCGTCCTCTGTGGTGGTAAGACGTTGTCGACCTAGAACTTAGACAAGCATGCCTGGCCTCAAGTTCCTATGCAGTCCAACTCGGATCACTCTCGCATCCGAATGCCCTCCAGATTTCAATATTCTACGTTTTAACCAACGGTCCAAATGAAGACCGACACAGAGGCCCCTTTTAGACTCTGGAGGTGCCGACAACGCTGGTTCACGCAAGTACATGGCATATCCCTGTCCTTCACGATGAGGACTCAACATCTGACGCTGTTCACACCCCTTTTATATACCCCACAGACAAGGTAGCAATACTAAAGGTTAACAACACCAAGACACTATGGTGGCCATTTTACTTGTCACAGAGAGCTGCAACTCTAATCATTTTCATATCCATCAATGGTGTGAACGTGTACGAAGTTATATACACACCAGACGGTATCTTCTTGACACTTCATTTTTTACTTTTTTTTTTTAGTAAGAGTGTAAAATATTTCTCTTCGCATGATAAATGAAACAGTCCGATAACGTCAGTAGCTAAATGATGGTGGCAAGCCCGTTAACTTTAAAGTACTGGCGTTACATGCCCTTGAGGTGTGTATAAGTATTTGGTAACGACAATATTCCTTGAAGTTCTCTGAGGCTAAAGCAATAGCTCAGTGGGCAGTATAATTGAAGAGCAATGGACATCTCTAAAAAGGGCAATCACAGAAAGAAAAAAATAGGTACAAAGAAGGTAACTGTGAAGAAACCATGGATAACAGAAGAAATACTTCAGTTGATCGATGAAAGAAGCAAATACAAGAATGTTCAGGGAAATTGAGGAATACAGAAATACAAGTCGTCTGAGGAATGAGATAAATAGAAAGTTCTGGGAAGCTAAGACGAAGTGGATGCATGAAAAGTATGAAGAAATCGAAAATGAAATGATTGCCGGAAGGACTGAACAGCATATAGGAAAGTGAAAAAACCGTCGGTGAAATTAAAAGCAATGGTGGTAACATTAAGAGTGCAAACGGAATTCCATTGTTAAATGCAGAGGAGAGAGCGGATAGGTGGAAAGAGCACACTGAAGGCACCTATGAGGGGGAAGATTTGATTGATGTGATATAAAAAGAGACCGGATTCGATTCAGAAGAGATAGACGAACCAGCATTAGAATCAGAGATTTGGAGGACTTAAGATCAGATAAGGCATAAGGAATTGATAACATTACATCAGAATTTATAAAATCATTGGGGGCAGTGGCAACAAAACGACTGTTCACGTTGGTGTGTAGAATGTATGAGTCTGGCGACATACCACCTGGTTTTCGGAAAATATCATCCACATATATCCGAATACTACAAGAGCTCACAAGTGCAAGACTTATCCCACAATCTGCCTAATAGCTCTTTCATCCAAGTTGTTGACAAGAGCAATGTACAAAAGAGTGGAAAAGAAAACTGTGATGTGTTAGATGACGATGAGTTTGGTATTAGGAAAGGTAAAGGCACCAGAAAAGCAAGTCTAGGTTGTCGTTGATAACGGATCAAGATTAAAGAAAAAGCAAGACACGTTCATACCGTTTGTCTACCTGGAAAAAACGTTCAATAATGCAAAATTGTGCAAGTTGTTCGAAATTCTTAGAAAAATACGGGTAAGCCTTAGGAAGAGACGGGTAATCTACAATATGTACAAGAGCCAAAACGAAATAATAAAAGAGGATGACAAAGGACGAAGTTCTCGGATTAAAAAATACTGTAAGACAGGGATGTAGTCTTTCACCCCTACTGCTCAATCTGAACATCGAAGAAGCAATGATGGAAATCAAAGAAACGTTCATGTATGGAATTAAATTTCAAGGTGAAAGGATGTCAATGATACGATTTGCTTCATGACATTGCTGTTCTGCGTGAAAGTGAAGAAGAATTTCATAATCTGCTGAATGGAATGAACAGTCTAATGAGTACAGAATGTGGATTGAGAGTAAATCGAAGAAAGACGAAACTAATGAAAAGTAGCAGAAGTGAGAACAGCGGGAATCTTAACATCAGGATTGATGGTCACGAAGTAGATGGAGTGAAGGAATTATGCTACCTAGACAGCGAAATAACCAATGACGAATGGAGCAACGAGGACATCAAAAGCACTGCCAAATAGGTCATTGATGACCAAGAGAAATCTACTGGTATCAAACATAGCCCTTAATCTGAGGAAGAAATTTCTGAGAACGCACGTTTGTAGCACAGCATTGTGCGGCAGTGAAACATAGACATTGGGAAAAGAGGATTAGAAGAGAATTCAAGCGTTTCAGATGATACTGAAGTTTACGTGGACAGTTGCACTAAGGAATGAGGAGGGCAAGGAGAAGGGGCTAAATGATAGGACATCTGTTGAGATATGAAGGAATGGCTTCCATGATAGTAGAGGGAAAAACTGTAGAGGAAGACCGAGATTGGAATACATTCATCAAATAATTGAGGACAATGGTTGCAAGTGCTACTCCGAGATGAAGAGGTTGGCACAGGAGAGGAATTCGTGGCGGGCCGCATCAAACAACGAATCAGAAGACCGATGACTCAAAAAAAAAAAAAAAAAAAAAAAAAAAAAAAAAAAAAAAAAAAAAGGAATCCTCCGTCGAATCCCGCTTGAAGCAGGCTGGTCATTGGAAGCAACCAGCATTGTCTTTCAGCAGCATTCGCATTTGGACCAATGTAACGTTCCTGCCAACTGATACAATTACTACTGCCAGGTTCACTCTTTCTAAAGTGTGCGGAACGACGTCAATTTTCAGTATATGAAAATGTAATTCATCCGTTTGTTCCCACATGTGTTACATCCGTGAACACATTGTTTGGCAATTAACATTCGCGTTTCTGTTTATATGGAAAACTATTTACTGTTTCTATACCATTTTGGTGGGTAACAGTACTGTAACGGCCCAAAAAAAATCGGTTCCTTAATAATTTCTTTTTTGGGCAGGATAAACGGTGATAGTGAAATAATACTTGGGGTAGTTATTGAACATGTGCTTAAGTATTGAAAAAAATTGTCAGAACATATTTCAGAACGGCAATACCGCGCAATTCTTCACAGGCACGTTGAATTTGAGGTGATCTGTGGCACGCACTACAATTGGTGCCAATTTGAGTCTGGAAAAGGAAAAAAAAAATCTGTGCAATCTTCATTACGGTAGTTAATGAACTACTTAGGGTAATTTAGAAATATCGATTTTTGTGTAATTGTCGAGTATCTGAATGAAGTTGTTCAGTGTGCATCAAAAAAGGTAGTCATTTGTTAGTAACTATTGTTTAAATTAAGTGATCGAAAATAACCTACATGGTTCACTTTGAAATGTTATTTCAGAGTTGTGGTTCAATTTTCAAATAAAAATGTTGAAACTGTTGGAGTTATGCTGCATACCGTTTCGAAAAATCATATTCCAAGGAAAATGCTTTTGAAGTTATGAAGTGTGTTGTTGGTATGAACAGATGAAAAATTTCTACTTTTAGAAAACTCTTATGCCTAATGTGCTATCGCAGGACTGGCCTGTCGTCCTGTTGCCACTGCATATCCACTAGTTTGTCACAGAATTATTGAAATATCGATCTTGGCAGTTCCATAAACGCACAAAACTTCACAACTCAGTTTAGTCCTCCTCCAAGCAAGCGCTTTGCTAGGACGATTCGACGGCTGAGTCCATATGCGTTCCGTATAAACGTACTTCAGATGGCTCAAATGGCTCTGAGAACTATGGGACTTAACTTATGAGGTCATCAGTCCCCTAGATCGTAGAACTACTTAAATCTAACTAACCTAAGAACATCACACACATCCATGCCCGAGGCTGGATTCGAACCTGCGATCGTAGCGGCCGCGCGGTTCAAGCCTGTAGCGCCAAGAACCGCACGGCCATACTGGCCGCCTATAAGCGTACTGCTTGGAGTAATAACTTTTCGGCAGTTTGGACAGGCAGAAGGTACTGCAGCTTGATGTCAGGATCCACGTTTTACATTTCACACATTGAGAAATAGCAGGGAAAACGGCAAGAATATAATCCTTTAACTGAATCCATAATTCACATCAAAATCGTGGCCACCATCTTTTAGTTTCCTAGCAGAGGCACTGACTACTTCCGAACTTCTCTCTGTCTCATATCTATTCTTTGGATGCTTTGATGACATACTGCTTCGATGCCGTGTTGGTCCGATGTTTTCGTACCTTTCTGCCTGAGTACACTTTCTTACCACTCAAAAACTGTATACTATAAGGTCTCAAACAAACTATCAGAAGTCTATACTGCAGACAGAAATCAAGATTCGAAGTGAAAGGTCTTTTTCGTACACGCACTGACGCTGGATGAACGTATTATTGTGTTGAAATGCTTCTAACTCTACCTCCGCATTTTACCCAGACACTACAGAGGATATCGAGTTGGCGCAGGTAGGTCGTTTCGGGTCAGCCGAGACGCTAGAGGAGGATCTCGGAATTCCGTAGAAAAAAAGGTTTTTTGCCAGCGTTTCGTCTTTTGCGTAATAGTTTAGAAGGTTCAGAGCATCTTTTAGGTCAATTAAGAAAATAAATTTTTGAAAATTCTACAATGGTGTTACCCACTAAATGCCTCAACACTCGCAAAAACACATCCGCTTTCCAATCACGACATTCCTCGTGTACATCGCCGTTGTAGCTTCTAGTTTTTCACCAGGCTCTCACTACTTGAAGAGACTTCATTCACACATTCTTCACGGAAATATCAAGTTCATACAGTACTCGAAATTTACGATAGTAGTCGGCTCATTTAGTGTTTAGATTAGTCGCCGACCTGCTAGTCTCCACATCTTGCAAATTCTGACACGCACGCTCTCTGTTCGACTTTTCGACTATCGATTTATGGCTCAAACTTTTCCTCTTGTATCGCAATTACTGTAGCTATCGCAAGGATGCACTTGAAAATAAAATAAAGCACATTCCGAAGTTAACATACTAATAAAAGCAGGTAGCATAACATAATAAAAGCGATGAAGCGTTAAACACTTTACTGTAAAACAAATGCATTTGATATTACATGAATAAATTATCCAAAGGATAAGCACAAACACACACATGCCCGAGGGACCACTCGAACCTCCGCCGGGACCTGCCGCACAGTCCATGACTTCAGCGCCCTAGACCGCTCGACTAATCCCGCGCAGCCCCCTTTGTTTATTATGTGTTAATGGTGTGCTCACATAACTCATTTTCGTACCATTCTCCTGTAGAAGGAATTAATTTTTTAATTCGAATTTAATGTGTGATACGTACGTGGAGAATATGGTTCGGTGCGTTAGACTAACGTACCATGCCATTTCCACAGATAAGTACTCCTGAAACTGTTTTTAGATGACGGAATCTGCGCTGTATAGACGGCTGTAATTATGTATTTTATAGTATGTGTGAGTTCGCTAGTACGTAGTTGTTGTTGTTGTTGTCTTCAGTCCTGAGACTGGTTTGATGCAGCTCTCCATGCTACTCTATCCTGTGCAAGCTGCTTCATCTCCCAGTACCTACTGCAACCTACATCCTTCTCAATCTGCTTAGTGTACTCATCTCTCGGTCTCCCTCTACGATTTTTACCCTCCACGCTGCCCTCTAACGCTAAATTTGTGATCCCTTGATGCCTCAAAACATGTCCTACCAACCTATCCCTTCTTCTAGTCAAGTTGTGCCACAAACTTCTCTTCTCCCCAATCCTATTCAATACCTCCTCATTAGTTACGTGATCTATCCACCTTATCCTCAGTATTCTTCTGTAGCACCAAATTTCTAAAGCTTCTATTCTCTTCTTGTCCAAACTAGTTATCGTCCATGTTTCACTTCCATACATGGCTACACTCCAAACAAATACTTTCAGAAACGACTTCCTGATACATAAATCTGTATTCGATGTTAACAAATTTCTCTTCTTCAGAAATGCTTTCCTTGCCATTGCCAGTCTACATTTTATATCCTCTCTACTTCGACCATCATCAGTTATTTTACTTCCTAAATAGCAAAACTCCTTTACTACTTTAAGTGTCTCATTTCCTAATTTAATTCCCTCGCCATCACCCGATTTAATTTGACTACATTCCATTATCCTCGTTTTGCTTTTGTTGATGTTCATCTTATATCCTCCTTTCAAGACATTGTCCATTCCGTTCAACTGCTCTTCCAAGTCCTTTGCCGTCTCTGACAGAATTACAATGTCATCGGCGAACCTCAAAGTTTTTACTTCGTCTCCATGAATTTTAATACCTACTCCATATTTTTCTTTTGTTTCCTTTACTGCTTGCTCAATATACAGATTGAATAACATCGGGGATAGGCTACAATCCTGTCTCACTCCCTTCCCAACCACTGCTTCCCTTTCGTGTCCCTCGACTCTTATAACTGCCATCTGGTTTCTGTACAAATTGTAAATAGCCTTTCGCTCCCTGTATTTTACCCCTGCCACCTTTAGAATTTGAAAAAGAGTATTCCAGTCAACATTGTCAAAAGCTTTCTCTAAGTCTACAAATGCTAGAAACGTAGGTTTGCCTTTTCTTAATCTTTCTTCTAAGGTAAGTCGTAAGGTCAGTATTGCCTCACGTGTTCCAACATTTCGACGGAATCCAAACTGATCCTCCCCGAGGTCTGCATCTACCAGTTTTTCCATTCGTCTGTAAAGAATTCGCGTTAGTATTTTGCAGCCGTGGCTTATTAAACTGATAGTTCGGTAATTTTCACATCTGTCAGCACCTGCTTTCTTTGGGATTGGAATTATTATATTCTTCTTGAAGTCTGAGGGTATTTCGCCTGACTGATACATCTTGCTCACCAGCTGGTAGAATTTTGTCATGACTGGCTCTCCCAAGGCCGTCAGTAGTGCTAATGGAGTGTTGTCTACTCCGGGGGCCTTGTTTCGACTCAGGTCTTTCAGTGCTCTGTCAAACTCTTCACGCAGTATCGTATCTCCCATTTCGTCTTCATCTATATCCTCTTCCATTTCCATAATATTGTCCTCAAGTACATCGCCCTTGTACAAACCTTCTATATACTCCTTCCACCTTTCTGCCTTCCCTTCTTTGCTTAGAACTGGGTTGCCATCTGAGCTCTTGATATTCATACACGTGGTTCTCTTCTCTCCAAAGGTCTCTTTAATTTTCCTGTAGGCAGTATCTATCTTACCCCTAGTGAGATAAGCTTCTACATCCTTACATTTGTCCTATAGCCATCCCTGTTTAGCCATTTTGCACTTCCTGTCGATCTCATTTTTGAGACGTTTGTATTCCTTTTTGCCTGCTTCATTTACTGCATTTTTATATTTTCTCCTTTCATCAATTAAATTCAATATTTCTTCTGTTACCCAAGGATTTCTAGCAGCCCTCGTCTTTTTACCTACTTTATCCTCTGCTGCTTTCACTACTTCATCCCTCAGAGTTACCCATTCTTCTTCTACTGTATTTCTTTCCCCTATTCCTGTCAATTGTCCCCTTATGCTTTCCCTGAAACTCTGTAGAACCTCTGGTTCTTTCAGTTTATCCAGGTCCCATCTCCTTAATTTCCCACATTTTTGCAGTTTCTTCAGCTTTAATCTACAGGTCATAACCAATAGATTGTGGTCAGAGTCCACATCCGCCCCTGGAAATGTCTTACAACTTAAAACCTGGTTCCTAAATCTCTGTCTTACCATTATATAATCTATTTGATACCTTTTAGTATCTCCAGGGTTCTTCCACGTATACAACCTTCTTTCATGATTCTTAAACCAAGTGTTAGCTATGATTAAGTTGTGCTCTGTGCAAAATTCTACTAGGCGGCTTCCTCTTTCATTTCTTAGCCCCAATCCATATTCACCTACTATGTTTCCTTCTCTCCCTTTTCCTACACTCGAATTCCAGTGACCCATTACTATTAAATTTTCGTCTCCCTTCACTATCTGAACAATTTCTTTTATAGTACGTAGTTAGCACTTCAAAATTGCCACATGGCCGAAACTAGGAAGTCGTGACGAAGCCACAGATGATTTACTCAAGATGGAAGCAGTCTAGACGAAAGAAGAAATTATCCTTTACACGACATGTGGAAGCCTGTCGAATGGAACTACACTAAAGCACCAAAGAAACTGGTGGAGCCATGCGTATTCAAATACAGAGATATGTAATTAGGCAGAATACGGCGCTGCGGTCTGTAACACCTATATTAGACAACAAGTGTCTGGTGCAGTTGTTACATTGGTTACTGCTGCTACAGTGACAGGATATCAAGATTTAACTGAATTTGAACAATGTATATCGTTCAACGTGACAGAAGTGCAACCCTTCCTAAAACTGCTGCAGATTTCAATGGTGGGCCGTCAACAACTGTCAGCGTGCGAATCATTCAACGAAACATCATCTATATTGGCTTTCGGAGCCGAAGACCCACTCGTGTACCTTTGATGACTGCACGACACAAAACTTTACGCCTCGGGTGGGCCCGTTAACACCGACATTGGACTGTTGATGACTAGAAACATGTTGCCTGGTCGAGCGAGGCACGTTTGAATTGTATCGAGCGGATGAACTTGTATGGGTATCGAAGACATAGTTCATGAATTCATGGAGCCTGCGTGTCAGCAGGGGACTGTTCAAGCTGGAGGAAGCTCTTTAGCAGTGTTTGGCGAGTGCAGTTGGAGTGATACGGCACCCCTGATAAGTCTAGACACGACTCTGACGGGCGACACGAACGTATGCATCCTGTCTGATCATCTACATACATTCACGTACATTGTGCTTTCCGACTGACTTGGGCAGCTCCAGCGGAGCGGGACTATGCGACACCACAAATGTCCAGAATTGCTACAGAGTGACTCCAGTAACACTCTTAACAGTTTAAACACTTCCGTTGGCCACCACACACCGAAGACAAGAACATTATTGAACATATCTGGGATGCCTTGCAACGTGCTGTTCCTAAGAGATCTGCACCCCCTCGCACTCTTACAGATTTATGGACAGCGCTGCAAGATTTATGGTGTCATTTCCCTCCAGCACTACTTCAGACATTGAGTCCACGCCACGTCGTGTTGCGGCACGGTATTAGACAAGCGTACCAGTTTTTTTGGGTCTTCAGTGTAATTTAGGTAAAGTACCTTGTACTACACTACTGGCCATTAAAATTGTTACACCAAGGAGAAATGCAAATGATCAACGGGTATTCATTG
This sequence comes from Schistocerca gregaria, assembly GCF_023897955.1. Lineage (NCBI taxonomy): Eukaryota > Metazoa > Arthropoda > Insecta > Orthoptera > Acrididae > Schistocerca > Schistocerca gregaria. The sequence continues at coordinate 435,634,324 of NC_064924.1, forward strand.
GACAAATATATTGTACAAGAACTGTGATTACATTTTCACGCAATTTGGGTGCATAGGTAATGAGAAATCAGTACCCAGAACAACCACCTCTGGCCGTGATAACGGCCTTGATACGCCTGGGCATTGAATCAAACAAAGCTTGGATGGCGTGTACAGGTACAGCTGTCCATGTAGCTTCGACACGATACCACAGTTCATGAAGAGTAGTGACTGGCGTATTGTGACGAGCCATTTGCTCGACCACCATTCACCAAACGTTTTCAGTTGGTGAGAGATCTGGAGAATGTGCTGTCCAGGGCAGCGGTCGAACATTTTCTGTATCCAGAAACGACCGTACAGGACCTGCAACATGCGATCGTGCATTATCCTGCTGAAATGTAGGGTTTCGCAGCGATCGAATAAAGGGTAGAGCCACGGGTCGTAACATATCTGCAATGTAACGTCCACTGTTCGAAGTGCTATCAATGATAACAAGAGGTGACCGAGACGTGTAACCAATGGAACCCCATACCATCACGCCGGGTGATTCGCCAGTATGGCGACGACGAATACACGCTTCCAATGTGCGTTCACCGCGATGCCGCCAACCACGGATGCGACCATCATGATGCTGTAAACAGAACCTGGATTCATCAGAAAAAATGACGTTTTGCCATTCGTGCACCCAAGTTCGTCGTCAAGTACACCATCGCAGGCGCTCCTGTCTGTGATGAAGCGTTAAGGGTAATCGCAGCACTGGTCTCCGAGTTGATTGTCCATGCTGCTGCAAACGTCGTCGAACTGTTCGTGCAGATGGTTGTTGTCTTTGAAACGTCCCCAATCTGCTGACTCAGGGATCGAAACGTGGCAGCACGACCGGTATAGCCATGCGGATAAGATGCCTGTCATCTGGAGTGCTAGTGACACGAGGCCGTTTGGATGCAGCACGGCGTTCCGTATTACGCTCCTGAACCCACCGATTCCATATTCTGCTAACAGTCATTGGATCTCGACCAACGCGAGCAACAATGTCCCCACATGATCCGACCTTTATGAAAGTCGGAAACGTGATGGTACGCATTTCTCCTCCTTACACGAGGCATCACAACAACGTTTCACCAGGCAACGCCGGTCAATTGCTGTTTGTGTATGAGAAATCAGTTGGAAACTTTCCTCATATCAACACGTAGTATGTGTCGCCACCGGCGCCAACCTTATGTGAATGGTCTGAAAAGGTAATCATATGCTTATCACAGCATCTTCTTCCTGTCGGTTAAATTTCACGTCTGTAGCACGTAATCTTCGTGGTGTAGCAATTTTAATCGCCAATAAATAACAGTATGTGGAAGATTCGTCAGTAGCACTGCTGACAAGATAACTCTTGGATATGCTGTTATTTAAATTTATTTGACAATACTAGCGCTGATTTTGAGTTTAACATTTGACGGTTACACTATGATTCCAGTATGACATGTTTTTATAGAACAGATTGAAGATGGGCATTATAGACCGAAACCGGTAACCTGTTGACAAAAAAAAAAGAAAGAAAAAGAAAAAAAGTGAAGAAAAGGAGATTTATTCTGTACTCAGCTGAGTTCGCGATCATGTCGCAGCTTGTGAATTCCCTAACGATTTCCGAAGTGGAAAATTGGCACGCGTCTGCCTGCAACTACCATATCGCGGTCAAAGTCTTTAGTACCCGTCGTGTGGGCGTATCATACTGGAAATATTATCACATGAATTACTCGAGTACAAATGAAAGTTCCGCCAGTGCACCGCCCTTTTATACCTTGTGTTCACGATACACCCGTCACCTGTGAACGCCCATATCGCTATACGATGACGTCGCCAAATTGTAATAACGCCAGCCTAATAAGCAACGGACGCACAAGGTACAACGTGACTTGCAGTCTGCAAAGCTCTGGGTGCTCACGCATTGTCGGCGCCGTAAGCGGTGTATTACAACGCAAGCGATTGTGCAGGTAATGGCGAACAGGTCCGCGAACTACGCGGCGCGAGCTAAATTACAACGGCGAGCGGCGCCCACCTGCGGAGCCGTCAGCGGCAGCTGCGGCGGCTGCAGGGCGCGGCTCCCGCCTCGGCCGTAGCCGGCGCACTTTATCCCCGGCCTCTGGCCGTAAGGGCGCCGCGGAAATTGAATCCGGGCCCCGCAAGGCGCAGGCAAAACAAATGCCGGCCGGCCAGATAAGGGCTAATCCCAGCGCGGCGCGGCCGGACCGCCGGTTTAATTCGGTCCACTTGTCGTCCGCGGGAGCCACCGGCCATCAGGGCCGGCCTTACTGCCGCCGGCTGCAGCCAACGTTCGCCCGCTGCGCCACCGGCTCTGGCCCGGCGGCAGCGCTGGCCACACAGACGTCACCGACCGCCGACCGCACTGAAGTCTGCTGAGCGCTGCGGTGGCCAACCGACGTCTCACGTTTTCACGACCTGTCCAGCTAGGAAAGCAGCAGCGCAGTACAATAGTCTTCACTACTAATAATACTCAGGCTGCGATCCGAAAGGCTGTTGTAACTATATACACTACTGGCCATTAAAATTGATACACCACGAATATGACCCGCTACAGAGACGAAATTTAACCAACAGGAAGAAGATGCTGTGATTTGCAAATTATTAGGTTTTCAGAGTATTCACACAAGGCTGGCGCCGGTGGCAACACCTACAACGTGCTGACATGAAGAAAGTTTACAACCAAAAAGGTTCAAATGGCTAAGAGCTCTATGGGACTCAACTGCTGTGGTCATTAGTCCCCTAGAACTTAGAACTACTTAAACCTAACTAACCTAAGGACATCACACACATCCATGCCCGAGGCAGGATTCGAACCTGCGACCGTAGCAGTCGCACGGTTCCGGACTGTGCGCCTAGAACCGCGAGACCACCGCGGCCGGCAGTTTACAACCAATTTCTCATACACAAACAGCAATATTTACGAACGATCTAATACCAGCTGCTACCTACGAGGTCCAGCGACAGAGTGGTCTGCAGGACGTCCTCTGTTAGTTTTACTGCCTCGGTGGTTTGTATCCACCAGCAAAGAAGTAATTCCTGCAGCAAACTTTACCAGCGACACCTCTCCTACTACTTTTTTGATGCCGAGATGGTGGGAACCCCCTCGCTTTTTACGTGAAGAACAGGTCCTCTTTTGTGACAGTAAGGTTGCAAACCCATTTTGAAATATACGACTATGTGCCTTCAACGATCCATGACCTCAAGCACTTTCTTAAACAATATATTAGGCTTGTATTAGAATTACTATCATCGGATCATCCCTGTTAGCAATGCAACTTCACGGATGATGAAATTTCATTCTTATGAACACATTCTTACAGGTGTCGAAACCTAGGTCAATGTCTTCAGAATTATTTGCAACCTGTTGGCTGTGGTACTTACGCGTTGTGGTATAGGCATTTTGCTATTCCTTACTTATCTTAACGATTTGGGAGACAATCTGAGCAGCCGTCTTCGATTGGTTTCAGATGCCGCTGTTGTTTATCGACTAATAAAGTCATCAGAAGATCTAAACAAACTGTAAAACGATTTAGAAAAAATATCTGAATGGTGCGAAAAGTGGCAGTTGACCCTAAATAACGAGAAGTGTGAGGTCTTCCAAATGAGTGCTAATAGGAACTCGTTAATCTGCGGTTACATAATAAATCAGTCTAATCTGAAAGCCGTAGTTTCAACTAAATTCCTAGGTCTTGCAATCACGAACAACTTAAATTGGAAGGAGCACACAGAAAATGTTGTGGGGAAGGCTAACCAAAGGCTGCGTTTTATTTTCAGGACACTCAGAAAATGTAACAGACCTACTAAGGAGACTGCCTTCACTACGCTTGTCCGTCCTCTTTTAGAATACTGCTGCGCGGTGTGGGACCCTTACCAGGTATGACTGACGGAATACATCGAAAAAGTTCAAAGAAAGGCAGCACGTTTGGTATTATCGCGAAATATGGGAGATAGTGTCAAAGAAATGATACAGGATTTGGGCTGGAGATGAATAAAAGAAAGGCGTTTTCAATGCGACGGAATCTTCTGACGAAATTCCAATCACCAGCTTTCTCCTCCGAATGCGAAAATATTTTGTTGATACCGATCTACTTAGGGCGGAACGATCACCACGATAAAATAAGGTAAATCAGAGCTCGTACGGAAAGATATAGGTGTTCATCCTTTTCCGCGCGCTATACGAGATTGGAATAATAGAGAATTGTGAAGGTGGTTCGATGAAACCTCTGCCAGGCACTTAAATGTGATTTGCAGAGTATCCATTTAGATGTAGATGTTGATATACTTCACCATCCGATGTTAATTCACTTCAGCAAAAAATTCTATAGACGAAATCAGAATATTAAAAATGCATGCCCAGTAACCTGGGACGGAACTTTATACTCATATTAGTTGAGTAATTTGGTACTTATTTTTGTAAGGGCTGGAAGAAATGACTCATAATGTATCTCCATATGTGCGGAAAACATTTATGAGAAGTCTCAGCTTTACAACCTGATTATGGTCCTTCTGATTGCAGGTCTTCTATAAAAATGGACACAGAATATTCATTTTTTTGTTGTAGTCTTCAGTCCTGAGACTCGTTGGATGCAGCTTTCCATGCTACCCTATCCTGTGCAAGGTTCTTCATCTCCCAGTACTTACTGCAACCTACATCCTTCTGAATCTGCTTAATGTATTCATCTCTTGGTCGCCCTCTACAATTTTTACCCTCCACGCTGTCCTCCAATGCTAAATTGGATGCCTCAGAACACGTCCTACCAACCGGTCCCTTCTTCTTGACCGGCCGAAGTGGCCGTGCAGTTCTGGGCGCTGCAGTCTGGAACCGCGAGACCGCTACGGTAGCAGGTTCGAATCCTGCCCTAGGCATGGAAGTGTGTGAGGTATTTAGGCTAGTTAGGTTTAAGTAGTTCTAAGTTCTAGGGGACTAACGACCTCAGAAGTTGAGTCCCATAGTGCTCAGAGCCCTTTGAACGTTCTTCTTGTCAAGTTGAGGCACAAACTCCTCTTCTCCCCAGTTCTAATCAATACCTCCTTATTAGTTATGTGACCTACCCGTCTAATCTTCAACATTCTTCTGTAGCACCACATTTCGAAAGCTTCTATGCTCTTATTGTCCAAGCTATTTATCGTCCATGTTTCACTTCCATACATGAATATTCATAATACCATTAAATACATTACTGGCCATTAAATTTGCTACACCACGAAGGTGACGTGCTACTGACGCGAAATTTAACCGACAGGAAGAAGATGCTGTATGCAAATGATTAGCTTTTCAGAGCATTCACACAAGGCTGGCGCCGGTGGCGACACCTACAACTTGCTGATATGAGGAAAGTTTCCAACCAATTTCTCATACACAAACAGCAGTTGACCGGCGTTGCCTGGTCAAACGTTGTTGTGATGCCTCGAGTAAGGAGTAAGGAGGAGAAAGGCGCACCATCACGTTTCCGACTTTGATAAAGGTCGGATTGTAGCCTATCGCGATTGCGGTTTGTCCTATCGCGACATTGCTGCTCGCGGTGGTCGACATCCAGTGAGTGTTAGCAGAATATGAAATTGGTAGGTGGAGGAGGGCAATACGGAACGCCGTGCTGGATCCCAACGGCCTCCTATCATTAGCAGTCAAGATGACAGGCATCTTATCCGCGTGGCTGTAACGGATCGTGCAGCCATGTCTCGATCCCTGAGTCAACACATGGGGACGTTTGCAGGACAATATCCATCTGTACGAACAGTTCGACGACGTTCGCAGCAGCATGGACTATCAGCTCGGAGACAGTGGCTGCGGTTACCCTTGACGCTGCATCACAGAGAGGAGCGCCTGCGATGGTATACTCAACGACGAACCTGGGTGCACGAATGGCAAAACGTCATTTTTTCGGATGAATCCAAGTTCTGTCTGCAGCACCATGATGGTCGCATCCGTGCTTGGCGACATCGCGGTAAACGCACATTGGAAGCGTGTATTCGTCATCTCCATACTGGCGTATCACCCATCGTGATGGTATAGGGTGCCTTTGGTTACACGTCTCGGTCAGCTCTTGTTCGCATTGACGGCACACAACGTGCAAGGGCGAAAAATCTGCCTACGTTCCTTCAGCTCCGGAGTAATGCACTCAAAAACACACAGAATATTGTTTTGAACACAACTGGCATCTGCAATGCATTCAGTACTCTGTAATGGTGCTGTTCGTTGGCAAATACAACAGCGGAACGTGCGGCTTTGGTTACCATCTTCATTTATGTGCAAGCAAGCATTTCTCGTGGTATTTCCGTGCGTTTTGTCCAACCGCTGTATAGATGTGCGCAACAGTACGAGAAGACTTGGTCTCTAGATCTGGTTTGTGATTTGTAATTTACCTGTCTGCTACGTAGATGAAATGCAGATGGGACTGTTTTCTGAGATTTCTAAATGTACACGCAAGACTTCCGTATCAGTGGGTCAGATGGTTTCGGCATTAGAAAAGTTGAAGCGATGCGGGCCACAAAACGAAAGTGAACTTCCTTGAAAATGTTTACAGTAGGTCGAGTGTGTACGTATTGAAAAGGAGGAGTTGTCGCCACTACAGACGTATGATAGTTTCTGTCAGATGCTCGACCCTGTCATGACTATGACGCAGGTGACAATTCTGCTGGTTAAACCTTTATTCAGAGTCCGGGCACGCGCTTCGTGACTGCCAGTGGTGAAAGTGGAGGCTGAGACAGCGTGGTGCCAACCTCGCTGGGGATAGCCCACAGCGGCGAGCAAACGCGGCCGCCACCGAGTCACGCGCGCCTCCAGCCGCGTCCAGTGCTCTCCGCGTAGCGAGCGCTAGCCAGGCCAATCCCCCAGTCTTCACCTGGCACCTTTCTTCTCCAGCCTAACAAACGGTCAGCACGGAAGTTCTCTCCGCGATTCGCTGTAAGTCAGAGAATCGACAAAACACCGTCCCATTTTTGAGCTCCAGCTTAGCGATCTCACCGATGACGTTTTCACTTCACATTTCCTTGAAGCTGAGAAAACGGAAAAATATACGTAAAATAAAAACTATACAAGTGCAATGAGGACACGCGCTCTGAGGGTTCTCGACACACATATATACATCAATCCTGCTATTAATCGCATACAACTCCGCCAAACTGGTTCCCAAGCTCGATTGAAAAGGGAGGCAGTGGAGAAGGCACACCTCGTTAGAAAACTTTGGTTAACCTTACCCTGGTAAGCGTTCCTTACCAGGATCACAGTGAAGACCTCAAAGGCAGTGAAGGCCGATATGAAGTTCATCAGAACGGTAGAACTGGCGGGATAGGCAGGCTTTTATATAAACGCCCAAGACTGTAGCGTCTGTTCCCATAGTGGGCGGCTAAAAAAAAAAGGTGTTTTCTTCACACGGTAGTGGCGGCATCGCTTATTATTCTGAGCTAAATGCTCTAATATTTATCATGGGAAGATTCAACTTTTCTTTCTTTCTTTTGTGTCGTTTTTCCCGCGTGTTTTCTTCACACGGTAGTGGCGGCATCGCTTATTATTCTGAGCTAAATGGTCTAATATTTATCATGGGAAGATTCAACTTTTCTTTCGTTCTTTTGTGTCGTTTTTCCCGCGGATACGCAGGGTCGGCATGGTTAATCAGATGTGGCAATATTAGTTGAAGGGGGGAATTGGTGTATCCCAACTGTCTGCAACTAGTGTAATCCATGGAATAGTGCAGATGTCTGCGAGCCGTGTAACTGAGGCGGGACTTGGGGACCTGCCCGGTATTCACCTAGGGGTATGTGGAAAACCGCCTAAAAACCACACCCAGTCTGGCCGGCACACCAGCCGTCGTCGTTAATCCGCCGGGCGGATTCGATCCGGGGCCGGCGCGCCTACCCGAGTCCAGGAAGCAGCGCGTTAGCGCGCTTGGCTAACCTGGCGGGTAAAAATTCAACTTTTCTCCCTCTAACTAAACTTTAACCTAAGGCATGATGGTAAATTTCATTTACAGGTTTTGATGACTGAGTTTGCGAGTATCAAAATATGACATAAATAGCCATATCTGCTCATTGCATTTGTTTAGAAGCTCAAATTTTTTACACGACCAAGAGACATTAGTATTTGATATATATTTCACCTTGAGGCCTGTAGCCGTTTCTGAGAAAAGACAAATGGACGGACAACAAAGTGATCCTCTAAGTTTTCCGCTTTCACCGACTAGATACGGAACCCTAAAAAACATCTACTTATTCCATTAAGTTGACATTTTTCTCGTTGTAAGCAACAGGGAATCTATGAGAGCTACGTTCAAAATTAAAATATCCAAATAGACAAGTACAGTTTATTATTATTATTATTATTATTATTATTCGTGTGTGGTCCCTACAGAAGCACTCGCTGTACACCATGGGTCATTTCTGGTCCATTATTGTAGCTTTATTCGTGGACATTATATACTGATTCTCTTAGAACGGATCATATTTGTTCCAGTCTTATTGGGTTTTTCTGCCAGGCCAACTTTTGAGTTACAACTTTTCTGCTTAAATATTTTTCTTCCTGGTAAATCAACTTCTGTTATTCCTGCTTCTTCCAGTACATCTTTTACTGCACCGATACATTTTATTACTTCGCTGTTTCATTTACTGGACAGCCTGCAGAAAAAGAAGTCACATCAAGACACGTATCTAATGGCGAAGTATTGAATAGAATTGGGGAGAAGAGGAGTATGTGGCACAACTTCACCAGAAGAAGGGACAGGTTAGTAGGACATGTTCTGAGGCATCAAGGGATCATAAATTTAGCATTTGAGGGCAGCGTGGAGGGTAAAAATCGTAGAAGGAGACCAAAAGATGAATACACTAAGCACATTCAGAAGGATGTGGGTTGCAGTAAGGACTGGGAGATGAAGAAGCTTGCACAGGATAGAGTAGCATGTAGAGCACCATCAAACCAGTCTCAGGATTGAAGACCACAACAACAACAACAACAACAGTCTCTTGTAATTTTTTTAAAATCTGCTCAAAATAGGGGATCAAAACACTATTCAGGATTTATAAGTAGTACTAAAAGGTGAAAATAGAGGTTGAAGAATTTTGTTTTGCGTTTGAAGTTGTCCGTTTCCAGAGGCTATAAGGTGCTGCAGTCACGGGCTGTGTGGTGGCCCAGGCGGAGGTTCGAGTCCTCCCTCGGGCATGGGTGTTTGTGTTTGTTCTTAGGATAATTTAGGCTAAGTACTGTGTAAGCTTAGGGACTGATGAACTTAGCAGTTAAGTCCCACAAGATTTCACACACATTTGAACATTTTTGAACACTACAAGAAAAGCGCAATGAAACAAAAGCTTAGGTAGCATTAGGGGAGAAATTTCGGAACATTTTGAAATTAAAGCAGGAATGAGGCAAGACGTTGGACTCTCCCCGTTGCCGTATGTGTTCCAACCTCTGTCTTCCTCTACAGTTTTTTACTTTCTGCTGTTATAGTACCATGGTGGTTATTCCCTGATGTCGTCAGTTCCGGCTTTCCCACTACCCATGATTCCCTGGCATACAATTCTGTGCTCCAAACTCTTCTTTCTCAAATTAAAGCTGATATTTAATATTAGTAGACTTTTCTTGGTAGGGCATCACCTTTTTGCCACTGCTATCTACTTTTTATATCGTGCTCGCTTTGCCCGTCAGCCGCGCGGGGTAGCCTCGCGGTCTGACCCGTCGTGTCACGGTCCGGGCGGCTGTCCCCATCGGAGGTTCGAGTCCTCCCTTGGGCATGAGTGTATGTGTGTTGTCCTTACCGTAAGTTAGTTTAAGTTACATTAAGTAGTGCAGTTTGGTCCCGTAAGACCTTGCACAAATTTCCAATTTCCTTTGCCCGTCATGGACATTTTGCTCCCAGGATATCAGACTTTCTTAATATCTCTACTTCGTGATCACCAGTTCTAATTATATGTTTTTCGCAATTCTCATTTCCCGTAACTTCCATCGTTGATAACCTTTCGCAATGAATTTTAATCTCACTCTCAAACCTCTCTTTTGTCTCCGTCATTGCTGCTTCCATGAACATATTGAACGTCACGGGCGAAAGACTGTATGTCTTGCACCCTTTTTATCTGACGACTTCTTTATTGGTCTTCCAATCAGTTCTCTCTTGGTTCTTATGCATATTATGTACTACCCAAAAAAATGTTCAAACGTGTGTGAAATCTTACGGGACTTAACTGCTAAGGTCTTCAGTCCCTAAGCTTACACACTACTTAACCTAAATTATCCTCAGGACCAACACACACACCCAAGTCCGAGGAAGGACTCGAACCTCCGCCGGGACCAGCCGCACAGTCCATGACTGCAGCGCCTTATAGCCTTTGGAAACGGACAAATTCAAACGCAAAACAAAATTCTTCAACCTCTGTTTTCACCTTTTAGTACTACTTATAAAGCCTGAATAGTGTTTTGATCCCCGATTAAAACATGGTTTTCGAGCAGAAGACGCTGCGTGAACTGGGGCCTGGCAGGGCGAGCCACTGTGGTGCCGTGCGCAGCCGGAGCGGCGGGTTCGGGACGCGGCGTCCGCTGCTGGCGAGCCCGCGGTCCCAGCCACGGCCACGGCAGCGGCCGCAGCCAGCCGCAGTATTTCCATTGAATGGCGCCGTAAAGAACGGCCCGACAGCCGCGCCGGCCGCCGCCGCCGCCGCCGCCGCCGCCGCCGCCGCCGCCGGCCGCAGTCCCGTCCCCGTCCCCCAGGGTCGTCCGTCATCTGCGGTCAGCCTGTCGCGGTCTGCAGCAAAAAATAGGACGAATACTGGCCTGCGCCACTTGTCCCGAATACAGAAAGAATGGTGCTAAACTAGACGCACGAAAACCGACTTGTCAAATTCCTATGTCTCCTCTCCCTAGCAAAACGCCAGGAATCACCTTCACGTTGCATGAGATATCCTGCCCACAGCTCTCCTCTCAACTTTGGGATAGCACACGGAAGAGCCAAAGAAACTTCTACACCTGCCTAGTATAGTATAGGGCGTCAGCGAGCACACAGAAGTGCAGCAACAAGACATGACGTGGACTCGATTAATGTCTACTGTCCTCAAGGACAAGGCTGACAACGTAAGTCTTGCAGGGATTTCCATAAATCCGTATGAGTGCGAGAGGACGGAAACAGCATGTATATCCCTGATATACTCAATAATGATCATGTCTGAGGAGTTTGGTAGCCAGCGGAAGTGTTTAAAATTAGTGCAGTGTTCCTGGCGCCATTCTGCAGCAATTCTGGACTTGTGGGGTGCCGCATTGTCCTGCTGGAATTACCCAAGTCCGTCGGACTGCACAACGGAGAAAATTGGGTGCAGATGATCAGACAGGATGCTTACGTATCACCTGTCAGAGTCGTATGTAGACGCATCAGGGTCCCATATCACTCCAGCTACACACGCCTCATACCTTTACACAGCCTTCAAAAAAAAAAAAAAAAAAAAAAAAAAAAAAAAAAAAAAAAAAGGATTCAAATGGCTCTGAGCACTATGGGACTTAACATCTGAGGTCATCAGTCCCCTAGAACTTAGAACTACTGAAACCTAACTAACCTAAGGACATCACATACATCCATGCCCGAGGCAGGATTCGAACATGCGACCGTAGCGCCGCGCGGTTCTAGACTGAAGCGCCTAGAACCGCTCAGCCACCAGCGGCCGGCTTACAGAGCCTCCACTACCTTGAACAATCCCCTGCTGGCATGCACGGTCCGTGGGTTCATGAGGTTGTCTCCGTACCCGTACACGTCCATCCTCTCGATATAATTTGAAACGAGACTCGTCCGATCAGACTACATGTTTCCAGTCTTCAACAGTGCATTGTCGGTGTTGACGGTCCCAGACGAGGTGTAAAGCTTAGTGTCGCGCAGTCATCAAGTGTTCACGAGTGGGCCTTCGGCTCCGAAAGCCCATATCGATTATGTTTTGTTGAATGTTTCGCACGCTGATACTTGTTGATGACCCCAGTACTGAAATCGGCAGCAATTTACGGAAGGGTTGCACTTCTCTCTCGCTGAACGATTGTCTTCAGTCGTCGTTGGTCCCATTCTTGCAGGATCTTTTTCCAGCTGCATCGACGATGGAGATTTGATGTTTGATCGGATTCCTGATAGTCACGATACACTCGTGAAGTGGTCGTACGGGAAAATCCTCACTTCATCGCTAGTTCGGAGATACTGTGTCCCATCACTCGTGCGCCGACTAACACCATGTTCAAACTCACTTAAATCTTGACAACTTGCCATTGTAGCAGCAATAACGTATCTAACAACTGCGCCGAACACTTGTCTTATACAGGCGTTGCCGACCGCAGCGCCGCATTCTGCCTGTTTACATATCTCTGCATATAAATACGCATGCCTACACCAGTTTTTTTTCGCGCTTCAGTTAATGATGATGATGATGATGACAAGCGGGATAAGAAATGTAACTCGACGTGTCATCGTTCCAATGACTAATACTTTTTACCAGAAAGCATATGCTTCTCATCCTTCTTTTCGTCTTGGTCACAGCTAGACAACATTAATTCGGATCAGCTTTCTTCCCTTCGTTCTGGATGCTTGTCCAGTATTCTTCATCGCACTTCTGCCCGTAATGTTTCCATCTTGGATCTACATCTGTCCTGGAAAATTCTGTCTTGCCACATTCTCAATTTTCAGTTCGAATTTTTCCGTGTTACATATCTCTCTTTCATGCACTTCAGTTTCTCCCACATTGCTTGGATCCAACAGAGACATTTATACTTACAATAAAACTGCAGTGCATGAAGTGCCATCAGCAGTGATTCTTATTATAATTTTCTGTTTGGGTGTACAGTTCTTGATTCACTCGGATTGTGCGTGCTGTATGAATAGTCCCCTCCTCTTCGCGGCTCCTGTATCTTCCTAAGCGTCTGTTTTCCGTAAATTACTACCTCCTAAGTAGTTCTGTTCTTACTGTATTTGTTCTGCTGCGTACAGGGATAAAGGTTTCAGGTCAGATCACTGTTTGGTAATATTGTATTTACCCAGTTATCAAAAGATTCTTAATGGAGCAGATACACACTACGAATTTATATCCTTAATTCATGTTGTTGATTCACGCTATTTTTTATTCAGACCAATTTCTATCCATTCTGCAACGTATTAAAAACTCTCTACCTTCCGTAGGTACCCTCCGTTCGAAGTCCTACGTCTACCTCTTTTCCATACGACTAACTTCAACTGGGGGACATTGCGTCACCAAATCAGGTTACTGATTTTTTTACAATATATGTAAAAGATCGGACAGATAAAGTTTTAACCATATGAGGCTGTTCGCAGACGATTATTTTCTCCACTATGTGTATCTCGTAATGGTCAGTATGCAAAAATAGGTTTATTTCATCGATGCACGAGTACAACTATGTTTTGGTTCTACAGTCGTTATAAATGGAAATGGGACTCTGACCGTTAAATAGCAAGGACCATCTTATTACCACTTCTTTAGTAGCGCGTGTCGGACATGAACCTACATCAGAATATCTGAAACAAACTTTCGGTCAAGTGATAACTGACATCGGTATCCAATCCCAGTTTCATTGGAATACTTGTTATTTGATTCACAAGCTCATTCATATCCGCTGCTTACAACTACCACAGCGAAATTTAGAGAACAGCATAAATGACCGTGAAGTACTGTTTGTTACGTTCTGAGTGCTGAGCAGTGTGGGTGACCGCTTGATAGATCACACATCCCATGCATGCATCCTCTTGATAGCTTGAGATGACGTGATCTGTGTAGATCATTATGGTATAAGATACGCACTGTTTGCAATTACAGTCGCAACACACGGATGGTGGAATGCAATAAACTGGCATGAGGTGTAAAACATTCTTGGATGTATAAAGGTTAGCATTTCAGTGCGCCTGCAGAAAGTTCGTAATCTGTACATAAGGAAACAATCATTAGTTTTATTATTCGAAGATTGCATTTGAAAGTTGTTTGTGAAAATGTTGTGTTTCTCCCCATGTAATGAGAAGGAACGCCTACCAGAATATGCCGTAATTCTACAACGGGAAGATCATGGCCTACTGAAGACTATCAATTTACTGGATATTATTGCTCGCTTTCGTTGACTGTCATACAAGTAAGGAGTCCATTGGTTCCAGGAGTGGGGTACTGAATGCCATGCAGGATTTCAAACGCCTCACGCCACAAGAGAGCCAGAGGAGAGATATAATGTTCGACACTCGGATACACAGACTCTTACAGCAACGTCATGTGCCTTGAGTCAGGAAACAGGCTTGATTTCAGCATGACGTACTCAAATATCTACATGTACAGTGAGGTGACTTACTTAGCACCATGGACTGTCAGCATTGTTGTGGCTTCTCTTGACGTGACAGTAGAGAGAAGTGTGCAAACTATATTGAACCGAATAATACCAATGGACACAGCGGAAGCCTCACGAACACTTTTTCGACGAGTCCTGGTTCCGCACGCATTTCAGTGGACACATGGAAACTCTGAGTAGCACGAACGTTATCAAATTGAATTTGCCATGTCATATGGCCTCACCACTACGCATGACGATTAGGAATGTCACTGGCTACAAAATACGATCGCGACTCGTCGCGATAGCCTGTAGTTTGTACAGCAGATATTGTATTTCTGAATTGTTAAGGTCGGTGTCCTTGCTTACCTTCGTAGTGTCTGTGATGTTATCTTTCAATGAGATATCGCAAGACCACTTGATACCTGTGCTATCATGACCTCTCTCCATACACACGGTATTTGACTCTTGTCGTGGGTAGCACTTTCTCCAGACCTCTTACCAGCTGAAAACACCCTGCCTTGGTTTACCGCGAGACTGGTATCTCTCCACCCGCTTTCCTCTGTGACTGACGGACTTTGACATACAACTGAAGCAGCAGGAAATAACGTACCCGTTTCGGCCATCCAAGGTACCCTCAACTCGATGCCTAGCCGGGTTATAACTTTATTGCCGCCAGAGGTAGTAACTGTGCGTACTGCATTTCGAACATTTATACTGCTAGATCACCCATAAACTTAATCATGTATTTTTCTAAATATTCCAAGAAGCACATATATAAAATGTTCTAGTGTAATTACTTCTCACTCAAATATGAAACATCCTACACCAAAGTGACAGAGGAAACCCTTCACATCATACCTTATACAAAAGAACTTCAAAAGATTGGTATTAAAGCCAGATATGATACATCATTTTGTAGTACGATAAATAATAGCTTTCCTGGCGACGCTTCGGGTATCTTATAGGTCATTTTGTTCCAGGCCGTCGTTAATATTGTTGTTGTTGTTTCGCTATATGGAGTCTTGTGCGTCAGGCATCAGTAATGTACTTGTTTTACAAGTTTCTGTGATGCAGCCGAGGTCTCATTTTCTCTTTACACGTTATTTCAACAACTTCTTTAGTTGAAACTTCCTGGCAGATTAAAACTGTGCGCGGGACCGAGACTCGAACTCGGGAACTTTGCCTTTGGCGGGCAAGTGCTCTACCATCTGAGCTACCCAAGCACGAATCGCGTCCCGTCCTCACAGATTTACTTCAGCCAGGAAGTTTCATATCAGCGCACACTCCGCTGCAGAGTGAAAATCTCATTCTGGAAACTTCTTTAGTTGTTTTTTCTACGTCTAACACTGATTTCACTGCTCGCTGTTTTGACTGCAAAAAACTGTGCAAACGTATATATTATTTTGGAACACCATTCTTCTGACTAGTATGACGCAGGACTCCGCCAGTTCTTCTCTTATGCCAACCTGTTTATCTCAGAATGGCACTTACACCATACATCCTCTTTTATTTTTTAGATGTATTCCAGTCTCTGACTCCACTCCAGCTACAGTTTTTACCCTGTAAGCTCCCTGTAGCGCTCTCTCGTATTAGTAAACAACCTATCACTCAATACTTCCTTTTTGACAGTATTTTTCACATAATACTGAAGATAATGCCCTCATTTATTATCAATCTACATAATTTTCAACGGCCTCGTCTCAAATGCTTCAATTCTCTTCTTTTTCTGTTCCCCCACAGCTTATAACTCACTTCTACAAAGCACCGTTTTCTACACGTGCATCCTCATAGATTATTTCCTCAAATTAAAGCCAATTTTGAAACTAGCAAATCGTCTGGGGGAGGAATGCTTTCTTTGCCTGTGTTAGCCTACCTTTTACATCATCCTTGTCCCATCCGCAGAACCCCTTTGCTTTGTCAACTTCATGGTCCCCACATCTGCCGTTAACTTTATCGCTTATCTCATCTCTGACGCTGCCCATTACTTTTCTCCTTCTTCGACTTTCAATCCATATTCCGTTCTCAGTAGACTTCATTTCATTCGCTATATCCTGCAATTCCTCCTCGCTCTCGCTGGGACAGTGATGTCAGAAACGAATATTATCATTGCTATTGCTTCACATAAAATGTTAATTCAACTCCTGAACTTATGATTTGTTCTCCTCATTGCTTCATCGCTGTCCACACCGAGTGGTAAGAGGAAACATCGCGTGTGTTTCTTATAACCTGTTTAATCCGAACATTTCGCTCTTCTTCCTGCTTTCTTTCTCTCCTTCTTAGTTCTTGTACATATTGTATTTTACCTGTCTCTCCTTATAGGTTATACCTACGTTTCTAGCAATTTTGAACAAATTAAGAATTTTATAACGTCGAACTTTTTTTCATCCCGTAGACGAGTGTCGATTTTTTAACTCTAGCTTCCATTATCAAACGCAACGTTAGCATTTACTCGCCGGTGTCTTTTGCTTTCCTAAAGCCAAACTGATAGTCGTCCAAGCCTCAGTTTCGCCAGCAGAGCCTGAAAGATCAAATAATACACCTAGCGAAAATGGCACACGGGAACAGCCCACGCACAGAGAAGAAACGCTTAAGGTCGAGGACGGGCGGGACGCCGTGGCCGCCACCACCGCCCCCACCGTCCCCACCGCCGCCCCCATCCCGTCTGTGCCCGTCGTCAAGGACGGCATTCGTGACCGCGGTCAGAATCGCAATAATGTCTCCTTATCAGCGACGGCAGAGTACGGACCTCACATGCTACCCTTTAAAAAGCCTCTCACGGAAGAGAGACAACCCCACGAATCTCTGTTCTGGGTTTAGCAGCAACCAGAAAAACGGTAAATGTGTTGGTGTAAGCGCATTTTTTAATAAGCAGAAACTGTGACATCTCCACTGCGAATGACAGACCGAGTTGTCTCGCCTGTCAGTTGGTAAGAATACGATGAAAAATACCAGTCATCCCCTTAAGAAAGCGTACTGGTCGCTTCGGAAGGCTGTAAATATTGTAGGAGTGGTACCAGGCTGTCAAATCTTCCACCGTTGGTGTTAAGTTTTAGCTGTGAAATGATGTGGATGCGCATGTCGGTTGCACATAATTAGCATAATAAGACTGATCGTCGCGGAGACGTGATAGACTGGTAAAAAAAAAGCTGTTGTGTTTGGACGTGCCTATAACCACACCTTGAGAGGGGATGGACGATTTGTTGGTATATCAACCCGGACCGTCTTGCTTGTCTATAAGGAATAGTGGGCCACTCGCTACCATGTAGCACAGTATGAGAACAGAATTGGAGACTGTTATCACATCTTGTCAATGAGAATCAGTTTAAAACCGGAGGCGAACTGCTGCCGCCAGGGAATGCCGGTACATCTCATCCAGTTTCCGAGAAAACATTTCGAAGGGAACTGCGTTCAATGAACATTTCAAATTTGAAACTTGCGTTTTTTTAACACCCAAAGAATCCTGCCCCACTACGTGAATGCTGATGGCGGGATGGTCTTTGGAATGGTGGGCACGTGCGCGTCGGAGAAGACAGAGCACAGAGAGGAAAAAAAGACAAATTTGCTGAGAACAGAATATGTGGTACTGAAACGGTGTTGGCTCTCTCTGGTACCGCTGGGACTGAACAGCGAGCCGCATCCAATAAACGTATGAAGAAACGTGTGTTGCAAATCTGCTGAGGGACGAGTGGCACATCTGGGTTCCGTCGTGGCAATGTGAGCAACAGTTATGCACGAATTGCTTTTATGGTTGTCGCACCTCTCAACACTCGTTTCCTTACTGCTGCACTTTGCCTGCTTTAGCCAGGAGCTAATTGTCGAAGAATGAACTTCGTTCGACGTGCGTGGTGGGCTGCTTGAATTCGGATTTTGCCTTGGAACAATTTTATTAGGGTACTGACATTAAGAAAATCACTGTCCAGTCCTGAAACGTGGAGGAGTTGTGCTGTCTTTGGATCCTCTGACTGACTGGCGTCACAGTAAAAAGCGTGGGCACGGCACTAAATCGCTTGTTTGATCGCTGTTTGCGAGTGAGGAAAAGACGGGACCTGTGCTGCGGTTGGCGAGTTGGTTTGGTATGATGCTGCAGGAGTTACGGACTGAGGGATTAGTCTGTCTACATGGTGGCCGTTGGGGGTTCTTGGTGTATTCGGAGCGGTATACACGATTGCATCCACTGTAGCTGATTTCTGAATTTTGGAGAGAGAGTGCACCAGGGATTTGCCTTCTGGAATGTTCTCGTCTTGTGTAGTTTGGATGCTGGTGGCCGAAATGGCGCTTTTAATGATGGTATGTGCAGTACTAAAGAAGGTACGGTGCGTATTGTGCTTATTCTCTCAGTGAACCTCGCCTGTGGAGTTAGAAAGGTGAGGTTTTCTTGTGGTTACTGGAACCTATCTGAAGCCGCGAGTGTAACTTCGCTGATCTTTTTAGTTATTGATATTTATGTGTGTGTGAGAAGTGTTTGTACGTTCAGTTGGTCTGTTAGAATCTTCGAGTTACTCTCGAGCTGCACGAATGTTTACTTAGATGGGCCACTGATGTGGTAAACTTGTGGCTTTGAACTTCTTGATGCAATAATTTACCAACAGCTGTATGTATTGTAGAAATTTATTTTATGAATTTCTTATGTTCTGCCAGTTTCGGCATTACATTGATGTCATCTTCAGGCCCCACACGTCATAGTCGTAAAATCGCTAAGGAGCCATATAACTGGATCCGTGAATCAAATCGTTATGCAACTGCTCTTGGTGGCCAGGCGACACAGACTGGGGCGGTTAGCAAACATCGATGTGTATAGCGATTTTACGACTATGACGTGTGGGGCCTGAAGATGGCATCAATGTAATGCCGAAACTGGTAGCACAAAAGAATTTCATGAAATAAATTTATGCAATACATACGGCTGTTGGTAAATTATTGCCTCAAGAAATACATGCCAGCCGTTGTCCGATGGCCCATAATGGATTAACGACGATGTCTTTGAACTGTTCTGCTCCAATTCTTGTTGTTCCTTATCTGTAAGTTATTCCCTATCTGTTGTAAGTTTTGAGCAATGTTGAATCATATTTTTATGTTTTAAACTAATGTTCTTTTAAATTTGTTTTAGATTGGTTAAAATTTTGAGGTTTTTCAACCTCAGTCTTACCTATAAATGTTAAGCCCTAACTCCGCGCCAGGAGGGTAAGCTTGTATCCGTTATTCTGTGGTTTTAAAACAGCAATCGATATCTGTTGGTAAATATGCTATTGATTATCGCAAATGTCCTAACGTTTAATACTAGCAGTTTTATTACAGTAATTGAAATTTCTGCTTGTAATTAAAAGGCTTAAGCCTTATTCACCTATCGGAGAGCTAAGCAATTGCTTAGCGAACGTTACGTTACTTCAAGGGCTTTATTAAGTCTTGAATAACCCGAAGACCTTATAGTCGGAGTTCTTGACTTGCGTAGCGTGAATGTCATTTGTTGCCAGCCTTGGCTTCTGAGCCGTGACACTGTAGCTGACGAGGCTCTTGACCCCGTGTGGTACTCCTGTATCTCGGCCTGTTCGTGTACCCGGAAGGGGTCTCCGGTGGCCGTTAGCTGTCTCTGGAGTTTTGATTCCAGCTACACTGCTGAACAAGTTAAGTTTTGTGGGTATTCTATTTGATGGGTGGTTTTAAGTAACTGTCTTTCCGAGCTTGCCCTTTCTTGTTATCTAACGTAACGAACCAATGAATCTATTTTCTGTACTTGAACTTACGAACATTTACTGTACTTAAGTTTTTGAACGTTTAAAGTCCATCTGTAATTCACTGCCCTTGACAGTCAGCTTGGCCTACCTTGATTTCTGGACGATTACCACACTTAAAGTTGTAAATTTCCCCTCTTTCTCGGAGGATTGATTCTTGTTCTTGGTTTTTGTGCAATTCTGTTTAAGGACCTTGACTCAATTCCACTGTCATTTGAATTTTATTCAAGGACCTTATGACCGTTTAAAATTTTGGATTACTCTAACTTGTGGTCTACTGAGTTATAAGAGTGGCGCCGGCGAGGGTAAGGGTGGTTTCGACCTACTCATTGTCATAAACGGTGGTTATTTTAAGTATTGTATCTCCGTTTTAAATTTTGCTGCTGTAAGTGAAGTTTGTTGTTTAAGTAGATATTTCTCTTGCCTTAAACACTGACTATGTAAGTGAAACTTACTGCTGATTACATCAGGTGCAAGAGAAGATTGTGATTTTAATTGCCATTTTGATTGTTGGTGTATTTTGAAATAAATTTGTAATTTCTTAAGGGAAAACGATGTGCTCAGCCTGGGTTCGCCCTTCCACGTTTCCCATCTTTGTCCATCGTATGTGCTTTAGCCATTTTGTTACCGGTCTTATGGCTGTGGTACACCACAAGGTTACTTTGCATGTGTGGTAACTTGGTTCATTGATTAAACTGTTCCTCGTTCTCATTACGTTAGATACATTGAAACTCTTCAGTGTGTACCTGTACAATACTGACAACGTGTAGTAATAGGATAAGATAATCGGATCTCTTGCCTTGTTGGCTGGTACCCTACTTAAGCAATTTAGACAAAGGTGTCTTTCATATCTGAGTGGGCGTGTCAGTTTGATAGTATCTTGTGGAGTGACCTATTTTTAAGGTTTACTTAGATTACTGTCATTTCTAAAAAAGTAATTTAGTTTCGGTGTGTTCTGAATATAGTCTAATGTACTCATTATCTGCCGACTTGTGTGTTGTCGTTCGTTAGGCAGAATGGTGCGGTAAAAACTGTGCAAGTGGCCGCGTCAGTGGTCCTGGCCGTTTCTGATGAAATGTAGTTTTGTTGGTTGTTAAAAGGATGTGGCTCTTGGTTATATTTATTTTTTAAAATTCACTATATCTGTTTAACGAAGTATATCGGTTGTTTTGGCACAGGACTATTACTTGAACGATTAACGCTAGATAATTGTTTCAAATGGCTCTGAGCACTATGGGACTTAACATCTATGGTCATCAGTCCCCTAGAACTACTTAAACCTAACTAACCTAAGGACAACACAAAACACCCAGCCATCACGAGGCAGAGAAAATCCCCGTGCGCGGGAAGCGAGGACGTTACCGCACGACCACGAGATGCGGGCTAGATAATAGTTCTTAATGGTTCAAATGGCTCTGAGCACTATGGGACTTAACTTCTGAGGTCATCAGTCCTCTAGAACTTAGAACTACTTAAACCTAACTAACCTAAGGATATCACATCCATTCATGCCTGAGGCAGGATTCGAACCTGCGACCGTAGCGGTCGCGCGGTTCCAGACTATGGCGCATAGAACCGCTCGGCCACGACGTCTGACTAGATAACTGTTCAATAAAATTTTGCTTGTTTGGATAGATTGAGAAGTTTTAAATGCGCAGTTTGTTAGTTAAGTACTCTGTAGTTCCACGGTCTTGTAAATAGTTAAAGAAAGAACAAAAACCTTTTTTGAACGAGAGTTTCTGCTATTGTTATTAAAGCCTGAAGTATTTCCGTTACTGTTGGTTTTTTCCTCACATATTTATTGAGCACATAGGTTGTTTTTAACTGGATTTTATCTCATTTTAAAATAAGGTTCGCTCTGTTCATGAAAGAATTCGTTGTCGGTTGCTAATAGCGTCTGCAATTAAGAATTTGAAATAAAATTTGTGTATATTCACGTGAGCACTTGGGTTTCCAGTCGAAGGAACACAGTCTCTTGCTATCCCATTTGACGCCCGAGTACCTCCGCAAAAGGCCATCACCCTCAACAGCACATCTTCAGTTTTCTAAATAGGTTTTTGAGGGCTGTACAATCCGCGAAACCTTCTGCTCAGTTCGAGTGCGAATACTGGACCTGAAGTAGACCAAAAAACAGAGAAACTATACCGTAGCTGTCTGGAAGGATGTAATGTCGTCCTTACCTCTTGTCGAATGAGGCCAGTCATCGAGTATACTGAAAGCCGAGACTTTAATCTGCACTGCATTCGAGGGTAGCGTGGACATGTACCAGCATGTTTATTTCGGTATTCTTGGTGTCCTGATGTTGCCCTTGTTTCTATATCCTCACGCTGAGTATGCTACCAAGGTGACAACTGCACCGTTCAGCGGGCTGCAGGTATACATTCGGGATTTGACGAACGCTACGGCATCCCGCTCCACATAGACTGGCTTGCTAAATCAACCGGACTTAATAATGTAGAAAGCATCAGAGAGTGGTCCGAACATCGGTTGAGACGTATCAGTTAACTCCCACACAATTTGGTAGCTCTGCAGGATTAATGAGTAGATTTGGCTGAATATGACACACATGATGAAATTTCCTCGCCAAACTTAGGCCATTATTATCAGGGCGCCCAGTTACACGCTATTAGCTTCAAGGCTTCTCGGAGTGATTTAATTTTCTGACCAATGTGCTTAAGTAGGTGTCACATGTAATCTGTGAATGAAACAACTTCGTATGTGGTCTCAATTTTGTTACATTCACAGAGCCGTTATCATTAGGTGGGTAATTACTTTTATCTCTGTTCTGCTCTGTAGCAAATTCTAGCCATTGTTTGCGGCAAGTAGACGAATGTATTCTTTCTCTTCTTGCGTGTTTGAAGACTGTAAGACGATTTATGCTTTCTGACGTCGAGGGATCGCGAGCGCTCATCACGGTACACGGAATGTTCCAATGTTCAGCTCTAGTCGTTGTAGCAATCTTGCTCGTTGCACAAGAACTTGTTTGCGTTTAGCAGTGCAGGAACGTAACCAGCGTAATTACTTCTAATCTAATCGTTGCTGTGTGAGCACTGAACCGCATTAGTGCACCAGATTTCCAAGTAATTCAGAAACTATTCCCACTGTGATTCACTTCGCCATTTTCATTTCTACACCTGTGCACTAAAAATCACCATGATGTGTGTAACAGCGATGTACTTTACGTTTAGTATATACCGCCAGAAAAAAAATGCATTACCCTCAAGAACTGTGTTCAGTGTGTAACACCATAGCTCTATTACTCCACTGATTTATTTTGTTTTTGTTTCATTTAATGTTACATCACTGAGCTTCTGTAAATGTGTTTGTTTGAATCTATAACATAAAACTGTATACTCCTTTCTTTGTACAATCTTTGATGTCATGGTTTGGTTCTATGCAAAGTAGTGTATCAGTCATTTAAATTCTTTGTCCAATTTGGAGGGAACAAAACTTACTGTATATAATTGTAATTTTGTGTGAATAATTTTTGGTAGAAATGTCAATATGTGCAAATGTTCTGTTTTATTTAATGTATTTGATTATTGTTATGTAAACTGCTGATCCTCACTTAGGGTTCTTAGTACTTTAGTATATAAATGGTGTAGTGTTTCCCCTCGGGAACGGAACTGTGTAGCGCGCGCAAATTGTGGTTGGCCCATGTAAAAAAAGGAGGAACAAGAGTCAGTCGTGGACGAGCTACGAGTCGGGGACGAGCTACCAAACTGTGCATTGCCATGTAAATGTTGCATATTGTGCTGGTCCCGAGAGAGGAATTTTCTGCTCTTTTCCAATGCCTCGGATGGATGGATAAGTAGCTGGACCTATTCTGGAATTTGTATCTATCATCGCCACCAAGAAATGCAATTCTACCTGCAATTCCACCTACCGACATGCAATCGCCACCACATTGCGCAATCACTGTAATGGAGTACTATAATAATGTACAGTGAAGGATCAACTAAATGGACGTGTTAGTGTGCTCAAATATAAGGTAATTTATAACTGCATTTATGTACCTACCTTGATTTTTCTCCTTATCATAACACCTCTCAGGTTCCTCTCCGTTTGAACTAAAGTGATTTCCGAGTGTCCTTACTGAAAGAACATTAACAGTTTTTTGATAATTAATGCCTCTTGAACATAAAAAAAGAAAGTTAATGAAAGTAATTTTCCTAATAAAACTGCTTATTAATGCATTGTTGCCAACTTCAAATTAAGAGTTCGTAAGACTGAGGCTTATAAAGTTTTGCTTCATAAATTATCTCATTACTGCCTGTTGTAAATCACAGAAGGTGAGTCAGTATCTTACATATATGTTAATTTTGTGTCTCAAAGTAGTAAAAGTGGAAAACTGCAGTGTGGAACGTTATATACTCAAGTTTGCTAAGTGTTTGTCTCTCCTGTGTATTAGAAGTGCTTATTAATAATATAACAGGATCTACGATTTGTCTATTGGGTTAATGCTTGGTAACAAGTAACGGAAAGACCACTAATTAGGAAAACCTTAATTTCTTTAATCAAATGATAGTGAGGAGCAACCTGTAAGTGGATTCAAATTAACTTTCATTTTAAATAGTAACGTACTTAACTGAGAGAGACTTAACCTATATCCAATTAATGATTCTGCAGTTAATAGTAATAACGTTATAAAGACCATTCAGTCTGTGTAAGCCCTGAAAGTAATAGTGTGTTTCAGTATCTGTTATAATTTTGCAAATACTTTGTGCTGCTTTAACTGTTGGTTTCAATCTTACCGTACACATATGTATGTGTCAAGAGTTCACTGCACTCGAGTGTGACAAAGTATAGGTTGTGTTTATCCATTCAAGTTACTAATAACTATTTTCTTGAACGAGAATGTTAATCATTCTCTTGCCTAGTTAGGCTGGCGACCATTTTCTTCACCTGTTAAACAGTGCAGATAGGCAAAATTTTGTTTGTTACTGTTCAAATATTTCCGTAATTCTGACTTTCATTTCCGATAAGCCACCTCCGTTAGGTACAAGAAGCTCAACACAACAAAATTCCTCCCAGAGGGTAACAGTGCTCTGTTGCGTTATACCATAATTGCTTCAATAATATTGTTTTATTTCACAACGTGCTTTAAGGTCATGGTTCAGCAGTAGCAGACGCTAGTGTTATAAGTGGCACCAAGCTATAATATGTGCGTACTGAGAGATTATGGAGTTAATGATTCATTTTTCACTATCATCGGCGATCTGATGGCCTGCCGGTTCACCCTCTGTTTAGACTCTCCAGACAGTAGCTGCACAGAGTTTAGAGCTGAAAAACGTTTGAAACTTACATTGTAGGGTACAACCATGCCCCACTGACGAGTTTGTGCTCCTGTTGAACGGATTCAGCCATTTGAATTGGGTGGCATTGTGGGCTTGCAAGAAGCTTCATGGACGCAACAGCGGATTGCTGCACATGTTGGGCACAGTGGCGTGTCGCTGCTTTCTACAGTGGTATGTGGAACCGTCCTGCACGTGGGCACCAGGTTCTGGATGTCCACATAATACAGACGCACATCAGTATCGACGCCTTGGGCAAACGTCGTCCAGGGACGATGCACACGTTGCACCTGCTGCGTTATCAGAGCAGCAGGATTAAGATCACGTCTACCTATGGTCAGGCGGCTATTGATACAACGACACCACCGAGCGTGGCTACTCTGGTGTCGAGAATGAATTGCTGAGAGTAGGTTCTGTCTGTATATGAGTGATAGAAGTACAAGAGTTGGTGGACTGCTGTTCTACAGCGCACTGGTCCATGACATACAGATTCCATTCTAGGCTTCATGGTGCAGGGGAGCCAACAGTTACAACTTATCGTCACATTTGGTGTTTCTGTAGAATAAACTAAACAGTGCCAGCTGCATTGCACAGACTATTCCCTGTACTACTGCCATTTTTTCCAAAGTATGGTGATGAACATTTCCAACATTACAGAACACGTTCACATACGATTGCTGCGACACAACACTTTTCACGGTGTGCAGCCACTGCCCTGATTAGCAAGATCACCAGATTTCTCGTCAATTGAAATCGTATGGGACACAATAAATCAGGAACTTAGTTGTTCTCCAGGCCGTGCAAGAACGATTGCCGGATTGCAACATAGCCCCCAGACCTGAGGGATGGGAATTGGGGGGGGGGGGGGGGTATGTGTATTGATGCGACATTTCTGGCACACATGACTATGACATGTCTGTTTCATTTGGCCCAGATATCTTATCAAATGTCTTACAATGATGAAGTACCTTTCACCCTGTCCTTGAGGAGACTGCATTTTCTTCTGGCGGTGTATAACACTGTTGGAGGCCAATATTTTTTCCAGTGTTCTGTCCGGATGCATCAGTCACGTGACATAGTCTGCGTTGTACTCGTACACAGCCACATGTTCCGTGTCTGGTTTAAAGCATTGTCTACTTGTGATCGTTAACTTTAATCCTGTCGGTCATCAGAGGACTTCCATCTCATGTGTGATGAAACTTGACACAGTCCTCTAAACGAACTTCGATTTATGCGATCCCCCCTGTCGCATCTTGGGTGTAAAATCGAGACTCCAGCGTCATAACTAAGTCAGCGATAGGAGCTTGTGAGACTCTGCAATCCCCGTGTACACAATTGCCTGACAGATGTGGTGCTTACAGAGTTAGTGACGGAATGACTTGTAATTTTCACATGTAGGACGCTGCTGCCATGCGTTTATCTGTTTCCATGTAGGATGTATCCCCCGCTGCTAACGATCATTTTATATAGGCCTTATGCAGGCATCTTATAATTTCTGAACCGTGATTGGATGTGAGCGGTGGACGCTATATGTCTCCGCAAAGCTATATTGATTTCTTATCACGCAGAGCGAGTGTTCTATGGAAGTAATTTGTTTTTCGTTTTACGGTTCGCTAAGATAGTTCATCATAGAGAAACCGGGAAGAAGGATGTATGTCATGCACTTGAAATATGTTTCTCACAATGCAATATTAACAACGCTACCTTCCCTATGCCTGACAGGTCGGAAAAATTGGCCCGTTTTAAGTTGAGAACGTTGTTGCCTTAGGAGTGTGTGTGTGTGTGTGTGTGTGTGTGTGTGTGTGTGTGTGTGTGCTTATATACTCTCTCTTACCAATACCTTCCAAGTACCTATCCTAGACCCTAGAACAATACTTCAGAGTTGATAGCTTCGATAATTTACGTAAAAATGTGTCAAACTCCATCCGTCTGGATCTACATCGCAAATAGAAATTAATCCTTTCTTGATCTTCTCAGCTGTCTGCTATTACATTACGGCACTTTGAAATCTGTTACTATACATTGACAAGTAATGCTAAGCTCCTCGACATGGTTCCATCTCGAGAAAACTGGTTCACTTGGACGGGTTAGGATTCGGGAAGCTCGATTCATTCACGAGACATGGAGTGTAGCGGTCTTTTTCATCTGATCAGTTGCAGTCTAATTCGGTAAAGTTACTGGCTGGCCTGTGTGGCCGAGCGGTTCTAGGCACTTCAGTCTGGAACCGCCGACCGCTATGGGTCGCAGGTTCGAATCCTGCATTAAGCACGGATGTGTGTGATGACCTAAGGTTAGTTAGGTTTAAGTAGTTCTAGGGGACTGATGACCCCAGGTGTTAAGTCCCACAGTGCTCAGAGTCATTTGAACCATTTGTTAAAGGTGCTGCATGGCACGTTGGTCGATAACAGTATGAGGATAGTCTTTCATTCTCTCATTACACCCTAAGACACGGAGAATGCTATGTGACTCCAACAAACAGAGAAATGGATCGTAAATTAAGTACTATGCTCGAGGTCTTAGAAATATGTATAGCGCTGTCTAGTATACTTTTATGATTTATGTGTTCGAGAAGTAACAGTGAGTGCGCGTACTTTGCAGTGGTCTATCCATGTTCGCAATGATACTCGCAAAGTAGAGGAGGGATTGTGTAGCTATGGTATTGAAATTAAGGAAGCATGCTGTCACATGATTGGCCATTGTTGGAGTTATTGTCAAATTGGTGAAATTGAACACGCTATCAACTGTGTTGCTTAATATTACAATACATGGGTGGTGTCTTTTCCATCCCATCTGTGTGTTTGCGCGCAATGGGTTACCACATATTGATTGACTGACAAGTCTAGTTTGAGCTGGGAAATCAGTTTTGTGGATGGGTGAGAGCTTCTAGGGGCTTCTAGGAGCGAAACAGTGACTGTGAATATGAGTCCAAAATGAGGAATCACTCGAAATGGAACACAGCGCCATCATCTATTCTGCATTGTGACAGATGAGTTTAAATGTAGAGGTTGTCAATAGCTTTCAGAGATCAGTTTGGAAACTCTCCACAATGCAGCCAAAGTTTTCTAATTTCCTTAAGTTAAAAGCGTCTTTTATTTAAAATCATCCACCATGGGTCGCGAGTTATCGTAGTTACAGTAACAACATGATTTTCGCCATGCGATGTTTTCGGTGAGAGGCCATCGATCAGAGTGTCTTAATGTCAGTTTAGAACCTGACACAGGCATTGAACTCGCGGCAGAAAAAAGGAAATGGTTGGTGTTGTACGAAAACGTGTTATAAAACAGTGTTTGAAACAACTGAAAAGGACCAGAGGGAGCGTCTCATACAATCATTCATCTAGGGTATAGGTGAACAAACTTTAAAGGGGTCTCTGCGGTGCTTATATATTTAATAGGATCGTGTCATAGAGACAGCAGCAGTAGCAGTAGCAGTTTGATGTGAGGGACTGGGTACACCAATAGGAATGTTTGGATGGCTGCATGCTACGCTATTCTGGGGAAGTATTGTAAAATCTCTTTCTCCGTGCTGGAGGCCCACCGCTGCTATATGTCATTGCACACTCATCGGTCCCTGGGTGACTTGTAAATAGGATGAGCTTTTATAGTTCGTAGTTTCTCCATGTTGGGGGGGGGGGGGGGGTAGAGAATAATGATGATATGATGTTTGGCTGATTGACTTGAATGGACACGGATCTATAGTACTTGTATCTAGTTTGGGGACATAGCACATTGCGCGCATTTCCATCAATTGGTCGAAACACGCTCCTGTTGCAGTAAATGTGGTCGTTCTACTTCTACATGGAGTGCTGAATGTGTTGTGTATGTCTTTCTCCGACTTCTGCTCAGTTTCGACTTAAATTGAAGCGATTAGATGCGAGAAGGTGGAGAAATGGGTGCGGCTGCAACATGTGTAGCGTGTGACTAAAACCATGTTTTAATTTTACTGTAGCAGATAGGTTCGAGGAAGGTGACTCGTTTAGAGATACGAGAATGCCTGAATTTTGATTCACTTGTGGCTATGAGCCTATGCAAGTATGTGCTTGAATGGAAAGATCTGATTCCAAATGATGGGCATAATTTCTAACATATAGCGTAACACTAGAGATCTGAGAGGCTAGTGTACATTTTTCTTCTTACGACCTGAATCAGCATATCATCTACTACTACCGTTTGTGTTGCTTCTCAATGAGTCATGGCCTATAACTCAGCAGATATATTGTGGAACCACTGCTATGGTCTCGAGACAGAATGCGTAGCAAACAATAAAAAATTATCTAGTTGGTATCGGTGTGAGGGAGTCACAAATACGGCTTACAGCCACATTCCTTAGCCGATTCACTTTCAATGTTCATTCTTTTTATCTTGAGGTTGCATCGAATGCCTAAACATTCCTACGATCACGCTCACGGCATTTGTCCAGAAAAAAGAAACCTACCTAATTCAGAGGTAATGTCGTACCACCATTTGTAAAGTGGGTATAGCTTTTAACATGGATACATGTGTGCACCTATAGAACGTAGAGCACTTGTGAGAGTAACATGCAGTAATTGTTGGGAAGGGGGCTTTTCTTTAACATCTGGTGGATTACGTCTCTCTAAGATACGGTGGTAGGACTCGCAAGAATAACCTAAGGGACGTGCACACGCATCATTGATTTTCGGTCAGTATTATTTCGTATCATAGGCAATCATTTATTGATGAAGTATTACAATTAGTAGTAGCAGTGGGTGTGTGCAATGTACTAATTTGAGCATCAGGTTTATAAAGTATGTGTTTGTGGAAAGGAGATGACTGTGCCCTGTTGTAGGGAAGGTATGGATTTGACTTGGAGTACTGTGATAGCAAAGGGAAGAATATGTCCAATCGTAACGAAGACATAGATATTTCCATTTCCAGGGCCACAGCCTTCGGTCGGGTGTATTTCCAATTCTTCGGTCAATGTCAAATAATATTCAATTCATATCGTAATCGTAAGATGGACGGCTTTCGTGTTCAAGTGGAAATTTGACAAGATTGTGCATGGAGATATGTTTGCGTTGGACCGTTATTCACTCCCATGTAAATTGTTTGGTTGAGTGCTTCTGCACATTTCGCGTCTTTATTTAGTTGAAAGAAGATCGATTGTGGTGTGTGCATCTGGCATGTGGAAGATATGTTTGCCTGTTCTGTAGACATGGAAAAGACCTTAGTTGGCTTGTAAATTATATGTATGATTTGGAGTATGATTAGATTAGCGAGATCGGTATTCGAAGGTGGAAATATGATTTTTCATGTGTGTTTCTAGTTAGCCAGTAGTCTAGAGTACGCTCCACATAGCTTAAGTTTCGTGTTTGCAGAGAAATAATTTCCAGTCCATATCTAGGGAATTATGTTGCATTAGCGATCAGTAGGATGCCGCCTAGTGAATGATATGGAGAAGTATCGTGAAAATGGTATAATATTATGGCGAAAATAAGTGTGTTCTTGTAATCCATGAGTTTGGAGATGTGCATAGAAAAGCGAGCAGGCAAGGAAGCAGCGACAGTACAGCGTTTGTGTGGAGGGGAAGCGATCCCAAATTTATAGAACAGTTCTGAGATTAACTTCGACTCGCTGATGTAAAAGGGGTGACTTTGTATGGTGGAGGATATGAACTGTATGTTTACTAGATCGACATGGTACTCGGTAATATATTTGCTGGGATGGTGGTCGGTTTCACGCTTCAATATTCTTGCGAGTCTCGTATGTAATTGATGATCTGTACACAACTTTGTGAGGATTAGTTGTTGGTGCAAAATAGTGATCTTTGTAAAATAGTTTATTACCTCTGAACGTCACGCCTGTAGAAAGAAAGGAAAGGCTGACGGTGCTCCCCTAGGTCTGGGGAGCATCATAACATATAGCCAGTGTGGGTGTCGGTGTACGATAATTTTTCGGGTGCTGAACAGAGATAAAAGATAACTGTACTTTTTGTGTAAAGTGTGTATATATTGTATTGTAAAGTTACTGTGGCTTAATTGTGTAAATTGTGTATATATTCCATTGTAAAATTACTATGGTTTATGTTATAGCAGGAATAGAGAGGATGACTGTGTGTCCTATCATGAGGGATGTATAGACTCAGCACATCAATAACGACGAGAGTATAAGAGACAGTTTTTACATGGAAAATTATATTGGGTGTAGATACTGAAGGACAGTCGTCAAGAGGGGACGTTACCTGTACATTGATTGGTGTCAGACTGTAGCAGCAATCGTAATAGTGTAGTTACAGTGGTAAATATCCTCCTGGATTGCAATATTCTTGTGAGTCTGGTAAATACACTCCTGGAAATGGAAAAAAGAACACATTGACACCGGTGTGTCAGACACACCATACTAGCTCCGGACACTGCGAGAGGGCTGTACAAGCAATGATCACACGCACGGCACAGCGGACACAACAGGAACCGCGGTGTTGGCCGTCGAATGGCGCTAGCTGTGCAGCATTTGTGCACCGCCGCCGTCAGTGTCAGCCAGTTTGCCGTGGCATACGGAGCTACATCGCAGTCCTTAACACTGGTGGCATGCCGCTACAGCGTGGACGTGAACCGTATGTGCAGTTGACGGACTTTGAGCGAGGGCGTATAGTGGGCACGCGGGAGGCCGGGTGGACGTACCGCCGAATTGCTCAACACGTGGGGCTTGAGGTCTCCACAGTACATCGATGTTGTCGCCAGTGGTCGGCGGAAGGTGCACGTTCCCGTCGACCTGGGACCGGACCGCAGCGACGCACGGATGCACGCCAAGACCGTAGGATCTTACGCAGTGCCGTAGGGGACCGCACCGCCACTTCCCAGCAAATTAGGGACACTGTTGCTCCTGGGGTATCGGCGAGGACCATTCGCAACCGTCTCCATGAAGCTGGGCTACGGTCTCGCACACCGTTAGGCCGTCTTCCGCTCACGCCCCAACATCGTGCAGCCCGCCTCCAGTGGTGTCGCGACAGGCGTGAATGGAGGGACGAATGGAGACGTGTCGTCTTCAGCGATGAGAGTCGCTTCTGCCTTGGTGCCAATGATGGTCGTATGCATGTTTGGCGCCGTGCAGGTGAGCGCCACAATCAGGACTGCATACGACCGAGGCACACAGGGCCAACACCCGGCATCATGGTGTGGGGAGCGATCTCCTACACTGGCCGTACACCTCTGGTGATCGTCGAGGGGACACTGAATAGTGCACAGTACATCCAAACCGTCATCGAACCCATCGTTCTACCATTCCTAGATCGGCAAGGGAACTTGCTGTTCCAACAGGACAATGCACGTCCGCATGTATCCCGTGCCACCCAACGTTCTCTAGAAGGTGTAAGTCAACCACCCTGGCCAGCAAGATCTCCGGATCTGTCCCCCATTGAGCATGTTTGGGACTGGATGAAGCGTCGTCTCACGCGGTCTGCACGTACAGCACGAAAGCAGGATCAACTGAGGCGCCAGGTGGAAATGGCATGGCAAGCCGTTCCACAGGACTACATCCAGCATCTCTACGATCGTCTCCATGGGAGAATAGCAGCCTGCATTGCTGCGAAAGGTGGATATACACTGTACTAGTGCCGACATTGTGCATGCTCTGTTGCCTGTGTCTATGTGCCTGTGGTTCTGTCAGTGTGATCATGTGATGTATCTGACCCCAGGAATGTGTCAATAAAGTTTCCCCTTCCTGGGACAATGAATTCACGTTCTTATTTCAATATCCAGGAGTGTATTCTTTCTCGTCTCAGACATCGTCCTCCTGGAGGTTACTGACAGACGCTGTTCCTACGAAATGGTATAACGGGGAGGAACCCCTGCCATGTACTTTACAATGGATTGCTGAGTGTGGACGTGTATGTACAATTCTGCCAGAGAGAGGAGGAGCGTCTGAACGGAATGGACAGTGTTTTCCACAGTGTTGTAAGATTATCAATAATCGGAAAAAAGTAATACAGGTAGAATGAACTGCAAATAAATGAGCCGATTCTAAGGGACTGGATTAGGAGAAGTGACGGACTGAAAATAGTAATGAGTTTAGATATTTGGGCAGCAAAATAATTGATGACGGCCAAAAAAAAAAATGGTTGAAGTGGCTCTGAGCACTATGGGACTTCACATTGAGGTCATCAGTCCCTTAGAACTTAGAACGACTTCAACGTAACTAGCCTAAAGATATCACACATATCAATGCCCGAGGCGGGATTCGAACGTGCGACCGTAGTGGTAGCGCGGTTCTAGACTGAAGCGCCTAGAACAGCTCGTCCCCAGCGGCCGGCTGGCCGAAACAGAAAGGATGTAAAATGCAGAGCAAGAATAGTAACAAAAGCCACACTGAAAAAGAATAATTTGTGAAAAGCTAATTTAAACTCAAGTATTAACAAGTATTTTCTGGTGGTATTTGCATGGAATATAGCTTCATACGGTAGTGAAATATTGATGAAAGGCAATTCAGATGTGAAGAAACTTTTGTATGAGGAGATGTTGAAGCGAACTGGGCAAATTGATGTTTATGACAGAACATGATTAAAAGAAGGGGCCGGTTGTAAGGACACATTCTGAGGAAATAGCGATTCATGAGTTTAATAATAGGAAAGCGTGGGGGATAAACATTGTTTAGGTAGACATAGACGTGATTAAAGAAACGGGTCCGGATGCATTAGTTCAAATGGTTCAAATGGCTTTGAGCACTATGGGACTTAACAGACGAGGTTATCAGTCCCCTAGAACTCAGAACTCCTTAAACCTAGATAAACTAAGGACATCACACACATCCATGCCCGAGGCAGTATTCGAACCTGCGACCGTAGCGGTCGCTCGGTTCCAGACTGAAGCGCCTAGAACCACTAGGCCACACCGGCCGGCCGTGCATTAGTTATTCAGAGAGGGCGAGAATTGCAGAAGACAGAGTAGCGTCGAGAGCAACATCGAACCGTAGACGTCATGGACCGTAGTTCTGAATGGGCAGCTTTTAGCCGTAAACAAAATCAAATTATGTCTAAATTAGCTTCCAGACTGATTCATTCTATACAATTTTGACAGAGATCGTGCAAGTGATGAATGGAAGATGAAATCGTTCACTGACTAATCTCGGGTGCATGATAGAACGATGTAATACCTTCACACTTCTCTGTTTCTGCGGAAAAATCATTTGTATGCGTTCAGATATGGTTAAAATATAGCCTCAGGCTTTTTTCAGGTGTTGTGGTCACCAAATTTTCCATTCTCAAATCACTGTCTATTTTTGATATTACTATATATCCGTGTGGAGGGAGTGCTGTCTGTACTAGTCTGCTTGTTGTGCTATACCCTTCACGCATTATTTTTTTTTAACTATTAGCAACATCACTCCTCTTCCTTTATTACTGGCCTGCCGCGGTGGTATCGCGGTTAAGGCGCTGAGTCCGGAACCGCGTGACTGCTACGGTCGCAGGTTCGTATCCTGCCTCGGGCATGGATGTGTGTGATGTCCCTAGGTTAGTTAGGTTTAAGTAGTTCTAAGTTCTAAGGGACTGATGACCACAGTAGTTAAGTCCCATAGTGCTCAGAGCCAGCTTTTATTACTTTCTCCGAAATTTTAGTTTATCTATAGCTTATAAATATTTTTCTGAGGATTTCAAACACCTCACTCTTCTTTACGCAGTCTAACGCTTTTTCCCGTATCCTATAGACATTTTGTGTTATTTGTTTAGTATTGTCTCCATTTTTCAGAGACGCACCTCTTACATTACGCCTGATAATGGAAGTCACAGTATATTGTCCATTAAATTTGATTCTCTAATGCAGCGTACTACCCTTCTAACACTTTTCAGCTGTTTGGAGGCGCCGGGAGTGGATGACAGCTCCTAGGAATAAGTGATGAGGAACGTACAGTGAACCCCAAGGCCCACTGCAGAAGGCCATAGGGCGTCGCCTCGAAACCGCAGGCGCTGTCCACCATTAGTGACGCCACTGGCGTTTTTATGTCTCTCGGCTTGTCGTGTAGACAGCTACACAGCTGCGCTTCTACTGCTCTCAAGTGCAGCAGTGCCTCTTCTGAAAGCCACCCGCTGCTCTGTCTAGCCTGCTACTAAACACCAGAAATTAACACAGTGCCAGAAACTCGGAGGATGCTGCAGAAATACGAGTGCGTCTCCCGTTAATAAGCCGGTGAGTCACACAGTCACAAAGCATTGTGTGTAACTTCCACTATTATTTTGTTACGAACAGGCCCATCAGCATCACCAGCCATTGGATATCCACTGCTGAACAAAGACCTAATAGATGACTTTCATAGATTAAAGTCACCAGCTATATGTACAAGTGTTTCACATGCGCCATTTCTAATGTCATTCAATCACTTCCCGTTAGGATGTCATTTCCGGGATTTTCTTATCTCATGGAATCCTGCCAAGTGCTTCCTTGGTCCATCAAGCACCCATTCGCTTGGCTATTTGTTTTTCCTTGTTAGATTCCAACTAAGTAACGGCAAAAGTTACGTCTTCTAATCTATTCTACTCCCTTATCCATTTGTTTTCTTATATTTTAGATGATCCATTATTGGAGTAGACGTGGATCTGTGCCTGGTTATCGCCTTGTTGGTAAGGAATAGGATTGGTAAGCAGGACGCATGGCCGGCTGAAGTGGGCTGATGACCCCAATTCATAGTACAAAAATTTATTTTCACCGCGTTAATTAAAACAGATCACTGGTAACAACATAATGATTAATTAGTATTTGCAAATTGCGGTGATCTATCCGATTATTCAATTGCATAAAAGCAATGAGAATAATTCAAAAAATTCCTAAGGAAAAACAACCTTGTGGCCCCAACTTTAAATTAATAAAAAATTACTTCATAGAAATATAACTTTAACGTAATTACATATCTGAGCTCACTAGTCAATTATCAGGCCTTGTGAATATGAAAAATAACAATTTGTAAAAGTTATTTAAAAATACTCCACTAGAAAGATCTCATAAATACGTGAATTAACTAATATGGAAAACATTCGGCAGTTTAATGTTCTGATAGATCTACTAAGCAATCAGCACATTCTCGACGTTTGGCGTTCACATGGGCCGCCCGTCTGAATTGCGTGCTCCATAGTTCAAGTGACAACAGGCAGGAAGGCCTGCGCACACCAATAACGGCTTCTAGAACACAAAAGCCCAGTATTAATACACAGTTCACTAAAATACGGAAACCAACAGCCAAGCACTGGGTAGCACCAAACACAGAAAGATATGTTAAACGTTATAGTGTGATAACCGCAGTTACTTTTAAAGTA
Organism: Schistocerca gregaria; assembly: GCF_023897955.1. Classification (NCBI taxonomy): domain Eukaryota; kingdom Metazoa; phylum Arthropoda; class Insecta; order Orthoptera; family Acrididae; genus Schistocerca; species Schistocerca gregaria. The sequence goes on from NC_064924.1 coordinate 435,670,884, forward strand.
ATAGTTCATTAAACAAACTACAATGACGTGAAATATAACTTCATAAATTTAAAAGCACAACTATCTGAAGCTGATAATGACCAGACAATTCGCACACAACCGTAAATACCAAAGTACTTTTGACGGCGCTATATTCTTACTATTTTCAATCCCAATTTAAATTGGCGGATTGAGTTTTATTCAGATAATAAACTTTGATTCATAAAATTGACCGCTTAACATAGTAACAGTAAAAATATGAAAAGGAATCGCCGACTATCGGCGACACTTGTCATCATCATCATCATCATCATTTTCTTGGATCATCGTCCCACTTCAACGCGGGGTCGGCCCTTTTACTATGTATTTGGCAATGTTAGAGGGTGGCCGGATGCCCTTCCTGTCGCCACCCCGTACAACACAGGATGGAAGTAGTGTACCCCAGCTGTCGGCATCTAGCGTAAGCCATGAAATAGTGTGAACGTTACCAAATGTCTGCGAGTTGTGTAACTGAGGCGGGACACGGGGTCCAGCCCGGTGTCAACCAAGTGGGATGTGGAAAACCTATCGGTGACACTTGTATTGCCACGGAACCAGGGCACAGCGCAGTTACATAAACTTTAAGTACCAAGTATACCGGACCCACGTCCAAGTGGTTCAGGAATGAGTAGCGAAAATCGAAGTGGTTACACGAAGCAATGACATCCAAATGTTTCACCACAAAATGGTTCACCATTCGAAGTTAATCCAGGAGATCGCCGTTAACATGGACACCAGGGTAAACTCTCGCGCTCTCCTCAGGATTAGAGATAGACACGACTCTTAAAAGGAGTCTATGTTGACCGGTGACTGCTTCCGCACTCCAGTTCCGCTCGCCGCCAGACCCAGGCTCTGGAATGTCAACACCATGTGTCCTCGTCGACTGACTGCTAGCGCTGTCTTCCCTCTGTCACTGCTACCGACCGAGGCTCCCTCACTGCCCCCCGACCGAGACCGTCCAACTCAGCGAGCCGCGGCCGTCCTAAATAGAGGGCGCTAGCTAACCAGGATGCCGAAAAGCGCGTAACTTCGACAGAGAAACTATCCAGCCAAGAGCATCGCAGGACGTCACGGCTCACTTGTAGAGATAAGGAATACTAACAATCTTAAATTTTATAAAACATATTAATTACACAACCAATTTCGACATTATATTAGTGTCATCTTCAGTTACTTAGGCAGGCACATATCCAGTCCTACGTGGGTTAGGTGGGTTAGGACAGGCACCATGTATATTCAATGGCCTCATAGATTTCTATTTACACGACATGTGCACTCCAGCCATCTAACAGCAACTCTGTCAGTAATTCCCAACATGTATCTCCCTGTCTCTCGCTGAGCATCCCTCACAGTTTAATTGTAACACCATAAAAAGTCTTTCTACTATAAGTTCAAACGGGCAATGCACAGTTGTATGGACCAGTCTATAGCAGCATATCTGCAGGGGGTGGTGAGTGTGTGGTGATGCCGTAGGTGGTGGGGACCAAGTAGAAACGCTATGGACAATTTAACAATATAACTGTATCATATGATCAGCTCTACATGAGGGTGGCATGCCTCTCCACGTGAGCTCGGACGGTGCAGCTAGCATTGGCTGTTAAGATAGAGGCCGGCGATGCGGCGTCAGGACTTAGGTCCAGTGGGAAGGCTAGGCCACGGCAAGTTGCAACACCGACGCCTCCTGGCGGAACGCCAGGATGCATCCCCGATGCTCTTCCGGAATGGCACAGGCGGCCGTCTGCAGGTCTGAACCCATGCCCTCGAACAAGCGCCGGACGGCGGCTGGCGTTGTGACGCCGTGTCCCTCCCTGGGCCTCAACATCTGCGGCAGCACGCACAGGCAGCAAGCCAGCGGGGTGTGACACTAAGTCCCACGAAAGACCCACTGTGACGGCAGATGCAGCCTCGTCTGCAGCTGCCACTACCCAGTCATCTCGCCGTCCGGCGGCGCCGTCCTCAAATTCAGCCTCATTTATTCTCCATTACTGTCCATTTGTTTCTCTAAAACCTTGTGTCTAGTCACGTCGCCTATAAGAAAGAGACTCACTCAAGTGTAGCAACAACGGCCCCCTTACTACATCGTTCTTTGCTGCGCAGGGCATTTTGCTGCTGCACTCACCTATCCTTGCTTCGCAACTCACGTAGCATGGCTGGCGGCCAGCACTGTTACTGTAATACTCCGGGGCTGCTACTACATTATCAGATTGTTGTAGTCCACAAAGTGTGGGACAAACTTGCATGAACTCTTGACTTGACTGCATGTCGCCCATCGTTTGCGACACCTTTGTAAATACAAGTTAAGTATTGTGAGTCTGCTTTATTGAAATAAAACTACTAACGTTATTTAGAACGAAATTTTCACTCTACAGAGGAGTGTGCGCTGATATGAAACTTCCGGGCAGATTAAAACTGTGTGCCGGATCGAGACTCGAACATCCCTTAGTTATCCAATACGAGACGATTGGGCAAGGCCCTACAACTGGCGACGATAATCCTCCAAATTCCGTGCCTACCGCCACGGAAATTTGTGTGTTTTTGTGCTGCCACCTTAATTCTCTATTGTCTTTACTTTGCAGGGGCGCTTATTGCTTTAACGGTTTCTTGTCGTTTTTGCTAATCAATGTTTTCAGGTGGGCGTTGCAGAATATTCCTTCGTCCATATTTCTTGTCTTGTCTTGTTTGTTGCATTTATGTCTTCCAGCACGCCGACGCCACCTGTGCCACCCCATGCTCCGGCGCCGTGGCTGCAGGCGTTAGATGCAACACAGCTAATGCAGATGTTTCAGTTTCGGACGCAGCAGATCTCTACGCTGCTCATCACGGTGCAGCAGGTACTGGCCAAGCCTGCGCGCCCGACAGAACAAGCATCGCCAACTACAGCTGCTATACTACCTTTTCTACAGTTCATCGAAGAAGGAATGGCGCGAGTGGCTGCAACAGTTGGAGGCACATTCACTAGCTCACAGTATGCCAGGTACTGTGAAACTTCGTTTTCTATTATCAGCGGTAGGAACAGCAATGTTCTGCCTCATTCAAAAGCTTTGTCCTAACGCCACTCCAAGTGAATTTCATTACGGCCAAGTAGTAATATAACAAACTATATTGACCAACACGTGAATGTGGTAGCAGCTAGGTATTAATTCTGTAATTGCAGAAAACGATCAGAATAATGCTATCGAAAGGGGGTAACAGATTTGCAGGAGATGACAAAGAAATGCAAATTCACATGTGCATGCATTGCTTTATATTCACACGTTATGTTGCGCGATGCGATCTTGTACGATGTGCTTGATGTCAAAATCAAAGAACAGATTTTGAAACAGACCCATCCATCGTTTCAGCAGATAGTGAAAATACAAGATCAGTACGGTTCTGGTGCCTTGTCGGTTCATACATTTGAGCAGCCAGCTGTTTGCCGTGTTGAGTCCCTTAGTTGCGATCGTTCCGGCGGCATGCGTTAGCCACGCTCAATAAACAGCCCTCCACACCGCATAAGCAGTTCGCTGAACAGGCGAGCAGAATTAAGTCTTGCCCTAGGTGTCAGTCACGGCACAAACGTCAAGAATGCCCCTCCCGACAAGCTCAGTGTTACGCTTGCGGTAGGCAAGGACATGTGGAATCTGTATTTTTGCAATGGAACAAACATAAGAATTCAGCACACTCACATAACTCTCGTCACAAGGTCCAACACACACCAATGCCCTAGGGAGGACTCGAACCTCCGCCAGTACCAGCCGCAAAGTCGATGACTGCAGCGTCTAAGACCGCTCGGCTAATCCAGCGCGGCTACGGTGCCATATTGACCTCTACTGAGTGAGGTGGCGCAGTAAGTAGCGCACTTTATTCGCCAATAGAGGACCTCCGGCCGATGTGGCCGAGCGGTTCTAGGCGCCACAGTCTGGAACCATGCGACCGCTACGGTCACAGGTTCGAATCCTGAGTCGCCTACCGAGCGAGGTGCCGCAGTGGTTAGACACTGGACTTGCATTCGGGAGGACGACGGTTCAATCCCGTGTCCGGCCATCCTGATTTAGGTTTTCCGTGATTTCCCTAAATCACTCCAGGCAAATGCCGGGATGGTTCCTCTGAAAGGGCACGGCCGACTTCCTTCCCCATCCTTCCCTACTCCGATGAGACCGATGACCACGCTGTCTGGTCTCCATCCAGAAACAACCAACCAACCTGAGTCGGGCATGGATGTGTGTGATGACCTTAGGTTAGTTAGGTTTAAGTAGTTCTAAGTTCAAGGGGTTGATGACCTCAGATGTTAAGTCCCATAGTGCTCAGAGCCATTTGAACCATCCTGATTTGGGTTTTCCGTGACTTCCTTAAATCGCTTCAAGCAAATAATAGGATGGTTCCTTTCAAAGGGCATGGTTAACTCCCTCCCCATCCTTCTTTAACCCAATGGGACAGATGACCTCACTCTTCGGTCCCCTCCCTCAGACCTGGGACCCTCCCCTAAACCAACCAACTAACGAACCTCCAAATCTCTGGAAACGCTATACTCAGCAGTCAGCGTTAGTGTGTCACTGTATTCCTTCCCCACGTGCGTCGTTTCATAGTCCTCACTTCATTTTTGTGGATGACAATTAGTGACCGCATCCAACAGCGCAGATGGAGGAACTAGTGGAACAAGGGGATATACAGCGAAAGGTGTGGCATTTCCATCTCTCTAATTTAATTTCCATCAGGCTTTGGGGAGATATATTGTATCACGTCCAAGTGCATCGAAGACTATTCAGCAGTCATCAAACACGCTGGTGGAGGAATAGAAAGACCTACCACAAGAACTCCTTGTGCAGAGCATGCAGTGCCACCCGTGGCGATCACACACCCTATTAAGAATCATGTTTCACCTTTTTTACTTCCGTGGACCATCACAAATCGTAGTGAATTCAGTGAAATTATTGCCTTTGAATAAAAGTTATATTTCTGTTCGTCTCATTGCATATTTCTTTCTGATACCTTCTGTAATAAACTGAAGCAGTTCTCTCTAAGTGTGGTCCAAGTTTCATCGAGCTATGTTACTTGGCACTGACACACCATGAGCAAGTTACTTTCTTCTTAATGTTCTGCAGGAAACAAACTCTTCGAGAGAGGTCGTTCTTCTTGTAGGTATATAACCAATATTTTGTTCAGAGAACCGCCCACTAACCCCCCCCCCCCCCTCCCTCCTTCATTACCAGAGGCTTCTCTCGCGACTGGTGGCATCTGTGGGGAACGGCTCTGTTACGGAGCGGGGCGGCCTAGACCCGGGCCGTCGGGTGCAGTGGGCCTTGACATTTGCCGGCAGCGGCGGGCAGAGGCGGCCGCATGTTTCCCGGATCCCATTGTCGCCGTGTCGTGAGTTAGGGTCTGCCCCCGTGGGCCGACTGCGCCACCAGCGGATCGCTGCCAGCACGTAAATAGTGGCCCTCAGCCCGAGGAGCGCGGCCGCTAAGCTAACCTTCCGGTGCCGCAACCCGCGCCCAGAATGCCGAAAGGTGGCGTCAGGGGCGCCTGACGCACGCAGTTGCCGTCAACACTGCACACCCTCTCTAACCTCTGTCTGTCCTGCCGAGATATACTGCGCAACGTTTCGCCCTACTGGCGTCATACGACTCTCGGCGCACTGAGTCCTCAGTATTTGTATTCTTAGGCACGAATTATTTACGTCTTTTATTCTAAGTACAATTACGTCAAACCTAAAGAGGGACGTGACTAAACCGAGCTTACGTATTCACTGATACTCTGCACGTTTCCTGCGTTTTCCGACAGTCTTACGGCGCTGCGACTTTCCCATGCACAGCAACATCATAAGAGAATGGCCTCACGATACTTCCGTAGTTACCGAGTCATTCATATTTTGTCGTGACCAGTAACGCCCCATTCACGCTCCCTTGAGTACACCCTAACTTTCTTTCAGAAATGACGATTACGTTTCGTTAAACAGACATTTTGTGTTCTATCTGCTAGGATGTCCCAAATCTAATGAAGATGATTCTAGCCAGCCGTTGTGGCCGAGCGGTTCTAGGCGCTTCAGTCCGAACCGCGCTGTTGTTACGATCGCAGGTTCGAATCCTGCCTCGGGCATCGATCAGTGTGTTGTCCTTAAACGTAACTAACCTACTTAAACGTAAGTAGTTCTAAGTCTAGGGGACTGCTGACCTCAAATGTTAAGACCCATAGTGCTCAGAGCCATTTAAACCATTTGAAAAAAATTCTACAGTTTCCCGTAAGATCGTATTTTGTTCACTCCATGACGGGCCGCATTAGTCCACTCAGACATCTGACGACTGGGAGGAGAAAAAAAAAGAAATGTTGTAGTGACAGTACATAGTTGAAACGAATACTTTGTATACGTTAATAAACCCGTGGTCTACGTGTAGCGAATCTGACTGTTAATTAAAAGGTCCTGAATCCGGGGTTCGAACCTAGTCACAGCTTAAACTTCAAATTAAAATCTTCAGTAGTGGCGGCCGAAGACTTCCGTCATACGAAGACATCCTATTCCAGCCAACGGCCTTCTCAAACAGGACGTAGGTTCAGAGCACTATCTTGCCACTGGTGTGATAAACTGCCCCTAAAAGGAGGATGAATCAGCGAACATCAACCGCATGAGAATGCAGAAGGTATTGGAAACCACTGCATTTAAGACACATAATGTGTATCCACAGAACATGTGACCCGTAATTGAAAAGTGTCATTATGATCTGTACATTAGCAATTGATTCCCGATTAGCCTCGATTCCAATCACCGAGAGGAGGCTGCCGAGGGGAAGGTGACAATGAGAAAAAGTGGAATAATCAACGAAGGGTTAACATTCTAAGAGTCGGGGTGCCGAATACCAGAAGTCTGAACGTGACAGGGAAACTAGTAAAATCTGAAAAGCGAAACGCTATGGCTCTACTAGATATAGAGGGCGTCAGTAAGCAAAATGGAAAAAAAAGACAAGGATTTCTCATCAGACGATTACAAGGTAATATCAACAGAAGTAAAAAATGGTATAATAGGAGCCGGATTCGTAATGAATAGGAAAGTAGTGTAGAGACTGAGTTACTGAACAGCTCAGTTCAGTGATACTGGTGTTTCCGTCAGATTCGGCAGCCAACAAACGTCGACAACAATAATTCAGGTATACTGTACGTAAATTGAAGGTGGGAAGTGGGAGGGGGAGGAGAAAGGGAAGGAAAGGGGCTACTGATGTCAGCTACACTGGGAAATTGCGCGGAATCAGCGGCGACAAGGGAAAATTTATATCGGACCGGAATTTGAGCCCGTCATCTCCTGCTTACTAGGCAGGTGTGGCAACTACTGAGCCATCCGGGACACATCTTTATCACAACTACGTCGACTGCCAGCCGGAGTGGCCGTGCGGTTCTAGGCGCTACAGTCTGGAGCCGAGCGCCCGCTACGGTCGCAGATTCGAATCTTGCCTCGGGCATGGATGTGTGTGATGTCCTTAGGTTAGTTAGGTTTAATTAGTTCTAAGTTCTAGGCGACTGATGACCTCAGAAGCTAAGTCGCATAGTGCTCATAGCCATTTGAACCATTTTTTGAACTACGTCGACTATCTCTACATGCCTTACGGCGCTTCCCACATTCTCACCGAGCGCCTCCTATCCACAGTGGCTGTCCATTTCCTCTATGCTCGCTTCTCTGAGATACCGCAGGAGGTGGGATGTACTTGTCCATCTTTAGTGAAGTGGGTGCATACATTGCCCATCCAGACGAATCAGTGTCATGAATGCGTTGTGTATGTTCTTTCGGTCATGCCAGAAATAACAGACGCGACTAATTCATGTAAGCTGAGGTACACAAAAGGACGTCACAAGCGGAGGATGAAGGGTTAGAGGTAGTACATGAGATTATTGAACGGATATTTCAGTACGTAAAGGGAGATGAAAATCTAATAATCCTGGAAGATCGGAATGCAGTTGCAGCGAAAGGAGCAGAAAAACGGTCACGGGAGAATACGGGCTTGGCAGTAGGAATGAGAGAGGAGAAATACTAAGTTCCGGACTAAGAATCAAATACTCGATTCAGGAATCACATGAGGACGAAGTATACTTGGAAAACTCCCGGAGCCACGAGAATCTTCCTTATGGATTACATCGTGGTCAGACAGAGACCTGGAAATCAGATAAGGGATTATAAGACGTACCGGCGAACGGTTGTAGGCTCAGATAACGTTACTGTAGTAACTAATATTAGACAGAAGTTTAAGAAAATCTTACGGAAGAACTGCACTAGCTTCCGATCTGTACTCAAGACTTCTTAGTAGACAAAATTCAAGACCTTGTTCTAAACGAGGTGAATTCGTTAGTTGTGAAAGTAACTTCGGACGTTCTGTCAGGTTTTCCAGCGTGAGTGATTCCGTCTGTTCAAACCAAATTGTTACTTCCATTTTTTCACCAGTTTTCGACGACCGACACAGACGTTTATTTCAGGTGTTGCGAATTGTGTTGTTCTATGGAAAGTTGCCTGCTTTTCTACACAGACCGTAGGCAGGCATCACCAGATGGAAGTTACCTGCTTGTGCGTTCACTTTCTGCTTTCTCCTATGAAAGCTATGGTTGAACATTCTCATTGCCTATTTGCTGTCCTGATAGAATGTAGCTATGATTGGATTTCTAGACATTAAGCGTTTGTGGTACGATGGTGTGAAGCGGATAACGTAGAGATGCAAACAGGAAAACGTGGCGGTACAGAGAGAAGCATTTAGATGAAATGTGGGTTTTTCATAATACTGGCATTTTTAACCGACAAGAAATACCTCTCCCTGCGTAGGTATTAATAAGAGGGCATAAATAGCCCGGAGTAGGTTAGGTTAGCATACGGTTTACCATAGTAATTTAGTGGAGTTTGTTGCCATCTGAACCACAGTTTCATTTCACGGATTACGCATATTGTGGTTAAACGAACAGTAGATTAGCGGTACAGAGGAACACACCTCCTACAGAGGTCCGTTTTAATTGTGGTGTAATATATGACAAACCAGGAGGCCTTTATTTCTGATAATTAATACACGTGGTCATCGATATAAGAAGGAAATAATACAGTGATTATAATCTAAGACAAGAAACGTTAAAGTTTGTGATGTGCGTAGTATAATTTTTATTTATCTATTTGATAGACTGCTGTTCCAGTTAGTTTAGAATTATTAGTTGTATTCTGTAAATGGAGAAGGAAGAGGTTGAGAGCGAGAAAGATTGTAAGAGACATGGATGTAGCTTAGAGCAGGAACGGTTCAAGTAATTGGGAAAGCAAAAGTGTTTTGAGACAAGTTTTAAACTGCGGTGTGTAGGGAAGAGTGCCAACGGCCTTGCCGCAGTGATAACACCAATTCCCGTAAGGTCACCGTAGTCAAATGCTGTCGGGCTGGGCTAGCACTTGGTTGGGTGACCATCCGGTCTGCCGAGCGCTGTTAGCAAGCGGGGTGCACTCAGCCCTTGTGAGGCAAACTGAAGAGCTACTTGATTCAGAAGTAGCGCCCCGGTGTCGGAAACAAACATACAGCCGGGAAAGCGGTGTGCTCACAACATGCCCCTCCATATCGGCATCCGGTGACGGCTGTGGGCTGAGGGAGAGGCGGTCGGTCGGTACCGCTGGGTCCGCCAGGGCCTGTGAACGGAGTTTACGTGTGTAAGAAGGAATGGAGAAAGAGGTATTTTGGAAAAATTGCAGACATAATGTAAGCAAAAGAAAGGACGGAAGTTGGTAGATGAGAAGTATATCTACAGACGAACAAATGACTAAAATTTTATATCAAGAAAAAGAGCTTTACAAATTGAGCAAGTCAATAACGCTACGGTTCACCTCTATCCCACATTCAAGCAGTTATTCGGCTTGGTATTGATTTATGGAGTTGTTGGATGTCCTCCTGGGGGATATCGTTTAAAATTCTGTCCAATTGGCGCTACAAAACCACGAGATAGTAGCAGGGCCCTGTCCAAAATGATACTAACATTGTTAGTTGGGGAGGGATCCGGCGACCTTGATGACCAAAATAGGGTTTGACAAGCAGTAGAAACACTCACCGTGTGCGGGCGGACAGTATCCATTATACCTCTGAAACGTAAGTCCAGGATGGCTTGCCTCGAAGGGCAACAAAACGAGACGTTGAATATTGTCGACATACCGCTTTGCCGTAGAAGAGCCGCAGATAACGACCGAAGGGGTCCTGCTATGAAAACACATGGCGCCACAGACCATGACCCTGGTTGTTGGGTCGTGCTCAGATTGGTTTCTCACCGCTGTCAGGGGTGCATCCTGAGGCCTTATAAAGATCACAAAAAATATCAGCTGGCAATATTTTATTACTTAATGTTTGTAATATTTGATGAATGAACGCATAAAGAGCATCCTTAGTCGAACAACGGTAACCGAACTGTGGTATGTGAAGTAAACCGTTTGCGAGTTGCACTGAAAATGAAATTGTGAAATTGTTTTCAGTACTGGAGAAATCCAGTTCATTCCTGCTGAAGTTCCGCTAACTCTTCTCCAACTACAAGCAGGCGAGGCCTACCAGATGCTCTGGCGACACCGCCGTGCTGAAGGGAGCGCCTCGCTGCGCCCACCCTAGCAGAACGGACGAGGCCTGGGCCGCTGTTTTCCTGCGCCAAGCTGCCCGTTAGACGGCGAGTAACTTCAGCGATTAGCGGGCTCGTCGCATTTCGAGCGCGCGCGTGAGTGGGAACCCGTGTTGGGAAGTTTTCTCCCACCTGGCGGCGCCATGCCAGCCCCATAATTAACAGCTCCAGGGGGAACAGCGTAGCTTACACCACGGCGGGCTTCCGCCAAGGAGGCGTCCAGACCTGTGCTCCCTGCGCCGTGCCCGTCACGTTTCATTCGTGATAGAACTCGAGTGTGACGTCAGCGAAGTAATTTCGGTAGATATTACAGACTTCGACGCGTAAACGATACTTACAACACTTCCACCGGTGCTACAGCCAACAACCTCTTCATGCGTCTTCAAACATGTTGCAAGCTACTCGTACAAAAGAAATTATTGTCCTTTTCTTTCCCGGTACTTCAGAAGCAATCTCAGGCATACCTCATAAATCAAAACTGAACTACCATCTCCTATTCTTCGGTGTCACACGTTATAGTTCAAAAAATGGTTCAACTGGCTCTGAGCACTATGGGACTCAACTGCTGTGGTCATTAGTCCCCTAGAACTTAGAACTACTTAAACCTAACTAACCTAAGGACATTACACACATCCACGCCCGAGGCAGGATTCGAACGTGCGACCGTAGCAATCGCACGGTTCCGGACTGCGCGCCTAGAACCGCGAGACCATCGCGGCCGGCACACGTTATAGTTCAACAGAAATATAGTGAAAGGGTAGTACTGCAAAAATAAACAAATAAATAAATAAATAAAAAATAAAAATAAAATCAAAAATTAAAAAAATTGAAAGAAACTTTCTAATCCTTGCATTTCTTGCTATCAACCATCCTGATCCATCCACCCGAGAACAGTTCCTATAGAGGACGTCCTGGCAAATAAAACGCTATTCTTAAACTTCCTGAAAGATTAAAACTGTGTGCTGGACCGAGACTCGGTCCAGAGTTCGAGTTTCGATCCGGCACACAGTTTTAATCTGCCAGGAAGTAGTTTCATATCAGCGCACACCCCGCTGCAGAGTGAAAATGTCGTTCTGTAATATGCAATTCTGTTTGGCAAAAACACGCACAGGAAACAGTGTCCAAGAAAACAGTGGTCTATAAAGAAGAGACGAAGAAAGAAAGTTGAGTATCTCGCTACCTTAAGGTGTACACAACAGCTGGCAAGGAGAACCTACAAAAGTTATGAACGACATTGGTGGCATGGTCTCCTGCAAAACCTTCGACATTATAACTGGTTGTCTGACGACATCCTAGTTGCCGCGATAGTGAGTATTACAGCAGGCAGTTCATTTGAGAGGTTCCATGTCCTCTTTTGCATGAATCCTCCCATTTTCATCAATTTTATTAATGTTCTTTGTCATTGCACCGTAGTAACAGACCGAATAAGGTTATTGTAATGAGAGTATTCGTACTGAGAGCCCAAAAACTACTTTTCACTTGATTCTCATGCATGTTGCTTTAGTTCCTTGGGTGGCTTGTGCGAGGCAAGCATAGGAGGACGCGGCACACGGCATTTCTGGTTGGGGACTGCACTTCCCTCAATTTCTGAGGGGTTCGTAAAATGGGCTTAAGCGCCTGGCGGAACGACTGATGTCGGTCGAATTTCGCCCATTGTATGCAGGACGAAACGACCTGCGAGACGTCTGAGTGTCGCTGCAGTTTAGATGTTTACCGTTCCGGCGCGTCTGGAACGAAGATTCGTAGCACCGACTGACTGCATTGCCCTCTTGACCCTGAGAATACCTGTGGACCGTGCCCTGCAGGGGGCGACTGTCTGGCGCCGGATGGCCAGTGGTCTAGCCAGGTTGTTTTCGTAGCCGGTCAAACGGCAAGTTCAGTGCCCTCAGCTGAGTAGCAGAGGCCTGATTGGTCAACTTAAACTGAGGCTAGTTGACGTCATAAAGGCCTGCTCGAAATTGGAGGATACTGTCGCTATTGGCGCGAGTGGTGTTCTGAGACGGTGTTGGGGAATTTTGGAATCAGAATTGAATGCTGATTCGCAATTTTTCGAGGAGAGTAGGAAGTAGAGGAATGTTGGCTTCGCTCTTGCGTTGCACGGGCAGTGAGATTTGGGATCTGATCTTCGTCGGAGTCGGACGGGCTTGCGACAGTCACTCGTTTTCTGAAGAACTTAGAATTCTCGGACAGCCTTCGCGGCCTGGGGTTGACACAGAGTTGTTGCACGGCAGAAGTCGACGCCTACATCAACAGGACGCTGCCTACCGACGACGTGCTGCAGATTTCAGTACTGGTACAGTATTTTGCGTCTCCGGCATTGTAGGACCTTATCAATTTTATACTGAATCCCTCAGCAGCATGCTTGCTCGCATTATTACAAGTCCACCTTGCTTGTTTCTACATGTGATCCCATTTGAGCTCTCGCTACTAATTGCGATACTGCTATATAGTCGGGAGATTAATATTCGATTCATTAGGACCTCAAGTCATTTTCGTCAGTCTATTGAATCACAGAGAGTAGGAGTCCCCTGTTATTGAGCCAGCTCTCCTTCTCATAATAATTCAGTATACCTTGTCCTTTAACCTACTGTGCGTGTAGACAATCATGTGCATTTAGGTCCTGATGTATAATAAATCTCATTGTAATATTTAATCCGCATATCATTTCGTAGGTATAGGCAGAATCACATTCCCTCTCGTTTATTATGATGAAGTCCTCTTTTTTGAGTAAATTACAATTTTTATTAAATTATTTTTAGTGTGCACTCCTTATTTTACCAACTAGCAGGGTCTGCCATCATTTCCTTCCGTTACCGTTGCGCTCATAATTAATTATCTGGTAGATAAGGAGGGGGTCGATTGCATGTCTCGTTCTCATGCAAAATTAGTCTGAATTAAAGGGGTTCAAACTCTTCTCCATCCCGGCACCTCGCACATTTAAGTAGAAACGAACATCCCAACATTACAGATCTTTGATGGGCAAATAAGGGCGCAATGAAAGAAACTGCGAATTAATCTTTCGTGACAGAAGAAATACTTCAGTTGATCGAAGAATGAAGAAAATACAAAAATAATTATTAGAAGAAATATATGCAGCAATAATTAAACTTTCCATATTTGACAGAGTCCTGGAAACGAAGTAGTGTGGTAAGCTGAGAATGAGAATAAATTCGTTTCGGTCTGCAAATAATATTCTCCACTTTTCTTGTAACGCCTCATCTTCAGATGTACCTGAGCAACCTGATGTGTGGTATTTCATAGAACTATGTCTTGCAGTCGTCAGTCGTCCAGGAATAACGTATATTATCAAATCAAGTTCGACAAGTTCAAACATTGAGCGATACTGTCTGTGGGCGGAATATCTACACCTTTCTATAGTGTGTGTGTGTGTGTGTGTGTGTGTGTGTGTGTGTGTGTGTGTGTGATAGTGTGTCATCAGTCCTGAGAGTAGATGAATAGGTTCACCACGAATTTCTCTCCTGTTCCAGTCCCTTCATCTCAGAGCAATACTTGCACGAATCGTGTTCAAACACTTGTCGGTTATAGTCTAATCTCTGTCTTCTCCAGCAAGTTTTTCCCCTCTTCAACTCCCTCACTTACGTGGCGCATCCCCCTGTTCCCTCTCGTCAGTATTCTCCACATGTTCCCCTTCTCTCCGATTTTTTGCCGTAACGCTACACGTAGTTTCTAATTTTTGACATACTCCCATATCACCACAGATCAAATGCCTCAGTTCTCTTCCTTTCCGGTTTTCCGACAGTTCACAATCCAGTGCTGTTCTCCAAACGTATAGTTTTAGGAATTCGCTCCTGAAGTTAAGGCCGATGTTTGAGATTAGTAGAATTCTTATGTCCAGGAATTCTTCTTTGCTTGTCCTAACCTGCTTGTTACGTCCCCCTTGCTTTGACAGTCATGTGCTATTTTGCTTCCAAGGTAGCAGAATTCCTTCACTGCATCTACTTCGTGGTCTCTAATGCTGATAAGCGTATCACTGATCTCATTTCTGCTACTCCTCATTACTATCGTCTTCATTCGGTTTACTTTCAAACCATATCCTATAGCCTTTTCACGACTCATATCACTCAATAGGTCCAGCAGTTCCTACACACTGTTACTAGGGGTTGCAATGTCGTCAGCGAATCTTGTCATAATATTTCACCCGAGAGGTAGGCTTACATTTTGATTTTCTTTTATTTCCTCCATTGTTTATTCCATGTATTCCAGTTTAAGTATACCGTTTCTCACCTGCTCTATTAGTTCTTGGTGTTCCATTCTTATTATTACGGGAATTTTTCTGCTATGTATGGTATAGTGTCCGTTTTTCCCCTAAAGCTAACGCCTATTTTTCTGAGAAGTTCGAACATCTTGCACGATTTTATATAGACAAACGCTTTTTGTTGGTCGAGTCCTATTCACGTGTCTTGATTTCACTGTCACGCGCAACACCAGAAATGCCTCTCTGGTGTCTTCGCATTTCTAAAGCCCAGATAATCGTCATTCAACAGACAATTTCCTGCAGTGTCAGTACTGAAAATATAAAAGGAATTACATTAGTAATTGCAGAGAAGAAACCGATGAGGTTGGAAACGTTAGTGAGCGAAGTTGAGGAGCTGTCTGCTAACGTGATAATAGAAGAATTGGGGGTTAATCTGGAAGACATGGGAACCGATACTGCATTCAGAATTTTAACCATATTTCCAGGACTTGCTATGAAACATGGCAACAGCGTCCGGAATTTCTAAAATCACTGTGGGTATTGGCAACCACATGATTGTTCAAGTTTCTGAGTAGAATCTCAGGGACTGGACTCTCGGAGTAATATCATTCAAACAACTTCAAAGACGGAGGAAGCAGATAAATGCGATATATCGTACCACCAGCTTAAAAGCTCATATATCCAACTTCGTGACAAGAATTACATACAGAAGAATGGAGCAGGAAGTCGAGGATCTGTTAGAGGATAATAAGTTTGATTTGAGGAAAGGTAAAGGCACCAGAGAAGCACTTTTGACGTTGCGCTTGATAATGGAGATACATCTTAAGAAAACAGAAAAATTTTCATGAGATTTATGGAAAAGGTTTCGAAGGTGTAGAATGATTGATGATGTTCGAAGTTATATATAAGGCGGGTAACATACAATGCCTTCAAGAACGTAAGTCCAAGAATGGTGGGATTGTATGACAAGCGTGCAACTCGACACTGCAATTTTTCTTCTCTACTACACACCCTGTACATCGAAGAAGCAATAGAAGCAATGACGGAAACAAAAAAAAAAAAAATAACTCAGGAGAACGATAAAAATTATGGGTGAAGTATCAGTGATAAGAAGTGTTGATGAAAATGCTGATTCAATGAAAGCTATGAAGAATCACAGAACCTGCTGAATGAAATGAGCAGTCTACTGGGCACAAAATATGGACTAAAAGCAAATAAAAGAATTACGAAAGTAAAGACTTTTAGCTGAAATTATATTACTGAACGTCGAAATTGGGTACCAAACAGTTGAAGACTGGAAGGAATTCTGCTACATTGAAGATGAAGCGTATGAAAAGCGCTGCAAAATAATTTATTGCTTCCAGCCTAAGCCTATAATAGACTCAGAAGCATACGGCCACTGGCTAACTTTATCTGATGATGTCCTTAATTATTTTTGTCAGATGCAATGAACAGAGCTCAGTGAATGTTGATTGGTGACCCATTTCAATAGGTATCGGACCAGTTCCTAGCACAGTAATAAATACTGTTCGTATAACACAGACAACTCAGAGAGTGTGTGTTTGGAAATGTTTCATATTTTTATAAAATAATCCTTCTGGCTATTTATAATGATGACCTACAAGACGTATAGAGGAGTGGCTTAACAATAAAAGAAGCAAAGACATTAGAGGAGAACTTTAATAGAATGGAAAATAATGATAAGCTTAATGCCATAATTGTGTATAGCACAAGACTATACACGACGGCCGAAGCAAAGGGTATGACAGAAACAGAGTGACGGACGTGAAGAAAGCTTACTTCTTTAAAAGAGTATGTATAGAATACTGACATGATACTGAAGCACACGTTGCTGAATGTGTGTGTCTGGAGAACAGCACTGTATAGAAAATAAGCGTGGACCATGGGAAATACGAAAAAGAAAATGGTCGCATTAGAAATGTGCTGTTATCCAAGAACGTTAAAAATTAACTGAACAGTCAATGTACGACATGAAGAAGCAATGAAAAATATAGTGAGGAAAGAAGCATATGTTAGAACCTTGGTAGAGGAAAGGATAGCGATATATGCTACGGTACGCGCTGGAAGGAGCAATAGAGAGGGAAGTTTTTGGGGTAGACAGTTAATGGAGTATTTGAAACATGTCGTAGATAAGAGATGAAAAGACTAGCAAAAGCTGGAGATATTATGAAAATTAGTAAAGTGATTTAAAGTAAAATTGTGTGAAGTTATTCAAGCCACTGAGCTGTAATTCTTCTGAAGCGATTGTCTAATCCCTGTCCTTTCCGGGAGAGAAGCAAAGAATACCGAAACGTTTGAGATGTCGTGCTACGGTATGCTGTCGCAAATTACAAATATTGACGAGACGAGTTAGGAAGTTCTCTGCGGACTCGACGAAGAAAGGAACATATGTAAACATTGACAAGAAGAAGGGACAGGATGACAGGGTACGTGTTGATGGAATAACATTCATAGCGCAAGAGGGAGCTGTAGAGGGTAAAATTCTAGAGGAATACACAAATTGCAATAAACCCGAAAAATAGTTGAGGACATAGGGTGCAGTGCTACTACGAGAAGAAAAGGTTGACACACGAGAGGAACAGGTGGCGGGATGCAGTGAGTCAGTCAGAAGACTAATAGATCACTATATATGATGAGGTGACAAAAATCATGGCATACCTCCTGCGATTCCTACTATCGCCAAAGAATGTAGATCTGAAGAGTCTCTGTAGTAGATCGAAACCTGTTATCTACAAATAAAAAGTAATAACTTACATACGGATACGATTGTGTCCACTAAATAAATTATTTTATTGGATCTCTGTTTCCTGGTCATTTACAAATTAAAAGTAACATTTTATACGCAATCGCGACCGTGTTTAACTAAATAAAGTACAATGTTTTAGATTGCTGTTTCCTGGAACAGTGTTGCAAAAAATCCTAATATCCTATCGGGCCTCCTTTCACCCGGTGTAGTGTTACAACTCGACGCAGTATGGACTCAACAAGTCCTCGGGATTCCTCTGCAGAGATACTGAGCCATACTACCTCTAAAGCCGTCTATAATTGCGTAAGTGTTGTCGGTGCAGGTTTTTGTGCACGATCTAACATCTCAATTATTGCCCATAAATGTTCTATAGGACTCATGTTGGACTATCTGAATTGCCAAATCATTCGCTCGAATTGTCCAGAATTTTCTTCAAACCAATAGCCAACAATTGTATCCCTGTGACAATTCCATCGTTATTTGGGACCAATAAGTCAATAATGGCTGCAAATGGACTCCAAGTAACCGAAAATAACCATCTCCTGTCAATGATAGGTTCATTTGGACCAGTGGACCAAGTCAACTCCATGTAAAAACAGCCAATACAATTATGAAGCCACCTCCAGATGGCACAGTGTATTGCCGACAACTTGTGTCCATGTCGTCGTGTAGTCAGCGCTGCACTCAAACCCTGCCATCAGCTCTTACCGTCTAAAATTGGGACGCATATGACCAGCCCATCGTTTTCCAGTCGTCTAGAGGCCAACCGATATGGTGACGAGCCCACAAGACGCGCCGCAGGCGATGTCGTGCAGTTAGCAAAGGTACACACTTCCGTCGGCTGCTGCCATAGTCCATTAACGGCATATTTCACCGCAATATCCTAACGGATATGTTCGACGTACGTCCCATATTGATTTATACGGTTATTTCACGACGTGTTACTTGTCTGATACCACTGACATCTCTACACAAATGCCGTTGTCTCTCTCGCTAAGCCACTGAGCTGTCAGTAATGAGAGATAGTGACTGAAATTTGATTCTCGAAACGTTGAATTCCCTAACGATTTCCGAAATGAGGAAGGCTACACTTCTCTAGCTCCAGCTACCATTCTACGTTCAATGTCTGTTAACTCCCGTCGTGTGACCATAATTACTTCGGAAACCTTTTCACATGAATCATTTTCACATAAATCACCTGAGTACAAATGACAGCTCCACCAGTGCACTGCCCTTTTATACTTTGTGTACGCGATACTGGGTTCAAATGGCTCTGAACGCTAAGGGACTTAACATCTGAGGTCATCAGTCCACTAGAACCTAGAACTACTTAAACCTAACTAACCTAAGGACATCACACACATCCATGCCCGAGGCAGGATTCGAACCTGCGATCGAAGCAGTCGCGCGGTTCCAGACTGAAGCGCCTAGAACCGCTCGGCTACCGCGGCCGGAGTACGCGATACTACCGCTATGTACATATCTCTGTCCCATGAATTTTGTCACCTCAGTGTCAGTTTGTGCTTAATTTCTTGAAGTCTCGCAGGGCTTTTAATTGATTCTCCTTAGTGTAGAAGGGAAAATGAGAGCTGTTGTCGCTTGTGGACGGTGCATTTCTGCGCCCAAAACCAGTTCTGTTGTAAGTCTCACGGAACACGACAACGTGCACAACTTCGACGGCAGTAACGCGCCTCAGAACTTTCTGGGTAGGGATTTTACAAAAAGGAGAACTTTCGAGAGGTGTTCTCTCTGTGGTTAACCTCTGCGACAAAGCTTGGAGAGGAGATATAACAAAGGAGAATTAATAAAAGATGTGTGCCGTGAAGAGGTCGGTAAGAGCAACATTGGTCCAGATTTGTTGCAGGCAGTCAGCGTGCAGAGACCGACGGCTTCTTGAGGACTCGGGCAGACTGTCGCCGGAGCCGTACGTCGCCGCCGGCCATATGGGCAAAGTGCGGAAAAAGTGAAAATAAAAACACTCTGTGGAGGCGGCTAGCTGCATGCTGTGTGCTGTCGCTGTTCTATACTACACACTACTCCTCGGGATGCGGCGCGCCGCCAGACAGTATTTCAAGCGAGCTGCAGGAGGCAGTGGCGGCGGCGGCGCCGGCGGGAGGACTGCTAAATATTTCAGGCGCGACGGAGAAGCGCTAAGCCCACGAGGGGCGGGCGAGCGGCAGCGAGTGCAGATGTGGGGGCGGACGCTGCGCGCCACCGGAATTACCTGCCGGGCTGTGCTCAGACTTGTTCTCCCACAAGCCTACAACACCAGTCGATTTGTCAACACTGACTACCTCTTACTCTTGAATGCCTAATCCGTGCTCCAATTTATTTGTGTGTTGCCTTGCGTTACTCACAAAAATGTTATTGTACGTTCTGGTACAAACATAAACAAAGCTAAGAATTTACAGCAGTCAAGGAAATTCACTACCGCCAGACGCTGAGTGTGTTGTGAACACGACCTCTTGGTTCAAATGGCTCTGAGCACTATGGGACTAAACATCTGAGGTCATCAGTCCTCGAGAACTTAGAACTAATTAAGCCTAACCAACCTAAGGACATCACACACATCCATGCCCGAGGCAAGATTCGAACCTGCGACCGTAGCGGTCGCGCGGTTCCAGACTGAAGCGCCTAGAACCGCTCGGCTACCGCGGCCGGCCACGACCTCTTGCTCGTCAGGTGTTTCGACCGCTAGTAGATTAGACTGCTGCTCAATCTGTGACCCTAGATCATGTGAGATGATAGATTACCCCCCATAAATCTATTAGGTTACTTGAAAATTTAGATGCCCTGAACATCGGGAAACGTTATTCGACAAGTTCCTGAACTCGTCGCAGATCTCGTCATCTTCAAGGTTACCCGCCGCGAATGCGAAGTAAATCCCAAAATGAAACTTCACCGGCTTGGCAGGAGACCGCAGTCATAAAAAACAGATGTTCAAATGTGTGTGAAATCGTATGGGACAGAACTGCTAGGGTCATCAGTCAGTAAGCTTACACACTACTTAACCTATATTATCCTAAGGACAAGAACACAATCCCATGCCCGAGGGAGGACTCGAACCTCCGCCGGCACTAGTAACACAGTCCATGACTGCTCGGCTAATCCCCTGTGAACAAGAAAAACACGTACGAGATCAGAATCCATAGTAGAATCACCATGTACAAGTTCGAATCTCAATGCCTCTCTCACCTATTGCGTATGGTTGGAGGGTCTACGCATTTCAGTTAAGTAATTTACTTTAATGACTGGTGAATGTTAGGGCTTCATTTTGGTAAAGTAATATTTCTTCAGACGATGTGTAAAATTACTCAGAACACACAAACGTCGAGATTATAAAACAATTTGGTAATCATTGTACATAATTTAAATAGAACAACGATAAGAAAATGGATGGTTGGTAGGGTCGCCATCAACACGATGCTCGAGAATCACGATTGAGATTGTGCCCAGACACATAAAGAACACAAATTATGTTCCCAGCTGTGATTGCAAAACTATGCAATGTGTGTACGAACCCGAACAGAGCACGCAACAGCTAAATGAATGAAGGAAGAACGGAAAATTCAGCAAGAACTAGATTGGGACCAGTGCGAGGAGCACGTAGATAAAGTTAGGAAGACTAAAAGTAGAAACCAGGAATGAAGTCCTCTTCCCTCAATATATCACCATTTTCTAAATTCGGGAGTGTGCATTGTAATGATAATACCGCGACTGCCACTGAAGTGGCTGTCTACAAGCCGTGATGCGCCTAACTGCGACCGTTGTTAACTGTCGCTGGGCTGAGCCAATGTGAGGTGACTGCGAATCGCGCATCTCGTTATCCTCCTGACAGTTGGTCGCAGTTCGAGAAAGTCATAAAGTGCGTAAGTTCCTCCTGTTTCCTCCCTTGCCAAAGGAATTCCCCTCGTCAAGACCGGATCCATTTAATGGAAAAAAACTGCTATAAGACGTAGGGTTATGCACAGAGAGGTGGGTAATCTACATTGCTGCAAGATACTACCTAACCCTCATGTAATCAGCGGCTATTACAGGTGGAAAGTCAACAAGTAAAATTTGAATTGTAAAGTAAATGAAACTCGGGAGCTCGTAAGCAAACTGAATAAGCAAATACGAAAAAATCTGAGGAGAAACGTCCGAAACAGCCCGCCGACACCCACACTAACACCGAACGTACAGAATAATGATTTCACCATCTGATTTAAAAAACGAACTACACACATCAAAACAGTAGCTGGTACCAATGGAACATAGTCCACTTTCATTGACAGTATTCTCAAGATGAAATGCAGTTCACTCAACAGCGGCCGAAAGACAGTAAGCAAATAGTGTTTACCACCATTTGAAGAGTTTCCCCCGCCGTCGGGGGGTTCCCTATCGTCTGAGTCGCTGCCACGTTCGCAATCCGTGCACTACAATACATGCGCAGAGCCCCAGACAAATTATGCAATATTGCTTCGCAGAGTTACTGCTATTAACTGTATTAAAGGTGTAGCGAGCGAGTATGGCTTTGACCTCAGGATAAAATTGTTCACTACCCCAAAGTCTATAATTAGTGCTCTCTGGGTGTCTAATTACACTCAGGGTGAGTCCGAAATTCGACCATTAGATTGAAATACGAGGTTGACTTGATACGTCTGGGAAATTTCCATGAAATGGAACATTTTTGTTACTCCTTCATGATCGTAAGTATGATTATTCAAAGGATCGCATAAGGAATTTTGACAGTACTGATGACAGACTTAAATTGGTCAGTACGTTGACTGTGGTTGAAAATGGAGAAAACCGAGTTTGGTGCCGTTGCTAAATAGTCTCATTTGAAATGCTGGATTACTCCACAAATCAAAACTGTACTGGATGAAGTTTTCACGGTCTCTGCATCGTCGTTCACGAGTACTACATTTTGTATTCATGAATTCACACGTAGCCTGACAAGCATCGGAAACGAATCGCGCACCGGCTGCCCAATTGAGGTCACCACAAAGATTACCGCCAACAAAACCCCTGAGATGCCAACCGAAGACCACCAATAAAAATCTGTATGCATCTTGAATGAGAGAGTGCATAATATCCTCCACGAGGAATTGGCTATGAAGGAGCTGTGTGCGAGGTACCGGCACAATATTTCAACACAATGTCTGTCGATATGTAATGGCAGTCTGGAAGACTTTCTGCGCCAATTTGTGACTGTTGATGAAAACTGGATACATTACACACCAGAGTCAAAATAGTGGACAAAGGCCGGTGAAGGCGCAGCGAAGAAGACTATTTTGTCAGCTGGGAAGGTGATGGCCACGTTTTCTTTTTTCTTTTCTTTTTCATTTTGGGATACCCAAAGAATAAATCTCATAGATTACTTTTAAAAAGCAGAACTATAACATTACCCTATTACTCTTCATTTTAGCATCGTCTGGAACTTGCGTTGGCGAAAAAAGTTCAAGGCTGGCATGCAAAAAGTAGCTCTTTCACCAGGATAATGCATCTTCTCACACATCATTAATAACAATTGTGAACGTGATTGAACTGGGATTTGAATTGGTTCTTCATCCACTCTCTTCAACAGACTTAGACCCAAGTGAATTCTTCATGTTCCCCAATGCGAAACTTTGGACTGCTGGGAAGAAATTTTCATCAAATGGAGTGATTGTTACAGCCAATGAGTATTTTGCAGAGTGTGACAGAACGTTCTTTCCCCATGAGATGAGAAAGCTCTAGGACATCGTTGGCAGCTCGAAGTACCTGTTTTCACATTCCTTCGACTGTTACTGCCTATAATTTTGAAGAGCTGACTAACTGATGGTAAGCTGATAAATGTAAGTAATGTGCACGTACTACTCTGTAATATTTTACAAAAATTTTCTTCAGATATTGGAAAGTGAAGACAGCTGATTCCGTAGATTATCTGGTAACTTTGTAGCAGATCACATTCTTGCAGAAAACAATTCTCAGTAATGAAGTTAGGGACATTTGTGAATACTTCAGTAAAAAACAGCTTTGTTTCATGTGCCACAACAGTTTTTTCTCATCGCGCTGAACTTGAAAGTTAGTGTTTAAGAGTTTGACGATACTACCTTGGTTAGAATATACTGTGGTAAATGTAAGTGTTATGACTCTTCTTTTTTCCTCGTTCGTTTCCCCTGAACTAATGAGAAAATAAATGAGATACGGTTTATTTAATTTCTTTGCTTAATTCACTAAAGTTTATTAATTCTTATTTCCTTCAACGACGATAGGCCTGTAATTATTTGCATTTTAAGAACATTAGAAAAACTAATCTCACGAAACTGGCGAACCTTATGACATGCGTTTTCTCGTCTATCGATAAAACAAAACTCATAACACTGGATTAATCTGTAAGAAAGTTATAATTGTGTGTCATAAGATTTCATATCACAATGCTGTCTTGAGCTGGGGGTGGTAACTATGTAACATTTAATCTCGTATTCCGAATAGTTCATTGCACATAGAAGCTTTGCTGCTGTCAAAATCAAAGATAATAGGTAGACTTTAAACGTTGTAGTGTATATTTGTATCACGTTATGTTACAGTTATGTTACAAAAGTAATGAAAGTTAAAGAAGTTGAGAAATTGCCAAGTTGACCGGTTTTTTTTTTGAAGGGGGAGGGGGGTGGCTTCGGTTACTGGATCTGAGATCTGATATGAAGCTTCTGCATTCGGAACTTGTGCGTGCTCACTTCTCTCTCAAAGAAGCAGAAATACTTCAAAAAGAAATGCTCATCTGCACACAGAAACCTTTTCCAGGCTACCAACTGAGCTGTCCAAGCACGACTCACGAATCCCATCAGAACATTACAACCGCCAGTATCTCATCCCTCAGGCTGTGGGGCGAAGTCAGATCTCCGCAGTATCCTTTCTGCTACGAGTGCCGTCTTGCAAAATAAGGAGGTGAACTGTGAACTTTGAAAAGTAGAAAATGAGAAAATGAAGCAGAAGTGAAACTTTGAGGAGAGTCCTGAGTCGTTCTTGGATAGTTGAGGTAGAGCTTCTGCTCATAAAAGGCAAAGACACTACTTTCGAGACACAGTCAGATACAGAATTTTGTATGTCAGTAAAGTACAGATAAAAATTTTTAAAGTGTCAGTAAATCCAGTGCAGATCAAAATTTCATTGCGGGGTGTTTTACAGGTTGTCTACTAGTAGAGGCCCTATATTGTAGAAAAATACATGTTCATTTACGTACCATAACACAAAGACAATAGGCAATAACTGTTTAATCACAAAAAAGTAAACGATAATAAACAAACGTGAAGTTATAACATCAGTTGAAAAGAATATGGCTCGAACTACATACGTGGTGTTTCACAATTCATGTTCCACACTTCTAGATGTTGCAGCGGGGACTTAGCAGATCAGATTTTACATAGAAGCCATGCTCGGAAAAGTCGTCACCCGGCGACTGTAAATATACGTACATGTACAATGTGATTCCGTGATGATATTACAAACTTTCTACGACGATGGATAAAGATACAAGCATCAATTTGAGGCAAGGGTGCCTGCGCCTGAAACGAAAGTGTCGAAACTTATAAGCGATAACCGTTCTGACACCTCTGACAGTGGGATACATGTATTGCTACTGTTGTTGTTAGGACTGTAGAGTACGCAAATTTTAGAGATGGTAGTACCGACAAAAACAAGGAAAAAATGTCCGGTACATATGGGCTCCAAAACGCATCACTAAGAAGCTACGAGCACCTGTTCTTCTTTGCTAATGTGAAACACACTGAACAAGTGCTCACAGCTCTGAAGGTGCTCGTTTTACAGCCAATGTTTACTAGATTTCTTTTCGTGTTTTGTTTCATTCTGATCTATATAACCACCTCCGAAAATTGCCTCTCCTACAGTCTTAGCAACAACAGTACCAGTACATGTATTCCATTCCCATAGCTATCAGAACGGTTTTCGCTTCTAACTTTCGACTCCTTCGTTTCCGGTACAGGGGCCATTACCTCAAATTGATACACTTATCCTTCTTTATCATCCTAGAAAATTTGTAACATCGTCACGGGATCAGTCTGTATATACATGGCAAATATTAATAAAACAGACAAACTGCACGAAAAAAGAAAACGTATTCCTGATTGTAAATGGAGGAAGAAAGGTCATATGAACATGTGTCCGGAGGCATATGTTGCCACGGTAGATGGCACTCACGAATGACAGTTCCTGTGACAACGCGCCGTGTGCTCCTTGTGTGTTGCAGGCTGTATGGTTGACGCAGTGTAGTGTAAGCAGCAGACTGTTCCGATTGTCGTGTCGGGAAGAAGACGAGTGGGCGTTCGTGTACCCCCAAGCAGATAGTAACAGTCAAGAGGCAGTAAGACTATACCAAAACAAATACCCTTAAAGACTCCAACGACATCACACAACATTTCAAGCCCTTTTTGGCGTTTATTTGATTACGGGTCCTTTCAGACAGGCGAATGTGTAGGGAGGCAGCGGACTGTGAGTGCACCAGATTTTGAGGACCGTGTTCTACAGGATATTGAGACGAACCCTAGTACAATCTCCTGGGAAATGGCCTGCCAACTAAAGGTAAGCTAAAGTACGATTATGTGTATCCTGCATGACAAACCCGTATCACCTGCAATCCCGTGGAAGCCACTTCGAACATCCGTTGTGACATGGGTGCGATGCAGCTCCGTACTGTGTTCCGTAACGATTTTTTGTCGCTGCATTTTCGAACATTATCATAAGACACATAATTTTAGTATACCGTACTAGCAAATGGATATGTACAGTCTCTCAAAATTTTAATACAGGTGTAAGACGACTTGCTATGGTAACAAGGTGACAGACTGAAAGTCAGTGCCATGAAACAGAACACCGAGGGAGGAACTGAAAAATGTCCGTAAGGAACTTAAGCATTAAATCACACCTATGCTCACCTGCCACCTTGAAAGTTATTCTCGTTATTACTTAGTAGACGTAAGCATCGGTTCATTAGCTGTGCAGTAATGGCTTTCTTTTCCTATATAAGCACAATATGTTGTATTTGTTTATTTATGTTCAGAGTCAACTGCCAAGCCTACACTATACATCAGTACTTTTCACGTCATACTGCAAACGAATACTGCCATACTTAGGGCTGTAGCTAAAACTGGTCTGACTGCAGCCGACCGTGTGCACGGGTAATTTGTTTTCGTTCCACTTAAGAATGCTCTGCATAGCTCCTCCTAGATATTTTACAGTAGATGCTGTACAGCCACTGGCAGCGATGAGACGTTTACCCAGAGCGCCGGAGCCGGACACGCCCGTCCTCTCCTCCGGACCGAAAGCTCCGCCTCGCGTCTGCGTTACCGCACTAATTTGAGTGGTCGAATGCCGCTGTAGAAAGTCGTAATATTGTGTGTGGACGGTGTATTTGTGCTGCCGCGGTCGGCGGCCCGTATTTTTGGAGGCGAGTGTCGTGTTTCTGTTTTATGGGTCCCGGCCCGGCTCTCTGCAAACAGTCGCCTGGTCCGGAGAGACTCCAGCCAGCGCAGGTAGCCGCTGTGTGGACCCCGCAAACAAGGAGGGGCTGCGCACTGCCCTACCAGAGGCCCTCAGCCTACCTCCGGCATTCCGGATTAATTCCACCGCCCGTCGTCAGGAGGCAGGTCGAGCGATCGGGCTACTGTGGGCTTCTGTAATCAACATACGCCTGCACAGTAGACCTATATCATTATCATACTGTAACTGAAACTGCTCAGGCTGGCTGCAGCCGACTGTGTTCACCGGTAATGTATTATCATCTTAAGTAAAATTCAAACGAAGTGTTTTTCACTGAGCCGGCCGCTGGTGGCCGAGCGGCTCTAGGCGCTTCAGTCTGGAACCGCCCGACCGCAACGGTCGCAGGTTCGAATCCTGCCTCGGGCATTGGTGTCCTTAGGTTAGTTAGATTTAAGTAGTTCTAAGTTCTAGGGGACTGATGACCTGAGATGTTAAGTCCCATAGTGCTCAGAGCCATTTGAACCATTTTTTTCACTGATAGGAAGCCAAAGAAATAATTTCCCTCCATCTAACCCAGTTTACTTAAGAAATTCTGAATAGATAAAAATTACATGGGTATGATGTGAAACCAAACTCAACTGATAAAGTTTCGGAGGCTGTTCGGTAATATATTGTATCTTGGTACAAGGGAATCGTGGTCTCCGATAGCTTGTTATATCTACATTTACATATTTATCGTACTACGTAAGCAACCAATGATGCCCCTATCCTGTTCCACTCGAGAATTCCAAGTGGGAAGTTGATTGCCGGCAAGCCCCTGTATTGGCTTGAATTTCTCAATTTTTCTCGTCGTAGTCATTACGCGGGATATAAGAGGGAGGAAGTAATATATTGTCTGACTCTTTCCGGAAAATCCTGCCTCGTAATTTCAATAGCAAACATATCCTTGATGTGCATCGCCCCTTTAGTAACGTCTGAGAATGGAGTTTGCTGAGAATCTCGATAACGCTCTCGCACCAGCAAAATGATCCTGTGGCGAAATGTTTAGCTCTTCATTGGATATTCTCTCTCTTAGCTATGTTATCTAGTAAGGATACCATATTGACCATATTGATGAACAACACTGAAGAATCGGTCGAAAAACTCCTTGAAAGCCACCTTCTTCGTGAATGTGTTACATTTCCCTACGGTGTCTATGCGTTCAGTGCGGCACTTGCTTTTCGTACTTTTCATTTTATAAGGTCGTTCCACTTAAGAATGCTCTGGATAGTAACTCCTAGATATTTTACAGTAGATGCTGTATCCTTCAGTTTTCTTCAATAGTACAGTTGTACAGTAGTGGCTTTCTTTTCCTATATAGGCACAATATGTTGTATTTGTTCATTTACGTTCAGGGTCAACTGCCAAGCCTACACCATACATCAGTGCTTTTCAGGTCATATTGCAAACGGATACTGTCCTCCGGTATTTCTAATTTTTTTCAGACTACCACATCATCTGCGAATAGTTTTAAGGAACATCCGATGCTTTCTGTTAGATAGTTTACGTACAGTGTGAAGAGTAATGGTCTATCACACTGCCTTGGGGTACTGCGGAAATTGCTTTCACATTTAACGATTTTGTTCTCTTAAGAGCGACTTGCTAATTTCTGTCTGCATGGAAGTCTTGCATCCATTCCCGAATCTGGTCCGAAAATAAGCTCGTATTTTTTCTCTAGATGGCAGCGCGAGACGGTGACTAATTCGTTCTTGAAATCGAGAAACACGGAATTAACCTGAACGCCGTTGTCTACAGATCTATGAATCTCATGGAGGAACAGAGCGAGCTGAGTTTGACAAGATCTCTGTTTAGGGAAGCCTTGCTTTTTATATAGGAGACTTTCGTTCTCCAAAAAGGCCCCAACTCATGTTCCACAATTCTACATCAGTCTGAAATCAATGAAATCAGTTTATAACTGTGTGCCTCTTCACTGCTCCCCTTATTTGAAGTGGGCATTATGGAGTAATAACATTTAATATGACTTGTTAGTCCCATCTATCTTTGTATTTTAACGCAGTGAAAATGTCTACCAAAGAGTGCACATGTCGATAGTATGTACTGTAGGTTTTATTTGGAAACAGACTTCTCGTATCACTATCTGTTCTCACTGTTGACAACAGTAACGCCCACTTTGCCCTTTGTCCTCGTGCTTTAATCAATTCTGCACCGTTCTGTCTCGGTTTTTTTCCCTGCAGTGTTAGCTGTTCACAGCAGTAAGTGTAGACTTACATATTCAATTCCCCTGTCACGATTCACCAGAGACCATGGGTTTCTTATCACAAATATATAGAAAATATTCCCGAACAGCCTCTAAATCTATTTCGTGGAGTTCGGGTTCCTCCTATAAATTACTTTATCGTTGAAGCAGTGAGCCAGCGGAGTAACCCACGCAAGAGAATGGGAGAATTGGTCCTTCCTACTGTAGCTAAAAGCACGGCATGGAAGACGTACCGAATGATGGTCAACGAAAGCAAGAGTTTTTTCACCAAGTCAGGTCATGACTGGCGGAACAAGAGCAAAACCCATATACTCAGCCGGGAAAAAAATTGGTATAACTGCAAGGAAGAGGTCGATTTTGATCTGATGACGGCATACGTCACTTGGAGGCTGTTAGGTGAACTGATAAGGGTTTACGTCGTTTACGTCGTCCGCCAACAGATAGCGTAGTGGCATAGTTACCGGAGAGCCATCGGTATCTAACATTTAATAGGGAATGCTCAGATTCAGAACGATCAGTGAGGCTCAAACGTGTGAAGCAATCAGGTAACTATGCTGCTGAAACGCACTCATGCTTTCTACAGAGATTCTGAAAGGGGTCAAATTGAGGCCTTCAGAGTGGCAGGTGGTCCTTTCGGAGAATTGCCATTCAAGTTGGACGTACTACATCAGTTGTGCAACGATGCTGGTATCAATGGTCATGTGCACAATCTCACATCTGTACACTAAGTGCTGTAGTCGCTCGCCAGGATCGTCTGTTGTACGAGCAACAGTGGCAGATCGCACAATTATCACAGCACATATAGGAGGGTTTGTTATCCCAGACGGGTCAGCACGAACTGTTGCGAACCGTTTATTAGCAATGAGACAACGGTCGTGCAGAGCTGTAACAAGTCTTCCTCTCACGCTACGACATCGACGTGCATTTCTCGACTGATGCCGTTAGTGGATCACTTGGAATGGCACACCCTAGTTTTCAGCGATCAAAGCAGATTCTGCCTTCACGAAATTGATGTCGTTTTGTGTACAACGTATACTAGGTTAGCGCCGTCTCGTAGAATGGATTCGCCAAAGACGCACTGGCCCCAGTGCGATAAACTACGCCGGCTGCTGTGGCCGAGCGGTTCTAGGCACTTCAGTCCGAAACCGCCCTGCTGCTACTGTCGCAGGTTCGAATCCTGCCTCGGGCATGGATGTGTGTGATGTCCTTAGGTTAGTTAGGTTTAAGTAGTTCTAAGTGTAGGGCACTGATGGCCTCCGATGTTAAGTCCCATAGTGTTTAGAGCCATTTGAATCATTTGAGCGATAAGCTACAACCCTCGTTCACCTTTGGTATTTCTGGTGAGGACGCAAACCAGCGCTTAGTATGTGTAAAATGTTCTTATACTCGTTCTTTTGCTGGTCTTGCAATAGGAAGGTGATGTACCAGCACGATAATTCTCACAAACACACTACCTGTGAAACTTTGCGTGCTCCGCAAGGCGTGCAGTAACTTCTCTGACCAGCACGATCTCCAGACTTGTTTCCAGTTGAGCATGTGTGGGATACGAGGGAACGAGAAGTGACTCGTGCGACTCGTAAACCAACAACTCTCACAAAACGACTTTAACAGATCAAGCAGGCGTGGCGTAACGTATCCCATGACAATATTCATCATCTGTACGATGGACCTGGACACCAGAGTAAGCGCCTGCACTGCGCCTGTGGAGGCTACACAGCCTACTAACATGGTTGATTTAGCATAGGTACCTCAGATCCGCTTTACCTATTGGTCTGTAAAGATGAAAATTTGATGCACTCCATAGGAACTGTTGCAACAACAAATTCTGGATTAATTGGAAATGTCTAAGTGGGTGTACTAATTTTTTTTATAGCAGTGTATGAAGTGGTAGTCTTCCCCCCTAGGACTGAAATGAGCTTCCTTGAAAAATGGGGATGTAACCGTTTTAGAGAGAATGAAGAAGAGAAAGGAAAGGTATTATCAATACACTCCTGGAAATGGAAAAAAGAACACATTGACACCGGTGTGTCAGACCCACCATACTTGCTCCGGACACTGCGAGAGGGCTGTACAAGCAATGATCACACGCATGGCACAGCGGACACACCAGGAACCGCGGTGTTGGCCGTCGAATGGCGCTAGCTGCGCAGCATTTCTGCACCGCCGCCGTCAGTGTCAGCCAGTTTGCCGTGGCATACGGAGCTCCATCGCAGTCTTTAACACTGGTAGCATGCCCCGACAGCGTGGACGTGAACCGTATCTGCAATTGACGGACTTTGAGCGAGGGCGTATAGTGGGCATGCGGGAGGCCGGATGGACGTACCGCCGAATTGCTCAACACGTGGGGCGTGAGGTCTCCACAGTACATCTATGTTGTCGTCAGTGGTCGGCGGAAGGTGCACGTGCCCGTCGACCTGGGACCGGACCGCAGCGACGCACGGATGCACGCCAAGACCGTAGGATCCTACCCAGCGCCGTAGGGGACCGCACCGCCACTTCCCAGCAAATTAGGGACACTGTTGCTCCTGCGGTATCGGCGAGGACCATTCGCAACCGTCTCCATGAAGCTGGGCTACGGTCCCGCACACCGTTAGGCCGTCTTCCGCTCACGTCCCAACATCGTGCAGCCCGCCTCCAGTGGTGTCGCGACAGGCGTGAATGGAGGGACGAATGGAGACGTGTCGTCTTCAGCGATGAGAGTCGCTTCTGCCTTGGTGCCAATGATGGTCGTATGCGTGTTTGGCGCCGTGCAGGTGAGCGCCACAATACGAACGAGGCACACAGGGCCAACACCCGGCATCATGGTGTGGGGAGCGATCTCCTACACTGGCCGTACACCTCTGGTGATCGTCGAGGGGACACTGAATAGTGCACGGTACATCCAAACCGTCATCGAACCCATCGTTCTACCATTCCTAGACCGGCAAGGGAACTTGCTGTTCCAACAGGACAATGCAGGTCCGCATGTATCCCGTGCCACCCAACGTGCTCTAGAAGGTGTAAGTCAACTACACTGGCCAGAAAGATCTCCGGATCTGTCCCCCATTGAGCATGTTTGGGACTGGATGAAGCGTCGTCTCACGCGGTCTGCACGTCCAGCACGAACGCTGGTCCAACTGAGGCGCCAGGTGGAAATGGCATCGCAAGCCGTTCCACAGGACTACGTCCAGCATCTCTACGATCGTCTCCATGGGAGAATAGCAGCCTGCATTGCTGCGAAAGGTGGATATACACTGTACTAGTGCCGACATTGTGCATGCTCTGTTGCCTGTGTCTATGTGCCTGTGGTTTTGTCAGTGTGATCATGTGATGTATCTGACCCCAGGGATGTGTCAATAAAGTTTCCCCTTCCTGGGACAATGAATTCACGGTGTTCTTATTTCAATTTCCAGGAGTGTATATGCACGAACGTAATTTATTGCTGGAGATTATGTCCTAGTGAAGATCCATGAACAATCAAAATATATCAGTTCTATAACGACAAGGTTTGATGATAGTTTCAAAGGCTCTTTGCAGATTATAGGATAATGCACTAAGATATATATTATGTAACCCACCTGAAATCAGACAAACGATTTGTGGCAAGGAACATAAAGAAAATCTACTTCTAGGAAAAGAGCAGAGAAAAGCAGTTTAAGTATAGTGAATGAAAACAGAAAATGGATGCCTGGATATTGAGGTTATGAAATACCACCAAAGTACTTGGAAGCTTTTAGCATCATTTGCTTTGGGCCTTTGTCCCACTTCAACGCGGATTCGCCCTTGTTGCTGTAGCTTTGGCGATGTTAATGTCAGAGGGTGGCCGGATGCCCTTCCTGTCGCCACCCAGTACTCCGCAGGACGGAATTAGTGTACCCCAACTGTCGGCATCTGGTGTAAACCATGAAACAAATGTCTGCGAGGCGTGTAACTGAGGCGGGATGTGGGGACCAGCCCAGTATTCACCTATGAGGATGTAGAAAACCGCCTAAAGCCGTATACAGGCTGGCGGGAACACCGCTCCTCGTCGGTAATCCGCCAGGCGGATTCGACCTGGGGCCGGCACGCCTGCCCGAGCCCAGGAAGCAGCGCATTAGCGCTCTCGGCTGACCTGGCGGCTCGGGAAGTTAATTAACAGAAACATTAATTTAAGTGACAGTTTAATGATGTCGTGTTTCAACATGTGTCTTGAGTCTTGGCCCCAGAAATTCACTTAAGTTCACAGAAACGTTACTTACAAAGAAAGTTTCCACCATGCTGATAAATTTTTAACCAGTCAGCGCATGCTGAAGAGTGTGTCCGAAAGAAATGTATTCGATTTTGGCTATTTATAACTCAGTAATTTCTTGTATCGACAGGTACAATGAACTTCAAATAATGACATTAGTACTACCAAACTGACAGGAAATAAGTAGTAACTGTAGTGTCGCTAAGACACGAGATTAACGAAGACCATGCAACAGTACTTTGTGTATGTATGTGTGTGTGTGTGTGTGTGTGTGTGTGTGGATTTGGAGCGGTCAACACGGAGGAATCAAGACCGAAAATTATCTGAGAACATATGGTTGATACAGAAAGATTCCATAGCAAGACGGAAAGGGATCAGCATAGCTGTAATACTTGTATTCTGTCTTTGCCCATTTTGAGGCCATTGAAAATTTATTTATTCATATACAACCGATTTCAAGATTCCTTGCCCTCAGTTTATTGGATAACGGTAGTCGCAGTCTTATGAATCATGTGGACTTTCCGTCTTCATTATCACAGTGATTATGGGGTCTATTATTGGCTACATCTAGAGGGTGCCTGAAGCTGGGCTTTAAGTGCCATGAAATCGAATCCGTGACATTAATTGATTTTCATATGATGCATCTATATGAGCAGCGTTATACAGAAAGCAATTCAACAAATATCTATCAACATTAAGCAATAACTGAAAACTTTCAAGACGACTATAAATGACAGTCCGGATGTGGACGACCATGTTTGGTAAAGAAGGCTTTGTGTCTAGGAATAGGTCGAGGTGTACCTGTAAGGAATACTTGCTGCACAACTGATTAATTGTGAGGGGAGGAATATCACAATTAATCCTCTTCATGAGATGTTAATTGTTGCTGCTCTACCACTGCCTTTCATGTGGATTCAGTGTGTTAAAGTAAAGCTAGAGAAACACTGCGAAAATCACTCGCTATTTATGGGCTTCGTAGCATTTAAGACCATCACAAAAATGGTTTTTTATTGGGCAAGGTGAAAGAAAATTGTTGAGTGGATGACTTGGAAGATTGATAGGTGGTTCATTATGGGTGCATACTGAGTATGTTTGTCTATTAAGCAATTATTTTTCAGAGATGACTCAAATGGATTCAGGGAAGGAGCCTCTAGAAACGCAGCGAGGTGTAATTACCTGCTGGACGTGCCTTTTTGTGGGTCAAGAGTATCTTTTAAGTTGGTCAGTGATGACGCCTGAGAGGGAAAGAAGATATCGATTTTGTAGACGGGCATAGGTAGACTCAAATCTGACAAAAAGAAACACTTACTGTTAGCGTGAATCATCCTAACATATTTACCACGGGATCTTAAGAAAATATCAAGACCCCGTTTCTACATAATGCTTAACATCTCTGGCAAAAAAATTCTCTAACTATCTAAGGTATTATTTACTAGTAAACATAATGCATCAATGGAACGATGTGTCTTTATTCTAAAGAATTTAAATACGTGACTTTTATTGACAACGTGGTAAATAAGAGAAGTTACGCTTCAGGATGTTCTGTGGACGTCACTTCATCTACACGTAAGTATAACATAAGATAAAAATGTCATGTTACTGTTACATGGACTTGGAATAAAATGATATATTAATGTAATGTCAACAGGAGCTCTTGAAAATGGTACAAATACTGAAACAAGTTTGTCCTGAACCTATGTAAAAACACCAAAAATGGACTATTTGTAGCTAATTATGTAAAATTATAAAAAAGGCGTAAATGGACTTGTTTACAGCAAGAAAAGTGCCCACATGGGCAGTCCGACGACGTCTGGTGCGCCACAATCTGTCGTCTCGTAGACCATTGTTGCGACTGCCTTTGCCGCAGCAACAGAAACAGAAGCGCCGCCAGTTGCGCGCCGACCTACGTCACTGGACACTGGAATGGGTAATGGTGATACGGATCCAATACTTGGTGCAATGATATTGAGCGGAATTGGGTGCACAACACGATCATCTTTGGTTCGCAATGATAATTTGGATAGCAGCCGCTTGTTTACTGACTTGTTAAGGCAGGTGGATGTGCGCAGCGTTCGAAAGTTCCGTGAGGCTGTCTTTCAAACAAGATAACATAGGACCGTATCCTGCCTGTGCTGTCCTGATCTGACTCGACACACAGGGTGGTCGAGTGCTGATCTGGTCAGCAGTTCTTCAGTTATCTCATCATGGTCCAGTTCGTTTGCCAGGCGGTCGCTCACCCACTGAAACATCTTATCATGCACTGCCGAGAGACAGGTACACCACTACCCGTCAGCCACTACAGTTCATGCACTCTAGAATAGAATTGGAGCAGCATGGAGTAATGCACCTTAACCTGCGATCCAAGTTCATAGACTCGACATTCAGATGGGTTACAGCTACCAGAAAGGGCAGCTATGAGCAATAAATTTAGCACTGAGTTACCGCCGGAATATTTAATCATATTCTCGCTACTCTACTTTAAATTCTGAAAAGGCAGAATTTCTTTTTTACTGCCCGTCCTGGTGATGCCATTAGAATGGCCACCAGTGTTGTTCAGAGTGCTGTGTATCAATCCTACGCTGTGAATGCCACGTACGGGTTTCCCTCCCTGGTGTTCCTTGGTGACCTCCGCAAGGCGTATCTCACACGATGGAGCACGAAGCGCTCGGGAGAGCGCATCTGGCCTCCTGGCAGGCTAGCGCCTGAGGCAGTGGCAGCGAGGGGCTTCCTTCGCCTTCGACCAGGGTGGTGTCCGGTTACACGGAGCACACTGAGACAGCCCCCAGCGTTTGCCAGCTGCGGAACCTCAGCTCGGCTCTACGGGGCACTGTTACAGGCTACGTGAGCTGGCACCTCTCTTGAGACGCAGTTGTGGAAGGGGACTGTAAAAGAGCAGTGGAAAGGATCCAGAATGAGATTTTCACTCTGCAGCGGAGTGTGCGCTGATGTGAAACTTCCTGGCAGATTAAAACTGTGTGCCCGATCGAGACTCGAACTCGGGACCTTTGCCTTTCGCGGGCAAGTGCTCTACCATCTTAACAAGCAAAGCACGACTCACGCCCGGTAGTCACAGCTTTACTTCTACCAGTATCTCGTGTCCTACCTTCCAAACTTCACAGAAGCTCTCCTGCGAACCTGGCAGAACTAGCACTCCGGGAAGAAAGGATGCTGCGGAGACATGGTATAGCCACAGCCGGGGGATGTTTACAGAATGATATTTTCACTCTGCAGTGGAGTGTGGGCTGGTATGAAACTCCCTGGCAGATTAAAACTGTGTGCCGGACCAGGCTGTGGCTAAGTCATGTCTCCACAATATCCTTTGTTTCAGGAGTGCTAGTTCTGCAAGATTCGCAGGAGAGCTTCGGTAAAGTTTGGAAGATAGGAGACGAGATACTGGCAGAATTTAAGCTGTGAGGACCGGGCGTGAGTCGTGCTTCGGTAGCTCAGATGGTAGAGCACTTACCCACGAAAGACAAAGTTCCCGAGTTAGAGTCTTGACGGGCACACAGTTTTAATCTGCCAAGAAGTTTCAATGGAAAGGATGTTAGAACTTTTTCCTACCTGTCACGATGTGCCGCAAATCAAGGTATACTCAGAGCCCTCAAGATTTCACTCAGCGGAAGCAACGTTTTATAGCCAAAATCACATTAATTAATATTTAGTATTGACGACTTGTTTTAATAAATGAAACAGTCATCTTCTAATCTACAAAAAAACTGTTAGTTATAAATCGTGCTCCATTATGAACTTATCACTCGTGCCATGTCCTCATTATGGTAGAGGATATGCAGCACATTATACCTATAATAGGTTTGTCAAAACTTAAACCATATGCAAATATAAAAGACCTTCTGCAAATGGACATTTTCACACTCTTACTATTCCACTTAGGCTTGTTACTATTTAAAATGCGCGATGTGTCGCAAAAAACACATTTGTACAAATGTTTACCTTAACTCAGTGTCCTCCAATTGCTCTGTACACTTCGACTGAGATGAGTCTATGATGTATACAACACGTCATGTAAACGTAAACATTTGCGCAAATATGCATTTTTAATAGATTTCGTCATTTTAAGAACTAACACGCCTCAGTGGGGTGTTAAGCGTGTAAAGATACTAATTTGCACAAGGTGCATCTTATCTGTGTATGGTTTCAATTTTGACAAATTAATGTATATTGTGCTGTATGTTCTCCATCATAATGACTACATGGCTCGAGTGATAAATTCATTACTGAAAGCGACATGTAACCAAAAATTTCTTGAAGATCAGAAGATGATAGTCGAAACCGGTCGTCAAAAATAATTATTAGTTATGCAACCTTGGCTATAAAAAGTTTTTCCCGTTAAATATAGAACGCTCCTTCCGCTTTCGCATCACGAGAAACTTAAATCATTCTGTTGAGCTGGAGTAGCAATTCAGTGGCTTTTTCAGTGGAAGAGACAGCTGTAGAATGTGGGGATGTGGCTCCAACTCGCTCGCAGTGGTTAGCACACTGGACTCGCATTTGGGAGGACGACGGTTCAATCCCGTCTCCGGCCATCCTGATTTAGGTTTTCCGTGATTTCCCTAAATCGTTTCAGGCAAATGCCAGGATGGTTTCTTTGAAAGGGCACGGCCGATTTCCTTCCCTAACCCGAGCTTGCGCTCCGTCTCTAATGACCTCGTTGTCGACGGGACGTTAAACACTAACCACCACTACCACCACCACCACCAACTCGCTTTCGCATTTGTGATGGCACAGTAATGACGGCGAGCCCGAGACTGCATTCAAGTTCAACACGGACGGTGAACGGAACATGCTGTTTTTGGTGATGAGGCTACCGTAACACTTAATTGAAATAAACAGGATAGAGGAGGATATATGCATGCAGTTCCGCTATTTACTCGCGAAAATAGTAATAACTCAGGAATAAATGATAGAATAGTTTGGTTGAGTAAATGAAGCCTCCTGATTGTGCAGTTTGTTCCACTCCGGAGACAAAAATGGACCGTTTCGAACACCAGGAACGTTTATTAAGAATACTGAATACAAAAGTGTTATGCAAATATATAGGGATCACATACAGACCTATGGTTTCCTTGAGCTACTTAATATATTAATTGTTCTCACAATTAACTTCATCAAACATACCAGTCAACTGGTTTAAGGAAATTTTTTTGTTTCATATCTGATGATTCATTTCATTGAAGCTTATTGTATTATTTACTGAATGAACATCTCGAAGATAAATGTAACTGTATCTTTGTGAAGTCATCATACAGCTGTATCATGAATCAGTACTGATATTGTTAAGCACCAGTTGTCAAATGTATGTTATATTTACGTTTCTTTTTTACATGTTTCTGGACTATTTTATCCCCTACGAAGACCTAAAAGAAGAAAACAAATCATCACAGTGCTATACATACTGACAACCATGTAAATATCTGTACTGTCCTGCAGTATGACATGCATTTGTGTTTCTACGCCATTAAGCACAGTCAAAAACAAAAACAAAGCACCAGACATATACTGTCAAATATAAAACTCGTCATTGAACATCTCATGTCAGCGCATAATTCTCTCACAAAAATGAGCTGTAAACTAAAGGCATCTGTTTTCACCTATCAAAGCATGAGAGACATTTATCACCGCCCCCAGATGCTACTGAAAATCGTAAAATGTTCGAAGGTTCCACGTAAAGTGTTGAGAAATCCTGCAGACCAAAATGCACTTACGTTGCCATGTGTGTGTCCATATAAGATGACGAATAGGATACATTAAAGTTGAAGTACAATAAGTTGCAGGGTGCTTCTAGAGGAGGACATCGTTAAAAGAAGGCCCAGGAATGCCCCTGACGCATTGCTCTCTAAAAGTATAAAACTTTTTAACTTCGTCCAAATCTGACGGCAACCACCCTTTTTCTTCAATGTGCAATATAGCCTTGCCATTTGTGATGCTACTCAACGAACGCTTCAAACCTTGAAAATATCTGTCATTGACAGAATAGAAGAAAGCGATTGTAAGCAGATAATCAAATGTAAAATCACAAAATTTATAAAGAACTTTAACCTTATTATAAAGATTCCTCCTGTCGGCCACATATACTTCATTTCACAATTCTGACATTACTTCATAATCTCCCGCCTTGTCCATGGCAGTGTCTTCTGTTGTCCCCTGCGCCAGTCTTATGCTTCAGCCTCTGCTTCAGTTTATTGTACGCCCTGGAGACAATTTTAAGCCCCTTATTATTAAATAACTACGTCAGATAGTTTTCCAGTATGGCATTATTGTACAACCGGAGAAATTTTCTTGCTTTGTTGGTTTCTGCGACCTACCGCAGCATCAGTCCTGCTTATCAAACCCACGTCGAAACCACTTTCTACCTCTATTTCCCTGTGTTCTCATTTCTTCATCCTTGTTCTTTGGACACAGCGGGATGGATTTAGTCCCATGCACAGCCTATTTTACGAATGTTATTTTATGTTTGTGAGAGTTGCGTGAGGTGTTACCAGTTACTGCACCTGTGAACGTGGGTTTCCTAAAACTTCTAATCTCATGCATGTTATTCGTATTCTCGAAACTCGTATGAAGATAATTTAAAAATCTCCCTTAGGTAATTTAAAAATCCACCTTGGTCATGCACTACTGGTACATGCAAAGGTTGGTACTTCGATGTCAGTAGCTATTTATTTACAAAAAACTTTTCACTCTGGGCAGTCACAGCTGTGGAAATACATCTGTTAAACGATCCCCTTTTTTTTCTTTTTTTTTTCAGAAAGAACGGTTTCTCAACTTATGGCATGTGCCATACGTGTCCGAGCATTGTCCTACAAAAGATTTGTGTCGCCACTTCTTTCTCTAAGCTGGTCGCAGGCTGTTTTACAAAAACGATAGCTCAGAGAAAGAAGCGGCAACACTTTTTGCGACATTCTTTCGTCATTATACAGGAGAATGTTCGGGCGCATCTGGTGCAGTTTGTAACTGATTTGTTCGATTGATAGGCCTAGGAAATGCTTTAATATCCAACGCATGGCCGAGATTTAGGCTCTTGCGACGTCATCTAGATTACTGAAGGGAGCACTTCATGGAATTCACTTCAGAACTGTTACAGAGGTTCGTTGGGAAGTATACCGCTCTACTCGACCAACACAACAAGCGTTGCTAAGATAGTCCTACGACATGTACATCTCTGGCAGCAGGCTGTACAAAGTGCTAGTGACCACTCTGGAGGAAAGTAAAACTTTGAAGCACGTATCTATCCCGTACACGTTACTAATAAATAGTTGCCACTATTAAAACTCCAGTCCTCGTGTATCACACATTTTACATCTAGTGCGTAACAATCTCAATTTTGAAATGTAACTTTGTTTCCAGACGATGTACTCATTTTGAGTAGTAGCCCAGTGGCAACCTTGTTAAAAGCCTAACATGAATATTTTAATTGTTCCATCACAATTCCCCAAGCACAGCATCACCTGCTATATGCCTTACAGCGGAATACCTTTAGCAATGCCTGTTGTGTTGATCGAGTGCAGCGGTATATTGCCCGACGAACCTCTGTAACAGTTCTGAACTGAATACACAGGACACTATAGGAAAACCGAGCGAGGTCGCGCAGCGGTTAGCGCACTGAACTCGCATTCGGGAGGATGATGGCTCAATTCTGCGTCCGGCCAGCCTCATTTAGGTTTTCCATGATTTCCCTAAATCGCTCCATGCAAATGCTGGGATGTTTCCCTTGAAAGGGCACGGCCGATTATCTTCCCCGTCCTTCCCTAATCCGATGACCACGCAGTTCGGTCTTTTCCCCCAAACAACCCAACCCAACCCAACCCACACTATCACAAAATCCTTAGTAAATGGAGAAAGACTTTGACTCAATTTCTACTTCATTTACTGGGTGACAGCCCTATTTAAATATGAATAATAGATAATAATGCCCGTAACATAGATAAAAATACCGATAGTGTCCATTTCTAAGATTATTGGTGAACATGTTGACGACGGCAGACTGTATAAATATTCAAGGGAAATTGTAATAACCGGTATGAAACGGAACGTTCGCGAAATAGCAGTTCTAGGGAAGTACTCGAGGACAGGATAATGTAAATTACAAAAAAATGGTTCAAATGGCTCTGAGCACTATGGGACTCAACTGCTGTGGTCATCAGTCCCCTAGAACTTAGAACTACTTAAACCTAACTAACCTAAGGACATCACGCACATCCATGCCCGAGGCAGGATTCGAACCTGCGACCGTAGCAGTCGCACGGTTCCGGACTGCGCGCCTAGAACCGCGAGACCACCGCGGCCGGCTTGTAAATTACAGCACGCACAGAGACGTTCAAACTCTCGTTCTACCTGCGCTCCAGACGTGAATAGAACGGGAAGGAACTATAACGACAGTATACTGGGAAGTAGACTCTGTCATTCCGTCCACATAGATTCACAGGGAGCGGTGTAAATGTAGATACTGCAAAACATAGTTCAGCATTCACAACAATGAAACAGAAAAAAGCATCATTATATTTCGCGTAAATCTAATTTCATATACAGGGTGTAACGGATATAAGTTGACCTACTTTTATATGTGGTACCTTAATATGCACACTACGTCAGTGGTTTGGCTGATTTTTCTCTACATCGAACAGTCTTTTAACAAACACCTCACATACTTACGACCGGATGTTTTCTGAACAGTGAATTATGCCTCTCAATATAGACTCACAGTTTTGCGTCCACGCATGCACATTTCAACTTTTGACATACTGCCCAGGGAAAATAAGCATTAATGGCTTGCTCTTGCCACATGTACTTGGAGGTACTAACAGACCTAAAACTGTATGACTTCTAATGGCTATAATTATTTGTCTGCAGGTGACGTAAATACTGAGGTAATGTTTTTCAGTACACCGCCATCAGTCACCAGCAGAAATATGTACACTTATACCAGTTGCACTCGGCGTAAATGTCCGCTGTTGTATGACGAAAGCGGTCTGGAATGAACAGATAAATAAACAAGAAAGGCACCCAAAGGATGTAGTGTAGGGCTGTTACTGTTCATCATAGAAACAAATATCTGGAATATGACTTTGGTAGCTTCGAGTTTATTTGCCACTGTGGAAAGTCGCAACGCCAGAAAACGAAATGCAGAAAATCCTGAATAGGATGAACTCTTGGCGCAGGTTTAAAAATGTCGCAAACGTTTGTGAAATCTTATAGGACTTAACTGCTAAGGTCATCAGTCCCTAAGCTTACACACTACTTAACCTAGATTATCCTAAGGACAAACACACACGTCCATGCCCGAGGGAGGACTCAAACCTCCGCCGGGACCAGCCGCGCAGTCCATGACTGCAGCGCCTTAGGCCGCTCGGCGCGCAGGTGTAAAAATGACTCTAAGCGCTATGGGACTTAACATCAGAGGTCATCAGTCCCCTAGGTGCAGGGAAGGGTATGATAATGTAAATAAACGTAATGCAATATGTGTGTAAACAAGTGGGCAGACTTATCCTTCTTCAGTTACAGCACCAAACCGCTGGCGATAAATCACTGGAAGCAGTAACAACGTGGTATAACTACCTGGAATAGCTAAAGCGCAACGACAGTACAAATCTAGTTGAAGGAAGAATAGATTCCAGTTTGAGATGCATTGCAATCATGACAAGGAAAAGTAACTCATTAACTAAAGAAGTGGATTACAAAATCCTCTTTGGAAAGTTTCTTCAGTATTGCTCGTCACTTTGGAACCCCTTTACGCATTAATAGAGAAGACAGTAACCAAAAAATCCACGAGTGGGGAAGCAAAGTATTACATCGTCACACATATCTGTCGCGAAATGACCACAATCGAAGAATCTCAGAAATTGGAGCGTATCTCGGAAGCTTTTCGAAAACCATACTTCCCGCATTTTATTAGTGGAAAGAAACGGTACAGGAGCAAACGATAGTACTACCTGAAATACGATACACTATCATGTTGAGACTTGCGGAGAATTCGGGATGGAGACCAGGGGACTTCCCAGTTAGAAGGTGTAGGGCCGGGCGGCGCGGCTGGGAAGCGCCCTGCGACGCGGGCAGCGGTATTTCAGGCGTACAAGTGTCCGCTCGGCTCCTCCGCTAGCGGCCCCCGCGGGCGGCGTCCACTAAATTTAGCGCCGTCTGCAGGCTGCAGCCAGCGCGCCGCCCAGTGAAACATTCATGCGTGCACGCGAGAGATATTCCGGGCCAGTTTACACGAGGGCGCTCTGGCTCCTGGGAAGCCTGAGCCTCTTCAGTACCAACGTTCCTTCGAGGACACTTACACCCTCTTCAAATATATTCTTAATATCAGTACATAGTGAATGGCACAGTATCTTTCTTGCCAAGTTCTATGCTCTAGGTGAGTTTATGGTCTTTTCAATTACCAGAAACAATACTTTAGTCTGTACATCGAGCTTTCATAACGTCGTGCGTAATCATATTCGTTGCCAGCGCCTGAGACAATGCACTCTTGGTGACGTAAGGCGGAAGATACAAATTACGTGACTTTCTGCTAGACAGATTTGATCAAAAACAATTATTGTCAGATCCACATTAATTATTTCCACTTCTACACATGTAATTTTGGTCTAAATTAGGGTCGTTAGACATATGAGACAGGGTTAAAATTCTCACTACACCAAAGTAAATAGTTGTACCATAGAACGAGCGTGTAGGAAGCATCAGGCTGAGGGCTGTCCAGTCGTGGACTCGATGTAACAACTAATTTATTAAAAATAAAATCTTCTCGGCAACAGAACAATAACACTTACATAGAACTTAATTTTGAGTCCAATACATTTCTTGAATATAGGGCTCAGAGACTATACATGTAACAGCAAAAGTTTTCTAAATTACGTAAGTCCGCCTGAACAGGATATGGAAGCCCAAGGGTACCGACCGGCCACCGTGTCATCCTCACCGC
Organism: Schistocerca gregaria; assembly: GCF_023897955.1. NCBI lineage: Eukaryota > Metazoa > Arthropoda > Insecta > Orthoptera > Acrididae > Schistocerca > Schistocerca gregaria. Next base: position 435,715,313 of record NC_064924.1, read on the forward strand.
ACAGGTGTTACTGGATGTGGATATGGATGCGCGTGCGGTCAGCACACCGCTCTCCCTGCCGTTTTGTCGGTTTACGAGACTGGAGCCACTAGTTCTCAGTCAAGTAGCCCCTCAATTTGCCTCACCAGGGCTGAGTGCACCCAGCTTGCCAAAAGCGCTCGGCAGACCGAATGTTCACACATCCAAGTTCTAGCCCAGCCCGACAGCACTTAACTTCGGTAATCTAAGGGGAACCGGTGTTACCACTGCGACAAGGCCATTGGCTAAAGTTTCCTAGGGAGATAAAATTTCTGAGAATATATTTGTTCCTGGGTAGACGCTAAATAGAATTTTTTTATTTATTTCTGGTAGTCAATGAAATAGAATTAAAATCACTCATGCTCCAGCAGAGAGAATCTCGCAGCAACAATAATAATTACTATATATGACCTTTGGTCACAGACAGTAAAAGACAATAAATATAGCATCAGTAAATAATCACAGAATTCTAAGGAAAAATTAGCTCTCAAAATTAAGGTCACAGGACGCTGCTAAACATTGGTCTACGAGTACTCCCATGTGTAACTAGTCACAACCTATCTCATAGGACTACCTACACATATATTCCACTACATTCTTCTCTACAGTAAAATATATAATTGAATCATTCTCATAAAGCAAACTAACAAGTTAACATCTTTTGTGCAAATAGCAGAAACGAAATCAGTCACGGTCATAGCGTAATAGAAGCAATTTTATCTTATTTACAGTAAAACATAAAAATCAGTCACGCTCCTGGCCCGACTTGCCATCACACAACAATCATAACATGTTACACTGTAACCACTGACTACCTTCATGTATTATTACTTATTATATGAATTCGTGACGTTTCTTCTTTTGGACATGTCCGAAAGAACACACCACGCATTCATATAATCTATCCACCTAGATGGGCAGTAGATCCACCGTCTTCAGCCGCGCGGGGCAGCCGCGCGGTCTAGGGGCGCGTTGACACGGTCCGCGCGGCTCCCCCCGTCGGCGGTTCGAGTCCTCCTTCGGGCATGGGTGTGTGTGTTGACCTTATCGTAAGTTAGTTTAAGTTAGATTAAGTAGTGCGTAAGCGTAGCGCCCGAAGACCTCAGTAGTTTGGTCCCAGAAGACCTTACCACAAGTTTCCAAAGTTTTCCACCGTCACAAATGCGTCCGACCTTCAGTGGGAATCTCAGAGTACCGAACATGGAGGAAATGGACAGGAACTGATCACAGGTGGCGCTCGGTGGGACTGTGGACCGGTCTTGAGGCGTGCCGAGATACTCCACGCAGATGCGATAACACTGTGTCTCGGATATGGTTAACGCACCTGCTGGTTAGCAGCAGGTGCCGGGTTCTAATCCCACTCTGGTACACATTTTCACTTGCCGCCTCCTACTAGGCGTGATGTCCCGATGAAAAGCACATCAGTAATTTGTCTCCTTTCCTTTCTCCCCCCTCCACCTTCAATTTTTATGTAGCATTACTTCTTAGCTAAGACAATCAATGCACCGCTTGTGCTCTGCGGTGTACACTATACAGGATGACTTAACCATCATGATGCAGTTGTCGGCTATTACAGTACATAGCTAGTGCTCCTCTTAAAGTGCAGAAGCCCCTTTCTCTGCCTCCACTACAATCGCCTTCCTGTGGCTCAGGAAAAGACACCAACAGTTCCGCCAAGCTGTTTGTGGCCACTCCCTGTGCCGACCGTTAGCAATGTCCCTTAGACAGCTTATTGGCATACCAGCTTTGAGACGCCTTCCCATTCTTAGCTATGCACCATCTCACTTCACCTTTTTATCCCTGTTCTACTACATCTCGGTCCCAGAAGTTCAAAATGTTCAAATGTGTGTGAATTCTAAGGGACCAAACTGCTGAGGTCATCGGTCCCTAGACTTTCACATTAATTCAACTAACTTCAACGAACTCATCCAGGCAACACGACAGGCACACCCACTCCTGAGGGAGAACTAGAATATACGGCTGGAGGGAAGGCGCAATCCGTGACGTGACATGACTCCCCTTCGCGCCCCAGTAGTTCAAAGATGGTTCCAATGGCTCTAAGCACTATGGGACTTAACATCTGAGGTCATCAGTCCCCTACACTTAGAACTAATTAAACCTAACTAATCTAAGAACATCGCACACATCCATGCCCGAGGCAGGATTCGAGCCTGCGACAGTAGCAACAGCTCAATTCCGGACTGAAGCCCCAGTAGTGCTTGGTGGCATTCACGTGTGCTTGCGGACCGCCGTCTCGTAGCACCAGCGCGACACGCTGCCGAGTGTGGCTGTCTGGCTGCGTCAAGGCAAACGCGCCGCTCAGCACGACACGTAATTTATACAATGTAAAGATACAACAATCAGCAGAAGGTTTCCAAGATCGGATGTGTATCGTTAACAGTTTATACATCGCGTCCAAATGGTACATAACAACTCCTCACAGAAATCTGTACGACAGCAAAGCAAGAATACAGAGAAAGTCAGTCAGGAAAAAGTAGCTCTAAAACACCTCATTCATCTAATTTTTTGGCTTCAATGAAAATTTTACCAAATCTGTTTCTCTAATTAAACGTCACAGACAAGTTGGCTACTTAGTTCCAAAAACTGAGGTCTCTGATTGCAATGCGTGCAGATAGCCAGTAAACAACAACACTGAAATAGGAATGCCGGCCGTGGTGGCCGAGCAGTTCTAGGCGTTTGTAACCGCGTGACCACTAGGGTCGCAGGTTCAAATCCTGCCTCGGGCATGGGTGTATGTGATGTCCTTAGGTTAGTTAGGTGTAAGTAGTTCTAAGTTCTAGGGGACTGATGACCTCAAAAGTTAAGTCTGCTCAGAGCCATTTGAACCACTCTTGACTTTATCAGAAATCCATGGACTTTTACGGCAGTGTAATTTCACGTTATCACTATTCTCTGTACTGAAAGAAATAACTTGGCTGATTACGAAGTGTCACCTTATTCAGACTGTTGAGATATAGGAAAACACGACCTCCGCCCAACAACGCACATGGCGTCTACACACCACATGGGCTGCTGGACAAGTGCACGAAATTATTTAACATTTAGGCATTTCAGTCAGTCATAATATATGCATTTTGATTGCCCATTTCCTGTTCCGACTTATACTCCTTCTGCCTGGTGCTGATTTCTGCGAGAACTTTCAGGAGGTTTCTGCGGCCATTTGACCTATAGCCGACATGTTGTACCCACGCTACTACACTTTTAGGGGACTCGGGGAGAGACCTCCCCATTATCTCCAGGCTGGAGAGAAATCTTTCCCTGCCGTACACAATAACCACAGAAATGAACACACAGTCGCGGTCAGAAATGATATATTGAAAAATTAATATGATAGTCCGTTGACCTAACAATTCCTCTATTTTTCTTTTCATTTTCTTTCACACTAGAACAAGACGGATATGCCGAAACATGTTATTAGTAAATGTTATCTAAGCAATCTGGAAAGGAAACACTTATTGATGTTGACTCATATTTGGAATTCTCTCCATTCATTATTTATTTACACTCCTGGAAATTGAAATAAGAACACCGTGAATTCATTGTCCCAGGAACTTTATTGACACATTCCTGGGGTCAGATACATCACATGATCACACTGACAGAACCACAGGCACATAGACACAGGCAACAGAGCATGCACAATGTCGGCACTAGTACAGTGTATATCCACCTTTCGCAGCAAAGCAGACTGCTATTCTCCCATGGAGACGATCGTAGAGATGCTGGATGTAGTCCTGTGGAACGGCTTGCCATGCCATTTCCACCTGGCGCCTCAGTTGGACCAGCGTTCGTGCTGGACGTGCAGACCGCGTGAGACGACGCTTCATCCAGTCCCAAACATGCTCAATGGGGGACAGATCCGGAGATCTTGCTGGCCAGGGTAGTTGACTTACACCTTCTAGAGCACGTTGGGTGGCACGGGATACATGCGGACGTGCATTGTCCTGTTGGAACAGCAAGTTCCCTTGCCGGTCTAGGAATGGTAGAACGATGGGTTCGATGACGGTTTGGATGTACCGTGCACTATTCAGTGTCCCCTCGACGATCACCAGAGGTGTACGGCCAGTGTAAGAGATCGCTCCCCACACCATGATGCCGGGTTTGGCCCTGTGTGCCTCGGTCGTATGCAGTCCTGATTGTGGCGCTCACCTGCATGGCGCCAAACACGCATACGACCATCATTGGCACCAAGGCAGAAGCGACTCTCATCGCTGAAGACGACACGTCTCCATTCGACCCTCCAATCACGCCTGTCGCGACACCACTGGAGGCGGGCTGCACGATGTTGGGGCGTGAGCGGAAGACGGCCTAACGGTGTGCGGGACCGTAGCCCAGCTTCATGGAGACGGTTGCGAATGGTCCTCGCCGATACCCCAGGAGCAACAGTGTCCCTAATTTGCTGGGAAGTGGCGGTGCGGTCCCCTACGGCACTGCGTAGGATCCTACGGTCTTGGCGTGCATCCGTGCGTCGCTGCGGTCCGGTCCCAGGTCGACGGGCACGTGCACCTTCCGCGGACCACTGTCGACAACATCGATGTACTGTGGAGACCTCACGCCCCACGTGTTGAGCAATTCGGCGGTACGTCCACCCGGCCTCCCGCATGCCCACTATACGCCCTCGCTCAAAGTCCGTCAACTGCACATACGGTTCACGTCCACGCTGTCGTGGCATGCTACCAGTGTTAAAGACTGCGATGGAGCTCCGTATGCCACGGCAAACTGGCTGACACTGACGGCGGCGGTGCACAAATGCTGCGCAGCTAGCGCCATTCGACGGCCAACACCGTGGTACCTGGTGTGCCCGCTGTGCCGTGCGTGTGATCATTGCTTGTACAGCCCTCTCGCAGTGTCCGGAGCAAGTATGGTGGGTCTGACACACCGGTGTCAATGTGTTCTTTTTTCCATTTCCAGGAGTGTATTTTCCATCTCATTTGCACTGGCCATTAGGTTTTCATTACCGAAGTATTACCTGAGTGGTTCTGAGGTGATTAACGCAAACATTCGTCCTTTCGAGCGACAAGTAGCTGTATAGCCAAATGAAAACAGAACGACCGAATACCGCAACACGTGATACGAACATGTACAAAGAATGGACAACAAAGGACTTCCTTAGCTTGCAAACCGGCAAAAAGAAGAAATGTTGTAAGACTTAAGTAGATATGATCAATTTGTGAAGTCGGTACAGGATTAATGCCTAACGCATGAAGTGTAGAAAATTTCTCGGCTTAGAACATTTTCAGCCTTAATGTAAGTCTCTACTTCACACTAAGTTACTTGCCTCGTTTATAAACAGGATTTGCAGCTGTCAGCTGGCATAAACAGTCGTTACCTAATTCGCTAAGAGACAAGAAAATTGAAATAGTTGGTAACCCTCGTAACACTAGTCAGTTCGGAGACTAGTCCCAAAAGATCACAAGTATATATGCTGCTCTCTCTTTAAACTTATCAAAGCAATCCAATAGTAGGAAGATTAACGACATCCCTTCATGGTGTGCCCCAGCTGTCGTATTTCAGAGCCTCCTTCAAAATTCTCGCTGAAGTTACCGCTAGTGTCATAGTCGACCTGTCCCATCAGTATAAATGCATTTAAAATCCCTCTGAATGGTTCGAATGGCTCGGAGCACTATGGGGCTTAATTTCTGAGGTCATCACTCCCCTAGAACGTAGAACTACTTAAACCTAACTAACCTAACGGCATCACACACACCCATGCCCGAGGCAGGATTTGAACCTGCGAACGTAGCGGTCGCGCGGTCACAGACTGTAGCGCCTAGAACCGGTCGGCCACTCCGGCGGGCAGAATCGCTCTCCAGATTGAGAAATTACTCTTCCGATAACTTGTCACTGCCAACTATGCAAAATGTATGCTAAATGTTGACCATCTGAAGAGGTAACTGAGCATTCGGCCTAGTTTCTTTATGAGAAATTTCGGTGTTTTTATCAGTGACTACTGCGTAGCTGTGTAATCCCCAGGTGATATATGCAAACACGTACTCGTTACACATGCTCTGAATAACGAGCCGGCCCCGGTGTTAATTGGGTGCCGGCCTTCCTCGCCAGCCCCCCAGCTGCCTGGCCAGCCGACGCTGTCGCTGCCGCCTCCACGGGAAGCCCGCCTCCGCCACGTTAGCCGCCGGCTCGGGTTCCGCCTTCCCCCGGGCGCCAGAGGCAGGAACCACGCAGCGGCAGCGCGTGCGTTGCGCACACGCATCAGATGCCGTCACGCATGCGGCCCCGCCGTGCCGCCACTGCTGCTGCCGCAGGCCATACATGTTCCCAAAAGGCTGTGAGCGCTTCTTTACAAACGACCGCCACGGTCCGTCGACGTTTGCTGTGCTTTCCCAATTACGCATTCAGACTCGGTACCTCTCTTGCTTATTCAATCACTTAAATCTATTTGTTTCATCTATTATGCAAAGGAGAGAAGGAAATACATAAATTTCAGCCAAAACCTTGCCGAAATTTTCAGTGTTTTTCCGTATGTTCGGCACTGCTGACCTTCGTTGAAAATAGCTACTCATATGAAACGTAAAATTTCACTGTCGGAAATGTGACAATTAATAAAATGTGCCTGGCTGTTATGACTTGGTCGAATGGACTTCATCATAGGACCCAACGGTTCGTCTCCACCTGCGGAGGACATTTTCAAGTGAGATCGTAGCGATTTTGAATGTCAGATTCATACCCTGGTCACTAATCATGGGGAGGTGTACTTAGGCACTATAAAAAGAACGGTCAAAAAACGAATAGAAGAGCACAAGGGCAGCTGCAGAAGAGGAAAGATTGACAGATCAGCAGTTGCGAAACACGATTCGCAGCCTGGAGATCACCACATTCCTTTTGATAGGACACAAGTACTGGCAGCCTCAAGCGGATACCATGAGCGGTTATACAGAGACCATAGAGACTGTAAAACACCCCACGAGTTTCAGCAGGAAGGAGGAGGGCGTGAAATTGAATGACGTCTGAATTCCAGCGCTGAAGACCATGTGTACCTGCCTTCCACCATGGGGTGACAGCAACAGCGGAAGATGGCTGTCGACAATGGACAATTGCGCTCGCAGATTCAAAGCATGTGACGTCACGCCACTGCGCGGAAGCATGCGTAAGAGGAATTTTGTAGCGAGCCAGGGTGTGATTCTGACATCCAAAATAGCTACGATCCTTCTTGAAAATGTCTTCCGCAGATGGGGACAACACCTTGGGTTTTAAACTGAAATCCATTCGACCACAGCACAATAGCTCAGAAAATTTTATTAATTGTAGTAGCCATTAATGTCCCACTGCTAGACGAATGGCAGTCCTGATAAAAAGTACAGCATTATCATGTAACGTCTGGACGAATTTTCTGCAGATGGAAGTTTAAACGAGGTATATTCCGAAAGCAAGATTTTTCATGGTTTTCAGGCTGAAGCTTTATTTCTAAGAACAAATGTTCCATTACATCATAAACTATACACCTGGCACTATTATTTGACATTCTCGCCACTGACATTGAGAGATGTGTCACAGTGTGCATTCATTTTGACGAAACCATTATGCAAGCAATTGGTGCCCTTTGACGCAAGGAACTGCCGCACAACCTGCTCCATTTTAAGAATGGTTTGAGGTGACGTACCAGGAGTGCAGATTTCAGTGCAGGGAGTACGTGAATGTCCGACTGATGGAAGATCCTGGCTGTAGGGAGGATGATTCAGTCTCTCCCATACGAAGTGAAGAATATGATCCTGTGAGAGCCTTGCTGTGTGTGTGTGGTTTTGCGTTGCCGTCCAAGAGCACCTCACCTTCACTCATGAACCCTGGTCTCTCTCGTTGCTTGCCGGACGTGGGTATTGTTAGGATGTCGCAGTAGCCTGCCACATTGACGGTCCCTAGCTGGTAGAAATCGGAGTAAACCTGATCTCAGTTAGCTACACCAATTACAAATTTTTTAAAAAAGATGATAAGTATTAGTACGTTTCCGAACTTGTGGTGTTAGAGAACATAAAGCCAATAACGAAGGAAAAAATGAAAGCAGCAAAAATCTATAAAATAAATAAAAAGCATTCACTCACACACACACACACACACACACACACACCAGGACGCATTACACCACAAGCAAATTAAAAATACTCTTTTCCTTCAGTATCTGTCAAGCTTATGGCAGGTTTCTCTGTACAAAATGGCAACAGCTGGAACTGGTAATCCCAACAGCTCTGCGTTCCCACTCGCAGTTAGCTGAGATCGGGCTCAAAATACGTGAGTTCTGCGTTCGTCCTCATCTCCAGATGCCGCCCCCTACCATTTAGATGAGGGAAGGCAAAGAATCGAAATAAATAAAATTATAAAAAAGACACAGTTATTGAAAATCACCGATTTAAAGACATCAAAAATAAGTATCAGATTTCTGTATCCTTATCGCGAATCTCTCGCCCAGCGCAAAGTCCCAAGCGATTGGAAACAAGCACAGATGTCTCTTGTATACAAGAAGAGCAAAAGAACGGACCCGAAAAATTAGAGACCAATGTCCCTAGCATTGGTTTGCTGCAGGATCCTTGAACATATTCATCAGAGAAAAGGCTATCGTCATGCGTTCCCCAGGGAACTGTAATAGGACTGTTATTATTCTCGGTATACATATATGATCTGGCGGACAGGAAGGGCTGATGATGCTATGATGCTATGGAGTACGATAGGATGTCGAAACTGAGTGGCTGTAGGAGGGTACAAGATGGCTTCGACCATACTTCTAGTCACATCAAATGAATTCGCAATTGAGAATAAGGACTACAATCAGCTGTAGAATGGAATAATGACAACGAGAAATCTTTTCCGGACCAGGACTCGAACCCAGATTACTCGCCTATGGGAAGCGGTCGCCTTACTATCTGGCTATTCGTGCACGATTCAAACACCCACATGTCGTCAACCATGCTTCTACGGTCTGTACTCGTACATCCATTATGTATATTCCCGTACAGGTCAAACGTTTTATACCGAGCGAGGTGGCGCAGTGGTTAGCACACTGGACTCGCATTCCTGAGGACGACGGTTCAATCCCGTCTCCGGCCATCCTGATTTAGGTTTTCCGTGATTTCCCTAAATCTTTTCTAGGCAAATGCCGGGATGGTTCCTTTGAAAGGGCACGGCGGATTTCCTTCCCAATCCTTCCCTAACCCGAGCTTGCGCTCCGTCTCTAATGACCTCGTTGTCGACGGGATGTTAAACACTAACCACCACCACAGACGTTGTACTCGAAACTCGTTTGCTCGGTAACGGCAGATAAGGAAACTTTGTATCGTGATCAGAATAACACAGCACACCAATGTCGTATAAATGTCTAGTCTGTGTGATGTTTGTCAGCTAGCTCAAAATGTAGAAAGATATGAGTTAATGAGAATGAGTCGGAAAAGCAAACACGTAATGTTCGAATACAGCATTAGTAGTGTTCCGCCTGAGACAGTCACGTCGTTTAAATATCTCGGTGTAACGTTGTAAAGCGATATGAAATGGATTGAGCATGTGAGGATTGTGGTATAGTAGGTGAACGGTCGGCTTTGGTTTATTGGGAGAATTCCAGAAAAGTGTGGCTCATCTGCAAAGGAGATAGGACGCTAGTGAGACCTATTCTTCAGTACTGTTCGAGTCTTTGGGATCCGTATGAATTAAGATTAAAGGAAGATATAGAAGTATTTCATAGGCGGGCTGCTAGATTTGTTACTGATAGGTTCGAACAACACGCAAGTGTTACGCCATGCTTCAGGAACTCAAACTGGAATCCGTGGGGGGATGAAGACGTTCTTCTAGAGGAACGCTATTGAGATGATTCAGAGAACCGAAATTTCAAACTGACTGCAGAAGGATACTACTGACTCCAATATACAATTCAGGTAAGGACCACAAAGACAAGGTACGGAGGAATACAGACAGTCGTTTTCCACTCGTTCTATTTGCGAGTGCGAAGAAAATGAATTGATTAGCTGTGGTGCTGGATACACTTCGCCACGCGCCGTACGGTGGAATATTTATTTTGATGTAGATGTACATGAACTATTGAGAACTGTCAAAGTTGCAACATTAATTTTCTTTCTTACTTGGATATTAGTTTCGAGGGAAAGTTCATTATCAAATCATCCACTAAGCTACGAAGTAACATCCATTACAACAGTCGTTTGACTATTCATTCCAATTAAACACATCTCGTAAATTAGTGCAGTGCTGAACTTCATGCACTCGTATAGGTGAATGAAGCTCAGTTCAGACATTCTCTAATTCTCAATATGTGCCTGACTGGAATGAACAGTCTTGTGTCTGTCGTAATGGATGATTTGATAATGAACTTAGGATCGAAACTAGTCCTCAAGTAATAAAGCTAGTTAAAATACTAACTTTGATGGTTCTATGCAGTTTATCGCATAATTTGGTAAAGTCCACGTTCTAGCTCGTCACAAAGATGTTCTGTCTTCCTCAGGTCGGTGCTCTGGGCAGGTCAGCCCATTTCGGGAATCTTATAGTCTACAAACAATTTACTCACAGATGCTGCTATAAGTCACGGTGCATTGTGATGGTGATACAAACAGCAGTCGTGTCCGAACTGTTCCTCCACTGTGCGCAGTACAGAATACAGTACAATGTGTGCTTATCCTTCCGCATTTCGTGTTTCGTGCGCAGTGAGGAGACCACACCCTTACCACAAAATCAGTTCCATCCCGTAACACCGTCTCCTCTGTACTTTTCTGTTGGCACTACTCATAACGGCGAGTAAAGTTTTTCGTGCATCTGCCAGACTCAAACCCTTTCATCCGATTGCCACACAGTGCTGCGTGATTCATCACCCCAAATCTCTCTTTTCCAGCCGTCCTCTGTCCATTGGCGTTGCTCTTTACACTACGTGAGGCGTCGCTGAGGGAAGAAGGGTGTGGCTTTTGAAGGTCTGCTCGTCCATATGCCCTCTTTCTTTTAATTCCCCACGCACAGTCACTGTGCCAGCTGGATTGCCAGCAACACTTTGAAACTCACGAGTGATTCTTTCTGCTGATTTCATGCAACTTTTCTACAACTACCCTCCTCCGTGCTCGACGGTCCCCGTCCGTCAGTAGAGTTTACACGAGTTCTGCCTGGTGTTTGTTTAGCAGTGTTTCTTCGTGCTTCCAATAATTCCCACAAGGAAAACATACTCTCTTATAGATTAATAAACACATGGTTAAATGGCTCTGAGCGCTATGGGACTTAACATCTGAGGTCATCAATCCCATAGAACTTTTTTTTTTGTCATCAGTCTACTGACTGGTTTGATGCGGACCGCCACGAACTCCTTTCCTGAGCTAACCTCTTCATCTCAGAGTAGCACTTGCAACCTACGTCCTCAATTATTTGCTTGACGTATTCCAATCTCTGTCTTCCTCTACAGTTTTTGCCCTCTGCAGCTCCCTCTAGTACCATGGAACTCATTCCCTTATGTCTTAGCAGATGTCCTATCATCCTGTCCCTTCTCCTTATCAGTGTTTTCCACATATTCCTTTCCTCTCCGATTCTGCGTAGAACCTCCTCATTCCTTACCTTTTCAGTCCACCTAATTTTCAACATTCGTCTATAGCACCACATCTCAAATTCTTCGACTCTCTTCTGTTCCGGTTTTCCCACAGTCCATGTTTCACTACCTTATAATGCTGTACTCCGGACGTACATCCTCAGAAATTTCTTCCTCAAATTAAGGCCGGTATTTCATATTAGTGGACTTCTCTTGGCCAGAAACACCTTTTTTGCCATAGCGAGTCTGCTTTTGATGTCCTCCATGCTCCGTCCGTCATTGGTTATTTTACTGCCTAGGTAGCAGACTTCCTTAACTTCATTGACTTCGTGACCATCAATCCTGATGTTAAGTTTCTCGCTGTCCTCATTTCTACTACTTCTCATTACCTTCGTCTTTTTCCGATTTACTCTCAAACCATACTGTGTACTCATTAGACTGTTCATTCCGTTCAGCAGATCATTTAATTCTTCTTCACTTTCACTCAGGATAACAATGTCATCAGCGAATCGTATCATTGATATTCTTTCACCTTGTATTTTAATTCCATTCCTGAACCTTTCTTTTATTTCCATCATTGCTTCCTCGGTGTACAGATTGAAGAGTAGGGGCGAAAGGCTTCAGCCTGGTCTTACTCCTTTCTTAATACGACCACTTCGTTGTTGATCGTCCACTCTTATTATGCCCTCTTGGCTGTTGTACATATTGTATATGACCCGTCTCTCCCTATAGCTTACCCCTACTTTTCTCAGAATCTTGAACAGCTTGCACCATTTTATATTGTCGAACGCTTTTTCCAGGTGAACAAATCCTATGAACGTGTCTTGATTTTTCTTTAGCCTTGCTGCCATTATTAGCCGTAACGTCAGAATTGCCTCTCTCGTGCCTTTACTTTTCCTAAAGCCAAACTGATCGTCACCTAGCGCATTCTCAATTTTTTTTTCATTCTTCTGTATATTATTCTTGTAAGCAGCTTCGATGCATGAGCTGTTAAGCTGATTGTGCGAAAATTCTCGCACTTGTCAGCTCTTGCCGCCTTCGGAATTTTGTGGATGATGCTTTTCCGAAAGTCAGATGGTATGTCGCCAGACCCATTTATTCTAGACACCAACGTGAATAGTCGTTTTGTTGCCACTTCCCCTAATGATTTTAGAAATTCTTATGGAATGTTATCTATCCCTTCTGCCTTATTTGACCGTAAGTCCTCCAAAGCTCTTTTAAATTCCGATTCTAATACTGGATCCCCTATCTCTTCTAAATCGACTTCTGTTTCTTCTTCTATCACATCAGACAAATCTTCACCCTCATAGAGGCTTTCAATGTATTCTTTCCAACTATCTGCTCTCTCCTCTGCATTTAACAGCGGAATTCCCATTGCACTCTTAATGTTACCACCGTTGCTTTTAATGTCACCAAAGGTTGTTTTGACTTTCCTGTATGCTGAGTCTGTCCTTCCGACAATCATATCTTTTTCGATGTTTTCACATTTTTCCTGCTACCATTTTGTCTTAGCTTCCCTGCACTTCCTTTTATTTCATTCCTCAGCGACTTGTATTTCTGTATTCCTGATTTTCCCGGAACATGGTTGTACTTCCTCCTTTCATCAATCAACTGAAGTATTTCTTCTGTTACCCATGGTTTCTTCGCAGCTACCTTCTTTGTTCCTATGTTTTCCTTCCCAACTTCTGTGATGACCTTTTTGGAGACGTCCATACCTCTTCAACTGTGTTGCCTACTGCGCTATTCCTTATTGCTGTATCTATAGCGTTAGAGAACTTCAAACGTATCTCGTCATTCCTTAGGACTTCCGTATCCCACTCCTTAGTGTATTGATTCTTCCTGACTAATATCTTGAACTTCAGCCTACTCTTCATCACTGCTATATTGTGATTTGAGTCTATATCTGCTCCTGGGTACGCCTTACAATCGAGTATCTGATTTCGGAATCTCTGTCTGACCATGATGTAATCTAATTGAAATCTTCCCCTGTCTCCCGGCCTTTTCCAAGTATACCTCCTCCTCTTGTGATTCTTGAACAGGGTATTCGCTATTACTAGCTGAAACTTGTTGCACAACTCAATTAGTCTTTCTCCTCTTTCATTCCTTGTCCCAAGCCCATATTCTCCTGTATCCTTTTCTTCTACTCCTTCCCCTACAACTGCATTCCAGTCGCCCATGACTATTAGATTTTCGTCCCCCCTTACATACTGCATTACCCTTTCAATATCCTCATACACTTTCTCTATCTGTTCATCTTCAGCTTGCGACGTCGGCATGTATACCTGAACTATCGTTGTCGGTGTTGGTCTGCTGTCGATTCTGATTAGAACAACCCGGTCACTGAACTGTTCACAGTAACAGACCCTCTGCCCTACCTTCCTATTCATAACGAATCCTACACCTGTTATACCACTTTCTGCTGCTGTTGATATTACCCGATAACCATCTGACCAGAAATCCTTGTCTTCCTTCCACTTCATTTCACTGACCCCTACTATATCTAGATTGAGCCTTTGCATTTCCCTTTTCAGATTTTCTAGTTTCCCTACCACGTTCAAGCTTCTGACATTCCACGCCCCGACTCGTAGAACATTATCCTTTCGTTGATTATTCAATCTTTTTCTCATGGTAACCTCCCCCTTGGCAGTCCCCTGCCGGAGATCCGAATGGGGGACTATTCCGGAATCTTTTGCCAATGGAGAGATCATCATGACACTTCTTCAAGTACAGGCCACATGTCCTGTGGTTACACGTTACGTGTCTTTAATGCAGTGGTTTCCATTGGCTTGTGCATCCTCATGTCGTTGATCATTGCTTATTTTTCCGCCTTTAGGGGCAATTTCCCAGCCCTAGGGAAAGAGAGTGCCCTGAACCTCCATCCGCTCCTCCGCCCTCTTTGACAAGGCCGTTGGCAGAATGAGGCTGACTTCTTATGCCGGAAGTCTTCGGCCGCCAATGCCCGCAGTGGTGGGGATCGAACCCGAGACCGAAGACGTTTTGATTATGAATCAAAAACGCTACCGTTAGACCACGGGTACAAGCAGAACTTACAACTACTTAAACCTAACTAACCTATGGACATCACACACATCCATGCCCGAGGCGGGATTCGACCCTGGGACCGTAGCGGTCGCGTGGTTCCAGACTGAAGCGGCTAGAACCGCTGGGCCGCACCTGCCGGCGATTAATAAGAGTTTTACAACTTGTCAACAAATGTAACTTGAATGTTCTTTGTTCCACAGGGCACGCGTTTACAGAAGACACACACACGCACGCACCCACAGACAGTACAAGGAAAACATACCGATAAATCAGCTGTAGCGGAAAATGATTTTAAAGAACGTGATCATGAAATTAAATTTATGAGACGAGTGTGGTAACCAGGACATCGCATTACTATGCACGCATGTTTAGAGAAGCTATAGAGATTCGGGAACGCCACAACTGTTTTAATAGCAAAGAGTTAGATAAGATGTGGTGATCGACATTGCACCAACGATGTGACAATCGATTATGAGAATAACGATGTGTCAGTGATCGACCTAGTGGTCCCCACGTGATGTTTGGTGGTCCCTCCTATGCTCTCTGTATAAACGGGACTTCCACGGCCTAGCAACCAGTCGTTGACTCAACTCGGAATATGCCCGCATTTGGCACCGAACGTCAGGAAGAAGAAGCTTTGCAGATCTACCACGGCCTCTCAGCCCGAAAGTCTTAACTAATGAATCATTTGTCTGCACATGTCTGTACATCGCATCTACATACTTCCGCCTCATTTGCATAACTCCTTCGTGGCGCGTAGTTTCCTTCCCTTTGAGTTCCCCCACATCTGGTCTCTAAAGAGGTTGTGTGGGACCAGTTCACACGTCGACCCAACCCCAGTGTCAGAATAAAGGATATCGACGTTGATGCAGAGGGCAGTTTGCCTCAGATGAGGTGCAACTTCGTAGCCATACAGCTCAGTTCTTTGTAAATCTGACTGACTATTGTAAACGCTGAAATAATATCAGATACGCCTCTCAGTCTGTGAAGTTCCCTTTAGTTTTCTTCTGCCATTGTGGGTTCTTGATATTTTTGTTAGGTAGTGACGAGCGGCCCTCGTTACTGACAGGAACTATCTGGTGTTTTTCCAGTCACCTGGCACGCTCCGTTGCTCCAGCGATCCATGGTAAACTGATGCTGGGAGAAGTGGTCATTTCCTTCGCATACAACCCTTTTATATATCACGTGACTTTACCCGGTTATCCAATCCCGCGTAGCAAAAAAAATTGCTGTTAGCACTATGGGCCTTAACATCTGACGTCATCAGTCCCCTATAACTTAGAACTACTTAAACCTAACTAACCTAAGGACATCACACACATTCATGCCCGAGGCAGGATTCGAACCTGCCACCTTAGCAGTCGCGCGGTTCCAGACTGAAGCTCCTACAACCACTCGGCCACTCAGGCCAGTTCCGCGTTACACTATTGCTAGATGTCCATATCTGTGCGCCGTTCGTTCATAGAAATTGCATTGTGAAGCAGTTTATGAAATCAGAAATTAGTAAAAGGGCTTAATTTTATCACCTTAACTTTTAGTGGCACAATGTTCTGTCCACCATTTGGACTAAAGCTCAACTAAACTCCTCCCGAACAGGTCATGAAGGCCCGACGGTACCGACCGGCCGCCGTGTCATCCTCTGCCCACAGGCGTCATTGGATGCGGATATGGAGGGGCATGTGGACAGCACACCACTTTCCCAGCAGTATGTCAGTTTACGAGACCTGGGACGCTACTTCTCAGTCACTTTGCCTCACAAGCGCTGAGTGCACCCCGCTTGCTAACAGCGCTCGGCAGACTGGATGGTCACCCATCCAAGTGCCAGCCCAGCCCGGCAGCGCTTAACTTCGGTGATCTGACGGAAATCAGTGTCACCATTGCGACAAGGCCGTTGGCCACCATTTTGACACACAACTGAAATACATTCATTGGTGTTATTTAGGACAAAATATGGTTCTTACTGAGACATGGTGCGATCTCCCCATCCCTCGCTATCTTCTATGGTACCAGATTACCACGCACATGGTCGAAAAAACGTTCAAAAACATCTAATCGTTTCTGTTCGGTAAATAACGGATATCAGTCGTAGAGAAGTTATGATGGTGAGATTGTCATCGCGGACGTTACGTAGATTCCAAATCAGTAGCCGGCCGGAGTGGCCATGCGGTTCTAGGCGCTACGGTCTGGAGCCGCGTGACCGCTACGGTCGCAGGTTCGAATCCGGCCTCGGGCATGGGTGTGTGTGTGTGATGTCCTTAGGTTAGTTAGGTTGAAGTAGCTCTAAGTTCTAGGGGAATGATGACCACAGCAGTTAAGTCCCATAGTGCTCAGAGCCATTTGAACCAAATCAGTAGGTAGACAGTGAGGACTGCGTCAGTCGCTATCATTCGCTTCAGTCGTCACAGTCTCCGTTCTAGATGCAAATAACTCCGCCAACAGTTGCGTGGATGAAATATGCTGCTATGATACGGCCTCGTGGCAGCGCTGTTTTCAAAAACAATTTTCCTTTGAAACAAAGTTGCTGCTTTCAAATACTATTACATGGAGATGGGAAGAGGGGAGGGCCAAGTTTCCGGGACGGAGTGAAGCGGGTCGGCTCGATGAAGACCGCCTCGCATAAGGATGCGTGATCGGAAGTTTAATGCGGAACCCTGCGCCGCGGAAACTGGTTGCATTCGGTGGAGGCAGCCCCGAGGTGCAAACATGAATACTTCATAGCTGCTCCCCGTACAGAAACAGAAGACGAGCTCCAGCAGAGTAAGTGGAAACTGTGCCCTCGCCGGAAAGGAAAACACGTCACTGTATAATAGCTCCTTTCATAACCTCTTTACTTCACGTTGATCACAGCTTAACACAAACGACAATCCATGTAACTGCAAACACATAATTCCGCTTGTATCATAAAATCTCCATGACGCCAGTCTGTACACTAATGGTGCGTGCGTTCCTTCACTTTCATTATAGACATGCATGCCTTTTATAATGAAGAAGAGTAGATAACTGAATAGCAAAGTGAGGCAGACAAACAAAGTAGTGCAATAATTTGACCAGGTAGATAGTACTGATCGTTAAAGAAGAGTTTCGTAAGGGCGTTCTCAGAACGTCGTTGTCACAACCAAAGGGAGAATTCATCATCGAATTGGAGTTACTGCTTGCCTCAAATATTTTCACCGTCGATAAATATCGGAATTAACTATACAGACGTTTGGGAGTTGATTATCGCATGACCTTACGCAAGTAATCTTGTATAAGCTACAATAACACACTATAAATTGTTATTATGATTAGCGCTTGTTGCGCAGAACACTAGCTGTAGTTTTTCGTGAAAGTGGTACAAGAAAACATCTCCAAAGAAACTGCGGCTAGTATAAAATCCCATACAGTTAATGTCTTTAAATTGAGTATAGGTGAGAAACGGAATGGGCACGTTACGTAGTATCAGAAATTGTAAAGTCAGATCTTTTCTACACTACGGAAGGGGTTCCTGTTCTTCGACACCACTTTAACACGCCATCCCAAATATAATCAGATTTGATACACATACAAGGAGACAATATCTATAGAAAAGTCAGCAAATATTAACAGAAAACTTTAAGGGATAAAAGACTTGGTGAAAGTGAGTGTACACGAAAGAATTACTAAAAAGAATACATTTGTTTTTGGAGGGGGCCCGCTTATAGCAAAATACAGATTTGTTTTTTTTTTTCCAAACGTTTCACTGCAGTTGCAGGATCGTCAGTGAGCTTTTATTTTATGGCTTTTAAACATAAAGAATGTTGTTTACTGTTTGTATAAGCGTAAATATTAGTTTTTAAATCGTAATTACTGATTTTTGAAGAACACATAAAATTATGTACTCAAACCTTTTTATCAAATGGTATGCTTTTATAGTGCTTGTTTTCTTCCACAGTTATCTGCAACCTTACAAAACTTAATGTGGATAAGTTATTTAAGCAAAAATTACGATTTGGGAACGGTTATGGCTATGCCTGAAATTAATTAATTCTATGTGGAAGGTTTTGTGTGTGTGTGTGTGTGTGTGTGTGTGTGTGTGTGTGTGTGTGTGTGTGTGTGTGTGTTTTGCTTAAATAATTTGTCTACATTAAGTTGTATATGGTTGCAAATGACAGAATGTGAAAAAAACGGGCACTATAAAAACATAACATATTATATCAGAAAAATTACACCATGTGATAAAAAGGTATGAATAATAATTTTGTATATTACATTTGAAAAGTAAGATTTCCATGCCAACAAGCAGTAAAGAACCATTCTTTATGTTTAATAACCATAAAATAAAAGCTCACTAATAATGCTGCAACTGCAGTGAAACATGTTTGGGATTAAAATAAAATTGTGTTTTGTTAAAGGCGGCCCCCCATCCAGAAACATATGTATTGTTAAAGGAAAGGCGGACAAAAGAACTTGAATCTCAAGATGATTACTAAATAGAATAGTTGGCGACGCGATGCTTTAAAGACACGGGAATTGGAAAATGATGTTGTGAGGGTTAGACTGGAAAGAAGTGAAGAAAGTGACTAGGACGCCGATGTAGTGCAATCCAGTGTATCGGATGGCATTTATATCGGACTCTAGAGGTACAGAGGATGAAATAGACTGAGGTGACAAAGTCATGTATCGCGTACACACGGTATAAAAAGGCAGTTAATTGGTACACCTGTCATTTGTACTCAGATGATTACGTGAAAAGATTTCCGGCCGCAAGACGGGAGTTAACAGACTTTGAACGTGGAATGTTAGTTGGAACTAGAATATTATAATAATAAAGCGAAATAATAATAATAAAGCGAAATAATTATAAAATGTTATTACTATTAATACTATAACCATAATGGTGACAGAAGCTCATCTGGCTGAGCAGGCTGCTCTAGGGAGATGTAATCGACTGCTGCTAGTGGTTATAGAGATAGCCCCCCCCCCTGCCTAAAATGGAAGGCTTTTGTCCATTAACGTAAAAAACTAATACTTATTCATTTTAAACTAAAATTCATATAGCAGTTAAAAAGTGAATAAAACCTTTTTTAACCACGATTCTGGTCTTGTGACCGTCGGCTTCCCTCTATAAGAGGCAGACGGATGGTGGGACGCCGGCTAGGTAACTGTAGAAACGACATATTTACATCGATTCCTCTTTACAACACAGACATTATGAAGGCCGCCAGATGTGAAGGATGCAATTTAGCAACCATGGAGACGATCTAAGAATTGACTGTATATCGATCATACCTTAAATTAAGTGTGTGTGTGTGATTGAGGTTTACGGGCGCTAAACCTTAAATTATGAGATAACACTGTAACATGCAGTCAAGGTGCGTTTAAACGCATGAAATTGTGTGCTGGCTCTGCCACAAAAGGTGCATAACTTTTTCGCTAAAATGAAATAAAATTAAATTACAGAGAACATTGCCAGTGAAAGAGATGCGTGTACAAACAACATACACTAACGTCAGTTATCGTATAAAAGGTCGCTACATGACGACGAATAAGGTAACAAGACAGAGAGTTGTATAACAAAATGTGGATAGTAGCTTCATTAAATATGAAACTGGCTGTGTGAGCGTTGGATGCTCTCTACAGTGGTGGTGGTTAGTGTTTAACTTCCCGTCGACAACGAGGTCATTAGAGACGGAGCGCAAGCTCGGGTTAGGGAAGGATTGGGAAGGAAATCGGCCGTGCCCTTTCAAAGGAACCATCCCGGCATTTGCCCGAAACGATTTAGGGAAATCACGGAAAACCAGAATCAGGATGGGCGGAGACGGGATTGAACCTTCGTCCTCCCGAATGCGAGTCCAGTGTGCTAACCACTGCGCCACCTCGCTCGGTGCTCTCTACAGACGACAGCCAGATGGTGGGACGTCAGCTTGGCGACTATGGAAACCAACTTTTACATGAATTCCTCCATAGACCAAAGATGTTGTGAAGGCTGGATGTCGCAAAGGACGCCATGCAGTGACCGTGGCGACGATGTGAAAATCGATCATACATCAGTCGCACGTGAATTAAGAGTTAACACCGTAATATGGAAACCAAGTGTGTTTATAAGGATGAAATTAGGTGCTGGCTCTATCATAAAATGTGCATAATATTATCGTTAAAATAAATTTTAAAAAAATTCGGAGTACATTGCCAGTAAAAGAGATGCATGTACAACCTACATTCTCACGTCAGTTATAAAATGAAAAATCGCTACATGACGACGAAAAAGATAACATAACATCTAACCAAAACGTATTCTAGTACATCTAGACGTACGAGAAGCAATTTTACTATTTCATTTAAATGTAGTAGAGTAGCAGAAGAAAATACATAATAAATAAAATATTTATACGATCAAGACTACCTTAACAAATTTTACTTATTTGTATATCTGATGTTTTTTGACATACGAATAAGTTTTTGTACTTGAAAATGGCTTAAGGCCGAAATTTGGAATTTATAACAATAAAATAAAAATGATTACAGTCAAATGGTGGCAGCGTCATTAAAAAAATTACCCATTCGTCTCTGCTCTGCTTTCACAATCTCCTTACCGCGTCCTGTGACGTTCACGCCTCAAGCGATACTTAATGCTGTCATATGCAATGGTCATAACATTCTGATTAGGCAGTGTACCTTCCTACCTGCTATTAGTTATGTCGCTGCAAGCGACTCCGGACCGTCAGCACAAACGCAGCCTCTGGTCGAAGAGGGCTCCACTTCAGCACGTTCCGTCTTCCTGACAACAGGATGACACGTGGGGCAAATATGAAAAGGCCAAAAAGTGTATGCATTCTTCCTTAACATCACGGAGTGACTGAGGATGAAACAAGGTAATCCGAACAGGGAAATGTTTCATTTCTTAATCAGCCATGGGCCTTACTCATAGCAATCTCTGCGTGTAAATCTCGGTCAAGAAGCAGGTTGTGCCTGTGAAGGAAGTGGAACTTCACAACTCACACTTCTGTACTGTGACCATTGGTACCAGGAAAGAGGAGTAGCGCACCTACTCGGCGACATAACGCAATCCCTTATAGATCAGACCTTGTAGGCCGACCTCTGTGGCTGTGCGTACAGAATGTCTAGAGCGCTGTGTAATGAGTACTGGCGGCGGCGAGAGTGCAGGCAGTAAAGAACATAGGCTACAAATGATTCCATAGACAGTACAAGCGAGACAGATGAGAAAAGTAGCGGTACCAGATCATAATACAGGGGCACAAGCGAAGAGAAACATGTATAAGCAAGTGTAATGAAAACAATTGTTCATAACACATTTATTAGATTGTAAGAGAAATATAAAAACAGAGGACAGCACACGCTACCATGTAAAGCAGGCAGTTTGTGTGACGAATGGCAGATAGCTCTAAATGTCGAAAAATGTAAGTTAATGTGGATGAGTAGAAAAACGAACCCAAAGTTTTCGGATAAAGCATTAGTAATGTCTTGCTTGACACAGTCACGTTGTTTCAATATCTTTGCGTAACGTGGAAAAGCGACATAAAATGGAACGTGAATGTGAGGAATATGATAGGGAAGGGCGAAACGTCGACTTAGATTTATTGGGAGGAGTTTTTGAAAGTGTGGTTCACCTGCAAAGGAGGTCGCATATAGCACGCTAGCGCAAGCTATTGTTGACCGTTACTCGAGTGTTTTGGATCCCTACCAGGTCCTATTACAGGACAACATTGACGCAGTTCGGAGGCGGCTTGCTAGATTTTTTATCGGTACGTCCGAATGACACAGAAGTGTTGCGGAGATGCATCTTGAACTCAAATGGGCATTCTTCGAGGGAAGCCGACGTTATTTTCGAGGAACACATTGAGAGAATTTAGAGAACTGCCTCTTAAGCTGACTGCAGAACAACTCGTGCTGCCAACAACGTACATTTCGCGTAAGGAGCACGAAGGCGGGGTACGAGAAATGCTGTTTGAGGACAAGAGACTCGAAGTATTTCTGAGGAGCTCGCTTTCAGATGCTGAGAGGCTCAGTATCTCTCTGAGGCGCTCCCTCCTGGTCAGCATCTGTAATGACATTCTATAAAGCTGTAAACTCATTCCCACCGTCCCAATTTTCTTAGTACATAAAATGTTAAGTATTTCCTTTTTCTACACTACTGGCCATTAAAATTGCTACACCAAGAAGAAATGCAGATCATAAACGGGTATTCATTGGAAAAATATATTATACTAGAACTGACATGTGATTAAATTTCCACGCAATTTGGGTGCATAGGTCCTGAGAAATCAGTACCCAGAACAACCACTTCTGGCAGTAATAACGGCCTCAGTACGCCTGGGCATTGAGTCAAACAGAGCTTGGATGGCGTGTACAGGTACAGGTGCCCATGCAGCTTCAACACGATACCACAATTCATAAAGAATAGTGACTGGCGTATTGTGACGAGCCAGTTGCTCAGCCACCATTGACCACAGGTTTTCAATTGGCGAGAGATCTGGAGAATGTTCTGGAGAGGGCAGCAGTCGAATATTTTTTGTATCCAGAAAGGCCCGTACAGGACCTGCAACATGCTGTCGTGCATTAGTCTGCTGAAATGTAGGGCTTCGCTGGGATCGAATGAAGAGTAGAGCCACGGGTCGTAACACATGTGAAATGTGACGTCCACTGTTCAAAGTGCCGTCAATGCGAACAAGAGGTGACCGAGACATGGAACCAATGGCACCCCATACCATCAAGCCGAGTGATACGCCAGTATGGCGATGCCGAATACACGCTTCCAATGTGAGTTCACCGCGACGTCTCCAACAAGGCTGCGACCATCATTATGCTGTAAACAGAACCTGGAGTAATCCGAAAAAATGACGTTTTGCCCAGGTTCGTCGTTGAGTGCACCATCGCAGGCACTCCTGTATGTGATGCAGCGTCAAGGGTAACCGCAGCCATGGTCTCCGAGCTGGTAGTCCATACTGCTGCAAAAGTCGTCGAACTGTTCGTGCAGATGGTTGTCGTCTTGCAAACGTTCCCATCTTTTGACTCGGGGATCTAGACGTGGCTGCACGATCCTTTACAGCCATGCGGATAAGTTGCTAGTGATACGAGGCCGTTGGGATCCAGTTCGGCGTTCCGTATTACCTTACTGAACCCACCGATTCCATTTTCTGCTAACAGTCATTGGATCTCGAACGACGCGAGCAGCAATGTCGCTGTACGATAAAGCTCAATCGCGATAGGCTGCAATCCAACGTTTAGCAAAGTCGGAAACGTGATGGTACACATTTCCCCTCCTTACACGAGACATCACAACAACGTTTCACCAGGCGAAAACTATCCTCATGTCAGCACGTTGTAGGTGTTGCCACCGGCGCCAAACTTGTAAATGCTGTGGAAAGCTAATCATTTGAATATCATAGTATCTTCTTCCTGTCGGTTAAATTTCACGTGTGTAGCACGTCATCTTCGTGGTGTAGCAATTTTAATGGCCAGTAGTGTAATTATTTTTACGCTTAAAGTGTTTAAACCTGCAAGAATATAAAACTTTTTAAAATTAGAAGACATCAAATAAGTACCGTCTTGATTGCAAATAATTTTTATTCATATGACCGGTTTCGGTTCATTCAGAACCATCTTCAGATCTGATATTTCAGTTACAGGAGTAACCAGTCCAAATCCAGCAGTTTTCACATGCTACGTCACATCTAGCATGTGAAAACTGTTACGTCACATCTAGCATGTGAAAACTGCTGGATTTGGAGGGGTTACTCCTGTAACTGAAATATCAGATCTGAAGATACTTCTGAATGAACCGAAACCGGTCATATGAATAAAAATTATTTGCAATCAAGACGGTTTTTAAGTAACATTATAATTTCACTGATTGCTGTTGTCCCATAAGACATTATGTCTGTTTTTGCAAAACATCAAATAAGCTTCATTTTCTGTTTATGTAAAATTTCCTATTGTGATAACACGACCTCCTTTATTAACTACGTGTCAGGTCATTTGTAAATGGCATCAAATAAATTAAAGTTAAAAAAAGGAACTAATTTACCCTAGATTAGTTGACGACGACCAGAAGACTGGGAAAGTTTGGGACTTAATTTGAATTTTACGCGGAAAGCCGACCGACAAGGTCTCGTCCACATTCGTCCTCTTCTTTGAGTTCGACTATAACATATAGGAAATTTGAAAAAATGTGGATTACTAAAAGACTTCTGGGCCTGCTACCCTGTCAATGCGTAAAATGTTGCAGAGTTTTAGTTGCCACCTCTGCGGGTGCTATCGTAACGATGAAGGCCTCCTACGATTTAAGCTGAAACTTGGGAAACTTTAATGAAATAAAGCAACCATAATTCCATGAGACATAAGGGACGCGGGAGCCTTATACGATGCTTTGCTGTTCAGGATGGTGTTATTTTGCGCGACGTCCTTTTCCAGGTTCATCCCCTTGCCAGAGCACGAGTGGCTGATTCCCCAGCCTGCGGCGTGTATTTCAGCAACTGGGCCCGCCGCGCCGCCGCAGCGCTGGGTCGCGGCCGCTGGAGCGCGCTTTTTGCCGCCGCCAGGCTGCGGGGGCGGCCTGCACGCATGGCGGCCCAAGCGGCGCCTCTCACCTCGGCCGACCCCGCCGCAACTCAGCCGTACGCCTGCTGCCAGCCAATCTGCCGCCAGGAAGCGGAAGCGCACCGCTCAGCCGGCGGAGCGCTCCCCAGCTGGCAAACGGACCAGC
Source organism: Schistocerca gregaria (assembly GCF_023897955.1). Classification (NCBI taxonomy): domain Eukaryota; kingdom Metazoa; phylum Arthropoda; class Insecta; order Orthoptera; family Acrididae; genus Schistocerca; species Schistocerca gregaria. Next base: position 435,740,587 of record NC_064924.1, read on the forward strand.
TCCCCGCGACTCGGCCCTGCTCGTCAATTCGCTCTCCTTCGCCACCTACCGGGCACTCGTCTAGCCCAGCTTCCATACACTACAATATCAGCTCACTTTACTCCGTTGGTTTTCAGGTCACATATCTTCAAGGTCGTATCTGTCATCGAGTTTAATGCTACCTGTCACAGTTTATTTATATCCACAACACGTTTCATAGGCTTAAAACTCCACCGTAAGGTGGATTTATATGTATTAGTGGGGCATGTGTGTCTTGTGTGACGACTTTCGGGTAACCTGTGGCACAGTCTAGCAGATAAACAATACAGTATGTAAGAAGCTATCTTCGTAGAGGTCTTAGAATTACCACTACACACAAATACACTGACGCGCCAAAGAAACTGGTATAGCCACGCGTATTCAAACACAGTCATATGTAAACAGACTGAATACGACGCTACGGTCGGCAACGTCTATGTAAGACGACCATGTCTGGTGCAGTTGTTACATTGGGTACTGCTGCTACAATGGCAAGACTTAAGTGAGTTTCAACGTGGTCTTACACTCGGTGCAGAAGCGATTGGACACAGCATCTCCGAGGTAGCGATGAAGTGAGGATTTTTCCGTAGGACCATTTCACGAGTGTATCGTGAATATCAGGATTCCGGTAAAACATCAAACCTCCGGCATCGCTGCGGTTGGAAGAAGATCCTGCCAGAACTGGACCGACGACGACTGAAAAAAATATTTCAATGTTACAAAAGTGCAACCCTTCTGTACATTTCTGCAGATTTCAAATGGCTCTAAGCACTATGGGACAGAACATCAGAGGTCTTAAGTCCCCTAGACTTGGGACTACTTAAACGTAAGTCACCTAATAACATCACACACATTCATGCCAGAGGCAGAATTCGAACTTGTGACCGTAGCAGCAGCGCTGTTCCACACTGAAGCGAGCAGATTTCAGTGCTCGGCCATCGATAATTGTCAGCGTGCGAACCATTCAACTAAGCATCATCAATAAAGGCTTTCGGAGCCGAAGGCCCACTCGTGTACCCTTGATGACTACACGACACAAAGCTTTACATCTCGCCTTGGCCTGTCAACGCTGACATAGGACTGTTGATGACTGGAACCATGTTGCCTCCTCCGTCGAGTCTCGTTTCAAACTGGTTCAAATGTTTCAAATGGCTCTGAGCACTATGGGACTTAACATCTGTGGTCATCAGTCCCCTAGAACTTAGAACTACCTAAACCTAACTAACCTAAGGACATGACGCACATCCATGCCCGAGGCAGGATTTGAACCTACAACCGTAGCAGTTGCGCGGTTCCGGACTGAAGCGCCTAGAACCGCTCGGACACCACGGCCTGCGTTTCAAACTGTATCGAGCGGATGATCATGTAGGGCTATGGAGACAACCTCATGACTCCATGGACTCTGCATGTCACCAGGGGACTGTTCAAGCTGATAGAAAGTCTGTAATGGTGTAGGAGGTGTGTAGTTGGAGTGATATGGCATTTTTTTTTTCTTTATGTTCATTGTAGTCTGAAGAAAGACTTCAGTTTTACTATATCTTCTGTGCACCTAGTAGTTTGTACAAATCATCCTTTTGATATATTACGATAGAAAAAGAAGCCTGTGATCACTGGCGGTACTCTATTTCCGTTGTTTTATTTCCACATTTACATTCGCGTTTAGTTTTTAGTCAAAGACCTCCACAGAGCCATGTTATGTAACAGTGTTTTGTTTCTCCACTACAAAATGTCACACACTACCGCAGAGTTGTAACACAATGAACACATGTCGCATTAATACACAGAAATCATTTCGATCATGTAGGTTCAAACCTTTTTTTAAACGCGTTGTGAATATAAACACACAGTGATTGGTGACAGTAAACTTGTTTCTTTATTCGATATCAGTAACAACCATACGGTAAATTCTAAGCCAAAATTTTAGCATTTTTAGTTGTATCTGTTGTCAAATCTTTGTGATCTTGAGAAAAGCCTTCGATTTTAATGTTGATATGCCTGTGGTCACTGTGTTGTATCAGCAATTGGAAAGATTTAGCCAATGATTGATGGCTGCACCGGCGACGCCCGAATGTGAGAGAGGTTTCTTTCCTGCCATGAAATATGCCTCTTTTACATTAACTGTGTCAAGAACGGAAAGATCTTTGGGAGAAGTTTTCTTCAGCAACTTAACAACTTATTACTGATCCTACTAAACGTGTGAATGGATTTGGTTTTCACAGAAGACTATGGACCGCTCTGAATCGACTCCGTACAAGGTGTGGAAAGTGTGGTGCCTCTTTGTGTGAGTGGGGACTCAGCGATGCGCCGATATGCGGCTGTAAGTTTTGTGAGCCTTTTGCGCAATACTTGATTGAAGAGTGTTTATTACGAAAAATTCCTGTTGGACTCAATGAACTGCATTTGGTTTCACGAAAATATGTGGATTGGCTAAGAGAGCTAGATTTTCAGTTGTAAAACTTTTATGTGTTTGCTAATATTACGTGTTTATACGTATATTAAACTATTTTTTCTATCTGAAGTTCTTAAATAAGAATGTAAAACGACCATACAAGCCCTACGAATAACACCAATAAAATTGTAATGACTTGCTTTGAATCATAGACAGCGATCCCTCAAAAAACCTGCAAATCGCTCCATGAAGCAGTACAGTCGCTATGCCCCACTGGCCTCTTTCAGGTCTTGCCACCCCGCCCCCACGCTCCCCCCCCCCCCCCCCCCCCCTGCTGCACGCTCTTTCTCGCCATTTGAATACAAAGCATAGAACGTTCATACAACCATATGAGACTGTCATAAAAGACTTTCTTTGGGTTGTTACCAACTCCCGCGACACATAGAACTGAATGTACGCATAATACATGTTTAGGGTCTGCTCGCAGTTTGAAGTAACGCTTTTACATCAGGTAGAAGATCTGATTTTTCCAATTGCCCTCAAATTTGTTGTCAACATTCTGTGATACGTATACTGACAATGAATTAAGTATGGATAGATCCGAAAGTCTCTATTAATTTTCTGGTCTTAACAGAGCAGCGAATCAAGCTATAACTTGCATCGTATTATAAAGCATTTACCTTCGACTAGCTACTGTCAGAAATGTCTTCGTTTCGCGGTACGTACTACAGTAATGTGGACTTCATATTGCAGTATTCATCTTATTTCATCCACATTTCGTAGGTAGAGCAAGACTATCTGTGGATTATATGAAGCATAGTAATAGCAACAGCAAATATTTATTACCTGTCCAATCAAACTGGTTATTTGCAAGGAATTTCTCTACAGAGACGGTTTTCCCAAGAAGCTGACCATATTGTAAACGGATTTGGTTGGAGAAATTTCGCAGTAACCGACTAATTATTGCCCTTAGAATAAAACGAATTATTTCCCTCAAATACAATCTGCCTGCTGCTAGTCGGGCAGTAATTTTCTCTCTTCCGATTAATATTCGACTATATAATTCTTATATCAGCTGTTGTTAACACTTTTTAATGTCGATGTGCACCTGTCATATTTAATGCTAGCATTATGCTGCACTATGTTATGTTCCATATGTGTAAGGTTTCTCCCTCGCACAAACATGTTCGTCAAATGATCCCTGCACACTTTAAGTCAAACTCATGTAGCTATTCTGCAGCATCCGTACATGAAATAAAATGAAGGGAGTAAAATAGAGCTTGATCTTAACCAATAAAATGGAAACTACGACTCCCTTGGTAACTCAGTGATTATCAATGTACGTTCCACGTTGAGTCACAAAGCATCTTCATGTAACGCACTACGACTCAAACAAAGACGGTTTTCACTGACTGGAGTTTTCACGAAATTTCAGCAACCAACTATTTCCTCCAAATTTTTTATTGACTCCCACCTACGTAACAAGGTATTACTATTGTCACAGAGAAATCAGATCTCACATGGAAGGATGAAAGTGTTCATTCATTCCGCGTGCTTTGCGAACTGTAACTGTAACGAAATAACCTTAAAGTGAACTGCAGTGTAAACATCTAGATGTAGAAGCAAGTTCCATTTTTAAAGTAAAATTTTCTAGGTTGTTAGGCCACATCACGTTCAGCTAACCAATGACGCCAGACGATCCTGAAGAAGATCGCAGTAGTGTAGTCAAAAATGGCTGTGAGCACTATGGCACTTAACTTCTGAGGTCATCAGTCCCCTAGAACGTAGAACTACTTAAACCTAACTAAGCTAAGGACATCACACACACATCCATGCCCGAGGCAGGATTCGAACCTGCGACCGTAGCGGTCTAGCGGTTCCAGACTAGCGCCTAGAACCGCTGGGCCACACCGGCCGGCAGTGTAGTCGGAACATTGATTGTATACGAAGGAATTGAAGAGGAAAATACCGATGGCTAACAATCTAGAATATTTTCTGTTCCGTGACAGTGACCACGAAAACCCGCCGACTGCCATTCAATTTTATTCATAAAATTCTGTCTGCCTTCCAGCCTCGTCAAGCAGTTTAAAATCCACTAGTTTCGACAGAATACTTCTAGGCCATTGTCGTGTGGTTGTTGCTGACATACTTATTACAGCGACCATAACGCTTGTGACGTCTTTGGTGCCCAGTTCAGCGCCGTACAAGCTAATGTTTTGATTGCAAGATCGCCGCGCCAGTTTCATCCTGGTGTCCCCATGAAAGCACGTTTGTTATGCAGGGTTATTCTAAAGTAATGGTACAACTTCATGTTTGTAACGCATGCATCAAAATTCGAGTAAAATGATAAAAAATGTTTTGTTTGAAATTGCTTTATTTTCGAGCTATGGTCCATAATGTCCATAACCAGCACAGGCTTTTGACGTGTCGTGTTTGCCTGCATTTCGACTGATGTGTTTTTGTACATCCCTCTACACTGTGCGGTTGATGCTGGCACGAAATGCCTTCGTTTAATTGACTTAACTATGACCTTGTTGTGGTGAAGCAGCACCAGACGTAGCACGTACACTTATTCTGTCGATAGTTTACAGACTGCTGTCGTTGTAAACGCTAAGATGGCATACTCAAACGCTGAATACGTTGATATGCGCCTCCCTTATGGTGCGAAGAAGCCAATGTTTGAACAGCAGGATGGTATAATGAAATGCTACCAAACAGAAATGTGCCAACAAAGTTTTTCAGAACTGTGTATAGACGTTTAAGGGAACTCGGAATTCGTGGTGTGCTACGGTTAGGTTGGAGTGGGTGCTGAGAACGTTCTGGAACGTCCTGCGGTGTAAATACCACTGTAGGGGTTGCTCAGCTTCGGAGACTGCAATTCCACCCATTTCACCTGCAGCAGGTACAGGAGCTGACCCCTTCAGACTTCCCTAGGTGTCAGAATTTCTGTCATTGGTTACTCGAGCGCCATTCTGCTGATCCACTGTTTGGTCGTCAGGTACTGTTTACCGATGAGAGATGCGGGTATCGTGATTGCTCACAACAAGTACGGTGGGCGAATGAGAATCCTCACATATCTACATTATGAAGATATGAACTTCGTTTTGCAGTGGACATCTGGTGTGGAATAGTTGACAATCAGTTACTCGGACCGCATATTATTCCACAGCGCCTGACGGCAGAGGGTTCAAATGGCTCTGAGCACTATGGGACTTAACATACAAGGTCATCAGTCCCATAGAAATTAGAACTACTTAAACGTAACTAAACTAAGGACATCACACACATCCATGCCCGAGGCAGGATTCGAACCTGCGACCGTGTCAGTCGCCCAGAACTGCTCGGCCACCCCGGCCGACCGGCAGAGTGTGTCGACAATTTTTTGCACGTAAACTGGGTGATATGCTTCGTGATGTCGCACTCGCTACACGAAACAATTTATCGTTTATGCACGGCAGTGCCTCTGCACATTTCATTTCAGTCGGTAGGCAGTAGAGTATATTAGTGTTGCTTATCCCGATCGAAAGATCTCCAGATCTCAACGCCCTGGACTTCTACTTTCGGGCCGTCCTTGGGGACGTCTTTTAATATTTCTGTCTTATTCAGCCATCATATTAGGTTCCAGGAAGCTATTCACAGGGAAGTGGAGATACAAGAAGAATAGAGATGATGCAATGTGGGATGAGGTACCGGTGACAGATGTTAGATTCGGTACCATTCCCGTGAGAAAGACCATCTGCATGATGCTGCTGCTCTGTGATTGGCAGCTGTGTTCGGCAGTAGGTTAATTACTGTTATTAATGAAACCTGTCATCCAAATTACTTCATTTTCTTAAATAAACATCTCTCAACAGCTAGCTATCAAGGAGTCATTTCAAAATTATTAAAATCAAAGTATTACTAAAACAAAAGACTGACGACATTGCTGCCGATGCACTTCGGGTGCGTTCGGGTTACGCCTTGCTGGCTCGGTGCGCGAAGTGTCTCGGGCAGTCCGGCTCTCCAGTTCGGGCCGTTTCAGTAAACAGATATGTTGTCTGTTATAGCAGTATTTGTTTCATGCTATTTTATTCACTACAGTTCCGAGCGTCGCTAGGTACAGACATGTTGTCTGTAATAGTAGTTTTTGATTCATGTAATTTTATTCTCCAGTTCTGACGGTTCCAGTAGACAGACATGTTGTCTGTGGCAGGATGTATTTAATGTTATTTTAGCCAGATATAATGACGGTGGGAAGATATGTTCAATACGTTGTGATCAAGAATAGTTTCTCGTGTCTATATCAATAAAAACGCGAGTGGCATCCCAAATGAGTTATAGTTTATTCGTAGCAGCAGATCCTTGCGAAGTTAATTTCAGCCTCAAGAAAAAGAATCCACGACCTGCGTGCTGTTTTGTGCGCTGGGGACATCATCACCATGAACACGGCAGGTCAGTGAAGCATACAAGAAATTATGTATTCCACACAGGGCAGTAGAAACAACTAGGCACCTCACGTGTACTGCATGCACAGTACAAATGTGCTCAGTGACACGTCATCTGCAGTAATGCAGATGAAGTAAAGAAGGATGAAAGTATTTACAGTATCTCACTTTTTTTCCTTTTTCTTGCCGTCGTCTGAAGAAGCTTGTGCATGATGTTTCGAGTGACAATGAATAATGACTGCAGCAGCGATGTGAAAATGGCTGTGCAGCTATGCAGAATGAAGAGAATGGAGCCTGAAATATTCTGGGAGAGTTAAACATCGAGCGCATTGCTGTTTCCACCTATATCCACAGTACGTTCTTGAATTTTAAGTTCCTTTCGCTTCATTGCTTTCATAGAAAATGTAGTGTTTTCTGTGGTGCACTTGTGATCCCTCCCAGAAATAAAGAAATTTCAGACAAAATTTTATTTGACACTGTACCATGATTTTCATGCATACCCGAATATCATTTCTCTGTTTGTTCATGCCATAAAACGCTATTAATTTCGCGGCTTCTATTTAGCACCGAGGACAGTAATTCACGTCCGTCCCTAGCTTTAAGCAACAGCGCGACTAAGTTAGCAGCGCAGTGAAATAGGTAACTCCGTGCCTTTCTAAAAAACGTGCCGGGGGAAACTCTGATGTCGCCCAGTGCGCGCCGGATAACGTCGATGCACAAAATCGAGTTAGTACTAACGGCCGGCACATTGGGCGCAATTACGAAACGGGCGGCCGCGCCGGTGCGGGCGTTTCTCCGCCGCGGACAGCTGTGTGTCGAACCGCGGACTAGTCACGGCTAGCGGCCGCCGGCAGCCAGTTGGCTATCTGATGAGCGTGTAGCCGGCCGGCTGACGTAATCCGATCCCGGCGCGGCCGCTCGCCCGCTCCCTCGTCAGCGGCGCGTGAGCCGAGCGCGCTCTGGCGGCCCGCTCTGGCCTTCCACTGGCATTCACGGTCCGACGGGCAGCCACCGGCCGCAGCCACGACGGGCCCTGCTCGCTGGAGCCTCACTGCTCGTCCGCATCCCCATACAACTCACACACGTTGTTGTCGTTGTGGTTTTCAGACCGGCCTTGGTCTGATGCTGCTGTCGACGCTGATCTGTCCTGCGCAATCTTCTTCATTTCTGCAGAGCTATTGCAACCTACATCCATTTTAACACACTTACTGTAGGCAACCACTTCGCTCTTCAACAATTTATATCCTCTCCCCCCACACTTTCCTCTATAATGTCGTCCTGTCCACCAGCTACTACCCCGACCTGTTGAAAACCTCCCGTATCCTGATGTTGCTTAAATCCGGTAAACCGCCGTCCGCTGTCTCCTCCTACCGTCCCATCAGCCTTACCTCGGTCTTCAACAAGGTCCTGGAATCCATCCTAACCCGACGCATCCACCAGCATCTCCTCCAGCACCGCCTCCTTCCCGATGACCTTCTCCTTCACCTCATCTCCTCTCCAAACAGCTTAATTCCCGTCGCTCCACTATCGTCCTCTCCCCTGATCTTGAACGAGCCTATGACCGCGTGTGGCATTCCGGTCTCCTCTTCAAGCTCCAAACCTTCGCCTTTCCTATTAACTACGTCCGTCTGATCTTCTCCTTTCTTTCCCAACGTCCTTCCTACGTCACCATCCATAACACGGATTCCTACACCTTTTTCCCCTCCGCCGGTGTGCCCAAGGTTCCGTCCTCTCCCCTCTTGTGTACCTTTTGTATACGACGGACATGCCGCCGCCTTCACCCCCCATCCACCTTCTCGAGTACGCCGATGACACCACCTTCCTTGTCCTTGCCCCCACCCTGCAGCGCTCCCAACACATTCCCCAATCCCATCTTGGCTGGATTACCATTTGGTGCAACCAGTGGTTGCTTAAAGTCAATCCTTCCAAAACCCAGGCGATCATTGTAGGCAAAACCACACCTTCCTTACGCCTCCTCGATTTCTATATTACTATCTTTGGTCGTCCTTTCGCCATCACCCCCACTCTTAAGTACCTTGGCATCACCCTCGACCATCGCCTCTCCTGGACCCCCATCTCTGGACAATCCAAGCCAAGGCATGCTCCTGGCTCCATCTACTCAAGCTCCTTCCAGGCCATACATGAGGTCTGGACCTCTCCACCATCCTCTATACCTATAACTCCCTCATCCGCACTATACTCTGTTATGCCGATCCTGAACAGATCTCCGCCCCTCCTACCTTTTACAAATCCCTTCAAATCCTTGAACGCCATGCTCTCCACCTCACCTATCGTATCCGTCTCCCCTCCTCCACACAGATCCTATACGATTTTATTCCGTTCCCCCCACCACTTCCTCTTCCTGGGACAGATACGGATCCTCTACACCTCCTGTAAACTAGATCCCCCTCACCCGCTTGTCTCTCACATCCTCACCCACCCCCGTCTGCTGCTGCACCTGTATTTCCACATCCCACCTGCTCTCCATCTCTCCACTCTACATACCCTCTCCCAAGGTGGCTTCCGCCAGCTCCCCCTCCCTGATGATGCCCGCTTCCTGCCCCCCTCCTCTCCATCTACCCCTCCTATCAATTTTGATGCTCCTCTCCCACTTCCTGTGTCCTTCCCTTAGGGCACCCTCTCTCCCTTCTCTCTCCTTCCCTCCATCCTCCGTTCCTCCCCCTCCTCCCCTGGCTTCCTCAACCCCTCCTACCTTTATTCCCCCCCCTCCCACAATTCCCATGCCACTGGCATCTCTGCTCTCCCCTCTCCCTCCTCCACCACCTTCCTCCCTTCTTGACAGATTCCCGGACTCGCACACGCTCACACGCTCACATTCGTGCACCGGAGATCATCGCCAACAGTTTAGTGTCTGTGCCGTCATGATTGTGATTAAGTGTTTTTCGCCGCCGTGCTCATCGTTCACTTGTCCCGTCTCATTGGTCAGTGTTTGTGTGCAGTCCCGACAGTATTTTCGTGTGTTTTCGTCGAGTGTGAACGGCTTCATGTTTTCTATTTTATTGTATCTCCTGTTTCTAACGTCCGATTTGTTACTTTTCTGTCTCCTTTTTCTCAATTATTGTAATTCTTGTGGCTGAAGAGCGGAGTAGATGTAACCTGCTTCCAGCCCGCCTTTGTATAAGTTGAACAAATAACAATAAAAAAAACACTTTCCTCCACTGGCAAATTGATATTTCCTTGAACGTGTTCTTGGGTAACAGACGATCGTGTGAATCCCAGCTCGAGCTATTCGTCCACGAGACTCAGAGGGCCATAGACACGGGTTCCCAGATACATGCCGTGTTTCTTGACTACCGCAAGGCGTTCGATACAGTTCGCCACAGTCGTTTAATAAACAAAGTAAGAGCATATGGACTATCAGACCAATCGTGTGATTGGATTGAAGAGTTCCTAGATAACAGAACGCAGCATGTAATTCTCAATGGAGAGAAGTCTTCCGAAGTAAGAGTGATTTCAGGTGTGCCGCAGGAGAGTGTTGTACGGCCGTTGCTATTCGCAGTATACATAAATGACCTATTGGATAACGTCGGAAGTTCACTGAGGCTCTTTGCGGATGATGCTATGCTATTTCGAGAGGTTGTAACAATAGTAAATTGTACTGAAATGCAGGAGGATCTGCAGCGAATTGACGCATGGTGCAGGGAATGGCATTTGTACCTCAATGTAGACAAGTGTAGTGTGCTGCGAATACATAGAAAGAAAGATCCCTTTTCATTTAGCTACAATATAGCAGGTCAGCAATTGGAAGCAGTTAATTCCATAATTTATCTGGGAGTAGGCATTAGAAGTTATTTAAAATGGAATGATAATATGAAGTTGATCGTCGGTAAATCAGATGCCAGACTGAGATTCATTGGAAGAATCCTAAGGAAATGCAATCCGAAAACAAAGGAAGTAGGTTACAATACACTTGTTCGCCCACTGCTTGAATACTGCTTACCAGTGTGGGAAATGTACCAGATAAGGTTGATAGAAGAGATAGAGAAGATGCAACGGCGAGCAGCGCGCTTCGTTACAGAATTAGTTAGTAATCGCGAAAGCGTTACAGAGATGATAAATAAACTCTAGTGGAAGACTCTGCAGGAGAGGCGCTCAGTAGCTCGGCACGGACTTTTGTTGAAGTTCCGAGAACATACCTTCACCCAGAAGTCAAGCAGTATATTGCTTCCTCCTGCGTATATCTCGCGAAGAGACCATGAGGATAAAATCAGAGAGATGAGAGCCCACACAGAGGCATACTGCCGACAATCCTTCTTTCCACGAACAACACGAGACTGGAATAGAAGGGACAACCGATAGATGTACTCAAGGTACCCTCCGCCACACGCTGAGAAAAAAGCAGAAGATATGTTGATTTAGTTGATGAAAAGAGAAAAAAATGCAGTAAATGAAGCAGGCAAAAAGGTATACAAACGTCTCAAAAATGAGATCGACGGGATGTGCAAAATGGCTAGACGACAAATGTAAGGATGTAGAGGCATATATCACTATGGGCAAGACAGATACTGCATACAGGAAAATTAAAGAGACCTTTGGAGAAAAGAGAACCACTTGTATGAATATTAAGAGCTCAGATGGAAACCCAGTTCGAAGCAAAGAAGGGAAAGCAGAAAGGTGGAAGGAGTATGTAGAGGGTCTATACAAGCGCGATGTACTTGAGGACAATATTATGGAAATTGAAGAGGATGTAGATGAAGATGAAATGGGAGATACGATACTGCGTGAAGAGTTTGACAGAGCAATGAAAGACTTGAGTCGAAACAAGGCCTTGGGAGTAGACAACATTCCATTAGAACTACTGACGGCCTTGGGAGAGCCATTCCTGAGAAAACTCTACCATCTGGTGAGCAAGATGTATGAGACAGGCGAAATACCCTCAGACTTCAAGAAGAATATAATAATTCCAATCCCAAAGAAAGCAGGGTTGACAGATGTGAAAATTACCGAACTATCAGTTTAATAAGTCACGACTGCAAAATACTAACAGCAATTCTTTAAAGACGAATGGAAAAACTGCTAGAAGCCGACCTCGGGGAAGCTCAGTTTGGATTCCGTAGAAATGTTGGAACACGTGAGGCAATACTGATCCTAATACTTATCTTAAAAGATAGTTTAAGGAATGGAAAACCTACGTTCCTAGCATTTGTTGACTTGTTAGAGAAAGCTTTTGACAATGTTGACTGGAATACTCTCAAATTCTGAAGGTGGCAGAGGTCAAGTACAGAGAGCGAAAGGCTATTTACAATGTGTACAGAAACTAGATAGCTGTTTTAAGATTCGAGGGGAGTGAAAAGGAAGCAGTGATGTTATTCAATCTGTATATTGAGCAAGCAGTAAAGGAAACAAAAGAAAAATTCGGAGTAGGAATTAAAATCCGTAGATACGAAATAAAAACTTTGAGGTGTGTCGATGACATTGTAATTCTGTCAGAGACAGCAAAGGACCTGAAAGAGCAGTTTAACGGAATGGACAGTGGCTTGAAAGAAGGATATAAGATGAACATTAACAAAAGCAAAACGAGGATAATTGAATGTAGTCGAATTAAATCGGGTGATGTTGAGGGAATTAGATCAGGAAGTGAGACACTTAAAGTAGTAGATGAGGCTTGCTATTTGGGGAGCAAAATAACAGATGATGGTCGAAGTAGAGAGGATATGAAATGTAGACTGGTAGTCGTAATGAAAGCGTTTCTGAGGAAGAGAAATTGAGGTACCATGTCACGGATTGTCCGGCCCCTCCCGCCGGAGGCATGGGAATGAATATTGTTCTTAGTATAAGTTAGCTTAAGTTATTTTAAGTAGTATTAAGCCTAGGGACCGATGACCTGAGCAGTTTGGTCTCTTAGGAATTCACACAAATTTGAACATCTGAACAGCAATGAAAATTATTTATCTGTTCCTTATGAAAAAAAGATAATTGTTCCACTAATTATTAATAATATAATAATAATAATAATCCACTAATGCACAATAGGACAGTTTTTGAAAAAGAACCAACTGAAAGTAAATGAGGAAAGTCCTAGTCTTGATTGACTAATGGAACACTAATGAAGCAAACTGAAGGCATAATTATTGATTCACGTATAAGAGCCATCAGAACTTAGATATTGGACATCAGAGGCGCCATGTCACGGATAGCGTGGCCCCTTCCGCCGGAGGTTCGATTCCCCCACGGGCATGTGTGTGCGTGTTGTTCTTAGCATAAGTTAGTTTAAGTAGCGTCCAAGTCTATGGACCGATGAACTCAGCAGTTTTTTTCCCTTACGAATTCACACACTTTTGAAGATTTTGAACAGCGATACTGTGATATCAGGTGGTATCAGAGTGGACGAGAAACAACTGAAAAAAAACTTTGCAGATATGAGGACTCAAAAATCGAACTGCAGCAAGTCTGACATAAATCACTGAAAAAGATCCCAGTGGTTCTCTGCCTTTGGGAGCAGTGGAAAGAGATCTTAGTGGGTACTTTAAAACCATTGACATCGATAAAATATTCATCTTACAACAACAACAAAATCACTTTACTTGGGTTAGCACGAAGTGTAGGGGTACGAAGGTGATGATCTCTGTGACAGTGAAGTCTGCAGGAGAGAAATGTAGGTCGACTGTACCAGATAAAATCTTCCGGAAATGAATAAGATCTGGTTGGAGAGTGGGATATCTAGTCGTAATGGGTTGTCTAGTGGATATGGGAACAAAGATAATCATTACTGTTGCATTAGTAGATATCTCCACAGCTGTTTCCTGAAAAAAAAAGATGTTCTTCACTTCTCTGATGTAGTGAGAGGTCGTTCAGAGTCGGGTTCCTGTTACTGCAAAGGACTTCGAGAAAGTAGGTGAGTGATGGTGTAGGAAAAAAGAAAGATTGTTACCTAGAGGAGAGTTTTGAAGGGCTTTATGCGTTGATAATACAGTATAATACTCCGACTGTATGGAAATCTCTGCGTCTTGGTGCCTGTAGCCAGGATAACTATGCATAATGTGGTGCAATATTACTAAAAAGCCGACCTTCACGGACAGGCCATAATGAAGCGTTCCAAGCGCCGTGCTCCGAGGAAAAGAATTGTAGGACAATATCTCTGTAGTCAACAACTGGAAGTGCAAGCTTTTGTACAACTTACTTTTTCAGGTAGAAAAGGGTGAATATTTTATAGTTTTTAGGGCATGGAGAGTTGCTGATGCCGTCTTTCATATAGGAGCTAAGTCCTCAGCCTAGTTTAGGTTTTCATTATTTCTCCTAGACAATAAGATGAAGGAGAGACGTTGATGTATCTCCCGTTAAGACTGAAGATGTTAGGTTTTTCCGATGTGTCGGCCTAATGAGCGTAGAATGACAAATGAGGACCGCTTGGGTTTTGAATGGATTAAGCTATAATCCTACTTTCTGTGCCCAGTGAGGTAATGTGCACAGGTCAGCATTAAAATTGTCTACAGTTGTCCGCAAGTTTATTAGATATTGACATCCTACGACCTGTAGTAAAGGAAAATCACGGTAGTGGTCCATGCTTTTATGGGAACCGTTCGCATATCTTTGCCACATTCTTTCTCGTTCCTCACATTTCGTACTACTAAAGTTATCTACGCAAAATAAAGTTTATCTTTGGATTTGCATTAAAGGTAATTGAAAACGAGCTAATTTTGCGACTGAAAAACTTTGACCCTCGAATCACTTAGTGCGACGTAACGCACACTTCTGCATCCAACTCATCCAACTACTGGATTCTGGATGATTGAACTTTTCAGGGACTATCAGTTTTCAGAACAAACTTTTTGGACTGGAGAAGCAGTAGTAGTAGGTGTGTAGCTGTTAAGGCGCGTAGCGAGACGCACCTGGGTAACTCAGTCCACAGAATACAGCCAGCGAGAGGCGTAGGTCCCACGTCTCAGCCAAGTTGCGGCACAGAGCTGTAATCTATCAGAAAGTTTCATTACTCAGTTTACTCAGTATGAGCTGCATATAGGAACACGTGAGTAATATGGCGTCATGCCTTATAACAAAGTTATTGAAATGTGTGAGATTTGTGTTTCGTTATTTCTTTATTAGAACGCTTGAGGCATTTTGCTGTAATATTTACGTTCCCCCAGGATCTAAAACTCTAGCGAAAAGCTGCTGGAAGCCAGCAGAAACGTTCGTCAACTTTTACTTGTCCTAGATGGAGATGATCTTTAACATTTCCCCCAGAACCGACTGTCACGGAAGTCTTTTTTACATTTATAATCCGCGCTAATTCCAGTGAAGAATATAGTTTTCTTTAAACTGGTTTGAAGAATAACCTCAGACTCTTTCTGTTAACATTATTCATTCTGCGTCGATATTCTGATTTTATTAGAATAAATATCGCTGACCGAGTAGAGAATCAAAAACGGGGATGGAATTAACTTGCCTAATGTGATCTCGGTCTAAGAATGAAGTACACGATTGCTTCGAATGCTCTTTTCTATTAATGGAAAGCCGCACGACTTTGAGACGGACTATGCACGATGCACAGAGGCGGACACTGTTCGTGTGGAACGCCCTTATTGCAACAGCATTTTGCTTCCTGCTGGCCTGCACGTTTTGCACGCTAACTAACACAGGTTACACCACTTTGCACTTTAATGGGGCTTACTCGTTACGAAGGTGCACGTATATGTATGGGAAGACTACCGCTGGTGGAACATTAACTCGTCGGGCAGCAATTAGCGAGTCATTAAATGCATATCGGTAGCCGTTTATTTTGCCCTTGTGTGTCGTTCTGGAAGCAGTTTAGATACTACTCCGGTATATCCTGGTAGTGATAGATTCGATTTATTACGTGCAAGATTGAAGGAAACTTCAGTGTTATGAAAGTATATTCGATGAATGGAGGCGCCAACCTCTCGCTCAATCTTTTAAAGTGCGTCAATTTCACAGAGATAAGCTGTTGGTTGAACAAAAATATTATTCACGGCTACTTTTGACCACACAGCTATCATAAAAATGACAAGTCACAATACTTAGATAATACTGTGTCGTCATCACTAAAATGTAACTTACGGCAGTCTATTAAGAAAGCCAATTTACACGTTTTTTACGCAAGTAAGCAAAGAAAAATGCTGTTTCATACTAATCGTTCTATTACTTCACCTTTAAAATTCTTATGTATTTTGACCCATTCAAACCATAACTGGAAGAATAATTGCACTTTGATGCTCGTAACTCAAAAACAGAGTTTTGGAAGGATGCGTTGTTTGATGAAATATTTGTTTGACATAAGGGCACAGAAAGAGATCGTTTACCAGTAAATAAGTATGAGCTATGGCTTATTCATCCTATATTTTTCTATTCCAGTAATTGCTTGCTGTGCTGTTGGCAACGGTGCTGTTATAAAGATGAATGAGATCACACTTTCGATAGGTTTTCCTGATTTCATAGAGGGCTTGTAACAAAAATATCTTATTTACTGTCCTTAGATCGTCTAAGACAGATTAGTCAACCTTTCCTACCTAGCGCCCACTTTTACATCTGTTTTGCTGTAAAATGTTCTAATCACCCGCAGCTATCACGGTAATGATGATCTATACAGTACAGAAGTAACTTCATAAAATTTTTGAAGCGGAGGTACAGCGAGCTGGAAGATATAGTTGGGTTGTTTGGGGAAGGAGACCAGACAGGGAGGTCATAGGTCTCATCGGATTAGGGAAGGACGTCGGCCGTGCCCTTTCAGAGGAACCATCCCGGTATTTGCCTGAAGTGATTTAGGGAAATTACGGAAAACCTAAATCAGGATGGCCAGACGCGGGATTGAACCGTCGTCCTCCCGAATTCGAGTCCAGTGTATAACCGCTGCACCACCTCACTCGGTTGGAAGATATAAAAATAATTTTATGAAAACCTAATGAAAATCATTTCAAAATGAGTATCGCTTGGCACCCACCATGCAAGCTGAAACCTATAGGCCGTAGGGACCAGTTTGACTATAGCCGCCCTAAGGCAATGGATGCGACTTATCCAGTAGAACCAGACACGATCATTTCCTTCGAAGACGAGATACTGTTTACAGCTAGAAGTTCATGCGAAATGTGCAATTTTCTGTGTGCCTAACGGTAAGCCACATAGAGATTTTGTTCATTTATGTTGGCTATAGCAGCCATGTTCTTGGACCAACAATCGATTTTTGTCGGCCTTAATAAAATTAATCTCTGACGGAGGTATGACGACGACGAAATTCTGAAATCCAGTGCTAAGCTGTCAATACAAAACGTTTAACGAAGCGACTCGAAGCGCAGCTGTCGAGTTAATTCTATACGAAAGGCGCAAGAGGTCATCCAACGCCAAACTTCACGCAAAGGTTCCAATTTCTGACGACACATTGAAACGTTCCTCTCATCCATCTTCGCAACTTCCGTGCGTCGCGCGAAATCACACTCGTGGTTGCGGCCAGAATCCATGAACTCTGGGCGGTGTGAAAGGCAAATAACGTGACTTATTGCTCAACTGGTTTAACCGGAAACCTTCATAAGCTTTTGCTACAAAATCAGTCTAAGTAAGAATCGCCATCCTCGGTTTTACCAGAGAGACAAGATAAAATTTCACAACTTATACGTCCACAAATGAAAGCCTTGCAGCTACTTCCAGTAAAGATTCCCTGCTCCAACCACTTCACTGGAATATATTCACTACTATTCAACACACAACCTTCAACTTGGTATCAGCAATTGACATTGATGATAACCATATCAAGGAAGTAGAGACGCAGTTCAAAGCCATCATCGAAAGGTCCATGAAATGCATTACTCTCAAATTTGAGCGGAAACAAACGAAATTTACTAGCTTTCAGTCATTCCTCTGCCAAGTCCAACCCCATCCCGAACTGTCTCGTTGTTCCACGTCTGCCCTCTTTCTACCGAACGAGTACACACTCACTAACCCGCCATAATTGCTGAGAAACATAACTAACTTGGTTGATCACACAAGATTACCAAATCTCTGAAAACACCATCTCTGCCCCAGAGGATATACAACATCGAGGCCCGGTGGGCGACTCCTTCGTTTCGCGAGCTCAGGAACCGTCCCACAGAATCATTAAACACACAGGCCTTTCGGCCAGTCAGACTCAATGGCTGCATACGGTAGTTTCATTGGGTACTCCCCGTTAGCACTAACAGCACTTCTGTAAGAAGCTGCTTCATGTGATAACTTTTAGAACTTTCCCTGCGAGTATTAGAAAACAGGCCGTCGCGCGAATTACTCTCCCTTCAGATGAGCTAAGTCTGTCCATTTAGGACAATGAGCCAACCACATCATCTTCAGACGAATAAAATCCCCTTTCCCTTCCAAGTGGAAACTGGCCGAGGCGACTACATAGCGAAACAGAAGCTGCACATGTGGATGAATGAAAAATTATATGTGTCAATTGTTTGTTGAAACGCTGTCTGTGACTACTCATCCACTTTGTGAAATGCCACTTGTTTTAACAACAGGAAAATAATACTTTTTCAGGCAACAGTTATGTCGCATCTCAACAGCGACTTAGTACTACCTAATTTAATTGGATTGGCTTGACATTTTAAGATGCCTGATGATGATCAGTGAGATCGAAACACATTATAAACCACGAAAAATTGGGTTACGAACGGAAAAGATCCGCCGTGGTTTAACAGCGCAATTCGGAGAATGCTCAGGAAGCAAAGGCAGTGGCACTCGCGGTACAAGAAAGATCGGGAGAATGAGGACAGGCAAAAGTTAGTAGAGATGCGTGCTGCTGTAAAAAGAGCGATGCGCGAAGCATTCAACCACTACCACCGTCATACCTTAGGAAAAGATCTTGCTGAAAACCCAAGGAAATTCTGGTCTTACGTAAAATCGGTAAGCGGGTCGAAGGCTTCCATCCAGTCACTCACTGATCAGTCTGGCCTGGCAACGGAAGACAGCGAAACGAAAGCTGAAATTTTAAATTTAGCATTTGAGAAATCTTTCACGCAGGAGGATCGTACAAACATAACGCCGTTTGAGTCTCGTACAGATTCCCGTATGGAGGACATGGTGATAGACATCCCTGAGGTTGTGAAGCAGCTGAATGGGTTGAAAATAAATAAATTGCCAGGTTCAGATGGGGTTCCAATTCGGTTTTACAGACAGTACTCTACTGCATTGCCTCCTTACTTAGCTTGCATTTATCGCGAATCTCTTGCCCAACCTAAAGTCCGGAGCGACTGGAAAAAAGCGCAGGTGACGCCTGTTTATAAGAAGGGTAGAAGGACGGATGCTCAAAATTACAGACCAATATCCTTAACATCGGTTTGTTGCAGTATTCTCGAACGTATTCTCAGTTGGAATACAGTGAATTTCCTTGAGACAGAGAAGTCCATGCATCAGCACCGCTTTAGAAAGCATCGCTCCTGCGAAACGCAACTCGCCCTTTTTCACATGATATCTTGCGAACCATGGATGAGGGGTATCAGACGGATACCATATTCCTTTGCTTCCGGAAAGCGTTTGACTCGGTGCCCCACTGCAGACTCCTAACTAAGGTACGAGGATATAGATTGGTTCCCAAGTATGTGAGTGGCTCGAAGACTTCCTAAGTAATAGAACCCAGTACGTTGTCCTCGATGGTGAGTGTTCATTGGAGTCGAAGGTATCGTCTAGAGTGCCCCAGGGAAGTGTGGTAGGTCCGCTGTTGTTTTCTATCTACATAAATGATCTTTTGGATAGGGTGGATAGCAATGTGCGGCTGTTTGCTGATGATACCAATGTGCGGCTGTTTGCTGATGATGCTGTGGTGTACGGAAAGGTGTCGTCGTTGAGTGACTGTAGGAGGATGCAAGATGACTTGGACAGGATTTGTGATTGGTGTAAAGAATTGCAGCTAACTCTAAATATAGATAAATGTAAATTAATGCACATCAGTAGGAAAAAGAATCCTGTAATTGTTAAATACTCCATTAGTAGTGTAGCGCTTGACACAGTCACGTCGATTAAATATTTGGGCGTAACATTGCAGAGCGATATGAAGTGGGACAAGCATGTAATGACAGCTGTGGAAAACGCGGATGGTCGTCTTCGGTTCATTGGTAGAATTTTGGGAAGATGTGGTTCATATGTAAAGGATACCGCTTATAGAACGATGGTGCGACCTATTCTTAGGGTACTGCTCGAGCGTTTGGGATCCCTATCAGGTCGGATTGAGGGAGGACATAGAAGCAATTCAGAGGCGGGATGCTAGATTTGTTAGTGGTAGGTTTGATCATCACTCGAGTGTTACGGAAATGCTACCGGAACTCGGGTGGGAGTCTCTAGAGGAAAGGAGGCGTTCTTTTCGTGAATCGTTACTGAGGAAATTTAGAGAACCAGCATTTGAGGCTAATGCAGTACAATCTTACTGCCGCCTACTTACATTTCGCGGAAATGGTGGATTGCGGAGTATGTATGTATATGTAGATATAAAACTTTGTGAAGCCAATAGCTTTTCTTTGTGAACACTACGTACCCGAAATATTTACAAGTTAACGGAACGGCCTGCATTTCCTTTATTAAAATGCAGAACTCAATTGCACGGTCGCCTCTTTGAAACCTTGTAATTGTTCCCCATCGCGACGCAGAAGTATGAAATTTGGATCAAAGACACCTACACTTCGTAATGATGCAGAAGATTCGTCCACTGCGACGTCATCTTCAAGATGGAGACGACAAATAAAACTGAATAATCGGTGGATCTCCTAAATTTTTTATCTTAAGAAACTAAAAAAAGTATGTGTGATTTTCTTATAAGATCATATTTAATTTTCGATTATCTATAATTTGTATTTCTTCTCAAATTTGTTCAGGTCAGTGACTGCACTAGCCAGCGCACACATTAGCGATCACCACATCTCGAGACGACACGTGACGTTGGCTCTGGAGGCTATCGAGTCGATCGGCGACTGTAGGCAGCACGTCACTTTGCCAGGACACTATTAGCTGCCAAGCTAATAATCTAGTTGCAGGCGTTGGTCCCTAAACTTTCGACGTTACTCGATGTTTTCAGACATCTGTCCTAAATTTGTACATCCAGACACGCTATGCAAACCTTCGAATCAGTCGACATCTTTTTTTAAACTCTGTTTCTACTTCTGCTCAATGCATGACAGGAAGCACAGAGGTTATCAAGGAGTAGGAACAATTCTAGTGGACGCTCTGTAACACTTCGACCGTTCTCTGTCCTGTTATTAACATTATTTTTGTCAAGTGTAGCATGAAACTAGGTCACTTGTGGACTAATTGAATAACATTATGCCGGTATACTCTTCAGCGTGGCTTTAATGCACCTTCTCTTGGCGTGACTGCTTGAAGATAATGTGACATGAAAGTACTTGGCTCCATTGACTTGGTTTATAGTTCTAAAATCCCCTATTCCTAGTGTTTAGCCTGTCGTGCAGGATGCACTGTTGCTTATAATTTGGCAAGTTTATTGTATTTAAACTCTGTGGCTCGACGCACTTCCTTTCTCCACATATTTCAGTTCACGTAAGTGAGGTAGATGCACGCCGTCTGACTGTAGGCTTTGTTCTGTTCATCATCATGTTTTAACTGTTTCTGTAACGTAGTTTGTGAGCTGGAGATTTAGGACCTGCACAGCTTTCGCTTAAAAAAGCGTGGCAAACCACCGAATCACCGTGTGTACCTATCGTGGTCTGCCTCATCTTCCTCTCAGAAGCAGGTGTTTCACAGTTCCGAAATAAATGATGTTACTTATTCCAACAAATTCTATTTCACGTAAACAGACATTCATTGTTCAAGACTACATTCATACTTGTGCAAACCACAATTTATCCCTTCCAGTAATCTAACGTAAATAAATTAAGGAGGCCTTTACAAAGAAATTGTTTGTTGGCGAGGAATTCTTACAATTGGTGCACTGTGTATTACAATCTCATGAATTTAAGACAGAGTTCACTAGCAATAATAATAATAAAAATAATAATCACCATCTTACCAGCAGAACCTTTGTGCCTCCGTGATCTGTGCTTTCTGCATTATTGGCATATCATAACTAAATGGCGGGTGAATAATTTAGTGCTACGTGATCTAAATTCTTCCACTCCATATGAGACCTCGTGCGTGCTTCAGCAGCTCAGCCCTTCCTGTCGAGTGCATGCGAGTTAACGTTTTTCCACAATGTACAACATGATATAATTCTCGTCGCGCTTCAGAAAATCCTGGATGGCGAGCCTTTCCGGTGGAAGATCGCTCAGCCCAACGAGTAGCAACGATTATATTCTGTACTATTAAAGCTCCAAGGACGAAAGAAACTGTCTCTGGACTGATACATCACGATGCACGTTAGTGTACCCCGGTGGCAGGGTACCATTATGTCGAAAACGTAAGAGGGGATATCTCAGACAGATGGGGGATATTAACATTGCGTGAAGTTATGCCATGAGACATTCTTGAGGAACGTGGGGAATATTAACACAACATTAAATTACCCAGCTGGGCGCCATTCAAGTAAATGCGGGATGTGAAGGTAGTATGAACTGATAACACACCATCCGGTACTGTTATGCATGGAGACAAAACATCTTCCAACGATCTTCGAATCCGGAGTCCTATCGCCAGGAGCAACATACGGTGAGTGAATTTGAAATATTCAGCGTCACATCGATTTTTCAAGCAACACTGGACAAGAAAACTGAACAGACAGTGAAATATCATACTGGTTATAAACTGTGCCTGCAGTGTACATACTTGAAAAAAACAATGACTTGTCAAAGTGAGAATCATAACATTGACGAGGTGGACAACGTCAATAAGGATAGCTTTGAAATGCATGCATGTCTTGATACATTTGTCCTCGTCTCTCATTGGCGAAACTACTCTTCGTCACTGTGTTTCCGCTGGGTGTCCTGCAGATCTCCGCAAGTGACATATACCTTCAAAAGTCAATGTGCACTTCGTCAGTGCAGAGCTGTGTCATAATAGTTTGCGAAACATTTCACAGACATGGAAGTGCTGAAGTGTCCTCCCTCCTTCCAAGCAGGAATTGTGGTGTTTTCTAGACCCAGCACCATCGTCACTCATGGGTGAATCAGGATGATCGGGATGACCATTCAGTGCTTTTGGTGTGTAGTCCATGTCCTGCCATCACCACGGAGAGAGGCAGCACAATATGATGAACCTCCTGTTTAATTACACCTCAGAGTGCAAGTACGTTCAAAACCGCTTGAAGATACATCAGTGGGTCGAGTGTTTGCTTGCATGAGTGGAATACTGCGCGATTACTGAATCATTATAGTCGCCAAGGAGAACGATGTCACAATATTTTCCATAGAAATTGCATAGTAAATTGTATGCTGCTTTCTGAAGACGTATAAACATTTGCGACGTTTGATTTTGATGGTACAGTGACTCCAATAACAGACGGGCCAAACTAGTTCAAGATAAACGTGACGAATTCTGCAGCCTGCGAGCAATACAGTTAAGATACCGTATCTGTTATGCAATAGGTTAATTGCCTACAGTCCGTTACCCCGATTTAATTTTTGATTGGTCCGTCGGTAACTTCACGCCCATTCTGTAACGTTCTCCGCGTGACTTCTCTTTTCGTAACCACTTCCCAAATATGGAAGGGAAACTTCTGCTTTCAGGGAAGGCACTCGTGATGAAATGTAATACGATAACGGGAGATTCGACTCGGTCGTCAGTCGGAAGTTACTGAGACGTGTTAACTACACAGAGAATCATGAAACTACCATGGTTTGAATGACGGTCCCCCTTGCAAGACAGGTTCACTCTTAGCACCAGTGAAGGTCGTTATAGTGCACCGAAACACAAGTGAGGCTTACTAGCCAGAGTGTATAGGGCGAACAAAACGCGCTCATATTCATGTGTATGTTCATAAAATTCTACTTGTGTTGAGGAATATTTGACATGTCAAACATGAGTATAATTGCACCTACGGAATAAAGCGTGAAAACGAGTAGATACACTACAAATCGATTGCTAGAGCAAAATGAGAAATGTGTGTGAGCACTAGATAATGAACAAGGAAACATATTGTAAAGACTGACACTGCATACGGTGACTACTTAACCCTGTGGTGCAGTTGTCCACTGCAGTGGGAGGATCTCCTATGGGAGAATCGCATGTGGTAATTGGCGACAGCAGCATAGCTAACTAGCCACTTTATGAAATGTACACTACTGGCCATTAAAATTTCTACACCAAGAAGAAATGCAGTTGATAAACGGGTATTTATTGGACAAATATATTATTCTACAACTGACATTTGATTACATTTTCACGCAATTTGGGTGCATAGATCCTGAGAAATCAGTAGCCTGAACAACCACCTCTGGCCGTAATAGTGCCCTTGATACGCCTGGGAATTGAGTCAAACAGAGCTTCGAAGGCGTGTACAGGTGCAGCTGCCCATGCAGCTTCAACACGATACCACATTTCATCGAGAGTAGTGACTGGCGTATTGTGACGAGCTAGTAGCTCGGCCACCATTGACCAGACGTTTTCAATTGGTGAGAGATCTGGAGAATGTGCTGACCAGGGCAGCAGTCGAACATGTTCTGTATCCAGAAAGGCTCGTATACAACCTGCAACATGCGGTCGTGCATTATCTTGCTGAAATATAGGGTTTCGCAGGCATCGAATGAAGGGTAGAGCCACGTGTCATCACACATCTGAAATGTAACGTCCACTGTTCAAAGTGCCGTCAGTGCGAACAAGAGGTGACCGAGACGTGTAACCAATGGCACCCCACACCAAACCGCCTGATGATACGCAAGTATGGCGATAACGAATACACGCTTCCAAAGTGCGTTCACCGCGATGTCGCCAAACACGGATGAGACCATCATGATGCTGTAAACAGAACCTGGAATCATCCGAAAAAATGACGTTTAGACATTCGTGCACCCAGGTTCGTCGTTGAGTACACCATCGCATGCGCTCCTGTCTGTGATGCAGCGTTAAGGGTAACCGTAGCCATGGTCACCGAGCTGGTAGTCCATGCTGCTGCAAAAGTTGTCGAACTGTACGTGCAGATGTTTGTTGTCCTGCAAACGTCCCCATCTGTTGACTCAGGTATCGAGACGTGGCTGCACGATCCGTTACAGCGATGCGGATAAGATGCCTGTCATCTCGACTGATAGTGATATGAGGCCGTTGGGACCTAGCATGGCGTTCGGTATTACCCTCCTAAACCCACTGATTCCATATTCTGCTAAAAGTCATTTGATCTCGACCCACGCGAGCTGCAATGTCACGATACGATAAACCAAAATCGCGATAGACTACAATCCGACCTTTATCGAAGTCGGAAACGTGGTGGTACGCATTTCTCCTCCTTACACGAGGCATCACAACAACTATTCACCAGGCAACGCCGGTCAACTGCTGTTCGTGTATGAGTAATCGGTTGGAAACTATCCCCATGTCCGCACGTTGTTGGTGTCTCCACCGGCGCCAACCTTGTGTGAATGCTCTGAAAAATTAATCATTTGCATATCACTGTATCTTATTCCTGTCGGTTAAATTTCGCGTCTGTAGCACGTCATCTTCGTGGTGAAGCAATTCTAATGGCCAGTAGTGTACATATACGCGAATTTAACAGTTTCCTTACATATTTGTTCCAGACTTCCAAGGACAATGAAAAACTCATGTTGATGTAGTACTCCAAAAGATAATGAACTTAAAATCTAGCTACACTGCCTGACAAAGAAGTGAGGTACACAGAAGTGGAGAAGGAAAAGAAATCCAACTTCACGGGCCGAGAACGTACGTGATGTTTCTTCAGTGCTTACAAAATCGAGTCAAATCCGCAAAGAACTTGGCAATATGATCCCACATATCAGGAGGACGTTGCATGCTCTCCCTCTGGGTTTTCGATTGGCAAGCTTGTCATAAAGCCTTTGTATCCTCTCCTGAGGCAATATGGCCCACAAATGTTGTAACTGGTCTTGGACAAGCTGAATATTGGCACTGAATTAGAGCTGACGCATGAGCTGGTCCCAAACATGCTCTCACAATACAGATCTGGATATCTTTCTGGCCACGGGAGTACCTCATCATCACACAGCCATTTCTTAGAAACATTCGTCACGTATGAATGATTGTTGTCTTATACAAAAATGGAATCACGATGCTGTCGCGTGAGACGTAACACGTGTGGACGCATGATGACCGTGACGTGCTGTTATCAGATTTCTCTCAGTCACTACCAGCTTTGACCTGAAATCATACCCGCTGTCTCCCTTGACTGTGACGCCAGGTGGAATGTCTCTGTATCTCCCCAAGGAATAGGATCTCTCCCCAGATCGTTGCCATACTCGCAAACGATGGTCGTGCGGCTTAGGACAGAACAATATTTATAACTCAATATAATGCGATGGCTTACATTAGCAATCC
This sequence comes from Schistocerca gregaria, assembly GCF_023897955.1. NCBI lineage: Eukaryota > Metazoa > Arthropoda > Insecta > Orthoptera > Acrididae > Schistocerca > Schistocerca gregaria. Next base: position 435,766,798 of record NC_064924.1, read on the forward strand.
AAGCTTGCAGGTTAGGCCCCACTTTAAGTGCAGCCGTCAGTGTTGTGCTGTTAACAGCAGCCTACGTGTGGCACCGGTAGTTCCTCAGTTCGGGTGCTGCTATTCTCTGACCGTTAGTTATTGATGATGAGAATGTTTCAGGATTCCTTTGCTTTTTATAGGATGTCAGGTGCTTTTAAAAGTAGTTATGGCGTGCTTGGTGCACGATATCGCGATCCTCGCTCATGGTCGTCAAACATTCTCGACCGGAACCTTGACGTCTAGGATACCTGCCCACACTTTCCCATACATTCCAGCGTTGGCCCAATGTCATGCCAAATGCCCCACAAATCTGGATATTGAAGTAATCGACTAGACGGTCCTGTGGACGCCCATAACCAACGCCTTTCAAGCTTTAACGATTACGTGACGTGTCCATCAACTTTGATGCATTCTAGTAGAAATTAATACCAATAGCCATTCTTTTTATAAAATATATTAATTATTTTATACAAAGCTCAGCTGTTGGTATTCCTTATTTCTACAAGTTTATGACCAGCCACTGTCCAACGTCCACTTCAGTGAAAGACTGTCTAAAACTTAGTGCATTCTGGTAGTCCGTCTACGTGTCACACAGAACTGTAACAGTATTCATTGACGCACCAGCCGATGTTGTGTGCATGTTCGAAGTGTCAGTGATATGCGAACAAGTCTTCTGGTTGCTTCACTTTTTTTATCAGGGAGCTGGAAAAAGGATCTTTGACATGGTCAATGTTCCCTTTAACGCCGTCGCTGGAGTGATAGTTTTAACCTCTTTTGTTCGCTTCTGTCAACCAAAGCCGTAAACCAGTTTATAAACCCCAAAAACTAACTGCCCAACAAAAAACTTTGATATTACAAAATATAATAATAGACAAAACGCACTAATTACAATCTTTCATCGCTATTGGCCCTTACAAGAGCCGTGTCAAACCCATTCTTCACTTTGTCAACACTGCTTTCGTTTCTAATCCTCAAAAATTTTATCACTCCTTGAAAGTTCTCCACACACCACTCCACATTCGCCGACGCCACATCACATGCTTTCTTACTAGCTACTTACCTTGTTGCCCCCTCCCCCTGAAATTCCTAGAACAGCTACAGAAATCCTACTCACCCAGTAAACTCATTCAAGGAAATTCTACTGTATCGTCATTCCTCACTCGATGTGGACCGCTGTTGTGCTTCTACCAACACACGCCACTGTTTGTTCGTGTACCCTCACTTAAATACACTCCTGGAAATGGAAAAAAAGAACACATTGACACCGGTGTGTCAGACCCACCATACTTGCTCCGGACACTGGGAGAGGGCTGTACAAACAATGATCACACGCACGGCACAGCGGACACACCAGGAACCGCGGTGTTGGCCGTCGAATGGCGCTAGTTGCGCAGCATTTGTGCACCGCCGCCGTCAGTGTCAGCCAGTTTACCGTGGCATACGGAGCTCCATCGCAGTCTTTAACACTGGTAGCATGCCGCGACAGCGTGGACGTGAACCGTATGTGCAGTTGACGGACTTTGAGCGTGGGCGTATAGTGGGCATGCGGGAGGCCGGGTGGACGTACCGCCGAATTGCTCAACACGTGGGGCGTGAGGTCTCCACGGTACATCGATGTTGTCGCCAGTGGTCGGCGGAAGGTGCACGTGCCCGTCGACCTGGGACCGGACCGCAGCGACTCCCGGATGCACGCCAAGACCGTAGGATCCTACTCAGTGCCGTAGGGGACCGCACCGTCTCCATGAAGCTGGGCTACGGTAACGCACACCGTTAGGCCGTCTTCCGCTCACGCCCCAACATCGTGCAGCCCGCCTCCAGTGGTGTCGCGACAGGCGTTATTGGAGGGACGAATGGAGACGTGGCGTCTTCAGCGATGAGAGTCGCTTCTGCCTTGGTGCCAATGATGGTCGTATGCGTGTTTGGCGCCATGCAGGTGAGCGCCACAATCAGGACTGCATACGACCGAGGCACACAGGGCCAACACCCGGCATCATGGTGTGGGGAGCGATCTCCTACACTGGCCGTACACCTCTGGTGATAGTCGAGGGGACACTGAATAGTGCACGGTACATCCAAACCGTCATCGAACCCATCGTTCTACCATTCCTAGACGGGCAAGGGAACTTGCTGTTCCAACAGGACAATGCACGTCCGCATGTATCCCGTGCCACCCAACGTGCTCTAGAAGGTGTAAGTCAACTACCCTGTCCAGCAAGATCTCCGGATCTGTCCCCCATTGAGCATGTTTGGGACTGGATGAAGCGTCGTCTCACGCGGTCTGCACGTCCAGCACGAACGCTGGTCCAAGTGAGGCGCCAGGTGGAAATAGCATGGCAAGCTGTTCCACAGGACTACGTCCAGCATCTCTACGATCGTCTCCATGGGAGAATAGCAGCCTGCATTGGTGCGAAAGGTCGATATACACTGTACTAGTGCCGACATTGTGCATGCTCTGTTGCCTGTGTCGATGTGCCTGTGGTTCTGTCAGTGTGATCATGTGATGTATCTGACCCCAGGAATGTGTCAATAAAGTTTCCCCTTCCTGGGACAATGAATTCACGGTGTTCTTATTTCAATTTCCAGGAGTGTACAAAGCTCGGAACATTCATACAACCAAGTGAAACTATCAGGAAAGTCGCTCTTTGGTATATTGTTCATTGTTGATTGAATCAAGTCTTGTCACCCATGAGGATTCCTTACATAAAAGAATTCTACGTGTTTTGCACTTTAGTCCCTTCGTGGCAGGCGTCCACGCGTCGTTACTATTGTTCATGACTCAAGGTGTGCTGGACAAACTTTCCACTTACTTTTCTCCTCTTCAGTAGCTACTGGAGAATGTCTTGATTACTTAACTTAAAGACGTTGCTCCATTGCAATTTATGTCACACTATGATCATACGTCTACTACTTAACACTGTGTATTGATAACTAACTAAAAACACGTCTGTTGCTAGTTCGAAGCACCATTACAGTTACTGCGTTGATATCGCTTATATGCCTATAATAATATCAGTTGACTTGGAATACCAATTCGATCGCCTTCTGCCCAAGAACTGTGTAAAACGGTACATGAGTAAAGCTATCTAGAGGCTTCTGTTGGGAATTGGAATCCTCCATACACCTCCCTACATATCATTTGTGTTGTCGCATTCGCGTTACATTGTTTCACTATTAAAACATTCATTGAATAAATTTCGCTAGTGGAGTCACAATAAAATTTTACACTAGTCTTAACAATAGCAACTTTTAACTAGATAGGAATTGCAACTCCGATTGAATGGCATGCTTTACCAGTTTAGAAGAGCACTTGAAGACTTCAGACGAGATAAGACAGAAGAGATAGATAACATTCCACAGCAATTTTGTAAAAAACATTGGGGGAAGTGACACCCAAAGAAGTGTTCGGATTGGTGTGTAGAATATATGACACCGGCAACGTGTCCTAGTAGTCTTTGGGAATAATGCCTTCCAGACAACACCAAAGATAGCAAGGGCAGAGGGGTGCGAAAACCATAGCACAGCCTGCTTAACAGCTCATGAATCCAAGCTGCTAACAAGAGTAAGAGGTGAAAAAAAAAGGAAAAGGAAATTGAGTATCTGTTAGACGACGATCAGATTGGCTTTGCGAATGGTAAAGGCACCAGAGAGGCAGTTCTGACGTAAAACTTGATAACTTAAGCAAGGCTGCAGAAAAGTCTAGATACGCCCATAGGATTTGTTGAACTGAGAAAAGCATACGACAATATCGAATGATGCAAGATTCTGAGGAAAATAAGAGTAAGCTTCAGGGAAAGTACAGGAACCAAGACAAATCAAGAAGATTGGAATACCAAGAACTAAGTGCCGGCATTATAAAGTGTGTAACAGAGGGATGTAGCCCCTACCGTTCAATCTAAACATCATATAAGCAATGTAGGAAATGCAAGAAAGTTTCAACACTAGAAATAAAATTCAGTGGAAGGATGTTAATGTTAAGATTCACGGATGACATTGCTATCCTTAGTGGAAGCGATGAAGAATTACTGTATCTGCTGAAATTAATGAACAGCCTAATGAGTACAGATTATGAATTGAGAAAAAACCGTAAAAAGACCAAAGGAACAAGAAGAGCAGAAATGAGAGCAGGGGTATTTGGAAGGAGAGTGAGGTCTGTGACTGGCCAGAAATCTATGTCCACTGTCGTGTTATGCTCATATGGATACCGCTGTAGCCACTCGAAGAGCACAACAAGTGATCAACATCGTTCTGGGTTAAATTAGACTAAAATATTTACCTTTAAGTAACATAATATTAATAAATACCAGATCATGAGCAAAATATTCTGAAAAAGCATTGTTACGTTCTTGATTAAAACGAAAAATAAATGCAAGCGAGTGGCAGCAGAAAAATGAAAGTAATTCAAAAAAATGGCTCTGAGCACTATGGGATTTAACTTCTGAGATCATCAGTCCCCGAGAACTTAGAACTATTTAAACCTTACTAACCTAAGGACAACACACACATCCATGCCCGAAACAGGATCCGAACCTGCGACCGTAGCGGTCGCGCGGTTCCAGAGTGTGGCGCCTAGAACCGCTCGGCCATCCCAGCCGGCAGTAAAAGTAACTGTATACTTCCACGTGAGTACTGCATTTTTATGTTATACAGAAAGAATCACAATATGCTAACTGCAGCTGAATGCCACATTTGCATATGAAATAAAAGAAATCACAACACTTTCAACTGCACTAGAGTGCGGCATTTGCAAATCACGAGAACGTACGGAGATTGATCACAAACATCTGTTTTAGAAAGGTAAGTGCTTTTGGATCATATGTCTACAGAGATCGTTAAGAAATAACTTTTATGAGTGAAATGAAAATAATGATCTGCTCATTATCAGTAACAAGATTTCCAGGGTTGTTACCATCGTTTTAAATCGTGATTGCTACGAGGCAAAAGAAACTTACAGGCGGACTTGGATGAGAGCTGTAGCGAATTTTACCGGGTGGTGATCGGGCTGCTGTTGGCAAAGGGAGAGACGCTCTATTAATGGCTGACAGCAAGATGGCAGTGGGCAGTCATGATGCAGATGACTGGCCATACCTTCCAGGCTGTAGCTCTGGAGTCGGCGGCAGTGCACGTTTTCGGCAGCGCCCTGACTTAGTTGTCCGCGTTTGCGGCAGTGATGCATGGAGACCATGTGTTTTCAAATCACGCAAGGAAGTGTTCTAACTGCCATTTTGATGACATTTGTCCTCTTTGCTGTCTTGACAATAAGTGTCCTCCAGGGCGATCTCTGCGTTTCCCAGAGCTGTCACCCTGGCTGTTTGTGTGCACCCGACTGTCCTCTAGCCAGTCACATTATTGTTCACCACACTTGTCAAACGTTTGCACCGCCTACAGTTCCCACATGTGAACGACCATACTCACAGTCTTGTAGCTGAAATTTCTCTCGTCTTTCAAAAGGCTTTTAGAGTTTACCATTTGTGCCTGTCGACTCGTCCATTTGTCATCTCCTCCTCTTTTCCTAACATTTCCTTTTCATTTCATGTTAACAATGTTTTGGGTCTCTTATGGTTCCTGCACTTCTGCTGGTAGAAGTGCACACACCAATGCGGAAAGATCTTTTATAACGTCCCCTCGTCTAGCAAACTGCAAATGGCTTATCTGCAGGTTTCTGAAACTGCCCCCTTCCACTCTTTTAACAGTGCCTTTGTATAAAGGACGTCAAGGGATTTTTACATCACACTGTCACTGGTGTACTGCGAATAGATCTACCTCGACTTGAACACAACTGGTTGCTGTAGTATATAGCTGAGTCGCTCTGTCGTTACTGAACTACGATGGCTGCAACGTAACAGCGCCTCTGCTTCGAATTTAAGAGATGCTCTGAAAATTATTTTCTCCCGCATACAACTACAGAAATTTTGTAATCACTTCAGGGAAAACTTCTGGATAAAATACAGTTGAGGTATTGCGTGATAGCTAGAGACGGGATTACATGAATTTGCATGCTGCATATGCATTTGCATATTTGGCTCCTTTTCACCGTTTATTGCATATTTTAACTAAAAACTAGTTTTGATGTCTCACAGATTGGCCGCGACCTTCAAGTGCGTGCAGTCGCTAACCGAGAGGCTACTGCCGAGCGAGGTCTTTACAGAAGAGGAACAGGAACAGGCAGACAGAGTCAATGCTCCTACGCCAGCTCTCCCGGTTAATCCTCTGCGCTGTCATATCGTACGCGACAACGACAATTAAATCAAACTACTCAAGCCTTTAGTCGCACGTCCATTGTCTCAGTTTAGTTTTCTATTTACTTGTACACAGTTGGAAGTGTGATTCTTGAGTTTCTCCCGGCGTATTTGATAATCAAAATATCCACGGGTGTACTGCCGGTCTATAGTGCCCGTTGGACACTATAGACCGGCAGTACACCCGTGGATATTTTGATTACAGTTGGAAGTGTTTACGACGTGTAGTGTGTAACGTGTTTTGCGCCATGCTCGCGAAAAAAGAAACGTCGTTTCGTGGACAGCTGACTATCCTGGAACATTTACATACCACGGAACTGTTTTATACACATAACAGAAAAAAAGTTTTGCGTCACCATGGTTCCCAGAACTCTTGAAGATAGACTGTGGACAGTGTATCACAGACACAGTCCCTTAGATTGTTCACAGATGTCACTAAACCCGCCCAAAGATCTAAACAACCATGCATGAGCAGCACATATTAGACGAAGGGAGTCGGACAGCCGATGAGTTCCAGTCATTCCACCAAGAACGATGTACACGGCTCGTGTTGTCTGTAGTTCAACCATGCCTAGACGGTCAGTATCGCGGTTCGACCGCGTCCGCATTGTTACTTTGTGCCAGGAAGCGCTCTCAACAAGGAAAGTCTCCAGGCGACTCGGAGTGAACCAAAGCCGTGTTGTTCGGACATGGGGGAGATATAGGGAGACAGGAACTGTCGATAACAGGCCTCGTTCAGGTCGCTCAAAGGCTACTACTGCAGTTGATGACAGCTACCTATGGATTATGGCTCGGAGGAACCCTGACAGCAATGCCACCATATTGAATAATGCTTTTTGTGTTTCGTGTTACGAATCAAACTGTGGGCAATAGGTTGCATGATGAGCAACTTCACTCCCGACGTCTGTCCGCTCAGGATTGGCAGCACGTTCTCTTGACCGATGAGTGTCGCATATGCCTTCACCCAGACAATCGTCGGAGACGTGTTTGGAGGCAACCCGGTCAGGCTGAACGCCTGAGACACACTTTCCAGCGAGTGCAACAAGTGGACGTTCCTTGATGTTTTGGGGTGGCGTTATGTGGATCCGACGTACGCCGCTGGTAGTCATGAAAGGCGCCGCAACGGCTGTACGATACGTGAATGCCACCATCCGACCGATAGTGCAACCATATCAGCAGCATGTTACCCCATCGTGCACATCTCGTGAATGACTACCTTCAGCATAACGACATCGCTCAAATAGTATGGGTAGCATGTTCTTCAGATATGAACCCTATCGAACATGCCTGGGATAGATGGAAAAGGGCTGTTTATGGACGAAGTCACCATCCAACTAGTCTGAGGGATCTACCTCGAATCGCCGTTGAGGAGTGGGACAATCTGGACCAACAGTGCCTTGATGAACTTGTGGATGGTATGCCACAAGAAATACAGGCATGCATCAATGCAAGAAAAATTTTGGAAATTTGTGGCAAGGTCTTATGGGACCAAACTGCTGAAGTCATCGGTCCCTAAGCTTACACACTGTTTAATATAACTTACGCTAAGAACGACACACACACCCCCATTCCCGAGGGCGGACTCGAATCTCCTACGGGCGCAGCCGCGCGGAACGTGACAAGACGCCCAAGACCGCGCAGCTACCCCGCACGAAATCAATGGAAGAAAAGGACGTGCTACTGGATATTAGAGTTACCGGTGTGTACAGCAGTTTTTATCACCAACTCTGAAGGTCTCGCTGTATGGTGGTACAACATACAATGTATGGATTTCATGAGCAATATGAAGGGCGGAAATGATCTTTATGTAGATCTGTATTCCAATTTTCTGTACAGGTTCTGGAACTTTCTGAACCGAGATGAGGCAAAACTTTTTTTGATTTGTATTATCGAGTTTGCGAGAAAAACGTATGGTGCAAAAAAAAAGTTTCAAATAGACCAGCATGTCAAGACAAGTCTTTATACCACAGGAATGCAGAAGAAAGGACGACGGTAACAACTTCTGACAACAGCAAGTTGCAGTAGCAGGGATTTGTCCAAATGTAACCAATAAAGTCGGTTTAACATGGATCTATGTGACGCATTCATTGCAAGCAATATTAGTCTTCACAGACTTACAAACCCTTCTTGCCCAAATATTGCTTAAATAAAAATATACCAGGTGAGTCAACATTGCATAAAAATTACATACCGACAAGTGACGTAAATGTTCTGGAACTACTAAGCAATGAATTCAAGGACAGCATTAGCTTCAGTTGACGAAACTACAGACACTTGTGGCCGTTAAATTACAACTTTAATTGTCGGTACTTCAAAAGAAGAGCCTCCTTCTTCCTATTTAGCGGCCTGTGTGTGTTGTTCTTAGTTTATGTTAGTTTAAGTTAATTTAAGTAGTGTGTCAGTCTAAGGAGCTATGACCCCTGCAGTCTGGTCCCTCAAGAACCACACACATTTGAACGTTTGAAAGAACCTGATAAAACAAATCATTCTACGATCGCCAGATTTAAGAAAGAGGGTATTAGTAAAATATTTCCAGAAACTTCTGCAGATGAAAGAGTGTTGATGTTTTTTTCAGATCCTGCTCCCTATATGACCAAAGCGGGAAAAGCCCTTTGCGAATGTAAATAAACTTATTTTATGCACAAAGAAAGTGAATCTAAAGGTTCCTGCTCGCATCGAGACCAAAAAAGAAAAACTACCGAATGTGCCTTACTTTCCGAACCAGTGGTAGCTCGTTGGGGTACGTGTGTTGAAGCTGTGTTGTTTTACAATGACGATTTCGAGGCCATTAGACGGATAGTAAACGACTTCGATAGTGTAGAGGCTTTGGCAGTTTGCCAGTGCAAGGAAGCTTTTAATGATTCCGGTATTAAAAAAAGACATTGCTGTGATTAGCTCTCATTTTGCCATACATGTGCAAGTATTAAAAAGCTTGAAACTCAAGGTTTGGCGTTGAATGAATCTATTCAGTTAAGGAATAAAGTTGTTCTAGTGAAATCCTCATTCTCAAGAAAACTTAAAAGTTTGAAAACATTTTAAACAGTAATCCAGCCTTTAAACACTTGTGCTGAATTGATAGTTTTATTAATGGGATGGGTGAACTTCTACTTGAAACAATAATTGCCAACATAGCATCCAAATTCAAATACTGTCCAGTTATCTTAATTGATGTAGAACCGTCCCTTTCTGCTTATATAAATCTTTTGAGTGATCGACCGAGCAATTCGAACAGTACTTGGTCTTTTATGTTTACAATAGTAGAAAAAAGTAAAATAAATTGTAAATGATGCTTTGGTCCAGCAGTATTAAGTAACACTTAATGCTGTTCGAATAATTCAAGATTGTATGTTGTATTTTAAATAAAATATTACTGTTTGATCGTGCCCCTCTGGGTGGGATATATCTCGAATTTGGTCCTGTACATATCGATTGTTTAGCTGCGACTCCCTCGCATCGGATCTGTTTGTTACCGACAGAAATATCAGACTAGGAACTAGTCTTGAAACACGGTATGGGCCCCCATTTTGCAAATGTTTAGAAAATAATCCCAGAAAGGCCCCCTTCCTAATATCTACCAGAAAGAATTCAGAAAATGATACCAGCGTTCTAAATGTACCGATCTTTCGCGCGGCCTGCGCTCTTCCTCGTACCTGATATGCACGGTTTCGACTTTGAGATATAACGCACGCAGTAACTACCACGATTTTTATTATTGGATCTTACATATTCGACACTTTTCATGCATTTTTGAAGCATTTTTCATGCATATTTGTATGCATATTTTAAGGTTTTTATTACGCATATAATCTTGCTTCTATTGATAGCATAACGGTTAATAGCAAATACAGACATCCACACTGATACGTATGTTAGAGCGATGGAGTGTACATTGATTTAAAAGTTTTACATACACGTTCTTTGCCCTAGTAGGTAATGAAAGCAATTCTAAAACAATCATTGTATACGAGAGCCCACGTCAACACTGTTCGCTCTTTTGCTACAGCCTGTCTACACAATCGAAGTACGCCTTCCATTTCGCTAACCAATAAAGTTATCGTAACTTCACATTTCATAAATACATTTCGTTCACTTCTACTGACCACTAACTTTCAATCATTGTCCAGACACGACTCAAAACTCTTCCAACACCATTTAACTATCGTCCACCATTAAACGAATTTTGATCTCTTCTCTCTTTCGGATCTCCATCCGAAAACTAGTTCTGTTCCTGCTTTCTTCCAGTCGGCACCTCTTCTTTTCTTGATGGGCCTCTACTATCTTCAAATAATTTTAATGTACCCACTGTCTCAGGTTATAGCTCATCGACCCGTAATAGCACGACGCCATTACGTTTCTCACCAAAACATTTCAAGTCCTTCCCGTTACAGTACTTCTTTCTCCACACTTCCCCACACGCCGAAGTCTAAAAATTGTCTCACGACGCTTAGTCTTTCTCTCTTACCTAAACCGTTCCTTTACTAACGGACTGCTGTGTCTATTACTACCTTTATCACTCTCAACTATCTTTCGTTTTCATTTCCAGAATATAGACAATAATTTTTAGCTCATGGGCAAAGTAGTCTGTTACATAAGATCACAAAATTTACATTGCACATATTCAATATGGTTATGGAAGACGTATGTGAGAATGCAATACTCTGAAAACAAAAATTGTTAACTCCAAAGTTTTCAAGACACTGTGCCTAATTGCAACACGGTTATTAAGAAACAGTATATGCATACACAGACGAAGTATTTATGCTTACGAAAGCCATACGTTTGCAGTTACAAACATTTCTATTTTTTCAACATGATAAGGACAAATGTTCCTTGAAAATCTCTTCGGGTTTGCTGCCGAATCCTAAAAGCAACTTAACTCGATATTTCGGCGATCCAACTGTTCGCCATCTTCAGGAAATGCTGCTTCTGCTGATGAGTCCCGCTGAGAACTGACGCAAGATTGCAATTCGACGTCCTATATAGGCCACCGTTCAGTACACGGCGCATGCGCCGCCCATCGCCGTTTCTGCCCTTAGTGAAACACTGCTGGCAACGATATATCGCAATGAAGGCCGCACCGAAGAACGTTCAGTTTTGTTGCGAGATAATACAGGATTCCACGTTTTGCTAAGAGGAAACCCATTGTCTCTGTTGATTAAATTATCAGGCAACCTAATTTCAAACGCCTCTTTATAGACACTATTCCAAAAACCGGAAATGTTGGCAATCACAACAGTTTCCTCAAATTTCATTTTGTGTCTCTCATTTAGGCAGTGTTTTGCTACGGCCGATTTTTCCGGCTGTTGTAGCCTCGTATGACGGCGATGTTCCACACACTTGTCATGCACTGTGCGAATAGAACGGCCAACTTAAGCTTTCCCACATTGACACGGGATTTTGTACACCCCGGGTTTCCTAAGTCCCAAATCGTCCTTCACAGAGCTGAGAAGAGCTCTAATCTTAGAAGGTTCTCTCCCGCCGTCTTTCCTACGTCACCATCCATAACACAGATTCCTACACCTTTTTTCCCTCCGCCGGTGTGCCCCAAGGCTCCGTCCTCTCCCCCCTTCTGTACCTCTTGTATACGGCGGACATGCCGCCGCCGTCACCCCCCGTCCACCTTCTCCAGTTTGCCGATGACACCGCCTTCCTTGCCCTTGCCCCCACCCTGCAGCGCTCCCAACACCTTCTCCAATCCCATCTTGACCGGTTCACCGCTTGGTGCAACCAGTGGTTGCTCAAGGTCAATCCCTCCAAAACCCAGGCGATCATTGTAGGCAAAACCACCCCTTCCTTCCGCCTCCTTGATTTCTAGCTCACCGTCTATGGCCGTCCTATCGCCCTCACCCCCACCCTCAAGTACCTTGGTGTCACCCTCGACCGTCGACTCTCCTGGACCCCACATCTCCGGACAATCCAAGCCAAGTCACGCTCTCGTCTCCATCTCCTCAAGCTCCTTTCCGGACGTACGTGGGGTCTAGACCCCTCCACCATACTCCACGCCTATAAATCCTCATCCGCCCCATCCTTTGTTACGCCCATCCGGCCTGGATCTCTGCCCCCGCTACCTTTTACAAATCCCTCCAAATCCTTGAACACCATGCTCTCCGCCTCGCCTATCGCATCCGTCTCCCCTCCCCCACGCAGATTCTGTATGATCTCATTCCATTCCCCCACCTCCTCCTTTTCCTTGAGAGGCTAAGGATCCAGTACACATCACACAAACTCGATCCTCCTCACCCATTTGTCTCGCCCATCCTCTCCCGCCCCCGCCCGCTGCCGCGCCTCTATTCCCATGTCCCACCCGGTCTCCATCTCTCTACCCTCCTTACCCTCTCCCAAGGTGGCTTCCGCCAGCTCCCCCTTCCTGATGATGTCCTCCTTCCCTCCATATACCCCTCCTACCAACTTTGATCCTCCTCCCCTCTTCCTGTCTCTGTTCCTTTGGGCATCCTCCCTCCCTCATCCCTTTCTCCCCACTCCTCCCTCAGGCTTCCCCTCCCCTGTCCTACTCCTCCTCCCATGTCCTCAGCCATTGGTGTCATTGGTCTTTGCTGTCAAGCCCAGGTACGTTAGGAACACCAATACCTCCAAGTACAATGGCTACAGTGAGCCAACCATTACCATGATCAAAAGTATCATTGATGTCAATACTAAAGTACACCCGAAGAAACATACTGACACACAAAATCTTCACTCCTTCAAATAGAATGAGTGAAAAACAGATATAGCTAACGAAAACCGAAAATACTTGTCGATAAGATCCTTATTAATCACAAAGGACAAAAGTCTGCCTCACAAGCCACGTATCTTCCTGTTACCGTTTAACACTCAGTGAAGCCTTCAATATTTGTGACCTGTCATGATCGTCTTCCCCTCCCCGTCCCAACGAGTCTGTGACGACCATTGTAGTCGGTGCACACAATTTTGTAAATCTGCCTGTGATTTTTCATTGTACTACATTTTCCTAACGAATATAACATGTGCTTTCTCTGATACAGCTGTTTTCACTGTTTATGTCATAGTTGTAAGTGTCTGGAACCACATTATGTGTAAAACTTACTGTGACATGTGTGTCATAATGAATGTAATGAAAATATGTAGAATGCCTCGTTACATGTAAGAGAGCACCTAATGAACCTCGTCTTACCTTGATAAATAAATAGGTATGTAAATTCTACTCACGTATTCCGTAGCACAACATATGGTGGTAGTGTTCTGAAGTAATAGGAGGGAGGCCTGCCCGGCTAGGCGCGCGGTCGAATGCTCTGCTTCCCGAGTGGGAAGGCGTGTTGGTCCCCGGCACGAATGCGCCTGGCGGATTTGTGTTGTGGTCCGGTGTGCCGCCCATTCTGAGGATGGTTTTTAAGGCTGTTTTCCATCTGCCTCGGCGAATGCGGGCTGGTTCCCCTTATTCCGCCTCTGCAAGGTTCGCAGGAGAGCTTAGAAAGGTAGGAGACGAGGTACTGGCGTAATTAAAGATGTGAGGACGGGGCTTGAGTCGTGCTTGGGTAGCTCAGTTGGTAGAGCACTTACTCGCAAAAGGCAAAGGTCCCGAGTTCGAGTTTCGGTCCGGCACACAGTTTTAATCTGCCAGGAAGTTTCATATCAGCTTACACTCGGCTGTAGAGTGAAAATTTCATTCTAGAAACATCCCCCAGGCTATGGCTAAGCCATGTCTCCGCAAATTCCTTTCTTCCAGGAGTGCTAGCTCTGCAAGGTCCGCAGGAGAGCTTCTGTGAAGTTTGGATGGTAGGAGATGTGGTACTAACGGAATTAAAGCTGTGAGGACGGGACGTGAGTCGTGCTTGGGTACTTCAGTTGGTAGAGAACTTGCCCGCGAAAGGCAAAGGTCCCGAGTTCGAGTCTCGGTCCGGCACACAGTTTTAATCTGCCAGGAAGTTTCAATTCTAGACGTATTTCTATGCCATTAGTGTTTGACAAAGGCATTGAAAAGGCTGTGCATGTAATGATAATTGATGATTTTGTATGACACATGACACGATTTGCTACTAAATGTACAGTCTGCTTTAGAAGCCGTTTAACAGCTGAAAATGCTATATTCTCTTTTCTCTGTGAGGTACTGGATGGGTTAAACAGAAGGTTTGGAACTCTAGGCATATTTTTTGATTGAGTTGATCACAAAATGATGCTACAGAAGTTGGACCATTACGGAATACGGGGAGTAGCTCACAATTGGTTCACCTCTTACTTTAGCAACAGACAGCAAAAGGTCACTATTCACAATGTTGAGAATAGCTATGTTGTGAGGTGTGAGTGGGGTACAGTTATGTGAGGGGTGCCCAGGGATCAGTGTTGGGGCCACTCATGTTCCTTATCTATATAAATGATATGCCCTCTAGTATTACGGATAACTCTAAAATATTTCTGTTTGCTGATGGCACTAGCTTGGTAGCAAACGAAGTTGTGTGTATATTCAAGGATCTTGTTCAAAGAATTAATGCTGCCATTTTTACTATTCGGACGGTATCTGAAGTGAGTGATTGTTCGACACGAAAATTAGTCTACTTTGCTTTCGTTCACTTATGTCATATGGTATTATATTTTAGGGTAGCTCTTCCCATCCTAAGAGGATATTTTTGGTTCAGAATCGGGGGGAGGGGGGGGGGGGGTGCGAGCAACAAGTGGGTAAGCTCACAAACCTCTTGTCGACCCCTGTTCACGAGTCTGGGTATTTGGCAATGGCCTCTCAATACATATAACCCTTACTGTCATTTCTTGTTAACAATATTAGCTTATTCCCTAGAATAATCAGCTTTCATTCAGTAAATACTCGGCACAAATCAGACCTGCATTTGGGTCGGACTTCCTTAACTCTTGTGCAGAAAGTATACTGCTGCATCCATTTTCAGTAAGCTACCATTCGAATTCAGAAATCTTAGTAGCAATCCACGCGGTTTCAAATCTAAACTGAAGAGTTTCTTCATGGATCACTCCTTCTATTCCGCCGAGCATTTCCTTGAAAAATTTAGCTGAACCTTATTGTATTCTTGTTGTATTGTTGATTGCGTTTACTTAAACGTATGGATTGATATTTTTCGGGTTCACAAACATTTGTTTTTATCTGTTATTACTTTTATGTTGTAATTTCATGTACTGACACGTTCCATGACCTTGGAGATTTGTTCTTCAATTTGGTGCTACGAAACTTGACGTGTAAGTAAAAAATAAATAAAATTGTAGGGTAAGCAACTTATAGCGGTGGTTAGTATGACCAAGATATACAGTAAACATATCTCTCAATTCATACCTTAAGAGCTAAGGGCACTTGTACAATAGAGGAAATGTGTTTCAAAGAAGCGAAGATGCTCAAGAGCTCATAGCTCGTAAGAATTACAATTTAGAGCCCAGAGCCCATGTTTTTGAGACACTTTTTCTTGTCTTGGTCGACGCTACCTCCTGTGAAAGTTACATACCCTACAATGTTAGCAACAACAGTACCGGTACAGATATTCCACTGTCAGAATTATCTGAATGATTTTCTCTTGTAACTTTAGACTGTTTCGTTTCCGAAAGAGACACCTTTACCTCAAACTGATACATTTATCCGTCTCCACGACTCTTGACAGTATAACACGGAATCACCCTGTACACACATACGTTCACAGGCACCGTCACCTATAACTTTGACGCTCTATAGCTTCGTTGGATAACATTTCTGGACATGGGTTCCCCCTCTATAACTTCCAGAAGTATGTAACATGAATTGCGAAACACCCTGTATAAATATTGCCCTAATCCTCCGTACTGGAACGTATCGTAGCAGCGTGCTGAAATAGTGGGAGGGAGATGACGATAAAATTGACACACACAAACATTCGAATAGAGATACGCTGAAGCGAACGTATAAATTTCGTACTGTGAGTGTATGTTCGAAGCCCTGAATACGGAAACATGGATCATTAAATAACGATATTAAAAGGCGGCGACTAGTCGGTCTTGCTCGGTGGTCTGTCGTTAGCGTGTAAAATATGAATTGCTCTCGTGTGCACAACTTGCTTTGCAGCTGAGAGCAACTACTCGTCGTCCGTCGTTAATGTGACAAGACAGACTCACCTCGCCGCCCACGGACGCCTTCCCGCCACTCTCTAATACCACGACTGGCTGTGCAGAGCAAGCTGTTTGCAGACTCGGTCCGGGCTTCGCATCTGCACAGTGGTATTGTTCTGGTAGTCCTGTAATGATAGAGACCCGGCCGGCCCTCGCAAAATTAGCGCACTCATGCTGGTCGTCGCCTGCTTAGCATACAGTAGCCTATTGTGTATGCGGACGAGAAACGGGTTTTATATATCGGCGGAGGAGATTTACGTCGGCCTTCCGCAGCTTCGAAACCCGATTGCAACTTAAGATGACGGGCGTTAAATCACCTGTTCAATTAAAACGAATTTACGACCAGAGCAGGCGCTAAAATTATATGGAATAAATATTTGCAACGCAGTACAAGCGCGTACTGCTGCGTCTAGGAGCCAGCAGTAATCGAATTAATGCAATAAATGCATGAATGTGTTATTAAAACGTAAATTTAAAGTAAGCAACGAATTAAAGGTTATTTAATTTCCATTTACAACGACTACTAACTGAAATAGTTCCGTAGAATATTTCGTAGTAGAGTAAATATATACCTGACAAGCAGTTATGTTGACATGTAACGATTTTAAGCAAGAATTTTTAGAGACACGTCTCTATTCACATCATTGCACAGTCAAATCACTGCATCGCTGATGAAATACAAGGTCATGGCAACATTTTTTCCTCGCAGAGAGTAGGTAACGAGATAGTCAATTTATTGGATTTGCTAAGTTACACAGATCCGTTCGTTTATTAGATCGTTCTGCAGGTCAAGCGCTACTTAAGATGTGTGTTATTGTGTGCATAAGGATTGCATCTTACAGCACGCAAGAAAAGAACATTACAAATACTTAAAGGAAACGTTTCTGAGAGAGAGCTAGGGTTTGGGTGTGGCTTACAGAGAGAAACATAGCAACAGCCACGCATATATTAGAAAATCTTGCAAACGCACCTCGCACCTTATACGATATGGGCGTGTGACTTAAGGACATGTTGCAACAATTTATTAACGGCGCTGAGAGAACAGAAAATAAAAGATCCCTACTGTGGAGTCACTTCACCGACGTGGAGAAGCAGAAAATTGGTAAACCGTTAGTCTAACGATCTTCAGAATTGTATAAATCTACAACGGAAAATGCAGCTCCTTTAAAATCCCATTCGTATTGTACATTAATTGCATTTCGAATGCTTAAAATCAATGTTCACAACTGTAATAGTTAATTATGTTCCCTTCTCAAAGTGATGAATGTTCACTCAGCCTCTTGAAGGAAATGAATGTCGTATTGAGTACAGAACGTAGACTGAGAGTATACCAATGAAAGACGGATTTTTGAGAAGCATCAAAAACGACATTAGAGAGAAACTCTGTATCAAATATTCACAGGTAAAAATAATTTTCCACTCCAAAAGGAGTCTACTAGTACGAAGTATATATCCCAAATGAAGAAAGAAATTTCTGAGAATGTCTGTCTTCGTTACTATATTGTAAGGAAGTAAATCGTGGACTCCGGGAAGACTGAAAAGGAAGAGAATCGAAGCGTCCGACATATTACAAGGTACAAAAGATAAAGCTATAAAATGTGGTTAAGCTACCCGTGTAACCAGAGAGGAACGGAATACATGAAAAACTGCAACCATAAGGTGAAACAAATTGGTAGGATATGTACTAAAACAACAGGGAATAAATAGTTTTTTATGTTTCTGAGAAACAGTAATACAGTAATTTTTAAATAGGCACACGGACATTTGCCCGTATTGTAGTTTACGTAATTACTAACTAGTTTCCAGCTTTTGTGCCATTTTCAACTCATTGATTTTATGTCATTAACATATATTGTAGGACATACTGAGATGGATGTCCTGCAATATATGTTAATTACATCTACATCTACATTACAAAAACTCAGGCACTCGGAAATGGCAGAAAAGGCCGAAACCGAGGTAGTAATTAAATAAACAGCAATATAGTCAAATGGCGACGTATTCATTAACAAAAAGCAGGGAATAACTTCAATGGTACTACAGGTTACTGTAGAGGGCAAACATTGTGGTGAAAGACAGAGATTACACCAAATCCATCTGGTAACGTAAGGCCCTGTGTTCATAGTACTCTCAACTGAAGAGATTGTTACACGAGAGGAATTTGTTGTAGACAGCATCATACTAATCGAATGGTGATTCTAAAGAGTAAAGAAAAAAAAAATATGATTCAGAGCTCTATACCAAATAAATTAACAAACGACAGAGCTGATCCTCCTTGGTACACAAAACGTGTCAGAACACTGTTCCAGAAACGACGAAAGTAACATGCCAAAATTTAAAAAATGGTTCAAATTGCTCTGAGCACTATGGGACTTAACATCTGAGGTCATCAGTCCAATAGAACTTAGAACTACTTAAACCTAGCTAACCTAAGGACATCAAACACAACCATGCCCGAGGCAAGATTCGAACTTGCGACCGCAGCGGTCGGGCGGTTCCAGACTGAAGCGCCTAGAACCTCTCGGCCACACAGGCCGGCATGCCAAATTCAAACAGACGCAAAATCCCCAAGATTGGCGATCTTTCACAGGAACTCGAAATTTAGCGCCGACTTCAACGCAAGATGCTTATAACAGTTTCCACAACGAAACTTTGTCACAAAACTTGGCAGAAAAACCAAAGAGATTCTGGTCGTATGTGAAGTATGTTAGCGGCAAGAAACAATCAATGATTTCTCTACACGATAGTAATGGAGATACTATCGAAGACAGTGCTGCCACAGCAGACTTACTAAACAGAGCCTTCCGAAATACCTTCACAAAAGACGACGAAGTAAATATACAAGAATTGGAATCAAGAACAGCTGCCAACATGAGTAACGTAGAAGTAAATATCCTCGGAGAAGTGAAGCAACTTAAATCACTTAATAAAAGCAAGTCTTCTGGTCCAGACTGTATACCAATTAGGTTCCTTTCCGAGTTTGCTGGTGCGTTAGGTTCATACTCAACAATCATATACAACCGTCCGATCGACGAAAGATCCGTATCCAAAGACTGGAAGGTTACACTAGTCACACTAATATTCAAGAAAGGTAGTAAGAGTAATCCACTGAATTACAGGCCCATATTATTAACGTCGATATCCAGCAGGATTTCGAAACATATATTGTACCCGTGGTCTAAGGGGCCGGCACGGTAGCTCAGCGTGTTCTGTCAGAGGGTTAGCTGCCCTCTGTAATAAAAAAACTGAGTTAATCGAGCAACAACGAACATAAAACGGATGTCTCGCGACGTCCGCACCGAGCAAATACAACGAACAAAAACGATCAAAATCAGATTTTAAAAAAAGGGGGTAGCGTCTTTGATTCATAATCAAAACGTCTTCAGTCCCGGCTTCCATCCCCGCTACTGCCTAAATTTTGATAAATAATCAGCATTGGCGGCCGAAGACTTCCGGCATAAGAAGTAGCCTCATTCTGCCAACGGCCTTGTCAAAGAGGGCGGCGGAGCGGATAGAGGTTTAGGGCACTCTCTTGTCCTAGGGGTGGGAAATTGCCACCAAAGGCGGAAGAATCAGCAATGATCAACGACATGAGGATGCAGAAGGCAATGGAAACCACTGGATTAAAGACACGTGTATCCACAGGACATGTGGCCTGTAGTTGAAGAAGTGTCATGATGATCCCTCCATTGGCAAAAGATTCCGGAATAGTCCCCCAGTCGGATCTCCGGGAGGGGACTGCCAAGGAGGAGGTTAACATGAGAAAAAGACTGAATAATCAACGAAAGGATAACGTTCTACGAGTCGGGGCGTGGAATGTCAGAAGCTTGAACGTGGTAGGGAAACTAGAAAATCGGAAAAGGGAAATGCAAAGGCTCAATCTAGATATAGTAGTGGTCAGTGAAGTGAAGTGGAAGGAAGACAAGGATTTCTGGTCAGATGGTTATCGGGTAATATCAACAGCAGCAGAAAGTGGTATAACAGGTGTTGGATTCGTTATGAATAGGAAGGTAGGGCAGAGGGTCTGTTACTGTCAACAGGTCAGTGACCGGGTTGTTCTAATCAGAATCGACAGCAGACAAACACCGACAACGATAGTTCAGGTATACATGCCGACGTCGCAAGCTGAAGATGAACAGATAGAGAAAGTGTATGAGGATATTGAAAGGGTAATGCAGTATGTAAAGGGGGACGAAAATCTAATAGTCATGGGCGACTGGAATGCAGTTGTAGGGGAAGGAGTAGAAGAAAAGGATACAGGAGAATATGGGCTTGGGACAAGGAATGAAAGAGGAGAAAGACTAATTGAGTTGTGCAACAAGTTTCAGCTAGTAATAGCGAATACCCTGTTCAAGAATCACAAGAGGAGGAGGTATACTTGGAAAAGGCCGGGAGATAGGGGAAGATTTCAATTAGATTACATCATGGTCAGACAGAGATTCCGAAATCAGATACTGGATTGTAAGGTGTACCCAGGAGCAGATATAGACTCAGATCACAATATAGTAGTGATGAAGAGTAGGCTGAAGTTCAAGACATTAGTCAGGAAGAATCAAGATACGGAAGTTCTAAAGAATGACGAGATACGTTTGAAGTTCTCTAACGCTATAGATACAGCAATAAGGTATAGCGCAGTAGGCAACACAGTTGAAGAGGAATGGACGTCTCTAAAAAGGGCCATCACAGAAGTTGGGAAGGATAACATAGGTACAAAGAAGGTAGCTGCGAAGAAACCATGGGTAACAGAAGAAATACTTCAGTTGATTGATGAAAGGAGGAAGTACAAACATGTTCCGGGAAAATCAGGAACACAGAAATACAATCGCTGAGGAATGAAATAAATAGGAAGTGCAGGGAAGCTAAGACGAAATGGCTGCAGGAAAAATGTGAGGACATCGAAAAAGATATGATTGTCGGAAGGACAGACTCAGGATACAGGAAAGTCAAAACAACCTTTGGTGAGATTAAAACCAACGGTGGTAACATTAAGAGTGCAACGGGAATTCCACTGTTAAATGCAGAGGAGAGAGCAGATAGGTGGAAAGAATACACTGAAAGCCTCTATGAGGGTGAAGATTTGTCTGATGTGATAGAAGAAGAAACAGGAGTCGATTTAGAAGAGACAGGGGATCTAATATTAGAATCGGAATTTAAAAGAGCTTTGGAGTACTTACGGTCAAAGAAGGCAGAAGGGATAAATAACATTCCTAGAAATTTCTAAAATCATTACGGGAAGTGGCAACAAAACGAGTATTCACGTTGGTGTGTAGAATATATGAGTCCGGCGACATACCATCTGACTTTCGGAAAAGCATCATCCACACAATTCCGAAGCCGGCGAGAGCTGACAAGTGCGATAATTATCGCACAATCAGCTTAACAGCTCATGCATCGAAGCTGCTTACAAGAATAATATACAGAAGAATGGAAAAGAAAATTGAGAATGCGCTAGGTGACGATCAGTTTGGCTTTAGGAAAAGTAAAGGTACGAGAGAGGCAATTCTGACGTTACGGGTAATAATGGAAGCAAGGCTAAAGAAAAATCAAGACACGTTCATAGGATTTGTCGACCTGGAAAAAGCGTTCGACAATATAAAATGGAGCAAAGTTGTTCAAGATTCTGAAAAAAGTTGGGGTAAGCTAAAGGGAGAGACGGGTCATATACAATATGTACAACAACCAAGAGGGAATAATAAGAGTGGACGATCAACAACGAAGTGCTCGTATTAAGAAGGGTGTAAGACAAGGCTGTAGCCTTTCACCCCTACTTTTCAATCTGTACATCGAGGAAGCAATGATGGAAATAAAAGAAAGGTTCAGGAGTGGAATTAAAATACAAGGTGGAAGGATAACAATGATTCAAATCGCTGATGACATTGTTATCCTGAGTGAAAGTGAAGAAGAATTAAATGATCTGCTGAACGGAATGAACAAACTAATGAGTACACAGTATGGTTTGAGAGTAAATCGGAGAAAGACGAAGGTAATGAGTAGTAGAAATGAGAACAGCGAGAAACTTAACATCAGGATTGATGGTCACGTAGTATATGAAGTTAAGTAATTCTACTACCTAGGCAGTAAAATTAGCAATGACGGACGGAGCAAGGAGGACATCAGAAGCAGACTCGCTATGGCAAAAAAAACATTTCTGGCCAAGAGAAGTCTACTAATATCAAATACCGGCCTTAATTTGAGGAAGACATTTCTGAGGATGTACGTCTGGAGTACAGCATTGTTTGGTAGTGAAACATGGACTGTGGGAAAACCGGAACAGAAGAGAATCGAAGCATTTGAGATGTGGTGCTATAGATGAATGTTGAAAATTGGGTGGACTGATAAGGTAAGGAATGAGGAGGTTCTACGCAGAATCGGAGAGGAAAGGAATATGTGGAAAACACTGATAAGGAGAAGGGACAGGATGATAGGACATCTGCTAAGACATGAGGGTACTAGAGGGAGCTGTAGAAGGCAAAAACTGCAGAGGAAGACAGAGATTGGAATACGTCAAGCAAATAATTGAGGACGTAGGTTGCAAGTGCTACTGTGAGATGAAGAGGTAAGCACAGGAAAGGAATTCGTGGCGGGCCGCATCTAACCAGTCAGTAGACTTATGACCAAAAAAAAAAAAAAAAAATTGTGTTCGAACATTAAGAATTACCTCGACGAAAGCGGTCTGTTAACATACAGTCAACGTGGGTTTAGGAAACATCGTTCTTGTAAAACACAACTAGCTCTTTATTCGCATGAAATGTTGAGTGGTATTGACAAGGAATTTCAGATTGTTTCCGTATTTGTGGATTTCCGGAAAGCTTTTGGCACTGTACTACATAAACTGCTTGTAGTGAAACTGCGCTCTTGTGAAATATCGTCTCAGTTATGTGACTGGATATGTGACTTCCTGTCAGAGAGGTCACAGTTTGCAGTAATTGAGGGAAATTCATCGAGTAAAATCACGAAGTGATTTCTGGCGTTCCCCAAAGTAGTGCTATAAGCCCTTTGCAGTTCCTTATATACATAAACGAATTGGGAGACAATTCGAGCAGTCCTCGTAGGTTGTTTGCCGATGAAGCTGTCGTTTATCGATTAACAAAGCCATCAGAAAACCAAAACAAATTGCAAAACGATTTGTAAAAAATATCTGAATGGTGCGAAAATTGTCAGTGACCCTAAATAACGAAAAGTGTGAGGTCATCCTCTTCGGTTACACGATAAATCAGTCAAATCTAAAGGACGTAAATTTAACTAAATACCCTGTAATTAAGATTACGAACAACTTAAGTTGGAAGGAACACATAGGAAATGTGAGGAAAGCTAACCAAAGACTGCACTTTATTGGCAGGCACTTAGAAAATGTAACAGATCTACTAAGGAGACTGCCTACCTTACGCTTGTCCTTTCTCTTTAAGAATACTGCTTCACGTTATAGGATCCTTACCAGATAGGATTTACGGTGTACATTGAAAAAGTTGAACGAAGGGCAGGCCATCTTGTATTATCGCGAAATAGGGGAGAGAGTGTCACTGAAATGATACAGGATTTTAGCTGGACATCATTAAAACAAAGGCGTTTTTCGTTGCGACGGAATCTTCTCACGAAATTCCAATCACCAACCTTCTCCTTCGAATCGGAAAATATTTTTTTGACACCGACCTACATAGGAAGGATCGATTACCCCGATAATATACGGGAAATCAGAGCTCATACGAAAAGCTATAGGTATTCGTTCTTTCCGCGCGCTATACAAGATTGGAATATTAGAGAATTGTGAAGGTGGTTCGATGAACCCCCTGCCAGGGACTTTAATATAATTTCCAAAAGTATCCATGTAGATGTAGATGATTACGAGAGAACAAAAAGAAGTATACCGTTCTGTCCGATGTTCCATTTCTGATGATTCTCTCTCTGACCACAATATAAATTATAAAGTTTTTCATTATGCAGCTACACAAATGTTACACACACTTCATACAGTAAACAGTTTTTCAGTGCTTTATTATTCTACAAACTTCAACTCCACATTGACTCTGTTGTCCTAATACCGAGTGCTCCGTACATAAAAGAAACTGAAATTATGCTTACATATCCTAAAGTCCACAACACATGGCATAGTGGCTCGTGTTGCTACCTCTTGATCACGGGATCCCGGGTTCGATTCCCGGCCGGATTGGGAATTTTACCTGCACGGGGACTGGTGTTTGTGTTGTCCTAATTATTTAATTATCATCATTCGTGACAGTGACTGGATAGGACTGCATCAAAATTGGACTGTGTAAAAATTGGGACTTTGTACGAGCCCTGATGACGGAGCAGTTGAGTGCCCTACAAACCAAACTTCATTATTATCATCACATATCGTAAAGCTATATATAGCTGTTCTCAAACAACAGAAGTTTCGATATGACTTTGGTTGTTTGCTTTATTGTAGAGAACAAAGGTTATTTTCTCACTGATTTTCCATTCAATCATGTTGATTGTTTTAATTTATATGCAATATATTTCGAAGCGACTGTGGCTTCACTTTCAGGCCCTTATTACGCTAAATTTTATAGACAGCGCAGTTAATGACGTTGTGGATACATTAACAGGATACCATATAGAAGTTATTCACATCGATAACAATGCTAAAGTACTGAAGACGAAGCTACTGTGTGTTCGAAATGGAAATAAATTAACAAACTAAGTTTGTCGAAAAATAGCAATAAAACAGCCTTCGTGCTTCACAACAAAATATTCCATAGCTGACTTCCCAAATTCCCAGCTCCATGGATGCAACAAAATTATTTTCGCTTTTCCGTGTTAAACATATCGCGCGCAGAAAACACGTCGACAAGATGTTTAGAGTAGATAATTTGCTAATTCGTGATGACTGCGTCATAACCTAAATTTAAGTAAAATTTCACGTAGTATCGAATACATGTGATATAGTTCTAACCACACCTTCATTTGGATCATAATTTTTTGATTTATTTGATACCAGAGACACCAAAAAATTCCCTAGTGTGGATTTCTGTGATAAATTCTATATAACCGATGGTTTCTGTTCTTAGTCCTGAGCTAACAGGAGTTATCAGATAACAGGAAAGAACAAGGCTCATAGTGACATAATAAGTATTATTAAGGGCTGCTTAATTTCACTGACTCATCATAACGGATTTTTACCGATTTCCCATATGTAATACTGCAACATTTTCACTGCATCACATACCAGTGAAGTTCTCCTAGTGCCTTCGACTCAAGGTGGCTAACTACTTCGCTATGGGAGATTACATGGAAGCAACATTTCCATAGCCCCCCGGCTAGCCGCTCGGTCTAACGAACTGCTTCCCGAGCGGGAATGCGTGTCGGTCCCCGACACGAATCCGCCCGACGGATTTGTGTCGAGGTCCGGTGTGCCGGCCAACCTATGGATGGTTTATAAGATGGTTCTGCATCGGCCTCGGCGAATGCGGCCTGGTTCCCCTTATTCCGCCTCAGTTACACTACGTCGACGATTGCTGGGCAAACACTGTCTTCACGTACGCGTACACCATAATTACTTTACCACGCAAACATTTGGGTTTACTCTCGTCTGGTGTGGGACGTTCCGGGTGGCCACACCGGTGGCTGCACCGCACAATAACCATGTGCTCGGTGTGGGGAGGGTGGACTGCTGGGGCATGTACAACACAAAATACACAACATCTCTATTGTAATAAATAACGAATTAATGAAAGTAGCTAGATTAAATTACTTGTAACTTCAGAAACATATGCAATAAATGCTGCCTGTAAAAGGAACGGCGTCAGACACAAGCAGTAGTTCTTTTTGATCTTTCATATGAATTCAAAGTTTGCCTGCTGTCGCTGTCTGAAGATATTTTTTATTCATACAGTTTGGTTGGAAACATGTTCGTAATGTTAGCTGGTGATGCAATGGCGATGTTGTCTTTGATTACGAAATAAATGTGCATTAATCAGGCAGTGTTTCTGTCCACCCAACGATCTAATAATGCTACAAATAATGAATCCCATGATATTCAACCCTTGTATAACGCTATCGAGAAAAGGATGAGTATTTTCACTAATGTGTAGTTGGACACTACTGCACCTCTGGCTTTTTCCGGTATTCCAAATAAAAAGGTGTCGGAAGTGATCAAAATTTCCACAAAGTGTACTATTGATGTGTACCCTAGTTTAACGTACAGTTCGTGTCAAAGTAAGTCGTACTACATTTCTTGAGTCAAGTGTTGATTATAAGTTATTTGTTGCTCCTCTGTTTGCAGATACTGAGGTTTTGTGTTGTACATTCACAAGACTCTCACCCAAGAGCTACAGGCAGCTGTTTCGTCCATTAACTGCAGCCCTGACCGTCTCATTGAGCTACACCGTAGTTGGCACTATAACTATCTGCCATCTACAACAGTAGTTTCTGATCTCTCTTCCCCTGTTTACTTTACTTGATCCTTTGCTGTCATCAGCATCTATACCCGCACTCACTACTTGACAACATATAAGTCTCCTTTTCTTATGTATCTGTACCCGTTGTCAAAAAATCATGGTAGATATTATATTGTCCAAAACTGACATCAGTTCGTGGTCCGAAATGTAAAAGTAACTATCTGAAGTTCATGTGATGGAGAGGTAATTGAAGTGCTGCTCTTTCTGATTGATGCTATGGCCCACAGTCTCAAAGTCACTGCTTTGTATTCGGGGAAAGCTTCTGGAAATCACTTTATAGCGGTATTCAAGATTTCTCTACACGTCGTACAATATCAAATCTCTTACAATATCACTCACTCCATATCGAGCTCTGTCTAAAAATGCATGGACATACCCAAATATTTTTTCTTTTATTATTACGCTTTCGTGTATTTTTTGCCCTATCCAGAAGGATCCAGTTGACAGTTCGAGATTTGTCCCATTGTTCGTTGTTTTCAACCAATTACGAGGTGAAGAGTTAGTATAGAACACCAAAGGGAGTCAGATGTTGGGAATGTGGGAGGGGGTTTCCAGAACTGATATGTGTCTTTTAACTAAGGGAGGCTTCTGAAATCATTTCGTCCGAATAGGGGGTTGTTTTTACCATGATTATTAGCTGCATGCTGTTATTATAGCACTTTCTCAAGTGCGTTCACATGATGTGAGGAACCGCAGGCAGAGACCTCGTTTTAATCTGCTAGGAAATATGTTCCGCACATCCCACAATGGCTGACAATGACCATGTGTCGAAAATACAATCGCAATAAACAGCATTTTAACAGCCTAAAACGGAACGACTTCATTCAAAAATTTCACTAAAGTTGTGGATCCAGTCACCACTAAAATTCTGTTTTTGTTTTTTTATAAGCCAATATGCGTCATTCACAAATATACAGTGATAGTACATGTCAAGCATGTAGAGTGCTAGCTGTGTTTGTGTGTAACAGAGTCAAGACGACTTGCTCCACATGGAGTGTGTCCGAAAAATAATTTAAAAATAGTTTTTGTTTCCCAGAGTTGCAGTTCTTTTCAGACAAATACCAGCCAGACTGGTAGTGGGACAGAGAGGTTCCCAGATGATAAGAAATGGAAGGGGTTACCAATATCAACATTTGTCTTAACATTTTTCATTCTTTGCTCTAAGGAGTAAAGTGGACAGTTTGTGATCTGGCCAAATGTAGAGTTGTAGTTCTTTGAGGCAGTTGTTAGGGAAGCTGGTAATGGAGCTGAGGAATTCCCAGCTGGTAAAAAAATAGAAAGGTATTATCAGTCCAACTTCTTTTAATACACTTCATTCTCTACTCAATGAAGTAGAGTGCTCTATTACAGATATAGCCCACTGTAGAACTGTGGTTATGTTTAGCCAGTTATCAAGGAGCAGTTCCCAAACAGTAACAAATGGAAGGAGTTACAAATTCCAACTTTTTAACGCTACTCATTCTTTGCTATAGGGGACTGAGTGGACTGTTAGAGATATGACCCACTATAGTACTTCTTCCAGCCAATTAATTGGCAAGGGGATTGGGGCTGAGTGATTTCCTATTAGCTATAAGTGTAAAGGGATTATTAGTTTCATTTGATTCTCTACTCAAAGAACTGTTTGAGATCTAGCCTACTGAAAAGTTGCAATTCCTCGCAGCCAATTACCATGAGTGTTGGTAGAAGGGCAGAGGGCTCCACAATTGGAAAGAAATTGATTACTAGTCCACTTGAGCAACCAAGGGACCCCTCCTCAAAATGCTTACGTCAGAACCAGAGGGTTCAGAACCATTTCCCAAATAAAAATTAAGGTCTGTGTTTTATATAAACATGAATGTATGTGGTGAGTGTGTGTGTGTGTGTGTGTGTGTGTGTGTGTGTGTGTGTGCATCGATCTGGCAATGTTATTTATTATTACGTTCTCTTCTGTTCTCTAAAGATAAAATTAGCCGTTTGAGCGTTGTCCTTCAAGCGAGTTATGGATTTTTTTAGTTAAATACCAAACGAGATGGTGTTGGGGGCAAAGGGAGTCCCAACTGTATCTCGAAAGGCATTTCCAGTACCTGCATTCGACTTACAACGAAGCGAAATCCCCAAAAAGCATTGGTGGCAACCAGACATAGTGACCCATTGTGGTACAGTATGTCACAGAAAAAAAAAGAAAGAAAAGGAAAACCTAGTGTATTTTTTTATGTGAATGCACAGTCGCCGGCCGCGGTGGCCGAGCGGTTCTGGGCGCTTCAGTCCGAAACCACGCGGCTGCTGCGATCGCAGGTTCGAATCCTGCCTCGGGCATGGATGAGTGTGATGTCTTTAGGTTAGTTAGGTTTAAGTAGTTCTAAGTTTAGGGGACTGATGACCTCAGATGTCAAGTCCCATAGTACTTAGAGCCATTTTAACCAATGCACAGTCCAGTCGATGAGTTGTCCAACGTGGGTGGTGTACCTATGCCTCTGACGATCACAGGAGGCTTTGTGAGAAGCAAGTCTTCGTAGTTACGTGTCGCTACCGAGTGCCGTTTGTGTGAAGACGATTTAGACGACCTCGTCAAGCAGGAAAGTGCGGCATAGTGCGGACGCGCCGTAAGGTAAGCGTGTCCTTCGTTGGCCATAGACCCAGCAGCGGAGGAAGCGTGTTTCGGGTGTCCGGCGCGGTGAGCGGGCACGATTTGCCTGCGCCCTTGGGAGGGCAGCGGACACGGACACGTGTAGCGAGCGCCAGCGTCCTTGGTGGGCCGCAGGAACACGCCACGCCATTCATGTGCCGGCCCTTCCGTCACCGCCGGCTTCCGCTGTCCTCACACAAACCTGCCGACAGGCTTTCTGGAAGCCGCTGCCCGCTCTCCAAGGCCAACACCGGTCCCATTCTTATGCTTGGCTGCCCCGCTGTGCCGCGGCGTTCGTCGTTAGGACAAAAAAATGTTCAAGTAGTTCACGTGCGTTGCAGCAACTAATCGTATTCCAGTTGGATTACTTCTTTCCGGTGGGACTAGCGCTTCTGGAACTTATCGGTCGGCAGTTCAGACTGACAGAACGACTCGTTCTCGGTAGTAGTTCTCCCAAGCACTTTCTCAAGAGCTGCCACGAAATTGGTACTATAGCATTCGAGACGGCAGCTGAGACGCTACATGAAGAAGAAATGTGACTCACGTGTCGAGAGAAAGAAATTAGCGATTGGAATGTGTTGCCTCCCTAGGTTCCGTGACAGGAGTACGTTTTCTCCGCAAGGGATTTTCCTTACAGAATTCTTCGTGACTCGCTTCTCTTGCCACGTGAAGATTAAATCGCTCATGTGACTCCATACAATTTGTCCAGTTTTTTGGCTGGAAATGAAATCTAACTCTACATCAACATCGACATTTACATGACTGCTGGGCAATTATCAATCGAGTACTTAGAAGAGGGTCCATAGTACCACTTTCACACTATTTCTCTACCATTCTACTCTCCAGTAGCACGTGCGAAAAGCTAACAAGTAAAGAAATCCGTGCGATGTCTCCTTTCCCGTGATTAAGATGTTCTTGTTTCCCCATGTGAGCCACAGCAACAAAAACTATTTTCGCCTTCTGTGGTTAACGTTTCATGAATAAGTCTCACCGCAACGAGAAACGCTTCGTTTTGATGGATGGCACCCCAATCCACGTATTATATCCGTGACACTCTCTCCACTACTTCGCGATAATACAAAACGGGGTGACCTTCTTCGACCTTTTCCGATGTCCTGTATCAGTCCTATCCGATGGCTCCGAGCAATATGGGACTTAACTTATAAGGTCATCAGTCCCCTAGAAATTATAACTACTTAAACATAGCCAACCTAATGACATCACGCACATCCATGCCCGAAGCAGGATTCGAACCTCCGACCGTAGCGGTCACGCGGTTCCAGACTGTGGAGCCTAGAACCGCTCGGTCACACCGCCCGGCCGGACTGCTTTTAACACTAATGTGATGACCTCACACTTTCTATTGTTTAGAGTCAACTGCAACTTTTCATATCAATCACATATCTTATCTAAATCATTTTGCAACTTGTTTTCATCTTCTGATAACATTATTAGACTAAAAAAGACAGCATTGTATGCAAACAGTCTAAAAGGGCTGCTCGGATAGTTTCCTATATTGTTTATACAGCTCATTAACAGTAGAGGGGTATAACACTTCCTTCGGGTACGTCAGATATCACTTATGTTTTGCTCAATGACTTTCCGTCAATTGCTGCGATCGGTGACCTTCCTGACTGGAAATCATGAATCCAGTGTCACAGCTGCGGCGATACTTCATAGGCTCGTGAGGAACGGTAAAAAGTAAATCCGTATGGCATGATTGGATGGGAACCCCTGAAGGCGTCTAATTGGAAACGTTTCTCCTAACCTTCGCGCGCAAGGCCACCATTTTGCTATGAGAAATGTGTTTAAGTGTACCTGTAATTGTAGGTGACTGTAATGAATCTGTGAGCAGTCCTGGGTCTTGTTTGCATTGACAAGAGAATGGAGAGGCTGAATCCCGGCTCTAACACACAGGCTACTCCCCTCGAATAGCACCGAAAGCTCTACCGAACTTAATGTCGCCATCTAACGCACGGATCGCCACCAGCAGTGTCCCATGTCCTCATTTCGTAAGACACTGTGGAGAAGTTTTCAGTTTAATTCAGGAGACTGGCGCAAAGGTTGTTATAGTGATCATGCGGCCCACACCGCGGCTCCCCATCCAACTACTGTCCGACCGACGTCGCTAAACTTCGGTGATCTACCGAAAAGCGGTATATTCAACGAGGCAAGTCCGTTGGCTAAGCAAATGTGTCAAAAGACATCTGGAAATCTGCATAGTCCACCTACACAAGAACCTCTCTCTTCTGTTAAATGTATTTGAATGACGTAATACTGCGTCAAGGTAAAATACAACTGATTAACATTCACAATCAGCCTGAAACAGAGAATATGTAATGGGTTGCACAGAAATAGCTTTTCCGTGAAAATTTACAACTGCTGTACTCATCTCTGATGTGATCTCGCTTCGGCGTTAATTATGTCACTCTGATAACCCCTACTCTCTAAGGTCGGAATACAAGACTATTTCGTTTGAAATAGTTCAGAAACGAACATTGGTGGACAGGAACCCAACTCTTTTGATATTTCGACAGTAATCAAGGGACGTTGTCACAGGTTCTTCGACGCTGTCAACTCACCACCCAATCACTTTCAGCAATATACCACGGTATGAAGGACGAAGAGGACTTATTTTGCACACTAACCGTGAAGGAGGAGTCATGGAGCCATGACACTAAAACTCAGTTGAAACAATGAAAGCATTGTTTTCCAAGACACGCACAGCTATCAGCGGAGGAAAAATGCTCATCATCTTTTATGTCAGTACTGTAGAATTTCTGCAAGGGGGGGGGGGGGTGCGGTGGGGGGGGGGGGGGGGGGAACATGTGAGAAGCATAATCTTTTCTTTGAATGCCTACATACGACGGTGACTCACTTGCTCATCTGACAGAGGACAGTTTCTATCACTGTGATGGTTTTCTTTCTCTCCCATATCCGCACCTCATTATATCCATCTCATTCACTCTACAATTGTTTATTGAAAGCAATCACTTAATAGAGAATGTAGCCTGCCCAATAGCAGTTAACTGTTTCTAATGGTGAATTTGGAGATAACCATACAAGACACCCGCCATTTGTCGTGAAAACAAAGTACATTTGCTTTCTGCCCATGAGAAAAAAGTCAGGGCAGATCTTGAAATAATTGCTTCGTAAATTGTACTAGGAAATGCTCATTTGTACTCTGCGAATTTATGTCAGGCACGGTAGTTTTCAGGGAGAAAAAAGGCCGGCAGTCGTACAGCTCATTTCGACAGTAGTTATCAGTAGCAGGCTGACAACAAATACAAGAGCGTGTTTCGGTAGCTTTTTAATGAACCTATACCAAATAACTCTGTGATCACTTCATTTAGTTCCACCTTATCGCCCGTATAATCCCATTCGCGAAGAAATAGCAAAGGTGATGTATTTAACTACGCATATTTTTATCTGCGTAAGTAGTATTTTCTGACAGGAGATTTAAATCGCGTCAACATTTATAATTATTGGCTTGTTATTTCTAAATTTCTTTTGTTTCTTATTCTTTTCGTTTGTCCACAGGATCATGTGTAGGTATAAATGGGAGGGGATTACCAGTTCCCTTGACAACCAAGGGAAACCTCCCAAAACATTCTTATGTCAGAACCAGAGGGATCAGAACCATTGCCGCAGATAAAAACAATAAATACATTTAAATATACATTTATTTATGTTTGTACGTGTACACAATTTCCCAATCGTTTTGCACTTTTATTTATTAACACTTTTTCATCTGTACTCCTAAACGTCGAGTGAGCGGTTCAGGTAATGAAGTAAGGGCGAATCAAGGACTTTTCCATTAAATAGCAGACGAGTTGGTAGTGGGGTAAAGGGAGACCCAACTTATATCTGGGAGGCAATTTCGAGTCCATTGGACTTACAGCTATGGGAAATCCCCAGACTTAGTGAGAACCAGGGAATGGGAACGCTCTGTAATGTAATCCTAGGACACTACATCCTAGA
This sequence comes from Schistocerca gregaria, assembly GCF_023897955.1. Taxonomy (NCBI): domain Eukaryota; kingdom Metazoa; phylum Arthropoda; class Insecta; order Orthoptera; family Acrididae; genus Schistocerca; species Schistocerca gregaria. Next base: position 435,800,148 of record NC_064924.1, read on the forward strand.
AAAACATTATGAAAGACTATTGCATGTGTGTAGCATATTTGTTTATGTGGATACACAATATGGTCAGTGACTCATTCGATATGAATAGATGAACATAATACAGACTTCCAGTTTATAGTATGTCGCAACTGCGCTTCAGGTAACCTTTCTCCTGGAAAGTGTAAAAAACTGTGCATCTTATGTGTGGTACAAATAACTAATGTCTCATTTATCGATATTTTGAGTAACAAGATTATCACACCCTCTCCACACATTCGGTATTGAGGAATTTAACATAGCAAATTTGACACAGCACTGGCAGAAATGTAATAATTATTAGTAGCACGAAGAAACGCCAAGAACTGACGTTCACATACATCTAATCGTGTTTTCTCTGTGTCATTGTATTGTTTTCCATATTATATGGTTGATTTTTGCTGCATAATAGACACTAATACGTCTTCCGTCACTGAGTGCTCTCAAACCTCTTAGGCACTTGGGTGCTTTTTCTGTGACATACGCACAATCTGAATGTAAACACTTCGTGAAATCTGTGTTACCACTGTGTTGTCTCTGACTTTCGTGGTATAAAGGGAAGAAGAAAGCTGTAGTAAGAAAATATCTAGCAGTCCACAATAAAACTGTGTTGTTGTGGGCTCCAGATTTTCTGTGCCATCGCTGAAAGAAATAATTCATGTGCCTTTCACATAACGGTGCGAGGGATAATGATGTATTAATTCACACCTACACATCTCAACTGAAATGTATCTGCATACATTAGCAACTGTAAATAAGTGTTCTTAAGAACCGTATGTAAATTAACATGACTGTTTAACGATGCTGTCGTTATGTCAAAGTACATTAACACAGCTATAACTAAAGAGATATTTCGAAGAAGAATTAATTTTATCTAATACGCTGAAACTGACACTCATAACACATGAACTGTTAATACATGTGATTAATTAAAGAGTAATCATGATATCGCTCTCAGACAATGGACAAGAACAGTACATTATCTTCCCACGGTAGTGGGTAATCTGTTAGGCACGAATACAGTAAAAGTTTCTCTTCATGTTATAGTATATAAACAACTCTAGTAGTCATGACGAATTATCCGTAGTGCAGAGACACAGTGGTATACATCTATATTAGGGATTACCCACAATGTTGGCATTTTATTTGTCCCAACATTATACTCGATAAGAAAAAGTATGCCATTTTTCTTTACCGAAAAAAGCGCCACTACCTATCTACACGCACTTGTATGCCTAGGAGTATAAGACATATATTATAGCTAGTGGTTTTGCCAGATCATATACGTATAAATGCGACGTTTCAAGCACTTATCACATTTTTCATCCAGGAAGAGAGAAGCAATTGTTACTCACCGTTGAGTGATTATACGACCCAATTTTAACAGTTGCTTGCATTGGCCAGAGGTTCGAGTCCTACACCTTATTTATGAAAAGCATCTACACTCGCTGCAAAATATAGGTATCATATGTGGTCCTGCAGTCTAAAAATGGGAACAGTATATGTATTTAACAAATATTATAAATGATTAAATCTTTTCGGATAAATAATGGCGTCACTCTGTTCTCCATCATAGAGGTAACTTGTGTTTTTAAGGGCTGTTCGGATGGGTGTGAACTTGTGTAAAGTGTTCGGTTTTGACCAGAAAGTGGCCGAACATTTATTTAACACTCGTTTTGACATACTTAGAGTCTGGCAGCTAGTCGGGACTCTAATAAATTTTGCTAGCGTATGGCGGTACGCAGCTCTGGACTTGAATTATTTCAGCACCTTTTGACAACTGCTGTGGGTTAGTCTGGTAGAATATACAGTTGTTTGAAGGAATTCGGACACTGCTGATCTCTAAACATTTGTGAATGGCAACTGATTTATAAACAGTTCAGTAGCATGGAACTTTGTATTTCGCTCACTAAAATTGTTTAATTCAATTTGGAAAATCTATTATTATTTTGTTCCACAGTTAATTGCATTTGTTTATTGTAATTGTTGATTATTTTACGCTTTAAATACGTACTTTATACGACCACCACTTCGATTTACTGCGTGTTTTGTGACATGGCTACTTTTCTCGGAAACTATCCATGAGCATATTTCAGACGATGATATACAAATTCCCTTGATGAAATAATCGTTCACTTACACTGTTTGGTAATTGCAGATTTGAGTTAATCTTAAACTAAATTAAACTAACTTATGATAAGATCAACACACACACCCATGCCCGAGGGAGGACTCGAACCTCTGACGGGAGGGGACGCGCAGTCCGTGACACGGCGCCTCTCACCACGCGGCCACTCCGTGCGGCTGATTTCACTAGCCAACTTATCGTAGTAATTTGAAAGGATTCTTTTAAATTTATTTCCTAATATACCTCAACTAGCTTAGTGCCTACAGCTTTGTTCGTCTAGAATGTAAGATCTGTACAGATTTCTTTGTTTTTTGTTTTCCTTAAATTTAATTTTTAGGTTGTTCGCAAATTGCAGCATCTTCTAAGCTTTTCTCGCTAATTGAGGCCACAGAAGCATGGCCTTTCCCGAATGTACTTTAGATCAAAAGCGATTCTGGTAGCTTGAATCCAAGGTTTTTGTTACTCGTGTAGTTTGTGGTCTTGTGATATTTCCACAGAAACTTTCATCCTGTGATGAAATTATCTCGGACACTCATGCAGCCGGCCGCGCTGGCCGAGCGGTTCTAGGTACTTCAGTCTGGAACCGCGCCACTGCTACGGTCGTAGGTTCGTATCCTGCCTCGGGTATGGATGTGTGTGATGTCCTTAGGTTAGTTAGGTTTAAGTAGTTCTCAGTTCTAGGGGACTGATGACCTCAGCTATTAAGTTCCATAGTACTCAGAGCCATTTGAACCATTTGAACACTCATTCATTTTGAGGTCTTGTTGTGATATTTCCCTAGAAACTTTCATCCCTTGATGAAAGTTTCTCGAGCAAGAAACCACAGCGAGTGGTTTAAAATCGACGAGTTTTCATCCCCTAACACACATAGCTTTACACCTAACCGAGAAATGAAATTCCATTTTCATACCTTTAAAAATTATTTGATCTAACGAAACATTTTCTTTAAAATTTTCGTCCCCTATTTCACCCCTTCAGTGTCTGAGTTTCCAAAAGCACTAAAATACGTGTCTTTTTATTTCCGACAAAGAGGTCATACACAAATTTTCAGACATATCGTTTTGAATAAATTTCATTTGACTCCTTAAGGGACTGACTTTCCGAAACACTGAAATACGTATTTTTCTACATCTAACTGAGAAGTCACACACCAATTTTCATAAATGCTGCTTTAAACATGTTTTAGTAATTTAGTTTCAAAGAACCTTGCCTCACTATTTCAGTCCCTTAGGGATTGAATTCCCAAAAACGTAGATACAAATATTTCTTTATTTCTAATCGAGAAACGAAATACCAATTTTCTCAGATCTGGCTTCAAAATTGCATTGATAGCGACTAATTATTAAAAAAAAATCATTCAGTATTTCACCCTCATGGTATGTGGAATTACAAAAAAAGTCTGTGTAGCTGAAATTGCTCTATGTTTTCTCCTCACACTCAAACCCACACTCATACCAACAGAGGCACTCAGAACACACACACACACACACACACACACACACATATATATATATATATATATATATATATATATATACGCTGAAGGAACAACTGTCCCTGTGCACTTTTTATGTGCGGCTTGTCATGTTGCACTTTTAATGCAGAAAAATTACTTAACTTCGTCGTTACCAGTAATATGAAATAGGTACCAATATTCACAGTTTTCGACTAATTTTACAGCCGCCTCCTTCCCACCCTTTCTCTCACTCTCCTGAGTAGGAGTGCTATGATTATCTTGCCTGTCAGTTTTTAGCTGTCACCAATCTTCTGACTTGTTTGATGCGGCCCGCCACAAAATCCTTTCTTGTGTATAGCCCTTAGTCTCAAAGTAGCTCTTACACCTAACGTCCTTAGCTGTATATTGTGCATACACTGAAGAGCCAAAGAAACTGGTACACCTACCAAATATTGTAGGGTCCCCCCCCCACCCCCCACCCCCCACCCCCCACCCCTCACCCGTGCACGCAGAAGTGCCGCAACACGACGAGGCATGGACTCGAGTAATTCTGAAGCAGCACTGGAGGGAAATGACACCATGAATTCTGCAGGGCTGTCCATAAATCCGTAAGAGTACGAGGGGATGAAGATCTCTTCTGAGCAGCACGTGGAAGGGCATCCTTCATGTCTTGCGATTTGACGCCAGTTCGGCGACTTGCACGTCGATGGGGATGAAATGATGATGATTACGACGACACAACACCAAGTCCCTGAGCGGAGAAAATCTTCGAGCCAGCCGGGAATCGAACCCGGACCCTGAGGATCGACATTCTGTCGCGCTGACCACTCAGCTACCGGGGGCGGAGATGTGAGTGGTGATACAGAACAATTTAAATCCCAGCACTGAAAGTCAGTTTTGCAGACTTCCTTTCAATATTCATCGAAGGCAATTTTCATGAGCAACTTTAAACCCTGGAATTTAGTTTCACGTGAAAATTTACTTACTAGAAAGATGGCATAATTTTACAGAATGTTAAATTCAGTTCTATAACGGTTCGCTAACGTGTAATATTTAAAAATGCTCATAAGCATGTGATTTCGTGTGGGAAAGAGCAAAATACTACAGGTGCTGATTAGTCCAATAAAATGAAGAAGGATACTTAAACAACACTTATGTTGCTGTAAACGTAAATTTTATATAAATGAAACTGAAAATATCAAATGATTTGAGCCTTAAATCTGGGTTCAGTAGCATGCGTACAGAAATGTTACTTCGTAAGTGAAGGGGTGCTCACAATCGCTCACGAACATGTGAAAAGATGGAAGATTTGTATCTAGTTTGCATCACATACGCTGATAGACGTGCAGATGCTAACGTCTGGAAATTTCATCAACGTGTCTGCCCGGAATTTGCAATTCTTGGGAACCATTGCTACAAGAGACGATACCTGTGGCTACCAGTACGACATGGAGACCAAGCGACAGCCAGTGGCATGGCCTTCACCGTCTTCTCCGCATCCGGCGTGTTCGGCCTAAACAGTACCGGAGAGGACAGTGGACTTTCCACTACGGCTACGCCCATCCGCACATTGCGATTCGCGTGCTGAACTTTCTCTCTCGAGCAGGATGGCCTCTCTTCTACTTCCTTAGTCTCCAGATTTGGCATCATCAGACTTCTTTTGTTTTTCCGCATTAAATCAGCCACGAAAGTTTTACGCTTCGTAGACGTTGCGCGTATGAAACGTGACCACCGTATTTCGACCGATTCCTCAATAAGAGTTTCCTGACACTTACCTACACTCTTACAACCAATAGCAGAAGCGTGTTGTAGATGATGGCGATTTCTTTTAAGGTCTCTAAAGGTATTGTGTGTATAACTTTTGTTTGATTTGTTGGTCTGAGACCATACACAGAACTTTTCAGAAGTCATTTGTATTATGCATCGTTCCCTGTCACTCACTACTATTTTTCTCAGAATTTTTAACCGCTTACTCTATCTTAAACTGATCGCTTATTCAAAGCCGATAAATTTTGTGAACAGTTTTGATATTTCTTTTACTCCCATTATAATGGACAATGTTGGAACTACCTCTCCAGCCCCTTTACCTTCCGAGAAACGAAACTGATGGTCAATTTAACAGATACTCAATTTCCTTTTATATTCTTCTGTACATATAATTGTTAGCAGCTTCAATCCAAGAGCTGTTAAGTTTATTCGGCGATAATTCTAGGACTTATTGGCCCTTGCTATCTTAGAAAACGTTGATGGTATGTTTTTAATCTCATAGAATCCACACACCAACTTGAATTTTCGTTTAGTTGCCATTTTCCTCGTTGATTTAAGAACTTCAGAAGGAAGATCATCCATCCCATCTGCCTTTTTTCATCGCAAGTCTTCAAAAGCTGTATTAAACTAACACTGGATCACCTATGTCTTCCCTATTAACTGTTATTTCTTCTTCGATCACGCCGTCAGACAGTTCCTCTTCCTTCTAGATAGTAAACCAAATACACACACAGAATGGTGAGAAATTTCTCCAGCCACCCTAGGGTTTTACTTTCCCTTTCCACCTCTACCTCCAAAACTATACTGAGCAGTATTATGAGTGTCCTCAACATAGTTTTGTTTCCTAGACCGCAAGATTGTATGAAGTCTATTTAAAACTGCTCCAAGAATTCTAAGTTTGTAAAATGAAATGAACTGGCCTTCATTGCTTGGCAGAACATGGTAATAATATTAAATAGCATATGCTTTCCTATGAAATATTCCAAGTTAATGCTACCCCTTTCCTCCAACACTACCACCGAATCCTAAGGATTATTTGTGATTAGGACAGCCTAGCGACCCCCCTTAACCCTTTCAGACCCTCCGGCTACAGCTGCGTACAGTAACTTTTATAGTGTCTTAGCTGCAACAGACTATTTCCCCTCAACGGAAACCTGAGGTACACATTTGACGCTGTTCAACCTTTTCATCATGAGCAACTGTTGCCAACTGTTGGGCATCACTATGACATGTTAATGCAGCAGTGCACAGCAGCTCGTGACCTCCAGAATACACGGATGTGATTGGTTCGCTATATTCCACTGTATAATTAAATATTTGCATGATACTTATTACTATTTATTACAACAGAGAATATTTCGTAATTAGTTATTTTAGTCCATAAAATGAAGCCTAGTGTCCAAAATATGTTTT